>NC_090270.1:1349166-2698333 GCF_040414725.1 Anabrus simplex | reverse complement strand
ATATATATACTATACTATATATACTATATACTATATATATATGTACAGGATAAAATACAATATATAAAAAACATTTCGTGCACATGAACATTCGTATCTTGCTTGTTGGTCAATTCATCAACTCTCGTATTTAAGTCCCATTTACATTTGTACACTCAGCTGCTGTTCTTGGAGTTTAAAAGATACGGTTGTAAAATTGCATGAGTAAAAGATTTAGTCTTCATGTGGGATAAAACACTTTCCAATTTTTAAAAAAAGTTGCCAGATGTATGGATAAAATTCGGCTAAAATATGTTCAGCTCTGCTATGTATGTTGCCTTATGTTAGAATCAAATCTTGTTGTCCTGTGGCGTTCGTAAAATTGGGTTTAAAGTAATGGCTCCTTTCCCATTTGTAGCTCTGCAATGGTGTTATGTTTATCTGTGGAAGATAAGATTGAGCTATGAGAGATATTATGTTGGAGGAATGTCTAAAGGTTGTGTGTGTAAATTTGAATATGTACTTACTATTGTTGGTGTAGCCGAGTTGCGTTTGACGTGCGAGCTTGTAGTGTACTACTTCGTGTTCTTCTTGGGCTCATACTAGCTGCTGTGAGGGGAAGGGAAGGAGGGGTAGGGAGAGTTGTTGTTGTGGGGCTAGGGGTGGAGCTGGGTGTGTTGTTTGATGTTTTTCTGTTACGTGTTGCGTTCTGTTTGTCAATTAACTTAAGGTAAGAGTTTTTTAGAGCAGGGATAACTGTATTGAAGATGATGTTAGTTTTTTCTGTGATTTCATTTATGTTGTAATTTGGATTGGTGTACTGATCTAGAGTAATGTAAAATTCTTCTGTTATGTTGAGCAGGGGGCCTTTGGGGTTTATGTTTAGGATTTGCATATCATTATCGATGTTTGTAAAACTGTGTTTATAGTCTGCGACATGTTGTCCTATTGAGGAAAAATGATTGTGTTTTACCGCATTTATGTGTTCGTTATATAGGGTTAGGAAGTTTCTACCAGTGCGTCTGACATAGCTTGTCTTGCAATTATTATATTTGATACGGTATACCCCTGAGTGGTTGTATTTGTTGTTGCTATTGATTGTTCTGACGTTGTGTATGATGTTGGTACTAATGTGTGTAGTTCTGAAAGCTATTCTTAGGTTATGTTTTTTAAAAATGTTGGTTATGGGGTATATGTGTGCATTATTGAAGGTGAATAGTGCGTAGTCTTTCTTGGATTCGTCTACTTTTGTTAGTTTGGTTTTGGGTTGGGATTTTATTTTGTGAATGATTTTGTTAACCATTTCTTTCTTGTATCCATTGTTCTTAGCTATGTCATGAATTAGTTGTAATTCTTTGTTTAGATCTTCTTTTGTTAACAGTATATTGAATGCTCTGTGTATCAAGCTATAGTAGGCTGCTCTTGTGTGTATTGGGGTGAACGGAATCCATTTTAATTGTATTTGAGGTTTGCGTGGGTTTTCTGTATATTCTGTAAGAAAGGTGGTCATCATGTCTAGTTGTCGTTCTGCCCAGGTAGTTCAGATTGCGATTGTTTTCGGTTTCCATGGTAAATTTTATATGGGAATCTATTGTGTTGAGTTTATCTAATATCAGTTTAATTTGTGGACCTATTATCGATGATGACAAAAATGTCATCAACAAATCTGCACCAAAAAAATATATTGTCTATTTTGTTGATGTATGTGTGCTCTAAATAGTCTATGTAAATTTCGGCGATTATACCAGAAGCGGGAGATCCCATCGGTAAACCCTGTTGCTGATAGATAGTATCATGAAATTTAAAGTAGTTGTTACTAATGGCAAAATTAAGTAATTTAATGAACTCTTCTATTTCTAAAGTGCTTAGATTGCTGTGGCTTTTTAGGTTAGATTCAATGATTTCTATTGTTTGTTTTGTGGGAATGTTTGGGTACATGTTTACTATGTCAAATGATGTGAGATTATGATATGGAAACCGAAAACAATCGCAATCTGAACTACCTGGACATAATGACAACCGGACATGATGACCACCTTTCTTACAGAATATACAGAAAACCCACGCAAACCTCAAATACAATTAAAATGGATTCTGTTCACCCCAATACACACAAAAGAGCAGCCTACTATAGCATGATACACAGAGCATTCAATATACCGTTAACAAAAGAAGATCTAAACAAAGAATTACAACTAATTCATGACATAGCTAAGAACAATGGATACAAGAAAGAAATGGTTAACAAAATCATTCACAAAATAAAATCCCAACCCAAAACCAAACTAACAAAAGTAGACGAATCCAAGAAAGACTACGCACTATTCACCTTCAATAATGCACACATATACCCCATAACCAACATTTTTAAAAACATAACCTAAGAATAGCTTTCAGAACTACACACAATAGTACCAAAATCATACACAACGTCAGAACAATCAATAGCAACAACAAATACAACAACTCAGGGGTATACCGTATCAAATATAATAATTGCGAGACAAGCTATGTCGGACGCACTGGCAGAAACTTCCTAACCCGATATAACGAACACATAAATGCGGTAAAACACAATTATTTTTCCTCAATAGGACAACATGTCGCAGACTATAAACACAGTTTTACAAACATCGATAACGATATGCAAATCCTAAACATAAACCCCAAAGGCCCCCTGCTCAACATAACAGAAGAATTTTACATTACTCTAGATCAGTACACCAATCCAAATTACAACATAAATGAAATCACAGAAAAAACTAACATCTTCAATACAGTTATCCCTGCTCTAAAAAACTCTTACCTTAAGTTAATTGACAAACAGAACGCGACACGTAACAGAAAAACATCAAACAACACACCCAGCTCCACCCCTAGCCCCACAACAACAACTCTCCCTACCCCTCCTTCCCTTCCCCTCACAGCAGCTAGTATGAGCCCAAGAAGAACACGAAGTAGTACACTACAAGCTCGCACGTCAAACGCAACTCGGCTACAACAATAGTAAGTACATATTCAAATTTACACACATAACCTTTAGACATTCCTCCAACATAATATCTCTCATAGCTAAATCATATCTTCCACAGATAAACATAACACCATTGCAGAGCTACAAATGGGAAAGGAGCCATTACTTTAAACCCAATTTTACGAACGCCACAGGACAAGATTTGATTCTAACATAAGGCAACATACATAGCAGAGCTGAACATATTTTAGCCGAATTTTATCCATACATCTGGCAACTTTTTTTAAAAATTGGAAAGTGTTTTATCCCACATGAAGACTAAATCTTTTACTCATGCAATTTTACAACCATATCTTTTAAACTCCAAGAACAGCAGCTGAGTGTACAAATGTAAATGGGACTTAAATACGAGAGTTGATGAATTGACCAACAAGCAAGATACGAATGTTCATGTGCACGAAATGTTTTTTATATATTGTATTTTATCCTGTACACATATATATATATATAAGTTAGTTTAAATGAAGATATGTTTTATACACTAATTTTAGGACCTCAACATAATATTTTAGACATACAGTTGCAATATTGTACATACTGACATATATGCCAATTCACAATAAGACATGCCCCATTTGTATGTGACTAATGCACATCATCATATGACATTCCTTTGACAATGCAATTTAATCAAAGCTTCATCATATAAATATGTATTCATGGTTCAGCTGAAGATGACCTTGTATATGGGGTCGAAACCGGTCCTGTAGCTTAATATAAGCAATAAAAAAACAAGTATTGATTGGTGGAAATTCTTTCCTATTTTAATTGTGTAATTCGTCAATATGGAAATGAAGATTATAGATTACGATCAATGTCTCCTTGTCGGTCATTTATCCGTTATGAATCTATAAGAGACAGACCAGTTCACCAAGTGGCTTGGACAACACATATCTGGTAATGTTGCTGCAACAGACAACTTGTTTTTTGTTTTGTTGAGAAGGAAGCTTTTCAGTCTGTCGAAAACCAGCTCGCCTTCCGTTTGGCCGTTACCACACCAACTCGGTTCCATCACGGTGTGGGTACAGCCAGTTCTTGTTAGATCAGTGTTCTCCTCCTCGTGCAGGGCTCACCTGACCTGTGGACTTGTTCTGTTGCTCTCTGTATGGAGTGTACCATGAATGCTTGTGGAGGGCATAAAGGTCAGAACTGGATGTTTGTTTCAGACACTGTTTTGTAAAAATAAATGAGATTCAAACAATGTTTTGTTGTGTAAAGAATACAGGTAGCATTGCCAGTTGACATAGGTTCTAAAACATGTTCAGCTACTTCTTTTGTTCAATTAACCTGAGAAACACACTTTGGGAATACACTGTTCTTGGGCATTAAAGTGCACTATGACACTGTAACAGGGAGGAGGTAGTTTTTGGCTCCATTTCAAACATACACTTTTTTTATCCTAGCTTATTTTATTTCTTAAGAAAGTACATGTTCATATGTAAGTCATATAAATGTGTTTCAGAGGTGTACCAAAAAAAAAAGTCCAGAGATATGATTTTATATTATACATATAAATTTGTAATACAAAAACAAAAATGTAACTTCTTATTACACAAATGAATTGAATAATGGCACCAAAACAAAATATTATTGCATTGGTTAAGTACTGATGTAAGTAGGAGGGAATTTCTCATGTCGTTTTAACAGGTACATGGCTAGGGAGATCAAGATGAACAAGCAACAAGCATGTAGTACTAATAGCCTGGTATCAGTAAAGTCCTCCTCTATTCAATTCCTGAATTTTTCCACAAAACATTACATAGGATTAACGTGAGCTCCTCTAAACATCACGCAAAACTTTTCCAATTTGCATGACATTAGAAAACGCATACCACCAGGGGAAAATATTACCACAGACTAGTAATTTACTTAATGGAAATTACATGTTGAACAATGGTGCTGGTGGAACAAAAGTCGTACACTTTATTGCTTCTCACAGCTGTGTAGGCATCACGCATGCATCAGTTGTATTGGCTTGCAATTTAATTTAATAAGCAACTATGTGAAAACAGTCGGAATAGATTTCTATAAGTGACTGCACAACCTGAAGGCTCTCAGAAGAATAGATTTTTAGAGGAATTGTTGAGAATATTCACATGACTCTGGGTGAACCACCTCTCTCACTGTATATATCTGTGATTTACATCTATATTAAAACAATTTAGTCTAATATGAAGTATGCCGATCTTATTACTTCCAGAACACCGTCTCTCTTCAACAGCACTGAAGATTTTCTTCAAGTAGTTCCAAGGTCTTAGCCGTTTCTGTAAAGTGATGGCCTTCCAAAGTAATGAGCCATCTGTCGTGCATCTGTGGAACATTTAGTTGGTCTAAGCAGCTGTCTGCACCTCTGAATATTATGAACGGCATATCTACATTCCTGTCTGCTCCAAACTGGGAACAGGGACATACCCAACAGTTTATGGTGATTTGTCGAGACCGCGGGGCAGGTCAGGGGGAATGTGAAATTGTGGTGACTGCCTTTTATTGACAAACTGTTGAGCACTATGCACCACGCGGGACTTATGGTATTATCTTGAGACTTTCGGACCATGCACTGCTCTACTCACCTGATCTATCACCAGTATCCCCTAAACTGGAGATTTCAGTGAACTGAAAAATTCAAACTGCGCAATCCCTCACCAGGAATGAAAATGGTGTTGTAAGCAACAGAGGAAGGAACGAAACTAAAAGTTACTTTTTGTACAGGCCTCATATCTACTCACCAAGTGACACTGATGTTGCATGTTCATCTCAAAGAAACAACATCACACTATGTACACATATATATTACATAGGAACATAAATAAAAATATTTCATCATTTGCAATAACTTGTGATAATAATACCGACAATGCTAATTTACAATTATCGAATTTCCAGGATCATCCTCGAACATGTTCACTCAGGTACACTTCCACAATCATAACCAAATGCCATGAAGATGTATAACAACAATGATGATAAAATAAGCAGCAACACATCATACATGATGGCATATCGAAAAGCAAAGCTCAAAATAATGGAGTAGAAAAAACAAAACAAGATTTTAAAAAGTGAACAAAGATTTTGAAAGCATTTCTCCCACTGTGACATCAAGTTGAATATGCCTTGTTCGTTGGGAGTATAGCCAAGACCTATCTCCCTTCTTCATCCGAACCGAAGTCTTGATCTTCCAGCAATTTTTGTGCATTACTTTTCGATTCACCTTCGTAGCTATCTGCATTACCCGGTACCTCTCTCATCAGAGACTGGCCGAACGTTTCTAGCATATTTCTTCTTGGAGATGATTACAATTAATGAGCTTCAACAAGTTGCAGTAGGAGGACTGACCTGCTGCTGTTGTGTTGGAATGTTGGTCACTACACTGTAGGAGCCTGCGATACAATTACAGTGTGTGGACACGACAGCAACTTACCGACATATATACACGACTGGGAATGAAGATGTACTCACACCTGCCAACTTCCCGACTGAGGCAGGAGACTCCCGATTTGACAGCTTTTCCCGCCTCCTAATGATTCTATTATTTCTCCCGATTTTAGCTTTTGGTGAACTTCAAACAATTTTTTTCAAATCCCGCCATTTCAGCTGTTTTACGCCAGTGACCGGAAGTCCTTTGCTCATTGGCCGCTTTCAAATGAAATACAGACGTCTGGTAATGCGCGAATGTGCGATGTTTATTGAAACCTGTATATCGATTCTCAATCTCTCGTTCACGCGTGCTATGTTCGTGTTCGTTCATATGAGTCTAGTCGATTCTAGAGACTTAAAAAAAATTAATTTAGTTTTACGTCGCACCTACACAAATAGGTCTTATGGTGACGATGGGATTGGCCTAGGAGCGGGAAGGAAGTGGCCGCGGCCTTAATTAAGGTACAGCCCCAGCATTTGCCCGGTGTGAAAATGGGAAACCATTTTCAGGGCTGCCGACAGTGGAATTCGAACCCACCATCTCCCGGATAAGCTCACAGCTGTGAGCCCCTAACCGCACGGCCAACTCGCCTGGTGATCCTAGAGACTAGCCGCTAAATATGGAGTCTTGTTTAGTAATTTAGTGACAGAATTTCAATGATTCTGTCTAATTTTAATTTATCTCAATATAAATAAAATAAGAGTTTTGTCTGTTCATTGTTCAGAATTGAAAAAGAATGATATTTCTGTACTGGTCATGACCACAGTAACAAGGGGAAACGCACGTATTAATTTTCCGTAATTTCTGTCAATCTGTCTGTCTGTATGTATCTACACACATCAAGAGAAAACAGCTGAAGAGAATTTAATGAAAATCGGTATATAATGTTGAGGAATAAGTCGCTACAATCTAGGCTATAAATAATTTTATTCACTCTGAGTAAAATGGTTGTTTGGGGGAAGGCCTAAAATTTAATTCTCAAACATTTATGTTATTGGCCCTATCGATAAATACTACATAACTACAGTTATATATTATTAAATTTCCTATCATTTTTGTATTATACATGGTTACCATGCTGGCTATGATATTTTCATGAATTTGAATTTTTGTTGCTAAGTCCATATCAACGCTGAGGTACGAGAAAACGAGTGAACAGAATTTAATGAAAACTGGTATGTAAAGTTGGGGAATAAGGAACTACAGTCTACCCTATTATAATTTTATTCACCCCGTTGGAAATGGTAATTTAGGTGAAGGTGCCAAAAATTTAATTTTTAATTACGTACCTATCTTATTGGTCATATCGAAAAGTACTACATAACAAAGTTATAGAGAATACAATTTCCGATCATTTATGTATTATTTAGTTTTACCATACCGACTAGAGTAATATTGATGGTGATGGAATTGTGAAGATGATTGTAAGAATTAGAAAAATTAGAATTAGAAAAAGTCATGAAGGAACGATCGCTTGAATAATAACACAAGAGGGAGTCATGAAAGGAAGGAGGACTCAATTTACATTAGATGTTCTAATATCACAGAGCTGAAGGCCTACAATATAGATGGCTCATAACATTGATCAACAATAACATCACATTGACCATTGTTTGTTGTTGATGTGCTTTGTGTATTCTGCTGCCAATTATCTCCGAGTATAACGAACAGCCTGCCTGAATATTGGCGGGAAGTAGCTGGGGAGTTATATCTCTCTCTCTCTTCTTTAGCATGCCATTCCTCTGGTTTATACATTTTTTGATACTACTGGTACATAACACCAGTGGTATGCGCATAATCGCGCGGGCAACGGCATCTAAGTGCACAACTGATTCAGATGTGTGGAGCATGCGTTAATACCAAATACAGTAGAGACAATACACGACACTTACGGATTTCGCCTTGCTAAAATGGGAGACAATTCGATGGTCTTGACCTGAACAAATCGCGCTAAATTCAAATATCAATGGAAATGTATATACGGAAGTGGATAAATAAATTACGTCTAGAAAGAAAGTGGTATTGAGATATTAACTTCGAAGTTGCTAAAGCAATTCTGGGTAAATGAATGAAGAATTATTTAAAAGGTTATTATTCAAAGACTGAAATTAGACATATAAACAAGGTGTGAAATGGACTGCTGTGAAATGGCTTGGAAATGGCTTGATCTTTCATTTATGCATTACTTTTTTAGCTTTAGCATACCTGCCTGAAATCTTACGGTTGGATTTGTCTTTTTTCCTCATTTAAAAACAATGTATCATTATATTAAGACATTTGTCAATAAAAATATCGGCACATTCCTTACACATATGATGCAATGAATTAACATTTAATAGCTGGACAATTTTCCTCTTAACATGAAGCCTACTAACAGAAAGAAAATCTATAAAATCCCGGCTTTAATCTGAGAAGAGGGATAAAAGAAAGAAAAGTTTGAAAATATTGTCGATAGTGATGCTTTGAGGAATATTTACGTACAATTAGAGTAAAAATGTAACATACCCTTGGCTGTACAGTCGAGGATTTTTAAAGTCGCTGGCCTGGAAATGATCTGAACAGATCTTATAATTCTTATACAAGCGTAACGTCCCTTCTTTCTTGTACACTTTATCCAAATCGCTTCTGTGACATTTCAAAACCCACAGATCACACCTACAACAACACATCGGTATTGAAGGTTAACTGCTGCACTATACAATAAAATATGCGTATTATATTTTAAGCCCGTTAAAACATGGGTCGAGCAGGTCAGAAGATTATGAAGTACTATAAAAATCTCTGTCACTGGAAGAATATATATGCAAACACAATATTACTTACATGTTCTTGTCACGAGGGAACCTGAAGAACGAGCGCGCATTTTTCTCTACTTCGTAATTACTGCAGCCAAACACAGCACATACCTTTCCCCTCATGTTGACAGGAGATAAAGGAATGGCACACGCTACTATTTAATTATGTCAATTCACTGAAAACGCATAAATAACACCAAAAACTTCACACAAAAATACACGTGCTCTTATGACAGAATCAGTACCGTTCAGGTCTATCCGCTAGAGTGTGCTCCAATAGCTGTCCCTCGATATCTCGCTCAGTGTCGTGTATTGTCTCTACTGTATTTGTTAATACTATTTTCGGAAGGCTTATCAGAGACTGATCATCTCACTCGCATACTTCCTGTGAGGGAATAGAGATGTGTAATTTTTAGCCTTGTAGCCTTATATAGCGACAATCTGGCTTTGAGACAATAAGTGTTATAAATATATCGTAGTATTGTATTGCGCAAGGCATGTAGAATAAGCAGTTTTAACCAATTGTACCTCCTGATTTTCATATCAAAATCTCCTGATTTATGGTTTTGTAAAGTTGGCAGGTGTGTGTACTAAAATAAATCCAGATATTTTTAAAATTCAAAACTGCAAGTCCTTGTCACTCTTCTCCTTCTAATTCACAGACAATTGTAAATTTATAAGGATGCAACGTTACTTCTATGAGCTGGCTCCGCAGTAGCCATGTTTAGTCTCTATGGTCTGGTATGGTTCATCAGTGTGCTAGCTTGGCAGGGTATATAACTTCTAACTAACTACTAGATTGTGTGTCAAAAACCTGAATTCAATTCTCTTCTCCAGAGTGTTCACATGGAGCAAGGGCACACGACGCTGTTCACAGTGATTTCTCCGTCAGATGGCGACGTTAAGTGTTGAGCAGTGTACTACTCGACAAGAGTAGGCTATGAGCCAACATCATCACCATACACCCAGACGTGCAGGTCGCCCATGGGAAACTCAAACATGACCTCGGACACTCCCAGCACTAGTCATATGTTAAATAAAGTTGCACAAAAACATTTGTCTCCAGTGCTATTTTCTGCATCGATTTAGTGGTGCTCCTCAGAAATGCTGTCCAATTTTTTCCTCTCTTCGTGGTGTGGGTTGTAGTTCGTGAACCAACGGCTGGTGGCCTAGTAAGTGGTCCTCAGTGTCCACACACCGGTTGCTATGAAATAGGAGCGAGCATCTGACATATTCTGAGTTATGGCCCTCCTTGTGCTCAGGCGGCTAGTACTGCACAATACACCGGTAGTCTGGAACGCATTAGAGGAAAGATCCTCATTTGGACTATGTGGAAGTGGATCCTGTGGAAGCATCCTGCTTCACAGAATTTTTACCAAGCAAGCCTAGGACCTACGGGAGTAAAAATGTCCCACTCCCATTTGACAGGCGAGGGGCTCCAAGGAAACAACTTGATGAACGAAATGGAATTCGATGGGGAGCTGTCAATATTAATGGGGCTAATGGAAGAAAAAGTAGAATTGACCGAGTTAGCAAAGAGCATGCATCTGGATGTGCCAGGAGTAAATTATATTCAGTTAAGAGGAGATAAGAAGGGAAGGGCAGTGTGTGGCGTAGGGCTGTTCATCAGGAATACTATTGCAGACAACATACTTTCTGTTAGGCACGTAAATGAGCGAATGATGTGGGTAGATTTGGAGGCTAGAGGAATTAGGACGAGAATTGTCTCAGTGTACTCACCATGTGAGGGTGCAGACGAGGATGAAGGTGACAATTTTTATGAAGCATTAACTGACATCAAAGTCTGGGTTAAAAGCAAGGATAGCACAGTGCTAATGGGCGATTTCAATGCGAGAGTTGCAAATAGAGCTGAAGGATACAAAAGAGTGATTGGTAAATGTGGGGAAGATATGGAAGCTAACAGGAACTGTGGATTTCTGTGTTAGTATGTGAGCAGCAGTTACGAATACATTTTTCAGGCATAACACTATTCAATGCCTTTGCTGGCAGGACCTAGTGTTTACAGTGCACTATGTCTTCTGGTATGGGCTATATCAATTTTGTTACTTTCACTGATATGTCTCTGTCTTATCCTTGGCTTTGACAATATGAAAGTGACGGAGATATGAGCGATGCTAGTAATGCCAATCCTTATGCAGCCAGTCCCTGCTATGAATGGTGTAAAAATGTTGCTTTTCAGTGAGCTTGGCAGACTGATATGTAATAGCAACTCTGGCTTGGTGAGGAAAGCAACGGGAAACTACCTCACTCCTCATTTCCTTAGTACACCTCTTCAGTGATGCCTACGCCATCTATGACAGCTGATGGCAGAGCTATTGAGGATTCCACCAGCGGCATCGCTGACGGACTGAACATACATACAACACTATTCATTGCTACACGTGGGAGGGTAGGGGTACCAGATCCATTATAGACTATATCTTAACAGGAATGTACGGGTATTCCGGAGATTTTCTGATGATATAGATCATCCCTTTTCTAAAATTTGCTTTACGTCACACAGGCATAGATAAGTCTTATTGCGACGATAGGATAGGAAAGGTCGAGAGGGGGAAGCAAGAGGCAACCGTTGCCCTAGTTAAGGTACAGCCCCAGTATTTACCTCGAGTGAAAAATGGGAAACCACCGAAAACCAGCCTCAGGGCTGCCAGCACTCCCTTATGCAAGCTCACAGCTAACAGCACGGCCAACTCGCTCGGTAGACCACTATCTGATCTGTAGTGAACTACGACTGCAGATGAATAAGGGACGAGGAAATTAGAAGAACATGGATATGATTAGTGAAAAGTTCCGAACAGTGGACAGTAAGCAGGTTCAGGATATGGAAAGAGAATGGCTGCATACAGGGATGCTGTAGTACAAACAGTAAGGGAATGTCTACGAACAACTGTCTGTAACATGGGGGAAAAAGCAAAAATCTTGGTGGAATGTGGGCAGCTTGTAAATGTAAAAAGAAGGCATATCAGAAATGGTTCCAAACATGTGCTGATGCAGACAGGGAAGGGTATGTATAGGAGAGAAACAGAGCAAAAGCAAATAGTTGTTGAATCCAAGAAGAAGTAATGGGAAGATTTTGATAATAACCTGGAAAGGCTAGGTCAAGCAGCAGGGAAACCTTTCTGGACAGTAATAAAGATGATGATGATGATGATGATGATGATGCTTGTTGTTTAAAGGGGCCTAACATCAAGGTTATCGGCCCCTAATGGTATGAAATGAAATAACAAAAAATTCAAATTCATCCACTGACTAAAATAAAATAAAAAATGTCATGAAGAATGAATGGATGGACATGAACCCTACAAAAAAAAAAAAAAACAGTGGATCAGACTCAAAAAGAAGGTAGTTAATTAGCGTATTACTGACCAAGGGACCATTTATAAAGCACAATGATGCTTGATGTCTGAAGGGGTGCAAAATTCACGTCTAAGGCCCCACAGAATGGTACACGTCGCGAGTAAAGTAGAACCATGGTATTTGTCATTTTGGGGTACTGATCAAAAGTAGCGAAGACTCACGGTGGTCCACACAAGATGGTACTACTCACAAGTATTGCAATTCGTACAGGGAACGCAGACCTATGGTGTTTCTCACACAATGGCGCCACTCATAGCCAACGCAAACCGGTAAGGTTCCTCACCAAGGGTACTAGTCACGGGCGCCGGTATTCCTCATATAGTGGGTACCAATCACAGGCAACGCTGACCCACGGTGCCGCTTATGTAGCGGTACAACTCACAGGCTACGCCCAGACCCGCGGTGTTGCTCACAAGGGTACAACGCATGGGTACTGGAATCCACCAGGCCAGGCTTTTTACTGCAACTAATCACAAACCTATTTCGTACCAATTTAGTGATACTACTCGCAAGTACATGCAACCCATGGTGTTCCCCGCATGATGGTACGAATCAAGATTAGTTTCATGGTTCTAATTCAATCATCTCTTGGTCGCACCTTGTAGTCGCCTCTTACGACAGGCAGGGGATACCACGGGTGTATTCTACATGTGCGTCCCCCACCCGCAGGGGGTACAGTAATAAAGAATCTTAGGAAGGGGAACAGGAAATTAATAGTGTTTTGGGTAAATCAGACAAACTCATAATAGATCCCAGGGAATCATTCGAGAGGTGGAAGGAATATTTGTAATTTCTTTTCAATGTGAAAAGAGTATCTTCTTGGTGATGTCACGAACAACCAAGCTCATGGGGAGGACGACGATGATGTTAGTGAAATTATACTTGAGGAAGTGGAAATGCTAGTAAATAAACTCCACTGTCATAAAGCAGCAGGAATAGATGAAATTAGACCTGAAATGGTGAAGTATTGTGGGAAGACAGGGATGAAATGGCTTCATAGAGTGATAAGATTAGCATGAGTGTTAGTAAGATAACTTCTGATTGGAAAGAAGCAGTAATTGCATCCGTCTATAATCAAGGGAACAGGAAGGACTGATACAACTATCCTCAGTACACCAGGCCATGTGTTCTCCGGCATTTTGGACGGGAGAATGCGATCGGTGTTTTTCAGACCACAGATCAGATTTTCAGTATGTGACAGGTAATTAAAATGCTACAAGAGGAATAGTCTTATGTTTTGTATATCTAGAGAAGATATATGACAGAGTACGATGAAAGACATGTTTGCCATGCTGGAGGACTATAGGATTAAGAGTAGATGATAAAAATCAAAGGCATTTATGCTGACAATTGGGCTGCAGTGAGGAATTGATTGAGTTCTTGGTTCAGGGGTTACACAACGCTGTAATCTTCCACCTTCGTTGTTCATAGTTTACACGGATCACCTGCTGAAAGGTATTAAGTGGCAGGGAGGGAATCAGTTAGATGAAAATGTAGTAAGCAGTCTGGCCTATGCTGATGACTTGGCCTTAATGGCAGATTGTGCGGAAAGCTTGCCGTCTAATATCTTGGAACTTGAAAATGGGTCCAATGAGTATGGTCCCGGATGAAATTATCTTTACAACGGTCTTTTTTCAGAACAACTTTGCTTTACGGGAGTGAAGGTGGGTGGACGCAGGATATCTTACTCATAAGTTAGAAGTAATAGATTTGAAAGTAGCGAGAATGATTGCTGGTAAAAACAGGTGGAAATAGGTAATGGCAGGAGGGTACTCAGAATGAGGAGATAAAGGCTATGTTAGGAATGAACCCGATGGGATGGAGCTGTACACATAAACCAGCTTCGGTGGTGGGGTCATGTGAGATGATCGAAGTGGGATAGGCTACCCAGGAGAATTATGGTCTCTGTTATGGAGGGTAAGATGAGTAGAGGGAGGCCAAGACAATGATGATTAGACTCAGTAACGATTTAAAGATAAGAGATATAGAACTAAGTGGGGCCACAGAGCCAGTTACAGATGGAGGATTGTGGTGGCCATTAGTAAATTCACAGAGGCTTGCAGACCGAATGCTGAAAGGCATATGTATGTATGTATGTATGTATGTATGTATGTATGTATGTATGTATGTATGTATGTATGTAGGTACACACGTAAAATTTTAGGCCTACTGCTTCTCAGATTCATGTACAGATCCAGTTCACCAAATTTACTTGATGAAATCTCTCACTGTATTACTATTAAGACAGGCTGAATTTGAAAAACATTCATGAAATTCAGTTTTTACATTTTCCAAAAACTTGTGATTCACAGAAGACATATTAAAATAAAAACCCTTATTTCAATAGTCAATGTATTGACTTCAAAAGCACAACTTTCCACAATAAGCAGGAATACAAGGTCAATGCTCCACACACTGTATGCTCTGAATTGGTGCATACAATTTAGATCAAATCAATTAAAGTCCTGTGATGTATTTATAGAACTACTTCTACCTTGCATTCATTTCCAGATATACCTATAGGTGCAGCTGGTCTGCAGTGATACAACACTTCAAACTGATGACAACCACAAATTAGTGGTCAGGGTGTTCAGGTTCTTGAATTCACAAGTAATTTTAATTTTCTGTTCTTTTGCAAACAAAATTATTACAAACATGCATTCACAGAACATTATCACCAGATACATACAAGTAAACAGTTACTTTTCCAACAAAGATATGACTTGAAGTGAACAATGTGCAGTACGAGGACATGGCAAGAATGAAGAGGAGCACAATTCAAGGATGATCCACAAAATCAGTTCTACATAGACACAATATGTACAGCAAACTGGACACAAACTTTCTCAAAAGCTAAGTGATAATCTCAATAATATACAAGATCTTACAAATAATCTTCCTTTATTAAGAAGGAACATAACTTGAGGAAAAATATGAAATGTTCATTGAAGAATTCTATAAATACGAGGCCTGTTCAAAAAACAACTGAAATTTGAAAACATTGTGCAACAAGTGGTTTCCGGTAGGCGGCGCTGTGTAGTGGTAGCCATTTGCTGCGCATTTCTGTAACAACTAGTTGAGTTGGCTTGAAAGAAGCATACAAATTCGCTTCTGCTTCAAAATGGGGAAAATATTTATGGAGAGAGACACATTCACCGAGACGGAAGAAAGCGCGACAGGTCGGATGGAAAGTGAAAATGTTGACTTTTTTTTACGTCAATGGTGTTCTTACACTAGGGTCAACGATGAACAACACTTCTGTTCTTCTCCATCCACCCTCCTCACTTGACCTTTCCTTGGCAGCCCTTTTCTATTTCCCAAAGTAAAAGAATAACAATTTCAGCCAAGCGAAGATCAAACTGAAATTGCACAGCAGGACTGGAAACTGTATTTATAGAGGAGGGGAGTCCCATAAACAGTGTTTTTCAAAGCTTGATTATTTTTTGAACAGGACTTGCATATACTTATAGCCTTTAACACAATGCTGTCCGGTTCATCTGACGTATAACTGGCCCCTGCGGCCGGAAGGTTTTGGCAGAGACATGGAGTTTTTGCAGGGTATCATAATTTAATAATTTTGAGTCCATTCACACATATCCGTCCACTTTATAGTTGTGGTGAAATTTTATATTTCGGTGCATTCTGGTAATGATATCTGTTTGATTCCTCCACCATATACTCCAACAAGTCTTTACAAATGTACGACTTGACATCATAACCTATATTTTCAGGTTCACTCGGCAAAATTTTAACGCCAGGCGTGTCCGAGAAAGACTCCGAACAGTATAATATCCTGCTTAGACCACTCACTGCCAGAAATAGAGATAATATTATCAACAGTACTTACATCTAGACCATCTTTGCTATCTGAAGCAACAGGTCATTGCTCGCATGGTGCAATTAACGTGTCATTCAATGCATCACTTTGACATAAATGCATGACACTAGCACTAGAATTATCATTAGACAATTCATCTTCACTCTCCTCACAATCACTGGATACATATGACATATTATCAGCGTATAATTCACGTATAATATCACTAGGAGTCAATCCAATGTTTACCGGCGCTGCCATTTTTGTTTGCTAGCATTGATGGATACATGGGAGATATTCGAAGGCAAAAACAAATGCCATTTACGCACTAAAACAGGCAAAACCAGTACTAAAAGATGCGTAGATTTTCTACAATTTAGGTACATCAACAATAACCTCCAAGTAGTTCCTCAATAACTGTTAGATGGCATCAGAAGACAGAGCTGCACCATCACGTATTCATATGTGATCGGCTGCAGAGCACCGTGCTTGGAAACACGTATTGATACGTGAGCAGACAGCATTGTGTTAATATCAACATTCTCTTCAACCTAACATGACAGAGTTGCAAGTAGATGATTTGAAGAAAAAAAAAAAGAGCACTACAAAAGCAAGAAGTAATAAGGAGGCGAGATGTGTAACGAGCCAGACATTATTGGCGCAGCATCAAAATGAAAGTATGAGGCAAAGAGGGTCAGCAGGTCATTTCCTTCCCAGTTCTGCCTTTGTAGAATCCTGCATTTGAACTCTGTATGTTCGCTCATGTTTTAACTCAAAGCAGGGCAAAATAGAGACACCGTAAGGCTCTCAACGTGCCGTAATGGAGCTCTTATAAGTGATTAAGATACTCTGGAAAGCTTACTCTGTGAAAGAAGTGCTGTCCTTAAATGGCTAGCAGAGCAACAGAGGCTGGACAAGCGTGCTGGGTACGAGCAATGCCCCGATGTCTCTGCTACCAATTGTTGCATTCTATTATTTCAAAACATCACTGACGAGTTGTAACTGTCAACACTGACCTGACCACCAAATTCACTGGATTTGAATTTATACCAGTTTTGTTGTCTATTTTATTAGATCTGAATGTTAATAAAGTTACCATCGCAGCTTTTTGCTCAGTTCTTTCATTTGGTGCCTTTTTGGGATTGAACTGTAACCGAAGTGTTTGTGTTCCCAGCATTGCCAACCAGAGTAGAACTGAGGTGTTGGAGCCATGACACATCCATCAAAACTTTACATTCTCAAGAGTAAACATTCCTATTGACACAGTGAGTAGAAAAACTACGCTGGACTATTTTTGTTCCGTTAGTAATGGGAGGAATGCATGTCTATTATCAAGCAAATACACATGATATCATCAATCAACTGCTGTTGATCCCTCCCCTTCTTCACCTGATACTTTCATTCTTACGGGGACTGCAAGTTTCCTCGCTCTTTCATAAGCACGCCTCCTTATAACTCCAAGTATATTTCCAATTTCCTCCTCAAGTTAACACAATTGTAGCTCACCCTCAGAGATTACCAGTGAGCAACAAGTCCACCTTTCTGCTTCTCTCAACCAGCCCTTCTACTTAAATTAAGAGAATAATGAAATTCAATCTTGCTTAAATGTACAAAAAACTACTTTTTATTACGATAACATGATTCCACCAACACAAATACATAACATATCTCTGAGGGAAAGCCTCGCAGCCAAACTCAAATCTAAAACAATAAATGCAAATTCTTTTAACAAATGAGTATAGTCATATGGATACTTGAACACATGCTCCCTACACTTTTGATACCGTTACTACCAATTCAACAAAAATCAAAGTATGGTTGTAGCACCAATTCATTCACACTCCATATTTGGATTCCTTTATACATTTTCATTACCTACTCACTGCCATAAATTAGTGGCTAATGTATGTCCTTGATTTGATTGTTGTGGGAACGAACCCATACCTAGCGCGGGAGAGCCCACGGGGAGGTTCATGGCGCTCACGGGGACGGCCTGTGCAGGAACTCCCAACACGGGCTGCGTGGGTATCACTGGCCCGCCCAGATTCAGACGACCCATTTGTTGGGGCAACTACAACAAACAAACAAACAAACATTTTACCCTTGATCAGTAGTACTTAGAGTAAAACCCTCTTACAACACTTCCACATCCCTCTTTTTTGGATTGCAAATGAGTAAAAATTATGTAGAAATTGTGAAACTTGTAATGTTTAAAAGCCTGTATAATCAGCACACCAACCACAGGCTGACTCTTATGATAGCTGCAAAACTAATGACATCAGCCCTACGAGTCTGCACTGCTTCCTTCAGCAGAGAGGTTCTAGTGTTCATTGTGGAGAGTGTGCATGACAAATAGTGCAGAAAATGATGTAGGTAAACCAAGTTCTGGAAGCAGCAGGAAGCAATCAGATAAAAAGAATTATATAAATATTCAAAAGTAGCCAACAAATGACAAAAGTGACATTGAGGACAAAGACGATCAGTAATGTTAGTACCTCAATCGTTAAAATGCACAAAAGAATATCTGGTGACACAGTTGGTGTTTACCCGACAAAATTAATTAAATCTCAGCCATAGACGCCCAAGAGAGTTTCGGTTTACTCGGTCTGCCATCTAGTGGGGGCCTAGAGTAAAACGGAACGTCGAAATTGACGAGCAGACAGCCAGATGGCGTCAAATTGAAATGTCTGCACACGGTAGCTGAGGCCATACGATTATTATTATTATTATTATTATTATTATTATTATTATTATTACATAGAAACTGATGTCCACAAACAGGTCTTTGTTTTGATGATGATGCTTGTTGTTTAAAGGCCCAAATGGTACAAGATGGACGACATCATAATTAAAATTTTAAAATGTATTCACTGACAAGAATTTAAAACAAATGACTATGAATAATGATGGTGAATTTAAAATCAGTGGATCTAATTCGCAATGCCTTATTTTCAGTGAAATGAAAGATGATAGGTTATGGCAGAATAAGACATTGCCTTAAAATTCAATAATATATCATGCAAATTACTATTTTACAAAACCACATTAAAATATACAAACACAAACTAAAACAGAGTCAAATTAATACAAAGATTAATATGAAATGTGGCTGGATTTGGGGCAGCAGTGGGGTAATGATCAAAGGTTCAATTATTGTGTTGAAAATTCACTTCTTTCCAATGACGCCTGCTAAGGACCACGTACCAATTTCAATTCAGTTCTTCATACTTCGTTGTTTTCTCTTCTGTTCCTCCCAATATTCTTTCATCCTTTCACTATGCTGTTTCTTTCTGTCCTCAGACCACTTCGCACCAGGTTTCTTGTTCAATCTTCCTTGGAATCCTTCCGGACTTACTACCCTTTTTCTAAAAATCTCTCTGTCCCTATTTTCTTCCTTATATTTCTTTCTACATCTTTCTTTGCTTCTTGACTCCAGCTAGTTGTTGCCTTTTTGCCCCAAAGGTACTTGAACATCATTTTGTTAATCTGGAATTACCCATTCTGTAAAGATGTTTGAAAAATTGCAATCTCCTTTTTCTTATGGCTTCTGTTATGTTTTCTATGTTCCTGTATATTTCATCATTAGATGAAATTTCCATACTTCTGTTGTTTTCACAAGGCCTAAGAAATTTCTCACGATTCTCCTTTCTAGTACCTCAAGTTTATCTAATTTATAGTTTAGTACCAGGCATTCACTTACATATAGGCATTTCACCACTGTAGTGTAGTGCCTTATTTTAAGATTTTTAGAAAGACACTTTTTTTTATAAAAGTTCTTCGTGACACCATATGCTCTTTCCATCTTGTGTAGGCCTACCCTGTCTTCTACTGCAGATATGTCTAAACCGTTTTCTTGAATTATTTCTCCCAGATATTTGAATTTCGTTACTCTTTCCACTGGACCAATATCTTGCCAAAAATTTTGGAGCATTCTCGATGTTTGTAATAAATATTGCTTTTTCTACGGAGATTCTCAAACCTGTCTTGTTGGCTATTTCTTCCAAGAGATTGATTTGTGTTGTTGCAATTGTATAAGATTTTTGTTACAAGCAACTAATCTCGTATCTGTTCCATATTGAAGATAATAAGAAAATTCTTTCAAGAATAAAATTTACTGTGTTCACCTATTCAATACAATTATATTCTGTAGTGATTAAATCCTACATGAATTATATATACTAATTAGAAACATGTTTCGCGCTAGTTTTGGGATCTTCAGCCTAATAATAATCTTAAGGTCAAGTCTTTTAACTAATTGAACATTACAACTTAAAACTAAATACAATGGTCTTATGCTTAAATTTTTTTTGCAAAAAGTTGTATTTTAGGTGATATTTACATAGATTTACAATGTGTACATTAATTAAAACCCAGAATTTGTGACAGGGAAGCAATTAAAATGATCATACAATGACTAGAAATTGTCCAAAGCGTAATATGGAACTTCAACTGTATGGATGCATTATTAGGCTGATAGTTTATACAATTGTGTTCATTAAAAGGTGGTTATGGCCACCTATGTCGTGAGTACACAGCTACAAAACGGGAACCGTGGTAGTATGTTGTTCTTGTTGGGCTTGGACATCCCCTTTGGCAAGCAGCATGGTTGGATAGTAATATTAAAAACGTGTAAGTTGGAACATATTGTTAATTTCGTTCGTTAGTCAGGTGCTCATCTGATAAATTGTTTCTTGAATTTGTGCCATTCTTGTCGGATTAATGTTCCTGTTGGTACATTGTTCTACCTTTGGGGGATTTATGAGTATTGTCTGTAACTGAATAAGAGAAAAAAAGAATTTAGAATGATGAATGTAGAGCCCAAAGTGTTATACCCCATAAATGAGGACGAACTTACTTGTCCAGTCAGATGTTAGCTGGATCCACTCGTTCCAGTTGTGTCTAAACGACTAACCTTGTTACTTCTAGTGAAGTATTGATGCGGTAATGGAGGGGTGGAGCGTAGAGGGGAAAGGGGAGTGTGTTTTAACATGTGCACCTGCGTTATTGTTAGAAAGGCATTACTCGAATTGTATTAGGCGTGGTAACTGTAACGAATGCGTGCTGTGACTGAAACATACTGGGGACTTTATTCTGATTTACAGCCTGGATTAACTTTGGAGTTGCCTCATAATGGATTTTTGTTGTCAATGACGTCATTAAAATGATTATTTTTATTACAAGTTTGCTCCAAGTAAATGTACAAGTTTTCCGTCTCACTCAATTTCCCCTTACCTAGGCTTCTAACGATCGTCAAATCTTTCTCTACTGAGGTGAATTTATGTCCCATTTCACTCATATGTTGGTTCATGGCTGAATACTTGTTATGTTTGGAAGCATTGTAATGTTCCAGATACCTTGTGTAAAAGCTTCTCCCTGTTTAATTTCCCCTTACCTAGGCTTCTAACGATCGTCAAATCTTTCTCTACTGAGGTGAATTTATGTCCCATTTCACTCATATGTTGGTTCATGGCTGAATACTTGTTATGTTTGGAAGCATTGTAATGTTCCAGATACCTTGTGTAAAAGCTTCTCCCTGTTTAATCAAAATACGTGAACCCACACTGTACATTTTAACCTGCAAACACCACATCTTGAGTAAACGTTGTTATTATTGACCTTATTGTGGTTAAGGAATATGTTCTGGTTATTATGTACTGTCCTGAAGGCTATGTTGATGTGTTTTTTTAAAACATTAGTGATCTGATTAATAGCCGGGCTGTTATAATGTGGCGTAGCTATTATTCTTTGATTTCTCTGGGACTAGGTTGGAAGATAGCCTAATTTTGATCTTATTAATTAACCGATTGATTATATTTATTTTAAAGCCATTGAACTGAGCTAACTGTCTTATATAATTCAGTTTGATTTCCAAACTTTTTGTTGAAAGAGGAAATTTTAGTGCCCTAAATATTAGACTATGATAGGCAGCTAGTTTTTGGGTCTTAGGATGCAAGGATGAATCTTTAATAGTTATGGGTGAATGGGTAGGTTTCCTAAAAATTTGAAATTCAAGTGTTATTCAAGCGCGTAACTGTTAAATCTAAAAAGTTTAAAGAATTTTTGACCACATCTTTTTGGTAAATTTTATATTAGGGTCTATTTTGTTTAGTGAAACCAATATATCGTCACTATTAGTAATGTCTTTATTAATGATCACGAAAGTATCGTCAACAAATCTGAGCCATAAACATATACCTTTTATTTGTGAAATAATTTTTGTATGTTCTATCGAATTCATGTAAATATCCGCTACAATGCCAGAAAGAGGGTCTCCCATAGCTAGGTATTTCTGCTGTTAGTATTTTCCATTAAAGGAGAAGTAATTATTGTTTAGAACGAAATTCAATATCTTCATGAATTCTTCAATTTTCATTTTAATAAGGCCGCTATGTTTATTGATGTTGTCATGGATAAATGTGAATTTGTGCTATAGAACAGGACATTGAGGTCTTGGAGAACTTAGGAAAAGGAAGTTTGCTGGATGTTACGGAGTGCTGCTATATACACCTGGAACAGTATTTTAATCCAAACCTTAATTTAAATGAGATTTCTGAAAAATCAAATATTCTATTTGATTTCCTTTTTGCATTTTTTAAAAACTTACACGTCCCAGTCGATAGTTCGGTGTTTCATACCATGCATAATAGCTTCACTGGTTGCTTCTTACGACCATGCTCTCCACAACTCCAGCAAATTGCCCTTCCTCGGTTACTCCTCCCACTTTGCCCTACTTCCCCTCTTCAGTCCCAACGAACCTTGGACACTTGATTTTGAGCACAACACTGCTTGCTGTGCTTCATTGTGCTTCGTATGGACAGCGACCTTTTGAGGAGTTACGTAAAAATAAATTACATTATAAGACATTATTTTATATCCTGCCTCTTCGGTAAAAGTGATAGTTTACATTCTTATTATTACAGGTCCGCATTGAACTGGGAATGTTGTTCTTGATGACATCTCAAAGGACTTATTGCTCGTTTCCACCTCATTACGATTGCTCCATTAAAGGGACACTGTAGTTTTTATTGAATTATTTCTACTACGATACTACGTCAAGTTTTAAGAAGTGCGATAAATTAAGCACATTGTGATTCAAGATTCTTCTATTTTAATTTGTTGTTCTTTTAAATCCACTTTATATCATAAGTGAGCAAACCGGTTTGCATATGTTTTTATCAGTTTATGGTATAAGACTTGCAAGTCTAGGACTTGTAGAAAATATGGACTTAGAGACAGTATATTTTTAACACAGTTTCATGATGTTAATATGGTTTTAAATTGTGATCATTTTGACGTTGATAAACATTATATAATTGTTAATTTTTCTGCAAACTTCTATCAGCTGATGATGACGCAGACAGGCATCAAAGCTAGTACTGTTTGAAATATATGTTGTAAATAAATCTACACAACAATTTCTATGTACTGAATAAGGTGGACCCAAATTATAAGATAAGTTGTAATCTTGGTTCAATACGAACAAACAATGAAGTTTATTAATTTAACTTTAAAAAATACAATATAAATATAGCATTCAAAACTAATAAGAAGAATTCAGACATCTTATAAAACTCCACCTCCATCAATAAATTTAATTGTTTCTCTAAATCAGGTGTTTATAGATTCAAATGTCATGATTGCAATTTTTCTTACATCGGACAAACAGGAAGAAACTTCATCACTAGATACTCAGAACATAAGAATGCTATTAAATACAATAAATTTTCGACTGTAGGTGAACATACGCATGACTATAACCATAATTTCAGTGATATTCAGCAAGACGTAAAAATTCTTAAAACATTACACAAAGGCCCAATACTTGATATAACCGAGAATTTTTTCATACATTTAGATCAATATTTTAACTCTAATTAAATCAAAATGAAATATGTGAAAAAACCAACATTCTTTTTGACCTTTTTAAACATTTTGATTTAACCAATCTATATTCAAACATTTTGATTTAACCAATCTATATTCAATCTTCCAATCTGTTCATCCCACCTCTCCTCAGCATTTACCCCCATTCCCTCATTCTTCAGCCCCACCTTAAGGTTTTTTCCTCCATTCATAACACCTTTTATAATAACTATATACTTTTTAAACCTTATTTTATCACTTCCTTTTTTGATTCTTCCATTTTCCTTTTTCTTTTCCTATCCTAACTCTTTCCTCTTTCGTCCATCTCGCTCCCCTCAAGGAAGATATACTAAGCATCCTTTGTTTTTCATCATGATTTAATTTTACGTTTTGCTAATGCCTTTCTTTTCTATTCTCATCATTTCACCTTTCAGTTCATTTCTTTATTGCTTTCAATTTTACTCATCTTTGTCTTGTTTCCCATCTCATAATTTTATTTTTACATGACTTTATTTCCCTCTCAAATTCTTTTCCATTTTCCTTATAATCTCTATTTTTTCACTCTTTTACTTCCAAGTACGTTAGTTTACTAATATGTCCAACACTTGGTTACATACGATGAGCCACATTTTAACTTGCTTCTTTTCTTTCTTTTATCCTTTTCATTTAATATTTTACATTCCTTATATTTCATTAATACTTTCTACATTTTTTAAATTTTATTTTTCCTTTCTTTTATATCAGCGTTAGATGAGAATTCATTCCACCATTTTAATACATAGAATATAAAATCTTTAACTTAATTCATATCTTCAAGTGCCTTTTCACTTTCATTTTTAATGTCAATCTCCATGGATACCTTCAATATATTTTACATTGTTTTCTTTATACACAACTGTATAGAATTTCCTTTCCACTGCAATAACATATTTGTTCAACTCGCATTTTACTAAGGCAATACTTTGCATAAATGACCATTTCCACATCTCGTTAAATACAATAAATACAATTGTATCCACGTTCTTGAATACTACGATGAATATTATAAGACTTCTTCTCTTATATTCCTACAGCTAAGAGAATTAATCTCTTACAACAAATGTGTTTTCAGGAAATTCTATAAACAATTTTTCATAGTGTCAAACTTCTATGTTTTAAGACCATCTTTCAAACAATTGTGTTTCAAATACTTTGTTCTACACGTGACATGGCTGAAGATGATCTTTAAATAGGTTGAAAAGTGTCCCATCCCTGTGGGACTCAATTTCCTTGAATGGGGTATTGCAAATATGCCCTCCCTACATGGACACGGAATAGTCAGAGGGACAAAAAATTTACAATAAATACCGGCAAATTACCTCGGAATCTCCACTGATGCAGGACTGAAAGGATACCATATCGCTGTCCTAGGCCTTTTGTAAGTCAAAGAAAACAGCCACCAAATGCTGTTTGTGGAGATATGCATCCTGGAAAGAACTCTCCAGGCGTACCAAGTGGTCAGTAGTCGAGCGAGCGACTCAAAAACCACACTGGCATACCTGCCAACTTTTGAAAAGGGCTATCAGTAAAACTCACATGTGACCAAAAATCTAAACGATTTTCGACATACCCCGGCTTGACGAACATAATACTTCGGGGCTACAAAATACAATTATTCATGCTTTAAACAGGATACTTCAATGGAATCATATCTACTTACATGATAGGCCAATGATTTGTAGATGAACATATCAAAAAGAAACCCATGTTAAACAGCAGCAGGCATGGTGAATATTAGTTTGGAGCGTACATGACAGGACTTCCTTGATAAATTAAGCAGATATGTGATAATTGAAAAATGGCTTTACACAATAAAACTTGTTTAACATAACACAGACAGGAAAAAATATAATACACACTGCAAATCACACACTAGTTGGTCTTTAAAGTAACAGTTATGGCCTTTTTTTTTTTTTTTTTTGCTAGGGGCTTTACGTCGCACCGACACAGATAGGTCTTATGGCGACGATGGGATAGGAAAGGCCTAAGAGTTGGAAGGAAGCAGCCGTGGCCTTAATTAAGGTACAGCCCCAGCATTTGCCTGGTGTGAAAATGGGAAACCATGGAAAACCATCTTCAGGGCTGCCGATATGGCCTTTTTAGCTTCCTGTAAAAAGTCTTGAGAAAATGTTTTGTCGTAACAGGGACCGGAACTCCTGGTCTTCAAAATAGAAATAGACTCCAGAGATTCATTGGACGTGCATGATCTGAACTCTGTTCCATTTTTCTTCACAAGGCTGAAAACACGTTCACATTCTGCATTGCTATGGGGTATGGTGAGAATAGAGAGCATTTACTCTAGAAATTTGGTTATACTTAAGAAGTCTATCAGCTCCACGAATTCTTGATATTTATGCCCAACTGGTATCACTTGCAGCATCTTGATTTGCAGCCAAAGTGTCATCTACCTGAAGATCTGTGAACTACCTCTGAAGCTCATTCACCACCTCATCTGTACTTTCATTCTCTTCCTTGCATAACATGATAGGAAACTTTTCCAAGAAAAAACAAATGGAAGAAAACTGTGCATCTTCAATTTTGTCTAACCTAGCAACTTGACATCATCCTTGAGTGGAAACTTGTTGATGATGTAGTCACAGGCAGTACAAAAGTAGTTTCTCACTGATGAAAAGAAAAGGGATTTATCTGTATCCTGGCGATCATTCACTATGTTCGAAGTCTGAATGCCAATAACTAACTTAAGGGCCGATGACCTAGATGTTAGGCCCCTTAAAACGACAAAGATCATCACCATCATCATCAATAACTAACTTATCACTTCTTTGATTGTGAATCAAGGAGAAGAAGTCTAAAGAACAACAATAATCATCATCATCATCATCATCATCATCATCATCATCATTTTCCAACTCCAATTTCCCGGGTGTGGTGTACAAGCGCTCGACGTCTCCTGTCTTCACACATCTTCTGTTCCAGTACATTCTCCCATTTGTGTCCTCTCTCCTCCACATCTGATCTTACAGTCTCTATCCAACGTTTTCGTGGTCTTCCTATGAGATTAAGGTCAAAATATTTTCTGGCAGGTCTTTCCCTGTTCATTCTCATTATGTGCCCATACCATTGAAGTCTGTGTTTCCTTATGACACTGGTAATTGGAAGCTCAATACCAGCTAGTTTCCTATTCACTTCATTTCTGATCTTGTCCTTTCTGGTAGTTTGGTTCATGGTTCTAATGAATCTCATTTCAGTTGCTTGGATTCTACTGAAGTCTTTGTTTAGTAGGGTACATGTCTCTAAACCGTACGAGAGCATTGGTGCAAAATAAGTGTGGTACATGATTGTTTTCGCTTTTTGTGGTATTTTGCAGTCCCAGAGAAGATTTCTGACTTGACTGTAGAAGTTCGATGCTGACTTTGTCAAATACAGGAATAGTCACATGAAGGAAAGTGCAAAAGGCCTTGTTCAAGTTTGAGGACAGGAACATACACAATCTTTCCTGACGTGTTGTAGCAGAAGTCTTACTTTTAGGATGAGTTGTCACATTTGGAAGAATATGCTATTCTTTTAGGGGCATGTGTAGTAATTAAGAGAGAAGAATTTCATGTGTAGTAGCAGAATCAAGAAGTCTCTTCTTCTGATACGCTTTGGATCCACTTTGTTCAACTCTAAGTATTCTGAAAGATGTCAAGCTTGTGGAAATGTTTTGGGTACATAATATTATTTCTTCCTTGAAGAAAGAAAGAAACAGATCCCACTGGTCCAGCGGTCAATCCAACATGCTTCAGAATTTTCTTTGCCTCTTTATTGTGCAAGCTCTGAAATTTCTGAAGCTGTTCTTTTCTTTTGACAGTCTTCTCCTCTAATAAATAAAATATATCAACAAGGATCTCATCCACTTTTAAGTGGTTATCTTCCAGTACCTTCTTCAGCTGTTAGATTAACCGGGTGGCAAATGCAACCTATGATGGCAATACTGGTTGAACTTGTCGGAGCAGAAAGCCACACAGTTTTCAATTGGTATGTTATGAGAATTCAGCTGATAACATCAGGTTACCTATGTTTCACCCTGTTGAGTCCCCTTCTAATGCTGGTATGGATAACACAGTGCTCACTACCTTTTTCTGTGGAATATCATAGAATGTAACAACAATAGGATACAACTTGGCATTCTTAGCAATGCTTCCATCCGTTGACAAAGAAAATGACCCATTCTGAAGGCACTTAACTTCAGATGATGCATTTTTTGCCATTTTATTTACAATGCATGTTGTTTTCGTGCGACCACAGCTGTATTTCTTTGCAACTTCTGATGTGGGAAACATCATCTTAAATAAAACACCAGCATGATCAGCCACACTTGAGGGCAAATTTGTGTTCCACCAAAAAGGAAGTAAACAGACACTCGGCCCTAATTACGCCACAGTCAACGTTTTCAGACGTGGCAAAAAAAGTGTTAATTTTCTTGTTATCTTCTTTCGATTTAACGTAACTTACGTGTTTACCGCACTTCACATGATTACTTAAATCGTTTGTTCCACCACGTGCAATATTAATATCACACCCACATACTGTACAAAAGGCAAATTTTTCTCCCATTCACGATTTTAGTATGCACGGAAAATCAACAGAATATGATTCATTACATGTCTGGAAATACCGTTTCTTGTTGGATTTATTCATGAATCCTACAATAGGAATATGGAGTATGAAAATATCCGAGAACAAATGTCTCGATATCTACTGAAACATCGAAAGGAACCTGGATCACTGAACATCACATAAAATTATAACAAACACTCAAAGCAGTAAAACACTTCATTAAAACACGTCAAAGCACATAAAGTCTCAAACCATTAAATGAACACGACACCAACCCCATGAACAAAGCATATGCACATGGTAAAAAACACACACACATGGAACGAATGTAATTCTTCTTCTTCTTTATAATTTAATCTTCGCTAATAGCGGTATACCCAGTCACTGGAACGAATGTAATTAGTCCAAAGAATACAGGAAACTGCGAAGCACGAAGCTATAACACAAAAATTCGAACACTTCATTAAAATGTGCCATACATAACCTCAAAAGACCAAAACATTCAAGGAATGCCAACTTCGTGTACAAAGAACAACTCCTCCCACATGGTCAAAGAATATGGATTAAATCACTACAAGCGAATGGAGCGGAACAAAGAATTTGCGGAGCAGAGCTGGTCGACACCTAAGAATCACATGGAAGAACTGATATCCCGGCTTTAAATTCAATGCCAATAATGACACAAACATCAAGGTTAAAAATACCAATCATATCAAAGAATGAGTTATTGACTATCGTGGAGTTGCCTTCGACCCACGCAAAGAATTGATTGCATGGAAGTGGAGTGATTATCGAATGTTAACGTTTCAAATTTTTGTCCGCGAAGTCGTAAAATGACAGTGTCCATCAGTAAAGTCGTAATATGCTGCAATTTCCGTAAATTTTACGGCTAAGCCGCACTGGTATTCAAACAAAAGTTCTTGTTTCTCCAGACACCACACGAGACGTTGATTTACCATCCTCTCAAATAGCTTACACAAACAGTATCCCCGTTTCTACCATCAAGGTAATTTGCACCAGACTAGTCAGCCATTCCCAGGGGTGCTCAGTTCAAATTGTGATACATAATGCCTTAAAATATTTATATACACCCTGGATTTTCATGGGGAACATAACTAATATGGACATGGTGATATCAACAAAGCTACAAATAAAGCAAGGCGAAGCATGATGTCAGTTTTGGAGGAAAATCTGTTTATTTAAATAAACCAGAAAAAAAAAAAAAATGAAGAAAGAAGCAAAAAGTATGAAATGATCCAAATTTTTACACGACTCAATTTTTCTCTCAGCTTGGTAAAGCCCATCTTGAGAATCAAAAATATATTACAAATGTACAATGTATGCCGACACACATACTTAACAAATCAAATCTTGAAGTTTCATTAATTTTACACCTTGGGCTTGCATGCTCGCACCACACTTGTGGCTTTACTTTTCTTAACACTTTGAACTGTAGATGAGTATGTCCCCTTTCCTGCACACTTGACACTGCAGTGAGAGTCCCTAACCTTAAGAAAAGACGTGATTTAATGCGCAAAAAGGGGAGACGAAAACTAACCTAACTGTACAATATATAACATCCTGAGTGGTAAAACATCCTATTAAAATATATACACCTCGAATCATGAGCAATCTCATGAGCACAACACACAATGTGGATCGGAACCACACAAAATAAAATCACATATACGGCAAATATCCACAATCAAAGAAACAAAAACATGATATATTTTCCAGGGCTCACCAAGAAAGCATGCAGCATTCACGCAACTCTCAATCACTCAAAGCCTTGATGGAAAATATAAGGAAACAATTTTACACTTTTAGCAACCTATTCAACGTAGGTTCCTGAAATGAATTACATGACACAAAAGCAATTAACTTGTGGACTTTATGACACGCACAAATCAACGTTGGTTCCTGAAATAAATCACGACACAAACGTTCTTCAGCACGGTTATATCACAAAAGAAAAACCAAACAAAACGTCGCGATAAAATCTCGTTTACTGCAACACGTAGTGACATGGACAAAAACCAATAAAATCACGAAGTATAGGCCACTAAAATAAAACTGTCCTCGGTAGACAAACATATCACCCTCGCCAACAGATGCTGCTCAACAGTCTACCTGAGGCAAGTGATAAAAACATGAAGATGCAGGCCTTACAAATGAGGAACGCGTCCTCTTACTCAAAATCACACTAAGCCATATCACTTGTCCTTGTCCTAAAGTTGCCAAAACTGAATAGGCACGAAAAGAAACAAGACCGCGCTGGTCACAAATCAAAGCACTCGTGCTCGTGAAGTTAAAACATGAATAATACAGTGGCCAACTCTGCAATAATATCATCTGAAACTAAGAAATTGCCACATAGACAATCGATCATGTCTGAACATCTGAAAGTTAGTGAAATATCTCAATCTTACAACTAGAGAAACTCTCATTAATAATAATAATAAATTTTACAGAAAATTGATTCTAATTATTCGGAACTTGAAATACGGAACTGTGTTCTAGGAACTCGCGACCCAAACACTAATTCACGCTCGTCTTGATAATCAAAATGATCACGAAGTTGAAGCTATCAAAATTTGTGGATCCAAACTCCACCATCTCACACATACTCATTCACACATCATGGAAGAAAATCCCAGAAAACGTGACGGCATGTCTCCGTACACTTTGAGCTCCCCTTAATACTTTAATCTAGTCCTTCCTGACTTTATTTAAATTCTTATTTAACATTTAAGCCCCAAGACGTACATTGCGTCTCAAACATCAAAGCAAAATAAATCCAAATAAATGAGGCAAAAAATAAGAAACAGACTTGTAAAAAGGTGTCAACCACTCAGCCAATAACTCTGAATAAAAATGTAAGAATGCAAGCTGCAACCTTATGGAATCCATCCACATTTATGTTACAATTATATTTACATTAACAAGCTTCCTAACAATTACTTTAAATAGGACGTAGTCCTTCCAAACAAAGCAAGATTTACTGAAATTAAATATTAAAACTAACCTATCCCGTTTTGCAACATTAAAACACGTTCACACTCACATAATTACGTTGAAAATTCTGTACTCATCTATTTCGTTGACTTATCTCTGCCAGCCTTTCAGGACAGCCGACACCCCATCGTTTTAGCCAGCCATATCGAAAGTGGTGCCTTCAGTAAAGAACCGGATCAGTCATTGGGTCTCCATTCTCCTGGCGCTGAGGTGGTGACCTTGTAGTCTCCGTCGCTGCTTCTAGATGTTGTTCTTAAAACATCCCCTTATCCACGATGTAGAAAACTAGGTCAAGATTAACCCACCATTTACTAGAATACTACAGCTGGGGTAATTTCCACTGACCGTGAAACCAGTTCCCATTTCAGTCATTGAACAACTTCTCTTATCTAATCCCGTAACTAGGTCAAATATTTCCCATTTAAATGCTGGGCTGGAAATTACCGTGTTTGATGTCCTCGTAAAATCTGTTTACACCGGCAAGCTACTAAACATTGAACGACTATCTGGAAACTGTTCTTCCCACCGGAAATCAAAAAATGAAAGCCATTCTCAAAAGTTTAAAATCTTGAATAATTGAAATGCAGACTGAGCGTCTTAAACCAAAGTTCAAGTCCCTACATGATCAAGAAACATAAGTTTTGACCCACTCTTGCGTAAATAATACTTCTCTTGATGTTACCTGCATAGAATCTCGCCGAATAATAGCGTAGCTAGCCCACATGATCCTCAGTTTTATCAATTTGTGCTCTAAGACGCCGTTGTATCCTCGATCGGCGCCATCACTCGCATAGACCAATGCCTATCCAAATTGACTGTGGCTCTATAATTTCATTGTCTCAACACATCGCGTACCTGACACTTACTTCAAACCTATATTTACAGCTCCTTTAGCCTCTCGCCGGGTCTCCGCAACGTTGTCCGTTGGTTGGGCCATCGGAGTTCTATTGTTTCCTTGTTCTGCTTTGTGTACGTCATGTCGAAATTCCTCCTCCTAAATTTAGCTGGCGAGCAAATAAACCCGAGCTCCAAGCTCCCTGCAGAGACTGCGACATGTGCTGCTGAATGTAGATGTTACCTGCCAGTTACTAGTACAGTGAAACCTTGATTCTCCGTTTTTCGAGGGACCATGAAAATAAAACGTACAACACGGGAAAACGGAAAATCCGGGAATGAATGAAAACCATCAACAATTTAGCTAAACATCACAAAAATGAAATATGTATCATTATAATCTTACAAAAACTCCTAAACCAAACCAAACTACAGCCCCAGTGGGACTTTGCCTGCCAAGCGACCGCTGCTCAGCCCGAAGGCCTGCAGATTACGAGGTGCGCATGGTCAGTGCGACGAATCCTGTAGGCCGATATTCCTGGCTCTCTAGATCGGGGTCGCCATCTCACCATTAGATAGCTCCACAATTAAAGGTAATCACACAGGCTGAGTGGACCTGGAACCAGACTTATATCCAGGTAAAATTGCCTGACCTAGTCGCAATCGAACCTGGGCCCTCTGAATGAGAGGCAGGCATGTCAGACCGCGAAACTGCATTAATTACCGGTACGAGAGTTCAAAATCTCTATACTTTATATTCAATTTTACAGGCGAATCTTCGTCAGTTTCCTGTGAAAACTTCTTTCAGTTCAGCAACTTTGATTACGCTAGCCAAACTCTTCGAAAAATCTAATAACGCCAAGCCGAACGACAATCGACCACAAGTTGTTTTTAATTCTCTCATCTAATAAAATGAAGCACATTAGATACAAAAGCACCCAAAATGATAGTGAAATCCCTTCATTTCTTAATCTTTCATTGTAATTTGGTCTCCGGTATACGGGTATACTGTTCGTAGTCAGTTTCTGGAAATCTCGTACTGCGCAAATTAGGCCTACATCGACTTTTAAAGGTTATGTTGAACTCGAAAACATGGTTTCGAATGTATCTATTCTTAAAAGTTCTCGAATGCATTATATTCAATTCTGCCCATCATAAATACAATCAAATTGGAAAGATAAAAGAAATATCATCAAACTTCAGAAATTACGGTTATTCGTGACCTTGAGGTCATCTGGAAAGCGCGCTCGCTGCACGTCAGTACGAGTTGGAAATGGTACCAACCATTTAAATTTAACGTGCGCAAATAAAACGACTGCGGTTTTTGGTATTTTGACACGAAAACGTAAAATTCCCAGTCTTACATTAGGACCTAAACAGTTAATAGGCAATCCCAAGACCTCCCATGACTTTCTTTTTTAATGTAAGGTGCAACATCTGTTCTGGTCTCGCTAACATAATCATGTACGATAATATCAAAAATACTGAATTTGTGTTGGGAAGGAACAGTTTCGATTCTTGCCTGAAAGCCCAGTTACTGTACAGTGCCCTGAGCAAAGTGCCGAAAACCTGTTCGGCAGTATGATCGAAAAAATGTAAAAATATAAACATCTAACCCTGGACATAATATGGACGTTTTATAAGTGTGAACATTTGACGAAACTCGTTCCGCCTTCAAGCAGAGCTATCGAAATGCGCCGTCTCTCCTTGCAATTGTTGTGGCCACTCTCTGCTGTATGATTTTCCGAGATTCTCTAAACAATACCACCCGAATGCGATGCTAAGATGGTCCCTTATGCAAGTTCACCGCCGATCGCTTTTCCAGTACCGGTTACAGTACTTGCTTTAATTATCGCAATGACGGGGCGTTAACGCCAAGATCCATAAATATGCCACAGCTGTCCTTTCGTGAGATACAGTTTATTAAAAAGCGATTGATCGAGGATTTAGCGTTGATGGGACTGGAATTTCTGGACGGTTGATCCGGGAAATTGTTTCTTCGAGGAACGGATAATGCGGGACTTTTACAACGTGATTTAATTACGATGCTCGCGGGACCGCGTAATTTGAACGCATATTCCGGGAAAACGTATTTTCCGGGAACGGATAATCGAGGTCCCACTGTACTTAATAAAAATGAAATATTCTCTGCACATACGAATAGATGACTGATTAAATGAATGAGCACTTCAATAAGGGCTCATTAGTAAGAAATAGGTCTACAACTTCCTGCACACTTAGGACATTTGTCAGGCTTGATGCCCTCTCGCCACTGAGACGGACTCTCACTCATCCTGATTCCAATGTACACATGAAGGAGATATAACAGACTATCCTCAGTAAGGTGTATCAACATCTGGTTATGGAAACTGTCTGGTCCAGGAGACGTGTCCTTGCAAAGCGCCATGGTGCTGCGGAGTTCCCACTCTGTAAAGGGCATGTTATAGTCCTCTGAAGCTTGGGTGGCAAAACTAAGGTGATGACTTTCTGCTTCCCGCTTCAAAGCGAGGTAATTCCCGAGCCAGACACATCCGCGAAATGACTGGCTACATAGTTAGCAATCGAGAATGGTTCAGTGACTATACTGCCTGCAATGGAAATTCCCGGTATAGAAGAGAATCCTTGTATTCCCAAAATACGCCAAAGTTTAGTCCACACTTGAGATGACAGAGTATGTGATGTCATAGATGACATATCTCCTCCGCGAAGCTTTCTTACTTAGGCAAATAAGAACTCGCGCCTTAGCACGGAGTTTCTTAAATGTTACCAAAGTGGTCACAGTAGGCTACCTATGATAGCGTTTACGAACGCGACTGTATTCTTTGATAGCTGCTGCAATTTCTTCGTTCCACCGAGGAACAAGTTTTTGGCGAGGAGTCCCTGAAAACGATGGAATGGACTCCTCAGCAGCAGCAAGAATAACTTGTGTTATGTAACTGATAATGCTGTCTACGCTCCGCCTGGTCACATCATTAAAGACAGCTAGTGATGTGAACTTCGGCCAATTAACATGATTAAGAATACATCGAGGAGGAGCCTCGAAGGATTTTTGTTTCAATAAAGTAAGAACAATGGGAAAATGGTCACCGTCACAGAGATCGTGTGTATTCCACCGAAATAGGGGAACCAGCATTTGGCTGCATAGACTGACATCTATGTGAGAGTATGTACCGTAACATACACTGAAATGAGTTGTTTCACCTGAACTCAAAATGCTTAAATCCAGCTCTCTTACTGATGTTTCCAACTCCCTTCCCCTGGGGCAAGGCTTTTCAGAGCCCCATGTAGAGTGATTGGCGTTAAAATCTCCCAATACGAGGAATGTAAAATAAACATTACACACTGTTGCTATGATAGGCAACGGAACACAAACTGCTACAGTCTCCAGCGGGGTTCTAAGTGGAACCTCTTCGCTACAGGTTTCAAAACGGACAAAAATGCCAACGCCACCGGAAGAACGGTTACTTGTAATGCCATTCTGTCGAGTATAGTCTTAAATTTCTCAAAACAGTATGATAAGTGGTCTGAGAGTTTCCTAATCGAGATTATACTCATCAAATGCTCACTAATTAGCTGGCGCAGCTCAGCAAGATGCCTATCATAACCGTTACAATTCCACCATAACAGTGACATGGTGTGGACTAACAGAGGATGGGTTAGGTTATACTTAAAACCTAAGCACTAACATCAACATCTACATCCGTAGATGTAGAGGGCGGGGTTTCGTCCTACGAGGGGAGCGTGCAGGTTTAGGAGCAGGCGCAGGGTATGATTTCCGTTTCATAGAAGCGCGGGAGCGCCTGGTAAGGGCGCTCTGCTTTCTTTTCTTGTTTAGATGGGCTGGGAGATATTTTCCCAGCCCTGGTTGACGATGCCGCCTCCGCCATCATGTGTACAACTTTCATCGGCCTCTTGGTAGGGGGGGACTTTGCTTCCCCCCTTGCCGCGTCAGCTTAGGAGTCCCAGCCGGCACAGACTTGTTGGGGGTCGAAGGTAGGGTGGTCCCCCTTCGAGCTCTTACTCGTTGCGGCTTTGCTCGCAGGAGAAACAGCTGCCTTGGGCGCAGCAATCGCAATGGGTTTCAAAGACGTAAAAGAGGAACCTGGAAGACTCCGTGCTATCTCGTGTAATCTAGCGTCTTGGTGGGTGCATTCATAGAATTGAACTTACAGCGCGCTTCCTGGTAGGAAAGGGTCTTGATCTTCTGGATCTTCTTCTCATCGAGATATACCGGACAGTACCGATCTCGTGGTAAACGAAGTCCAGGGCAGTTAGTGCACCTGTAAGGAGTTGTGCACTCTTCCGCGCCATGAGGTCCTCTGCCATATGTACCACATACAGACTGATTCGAGCAACAAGATACCATAAAATCAGTTTCATGGTCCGTATCGCACTTCAATAGATTCACAATTAAGTATTTATTATTTTCCACCGAGTCGATACAATGATTGCTTAAGGCAATTTAATGGTTAAAAGTGGTACATGTTTCGTATTTTATCAACATCTTCAGCCACATAACACTGTTTAGATGAAAAATATATAAAATTGACAAAGTAATGCTTAAGAGGAAGTGTCCTTAAAATTAACATAAGATTGACAACATTAAAACAAACAAGAACTCAAGAGAAAATATATAAATTATTACTACAATTGAAAGCAGTTGTCAACGAAACACTTGTACATTATTTCAAAGAGAGTATGTCCTAAATGAATATTCTTTTCTTAATAATTCATGAAAAAAGGTCAAATTATAAATTATAAATTATACAGTTTATAGGTAATTGTCGAAATGAAGAAAACCAGATATCACAGTATGGTTCTTATTATTAATGCAGATGAAAATATAACTAATTCCTAGTTGTCAATTCTTATTAAGCCTGCTTTCTTTTGGAACAGTAACTCCTGTCATTCTTTCACAGTCATGTGTCTGGTGTAATATTGATGATGCGTTCTTCCTTGCTCTTGCAGCTGAGGTGGAGGAGCGGGGGATATAGGTGTGTCAAGAACCTCCTTGCTGCCACCTATAGCTTCAACTGAGGAGGAATAAGTTGTAGGGCTATCTGTAGATGGAGAAATTCCAATTCTTTTTTCGTGATCTTTCTCAAGCATTTTCAAATATACTAGAATTTGATAATATAAAGGATTCTTATATTCTACAGCCTCATTAAGGTTATTTTTCTTTATAAGTTGGTCTAGATGAATGTATAGATCTTCATATGTGTTCATTAAGCTGCCCTTCTTTAATCTAACTTTAAAATTGCGGCCAGATTGTCCTATGTATGTATTCTTGCATTCGAAGCATGTGAGTTTATATATTCCCGAATCAAAAAATTTATCTTTTTCCGAGAGATTTATTGTATCATGGTTGAAAATACTATGTTTCATGTTGTTATTGGTGGAAAATGCAATTTTGAAATTTTTTCTCTTAAATAAATTTGTTATTACGTGTTTGTTTGGATTATTATATGTGAACTTGATGTATTTTTCAGTTTTACTAGGTTCGATTGCTAATTTGGAATGCTGCTTCTCCGAAAATTTATTATTTTATCAATCATGTTATTGTTGAAACCATTCAAGAGGGCTTGTTGTCGGATAAACAGCAGTTCTTTATTCCTTTCAGATTTGGATAAAGGAATACTAAACGCTCTGTTAACGTAACTATAATATGCCGATCTTTTCTGTGCCTCAGGGTGTAACGAGTTGTTCTTGATAGTGGTCAGTGTGAAAGTAGATTTTCTGTGTATTTTGAAGGAAAATCCTTTTTCTTCTCTTGTTGTGACTATGTCCACAAAATTCAGTGATCTCTCTACTTCCTCTTCTAAAGTGAATTTGATATTGGAATCCAAATTGTTCAATATATTTAAAACTTTATTGCTATCAGTAAGGCTGTTATCTATTATAGCGTAAACATCGTCCACATATCGTGTCCAAAAATCCAAACCCTCTATTTGATTAATAATTTTCGTGTGTTCCAAATAGTCTAAGTATATATTAGCCAATATTCCTGATGCTGGGGCTCCCATTGAGAGTCCTTTTTGTCGGTAAATTTTATTATTAAATGTAAAATAATTTTGATTTAACACAAATTTTAAAACATTAATAAAATCTTCAATTTCTGGTATGCCTACTAATTTGTTCTTCATTAAATTCTTCTTAATGATTCTGATAGTGTCTTCTATCGGAATGTTTGTATACATGTTGGTTATGTCAAACGAACATGTCGTGTGAGATGATCCAAGTTTAAAATCTTTAACTAGATTGCAAAAATCCACTGAGTTTTTGATAGGTGTTTTACAATGAAATACGTATTTACTTGATAAGAAATTATGTATAGATCTAGAAGTTTTATAAATGGGGCTATGCCTTAAGCAATCAAATACGACTTTCGCGATCATGCGTATTCTAGAATGTTAGTCAAAGTTCGCGATCGAAAGTAAGGTTGTGATTGGTTAGTCTAGGTGGCGATAGGGAACTCGTGCACGCTGATTGGCTGCCTCCAAGGCCAGTAATTCCTATATATAGTGAGCGAGGCAGTGTTTGAGAGAATTCTGTATCCTGAATTCTGTATGTCTCGGTTTATCTGTCTGCGAGCAGCCTATCTGGTTGACGTCCCACGGCTTCCGGGATTGCACTCCCCTCGGGTAAGCACTCTTGAATTCCGTTCCTGCTAAAATTCCCGTAATGTTCCGATTTGCTTTTCATACAGGAGTCTGCCTTAACCTCGCCTAGATTCACCAAATTAGTTACTTATGACGCCTTAGTTTTTGAGCTGGACTTACCTGTTCGTTTCCGAGGCATTCCCATTCCTTGTTTCACTAAAATATGTATATTGTAGTTTAATATTATTTCCCTTGGGGTTTGCCTCTGGTAGTTCTGTATCACTTGAGGTACGCTAGATTTTGGATAACCTGTAAATTGCATAGTACTAGTGCATTGATAACTGGATGTACAGTTGATTTGAAATTTGAATTTACACTGCTACGAATAACCTATGTATATCACTGAACTTATAGCTCATAACTTGGAATGTATTTGTAAAATTATCTTGTAAATAATATTTTTAAAAACTAAGGATCACGGTGATTCATTTCGGAATCCGCTATCTAAGCCATGTCCATGCCTTTGGTAGGTTCCCAGCCTTTTCATCTTCCCGGTTTGTTGTTCACTAGTTGGCCCTACTGATATTTCGTACATATTTTGTTGGAGATCCGAGTAATGCCAGCTACTGTTTTTCCGAGTGTGTAGTGTTTTATTATATTGTATAGTTTGCTATTTCCTTCCCCTTTAAACTCTGTTTGTGCCTTGTTTGGTGTTACCACTATAGTAGAGGTAACAAAATACGTATTTACTTGATAAGAAATTATGTATAAATCTAGAAGTTTTATAAATGGGGCTATGCCTTAAGCAATGATTGTATCGACTAGGTGGAAAATAATAAATACTTAATTGTGAATCAACAAGATACTATGCGCCTAAACCTCTGGCATCGATAGCAGCGCATGGGAGGTGGGATACACCACCTTACATCGTAGCAACAGGTTGTTACCGTGACTTTTTCTGGTAACAATGACAATTTGAAGGGGGCAATGAATGCAGCCGTAGCAACATCTTCCCCGCTGACTTTGCGCGTAATGCGGGATACCGGGGATATATTCTATATCTGCACCCCCCACTCGTAGGGGGTGTTACTCTTTTAGTCGCCTCTTACGACAGGCAGGGGATACCGTGGGTGTATTCTTCGTCTGTGCCCCCCCACACACAGGGGGTAGTCTTTGTTTTTGCCTGTGACAATAATACTTGCAGTCATAAACCCCTCCAATTCAACACCATTTGTGAGAGAGTGTACCTATCCCTGTCATTACAGATGCCTGATTCCTGATGTCTTTCTCTTTTTAATTGTGTGGTTAAGTGAACCTTTATGTACAGTCTAAATTCATTTGATATTTCTCAGTAGTTTTAAGAATTACTGTTTATTATGATAAAAAGGTATGAAAATAATTATGTTAAATGTTAATTCTAATGCTCTTTGTTTCTCTTCATAGTAAAGTATTTATTTAGGTTATTAACAGTTTATATAAGACGTAACACAGCGAAAAATTTATTGCTGCAGGTCACGTAAACACACTACGTAAAAATTATAAAATTTTCTGTAGATGAAAATTTGAATAAATGATGATGAATGATGAAGATTTTAAAAGAAAGGAAAGGGAAAGGCATGCAAGGTGAAGGAAGATGATACGTACCCAGTTACGCATACGCCATCAACAGGTACGAGAATGTGTGCAGAAACTACAGGGCCTATCAATAGTTACTTCCTGTACTACAAGTCCAAAAACATCGATTGCAGAGCCGAGTACGCCAACGTCTGCTTATAAATGCAAAGAAACATTGTGGAAAGCTGTAAAGTGTTTGGAGCAGGCTTTACCAGTGGGTGAGTCCGCGGAAGAAACTAGAAGTTTTTTCTGTGCTGAGTGCAGAATTTGGTGTAAGTTTATCTACCTCCGGCAAGCGCAGGAAGTCTTCACTTCCAAATCACAAAGTTCTTGAATTTCTCAATTGGGATGATATTGGCTATCTCCTCGAACAAGAGATTTTATCTCCGTAAAGGACAGTTCTGGACAAAAATTAAAACAGAAATGATTCACGTGCATCATAATGCAAGAGGCATAAGGACTTAAACAAGAATATCTGCATTACGCAATCGGTCAGTCTTCTTGTGGATTTTGACCAAAGTACATTTCTTTGCAACATCAAACTCCAAGAAATGTGTGCCTTTGCAAACAGCATGAAAATTTCCATTTATTGACGATACTTTAAATAAAGGACTTAACACTCCCAGCAAATTCAGTGAATTTACTTTTTCTGTGGAGTATGACGACTGTAATGAACAGTGTATGATTGGTGTGAAAGAAATACTTGCTCTAAAAATATTCACCAACAGGGGAGAATGCTGGAGACGAAACAGAGTGGTACCAGTGGTAAAGTGATGCTGAAATTCACGTATCTCGAATTCAAGAATCTGACCCAGTTCAAGAGTGCTTTGATAAACTAACAAAATCGTGTCCCTTGTTTATGAAACACACATTTATTAAGAGAATGCAATGGAAAGTGTGTGTTCGTTGTACAGAAAAAAAAAAACTGAAAATTCAATGTTTATATACATTATTATTATTATTACTGGGAGGAAGGAAGCTTGTAGTTTTACGCGACCGATAATCTCACTATGATAACCCACGGGTCCTCATTTTTACGTGAAATTCAAACTGCCGGACGCGACTTTCATCTCGAAAATCACACGTGCATTAATCGGGACTTGAACTCCGTCCATCTTGATGGTTGCAAGAAGCTTGACTGATGCACTATCACGCTCCTTCTTTATTATTACTTACTGCGATATTAAATATACATTTTATCATTCAGTGATCGTATTTGATACAGAGTTTAAGATTTATTAGCCCCTCATGTCATGTCGCCATAGCACTGATTCACGTGTGTAATCCCGTGACGCTGTCAAGTAAACATGAGACGATCACCTTTAATTATATTACGCAGACATTATGCAACTTACACATTTGGTTTTCCTCCCCACAAAATGTACCTTTGTCCTTCTTGTAAACAATATCTTAACATTACCAAAAGAAGTTACCACAATTTGCAGAATTTAGAAAAAAAAACGTAAAGGTATACGACGTTAAAAGTCCGTTCCATGTAAACATCAATCACTACGTTTAAATGTTATAAAACCACATACATCAGGTTTACAACAAGAAATGTACAAATGTAAACACACAACACCTGGAATTGGCCAGTTACAGTACTGCAGTGTACAACAGAGTAAGTTGTCAAAAAACAAAATGCAATAACTGATATCTTTCTCTAAATGAAAAACTTTCCACAGGTATGACAAAAATTCTATGCAAAATTAAATGGATTTCCTGGAATCCCTAGAAATTTTCTCATCCAGTATAAGAACCATGACAGAGGAAGACTGTCAAGGAAGTAGGAAGTTACTATATAAAGTAGTAAAAAAGTAAAAGTGAATATGGAAAATCCTACAACAGAAACAAATGATGGTAGTTTGGTAGAACAGAGGAAGGGATCAGAGATGAAGTATTACTTCAACATGTTTGAGAAGGACACACCACCATCACCTGTAGAATACATGAAATCCAGAAAGACCAACTGCCATCAACACGGCTTGAAGTCAAAACAGCACTAAAGAACATGTGAAATGGGGAGTCCTTGGGGTACAATCTTGCCTTAGATATGATAAAGACAGCTGGGGTACCAGGCTTAAACTGGGAAGAAAACAAAATTCCAGAAGATTGGAGATCCTCTGTTTAAAAAGGGCAACACGCAGAAATGTGGAAACTATAGGGGCATAATACTGTCGCCACACTCTCTGAAGCTGTTGGAAAAGATCAACAAAGTGAGACTTAGAAAGATAATGAAACCTTTGTTCGAGGAAGAACAACACGGACTCAAGAAAGATGGTAGTACTAAGGATCTGTAAGAATGCTTGCAGAAAAGTACTGGGAACAGTCCTACACCAGTGTCCGCCAGAACAAGAGTTCAAGGTGCCAGTAAAGGTTACAGCTGTGTTCTGATATGCAGTACATGATGCAAATGGTTTGAAACAAGAGAGGGTGCCCTATCAGCACTCTTGTTCATGATAAGATCATAAAGTCTATCAAAGTCTGGCATTTGCTGATATGCTGCCATGGGGAGAAACAGAAGGTGAACTACAGAAAAAATTAAAGGCCTTCATTTCCTACATATTTTGGATGTTCAGTCTTGCAAAAAACAACAATGTCCATGAAGTACCCAGCTATATAAAATACACAATTCCATAGGGATAGGAGGACATCTCAATGATGTCTGTCTCTTCGCTCTAAATGTGCTTTCTCAAGACTAACATTATAGTGTACAACGCACTCGTTTCAAATTGTTTCCCGCGTTTGTCCGCCTACACACTGAATACTTCCGTTTATGATGTTTTAGTATGTGGTGTTGACAATGCATCTCCAACCTAAGGGTGTAAATGAACTCTTACTTGTTGCATTAAAGAGTAAATATTATTCATGTTCAAGTAAACGATAAAATCTAGAATCCATCAGAAATATCTGGTGACACCATTCTCACTCAAAATGGTGCTTTAATTTCAAAAGCTCATTAAAAATATACAAATTTGCACTCTTTGTATAGAAATGCAAAAAATATAGGTCCCCAATGATGAGGGATGGATTCATTTGATTGAAGTTATATCCAACATCACAGGCTGCAAACCTGTTTAGATGGTGTCAATCATGTTTGAGCTGAGGGACGACACTCGAGTGCTGCTTCACATTTATAACACAAAGACCCTGTTCTTAGAGAAAAGATTGTTAGTTAAATTCTATGTGGCATTCAGACATTACAAGTGAACATGCACAATTACCTCCAGACTTCACTGCCAACATTCAGTCATAAAGAGGGAATGTGCTAAAAAAATCAAAAACAATTACGTCATTAAATTTAAGCTACAGTAGGTTTGAACGTAAAAATAATTACGATGAAAAAGAAACAAGTGTTTACAATTATAATTAATGAAATAAATAATACATTTTACGAACATAGTGAAACATCAAGCAAATTTTTTTCTCAGAGACACGAACTATACACATTGCTTACAATTACAGTATGTTTAAAGTTATCGTACGAATGTCGAACATGTGGGCGATCTGCATGCATTTCATGTGTGGATTAGCATCCAGTTTCTCAATAAACTTTAATTTTTCATCATTTGTAAACTATCTAGCTTTCTTCTCCTCCATAACTGAATGTCCTGCAAACCACTGTGCATAAGTACGGTAGGCCTAATTTATGTACGTTGTTGCAGAATTCACTTATGAACATAAAACTAAGCACCAACACGTCAGCTGATACAGCCAAAACTCGTTAGGGCGTTTTTGTGGGGACCGAAAAAAGTCATAATAAAGAGTGAACGTGGTAAAAAATGAAAGACAATTACGGTGTTATGTCAAAGACTGCCTTGAGACTGACGCTTCCTGCAGCTGTAGGCCGATACGTTAGGACCCTGAAATTAAGTTCTCTACCAAATCCTTACCCAGGCTAGTCGTCGCTAGTGAAATGTGGCCAGGAACGCTAATTCAAATTTCTTATGAACGTACTAAATGTGTTATCCAGGTTTCTTTAGCATGTATTTAATAGGACATGGACTGGGGCTTTGGAATAATGACATAATAACCAGGGAAAGGCGCTACAACGGACGGACATCTTAACCAGTTTTGACTATTTATATTTTGTATTCCATAGTTTAAAATTCAGAGGTGACACATCAGCATTCATATAGATGTTGCCACTAAAATGATCTAGTTCGAAAAATTGAGTTCAAATTTCAGATGCAGTCACTCAGATTTGAGATCAGGGTGCAGCACCATGTGTACCTGAGTCATTGTCGGGAATCCCTGCACGGGAGCTGCAAGGGCTGTTACCCCCATGTTGAAGAACGGGTTTGAGGCGATGCCAGGCATTGCTCCAGGTTGTTGGGAGGCACCGCTGAACACGCCATTCTGGAACAAACACACCAGTTACTTCTACCATTCTAAGCAAATTCAACAGAGTTTGTTTTGTACTTTGTGGGCAACATGTGTGATTCTTCAGTTTAAGTTTTGTTAAGAACATCTGGTGTCCATATATATTCATTCATCGTTGCTTTACGTGCCTTACACGTGTCCCCCCGGGTACAAATGGTTCTTCACAGAGCCAAACAACAACAAAGGACCTAGGACATTCACTGACAATACTACAACTAAATGCTGAAGGCAAAAGCAAGGCAGTGCTTGATAAGAACGAAGTGGGTGTAATACTCTTACAAGAAACTCCCTGTGAAAACCAAAACCAACTCCTGTCCAGATGTAAGTTGCCAGGATACAGTCTTGTTGCAGCAACTTGCACTAACAAGGGAACATCCACAATGGTGAAGTCGCCGATCGCGATGAAACTTAGCAAACACATTGAGGTACATGTAAAAACAATGCCAGCATCAATTTTAGGCGCCAACTTTCATTAGCGCGTTAACTAAGGGGCCTAAAAGTTGCAACATTTCAAGTTCCGCGCGAACAGCGATGAATTCCTCCTGACCAATGCTTAACCGGAACACTGCTTTGTGCCACACTTCTGCTCCTCCTCCCCTCCGCCCCGCCTGGTTCAGCACCACTCGTTTCCCTCTCCCCACGCTGCTGTCTGCTTAGCTGTCGAACAGAACCTGTGCTACACTGCGTACGCTATCAGCCTTCCTCATAGCTCTCCCTTGGAATTTCCACGCTGTATAGGCAGTTAACATTTTATGAAATATTTATGAAAACGTTTGCGACGAGTCCTGAAGAGCAATGTCACTGAGCATGTCAAAAATTATTTTTCATCTTCAAGCAAAGCACGGAAGTCACGGTGAAGCCAGAACCGGGACAAAGCCAAGACAGTGCCAGTTCGGTGGACACCGTAGACTTACAGTATAAAACAAGAGCAGTCAACTACTGGAGGAGTGGAAAACGGAAAAATCTTAAATTTACAACCGTGCAAAAGCACTTCCATCGTTTGCATAGTGCGTCACAGCTCTCCGCCTGGAAAAAAGGCGTGGATGAAGGAGGCTCTCTCCGAGACAAATTTGGTCTTATTGCGATGGATTGCAAGAAAAACTTTGACGCGGAGTACCGTACGTCCACCATCCATGACGTCACAATCAAACACTGGGGAATGCAAAGTGCTCGCTCTCGCGGGATCCATGACTTGGAAGCGTCCTCACGCTGGGTGTACGACTTCAAAAATAAATTTGGGATCACATCCCGAAAAATTACTGTCGTGACAACAACGAGAAAACTTGATAGGGAAAGTGACGTTATGGTGGAAGCCCAAATGTTTGTGGAAAACGTAAAAGAAAAAAACACAGTTACACAGCCCATCACATGTTTTTAACAGCGACCAAAGCGGCTTTAATTTGGAAATGTACACCGGCAGAACATTAGCGCGCCGAGGAGAAAAGTCGATTAGCACGGTGGTCCAATCAATTCCCTCTTCTACGCACAGCTACACGATTATGCCTACCATGTCAGCAGAAGGTGAGCTACTCTCCCCGTTGCTAATCGTTTTAAAGTAAAGAAATGACGTTTTTGGTTCCCTTGTTAAGAAACGAATATTTTCACACGAAAATATTCATGTCGTGTGCACCACGTCTGGAAAGATGGGCAAAGCAGAAGTTCAGAGCTGGTATAATGACATCTTGAAACCAAGTTTACCCGATGGACAAAATATTTTATTGTTAGATTCTTTCTCTGGCCACAATGCGCTTGTTCATGGCACGGAAGTTGAAGTTATGAAGATTCCAGCCGGCACTGCAGCCATTTGACGTGTATGGGTTTCGGATTTGGAAAACATACACCAGACGAATGTATTCCGGGCTGAGACTTATGAATACTGGCATCGTGCTGCATCACCGTAACACCATCTTAAAGTTGCAATCACTGTTACATTTCCTGCTGACATCTTCTCGATTCACAAACATGTGGAAGTACTCGTGGTACCGCAGTGGGTACCTTGATGATCATCCTGGACAATTCGAACACCCGGTAGTGTATTCCTTTGACAGTGTTGGCTTGGTATGTTCTTTGTGCCCGAATACTGGTTTTGTCAAATGTGCGTGATGTACCAAGGACTTGTGCGTCACACACTTCTATGAGGAACACCACTATCGTAAAGCATACGTCCCTTGAGAAAAGTATGGTGCCTGTTGTTAACTGTGTTTTGTTTCAGTCGCCTTTTCACTATTTTGCAATGCGTCGAAAAGACCATAAACTGTTTCTGCTTACTATTATTGACGGGGAGTTTGCCCGATGTAATGTATATGGAGTCATTTATTGTGGTGCCTTGTAATTTTTTGTTGTTGTACCACTTCGTACAATAGCCATGTACACTTTTACGTATGTAACTGCCATTGTACCCAGAAGACTGTTGTGTGATACTTTAATATGGCTACTTGTTGAATACATAGACCTCTGTCAGCTATAGCGCAAAAGTACGAGTAAGTAGGACTACAGCTCTGCCTGTGATTACGGTATTTCTACTGCATGTATAAATGCACATCTTTATTTCTTTTTAAAGACTTTGCTTATTACGTCAATCATTCCATGTCATACTTAATTGATTTATGTTTGACAACCATGGCTGCAATTGAAATGTGTTGTGCCTTTCACTGCAAAACATAAATACATCGTTCAATACAAGCACAAATAAAAACATTCTATCTAGATTCCTTATACCAGAGTACGTAATACGGGAAATACCAGCAGTTTCTAACTCGGAGTTTATAATTGCTGTTGTTCGCGATTTCGTTTCATTATGACACAACTGATAGCGTACACAAAATGGGGGTAGGGGAGTGGACATGAAAAGAAGGTCTGGACCTGTAACCATATTTTGATATCCCGAGGTACAACATCTCATTACATTCATGTAATTTCTTTAAATAAAAGAATAATTAACGTTGTTTCAAGGTGGGTGATTTATTTTAATAAATTTCATATGTATGTCCACTCTAAATGACACTGTTTCAGACGTAAATAATAATTTAAGCCTAGGTCGGACGCGGTACCTTATACCACGTTTGTCCACACCCGATGGTGCTTATCGGGGTTGTACCCACGAATTGACAACCCACCGGAATTAGCAGGAATGAAAATATAACATTTGCATAAAATATGAGTAAATACGTTTAGGTTATTTATTATCATGTGTGAAACGGAACGTGATTTAAAGGATTTCAATAATTATAGTACGTAAAGAAGCAAGATATAGCGCCGGTCTCGTTCCACAGCCAAACAGCCGGCAAGCGCGAGGAGAAAGGGGGGGAACGTGCCGCGAAGAACCACCTGGAGGGTAAAAGGCGGTGCAGAGGGTGTGTCTCCAGACGGGAAGTGTGTGTGCCGGCTTAGCATTGGCCAGCAGGTATTCATCGCTGATCACGCGGAACTTGAAATGTCGCAACTTTTAGGCACCTTAGTTAACGCGCTAATGAATGTTAGCGCCTAAAGTTGATGCTGGCATTGTTTTTACATGTACCTCAATGTGTTTGCTAAGTTTCATCATGATCGGCGACTTCACCATTGTGGATGTTCCCTTGTAAGAACAACATCGAACAGGTACAAGTGCTGATAATAATATATTCACTATCAAAATTAGAACTGCTGACATAGAAGTTTACATCTATAAACCTCCTTCCCACCCCTGGGTTAATGAAGCCATCCAGAATGTGGAACATCCTACTGCCATTCTGAGGGATTCTAAAAATCACCACACCACCTGGGGATATAAAGATACCAATTCAGATGGCAATAGTATACTAGAATGGGGAGAGGCTGAAGATATTTTCTTGATGTATGATGCCAAAGAGAGAGGTACCTTTCACTCTGCTAGATGGAAACATGACCATAACCCAGACCTCTGTTTTGTTTCCAGGGACCAACAAGGGAGACCGCTCCCCTGCAGAAGAAAAGTGTTAGACAATTTCCCTCGAAGCCAGCACAGGCCAGTTCTTCTGAAAGTCGGTACTGAAGTTCCCATTCATTATAAGATCAAATCCAGTGCCCAGATGGAACCTGACAAAGGCTAAATGGGATTTCTTCACCAGTGAGATGGAATACAACATCCAATGGATTCCACCAGGTCTTGAAAACTATAACCGTTTTACTGGACTGATATGTTCTATAGCAAAGAAGCACATTACCTGAGGATTTAGAAAGGAATACATCCCAGGGTGGAGCAAGAAGTGCAATGAGCTGTATGAAGAATACCAATGAAGCAATCGAACGGAAGTTGCTGATGAATTACTGCATTGCCTAGACTCTGCCAGGAAGGAAAAATGGCATACTCTGACATCTAGTATAGCAGAAAAGCATGGTCTCTCCATACGAAGCTAGGCAGTAGTACTCCTAATTACCATAGCAAGAGCCCTAAAATAAAGCCAGAACATATAGCAAATGTCTCCCATAAGTCCAACCACTCGTCCACATCGTGGGAGATGGGCAACGTCAGAAGTAGGGGCATGCCTGTAAGGGTGAAGTACAGTGGGGACCTCGTGTGCTCCGGGACCGCTACGGTAGCTGTGAAGGCCTTTCAGGAACCCTGAAAATAGGGGCTAACGGGGCTCTGGTGAAGCTACTGCCTTGTAGTATAGGGAGTTGGTTCACCAAAGGCTAAGGGAAGAAACCCTGACAAAATCAGCACGCTTAGATGCTATAGGAGGCAGCCCCTCCACACTGGCCTTTGGGTGCTGTGGGCTAGTAACTTGCACACCTGAGAATCAAGTATTACAACAACAACAACAACAACAACAACAACAACAACAACGGTATTTGCTTTACGTCCCACTAACTACCTTTATGGTCGTCGGAGATGCCGATGTGCCGGAATTTAGTTCCGCAGGAGTTCTTTTATGTGCCAGTAAATCTACCGACACGAGGCTGTCGTATTTGAGCACCTTCAAATACTACCGGACTGAGCCAGGATCAATCCTGCCAAGTTGGGGTTAGAAGGCCAGCGCCTTAACCGTCTGAGCCACTCAGCCCGGCGCCAAGTATTACAGAAACACATACAAAAGTAAACCGGATGGATATCTCGATGACAACTTTTGGAATGAAAACTCGGACTCAAATTGGTTTCTGGAATAACATGGCGTCGAACAGTGGAAGCGGAGGCAGCGTCAGTTGGGAAGTTCTGGAAGAACATAAAAACTGTGGCAGCAAATCGAGTCAGGGATGAAACAAGGCAAATCCTAAACGAGCTAAAGATAGAACTATCCAGAGCTGAAACAAACTCTCAGTTCTCTGAGGATTTATCTGTTGCAGATCTCTCAGCTGCTTTGAAGGAAACAAAATTGGGGAAAGCTGCAGGCTTGGATGGTATCCATCCTGAATTTCTGACATACAGTGGTCCTAGAACTATGGAATGGCTTGCTAAATTCTTTAGTAACATCCTAAAGAAAAGAAGGCTTCCAGCTCTTCTTAAAAGAACTAAAGTAGTTGCTGTTGTAAAGCCTGAGAAAAATGGCCGTAATGCGAACGATTATCGACCTATTGCTCTACTGAGTATCTGCTACAAACTACTACAGGGATTGATCTTTAACAGAATCTCAGCTACAGTACTTCAGTACATTCCAGTTGAACAGGCAGGATTCAGACCTAACAGGAGCTGTTGTGATCAGGTTTTGGCATTAACCAGCCATACTGAGCAGGGCTTTCAACAAACAATGAAAACGGTTGCCGAGTTTGTGGACTTATCATCAGCCTATGTTACAGTCTGGTGAAAAGGGATGATCCTGAAGTTCCTGAAAAATTATCCCTTGCAAGACCCTAGCTTCATTGCTCAACAACATGCTATGCAATCGCCTAATTCACGTACATCTCAATGGAAACAGAAGCAGATCCTAAAAATTAAATGACTGCCACAGGGTTCTGTTCTTGCTCTACTTCTCTTCAATCTCTACACGGCAGATCTTCCAACTACTGCGTGCTGGAAGTTTATGTATGCTGATGACATAACCTTAACAACACAGTCTGAAGACTGAGACCGCTGAAGCCATTCTCACACAAGATCTGCTAAAAATGGATAGACACTTCAACAGCTGGTGACTGAAACCCAATGTAAGCAAAACAGAGATTAGTACCTTTCATCTAGACAACAGGAGAGCCCATTACATTCCACAAGTTCAATTTAGAGGCCAACAGCTAAAATACTGTGCTCATCCAAAATACTTTGGTATTGTGCTGGATCGCTCTTTGACGTATGAAGAACACCTCTGCAGAACAACAGCAAAGGTTAAAACGCATAACAACATCCTCTACAAACTCAGTGACACTAGTTGCGGAGCAAATGCTAATGTCCTTCGGACAACAGCTCTTGCTCTAATATACCCAGTTGCAGAATATTGCAGCCCTGTATGGATAAACAGCGCACACACAGGGAAAGTTGATGTCCAGCTGAATGACACCATGAGGGCAGTATCTGGCACACTCAAATCCACACCATTTAAATGGCTGCCAGTATTATGTAACATCCACCCTCCTCACCTTCGAAGGCTAACTGCTCTGAAGAAGGAATGGTTAAAATGTACTGCAAATACACTCTTGCCGACTCATCAGGACTGCAACCCTCAGAAGCATGGAAGATTAAAATCTCAACATCCAACATGGCAACTAGGAAAGAGGTTGGTTGAGTCACAGTACAACATGAATAATGCCTGGAGGGAAGAGTGGGCTGTTTCAAACCCTGACCAGCTACGGCTGATATCCGACTCCTGTGCAAAACTTGCTGGGTTCAACTTGCCAAGAAGAATCTGGGCTTCGTTGAAAAGAGTGCAGACCGGTCTTGGAAGATGCAGCTTCTGGCTCCACAAGTGGGGAAAATTTTCCAGCCCTCATTGCGACTGCAGTGACGTAGCTCAGACAGTCCACCATGTTGTAATGATGTGCCACTTCGGAGCTTCCAGGGAGGATACCACAAACTTCATGCAACATGTGAAGTGGCAGTGAACTGGCTATATTCTCTGAACATTAAACCGTAAGTTATATTTCCATCTATTCATCCTTTGTCTGATTGCTGTTCTTTCTGTTTTAAGTGTATATAGTGTTAAGTGTGTATCTATATATATATATAAAATAAGAGTTTTGTCTGTACATTGCTTCAGAATTTGAAAAGAATGGTATTTCTGTATCGGTCATGTCCATACTAACAAGGAAATGCACTTTTTACTTTTCCGTAATGTCTGTCTGTCTGTATGTACATGCATAACGAGAAAACGGCTGAAGAGAATTTAATGAAAATCGGTATATGAAGTCGGGGGATGAGCCACTACAATCTAGGCTATAAATCGTTTTAATCACGCTGAGTGAAATGGTAGTTTAGGGGAAGGCTTAAAATTTAATTCTCAAATATTTGTATTATTAGTGGTCCTATCGATAAATACTACATAACTAAAGTTATATAGAATAAATTTCCAATCATTTATGTCATATGTTGTTACCATACCGGCTTTGATAACACAGATATTCATGGATTTGTATTTTTGTTGACAAATTCATATCAACGCCGAGCCACGAGAAAATGGGTTAACAGAATTTAATGAAAAGTCGGTATATAGAGTCGGGGAATAAGAAACTACAGTCTAAGTTATGAACAATTGTATTTGCCCTGTATGAAATTGTAGTTTAGGGGAAGGCACCTGAAATTTAATTTTGAAACACCTATGTTATTGGTCCTATCGAAAAGTACTACATAACAAAAGTTATATAGAATACAATTTCAGACCATTTATGTTTTATTCAATTTTACTGTACCAAGTATAAGAGTGCTATTTCAGAGTCGGAAGAAAACTAAATGTGAAGGCCTACAATATCGAAAGCGCATAACATTGATCAACTATAACATTACATTGACCATTGTTTGTGGGCCATATCCCCTATTTGCTATTCCGCCTCTGACCTGCGATGCTGAGTTCACTACACCTTCTTCATCACTTGACAATTCTCTAAACTCTTTGTCTAATTCAAATAAATAATCATCATCACTGTTATCTAAATAAGCATGCATACATATTTCTTCTTCATTCATATTTGCCGCTATTATATCGTAAATTCAACTGAGAAAATTCGCATTCACAGATAAACACGCCTAGTACAACACGTGTGCAGCACTACTCAATGTAAACACAGCTGATAGGCCGCGGGGTAACCACGACGATACACCGCTACATATATCTCGTGTTATTCCCATGGAGATAACAGAACAGCTTCCTTTGTGCACAAAAATTTGCTCTAGAAACTCCAGGGATATCGATCGACCTCAATGAGGTCAAAGAATTTCAATCAATAACCTCTCAAGTAGAACGAAACAATGTCGAGGTGAACTCTACGTTGGACCGGAAAAGGTTAAAGTTCTTTCTTGAACTCGTTTTAATTATGGTAAAAGAGAAAATTATTTAATTTAAATTAAGTTTCCTTCTTCACAGTCTTTTCTGAATACTTAACACTTGAAACTGTGAAAGTCTCCTCTAGAGTCTCTGTAAATGTTTATCACTTAAAACAAACAAAAGTTTAAACACTGTGATAATACTGCCAGAATATTACGATTCCCAGTAAGAGTCAAATTGTTTGTTGAACTGCCATCCAGAATCTCTAAATCTAATATTCCACCAATGAAAAGTCAGTCTTGTGGAATTTTAAAAAGAGTCTGAAAAACACTCATATCACTAGTAATCTGGAACTCAGGACTGGATTGTGAAGATATGCAGTTCAGCGAACAGCATGTTAATGTCCTTGGCAACTGGTGTCGTGATGTCATCGCCCATGGTACCACGTTTAACGTCCTCGTTGAGACCATGTCCCTCGTTGAAACCACGTCTCCAATCCCACGTTGACAGGTAGACATGAGTATAACAAGCACTTGTCATGTTTTAACACGTTTTTGTTGGATTTAAAACACGAAAAAGTTCAACTGACTAATAATGATTACTGAGTGTCCTATCTAACCCATTTCAGAGTTATGAATCAGACGACGAACACAGTATCGTCATGACGAATATAAGAACCAAGTGTGATGACTCATCGAGTTCAGGCGCGCCCCGCCAGGCAGCGCTAGAGTTTGGTAGCTCCACAATACCTATCAGCTGGTCTTAGGAATGGTGACACAGGACACGTATTACTCCGTAACTGATAAGTATATACACTGTCTTTTATTTTTTTAAATGAAAGATTACAATTAAAATACCACGGCAGAGAACAATAGAAAAATATCATACACGGAAATAAGAGCTACGACTTTCATCACATGTTGCGAAAAGCACAAGTTACTCGAGTGTATACATACATAAATAACACAACTCCCAGCATATTAAAAAAAACACCCATGAACCATCTCAGTTTGTCGGTTACTGGACTTTCGGAAGCTTGCGTGAAGCTTTGGCAGATGTTCGAGATTGTAAATCTCCCCGGATTTCTTTCGCTCTGAAGAAAAATCGGCACTTCAGACAATGATAAACAAGTCTGGGGATTATATCCAAAACATGTTGAAGACAACAGCCAGCACCTGAACGATCAACTGAAATTTTGTCTACAGAATCGATACAATCAAAAAGTATTTCGCTCCACATCGATTTTGAGTTCAGTTTTTCACTGGCCTGGAAAAGAATGTCACATATACTTTTCGAAGGGCGCGTTAAAAACACTTCATTATTGCTTGAACCGTAGTCTTTTATTTCGGAGAGAACTGAGAATGTACTTTGATTATTGTCACGTAGAAAATGGGCACAGGGCGAACACTTTATAAGTGATTAACAACGTACCCAGCCAAATGGTACATTACACACTTCTCAATCGTAGAGATTCAAAATGTGTATTTCTAACCTGCTTCTCCAATACATTAATTCTCGATTTTGCTAAGTTTACACTGGATCTAGCTCGAATTAAATTTCGATTAGCATTTTTTAGGCGCCTTTTGAGCGATAATATTGTCTTTTCGGCATCAGAAAGCACACTAGAATAACCCAAATTTTGGTCAACATTAGACTGACCTTTTAATTCTCCATTTGCTACTAAACTACCGTCTTCAATCTTCTTTCTTCTTCTCCTAGTGGTGTATAGATTCTTTTTCCAGTTGGGAGTTTCACGGGACTTAATCTCACTTGAAAGGTATTTCGGCAAATTAGGGAAAATGTGAGGTACTGCTCCTGGACGTAATTTCCATCTCTCACGAGGCATAACCACGTTTTCACCATTCACTATAAAGTTATCTGATTTTACTATCAAAACGTCAGAGAAATGAACTTAACAAATTCTACTATTACGCGTTAACACAGTATCCTTTCGTGGAATAGCTCTGGCCGATTTTTCAAATTTATTTCTATCCTTCGGCGGTGAAAAGAATTTTATACCATTAACTACTCTACCATAGCCTGACTTACAGCCCGGCACAAAACAGTACAGCATGTTGGACTATTAATTTAATCAGGCCACATAACACACGTGCTTTAAGTGCACAACACACAATGAACTGAGTTTAGGAACTGAAAGCAAAGGAAATTCAACTTGTTGACTTGAAATATCTCACACAATAACATCTCCCCGCACTTTCGAACACATGGTTTACCGGTCTACTGAAGCACGTGTTGGACACCGACGTTTGCAGTGCTCTCAGTGGCGGGTCCACAAACTACCACGCTGTAACAGTTGAGTCATCACACTTGGTTCTTATATTCGTCATGGTATCGTGTTAAGTGCACACGTACAAAGTCTGGCAGTAAATTGTTAATGATTATGGCTCTGGAAATCATGCGTTTATAAAAGCACAGTTTGAGAATATTTACAAGTGTTTTTGCACGTAGATCACAGTCTATTCAAAATGGCAAAATGTTATTTCGTGAATATTTACGAGTATTGTCATACGGACATCACAATCTATTCAAAATGACGAAATGTTATATCTCGCGAATGTTTACAAGTTCTGATTGTGGTAGAGTAGAATGCAATACAATATCACACACTCGCACCGTTGATAGTTCAAAATTGTCATTAGACGAGTATTTTAAAGCACTATTAGGAGATAATCTACTTCAGTAAACAAAACCTTATTTCACAAGAAATGTCCTTAATATGTACACGTTTGTCAGTTGTAAATGTTTTAAGTTATTTCGTTTCGAATAGTCAAGTTCACTTGAGTTAAAGTAAGTTACTATAACCAGCACTGTTAAACACATTTAAAATGGTAAGATTACCAAGTCTTTGTATAGTAATAACTGAAAAGTTAACAAGTTCGAAGATATTTGAAGCAGAGTACCGCTACGCGATAACTAAGTTTGACTTTTATATCCACGTTCAACAGTATGCTTACGCAATTGCTGTGAGTTGAGAACTGTCTGACCAGGACAAATGCCTGCTCTTTTATATTGTGCAGCTGTGTTAGCTTTCCTCCCCTTCTGATAAAATTGCATTTCTTTACTGTGGAATAACTTAACTCCATGGGCCGATTTTAATGAAATTTACACATGTTGACGTTTGAGTCATGGGCTACAAGATGGCATAGGTCGTTATTTGATATCTCCATGGGATAAAACGTTAGTAAAAATACTTCTCATATGTTCTAAAGCAATCATTCTTTGTTCATGTGATCATTACGTCAGTCTCCAACGTCTGACGTAGTTAGCTCGCTGCTTGCCTGCCTGAGCCGTGCTGTTGCATCTAACCGACATTACAAAATAATGTTCCAGGCCACTAATGGTTGCTCCCTCACTCTTCTTTCTGGACATATTTCTTGAGTACCATCCATCCTTGCTATCTGGTACGCCCCATTTCTGAGGACAGTCTCAATGCGGTATGGTCCTATAAATAATGGGCAAAATTTTGCATAGATCCGTTGCTCAGGGTTAGAAACCGCCGGCTTACAGATTAATACCAAATCTCCCTGGTTAAGGGGTGGTTGGGACCTTCCGTTGCGCTGTCAGCAGTCTCGGATTGTTGCAACGTGCCTTAATCTGGTTAACGCATTGACAATCTTCGTTTGCTGAGGAATAACGACATCAGGAGGAATTTGCAATATTCTATTCCATGGCCTATCTGGCGTTATCCCACGGTGTAGAATTAAAGGAATGTCGCCTACTGATTCATGGATAGTAGAGTTTACAATCTGTTGCATGACGGGAAGGACCTCTATCCACTTCCTGTGCCAGTCACTGTAGTAGATTCTACAAAATTTAGCCAATTCTCTCATTATGCGCTCTGCAGGACGAGCCTCGGATCCCTCAATCACCAGAGCCTGCAGAAATCCCATTGACGTGAATTGCGTTCCATGGTCTGTCAATAGATACTATGGTTTCCCCATCACAGGAAAGATGTTTTTCCTAAGCTGCCTCAAGATGTTTCCAGCACTGGCTTTCTGGATGGGTAATAACATTGTGCATTTCGAAAAGACATCGACAATAACAACAACAACATGCCTGTTCCCCCTGGTCGCCTTGGGAAGAGGGCCATACAGATCTAAGGCCATTATCTCTTTGGGCTTCTTCGGAATTAGCGATCTTGGAAATTCCTTTAACAAGTAGTTATTTGGTTTAATGCGCTGACATAGATCACAAGTTCGTGAGATCTTACGCACATCTTTTCTTAAATACTCCCAAGTAAATTTCTCCTTCATGACATTGACAACCTTATCAGTACCGGCATGTCCAGAAATAGGCTGACAATGCCATATGATTGCGGTTCAAATTTTGGATGGTGCATAAATGCGACACTTGGTCTTATTCAGATCAATGAATCTCGATAGTAACCCATTCCTATAGCAAAAAGATTGAGATGTACGATGAATATGTGGGTAATCATCGTCTGCGGCTGAAACTGAACCTTAAAAAAACCTCACGAGTTACCTACTTCTTCTATCTCTGCATTGCATTTGGGGTAGACAACGCATCTTACATAGGAATTCTTCATTTGTGTCATTGATTTAAATTGGATGGGCTAATATCTCATCGGCTAGGTTACGGCTAAATGAGTCGGCTAAGACAGTCTTTCAACCTGGCTTGTGTACAACCGTCAAGTCAAACTGTTGTATGAAAAGAGAGCACCTGGTCACTCTTTCATTCGTCATGTTGGAAGATAAAATGAAGGTTAAAGCCTTATGGTCAGTGAATAGTGTAATTGGATAGCCGTAAATAATTTTCTTCCAATGCTGTAATGAATACACAATGGCTAAAGCTTCCAGTTCAGTGATGGTATATCGTAGCTTTCGACTCATGAATGATACTAATAATTTATTATCAGGATCCTCGAGGTTTACTTGGTACAAGACTGCTCCTATTCCTATAGTGCTAGCGCCACATTCTACAAAGAATGGCCAAGTAAAATTAGGATACACCAATTTAACATAATGTTTAAGCAACGGCTTTCTCATACTCTTTCTGTCCACTTCCATCTATTGTTGATTTGCTAGTGGTTTTACGTCACACCGACACAGGTAGGTCTTATGGCAATGATGGGATAGGAAAGGCCTAGGAGTTGGAAGGAAGTGACCGTGGCCTTAATTAAGGTACAGCCCCAGCATTTGCCTGGTATGAAAATGGGAAACCACGGAAAACCATCTTCAGGGCTGCCGACAGTGGGATTCGAACCCACTATCTCCCTGATGTAAGCTCACAGCCGTGCGCCTCTAACCGCACGGCCAACTCGCCCAGTCATCTATTGTTGAAGAGGCGCTACTGTTTCAGTATACTTGAGGCAATGTTGAGAGGAGAATTGGCATAAGCCTAAGAATTGCCTCACATGCTCAATCTTTTGAGGTTTTGGAAAGTCCGCGATACACTGAATTTTGGCAGGGTTTGGTTGAATCCCTCCACCACTGATTCCTCAGACAAATTCTTTATTTCATTTTTTGTTTCTTACAGACACACATTGGCATTTGTAGACCAGAGAAGACCCACCTTCCTGCATATGACACACTCAGAATAGAAATTACATTCAATACATCCAATACTCCAGCCATATTCAACCGCAGCTGCACACATCTACCTCGGACAATACATCAAACTTGTTATTAATGATTGATAAGTCAACCATAAACTAATGAATAAGCATAATGTACAGCAGAAAGAAGAGCACCACTTACAAAAAAGCATAGACATTCTGCATATCATATTGAAGAAAATCAACGAATGCAAGGCCGGGAACTTACTCTAGAAAATTGTTTCCTATTTACTGTAACGGATCTTACATGAATTTGCACATTCTAAGATGACATTCTACATGTACTATATATATTTTTAAGAGTGTTTATATAACTGTACTTTTAATAATAGTCCATTTATACGATTTTCACATCATATTGAAGAAAATCAACGTACGCAAGACGGAAACTTATTCCAACAAAACGATTCCTATTTATTTATTATAACGGATTTTACTTGAACTGTATATTTTAAGACAACATTTTACATGTTTCACATATATTTAAAAAAAGTGTTTACGTAATTGTACTTTTAATAACCCATTTACATGATTTTAGGCCTAAAAAATTCACCTACACATTTTAGATTGTATATAGTCGAATTTACCCTGATATATGCTTAATTAGAAGTATTATATATTCTATCATTATGACTGTTATTATGGACAAGGCAAATCAACTAATTTGATTTATGTGAAGGTAACGGTGTACAGCTGAGGATGACTACATGTAAAGAGTCGAAACCAGTACTGTAGATATTTGTATAAATAAATTTGTATTGATAAGGTGGAACCTTTCTCGTCTATAACTTACGATAACGGTCAATACGGAAAATGAAATTGATAAATCAAGACTCTTCTGGTTCACCCTTCTTAACAACCATTGCTTCAGCTAGTGCATCCTTGCATTCAGCGGGCAATACATAGTCACTACCGAGCTCTTTGGCAGGGGTTCCAACCTCTTGAATCTCCATGTCCCCGTGATCCACCAGCTGTAGCTCTACAGAATCAGTAATGCTCAGACTTACAAGGTTGGCATTGTAATTTATGGTTCCTCTATACTTTATCATAAAGTCTGACCCTAAAATAATGTTAAAGTTGAGACGTGCTATTACCAGAAAAATATACTCAAACCACTTTCCATTGATGTAAAATTAAAGATGGCCAAATTACGCAAAGACGTTGATTTCCTGAAACAATGTAGCATATCACTTAACTTGACACCTAATTTTCTAAAAAAAGCAAAAAACGAATCATCGGATTTCACCCCAAACCATCAAAACTCAAAATAATACCAATAAAGTTTGGTTAAGAGACTAAATTAAATCCTTGTATAGGAAGAAATCTTTTTTGAATCAGAAATTCTATGACGCTCACCTCGCAGCGACTAAACTACTTTCAAAAGCACAATGGACACTTTTCTATCACCAAGTAGAAAATAAATTATTCCACGAACTAGCCAAAAACAATCAAATTTGGAGAAAAAACTCAACAGGCTATAATACTCCCAACTACATAACAATCAAACTAGAAACGCCAACAGAAACATGTTCGATTGTAAGCAGATTCATTCACCTGTCGTAAATCTATCAAACAACCCTTAAGCGAAATTGAACAATTAACTTTAGCCAAAGGACAGAAACACAACTGGCCCAATTTGAACAGCCTTAACATAGCCACCACTATGATTACAGAATCAGAGCTAGCCACAAGCAAAACGCCAGAAGATACGCAAAATGAGGTTAGAACCAATGTTAAGAGGAAACTGAGCAACATCCTCTCCAATTTAACCAACCCCACGAATGATCTCATTAATAAGGTAAAAATAGCTGAACAAAAGTGCATATACGCCCTCAAAAAGAAAATCAAAATCAACAAACTCATCGTAACCAAAGCTGACAAAGGCAATACTACAGTAATCGTGGACAAAAAAGAATACATTAATAAAACAAAAAACTTCTTCACAGATAGCTCCTTCTCTATAATCAAAAAGAATCCCACCCAAAAATTCAAAGACTACTTAAACTCTTAAAAATACTTCATTTTTATTCACTGAACAGGAAAAATCCAAACTCATACAAATGAACCCAGGTCTCCCCACTGCTAAAGCTCTTCCCAAAATACACAAAGCCAGCGTTCCCATTCGCCCAATTATCAACTATAGACCAAGCCCCTTATACAAAATATCACAATTCATCCAAAGTTTCATAAGAAAAAACTATCAGTTTTTATCCAAAAAGTCTATTATAGTCACATCAGAGCTATTAGAAAAACTAAACAAGTTCAGTATGCAACCTGATTACTCGATCCACTCTTTTGATATTGTAAATATGTACCCCAGCATACAAGTATCAAAATTAATTCCGATAATTAAAAACAATTTAAACAAAAACAGCCACTTAAGCAAACTAGAGATACAAGATTTTATCACAGTATTAAAACTAATTGTCAATAATAATTTTTTTTACTTTCGACAATGTTATATACCAACAGGATGGCTTGGCAATGGGATCACCGGTCTCGGGCATCTTGGCAGAAATATACCTGGATTTCCTCGAATACACCAAAATTGACAATGAATTTGAAAACATCCACTTTTGGGTCAGATACGTTGACGTTTTCGTAATCATGGACGAATAATCAATTGACGCTTCCACCACCGTCCTAAGACTCAACAATATTGATCCTCATATCAGATTCACACTAGAATTCGAATCAAATAAAAAAAAAATAATAATAATAAAAAAAAAAAACCTTTCTAGATTTAACTATCACTAGAAACTCAGATTCTTTCAGTTATAAAATATTCAGAAAACCTACTCACACAGCCTCCATCATTCGCCAAGATTCAGTACAACCCCAATCCCACAAACGAGCTACATACAATAACCTAGTCCATCGAGCTTTTAGCATACCTCTGTCCAAGAAAGATCTAAAGAATGAACTTAACACTATCTGCGGTATTGCAAAATTCAACAGCTTCAGCAATAATTTTATAGAAAGGATAATCAATAAACACAAACATCGCCCTAAAACTACCCTCAAAAAAGAAATAACTAAACCTCCACCTTCACATTCAACAATGATATCTACAAGTCAACCAATATCTTCAAGAAACAAGGCATTAAAATAGCTTTCAAAACCAACAATAAAAACATGAACATTTTACACAATACTTCACATATCAACACGACCAGCAGTTTTTTAAAATCAGGAGTTTATAGGATCAAATGCAATACCTGTGAAATATCCTACATTGGGCAAACCGGAAGAAACTTGAATATAAGATACCATGAGCACACTAACGCAATGAAATACAATAAGTTTTCAGCTATCGGCCAACACATGTAAGATTATAACCATAATTTTACCCACATCGAAGAGGACATGGACATCCTTGAATTAGCAAATAAGGGTCCTTTACTCAACATAATGGAAAATTACTACATACACCCAGACCAATATTTTAACGCCAATTACAATCTTAATGAAACCTCAGAGATTTATTTATCACTTTTCTCACAAACAATAATTCAGCCAACCAGAACTCAATCCTAAGTTTAATTAAAGGTACTTTTATGAAACAATTATGCTTTCTCCCGCACCCTTCAGCTCTGCCTTAACCCCCCCCCCCCCTTCCAACCCCCACCCCATCCCCTCCCAAGCCACCTCCACTCTAACCAACCTGCATGCGCCTGCCCTCCTCCCCGCCCATATTTCCCCTTCCGCCATCAGTCGCACACTATCAGCTAAGCTACACACACCACAGCGCAAGGTAAGTGTCCATTCACTTTGTGTTAATCTTTTCCTTTTCCGCGCACTTAGCTTTTAACTGGCTTTTCTCAATTTTAATAGGTCCAATTTGTTTTCCGCTATGAACTGAGAATTCCACCAATTAATATCACCACTATCACCACGCGCAGTGTCTACTTTCTTCTCAACAAGAATTCAAAAATTTCACATTCTGCACAACAATCAACCATGCAGCCCATCAACACTCAATACGCCAACTGCCAAATTATCCGCTTAAGCTGATACAGTGTTTAGTCGACTCTTCTTCCAGGGAGTATCATCTACACGTTTTGTTACCCAGATATTGTAAATACTGAACCTGTATACATATATATGTGTCAGTTTACTTTGTGTTCATTCTTATTGCCATAGCACCCGTTATGTATCACCAGGACCTACTGAATTCCATGAGTCTATAAATTTTAACAAAACAGAGCACCTTATTTGTACTTTTGTTCCAGAATTCTTAGCATGTATAATGTACCTGTATTAATTATTACTCACCTACATCACACGTAATATTTCATTTTCATTACAACATTTCAACCACACTTCATATTGTAAAATTATATTTTTCATTAAGACTCTTGCTGCTAGAAAACATGTTAGGATTTCGCCATACATATGTTGTGTATGTTTTAATATGATGATGACGCCGAGTAGGGTTGAAACTAGTCCCATGTAATGTAAATACTGTAAATACAACTTAGTATTGAATAGGTGGAAAACTCTACTGTGCATTATTTATGTTATCTCCAGTCGTGCAACTGGCATTAGCAAAAATTCTTCAGAGATTCAACCAGCTTATCAGATAAGTGAGGCTTGCGCTCCAGAATCAATTAAAGTAAATACACTTAAGTTCCCAACACGGACTGTAATAACCGGCAATGATATTATTACTAGTCCAGGTCAAGGCTTGGAAGTGGAGGCCTCACCCACACATGCTAGAGAGGCATCCATGGTTCCTCCACATGGGTGATACGGTGGTTCAGGTGAAGTGGGGCCGGTGATTGAGGTGAAGGCTCACTGCGGGGTGCTGGAACCAACACATCACTTTGCTCTACGTAGCCCGGACGAGCCGCAGGTTGGGAAAGGGGCAATCCCAACCTAGGGGGAAAGTCATGGCTGTGAACTCACGTCATGATAATGCTAAGTGAAGGCCATGTGAGTAGGCCTACTGAAGGGGGAACAAACCTGGCTAGGTTCGGGCCAGGGGCGGACCACTGGATGCACAACTGAGGAGCGTGGTCTCTGCTACGGAGAGCCTGAGTTGCGGGAGGACAATGTCTGGCTGTATGCCTCACCACAGATGGTGAGAATGACGCTCAGCACCCTAGAAGGGGCAAAAACCCTATGATTGATTGAAATATGGATGCTTATAAAGAACCAATTTCAAAAACTTCGACATCAAGCGAAGCCATGGAAGCTCCAGTAGAGCAGATCCAGGAGCAAGACCAAGAAGAAAAAATGGAGACAGAAGTCCCAACTGGACATGCTGTTGCTGACTCAAAACAAGAAATGGCAACAGAAGCTCCAGTAGAGCAGACTGCTACCTCAAGCACACCAGGAACGACCGTAGAGACAGAAATGAAGATTTCTGCATCAAAAATAAACAGATTTTATATTGACAAACCACGCCGCAACAGTGCATATTACAAGGAAAAGAAGAGAGCAAGGAAGGAAGACAAAATAGTGGCTGGAACTTGGACGGAGAAGAAGCCAAGGAACAGGGATTGGCAAGAGGCTATCCCTCTGACAACGCCCAAAAGGCCAATGTCGTGGAATAGTACGCCATCAAGTTCGGCTATAAAACCGTCCGCCAAGAAACAGAAAGAAGAGATGGTCATGTCCTTTTTGGAAAGACCAACTTCGATCAAGGTAGCAATAATACCTAAAACCTTTCCAGACGGGAAACTGAAGGAGGAAGACATGAAGGAACTTTCATCTGCTCTCATAGCGCAAATGAAACCGCTGTCAGGGGGATGCCTTCCAGGCTTTTCAAGTCTCCAAGGCTGGAAAGTGGAGCAATGGTACTGATCTGTGCAAATCCAGAAACTAAAAGCTGGCTGGAACAGACAGTGGCCAATTGCAACCCTTGGAAAGGGGAGAATTTGGGGGTGGCAGAGGCCAAGAATAGGCCAAGAAGGTGCTGAATACTACTAAGGTCATCACCAAGTTTCCTCCTCCATTTGACAAGATGAAGGCTGATAGTGTGCTTGTCAGGATACATCAGCATGACACCAAACTTCCGACGAAAGAGTGGAGAGTGCTGATTGCAACAACTACTGATGACACAGGAAGGACAATCGTTTTGGCCCTTAATGAAAGAGATTTTGAAGAGCTCAAGAAAAGAGGCCTAAAGGCCAAGCTTGGACTTGGGCAGATCAAATTTCAAGTAATTAAGGGAAAAACTAAACCTAGTGTTGGCAAGGATGGTACTGAAAGTTCTACAGGCCAACCTACAACATAAAAAATCAGCTGTTGCCGATTTCGTCAGGAAGTTCAAGTCAGAGGCTATCAATGTGGCTTTTATTCAAGAGCCATGGGTAGTTAAGGGCAGAGTAGCGAGACTGGCGGAATCTGGAGGTAAGCTAATGTACGATATGCCTAGAACATGTTTACTTGTGACCAGAAAACTAAAATGCCTTCTGTTGCAGGAACACTGTTCAAAGGACTTAGTGGCAGCCAAGATAAAACTTTGAAATTGGGAAGGCCCCAGAGAAATAACCATAGGCTCTGCATACCTCCCATATGACTCAACTAATCTGCCCCCATCAGTAGTTGAGAACCTAATTTGCAACGCAAAGAGGAAAGGCGAACACCTAGTCCTTGGAGCAGATGCAAATTCACATCACACGGCATGGGGCAGCACGAACTGCAATGCAAGAGATGAGTCTTCAATAGCGTTTATTATTATAGACTCATTCCATGGCAATTGTCCTCTGAAAGAAAAAAAAAAAGTACGGTGGTGGAACAACAAACTAGCCAAAATGAAAAAAGAGGTTAGGATGTTGTATAGAATATCATCTAGAAACGGTATGTGGGACATACATCATAGGAAACTCACTGAGTGTAACCTAGAGATACGGAAAGCAAAAAGAAAATCTTGGAGACTGTTCTGTGAGAAAGTGGAATCACACACTGAAACAGCAAGGCTCCAGAAGGCTCTGAAAGCAACCCATATAAATCAGGTGGGGACACTGGAGAAACCAGATGGGTCGTTTACTCAGGCAGGAAAAGACACACTGGAGATGCTAATAGCGTGTCACTTTCCTGAGGCTGAGCAGATGACAGAAGAAGAAACGGTTGGAACAGAGACCAGAGACCAGAGCTCGAAGAGCAGACAAACTGTGCCAACAGAATAATAAAACACAACCATTTAAAATGGGCAATCGACATGTTTCACCCTATAAAGGCTCCGAGGCCAGATGAGATACTTCCGATACTCCTACAGGAAGGACTGGAGATGCTCGTCAATGCCCTGACGGACCTCTTCAGAGCTAGTCTAGCTTTCGGGTAATCATGGTCTGAAGCTAAAGCAGTATTCCTACCGAAGCCTGGAAGGGCAAACTATGCCCAAGCCAAAGCATACAGAGCATTATGTTTAACCTTGTTCATGCTGAAAGCAATGGAGAAAATTCTGGACAAATATATCAGAAGAACGGTGCAACTGAACTCAACGTTACATGAAAATCAGTTTGCATACAGACCTGGCAGATCCACTGAAGTAGCCCTCCATCAGTTGGTTTGTAAATTAGAGGAAAGCCTAGAATATAAAAAATTGCACTGGCGGCATTTCTAGATATGACTATGATCAAAGCATTGGAAAAAAGCATAGCGAGTTAAACCATCGTCAAATGGATTAAATCCATGTTAGACGGAAGGAAGATTAAAAGCAACCCTGTTTGAAGAAACGCCGACGGTTAGGGCCACCCGAGGCTGTGCTCAGGGAGGAGTTCTTTCGCCTCTGCTGTGGAACCTCGTGGTGAACAAAATCATAGCTATGCTCAAAGAACAGGGTTGCTATACACAAGAATATGCAGATGACCTAGTGATTGTGGTGCGAGGTAAGGTGATGAGTGTTATCCTAGGGCTGGTACTTGTGTCTAGAAGTACACGGAGCAGTGCACGATTTGCTCCCTAACGGTACTAGTCAACAGTACTATATTACTAGCATGTCCAACAACACAACTACAAAAAGGGAGTATCTGCACCTATTTAATATCATAACGAGATTAGTATTAAAGAAACTAATAACACACTACAATATTTCGATGTAAATCATTCAACATCTCAACTGTATGAATGCACAAGACAAACAATTCACATCATTGAATATTCTACAGTAGAATGGTTGGTACAAACGTACTGTACCTGTAATGTATGCAACGCTTTATCAACATTAATTAAACTCCAAAGTGTACCTCAAGAATACTATGAACATTTTAAGTTATAGAAAATGTATTTTAACAAATTATGTGTTACGAACAGCACACCAGAATTTTAAGTAGCTTATAGATGCCACATAAACATCGACACTTGTTTTTTAAAACCAGAGGACACTTAATATCAATGTATATTTTAATATCATCACTCATATCACATGACATTCTTCATTGGATTGAGTAATGTTTTTAAAGTATATGTTAACTTTAGATCTTATGACCAGCTGAGGATGACCTCTGTGAAGGTCAAAAGTGGTATTGTATAGTAACACGATATATAACAAAGTATTGATTAGGTGGAAGGTACCCATTCTTTGTAATTGTGAATACCATGTATCAATACAGACATGAAACTGATAGAGTATAATACCTTGACTGCAGTTGCTTATTCCCCAACTTTACGTTACAGTCTCTTCAGGCATTTTCTTGTGATGCCCGTACATTCAGTACATACACATTACAGACAGTGGCGGCTCGTGAAAAAATCGTCCTACGTGCTACAAAAAACAAGCTAAATACGCTGTTTTAAATCTGCATATTGCCATGATGAACAACGCATACTTCAAACTTGGTAATAATAATAATAATAATAATAATAATAATAATAATAATAATAATAATACAACTTTTCCCACGATTTATAACTCAGAACAAACAAAAACAACATTAATTTGGAAGCAGATGAATTCTTCGACAACTGTCTACGAGATAAATAATTAATTGGAGAAATATTGTTTTTACTAACCTAATGGCGCAACTTACATCAGTGCAAATAGAATCGTGGGAATATAGATCCCCACTAAGAACACTAATTTAATTTCACTTTATATACACTACAGTGGATAAATAATTTGATAAATCTTCGTATAAACTTTAGCACTAACCCAATGACAGAAAAAACACGCACCAGTAATATAACCGCGAGATTAAAAACCGCACAAAGCAACTGAAAGAGCCACCAACTGATTCATTGAGACCTGCCCTATTACCAGAGTAAATGTCCGGCTCCATGGCTAAATGGTTAGCGCGCTGGCCTTTGGTCACAGGGATCCCGGGTTCGATTCCCGGCAGGGTCTGGAATTTTAACCATCATTGGGTGTACGTGTTGTCTTCATCATCATTTCATCCTCATCACGACTTGCAGGTCGCCTACGGGAGTCAAATCAAAAGATCTGCATCTGGCGAGTCGAACATGTCCTCGGATACTTCCGGCACTAAAAGCCATATGCTATTTCATTTCACCAGAGTAAATGACATTGTAATGCGGGATAACATTTAGGGTCAGTCAAAGATTCTTTGACTCACCTACGAATTCCTTATTTTTGACACAAAAGGAAGATGGATATTTTAATAAGCATGTGTGAGATAGATTGCCTCCACTTACGCTTTACTTTCGAGCCCAGACGATGCTACTCTCTAGTGGCAGGTTCGCTTACCACGTTCAACATAAGCACGGCCGACTGGATCCCTCGCTGCGCTCCAAGGAGCTAGCTAGAGCGACGCATCAAGTCGGCCGTGAACATAAGGGTAGCAGGCAACGAGCTAGCTCTTTCTAGCTCGTTGGTAGCAGGAGACATCGAGTAATTCTACCCCCTTGCGGGAGAGGAAGTAACTATAAACGGGATCAGTGAAAGTTGATCCCGGTTTACGGTATACTCCGCCGGCTAGGGGGAATGTTGCAAGCTTGGCTGCGCCTGCGTATTGCTTCCTTCAGGCTACAGGCAAGGGCTCACTTCACATGAGCACGAGCCTTGTTCCCCGGGAGAACGGCGCTAGGTGTTCGACAGATCTCGTCCTGATTTTCACAAAACACAAATTCATATCGTACTCAAAATAACGAAAAGGCACCAGGATAATTGTACTGTACATAAATAATATTCCTTACAGTTCCAAGCTACGTGCTGGAGCCCGGTAGCACGTACTGACCGGCCGCCACTGATTACAGAAAATAAAAAGTGCATTTCTTTGTTACTGCGTTCACGGCCAATACAGAAATACCATTTTTTTTTTTTTAAATTTACCTAGCTATGTGCAGACAAAACTCTTTATTTCATATATAGATCAGCATGTTAATCCATTCATTGAATTTTGATTGGTTGGTTAATCTACAATGACTTAGCAAATGTCATGGGTTAGTCACCTAATAGCGTGTGGGGCCTCCTCTGGCCCAGCGAACTGCAGTGAGACGCTGTGGAAGTGAGTCGACAAGTCCCTGGTAGTCCTCTGGACGCAGCTGACACCAAATCGTTTGCAGAGCGGCCGCCAATGCTGGTCTGTTCGTGGGTGCACGATTCATGGCACGGAGCCTGCGTTCCAGGACATCCCAGATATGCTCGATAGGGTTCATATCGGGGCTCCTGGGTGGCCATGGCAGTCGTTGGACCTCTGCTGCATGTTCCTGGAACCATTCCCGGGCGACGTGGGAGCGATGTGACGGCGAGTTATCTTGAAACACCGCAGAACTGTCCGGGCGCTGGAAGGCCAAAAATGGGTGGAGATGGTCTCCGAGCAGCTCAACATACTGCGTACCATTCAAAGTCTCTTCCAGAACAACTAGGGGGCCCATTCCATATCAGGAAAATGCACCCCAGACCATAAAAGACACACCTTCGAGGCAGGGGGGGATCCATCGCTTCATGTGGTCTGTGCCATACACGGTGCCTCCCATCGGCATGGTGCAGTTGAAATTGTGATTCGTCCGACCATATCACGTTATGCGATTGTTCCAGTGTCCACCCCTGGTGAATGGCGATAAATGCGCATCGTTGCGCCCAATGACGTTGGGTTAACAGTGGCACCCGTGTGCGGCGCCGGCTCCCATACTCCATAGAACCCATGTTCTTATGGACTGTCCACTAGGAGACGTGTCTAGCATGGCCTGTGTTGAATTAAGCTGTGATTTGTTGCACGGTTGCCCGTCTGTCACTACTGACAATCCGTCTCAAGATGTCGCCGGTCACGGTCATCGAGGGTGGCTGGACGACCGGTCGTTCGTCTGTTGTGGACGGTGACACCCGCATTCAACCATTCACGATGCACCCTGGACACGGTTGATCGTGTGAAGCCGAATTCCCGCACCACTTCCGAAATCGCACTTCCCATCCGTCAGGCACCGACCACCATACCCCGTTCGAACGGTGTCAGCTCACGACGACGTTCCATGTTACACCTGTCACATGCACAGCCACTGCTCACAAGGTCTCCTATACAACTGCCGCTAGCACAGGGGGTGTGTGGTGCGCAGACAACACACCTGTGCATCAGTACTCCACTATCCCATGACATTTGCTCAGTCGGTGAACATTGTATCTAATGGGTCAAGTGCTTGATGCCCAACAGGTAAGTTAGTCTTTTATAATACATAGTAGACCTAGCTGAAGGTGTACTGCCAACTTTCAGCAAGTAACTCTTCACTGATTAACTAAAGTACCGAATAGGTGGATGTATAACATTTTCATGTGTGTATAGGTCTTGTGGCAACGATGGGATAGGAAATGCCTGGGAGTGGGAAGGAATCGGCCGTGGCCTTAATTAAGGTCCAGCCCAACATTTGCCTGGTGTGAAAATAGGAAACCATGGAAAACAATCTTCAGGACTGCCGACAGTGGGGTTCGAACCCACTGTCTCCCAAATACAAGCTCACAGCCGCACTATCCTAACTGCATGGTCATTTCACTCCTGCGTAGTTACTGTCGTTAGATTGTGGAATACCCTCCCTGCTAACATTAGAGATCTGCATTCTCGTAGAGATTTAAGATGGACTGCCCAAATCACTTGCGGAATGATTCTAGCCAAGTTGTATGATGAGTGAAGTGTGAACGAACATATTTTCCGAACAATTAGAAATATATTTGTAGTTATAGGCCTTTTATTATTATGATTATTAGTTTTACAATTGTTATATTTCATTTATATTATGTTTACATTCTTTAATTATTTCTATCTCCATATTTGCTATTAGTACTACTACTACATTACTTAATTTTTCATGGTTTGCTGTAACTGTTTACTATTTCTGTTACAAACTCATCATCATCATCATCATCATCATCTTCCTTCCAAGTATTGGGCCATGTGTCGCGTTACGGTCTTGCATTTTACTTTTTGCAAGACTTGAAAGCAATCAAATGTCCTTCCGACGGGTTGCTAGCCTGAAGGAAGTAAGACCATTGGTGGGGCTGCCACCTCTCAGCTAATGGACTAGCTGAAATTACAGCATTTCCTCCATAATGGATGTAACGGTTATACCGCTGTGACTCTGTCGACAGGGCCTCATCTGTGGGAACAGGTTTTTTCATCTCGGGAAGGTGAGGTTGGTCTTTGGGCAGGAGAGGTTATGTCATAATCATCATCATCCTTCCAAGTACTGGACCATGTGGCCCGTTATGGTCTTGCATTTTCTTTCCATCGCTTCATTGGACGTCCTATAGATCTGTCTTCTTGGTTGATAGCGTAAGATCTCCTTTGGTAGTCTTCCAGATTCCATCCTTTGAACATGACGTTTCCAGTTTTCTTGGTAATCACAGATGTAACTCATTACTGATTTCACATTCAGTCCCTTAAGCACATCTTTATTTCTTATACGATCCCATTTCGTATAGCCTGCTGTTCTGCGCATGAACGTCATTTCACGTGCTGTAATTCTGGAAATGTCTTGAGTTCTTATTGCCCATGCCTCACTGCCGTAGCATAGGGTTGGTCTGGCTAAAGTGTTATAAAGACTTAAGCGAGTGTGTTTTTGGACAAGAGATGGCTTCATGATATGATTTATGATTCCTGTTGTTCTGGTAAATTTGGTTATTTTTACAGAGATATCAATTTCCCCTTGGTAAGATAAATTGTATCCCAGATAATTGAATTTGTTGACTCTTTCCAAAATTTTATTATCTAAACAGATTTTACTCGGGATAGGGTCCTTCCCCTTAAAGGCCATTATTTTGCTCTTTTGTGGTGAAATGATCATGTCGAATTTTGAAGAGACTTTCTGGAGATTAAATACTGACCACTGAAGATCATCTTCTGATGATGCTACCAATGCAACATCATCAGCAAAGAATATGGCATCTAGATGTGTGAGATATCTGGTGACTGGGATTGATCCATGCCTTTCATGCCTCCATTCCTGTATTGTGTTGTTCTTATAGATTATGAACAACAAAGGAGAAAGTCCACAACCTTGTCTCACACCTCTGCTGATCGGTTTCCATTCAGTCTGATGATAATCTAACTTTATTGCAATAAGGTTGTCACTGTACATGTTGTATATGTTATCTATTAACTGTTGTGGGACATTATCTTCTGCTAAGATATTAAGAAGTCTGTTCCTGTTAACTAGGTCAAAGGCTTTCTTAAAATCAACAAATGCTATGCGAGTTTCCAAGTTAAATTCCCTGCGTTTTTCGACTAAGATTTTCAAGGTAAAGTAAGCATCAGCACATGAGCGCCCCTTTCGAAATCCATGTTGTTCATTTACAATCACATTTTCATAATACCTGAATAATTTTTCTCTGACAATATTAGAGTAAATTTTGTAACCCGAGTTGAATATACTTATCCCTCTGTAATTTCCACAATCTTTCACACTGCCCTTCTTATGAAGAGGAATAACTATAGCTTTTTGCCAATTCTCTGGTGGTCTGTTGCCATTCCAAATTAAATTGATGAATTTGAGAAATCTTTGCTTGAAGATGTCACTGGAATGCTTGAATAATTCTGCATTTATTGAATCTTCTCCAGATGCTTTTTCATTTCTAAGATTTGTGAGTATTAGCTCCAGTTCTTCGAGTGTAATGGTTTCCGAAGACTTGTTAAGAGATGTTGGCAGAAGAAATGGCTCAATACTTGAACCTCTCCAAAGGTTCCAAAAATAAATGAGCCACTCCGTTAGAGGTATTGCATTAATGCGTATGTCTTCTTTTACATCATTAATCAGTTTTTTGAGTATTTTATAGGTCCATGGTTGCAGTCTTGTTATATCAGTCTCCAGTTGTGAAACAAAGTTTTCCCAACTCTTTCTGTGCTTTATCTGCACTTCCCTTTTTGCTATTGTTCTCTTGTGGTGATACTCTATTTTATCTTCTAATTTGCCAGTTGACAAAAGTTTTTTATAAGCATTTCTTTTGTCTGAAATAACTTTTTCAATCTCTTTATCCCAGATTCTTAAACCCTTTTTCCTCTGCCATTTTTTTCTTAACTCCCAAACTCTCAAAAGCAGACTGCTTTAAAATTGAACACAAATTGGACCAATCCATTTCCACGTTGTCACTAATTGGTGTCATCTGTGTAAGATTATTAAGTCTGTTCTGGTACAGCCATTTTATACTGGGGTCTCTTAATAGGTTAACCTTGTAAGAAGTTTTAATTTCTTGTGTTGTTTGTTTCTTTCATACCATCTAGGCCTCAGATGAATAGGTGCTACTAATAGATAGGGATCAGTTTCCAATTCAGGGCCTCGATAGACTCTTGTATCCAAGACTAAATCTGCCAATTTACCATTACAAATTTTATAATCTATAATCGATTTCTGATTTCGTGCAGACCACGTATACTTGTGGGTGTCCTTGTGTGGGAACATTGTGTTCATAATCACCGATTGAAGACAGTGAAATCTATTAATTTCGTTCCATTGTTATTACGGGCTGTTTCTCCATGGGTTCCGATGCGATTCTGAATTTTGTCATTACCAACTCTGGCACTGAAGTCTCCCAGTAATAGTAGCATATCTTGTTTGTTAATTTTATTGACTATCTTTTGTAGATCATTATAGAACCCATCACTTTCGCTTGAATTGCCATCCACTGGAGTGTATACCACTATAACTGTAAGATAACCCCTGAACAGTTTTAGTCTTAACTGGATAATCCTTTCATTCCAAAAGGTGTAGCTATCAATTGTTGATCTTAATCTTTTGTGTACCATGAGCAGTACACCCGCCTGTGCTCTAGTATCTCTGTCAACCCCACTGTAAAACTGTAAATAATTTACTGTCTCTTTTGATCCCTGAAGCTTTCTTTTTGTTTCTGAAATTGCTGCAATTAAATTTTTTTTCTTCTTTTTCTTTCGAGAATGTTGTCCAGCTGGTAATCTTTGTCTGAGATACCTTTTACATTCCAGGCAGCACATTTAAAAGTATTTTTCTTCTTCCAATCTTTGTCCATTCACTGTCCTTTTCCTTGCCAGGAGAGGTTATGTATTCCACATAAAGTTAATTTTGGATAATATACAGAACAATAACAAATAGGTTAATATGCCAAGTTCTTCACGGTATAGATAAAATACATATAAACAGTCTTACTAATAAACGGTGTATAACTTTTATACAAGGTTTATACACCGTTTACGCGAAATTCGTTACTAATAAACCGTATATAAGCCTCCTGTGTATACCTCTGTTATAGTTATTCACTGAATTGCTTATACAGTCCAGGACCCTTGTATAAGCGTTGTATAGCAGCGTGTAGCGGAAAAAAGAAACGAGTGAGCAGTTTATTTTCGTGGTATTTATTGTCGCCAGTAATATAATCGTTGTAAAATATTCGACTTATCCATTTAACATTGAACACACGTGGAAAGAATGACGATAACGTTGATGATCTTAACGATATTTTAAACATAGAAGACATACGGTACACCATTCAGAGGTTATGGAAGCTAGACATCTTCGTAAAGTAAAACACTTTAAAGAGACGGAATGACAATGAATAACTATAAAAGAAATGATGGTTGGGCGTATTTTTGTGTAATAATGTGTTACAGCTTAATAGACCTTTGATATTGCGAGTTTATTATACACTATCTGCCCCTACAAAGATCTTTCTCAATTGAGTACCTACCGTATAAAAGGGGACATATTCCTCGAGATAAAAAGTGGCATAACTTGAAAACCATATGTAATATGATTTCCATACGTTGTAGTTTAATATGCAGAAATATGATGTACAAATGCCTAATAGAAACTTTTTTGATCAAACCTTTCTTTTAAGCTACAAAACAGTTTTTCCTTTCTCCTGAAAAGTAAGAATTTTGGAATGTGTACCCTTTTCAACTCGCCGATTCAATTACAATTGCTTGCGTTTTCCGAACTACCCCAGTTTGGAGCTTTTGATATTTTCTTAAGCTTTTCCATTTCATTTTAGCGTCCATTACACATGCAAGCTGAAGAAATATTGATATCAATATAAGTCAATTTCCAGCTGTCTCACGGAATGACAATGAATAACTATAAAAGAAATGATGGTTGGGCGTATGTTTGTATAATAATGTGTTACTGCTTAATAGACTTAAAATTGCGAGTTTATTATACATTATCTGTCTCTACAAAGATCTTAGATCTTTCTCAAATTTGAGTATAAAAAGGGACATATTCCTTGACATAAAAAATGATATAACTTGAAAACCGTACGTAATATGATTTCCATAGTTTGTAGTTGAATACGTAGAAATATGATGTATAAATGCCTAATAGAAACTTTTTTGATCTAACCTTTCGTTTAGCTACAAAACAGGTTTTCCTTTCTCCTGAAAAGTAAGGATTTTGGAATGTGTACCCTTTTCAACTCGCCGATTCAATTACAATTGATTACGTTTTCCGTACTATCCCTGATCTTTTCTTAAGCCATTCCATTTATTTTTTTGGCGTTCATTACACAAGCAAGCTGAAGAAATGTTGATATCAGAATAAGCGAATTTCCAGCTGTCTCACTTAGTGTTGCCACTGCCTTTTCGATATGCCGTGCTACTGTGCGACTTTCCGGAAAGTTTTGCTCGTAGATAACCAGCAGAAGCGATCATAAAGGCGGTGAACGTGCGAAATACGTCAGTGAACTGCAGGAAGAGATTCCTACTCCTTGGAACGAGTGTATACGTTTTGTTTAGTAATACAATGCGTATACCCCGTTTATTAGTAAGAAAAATGTAAAACGCTTATACAGAGTTTATTCACTGTATAACTAAACAAGAGTTAAACAACGGTATAAGGACTTTTTATTAGTAAGACCCAAAGTGTATAAAATTTCATAATTTTAAAATATTCACCGCATAAAGGAACTTCAATCTTCAAAGAATATAAAAGACTTGTTTATAATAACCATAGCAACTGTCACTAATCCTTCACAACATCATAATTTTCATATTTTCCAAAAAAACTACTATAAAATTTCAGGACACCAGTAAGTGTATATTACAAAGATGACTAAAGTTTCATAACAACAGCATCAAATCTATATCAATTCTGAAAAAAACAGAATTATAATAGTACTAATACAGAGCTTCTCATGAATGTAATGATATAGTGTAATTTTAATGTTGTGGTTAGGTGTAAGAGAAGGCCTGGAGCTTTAACTTCACCACTTACAAGACAGCCAATAGCAGGCGCCCATTTATCACCTCTCGTACCCTGGCTAAGCACAACGCTGTCTTCAGTCAGGCCTCTCACTCCAACAGCTTGTCAAGGACAAATACTAATATGTTGGTACAGAGAGAATTCTTTACATTCCCAAATAATGATAATTTCAGGTACCCGTACCTTTTAAAACGTACCTGCAAGACTCCTCCCGGAAGTGGTTGAGCCGCCATCATACCGTTGGGAATGGTAGCAGCGGGAGGCATACTGAAGGCCATGTTTGCTGGAGCTGGTTGCTGAGTATAGATGCCACCTACAGAATATATTTAACAGCATTCCATACTTCACATTTCATTGAATGTTTTGCAACAATTATTATAAAATAATAGATCTATGCACTACACAAGAAAGGCAACATGAAAAAAATCAACTAAAGAGGAGCAACTGGTAACCTACAACATTTTCTCACTTGCTATCTTGGATCATCAAGGGTTATAAACTTCATGTTATTGGTCCGTATTGAACTGAGATTACATATAAATTATAAACATAAAAATAGGTGGAAAATTTTTATGTTTATAATTTATATGTATCCTGGATCATTTAGAAGCAAAAGTCGAGCATCAAATATGTGAATACTGAGGGGGCTTTAGGAAAAGTCTCAACAGCCGACCAGATCCATAACCTCAAAACGATCATCAGGTATCGTACTCTACAGGTCCAACAAACAGTATGTGTCAACTTTTATGGACATATGACTGGATAGACCAGTCATACAAAACCCAAGATAATGTTCCAAGGACATCTCTTTGCATTCTTGAGAAGATCAAAGAGATTAACAGATTAATGGGAACAGGCTACAGCCCAGTGAGAATGGGCACGAATCCAAGGGGATCATTCTAGACTATCTAGACCATTCTAACGATGTGAAAACTGCAAGGATTCAAATAGAACAGTTAAAGGAAATTGCCAAACAGTTGATGTTATAAAAACACAAGTAACGACTAACATAAAAGATCCACCATTAAAACTCCAGACAAAACATGGCAAATTAGCCAAGTAGAAAAATGTAGTTATCTGTGCGAGATCATCACGAAAAATGGGCTGGTCAAGGAAGCACGTAGGGAATTAAAACGCAAACTTGAAATAGCATACCAAACATCACACATCATCTACAACAAAAAAAATGCCTTTCCCAAAACGCAAAGATACCTCATTATGAAACAGTTCTGGAAACTGTAGTTATGTATGTAGCCAAAATCCTATCCCTATATGCCAATAAATGACTCCTCAAAGAACTGGAGAAAAAAGTATGATCAGAACAAAGTTAGAAATAGTATTATTTTTTATTTTTTTATTTTTTTATTTTGCTACTTGCTTTACGTCGCACCGACACAGATAGGTCTTATTGCGACGATGTGACAGGAAGGAATCTGCCGTGGCCTTAAGGTACAGCCCCAGCATTTGCCTGGTGTGAAAATGGGAAACCACGGAAAACCATTTTCAGGGCTGCCGACAGTGGGGTTCGAACCTACTATCTCCCGAATACTGGATACTGGCCGCACTTAAGCGACTACAGCTATCGAGCTCGGCGAAATAGTATTTCAGGAAGGAAATTGAGTACAAAAGCATTCAAACAGAATAGAGATAGTTTGGACATGTTAAGAGGATGCAGGGAAAGAGAACAAGAGGTAGATCAAAAAGGAACTTGAAAGAACACAGTTGAGCAGCAGCAGTGGTGGTTGGACAGAGGAAGATGGAACATTCCAATCTGGCTGGCACCGAAAAACGGGAAACTGAACAACTACAATATGGCCTCGGCTATCACGAGCAGGCATTTTGATTTTGACACATTCAGGCTCATCATCTATGGAGGAAAAAATAAACTTCCTGCATGAAAAGTAATTTCAAATTTCAAATGAACATGTTAATGTCCAAGGTCGACAGAATTACTGCAGTTGCTACTTGCACCAAAACTACAATTTTAGCTCACAAAATGAGCATTATTTTATTGAGAAAGTATCAAGCCTGCAGAATTCCATCTTGCCCGAATCATATTCTACACTGAAACACCCACAATATGTCACTCCAATAGTTCTATCTTATGGTTATACAGAGCATATCTGTGATGACGTTCCAAATTTTCAGGGACGATGGAGGAAGGCAAATGGATCAATTTGAGACAAGGAACCATAGTCCAGAAACAATCGAGTCAAAAGTTAAGCAAAATTTTACTCATTTAAGTTTACCTTCACAGGTATCATCACAAGCTGTTCCATTTACAACAAATGTGTCCGCTTGTGTCAATGGCATCATCACACACAGTTCTCTTGTACCTATTCTAATATCCCCGGTGTCGTTTGAACAGCATCGTAAGCAGTGACAATTCTTGTCAAGAGGTCCTCTTCAGTCTCGACAGGTGTCTCGTTCACACGGCCCCACAAGAAGAAATGAAGTGGGGTGAGATCAGGTGAACGAGCTGTCCACGAAACAGGATCTCTTCTTCCTATCCACTTTGCAGGGTTTATTTAATCCAGGTGTCCAAAGTGAGGTGGGGCTCCATCATGTTGAAACACATCAGGGCAAGTGGAATGAGCACCACTGTGCACACTGCTGCATTTAGGGGGGAAGAAGAAGAAACGGGCTTTAGTACATAATCATTGACTATGCCTGCCCACAGACTGGCAGAAAGTTTGTGCTGGTGGCTCTTCACAACTGCCCAAACATGACTATTGTGACCATTTAGCAATCTGTACCGTACAGTGAAAAGCACATATGCTAGAGAGTGAGGATCACTGGCTGACTCGAGGTGCGAAGTCAGCAGAACTCAAAGCCTGCACTTTCTGTGGATAGTAGGGATGTAGCTGCATTTCATGTAATACTCGCCACACACTCGTACGCGAAACATTCATTTCACGTGCAACTGCTCGAGTGCTGATTCCAGGCGCCTCATCCAAGCGAGCAAGCACTGCACTTTCTAAGTCAGGAGTCCCTGTAATTCGTCATCCTCATTGGTGATTGTACTGTGGTACCAATTGCCTTGTTTCACTTAATCGTTGGAACATCTGTGGAAACATCATGTGAGCCGCATGTCTCCTACATGGATATGTACAACCGTTCGGCTTCTCTGCTGCTTCCATTTGCTTGCCCATACACGAGCACCATATCTGCAAGTTCAGTACATTCGGAGGTATCAGAGTGATTTTTGCTTAAAATTTTGATTGGCGGCCGCAGTGGTGTAGTGGAAACGGCGTTGTCTACTAATCCTAACTTAACGGGTTCAAACCCGTCTGAGGTCGGTGGCTTTTAAGGATGTTTAAAGGGGACAACCCCATGTCGTTTGCTTCCGGCATGTTAAAGAACTGCTCCGGGACGAAATACCGACACCCCGACGTGTTAAGAATGAACAGATGTTAAACAACAATTTCTGACTCAAACGTTCCTGGAGTACGGTTCCTTATCTCAAATTGATCCATCATCCCCGATCACAACGGATACACCCTGTATGTGGAGCTGACTAACAGAAGGGAATGTTTCAATAAACTGCCATTATTGTGTTGTGCCTTCTGAACAGTCTCGTTTTCTCAGCACAGATCTAGTTGAACGTGCTCGAACTCGTGGCATGTGGAAGGGTGTAGAATTACTTAACCGAAAGAAACATTTTTCTTTTTATAAGGTTCAAAAATCATGGTTGTGAGAAGTTCAATGTATTTTTCTTACAACTGGAAGCTATATCTGGTGGCAATTTCAACACCTGAAACATTGCTCTGAAAGACAGACAGAAATAGGGATAATGAGAGCTCTATGCAAGTCTCTCCCCAATGGATGACCTGGCAAAAATTTCCTACAATGCTTCCAAACAAAATCTTTGTAACTCAGGAGCATTCCTGTTACATAAACGATTTAAAATATTGCTAAATGTTCCATGAAGAATGGTTTACCTTAAAATTGAGCCAGACAAGTCAGGATTTGGGTGAGTTTTGTCTAGTCCACAAAAATTGTTAATATCAGCTTCTATTTATCTCCATCATGCTACTGGTGTGCATACAAACATCTTCATTACAGACTCTTATCCCTTTCAGCATTCAGTCTGCAAGCCTCTCTAAATTAACCAAGTGAATCCATAAGCTCCATTTGCTTTGCCTCATCTGACTCCTGTAAGTTTTAATTTTATTCAATTTTGCCTGAGGCATTAATAAAGTATCGATTAGGTGGTAATAAAATGAAGCTGCTTTATGCGCACAGCTTCATCGATCAAGTTCATTCCTAACTTACTCTCATTCTGAGTACTCTCCTGCCATTTTACCCACATCATTCTCACTACTTTCATGTCTGTTACTTCTAACTCATAGCTAAGATAATCTTAGTCCATCCAGCTTTCACTCCTGTACAGCAAAGACTGGTATTATTATTATTATTATTATTATTATTATTGTATGGCATTTACAAGCATAATGTGTAAAAATATACAATTAACATAAAAATTAAAATATAGAGGTAATTATACTAGAATGTCCAGCTTCGACAACCAGCCCACTGCACTTGGTGTCAATTCATGCAGAGCCCGTAAACCGTCCTTAAATGCTGACAGTGGACAGCTCTCAACAACATGAAGCAATGTCTGTTTCTCAGCACCACACTCACACGCAGCACTTTCACGATATCCCCACTTTTTCATCATATATCGGCACCTGCCGGGGCCTGTTCTGAAACGGTTGAGTTTTGACCACTTATGTCGAGGAAGATTGAAACCTGGCACTTTCTTCGTTGGGTCTTTAATCAGAAAGGCGTTGGTGGGTGGACATTGTTCCCATCGCTGTCTCCATTCTGCTGTCACACTGAATTTTTCATAGGAGTGTAGATCAGTCCCCTCCCGATGGTATCACCACCTTGACGAAGGCAAAATACATTTTACCGGGTGTTTTGGAGGCTTGCGTCTTCAAATGATCCTTAGAGCTATGCCGGCGGGAACATATGCTCCTGGTAGGGCCACCCAAGCCGGACAGGTCTAAGGTGATGATCCAGACTAAGAGTGATACCCTGGTCGTCCAGGTTGGGGGTTGGTACGTGGGGCTAACAACTCCACTACCACAAAACTGCAATTGTTCAGAAACCAAATCAAGATAACCAGATGGTCCCAAACTTACGACTAAAGCGCGCTAAATGGCAACGATATGGATATATCGGAACACGAAATGTGAGAAGTATCTTTCAGGCCGGGGCTAGTAGAACACTGGAGGAGGAATTATTTAAATATCAGATAGATGTGGCAGCATTACAGGAGATAAGATGGAAGACAATCGAGGTGACAGATCTACAGCACTATATTTTGTTCAATAGTGAGGAGGAAGAAAATAGAATAGGAACAGGGTTTATGGTCAAGAAATTGGTCAGTCATAATGTGATTGAATATGAAGCAATAAGCCCCAGACTATGCCGGTTGAGATTGAGAGGGAGATCTGCCAACATATCACTAATTAGTGTCCATGCCCCAACAGAGGATGCCGAAGAGGAAGAGAAAGAACAGTTCTATGAAAAAATGGAGCAAGTATATGACAAGTTGCCCAGGTATGATGTTAAAGTTGTCCTAGGGGATTATAATGCCGAAGTAGGCAAAGGGAAAGAAAACCACCCAGTGGCAGGATATCGCAGTAAACACCAAGAATCCAATGAAAACGGGTGGAAATTGGTGGACTTTGCCTTCAGCAAGGAGCTGGTGATTAAGAGCACAGGTTTTTCCCATAAGGAGATCCATAAAGAGACATGGATATCACCGAATGGTCTGACAAAGAACCAGATAGACCCTGTGCTGATAGATGCGCGACATGCCTCCAATATAATGGATGTGAGAAGCATGCGTGGCGCAGACAGTGATTCACATCACATACTGGTGAGGATCAAGTTCTGAGAAAGACTGGCAATTAAACCCAGGGACAGAGCTGAGCAGAGCAAGATCTATAATGTAGAACTGTTAAGGGATGAGAAGGAGGAGGAATAGTATAGGGACCGGCTGCAAAGAAAGCTACAAATGGGCAGAAAGGGAGATGTGGACATCAACACAATGTAGGAGGAAACCATGCTAGCAATAAATACGACACAAGAAGTACTTGGAGAGAGAAGGAAACAGAGTAGAAATAAATGGTATGACGAAGAAGTGGATAAGGTTCTGGAAGAGAGAAATCTTGCCCGACAAAGAATGCTACAGAGACCCACTCGAAATAATATGGCAGTCTTTAAAGAGAAACTGAGAATAACAAAGACATTGATAAGGAACAAGGAAGGAATAGAAGAAAGGGAGAGAGTGGATGAAATGCAGAAGAATTTTGGAAACAAGATAGAAAATTCTTCCATCAACCTAGAGTGAATATGCTTATGGGGCTACAGCCATAACAAAGAGAGTTAGTAGTAGAGCAGAAAGAATTATAGGGCAGTACCAAGCTGGTTTCAGACCTGGAAGATCGACGATGGACCATATTTTCACCACGAGAATGACTCTGGAAAAGACATATGAATACAACGTTCGACTAGGACATCTTTTTATAGATTTTAAACAAGCCTATGACAAAGTTAAGAGATCGACATTGTAGGAAACAATGAAGGAGTTTAAATTCCCACAGAAGTTAATAAAATTGACTAAGATGACCCTGGAAAACAGCAGAAGTCAGGTAAAAGTGCAGGGAAGTCTGTCAAGATCTTTCAGAACCGAAGAAGGCCTAAGGCAGGGAGACCCCTTATCACCAGTGTTATTTAATCTAGTGTTGGAGAAAGTTGTAAGATCAGTAACTACTAATCCGGGTGGTAATATTTACAGTAGACTGATCCAAATTTTGGCTTATGCAGATGATGTGGTGATATTTGCTAGAAGTAACGAGGCACTTACAACTGCCTTGAGGGAGCTGAAAGATGCGGCTGGGTCCTTGGGCTTGGAGATAAGTGAGGCTAAATTTAAATATATGGTAACGGAGAGAAATCAAAGGAACACTGAAAAACTCCAAGTGGATGGTTACACCTTTGAAGCAGTAGATAGCTTCACATAGTAATAACATCAGAAAATAAAGTTGAGACAGATATTGTAAATCAAATTAAGGCTGCCAACAGATCCTACAGGGCACTGTATCCCCTTCTGAGAAGTAAAAACTTAAGCAGGAAATTAAAACTGACCCTCTACAAAACAATAATTAAACCAGTGCTTATGTATGAGAGTGAGGCATGGGTATTGACTGAGGCCACAGAGAGGAGATTAAATGTGTGGGAAAGGAAAGTACTGAGGAAGATATTTGGACCGGTGAGGGAGGAAGATTTATGGAGAATCAGAACAAATGAAATAAGATTATTGTATAAGGAGCCGGACTTGGTGACATCAGTCAAAATGAGACGAATTGGATGGCTGGGGCATATACAACGGATGGAGGAGGGAAGACTTTCAAGAAAAGCACTGACAGGACACCCTGGGGGCAGGAGAAGGAGAGGTCGGCCCCGGATGAGATGGCTGGAGGATGTGGAGACTGATCTGAGGACCGTTGGAGTCAGGAGATGGCGTAGGCGTGCTGAAGACCAGGACGACTGGAGAGCTGTGGTCAAGGAGGCCAAGGTCCTTAAAGGACTGTAGAGCCATGGAGTAAGTAAATAGATCAGTCCAGAGTGGATTCCTGGATTTTAATCTCATCACAGGTGGATCTCGTAAGGCACTGATCAAAAGTGAGTTCCTGTGTGCAAAGGTCTTCTTGAGCAACTGTACTTTCGCTGCTTTTCTCCTCAGATCTGGAGGAGCAATGTTTGCTAAAACAGGCAGCCACTGAGTAGGAGTGGACCTCACTGTACCAGTAACAACTCTCATGCATGGTTTCATTGAGCTGTACGTCAATCTTGCTCAAATGTACGCTGTTTTCTCACACAGGAACGCAGTACTCACCAGCTGAGTATGCTAGAGAAAGTGAAGCAGTGCGAAGAGTGTTTGCATCTGCAACCCATTTGCTGTCCGCTAGTTTATGCAGTAGATTTACTCCTGTATTCAGCTTCTTTGACAGATTCGAGCAATGGTGTTTGAACGACAAGGATCGATCCAGTATGACGCCCAGATATTTTGGGAAGAAGTTGTGGGAGACTTCTGTTCCATTAAAAACCACATGTAGTTTCTAATTAACTTCCATGTTATGCAAGTGGAATGCTGTTACTTCTGTTTTACTAGGATTTGGCTGGAGTCTCCATTTGTGAAAATTGTCACACACGGTAGCTAGGTCCTCTGTAAGTACATCCTCACAGTGTGCCAAATCCGTACTCTGAGTAATTAAAGCTAGATCGTCTGCAAACTGTATCTTCTTTGAAGTTGTTCTTGGCAGGTCATGGATGTAAAGATTTAATAGAATGGGAGATAAAACTGACCCTTGGGTTAAACCATTATTTCTTTCACAGTTCAGAAATACAGTAAGTCAACGGTTGGATAACATGTTGTTTAGTAAGCATGCTAGCTTCTGACAAGGGATGACTTGAACAAACTTGAGCAACAGTCCCTCTCTCCAGACTGTGTCACAGGCTGATGTAAGATCGACAAAAGCTGGAGCAGTTTTCAGGCTTTTCTGGAATCCTGCTTCAATCTCTGTTGTCAGTGTTAACACCTGATCACAACAACTACGATTCTTTCTGAAACACCCTTGCTCAACTGGGATGACTTTCTATTGCTTCCTGGATACGGTTAAGTATCATTCCTTTGAGCATCTTGTAGATTACGCTAAGGAGTGAAATTGGTCGATAATGTGAAGCATCAGTTCCTTCCTTTCCTGGTTTCAAGACTGCAATTACTTTGGCTTGTTTTAACAACTTAGGTAATTTACCAGTTTGTAGAATTTCACTGAAGAAGTTGACTAGCCAATGTTTTGTACCAGGGCCTATGGCCTTCAGAAACTCAGCCCAGCAGCTTTATTTATCTTTATTTTGGATAGAGCCTTGTCCAGTTCTTCAATACTGAACTCGCAGGAATACTCCAGATGGGATGTCAACTGTGATCTCGTTCTTAGTTGCTTCTTAACACACTTTGCGTGTACCTTGTCCATCTTCGCTCTAGAGATTTGTGTCAGTCTGGAGGCAATGGTGTTTGGGTTCATTTGCAAACTTCAGTGTTTCAATGTAGGGTCACTACCAAGTTTTCTTATGAGGTTCCAGGCTTTACGACTAGAGTGTGTGAAGTCCATCTCTGCTGTAGTTCTGTACCACTACTCTCTCCTAGATTTATTTAGGTTTGAAAAATTCACGCCCGAGTTCTTGTTACTCGTAATTTTTCAAATCTTATTGGCATCGTTCTTCAAACATCGTCCTTTGTACACTTGTTTCATGTGCTGTTTTCATATTTACGTTTTGCAAGGAAGGAATCTGACAGAAAGGTAGAAGGAAGACGACCTGTGGGAAGGCCACGAAGGAAATGGATAGATTTAGTTAAGAGCGATGTACTGCTGAGAGGTCATGATTGGGACAAGTTGGTGGAGGAAGAATGATACAAGGACAGGATGAGATGGAGGAGGCTCATATACCACACCCGGGAAACTGGAGATGGTTTAGGATGATGATGATGATGACATCTGATCGGGAAGTTAAGGGGAAAACATTAAAAATTAAATAATTGAAGTTCAACCAATTCAATACATAAAAGAAAGAAATGTAATTACATTCTTATTTAAATGGGACCGGTTTCGACCCTAGTCCAGGTCATCGTCAGCCGTAAAAACAAGTAGGCGAAATCACACAATGTTTATGAATATTGGAGAAATGGGTCAGTTTCACACTCTGTCAGGCACAAAGTCACAACACTATCAAATAATATATATGAAGATTATAAATAACTTGAAGTCGCAGACGAATAGATTTGTAGAAGCAAACCGCCAGTTCCCGGTGATCAGCGCGGCACATTCAAGGTCATGCGCTGCAGTCTCGAACGCCAACACTAGACAACACTAGAACCATCAGTACGAGGTACATTACTCGTCAAACGGCCAAGAAACTTGCATTTCAAACATCCAGCAACTTTACCAGCCTTAAAAAAGGGAAAGGAACCACCACAGTCTTACGGCATTTGATGGGAGAAAACTCCAGAAGTTAGGCCAGAACTGAATCACACATATATTCCATAATTTAACACGTATCAAGCTTATATTGATCCATTTCACAATTATAGGAAAGTGCTGTTATTTACAAATGGAACCTATAAAGATCAATATTTGACATATGTAAAAAAAAAAAGGCAAATTATGGAAATATAACGCAAGAATCAAGGCCAACACGTTTCAGTGTCACTAAACACACTGACTATATTACTAGACATTCAAGTGTTTTTAAAACTTCTGTAGTAAATGATAAGCATTCAATTTAATAGACATTTATGTTTTATACAATACATAATCAACATAATATGAAACTTGTAATTTTATGCAAGAAGGAACTGACATTTAATCATTAGATTTAAAAGCCAACCATACACGGCATATTTAAACATTATCAATATCTGATGTTATATAAGACAAATTGTTATAATATTTTACCACATAACAACGCAAGATCCAAGCAATAAGTATTTTAGACTTTAAAGTACAATGATTAGACTTTAAAGTACATTAGTGTGTTTATGTAAAAATATTTTATAGAGGTCAACACGCATTTATATTTTGCCTAAAATAATATCACTCCAGCAATAAGGTATAAAGATGTAACATGATATTTTATTATAATTATTACGCAAGCTTTATTTATCAAATTTTACTGATAGTCTATTCACGATTGTACATAAGTATAAAAGGGATTCGATTCAACAGAATAAGCAACAATACCTAAGATAGATGCTTAATCAACCCAAGGATGCATTCTGTCAGCCCAAGGGCATGAATATAATAGACAAAGTTTTGTAATTTTAATTTTTAATTTTAACACAACGCTTAGGGGGCTGTCACACAGGCTCGATCGAACGACTGCGATCGACCGACTAAGAAAACAAACCTACAGAGGGCAGTGGCACCAGTCACACAGCATCGATCGTCAGCGATCAACTACGAGCGATGAAGATCGACTGGTTTGTAAAAACAGACGTGTCCGTTTTTCAGTCGCAGTCGTTCGATAATGGCGGACGCAACATAGTCATCTGTTGATGAAATCGAAACATTAATTTGCTTAGTGTATGAAAACAAAGTGGTGTATAATCCTAGACTCCCTGGGTATAGTAATAGGGAGACCGTGAATTTTGTATGGCATCCTATAGTGTGGAGAATTGGGACAAAAACTGGTAAGTAATTATTAGATTTATTACGATTATCTTATGAATAGTGTTATCTTAGATTATTTATTGATAAAATATATTATACGGAATAGATTGGTAAAAAGAGTTACACTAGGAGAAGTAGTAATTATCATTCTTGTAACTTAACTGAAGAAATGTTTGGAAAACATAAGCAGTGCTTTCCTAACCTCCATCTCGTACCTAATGAAATGAATACCATTGTTTGCTTTAATGACAAATAAGTGTAGGCCTATGCCATAAGTAGGCCTACTACATGTATATTTTCTTTGTCACAATATTCTGATTCATTGTTTCAGGAAAAAGTTGTGCCAAAACATGGCAAATTCTGAGGGCTGGATATCGAACTTGGAGAGATAACATCCTCCCTCTCCTCCCAGGTTCTGCTGTACAGAAAACATAAAATGGGTCTACTTCAATGCCCTCAACTTTCTGGAACTCTTCATTGCTGGAAGAAGGTACAATTCTGTAATATTTATTTTTAAAAGTAGGCCTACATTACAGACCAGTGTTCTAGTTGTGAAAGAGTGAGGGGAAGATTCAGTCTGTAGGCCATAAGTTCCACCCATCTGTTCATTAATTTATCAGATATAACTGAAATATAATATAATCTAACCTAACAATCATCTTACTAAAATAATTATTGAAAGTAACAATTTCTTAAACAGAAGGCTTGTGTCCAGACTAAAATGTAGCTCCAATTTAGAAGAATTGCATTAATATGTTGTTCATTTTTTTTCAGTTCTATAACAAACACATCTATGGAAGTGGCACCTGGTGTATGAGAGCCTTTTCACCAAGCTGAAATATAGGAGGAGGAAGCAGAAATAATTTGTGTTGGAGGGGTTTAACTCCTACAGTTCAGAAATTACTGAAGGGACTTCAACTTCCAGTCCAGTGGCTTCTGCTTCTACAAACAGCTTTGCCAGCAGTTAAAAATAAAAGAAACAGAAATGTGAAAGTGACAGTGATGTGTTAAGTGAATATTTAGAAAAGATACTTAAAACTGAAAAGAAAATATAATCAATGTTATTTTTAGTGTCTTCATGACAACATGGAAAGAATGAGTGTACTAGGTCGAAGGGTTTTCAAAGTTAAAATTCAGAAACTGTTGTATACAGTGTTAGACCAAGAAAGAATCTAATAAAATTTATGTTCTTGAGAAATGTTCTACTTTTTAAATTAAATCATTTTTTGTTATTCTTATCTATCAATATTTATTGGAATCCTCAGTGAGTTATGTGTATTAGCACCTGATGGGAAAGAACCTTAACTCCAATTTTTATTAATTATTAGCATTATTACAACATCTTAATTTGTATATTTTATGTGGTAGAACATGTATGGTTTACAAGGAAAGGAGTATTTTGAAATACATGTAGTAGGTCCTTTCTGTGTGTATGTAGTAAGCAGTTGTACAGCACAGGTGGTCTGAAACCAGACCAGCGTATTGATAGTTCTGTCCAAGAGCTGACTTCCTTCTTACGGTATACTGTTGATCACAACTGCAAACTCATTGCACTAGGTTTGTACAGCACAGGTGGTCTGAAACCAGACCAGCGTATTGATAGTTCTGTCCAAGAGCTGACTTCCTTCTTACGGTATACTGTTGATCACAACTGCAAGCTCATTGCATTGGGTTTACTGCATCTGTGTTCAACGTTGCTTGCTATACTGCCATCCTGTGAAAATACACATCCTAAATACCTATTTGAAATTATCTACCTGTTCCAGTTTTGTATTCTCAACCTGACATTCAGTTCTATTTTATCTCCTCATTCCAAGTACTCTCCTGCCATTGTACCTGTCTGCACCAGCAATCACTACTTTCATGTCTGTTACCGTACTTATAATTTATTAACATATAGGCCTACAGAGGGCATCAAGGTAGACTGATTATTTTATTTCTTGTACTGTAGATCCATTAATATTAGATTGCACAGTTTCAATAGACCAAGCTGTTTGCATAGGACAAAATTCTTACTACAGTTATACCTGACAGAATCCCTCCCTGCCACCTTATAACTTTGTAACTTAGGTAGCCTTTATCTCCTCATTCCAAGTACTCTCCTGCCATTGTACCTGTCTGCACCAGCGATCACTACTTTCATGTCTGTTACTGTACTTATAATTTATTAATAACATATAGGCCTACAGAGGGCATCAAGGTAGACTGATTATTTTATTTCTTGTGCTGTAGATCCTTATAAACAATGAAAAACAAAGATGAAAAATTCATTTGTAACTATTTTGACAGATGTTTCCACCAAAGTTTTGTAGATTTTAATCTACAACATAAAAAACTGCATTTTGTGTGATATGATGGGATATGATGGCAGAATATGTACATTATTTATAAAAAATATATTCATATGACAGTTACATGCTTGTAATAAAAGGTTGAGTAGATTAATTACCCTGTAAGTCAATCCAAGATCTTACAAGGCCCATACACCCTACTCTGTCAAACATTCATTTATATAATTGGTATTTACAAACAGTTTTGACAGGCAATGTAAGATATAGCAAAATTAAATCATTTACCACCTGAGGCCTAAATAACATTTTACTGTAGACAGCAATAGTAGTCTATTTAGTTGTTAGAAAGGCATACTCTTCACTTCTAAAAATAGAAGGCAAGGTGCTTGTTATTAGCACCTATTATTTTTTGCAGTGGTTGGTTCTCATTTTTGGTGAAATTGAAGGCAAAGTTTTCATTTTCCTTGAACTGATTCATAAGGAAAGTATTTCAGGATGGATAGATAGGCTTGGCACTGTTCATATCAGTAAAAAAGTTACATATGAACAATATACAGAAAGGCAAAATCAACATTGTGGTAAGAAGGAGAGTCCTACCAGACCTTTGCGGAAAAAGGTGTTACTCTGTACCAAGGAGTTTACCAGCAATTTGGATGGAAGTGCAGGATTTATATTAATTGGTTTTATTATTGCCAAGTGAGCAATTAGATCAGCTTGCCAGTGCAAAGTTTGGGGAGACAGTACTTTATGCTTAGTGATGAGGGTAATAATCAAGACCTTGTGTGTAATTTACATGTAGTTGTGACAAGTATCAGTCCATTACACTGCCAACTTACTTATTAGAACAATATTCCAGAAGCTTTTCCTATAGTTATTAAGCTAGTGTACAGAGCACTAGCCTCACCTGAACTCCTCAAGAAATGTACACATATGTGAATACACAGAATCCTAAAGAGAATTTACTTTGGAAGAGATGTCCATAAACAACCTTTCTTCACAGCCATTTGGTAAAATTAGCTGCTTTCGAAGCTGCTGTAGTCTTCAATGATATAAATTAAGACAGGATTGTCATTCTTACAAAGTTTGGATATGGACCTGGATTCTTTGCACAAAACACAGTAGGCCTACAGAAATTCAGCAACATGCTTGTCATGAAAGCAATATGATACTATTCTGAACATGGCACAATAACAAAGAAGAGGAGGGTGACAAGAGATTTGCAGAGGATCATGAGGGAGAGAAACAGTGTAAGGAACTCCATTGCTTTTATCATTTTCACAATATTCAGAGCATATGTCCATTTTTCTTTCTTTCAAAATTATTTACAGGGTTGTAATGAAACTTGACACACTATTTCTACATTAGGTAATGTAAATTTTGACTGGAAGCATTTCTTGATATGTCTATTATTTTGGTAGGTGGGATCTCACCAAGTGGTATGAAAAAAAAAAAAAAAGCTGTTAACCTCCATCTAATAAACACCTCAAAATATCATTTGAAAAGACAGTAATTATGCCTCAAGATCCAGCATCATTAAAACAAATAAGCATAAATGGTATTAGTCTTATATTTGAAATACAATGAGCCACTTTTGTGAGGCTTTTGTTGGAATTTTCACCCTGTCAAGAATTGTGGCTGTAGTGCTCTATGAATGGCATCATATATAACAGGAACAAATCCACTGATGTATTGTGAGCAATCCTAAATCTGTATGAGTCACCAATGTCCAGAAACCTGTAGGCCTAAATAAATATATATCCACTGTTGATGGTAGCACCTTCAAATTATGAATTCAAATTTATGTACATAACAGTTTTCAGTCCTTTTTATCAATACTTTATTAGAATCCTGCAGAATGCCACTAATCTTTTATTTGATATATTTTGCCACGGACATACAGTAGTTGTTTCGAAGGTGAACATCACTTTTGACTTTAAACCTAAAAAAATCGTTGTGAATATTGAATTTAACGATAGTGTCAGCCTTTCCTCAGAACTTATACTTTTCCTGTAATTTGTTTGCCTGACGTTTATTATTGACTTCATTTTTTCCTCTAATTCCTTATACCGTAATTATTGATGGGCATTCGGTACTAGTTCCTGAATTTTTCTTCGTCATTCCGCAACGAAGGCACACTTTGGTGGAATTGTCTATGGCTCTTTACCTTGTCCACTGCGATCGTCTGGTTCTTTCCTTTCTCCTAATATATTCATAGGTTAGAATCATATTTCCACCCGAATTATCGCTTTCACAACACATTCTTTTTCTCTCGTGAATATGAATACATCTGTAGCCTGTACGGTACTGGGCGGGAGTATCAGCTGTTTCCGTGCAGTCGATCCCTCTCGATCGATGAGCAGTGTGACAGGGTAAATGAATTTAGTCGTTAGTACTCGATGCCAGTTGGTCGCTCTTGATCGTTCGATGCCCTGTGTGACAGCGGGCTTAGAAATTTGTAAGTTTTTAAGATAAGTTTTCACTGAAAATTATGAAACAATATATCATGAAGGTCTTTCAGAGGTATAAGATAGAAATGCAAATGTGATTCTGATATAGCTGAGGATGACCTATGAAGGGTCGAAACCGGTCCTATATTGTAATACTTTACAAGAAAATAAATGTATTGATTAGGTGGAATTTTTCTTTCCTTTTATGAAGAAAGCAGAGTGGAGAATGTCTTGAAGGTCCAATATTTGTCTCAGTTGCGGGAAGTTAAGTACGTATATAAAAAATATACGACGCAAATCAGTATAATTGAATGAGTACTTGTGCTCCTGCTAAGTTCTTGGAAAACAGTTGACTTGAAAAAACAATTGTAAAGAGAAAAAAAAAATGTAGTAAAAAGCGCAATATCGGAAAACAAATGAAAACTTATATGCACAGTGCGCTATTTTTTAAATTGAAAAAATTTTTAGGACATGATTGAAGTAGTCGAAGTTAGCGCAAGACAAGAGTTAATTTTTTTTTTTTTAATAAATAGAGAAAGTAGAATAAATTAACAGAGGAAGAGTGATAGTGAAAAAAGAGAAAAAATAAAAGAGATTGAAGTTAGATGGTATTGAGGAAGGATAAGATAGGGAAATGAAGGAGGGGTAATTTAGGGTGGGTTAGGAGGGTGGGTTATTGGAGGTAGAAAATGTGGGTGGGAACTTTGTAAGGCATGGAAAATAGAACTGGGGTTTTGGAATTTGGAATTTTTGAGAAGAAGAATTAGGAAGTCAAAAAGGATATTTGGTTTTTCAGAAATGTCGTTTAAATTGAAATTAGGGTTAAAGTACTGGTCAAGGTGGATAAAGCAATTTTCAGTAATGTTTAAGAGGGGGCCTTTGTTAATGATTTTAAGTATATTCATGTCATTGTCAATACTGGTGAAACTATGTTTGGAGTCTTGTATGTGCTGTCCTATGGCAGAGAATCTGTTGTATTTAATGGCGTTGACATGTTCAGAGTACCTGATAGTTTGTACGATGTAGGAGGAATTGCAGTTGTTGCATTTGAATCTGTTTACACCAGATTTAGAAAAAGCATTAGACTTATTTAGAGATTTAGAGTTGTGTAAGATATCAAGATTTCTATTGTTAGTTCTAAAAGAAATTTTAATGTTATGTTTTTTAAAAATATTAGTTATTTTATAAGCATCCTGAGTGAAAGTGAAGGTGGAAAAAGCAGTTGGTTTTATTGTGTCTTTAGATAAAGTGGTTTTTGGACGGTGTTTGAATTTGTTGATGACCAGTACTTCAACCCTAATTTCAATTTAAACGACATTTCTGAAAAACCCAATATCCTTTTTGACTTCCTAATAATTCTTCTCAAAAATTCCAAATTCCAAAACCCCAGTTCTATTTTCCATGCCTTACAAAGTTCCCACCCACATTTTCTACCTCCAATAACCCACCCTCCTAACCCACCCTAAATTACCCCTCCTTCATTTCCCTATCTTATCCTTCCTCAATACCATCTAACTTCAATCTCTTTTATTTTTTCTCTTTTTTCACTATCACTCTTCCTCTGTTAATTTATTCTACCTTCTCTATTTATTAAAAAAAAAATTAACTCTTGTCTTGCGCCAACTTCGACTACTTCGTCATGTCCTAAAAATTTTTTCAATTTAAAAAATAGCGCACTGTGCATATAAGTTTTCATTTGTTTTCCGATACTGCGCTTTTTACTACATTTTTTTTTTCTCTCTCTTTACAATTGTTTTTTCAAGTCAACTGTTTTCCAAGAACTTAGCAGGAGCACAAGTACTCATTCAATTATACTGATTTGCGTCGTATATTTTTTATATACGTACTTAACTTCCCGCAACCGAGACAAATATTGGACCTTCAAGACATTCTCCACTCTACTTTGGCGTTCGAGACTGCAGCGCATGACCTTGAATGTGCCGCGCTGATCACCGGGAACTGGCGGTTTGCTTCTACAAATCTATTCGTCTGCGACTTCAAGTTATTTATAATCTTCATATATTATATGATAGTGTTGTGACTTTGTGCCTGACAGAGTGTGGAAACTGACCCATTTCTCCAATATTCATAAACATTGTGTGATTTTGCCTACTTGTTTTTACGGCTGACGATGACCTGGACTAGGGTCGAAACCGGTCCCATTTAAATAAGAATGTAATTACTACATTTCTTTCTTTTATGTATTGAATTGGTTGAACTTCAATTATTTAATTTTTAATGTTAATAATTTCAATACGGAACAATGAAATTTTTATCTTTAAAGTTAAGGGGAACGCGCTAACTATACGCTGCCTGGCTGCTGGCGCAGCTCGACGCAGCCCGGTTGGTTCATGTCCGCTGCTTCGCTCCTCCCTACATCTCCGCCACACCCTGATACTCCCGTGGCACTTCTAATGTTACGACTATTTATTTGTTCAATTTTGGCATTTAAACTAGCACTGGGCACATGCAGTTTTCACCTTGGCATTCTACTGCCTCCAATGAATATTCCTACCAAATTTCAACCGAATCCGAATGTAACATGTATGTGTTCCCTCGTCAGTATTTCATGATTATTCTTGCATTTAAAAAAAGAGAACACATTTTAGCGATGCAATGTACCTATTCCCAAGAAAGCCGGTGCTGACAGGTGTGAAAACTACCGCACCATTAGTTTAGCATCTCATGCCTGCAAAATTTTAACACGTATTATTTACAGAAGAATGGAAAAACAAGTTGAAGCTGAGTTGGGAGAAGATCAATTTGGCTTCAGGAGAAATGTAGGAACACGTGAAGCAATCCTGACTTTACGTCTGATGTTAGAGGATCGAATCAAGAAGGACAAGCCCACGTACATGGCATTCGTAGATCTAGAAAAGGCATTCGATAATGTTGATTGGAAATAGCTATTTATGATTCTGAGGATGATAGGGATCAGATACCGAGAACGAAGAATTATCTACAACCTGTATAAAAATCAGTCTGCAGTGATAAGAATCGAGGGCTTTGAAAAAGAAGTAGCAATCCAGAAAGGAGTGAGGCAAGGCTGCAGTTTGTCCCCTCTCCTTTTCAGTGTTTACATAGAACAGGCAGTAAAGGAAGTCAAAGAGAAATTTGGAAAGGGAATCACAGTCCAAGGAGAGGAAATCAAAACCTTGAGATTTGCCGATGATATTGTTATTTTATCTGAGACTGCAGAAGATCTCGAGAAGTTGCTGAAAGGTATGGATGAAGTCTTGGGTAAGGAGTACAAGATGAAAATAAATAAGTCCAAAACAAAAGTAATGGAGTGCAGTCGAACGAAGGCAGGTGATGTAGGAAATATTAGATTAGGAAACGAAGTCTTAAAGGAAGTAGATGAATATTGTTACTTGGGTAGTAAAGTAACTAACGATGGCAGAAGTAAGGAGGACATAAAATGCAGACTAGCACAAGCAAGGAAGAGCTTTCTTAAGAAAAGAAATTTGCTCACTTCAAACATTGATATAGGAATTAGAAAGATGTTTTTGAAGACTTTCGTGTGGAGCGTGGCATTGTATGGAAGTGAAACATGGACGATAACTAGCTCAGAAAGAAAGAGAATAGAAGCTTTTGAAATGTGGTGTTACAGAAGAATGCTGAAGGTGAGATGGATAGATCGAATCACGAATGAAGAGATACTGAATCGAATTGGTGAGAGGAGATCGATTTGGCTAAATTTGACGAGAAGAAGAGATAGAATGATAGGACACATCTTAAGACACCCAGGACTTGTTCAGTTGGTTTTTGAAGGAAGTGTAGGTGGTAAGAACGGTAGGGGTAGACCACGGTATGAATATGACAAACAGATTAGAGCAGATGTAGGATGCAATAGTTACGTAGAAATGAAAAGGTTGGCACAGGATAGGGTGGCATGGAGGGCTGCATCAAACCAGTCTATGGACTGATGACTCAAACAACAACAACAACATGTACCTTGCTTTCAGGTTTGTGCAGTCTGCATTTAGTAAAAATTTATAATTATTCATGCCCACAGTGCGGATTATCAGCAGTGTCATCGACACAACCCCACTGCAAAATCCTTCCTCCAGATTTACGCCACATGAACAATCTCATCTGAGAAGCAAGTAAAATACAGACCAATAAATCAATTTCAATTCATCTAGACATCCAAAGCATCGCTTCAACCCGACTGAAATACAGACACCCTCCCCTGCTGCTGGCTCAAAAACTGATGAAAGAAAACCATTGTGGACTAGGAACTTGGAATGAAGAATGGACTGCTAAGGCCCCCAACAAATTGAGATTGATCTTTGATCCTACGCAGCCCTCCTGCACAATGTATGCGTCCCACTCAACAGAGTGCGCACTGGGCATGGAAGACCCTCTCCAAAGTGTGACTGTGGTGAAGACTCATCACCTTCAGATGCCTACATAGAGCCTTCCACGGAATTATTAACGACCACCTCACAGGTGCAACAACGGGACATCCTAGTTTACGTACATACATTATCATTATAGACTGTTATGCCTTTCAGCGTTCAGTCGGCAAGCCTCTGAATTTACTAAATGTCGCCACAATCTTCGATTTGCAACTAGTGTTGTGGCCTCATTTAATTCTATACCTCTTATCTTTAAATCATTAGAAACAGAGTATAACCATCGCCGTCTTGGTCTCCCTCTACTTCTCTTACCCTCCATAGCAGAGTCCATTATTCTCCTAGGTAACCTATCCTCCTCCATTCGCCTCACATGACCCCACCACCAAAGCCAGTTTATGCGTACAGCTTCATCCATAGAGTTCATTCCTAAATTAGCCTTTATCTCCTGATTCCGAGTACCCTCCACCTTTCCAGTGATTCCCTGGGATCTATGAGTTCACCTGAATTACTCAAAACACTGTTCATTTCCTTTTTCCCTCCCTTCCTAAGATTCTTTATTACTGTTCAGAAAGGTTTCCCCTACTGCTCGACCTAGCATTTCCAGGTTATTACCAAAATCTTCCCATGACTTCTTTTTTGATTCAGCAACTATTCGTTTCGCTCTGTTTCTTTCATCTACGTACAAATCCCTGTCTGTCTTGGTCTTTGTTTGGAGCCATTTCTGATAAGCCTTCTTTTTACGTTTACAGGCTGCTCTCACTTCATCATTCCACCAAGATGTTCGCCTTTTCCCATCTTTACACACAGTTGTTCGTAGGTATTCCCTTGCTGTTTCTACTGCAGCATCCCTGTACGCCACCCATTCACTTTCTATATCCTGAACCTGCTTACTGTCTACTGTTCAAAACTTCTCACTAATCATATCCATGTACTTCTCTCTAATTTCCTCGTCCTGGAGATTTCTTACCCTTATTCGTTTGCAGGCAGATTTCACTTTATCCTAGGCCTAGAGATACTTAGTTCACTACAGATCAGATAGTGGTCTGTATCATCGAAAAATTCGCGAAAAACTTGTACATTCCTAACAGATTTCCTGAATTCAAAGTCAGTTAAGATATAGTCTATTATGGATCTGGTACCCCTAGCCTCCCATGTGTAGCGGTGTATAGCCTTATGCTTTAAGAATGTATTCGTAACAGCTAAACCCATACTAGCACAGAAGTTCAGCAAACGCTTCCCATTCCCATTAGCTTCCGTATCGTCCCCACATTAACCAATCCCCCTTTTGTATCCTTAAGTTCTATTCCCAACTCTCGCATTGAAATCGCCCATTAGCACTACTCTATCCTTGCTGTTGACCCTGACCACGATGTCAGTCAATGCTTCATAAAACTTGTCAACTTCATCTTCATCTGCACCCTCACATGGTGAATACACGGACACAATTCTTGTCCTAGCAGGAACTATGTTGCGTGCAATGGTATTCCTGATAAAGAGCCCTACCCCAGGCTCTGCCCTTCCCTTTCTAACACCCGTCAAGTACACTTTATAATCTCCTATCTCTTCATCATGATCTCCCCTTACCCGAATATCACTTAATTCTAGCACATCCAGATGCATCCTCTTTGCTGACTCAGCCAGTTCTACCTTCTTTCTTCCATAAACCCCATTAATATTGATAGCTCCCCATCAAATTCCATTTCATTCGCCAAGTTGTTTCCAAGGAGTCCCTCGCCTGTCAAATGGGAGTGGGACTCCATTACTCCCATATGTCCGAGGCTTGCTTAAAATGTTCTGAGCTCAGTAAATTCATGAAGCAGGATGCTACCCTACTTGCACATAGTCCAAGTGAGGATCTCTCCTCTAACGGGTTATGGACCACCGGTGAATTGTATAGTCCTAGCCGCCTGAGCACAAGGAGGGCCATGACTCACAATATGTCCGAGATGCCCACTCCAATTCCATAGCAACTGGTATCCCGACTCTCAGGACCACCTACTAGGCCACTCAGCCGTTGCCCATGCTTCATGAACTAGGACATTGTTAATTTGTGTTTACTTACATTTAACATCATTTTTGTATTTTTATACTTTTTCCTTCTATTTTTCTAGTTTGTACATATCTCTCTTGACTTCTACTTTATGTTTTACCTTTATTCTATGTTGCAAATTATTTGTTGCTTTCATATGTTACTCAATTTAGGCATGGCTTAACTTGTACCATAAGCTAAATAAAAAAAAAATGGTTAGATTACACACTTTGTAGCTTACTTTAATCAAGAAACAGACTTTTAAACAATAAGTGTTACGAATATAACGTGGATTCCAACAGGCTTATGATAGTGTGAAAAGGAGGAAACTATCAAACAATGATGGACATGGAATTCCCAGCTAAAGTGATAAGACTGGTACGACTGGTACAAATGATCCTCAGGAATACAAAATGTATGGTTAAAGTGGAAGAAAATCTTACTAAAGAATTTGAAGTAAACCAAAGTTTGCAGCAAGGGGATGTATTATCCACTCTGTTCTTCAACAGGGTTCCGGAGCGGGGAGGTCAGTAATACAAGCGGTACTCTGTTTAACCGTGTAACTCAGAATCAGGCCTATGGCGATATGCTTTCTTGAAGACTGAATGACCTAGAGGAAGGACAGGACAGATTAGAAAAGGAGACAGGAGAAATGGCACTGAGAGTGAATAAGCCAAAACTCCATATTTGTTTTCATCTAAGAGGATCATAGTTATGGGTTAAACTACGAGGTGTGTGAAATGTGCTGGTGACGAAAGATAATGACATGAAGGCGGAAATAGAATCAAGGATTGCTGCAGGTAATAGGGCTTACTTAGCTTTAATGAAAGTGTTCAGATCACGCAGCTTTAGTAGAAGATTGAGCTGACAGTTTACTGAACGGCAATACGACCAAGTACTAACTTCACTAAATTTTACAATATTGAGAATCTTCCACTGTTTTGATACTTTATTTTGCCTTTTAATTGCATACAGACTTTTTATCTAACAAAGTGAAAAATTTTTTGAACAACTATTCTAATGAATAGACATAGTTTTTAAGTCAATCAACCATGTAATCATCTGCTCTCATACCAGTAACACACTAACCCCACACTGTTTTTAATATCATTTATCTTAATTCGTATTTAGTTTTTAAGTGAATCAATGTATTTGTAAATCTATGTATTTAAAAAAATTTTAACCATTCACCTAAGCCATTATAACAGCTGAGGATGTTCCTAAACAAGGAACAAAACATGTACTGTTAACATATAAATAAAAAATTTGCCAAAAGGCAAAATAAAGTATCAAAACTGTGGAAGATTCTCAATAGTGTAAAATTTAGTGATTAAATTTTGATACGGAAAATGAAACTGATTACTTGCAGTACTAACTTATCGTTCTGAAATATGGATGAAGAACTGTTGAACAGATGGGAGAGAAAAATACTGAGAAAGATGTTTCATCCAGTGAAGAAAGGAGTACAGTAGAATATAAGGAAAAACAGAACTGGAAGAGCTCTATGACATGTAGAGAGAATGCCAGATGATAGGTCTGTCAAGAAAATTTAGAAAGGAAATTCAGGTGGCAGAAGATTGAAAGGAAGACCTCGAAAAAGATGGCTGGATGATGTGGAGGAGGATTTGAGAAAGATGGAAATACGAAGATGGACGAACCATGCTAAAGACCGTGAAGACTCTGCTACAATTTGTCAGAGGGGCGAAGGTCTTACATGGGCTGTAGCACCAAGCAGTAATTAAGGAAGACGTTTAAACTTCAGCAGTCTCTCCAGAACTGTCCAATTTCTTAATCATCATTACACTGGACATTAAAACATTTCTTATTCCAGCTAATAAACTCCTATCCTATGTAAACTAAACACTCGTTATGCTTTGGATAGGAGACTCGTTATTAAGAAAAAAAACCACAGCAGTCTTCACACTACCCTAATATAGTAGGGGATGCTTTCCGCTAACGTGGTAAGCTTCCATTCCTTAGCCTGTCCTTTATGCACTCTGAACAGCTGATGCAGACACGCTCATAAACTTTGATATTCATTCTAGGGGAATCTTATGTTACAACACTATAATTCTTGGCAACATGTTCAATATTATTGCCTTTTCACAATTTTTTTTGAATTCTCTTGCATTTCAGCTCAAGACACAAACACATCATGGTGAGTCAAGGTATGCTGTTCGATTGTTGAGAATGATCTGTTTTATGTTCCTCCACAGTACTCTCAAGAAACATACCATATTGGCCTCGATATAAAAAGCGTTTTTATGCTCAAATATCCTCATAAAAAACACAGCCTAACTTAAAAAAAGCCTGTTTCTTCATACAGCCTTGAGCAGGAGTATCATCCTGTACTTCACAGCCGAGCTTAAGGTCATGAATTAACTAATTTCTCGAGTTTAGATACATTTTTTCCTACTTGTGACTGGCAGAATCAAATACAGTAGAACCTCGATTATACGTTCCCGGAAACTATGTTTTCCTGTATTATTCGTTCAAATTACGTGGTCCCGCGAGCATCCTAATTAAATCACGTTGTAAAAATCCCGCATTATTCCTCGAAGAAACCATTTCCCGTATCAACCGTCCAGAAATTTCAGTCCCATCAACGCTAAATCCTCGATCACATGTTTTTCAAGAAACCGTAGTCTACGAAAGGACGAATACGGCATACTTAAGGATTTCTGTGTTGATGTCTCGTCATTGCGGTAATTTGAAGAAGTACTGTACTGGAAAAGCGATCGGCGGTGAACTTGCATAAGGGATCATCTTAGCATCGCATTCGGGTGGTATTGTTTAGAGAATCTCTGAAATCATAAAGCAGAGAGTGGACAGGACAAATGGTAGGAGACAGAGCGCATTTCCGCAGCTCTATTTGAAGACTGAACGAGTTTCGTCAAATGTTTGTACTTTCAAAACGCCCACATTATGTCCAGGGTTAGATGTTTATTTTTTTAATTTTTTAGAGTATATCGCCGAACAGGTTTTCGGCATTTTCCTCAGGGCACTGTATAGTCACTGAGCTTTCAGGCAGGAATCTAAACTGCTCCTTCTTAAGTAACACAAATTAAGTATTTTAATATTATCGCATATGATTATGTTCACAGAGACTGTGATAGTACATATATCACACTCCCGAATTATATGTAGAAGTTATAGATATTATTGTCAGTATTCGATTTATTATTATTATTATTATTATTATTATTATTATTATTATTATTATTATTATTATCAGTATTTCATTTGTATATTTTGCCATTTATATTGGTAAGCTGGAAGATTTCCCACATATGTAGGTATGAGTAATTTGTTTTGCACGAGTGGGAAAACATTGCTTTAATAACTCTGGTAATTTGAATGAGTTATATGGCAACCCCAGTGTTTGTTGCGATGTACTTGTGTCGGGAAATTCATGAGTCATGTATATATCCCAGCCTGATGAGATGAGCTTGTTGTTGTACCAGGGAAATTCGATGATTCATGTAAAACTCCCGAGTGTTTGTTTATAACTTGGGAGAAAGAAGAGGACCACCCATGATTGGCTGGCAAGCACCAATCCAGACGTATCATCTGAGAGGAGGGGGATGTTGATGTCTATAAAGGTTGATGATACGGCGGCAACCAAAAACATTGTAAGGGTGATTGTAAAGGAACGAGAAGAAAGATAACTACAACCAGTGACATTGTATAAGAGAACTACAACTGACGCACTGTACGGGAAGGAAGTAGTGCTGATACACGGTACTGGAGTGACACGGCTGCAATGGACTGGACTTCAAACGTTCGTGGAGCGTAGTCTTGTTATGTTCGTGGAAAGTGGATGATTGTGGAGAGTGCTTGCGCATTATGTATTGTAGCACTTGTGGCGGTCTAGCATTATATGTTGGTGAAAGCTATCTCAGACTTTCCATAAATTTATGTTGAGGATCGACAGACGTGTGTATATATCTTGACAACAAGTGTTAAAATATGTGAACACACTAGTACAAGGTACAGTATCTGTGTGATGTGATAACTGCCGATTATGAGAATCAGTAAGTCGAATTGATATAGAGACAGTGAAGGGTATTTATCTACATACATGTACATTGTGATTCGGACTATCTACAAATGGTAGCTTAGTTCTCGCTTTCGTTTTCCCACAATTTTCATTATTATTGTTGTTGTTGTAAATATGGAGTCTTCCAGCAATATTTTATGTGTGTATTATATGTATAATGTTGTATGTTGATGAGGTGCTCATGCACGGAATTTGTTAAGAATATAGTTAGCTATTTTAGAATCAGTGTTATTGATGAACCTAGGTGCAGTTCCTACCTAATTAGTCGTTTTCAGGAGGTTAGGTAAGGCCTGCAGCAGATGTACCAGTACGCAGCATTATGTACACGCCCTGGGATATACAGTTTATCATGCTCTTATCTAAATTCGAGGGATCCATTCTGGTGTACTCTGGCGCCCATACTACGGACATTTCGGTTAATTATGCTTATTAATTTTATTAAGTTTTTGAGTAATTTTATTTATATATTTTTATTCATGATTTTATTTATTATGGTAGCTATCAAAAGGAAGTTACAAGACTTACAATAATTGAAAGTCTTCCACCTTTTTGATACTTTTTATTTGCTTTTTAGCAAATTATTAATTATAAACAGTACAGGTTTCGATCTCACTTGAGAACATCTTCAGCTGTTGTTAAGCTTAGGTGAATCGCTAAGTTTCTGAATACATTATTTTCAGGTACATTGTTCCTGTTAAAGACTATTTGAATATAAATTAAATTAAAATTATGTTAAAACAATGTGAGGGTTAATGGGTTGATGAAATGAGACAGGATGAATATATAGTTAGCCTGCATAAAAACTATATCTAACTGTTACACTAAAAATATCTATTTGTCTTCCAGTTAAAAGGTTTTTAAAAAAATGATTGGCTTCTTGACACTGTTCTAATTATTGCTGAATGTTCATTCCTTTCACTTCTTCCAGGTAGGCTGTTATTTATTTTGAGCTTGCTTAATGTGCCCTAAATTGAGTCTAATGCGGAACTTTGAAGCTGATTGCCGGTCACTTTTTGAGAAGGGAGCTTTGTCTCAATTTCTGAAATGAAATGAGGAAAATAGGGATTTGTTTTCTTCGTAATGAAAACATGTGTCTTTGCATAACTTAATGTATAAAATGGCTCCATACCTTACTGTTGTCAGACTCCAATTCTACCGTGACCCTGGAGGGGGAACGTTTGAAGCTGCTTTACGTCTAGTATAATAATGGTGTGTGTGTTCCGTTGTTTGCTCCTCCTTTTGGGGAGGCAAGGCTGCGGAGAGGGGAGGAGGCATGTCGCTTGCTGTCACGGCTTCAGCTTTACAAGGGGTGAGGAGAGTGGCTGTACAAAATGGCGGAGGCTCGTTCTTATTTATCATTTTATTGTCTGTTTCTTTTGCCTAATGTTCCAACACATGACAATATCCCTTCGAATATAGGGTTTCTATTGTCAATTGTATCATTCAGGTTATTGTCCTGATGACTTTTTTTGTTCTAAATAAATATATAGATTTTCTAATGTATTTAGAAGAGCTCCTTTATTTTTCGTAATATAGTTAAATCCTACTCTATAGTTGTAAACTGATGTCCAGTTGTACTCATGTGTTGGCCCATCGCAGAATTTTTTTTATGTCTTTCAGCACTGACATGTTCTAGGTATCTTACAGTAAAACTGCGCCCTGTTTGCCCGACATAAGTTTTTTCACATTGATGACACTTCAATTTGTAAACTCCTGATTCTAAATGTTTGTTTTTACCTAGGGAATTGACACTATTGTAATTAAAGAATTTTTGCTTTGTATTATTGCTGGTTGAATACGCGATCTTATAGTTATATTTTCTAAACAAATTTATTACTGTATATAAGTTACGGTTATTGAACGTGAACTTGGCATATTTATCTTTCTTTTTTATTTCGGGTGTTAGATTAGTTTGCAACTTCTGTTTGAATTTTCCGATTATTTTGTTTATCATTTTTAGTTCAAATCCGTTGTATTGGGCTTGTTTATTGATAAAGAGCAGTTCTTTTTCTCGTTTCGTGTGTGTAAGGGGTATATTAAATGCTCTATGTATGTAACTGTAGTAAGCTGACCTCTCTTGTGATTCCGGATGCAATGAGTAGTTCTTTATTGTAATGGGAGTAAAAGTGGGTTTCCTGTGTATCTTGAAGACAAACTCTTCCTTTTTCCATGTTATTTACATCTAAAAAAATTTACGGAACCTTCTTTCTCTTTTTCTACCGTAAACTTTATACCAGAATCCAGTGTATTTAATTTATTGAGGATATCGTCACTGTTGTTCACTCTTCGGTCTATTACTACAAAAGTGTCTTCTACAAAGCGTATCCATAAATTGAGACCTTCTATTTGTCCTAGTATTTTGGTATGTTTGAGATAATCAAGATAAATATTGGCTAAAATGCCCAAAGCAGGAGCACCCATACGGAGGCCTTCCTGTCTATATATTTTCTTAAAGTGAAGTAATTGTGTTTCGTAACGAATTTGAGTATATTAATAAAATCTTCTATTTCTGGTAGGCTGAGTTGTTTGTGTTCTATTAGATTCTTCCTGATAATTTTTATCGTTTCGTCCACTGGAATATTAGTATACATGTCCTTGATGTCAAAGGAACATGTTACTTGATGTGGTGTTAATTTAAAGTTTTTTAGTACTTTCCAAAAATCTACAGAATTTATTGGTTTTTGTTGTAAAAAACGTAATGATTGGTTAGGAATGTATTGTCCCCTTCAAAAGTGGTAAAAATCATTTACTGGAGAATATTTTATTTCTACTGTAAATTGGAACATTATTTCGTGAACCAGGAAGGGAGTTTTAGCACGTCGTGTCGACTAGAACCAGTCACCAGGTAGACGGAAATCCCAGCCAAGGGCGAACAAGAGGGAGCGAGCAGATACCGCTAGCCAAGTAACCTTCAAATCAGCCGTGAATACCACGTGACCAGGCGAAATGTGTGTCAAGTGCTCGATCGATATTAGTAAAGGTATATGACGTCTGACTATGGCAGCCAATCAAGTGATCAATTTGGTGTGAAGTTAATGAATTGACCAATAGTGTATAATGAAAAGACGCACCCCTGTCTTAAGACTGTGAATTATGGATTTTCCTAAGGAAACTTTACTCTGAAATTTCTACCTCTGAACGCGACGTGTGGGGAATTATTCTGACTTCAACTACAGACGTGAAAAGACGCACTTTGCTTACTGGGGAACTTCGTCTTATTTAGAGCTTCCAACTTGTTGCAGACAGCAGTTCAGACATTCACGGATTCTATTTACAATTAACTGAAGATATTAAAAGATAAGTTGCTTTTCCATCTCGTCAAACAGCGGTGTGTGTTTTGGACTTGTGTCAGACTTAATTTTCAGTTTCAGCTTTCGCAAGAACTTCTACAGAGGAGATTATTGGTTCGAGTGCAAGTCAGGATGCCTGTCTTTCTACGAGATGAATGGTATGGTTTCCAGCGCGCCAGCATGTCCTCAACGAACGAGTAGAATGTAAAGCAGCTCAGACGGGCGAGACCAGGATCGATGGTGCGTAACGTGGTAATGCACTAGGTCATCAGCCCGAGTTCTACGATCGACAGTCACCACCAAGTAATATTTAAACATTGTTATTCTTTCTTCCTATTTGTAAATGTACAGTGTAATGATATAGCCTCTACTTATTTGCTTAGAAGAATTCCTATTAGTTAGAATTTTTTTCGCCTCTTCTTTCTTGGTGAAGGTAGTTTGAGAATGAGTGTGTGTATTTGAACCTATTAGCTTGTTTGAGTGAATGTCATCGAGAAATGTTTCAACTGTCCCGAGTTCATTGTGGCAGGAGAGATAAAAGTAATACGACCTCAACGTTAAACTAGGACTATTTGAATAATTTTGATACTTGAATTGAGATCAGATGGGACAGTAATTTCGTGGATTCCATTATATCAGAGTTCATTCCTCGATTATACGACGTATGGTTGGATTCCGAGTGCGATAGAGTCATCTGAGATATTGTTGTGCAGTAGCTTCCGCATGTATGATCTTGCGCGGCCAGGGATAATAATAATAATAATAAAAAAATTAACCTAATTATCGCGTAAAGGAACACCTAAGGTCATGACCATAATAATAATTATTATTGAATAAGGTTGATGTGCGCTCATTTATATTAATTTAGGCCTGGGAAATGGCAGTATCTGACCGATACATTTACATATATTTTTGCTGTGCTGTGATAATTATTTGAGTGGTAGATGGATATTATTGAATTTAGCAGATAAGTTGTGCATCCATTATTGAGTCAATTTAAGGAGAAAATATGTCACCCGACGTAATTTCTTCGTTGTGAGCGCAGATTAATTGAGAGCCACAATTACGGTGGAAAAGTAAAAATAAATACCGCAGCTCATGAACCGCGTACGCGGAATGTTAATTCTGACCTGTGTTTAGGCAATTTTGTTGATGATTTTCGGATGATTTTTGCTCGTAAATTTTCCCTGAACATCGTCGTATGACAGTTTTTCAATAAAGTGATAATCATTGCTCTATCACATCTCAAGTTGATGAGAGGAAGTCCCCACGATATTGTCATCATGACAATATTTTCCCTGACTAACTAAACATGAAAATAATAATCAAGGGCTAGCATTCGTGTAAATATGTATATAATATTTCCGTGTATCTTTGTGTGAATGTAGTGTGTGTGATTTGTCTGTATTTTGCTTATTGTAATTTTACAGTCCATATTCGCTGTTTCGTGGATTTTTTGGCCAATTTTATGCCAACTTTAGTGGTTCACTATTTGATAGAATTTAAACCTTTAGTGAATTTTATTCGTTTTTAAGGAAGAATAGGGTCTTAACTAGCGAATACATATAAATAAGTATAGGCCATGTCAGTGGATTGAACTCACAAAATCGAAGTTGTAAGCGTAATATAACTAATTATTTTCAATCAATGGGTAAATGTAGGTTAACATGATGTCAAATTCCAAATTATTGTGTGAAGATCAACTACTGAATAATTATGAAAGGGAATTTATTAACTAGTTTAAAGGTCAAGGAAGACGATTCAACCATAATTTTATGGGAGAAAACTTTTTATTTAATTTTCAGAAAGGAGTGAAAATGATCATTTTCAAACTTGATTTAAGTTAAGTCCATTGAGGAAGGAAATTTTATTTTCAAATCATTTAATTATTAATGGAAGAGATAATTTCAAATTAATTATTATTAATCATTTAATTAATTTTCAACTAAAAATCTAAATATTATATTTACAGACTCAGGCATTTGCAGTTCCATTTATCGATGGAGTGTCCATGTTGGTAACGACATAAAAGAAGACAAGTCATATGAAAATTCCTAGATTTTGTAAACTATTTGTGAATTTGAGAAGAGCAGTAGTTGTAATAAATGTGTGAAACCTATTTAGCTTTCTCTCATTTGCCACTAGTTCATCATCTATCCCTGCACTTAAAAATTTCACACAGCCGATAAGCGAACGATCTACCCCCTGGAGATCCTCGCTCACCGGCCGAGCTGAGCCCGGCATGACGGGTGCAGTATGTATGTATTGCAATGTTTAATAAGTAGGACTGCTGCGGAAGTTTATTACTGGTCTTATGGGTATTCCTTCTTTATGTAACTTGGGTAAGGCCCTTGCAGTTGGTAGACCGGGATTCATATTTATCAGTTTCTGGACATCTTGTTCACTTAAAATTTGTTTCAAAGATACACCCATGAAAAAATGGATATCATTTTAAGCAAAAAACAAGAAACCCTTAATAATAAATTAATATCGTTAAAAAATGCCAAGACAAAAAAAAAGTAAAAGACAAGGCTTACTCTTCAAATTCAGAAACAGAATTTAAAGAATACCTCTTTCCGGTGAAGAACATTTATAAAGTTAGTCTCACTGAGGAGGAAATGAAAACCCTAAGTCAAGGCCCTAATTTCAATTGGATAGGAAAGAACAAAGAAAAAGAGCTAATAACTACCATTGCAGAAGTTGAAAGGGCTATACAAAAACTCCCTAACAAAGTTCAAAATGACGTCAGACACGAGGTAAAAAAGAAAATTCCGTACCTTGTAAAAGGCTTTAAAGTTTCCCAAAACAGAAATAAACCCACATTACCTAAACTGATAAGGGGGGACAATAGTAGTTTTAGATAAGGAGAAATATATCAGGAAAACAGAAACTTTTTTCAGTAATGGCATTTTCGGAAATAGATTGAGACCCTACAACTAATACACAGAAAAAGTTAAAAACATGATTAAGAAACGCAACCTTCGTTTTAAGTGAACAAGATGTCCAGAAACTGATAAATATGAATCCCGGTCTTCCAACTGCAATGGCCTTACCTTACATACATAAAGCCATAGGAGGTTTTGGTATTGCCTATTACTGTTTTCGTCCTAATATAAGACTGGGAATTTCATGTTTGTGTGTTAAAATGTTATAAAAGCTGCAGTCATTTTATTTGCGCACGTTAGATTTAAAAAAATTGTAACATTTCGCACTCGTACCAACTTGTACAGCGAGCGTGCTATCCAGCTGAGCTCAAGGTCTCCAGTAATAGTAATTTCGGAAGTGTTGTTAATGATATTTTATTCTCTTTCCAATTTGATAGTGATTAGTGATGAGCCGAACTAAATATAATGCATTCGAGAACTTGAGGATCGATACTTTCGAAACCATATTCTCGAGTTCAACATAACCTTTAAAAATCTATGTAGGCCTAATTTACGCAGTGCAAGATTTCCATAAGTAAAGAAGGAATACCCATGAGACCAGTAATAAACTTCCGCAGCAGTCCTACTTATTAAACATCGCAATACATACATACATTCCTAACCAATCATTACGTTTTTTACAACAAAAACCAATAAAAAATTCTGTAGATTTTTGGAAAGTACTAAAAAACTTTAAATTAACACCACATCAAGTAACACGTTCCTTTGACATCAAGGACATGTATACTAATATTCTAGTGGACGAAACGATAAAAATTATCAGGAAGAATCTAATAGAACACAAACAACTACGCCTCCCAGAAATAGAAGATTTTATTAACATACTCAAATTCGTTACGAAACACAATTACTTCACTTTAAGAAAATATATAGACAGGAAGGCCTCCGTATGGGTGCTCCTGCTTTGGGCATTTTAGCCAATATTTATCTTGATTACCTCAAACATACCAAAATACTAGGACAAATAGAAGGTCTCAATTTATGGATACGCTTTGTAGAAGACACTTTTGTAGTAATAGACCGAAGAGTGAACAACAGTGACGATATCCTCAATAAATTAAATACACTGGATTCTGGTATAAAGTTTACAGTAGAAAAAGAAAAAGAAGGTTCCGTAAATTTTTTTAGATGTAAATAACACGGAAAAAGGAAGAGTTTGTCTTCAAGATACACAGGAAACCCACTTTTACTCCCATTACAATAAAGAACTACTCACTGCATCCGGAATCACAAGAGAGGTCAGCTTACTACAGTTACATACATAGAGCATTTAATATACCCCTTACACACACGAAACGAGAAAAAGAACTGCTCTTTATCAATAAACAAGCCCAATACAACGGATTTGAACTAAAAATGGTAAACAAAATAATCGGAAAATTCAAACAGAAGTTACAAACTAATCTAACACCCGAAATAAAAAAGAAAGATAAATATGCCAAGTTCACGTTCAATAACCGTAACTTATATACAGTAATAAATTTGTTTAGAAAATATAACTATAAGATCGCGTATTCAACCAGCAATAATACAAAGCAAAAATTCTTTAATTACAATAGTGTCAATTCCCTAGGAAAAAACAAACATTTAGAATCAGGAGTTTACAAATTGAAGTGTCATCAATGTGAAAAAAACTTATGTCGGGCAAACAGGGCGCAGTTTTACTGTAAGATACCTAGAGCATGTCAGTGCTGAAAGACATAAAAAAAATTCTGCGATGGGCCAACACATGAGTACAACTGGACATCAGTTTACAACTATAGAGTAGGATTTAACTATATTACGAAAAATAAAGGAGCTCTTCTAAATACATTAGAAAATCTATATATTTATTTAGAACAAAAAAGTAATCAGGACAATAACCTGAATGATACAATTGACAATAGAAACCCTATATTCGAAGGGATATTATCAAGTCCTGAAACTTAAGGCAAAAGAAACACAGACAATAAAATGATAAATAAGAACGAGCCTCCGCCATTTTGTACAGCCACTCTCCTCACCCCTTGTAAAGCTGAAGCCGTGACAGCAAGAGACATGCCTCCTCCCCTCTCCGCAGCCTTGCCTCCCCAAAAGGAGGAGCAAACAACGGAACACACCATTATTATACTAGACGTAAAGCAGCTTCAAACGTTCCCCCTCCAGGGTCACGGTAGAATTGGAGTCTGACAACAGTAAGGTATGGAACCATTTTATACATTAAGTTATGTAAAGACACATGTTTTCATTACAAAGAAAACAAATCCCTATTTTCCTCATTTCATTTCAGAAATTGAGACAAAGCTCCCTTCTCAAAAAGTGACCGGCAATAAGCTTCAAAGTTCCGCATTAGACTCAATTTAGGGCACATTAAGCAAGCTCAAAATAAATAACAGCCTACCTGGAAGAAGTGAAAGGAATGAACATTCAGCAATAATTAGAACAGTGTCAAGAAGCCAATCATTTTTTAAAAACCTTTTATATGGAAGACAAATAGATATTTTTAGTGTAACAGTTACATATAGTTTTTAAGCAGGCTAACTATGTATTCATCCTGTCTCATTTCATCAACCATTAACCCTCACATTGTTTTAACATCATTTTAATTTAATTTATATTCAAATAGTCTTTAACAGGAACAATGTACCTGAAAATAATGTATTCAGAAACTTAGCGATTCACCTAAGCTTAACAATAGCTGAAGATGTTCTCAAGTGAGAACGAAACCTGTACTGTTTATAATTAATAATTTGCTAAAAAGCAAAAAAAAATATTAAAAAGGTGGAAGATTTTCAATTATTATAAGTCTCTGTGATTAGAATTTGATACGGAAAATGAAGCTGATTACTTGCAATATGATTATGTTATAGAGACCAGAACAGATGTTGCACCTTACATACATAAAGCCATACGAGGTTTTGGTATTGCCTATTACTGTTTTCGTCCTAATATAAGACTGGGAATTTCATGTTTGTGTGTTAAAATGTTATAAAAGCCGCAGTCATTTTATTTGCGCACGTTAGATTAAAAAAAATTGTAACATTTCGCACTCGTACCAACTTGTACAGCGAGCGTGCTATCCAGCTGAGCTCAAGGTCTCCAGTAATCGTAATTTCGGAAGTGTTGTTAATGATACAGTGAAACTCGGTTAAGAAGTTCCCGCATAAGAAGTTTTCCCGCCTAAGAAGTGTGATATTCTTGGTCCCTTGATCAGTTGCATTAAGACATATGTATATTTTTCCCGTTTAAAGTGTTCTGTTGTAAATATATTTCCCGCTTAAACAGTTCAGATTTTAGAGCCCCTTGAGATAGAAAACGTCCGCTCAAAGCAGCCCGTGGTTAGAACCCTCCAGTCTCCGCGCAAGTTGCACCCTGTGTTAGACCGTGCGCGCGCTCGCGGTGTGTGTCTGGTGTCACGGAACATGTGCGGGCCTGCCACGGCCATATGACGTCGCGCTATGACAACACGGACAGCAGATGCTCACTCTCGACTTGTGGAATCGAATCGAACCCATCAGTCAAAATTTCCACTCCACCGTTCCATCTAGCGGAATAAAATCGAACGGGATTCTACGTAAGAAACATAAAGTACGCAATGAATGATTTGATAAAACTTTAATGCAGTAATTTGCGGGCCGCGACAGGGTGAAGTCATTAATCGAGGTGGCCTAAACATTAATTAAAAACCGTAAAGTGCATTTGCCCACAACATTACTGTTAACCTACCACAAAACTGAATATTCTAACCTGTCTGATTTTTCATTCCCTTGCTTATTTCCTTCCAGGCATTCTGTCTTACGTTGTTGCAATAATACTTGTGGGCCTTGCCGTAAAGGAAATTACGTTTTTGAACTAAACTGATAAGATTTTCCGTGTCTATTATTAGTGAGATGAATAAAAACAACTTCGCGACTCTATGCAGGAAACAGCCGATTTGCCAGCAGCCAGCTGATACACATGCCGCCAAACAGCCGACCGAAAGATCCCGATCGTGTACGAAGTTGAACGAATGTTGACAGACAACTGGGTGTTGAGGGAGGCCAAATACTTTAATATGTATTAAAGTATTTGGGGAGGCACACATAGGCATTGCAATACCACGTGTTGGCATAAAATTGAAAGTTATTTTTAATTTTACCTTTATACGAGCTAAACATTGTATTATCGTGTTACTCGTAATTATTACATCACATTATTAGAACGTAGCACAAGGATGAGGAGACATGAAATAAAATTCTCGTGGGGAAAGAAACTGTTTACGTTTAGATGTGCTAGCGTTGCTACTGCACCTTTATCTCTCCCACGTAATACCCCGGATACATTTCCATGCACTAATTTCTACCAACTTCGAACCTGTGTTTCTTTTCTTCATTACCTATAGCATGAAGAGGATTGAAGCGGGAAAATAAACTCAATACTGGCTTGGCCATGCGGTACTTGTGAAACAGCCAGAAACTACGCCCGTTGCCGTGACAACCAGTAGGAATGCAGGGGCGATTTAGGCCTAGGTTCTAAGAATCTCTTAAGAGTAAGTTGCTAGATTTCCCATTTGCTGCCGTTATCCTTGAAGCAGGTGTCAGGGGTGTGAGGAAGATAGAAAGCACATGCTAACAAACTAGTACATGTCTTGTCTTTGCTTCTTGTAAGCCTAAGCTACGGATTGCCAAGCATAGTGTAGCGTCGTAATTAGTATGAATAGGAGTAGGTGAAGTTAGTTGTACTTGTAATGTCAACGTACAAGCTTTTTTTTAAAAGTGAAAATGAGCGCAACTCAGAGGAAAGAGATCAAGCGAAAGGCACTAACAAAAAAAGACCAAGTGGAGATTATAAGGAAAGTGGCGTCATCTACACTTTCTCGTGTTGCTTTGGCAAAGGAGCTGGGGATGCCGCCGTCTACTTTGAACGATATTATAGCGAAGAAAGAAGAGATATCTGCTTCTGCAGGGAATACTTCAGCAAATTGTAAGGAAGTTAAATCTGAAAAGTACGATGAAATAGAACAAGTTCTGCTAATATGGTTTAAACAACAGCGAAGTTTAAACATACCTTTCAGTGGGACTATTGTGCAGGAGAAAGCCTCATGCAAATTAAGGGTACCTTTTACCGCGTCGAGCGGGTGGCTGGAACGCTTTAAAAATCGAGCCGGCATCGTTTACAATGCCGGCCCCGTGGTGTAGGGGTAGCGTGCCTGCCTCTTACACGGAGGCCCCGGGTTCGATTCCCGGCCAGGTCTGGGATTTTTACCTGGACCTGGTTCGAGGTCCACTCAGTCTACGTGATTAGAATTGAGAAACTATCTGACGGTGAGATAGCGGCCCCGGTCTAGAAAGCCAAGAATAACGGCCGAGAGGATTCGTCGTGCTGACCACATGACATCTCGTAATCTGCAGGCCTTCGGGCTGAGCAGCGGTCGCTTGGTAGGCCAAGGCCCTTCAAGGGCTGTAGTGCTATGGGGTTTTTGGTTTTCGCTTACAAAACAATTTGTTGCGAAGCAGAGAGTGTAAGTTTGGAGGGAAGGGAAGTGTGGAAGGACATGGTTCTGCCTGCTAAAATAATCAAACCTTGCAACGTTTTTATATAACTTAATATGTTCCCTTCTCTTATCAAATATATTTATAATATGGTATGTTCAATTATTTTACTTTATCTCTAAAAATATTGTCATGATAATCAAATTTTTATATTGTGGCTTTCTGTAAGCAGCTCTTATATATCGGCCTATTTCGGTATTGTTCACAAACAAGGAAATCTGTTGGCTGTGTGTTTCACAGTACAGAATAAGTTTTTGGGCATTACCCCTTTTAAGAAGTTTCCTGCTTAAGAAGTTTTTTTTTTGCAGTCCCTTGAAAAACTTCTTAACAGAGTTTCACTGTATTTTATTCTCTTTCCAATTTGATAGTGATTAGTGATGAGCCGAACTAAATATAATGCATTCGAGAACTTGAGGATCGATACTTTCGAAACCATATTCTCGAGTTCAACATAACCTTTAAAAATCTATGTAGGCCTAATTTACGCAGTGCAAGATTTCCATAAACTGACTCGGAACAGTAAACAGGTGGCCAAATTACAATGGAAGATAAAAAAAAGGATTTTGACATACTGGACGCTTTTGTATCTAATGTGCTTTATTTTATTAGATTAGAGAATGAAAAACTACTTGTGGTAGATTGTTGTTTGCCTTTGTGTTAAAGGTCTTAGTTTTTTCAAAACGTTTGGCTGATCAAAGTTGCTGAATTGAAAGAAGTTGTCAAAGGAATATCACGAAGTTTCCCCGGTAAAACTGAATGTAAAGTTTTGAGATTTTTAAGTCGGGTACCGGTAATAAACGTTTGAAGCCAGCCCCGCGGTCTAACTTGTCTGCCTCTCACCCGGAGGGCCCGGGTTTGATTACTGGCCAGGTCAGGCATTTTTACCCGGATAAGAGGGCTGGTTCCAGGTTCAGTCATTCTAAGATTACAGTACCTTTAATTGAGGAGCTATTTAATGGTGATATGGCGACCCCAGTCTAGAGAGCCAGGAATAATGGCCAAGAGGATCGTCACACTGACCATGCATCACCTCGTAATCTGCTGGCCTTTGGACTGAGGGCTGTCACTTGGAACTTGAAATCTTAATCAAGTCCTCTTTTCTCTCCATCAAAACACAGAATGCGAAAACCATCGCTCTGTCACTGGCGCGAGTCCGACTGGGTAATACAGTAATACCAATATAATGGTCCGTTATTGGACATTATAAATTATCCAGCTAACTCATTCTTGGTTGCCTGCGTTTCGCCCTCGTGTGCTAAGTTAGGCTCGTCAGTTGGGGCTTAGCACACCACCCAAGACGCAAGGCTAGTGCATACCATGGAGGCCACTGCATAGGCTATTTGAAGCCACCAGCAGTGCCAATGCACTATGAGAGCTACGTCTCAATTTCCAAAAATAGATGCCTGCCTGGCCATCAAATGATATAGATGTTGATTCCCATAGGGAACCTAAAATATTTGTCCTGAATGAGTAAATTTATAATACCAATATAATGGTCCGTTATTGGACATTATAAATTATCCAGCTAACTCATTCTTGGTTGCCTGCGTTTCGGTATGCACTAGCCTTGCGTCTTGGGTAGTGTGCTAAGCCCCAACTGACGAGCCTAACTTAGCACACGAGGGCGAAACGCAGGCAACCAAGAATGAGTTAGCTGGATAATTTATAATGTCCAATAACGGACCATTATATTGGTATTATAAATTTACTCATTCAGGACAAATATTTTAGGTTCCCTATGGGAATCAACATCTACATCATTTGATGGCCAGGCAGGCATCTATTTTTGGAAATTGAGACGTAGCTCTCATAGTGCATTGGCACTGCTGGTGGCTTCAAATAGCCTATGCAGTGGCCTCCACGGTATGCACTAGCCTTGCGTCTTGGGTGGTGTGCTAAGCCCCAACTGACAAGCCTAACTTAGCACACGAGGGCGAAACGCAGGCAACCAAGAATGAGTTAGCTGGATAATTTATAATGTCCAATAACGGACCATTATATTGGTATTATAAATTTACTCATTCAGGACAAATATTTTAGGTTCCCTATGGGAATCAACATCTACATCATCATGGGTAATACAGTCCGTTGACCTTTCACTACGCCATGCCCCTGGCCTGGCTATGTCAATGACATGCTTTATTTTACTTTTAGGCATTTTTTTGTGCTCCCATTGTTGTTGTTATTATTACAGTCATCTTATTTTAAAATACTATGCAAGGATTCTTAAAGAGCTCTAATGGGCTGCCTATTATAATGGTAATTTCCCATTATGTCATTTTTTATTTGCTACAAATCTGTTGGATCAGTACTTGGGGTATTTTATAATAATAATAATAATAATAATAATAATAATAATAATAATAAATAAAATGTTTAATGGGAGAGTATTTTCAACAGAACAAAGGAAGGCAGCATCTCTCAGAATGAAAAATTATTGGGGTTATAGGCAATAAAGAAATCCTTTGTATAATTGATTAGTGGTCCAATGTAGGCCATAAAATTTAAAATAAATTCTTATCATATTTTTTTTTTTGTTTCCATTTTTCCTATATATATTGTGTTGCAGTTTATTACTGAACATTTGAGTGGATTCAAATTAAGCTACCATACCATTTTCATTGTCAATAACAACAACAACAACGTTATTTGCCTTATGTCCCACTAAGTACTTTTATGGTTTTCAGAGATGCAGAGTCCCAGAATTTAGTCCCACAGGAGTTCTTTTACGTGCCAGTAAATCTACCAACCCGGGACTGATGTATCTGAGCACCTTCAAATACCACCGGACTGAGCCAGGATCGAACCTACCAAACTGAGGTAGGTTGAGGACCGAGCCACTCACCCTGACATTATTATTATTATTATTCCTTTTTAAATATTGCTGTTATGTATTTGGTATTAAAATTTATGATTTCAATGATAAATGTGTATGTATGTTGGGTATTCAGCCCGAAGGCTGGTTTGATACTCCACAGCTCCGCCAAGGGCTGTCATAATAGACTAGGTATCACTGAAGAAGCGTACTAGGGAAATTAGGAGTGAGGTAGTTTCCTGTTCCTTTCCTCACCGAGCCAGAAGTTGCTATTACATATCAGTCAGTCAAGCCCACTGAAATGCACGCACCATCCAACCCTATGAGCGATATTTTCACACCATTTATAACAGGGACTGGATGCATAAGAAATGGTATTACTAGCATCGCTTGTACCTCAGCCACTTTGATATTGTCAAAGCCAAGGATGAGACTGAGACAGGTCAATTGAAGTAAAATTTATTCTAGCCCATATCAGAAGACAAGAGTGCACTGTGGAGCAAAGGCATATTATCAATGTTTAAATTGAATTAAAGTGTATCTTTCAAAATATTATTTTTATTGATAAATAATAACTTACTAAAAACGCCTGGAGTGGCCAAGATACTACATAAATTCAGAGAATTTACTACAGATAAGAATATCCTAACCCACAGAGTAACCTCCATTGGGATTCATGAAGCGCTACTTGAAAAAGTGTGGAATGCTGTTCAGAAATTAAGTAGTGCGGAGAGAGGTAAATTTGTTTCTTAAATGTTTGTGTTCACCGAGGTTGGCTTGACAAGTTTTTCTCTGTTTGTGATGTAAATTTCAGTACAGTCTAACATTCAATGCTGTTTTTATTATCGATGTGTAAATTTTTTAGATGTTTTGATATATGTATGAAGAGGTGTGAGTTGTCATATGAGTTCATCAAATCCTAAGTGTCTGTTATATCTAATTGTGTTTTTGTGTTCTTTGTACCTGGTGCGAAAATTTTGTTTTGTCTGGCCGATGTACGTAGCATTACAATTTGATTCTTGACATATGAGTTTATAAATTCCTGATTTATGAGAAAGTTTTTTATATTCAGTTCATATATACCAATTTGTTTTTGTAATGTGTTGTTTGTTCTGAGTGCTATTCCTTTTTGAACATGTTAGCTATTTTGTATGTATTTTTATTCACAAAATTAAAAACCGCATATTTTTCGTTTTCGGGTATGGATCTGTTTATGAATTTCCGTTGTTTTTAAAATAACCACTCTATTGTGTTAAGAAGATGGTAGTTATCTTCTGCGATTTGTTTTATTATTTTTATTTCGTTGTTAAAATCTGTTTTTCTCGGTATATTTATCGTGTTGTAATGGACTCGCCTCATCGCCGACATCTCCGAGCACAACCTTCATCTTCTCAGCCACTCACATTGGCTGTGGATCGCCAACCAACTGCTCTGCCACGTCAGCTGATACCCCGATGACGTCACCCTGGACAGCCATTTCAACTGGCGCATGCTCCCAAAATATTTAAAACCTTCCAGAAAATGCTAGACCCTCCGCACTATCGTATATAATGACGGCTTCGTCCATACCCAACTGAGATGGACTTCAAGCCTGTGTAGAGGGTGGAACGAGTGTTTTATTTTCTCATGGAGCTGTCTACAAAATTTTTCTGCTTCCCGCTCCGGTACCACACACTTGGACCTGACATTTTTATTTATGTTTTAAAATCTGGCAAGTGAGCACTTTTATTTACCTAACGGCTAACGGGGAGCATGCAATTTCCAAGGAAATTTCTTTACTGGTCTAACGAATTATAATCATTGTAAAATATCAAAGCCATTTTGACAGTGCTGATATAATTATTTTATTATTATTATTGATATATACAGTCGTATCAGCACACACGTTTTTAAAACAACCGGTTTTCGGACACTAAGGTCCATCATCAGTGTTAATATTTAAATTTAATTTCACATAAGTGTGTCGTCAAAATGAGTTAAAAATGAGTTTAAATTTGTAGCCCTGTTGACATCAACTGTAAAAAAAAAAAAAAAAAAAAAAAAAAAAAAAGAACCAAGTGTTAAAATTATGAAATCAATACATGTAAACTTACAATGTTGTTGTAAAAATTATGGACATACCATGTTAAGGCTGGCTTTCCTTCGTGCTCAGGCTGTTGGTCGAGTACTAACGAGCGTTCAGCTTTAACTACGGAACCGCACTGCAAGCACATGATGTTACGTCACCTCAAGGTTACGTAGTGAGCACCTGATGTTTACGTCAACTCAAGATTGTAAACAAGATGTTGCTTGCGGCTGTTTCATTTAAAATTTTATCTGGTTCCCTAGTCTGCGCTAAAAATATCTCAATGTTTTCACGTGTATTTAATTCAAATCCATAATTACCTTTAAAAATTAACTTCATATCCTTTTCGATCCCTAAAAAGCTATGGTTATTGTTATAAATGTGTTCCGCAAAAGCTGAATACTTGTTGTACTTTATTGCCTTAAAATGTTCTTGATATCTTTGATTTTAGGTTCGCCCGGTTCTACCTATATAAAACTTTTTACAGTCGTTACAAGTGAGCCTGTATACTCCCGAATTAGTATATATATCTTTTTTATTGACACTGTGTGCATTATATATATGTTCTGATATTTTATTTCTGGTTCGGAAAGCTGTTTTTAGTTGAAATTTCTTAAATATATTCGCGATTTTAAAAACTTGACTTCCAAAATATGTAAATGTCACAAATTTATTATGTTCATGGATTTTCTTTCTTTTCTCATGGTTTTTCTTTTTTTCTCCATTTTCTTTCTTACGTATAATATTGTCTATCATTTCTGGGTTGTAGCCATTTGCTTTAGCAATTTGTTTTATTATTCTAATTTCTTTCAGTTTGTTTTCATTACTCAAGGGAAGTTTTAGTAATCTACTAATGTAGCTGTTGTAAGCTGATTGTTTGTGGGTTCCTGGGTGGTTGGAATCTTTATTGATGGTAGTGATGGCCTGTGTGTGTTTCCTAAAAATATCGAAATCTATCCTATTGTTGGTTTTTGTTAATGTGAGGTCCAAGAAATTTAACTTTTTATCGATTTCTTTCTCCATAGTGAATTTAATGTTGCTGTCAAGCAAATTCAAACAACCCAGAAATGTTTCGGGAGTAATGAGGTCTCCATTTAAAAATACTACCGTGTCGTCAACAAAACGGACCCATAATTTTATTTCTTTCTGATATGTGTTCAAAATGGTTTTCTCAAGATTATTTAAATAAATATTGGCTAAGAAACCTGATAGTGGGCTGCCCATTGGTAAACCTGTGTTTTGCTGGTAGTACTTCCCGTTGAATGTAAAGTAATTATTTTCTAATATTAGAGTTAATAAGTTTATTGTTTCATTAATTTCTATGTGACTTAGTCTATCTTGATTCTTTAAGTTTTCTTCTATTAAGTTTATGGTCTCTTTAATAGGAATATTGGAATACATGTTTGTCACGTCATATGATACCATTACAGTTTCTTCGTTTATTTCTGTTGATTGTATTTTGGAAATAGCTTCCAAAGAATTCGATATTGAATTACTATTTTCTAGTGTAATGTGGTTTTGTAAGTGTTTAAGTAAATATTTTGATAATTGAAATGTGGGGCTGTTACGACAATTAATTATAGGTCTAACAGGGTAATTCTCTTTGTGAATTTTTGGGAGAGACTTTAAAGTTGGGCATCTTGGGTTCATCAGGACTAATTTTTGTTTCTCTTTTTCATTTATTATGAACTGTGTGTCCTTTAGAGTTTCTTTTATTTTTGTGTTTAAGTTCTTGGTGGGGTCCTTCTTTATTTCCTTTATGCCATTTGTTTCTATGAAATCAATTGTTTTTTGGATGTAGTCGTCTTTATTTATGATAACTGTGACGTTTCCCTTATCTGCTTTAGTTACAATCAAGTTATTATTTTTGATTTTAGTTTTTAGATTAGTTATTACTTTTTGTTGTGTACTACTTTCTTTATTTTCCGTAATTGGTTTGTTTGTTAATTTTTAAAGGTAATTATGGATTTGAATTAAATACACGTGAAAACATTGAGATATTTTTAGCGCAGACTAGGGAACCAGATAAAAAAAATTTTAAATGAAACAGCCGCAAGCAACATCTTGTTTACAATCTTGAGTTGACGTAAACATCAGGTGCTCACTACGTAACCTTGAGGTGACGTAACATCATGTGCTTGCAGTGCGGTTCCGTAGTTAAAGCTGAACGCTCGTTAGTACTCGACCAACAGCCTGAGCACGAAGGAAAGCCAGCCTTAACATGGTATGTCCATAATTTTTACAACATTGTAAGTTTACATGTATTGATTTCATAATTTTAACACTTGGTTCTTTTTTTTTTTTTTTTTTTTTTTTTTTACAGTTGATGTCAACAGGGCTACAAATTTAAACTCATTTTTAACTCATTTTGACGACACACTTATGTGAAATTAAATTTAAATATTAACACTGATGATGGACCTTAGTGTCCGAAAAACGGTTATGTTTTAAAAACGTGTGTGCTGATACGACTGTATATATCAATAATAATAATAAAAAAAAAAAAAAATTACTGGTCTAAGCCTGATGCATAAGCTTTCAAGCTTTCTGAGGTGCGTATGTTTGGTTTCCATTGTTTTCAGATTCGTCTTTATCTGTAAGTTGATCCATGCACTTGTTTTACCGTTTTGCACCATTTAAGGTTAAGTGAGACTGTCCAACTGCCATATCTGATAATCTGAACTTCCGATAACCTAGTGGACATTGCTAATATTTATTTCCACTTGCCGATAGTCAGTGGATGCAGTTTTCTGTTCATGTTCCTTCATTCTTGAGGTGTATATTTTCTACGTGTGTAACCAACGAACTTTGAAGTGTTCTATGGATATTTCCGCCAGTAAAGTTTTCTTTGCTTGAAGTTTAAAATTATGTAAAAATTGTTGTGGCTATTTTACTGGTTAGTTTATATTTGCCTTTGTGCAGGTATCTATCTAATCTCCCCCACCCTTTTTACCTTTTATTTTCTCCCTTATTCATCTTCTCAATATGAAGTATGTGCGATGGTTGGGAAACAATATTTGCTAGGCGCTTTACGTCGCACCGACACAGATAGGTCTTATGGCGACGATGGGATGGGAAAGGCCTAGGAGTTGGAAGGAAGCGGCCGTGGCCTTAATTAAGGTACAGCCCCAGCATTTGCAAACAATATTTGTTAAGATCAGTACATTGCTTGTGAATTTGTAAATTTTGGTATTGTTTTCTTTTAAATAGATTTTTGTGTCAAAGCTATCGGTGCTCTATCCTCTTGACTTGGCAATCCTCCTTCCGAACCTAACCCACATTCCGAAGCTCAACACTTACTTGTTGTGGTCCTTATTTGATTTTGACATTGATTTCAAACTTTATTCTTCGTATTCCCAATTATTGCTTCCACTGCTTTGTTCTTAATTTCTACCTGAGTTATCATTGGAGTGTACCTTATTATTATTATTATTATTATTATTATTATTATTATTATTACCAGCACGGACTTTTACCCTCTCCCCCCAATTTACAGCGTTCAGTCCTGCTAATCTGTGTGATATTGGGTGATGTCTACTGCATGTGATGTATAACCTGTGAGATAGTTCTACTGATCATTGTGTCCAGAAAGTTGATCCACTTGTATCTGCTCCAGTGCATTATTCCCTTGTCACATTGGTCGTCTAAGAGTTTGTTCTGAGTGCTATTTAAGAATATGTTCACTATTATTCCCGCTAATGGTGAAACCGTACCTAATCCTTTTTGTAAATATATTTTGTTGTTAAACATGAATGTGTTTTGGCTTAAAGTAAATTTTAACTTGCTGATTATTTTTTCTGTTTCTGGTGTTGAATTGCTTTCTATTAGATGTTTTTCTATAATTTTAATAGATTCTTATTTTGGTATGTTGGTGTACACGTTGGTTCAGTAAAAAGGAGTTTTACAAAGTTCTGCTCACCAGGTATGCCGTATATGGGAGCTGCTGCTGCAGCAGCTGGCTGTGGAGTCGGTCCAGTGGAGTACAGAGCGAGAATGGAGTCTTTGGTGAGCTGGCGCTTCTCCTGACTGGATGGGGCTGGTTGATTGAAGAAACTCTCTTCCTCGGCAGTGCGACCCTTACCGGCGTCTCCTTCGGACGGCTCGGCCGCGACAGGCGCACTGCTGGGAGGGGCACTCAGAAAACTGGTGAATATATCTTCACCATTATTGGGCACTGCAGCACCACTCAATGAGGATGGGTTACCTACAGGAGTATCTGCAAACAAGTTGATACTATTAACTACACAGTTGACAATGTATTTAAAAAAATGCAAGATGAACAAATAAACATACATTCTTATTTTTGATGGTAGAAAGAGTTCTTGGTTCAAAGTAACTGCAGAGGTTAGACAAGGCTGTAATCTTAACATTGATGCTTTCACGGCCCAGCTTTTGGGCTTATGCCGTTTCAAGAAGAAACTCTTTACGTTTCGCAGAGAACTTTGCTCCGCGTCTTCAAATGAAAATCTTGACTGTTCACGAGGAAGACTTCCTTATTTAAGGTACAGCCCCAGCATTTGCCTGCTGTGAAAATGGGAATCCACGGAAAATCATCTTCAGGGTTGCCAACAGTGGGGTTCGAACCCACTATCTCCCGGATGCAAGCTCACAGCTGGTCATTGGAACTGTAGTGGCTCGCTGTATGCTCCAACCGGGAGCTGACGACAACATTAAGCTCCAATTAAGATGTTCATCACACCGTGAGTGCGTGAGGAGTAACAGAGAGTAACAGGTCTGCAGGTTGTCAAGATTTTCCTCTGTTATTTCAAATTTGTCACTGGTGAAATTTCAAGGGGTCACGATTTAACTAAATAGAAACTAATAAAATCAAATGCAATGAAAGACACCAGGATAGAATAACACAGCCCGAAAGCTCATATCATGCCTACAAGGCTGTGTTGTTCATAGTTTATGTAATATGTGGTGGGACAAAGAACTCAACTATGGGAAATATAATTTTAAGTTTTTTTTAATGTAATGGGTCTGAAGGATTTCATTTTTGTTTGTAATATTTTGTATTATGAGAATTGAAGAAATAAGAACTCTGGACTCTGCTGGAATATTTTTTATGTAATTGGAACATGTTTGTAATCTTTTTTTAAAAATAAGGAAACATCAAGATATATTGAACAGTATGAACATTGCAAGATGCAAAAGTGTTTTGAAGTGATTATTTTTGTGTGTAAATTTTATGTAATTCTGTATGTCAAAATTGTAATCTGATGTAAAATTTTGTAAGGTGCTTTATTTTGAAGCATCCCATAACGTATGCGCAGTTACCGATGTTGAAACAGGTGATGTAATTCCTCTCGCACTCAATCCTATGACTGGTTGGCAGCAATTCGTCTTCTCCACTCTTCTCTGTAATCCGCTAATCTCTTCATTTCCACATATGAGCCTGTTCTTACGTCATCCCTGATCTGTCTTGAATATTGTAGTCTACGTCTTCCTCTTTCTCTTTTACCTTGAATCATTCCTTCCATGACTAACTATAAAACCATTGTGCCTATAGAGATGGCCAATTAATTGGTCTCTTTCTTATTGTTGCTAACAAGGAACTTTTTTCACCTATTCGTCTAAGAACTTCTTCATTGGTGAGTTTTGCTGTCCATGAGGTCTTTTCCATCCTCCTCCAGCACCACATCTCAAATGCTTCCAGACGTTTCCTATCACCTGCACTAATAGCCCACGTTTCTGAACCATACAAGGCCACACTCCAGACAAAGCACTTAATAAATCTCTTCTTGGTCTCCACATTTAAATTCTTTTCTTATAAAAAGCCATCTTTGCTTGGGAAATTCTGCTCTATGATGACTGTACTTTTGCCATCTGGAGTGATTTTACCTCCTAAGCAGGTAAAGAAATTTACTTGCCTTAGTTGTATATCATTAATTCTGATGTCGACTGCAATATGCTGGCGGTTGCATACCATAATTTCGGTCTTTTTTGTATTAATTTTCATGTTATACTTATCTCTCAATATCTTATACATTCTTATTAATGCACTTTGTAGTTTCTCTTCGTTCTCCTCTATGACAACTATGTCATCAGCAAATCTTATCATTTTGATTTCTACTCCATTTATCTTTATCCCTTCCATATCCTCTTTACATTCCTCAATGCCTTTCTCAATATACAGGTTGAACAGCACTGGTGACAAATTACATCCCTGCCGTACCCATTTCTTTATATAAGCCTCCCATACTTCACCATTTATGTTTATGATGCCTCTGGTTGTTATAGAGTTCAAATACTATTCGTCTGTCTCTAAAATCTAGACCAACACGTCAAAATCTTAATTAACATATTCCAGTTCACATTATCAAAAGCTTTTTCTAAATCTACGAATGCAATAAATAAAGGTTTTCTAACATCTAGCATTTTGTCTATAACCTGTCGTAATGTTAGAATAGCTTCTCATGTGCCTCTATTTCGTCTAAATCCAAACTGATCTTCAGCCAAATGTGGTTCAATTTTATTGCTTATTCGGTTATGTATTATTCTTGTCAATATTTTTGACATGCGCGCCAATAGACTCTTCACATTTTAGAGTTCCAGGTTTCATTGGTATAGGGATTATGAGAGATTTATTAAAATCTTCTGGAATTTCTCTGGTTTCATATAATTCCATAATCAGTTTAAAAATATGGCCGTGTGTTTCATCATCCAGTCTCTCTATCATTTCTCCAGTTATTTCATCGCATCCTGGTGCTTTATTAGGTTTCAATTTTTTCACAGCCTTAAGATATTCTTTTGTTAAAGACAGTCCCAGTTGATCACTTGTAACGTTGTCTTCATTTTCAAGATCATTTATGTCAGTAGGATCTTCATATAATGTTTCTATGTGTCGCTTCCATCTTTCTCCCACTTCTTTGCTCTCAGACAACAGTTTCCCATTTTCACCTAATATGCTGTTAGTACGGCCAGTGACTGTTCTAAATTGTTTCTTAATCAATTCATAAGCAGTTTCCACGTTTCCTTTCTCCATTCTTCTATTTCTTTGCATTGTCTCATATATTCTTCCTTAGCCTTCTTTGCTTCTCTGTTGACCAGGTTTCGGAGTCTTATAGTTTCTGATTCTTTCTTCACACTTTTGAGTTTTTAAATTTCCTCCTTTCCTCTATAAGTTCAAGCACATAATCTGTAACCCATGGTTCTCGTGCTTGTTTCATCGTTTTCCCTATTACCTGATTTGCAGCTTCTAGAGTGTTTAAGGCCCATCCATTTCTCATTTATTGTACCATTGGGTATTTCTGTGATGTTCTGTTTTAACAGTGTTTGATAGTTTTCCTTGATTCTGTCTTTAGTTTCCTGACATATCTGCAATATTTTTCTGCGTTCTTCCTCTTCTTTCTTAGTCTTAAATCAGATTTTAACAATACTAGGTTGTGGTCACTCACTACATCAGCTCCTGGATAACTTTTGCGTTGTTTGACTTGGTTATGGTATTTTTCCCTTACCATAATATAATCTATTTGGTATCTCGCTTTATCTCCAGGTGCTGTACAGGTATACCTTCTTCACTTGGGTTGTTTGAACAAGGCGTTTGTAATTACTAGTCCTTTCGCTTTACACAAGTCTATTAGTTCTCTCATTTCTTACTCCAAGACCATATTGTCCTACAGTCTTCCCGTCTTCTCCTTCACCAACAGAAGCGTTCCAGTCTACAAGAAAAATGAGATTCTCGTCCTTAATCATATCCATCAACTCCTCTAACTAATCATATACCTGGTCCACTTCTTCATCTGAATGATTCGTTGTTGGCATGAACACCTGTATTATAATCATATCAACTGGTTCATTTTCTATTCTCACCATAATTATTCTATCACTGTATTGTACATAGCTTTGAACTCTTACACCTACGTTTTTACTTAATACTATTCCTACACCTGGATGGCTTCCTTTTTCTCCAGAGTATATAATTCTAAAGTTATCACTCTGAAAGTCCCCCTTCTCAGGCCACTTTATTTCACTCACTTCTAATATGTCTATGTCATGTTTAGCCATCTCCTTTTTTAAGTTCATGCAATTGTATTGGCAAACAGGAATCTAGTGCAGGTTTTATCTTATTGGTTAATTGTGATCGGGCCATTTCCGGCATCTTGCTGGCTTTGGGAAAACGATGCGTGTGCTCGGCGTCTTTTCCATCTGACCGTCCTCGTGTGCAGTTGTGCTCGAGGGTTTCACCTCCGCGGACACTACCTCCTTATTGGTAAGAGCCATTGCTATTTTCATGTTATTCTCAATGTTTTCTGATTTAGTTAGATTTAATTTAACTCCTTTTGAATTTCGGTATTTTCTCACTTAATATAATTTTAAAAGTTTTGTTTTAATGTGTCTGAGTTTGCCCTAGATTCTCGTAGGTTGTAACTTCAAGTCTTATACCTGCATTTTAATTGACAAGCCTTGTGTAATTCTACATACGTTTAACTTGTGTTTTACCAAAGGATTTAAGCATCCTGATTATGTTTTTGCTTTGGTTAGCCAACCTGTATCCATTGTCGAGTCGAGCATCAGTTGTTATGTAATTTAACTTGCCTTTTGTAAAACTTTTTGTTATTTTTAATATAATTGAGCTAGAGGGTGTTTCTTGTAAGTCTTTTCTCCCCCATAACGTCGTACCTTCCCACGGATCTCATAGGGTTCCTGCACCTTCCACTCTCCTTTCTTAGTTGTCACTTTAGGCCTGTAAGTGTTACCTTGTATATGATTTAATTTTGCGTATTGAAAGTTATCCGTCACGTTTCCATGCTCTGATGCGTAATCGCCGAGACGGTGTTATTTTACTATTTTCTTATTTATATTTTATGTCAATATTTATTATCTTTATTATCATTATTATTATTAGTATGTGTACGCGTAATTATCCCGACAACGGATACAGTTTACATGAATCATTTAATGAAAGGAGTAAGATGCCGATGAATTGATCTATTGATCTAGATGTGCTGAGCTAGAAAAGAGGTGCAGGGAGTATACAGGACTCAAGGAAAGATACCCGAGAGGACCAAATGTCAGTTAAGGAATATAAAACTGGAACAGTACTTAGGATGTGTATACTCCCAAGTATAGGGGTAGCATACCTGCCTCTTACCCGGAGGCCCCGGGTTCGATTCCCGGCCAGGTCAGGAATTTTTGCCTGGATCTGAGGGCCATTCAGCCTACATGATTACAACTAAGGAGCTATTTGACAGTGAGATAGGCAAGAATAATGGCCGAGAGGATTCATCGTGCCAACTACAGGACACCTCGTAATTTGCAGGTCTACAGGCTGAACAGCGTTCGCTTGGTACGCCATGGCCCTTTGGGGCTGCAACAACATACGGTTTGGTTTTCGTGTTTGGATTCTTCAAAGATTGTAAGTGAAACTGCATTAAGATGTAAAAATACAAAGCTAATGCAGCGAGTTCACAGTTGTGGTCAATTGTATTCTGTAAGAAAAAACAAGTTACTTTATAGGTTCTTGGGCTTATGCCGTGTCAAGATAAGGTGAAATTCGTTACGTTTCGCAGAGAACTGTGCTCTGCGTCCTCAGAATAAATCTCAACTGTCCACGAGAAAGGATTCTTAAACAATATTAAGGGTTATAAATTTCATGTTGTAGGTCCGTATTGAACTGAGAATAACATATGAGTAACAACACAGTAAAGGTTTCCACCTATTCAATACAAATATATTCACAATATTTTAAAATTACATAGAACTAGTTTAGACCCATCTAGGGGTCATCATCAGCTACATCAAAGCAAAGATCACTCTTGACGAAATCCTAAGAACATTTTAATTTTAACAGTAAGATTATTATGGAATAACAAGTGAATGTGGTAAATGAAAAGAGATGTTAGTATGGGAGAGGTGAGTAATAGCTAATAAATATACAAGGAATATACATAAGAGGTTTGGAACAAAGTATAAAAGGGGGCTTAGTGTTGTAAAAATTATATAATCATGGAAAATAGTAAGTCCTTATAATGAAGAATGCAATGTGAAATGACACACATGAAATTATATATGGCTTAGGAAGAGTGGAGGTGATTTAGGAGGGGAAGAGGGCTTAAGATGGGGTTGAGGGGTGCGGGAGAAAGGGTAATTGTCTCGGAAAAGTACCTTTGATTAAATTTAGGATTGAGTTTTGGTTGGCTGCATTATTGTTTCTGAGGAAAGTGATAAATAGATCAAAGAGTATGTTGGGTTTCTCTGAGATTTCATTTAGATTGTGACTGGCGTTAAAGTATTGGTCTAGGTGTATGCAGTAATTTTCCATTATGTCGAGTAAAGGGCCCTTGTTTGCTAATACGAGGAGGTCCATGTCTTGTTCGATACTGGTGAAATTATGGTTATAATCTTGCACGTGTTGGCCGATGGCTGAAAACTTGTTGTATTTTATTGCGTTAGTGTGCTCGTGGTATCTGATATTGAAGTTTCTACCGGTTTTCCCGATTGTAGGTTTTTCCTGATTTTAAAAAACTGCTGGTCCTGTTGATGTGTGAAGTATTGTGTAAAATGTTCATGTTCTTATAGTTGGTTCTGAAGGCTATTTTAACGCCTTGTTTCTTAAAGATATTGGTTAACTTGTAGATATCATCGTTGAACGTGAAGGTGGAAAATGTTAGAGGTTTAGTTTTTTTTTTTTTTTTAGGTAGTTTTTGGGCAATATTTATGTTTGTTGATTATCCTTTCTATAAAATGGTTGCTGAAGCCGTTGAATTTTGCGATTCCACGGATTGTGTTGAGTTAGTTCTTTAGATCTTTCTTGGACATAGGTATGCTGAAGACTCGGTGAACTAGGCGGTTGTATGTGGCTCGTTTGTGGGACTGGGGGTGCACTGAATCTTGGCGAATGGTGGAGGCTGTTTGAGTGGGTTTTCTGAATATTTTATAACTGAAAGAATCTGAGTTTCTAGTGATGGTTAAATCTAGAAAGTTGATTTTTAGATTTGATTCGGATTCTAGTGTGAATTTGATATGAGGATCAATATTGTTGAGTCTTAAGAGGGTGGTGGATGCGTTAATTGATTTCTCATTCATGATTACAAAGACATCGTCAACATATCTGGCCCAAAATTGAATGTTTTCAAATTCATTGTCAATTTTGGTGTATTCGAGGAAATCCAGGTATATTTCTGCTAAGATACCTGAGGCCGGTGACCCCATTGCCAAACCATCTTGTTGATATATGACATTGTCGAAAGTGAAAAAATTATTATTGAGGATTAGTTCTAATACTGTGATAAAATCTTGTATCTCTAGTTTGCTAAAGTGGCTGTTTTTGTTTAAATTGTTTATAATTATCGGAATTAATTTTGATACTTGTATGCTTGGGTACATGTTTACAATATCGAAAGAGTGGATAGAGTGATCAGGTTGCAAATTGAACTTGTTAAGTTTTTCTACTAGCTCTTCCCAAAATACACAAAGCCGGAGTTCCCATCCGCCCAATTATCAACTATAGACCAAGCCCCTTATACAAAATATCACAATTCATCCAATGTTTCTTAAGAAAAAATTATCAATTTTTATCCAAAAAGTCTATTAAAAACACATCAGAGCTAGTAGAAAAACTTAACAAGTTCAATTTGCAACCTGATCACTCTATCCACTCTTTCGATATTGTAAACATGGCCAGTAGGTAGTAATGTTCGGTCTTTGAATGTTAAAAGCTTAGCGTAAAATCGTATATATATTCAACTATGGCAATCCACATCACATATGAGTGTTAAGTTATTAGCCCCAGTTAAGAATTGCTGGTACATCTAATACACTGAACGTATGTTGAACATTAAAGCTTGAAATTTTCTTCACCAAACGAAAACGAAAAATAATTCATGCAGTAGAGGGTTAAGACACATTTTTGTTTTATACCAGAAGCTATTCTCCAGTTGGAAGGTGCAATCTTAACACTCAAAGATTCCCTGGATATCATTGGCAATGTTTCCAGAAGAGAAATACCTGGGCCATTGGGAGTGGCATGTTCTTCGAAGCTGCAGAAGATTCTTCAACACAATCCTGGTTTTGAAGATATGAAAATCATCAATTCAGTATTACAGGGAAAAAAGTATTCAGGAAAATTACCCCAACAACTAATGCATTCGCATCTATGTACTACGCTCCAATGACGTCATGCTCCATTGAAAGAACTTTTTCGTCACATAAGAATGTGTTACGTGACAAAAGGAAATCATTTACGCCAGACAATTTGGGTATGTACGTTGTTATTTACTGCAATAAAAAAAACTTATAAAGGAAACAGTAAAGTGTATTCTCTGTGTATTTTTATGAATATGAATTTGAATATGACAATGTCAACTTTTGTAAAATAAATACATAAATAAATTTTATAGAGCTACAAGAACAGAAAAGTATTGCTTCCTGGAGGCAAAACCTAAAATAACCTATTTTAAGAATACAAGAAGCCTAAAGTGAAGGTTTATGCTACCTAAAAATCCGGGCCCTAGAGATTGCTCACAAATTCGTCTTGCCCTCTTGGCGAGTTCACAACTAAGTATTTTTTATTTTCCACCTTGTCAATACACTAAATTGCTTAAGGCAACTTATTGGTTTTTTTTTTTTCTAGGGGGCTTTACGTCGCACCGACACAGATAGGTCTTATGGCGACGATGGGATAGGAAAGGCCTAGGAGTTGGAAGGAAGCGACCGTGGCCTTAATTAAGGTACAGCCCCAGCATTTGCCTGGTGTGAAAATGGGAAACCACGGAAAACCATCTTCAGGGCTGCCGATAGTGGGATTCGAACCTACTATCTTCCGGATGCAAGCTCACAGCCGCGCGCCTCTACGCGCACGGCCAACTCGCCCGGTAACTTAATGGTTAAAAGTGGTACATGTTCCAGATATTATCAACATCTTCAGCTACATAACACTGTTTAGATGAAACATTCATATAATGACAAAGTATCAATGTTTTAGAGGAAGTGTCCTTAAATTAGCGAGTGTCGTGCCTTGTTTTTGTGCTGGATGGTGGTGAGAATCTGCATGAAGATAGCGATTTGTGTGGGTAGGCTTACGATAGACGGTATGTCCTAAGGAGCCGCCTGGTTTCTTTCTTACAAGAACATCCAAGAAAGGAAGGCATCCGTCTGACTTCATCTCAATAGTGAATTTTATTGAAGGATGTTGCTGATTTAGGTGGTTTAGAAATAGATGAAGTTTCTCAGGACCTTCTGTCCTGACCACAAATGCATCATCAACATACCTCCACCATATCATAGGTTTAACTGGCGCCGAAGCAACAGTCTCCTCCTCAAAATGCTCCATAAAGAAATTAGCCACTCTGGGCGAAAGTGGACTTCCCATAGCCACTTCGCCCGCCTGTTTGTAAAAATTCCCACCCCACAAGAAATAGCTGGAAATCATGCAGTGGTAAAATAGCTTAGTAATGTCCTCAGGCAACAGGTGTTCAACATGGACATGACCGAATCAATCGGCACTTTAGTGAACAAGAACTTCACATCGAAACTCACCAAAAGTGCATTAGGTTGAAGGGTTATGGTTGACAGCTTGTTGACAAAATACCGAGAGTCCCTGACGTATGATTCAGTACGTCCTATGTGTGGCTGAAGCAATTTACGTAGGTATTTAGCCAAAGCATACGTAGGAGAACCTATTGCACTACTAACAATAGGTCTGAGGGGAACATCATTTTTATGGATCTTAGGCAGTCCATATAATCTAGGTGGCACTGCATCCCCCGGGGACAGATGTTTAGCCTCCTCTTTTAGAACTGAAGATTGCCTTAAGAGCTTCATGGTGGTGTTGGACACACGAGTGGTTGGGTCACGTGAGCTCAGTCTGTAAACAGGCTCTGACAATATAGCTGAGATCTTATTCTTACACTCGTCAGGTCTATAACTGTCGCATTACCCGTATCAGCTAAGAGAATGGTCAGTTCAGAATCATCTCTATGTTCCTTCAGAGCTCTCCTTTCGCCTCTTGTTACATTGGGCGTGGGTACAACAGTGGACCTTATGAGTCTCACTAATATCTGTCTTAACTCATGAGTCTCGCACATTTCTGTCTTAACTCCTCAGCCTCATCCATAGGTAGTTTGTGGATGGCTGCCTCAACGGAAGTAATTAACTCCTCAGTGGGAATTGGGAATTTTAGAGGGAGTGACAGCAAAATTAAGACCCCTAGCTAGAACTACCGTTTGGTTCACGCCCAAGGATTTCTTAGAAAGACTGACGACAGTTTTACTAGCATCCGGGTTCGTGTGAGAGACCGCCTGTTTCTGAGCTAGACAGAGGAACTTTGATTTCTGTCTGAATGACACCTGCTTGAATTTTCGTTCAGCCTGTATAGCATTTATGCGATCAAAAGTCAACCACAATTCCTGCGAGAGAGTGTTGCTGAACTGCAGGTGTAGATGAAACAACTCTCGGGAGACTGAATCCATTTCCATACGAGTGTTATGCCCTCTCTCGATCACAAGAGCCTTGCTAGCCTGTTGATATATTCTCCTGGCCTTTGGTGCATTTAACGTGTGCTTCAGCTTCACACAGTTGGGAATGATGTTATAGTCCCTTTATCTCAGTAGAAAGCACAAAGAAGAAAGAATGCACTTCTTTCTCCTTAATTTGCTGAATTTTGAAGCCTTCTTAAAAGTATCCTCCCCATAGAGGTTTTTAATGTTGTCATTGTTGCTTTCACGGCCCGTACTTAAAGACATGATACTGTATAGGCTTTTGGGCTTATGCCGTGTCAAGAAAATAAGGTGAAATTCTTTGCGTTCTTTACACCTGTCAATGTCATGTTACATACACACGTTATGCGAACCGCTTAAACTGATTCTGATGGTTCGGTCAGCTCCCGCTTCGAACGCTAGCGTTGTGCCACGTCTTGGGAGCCATCTGGTGGCGAATGAATGTACCATTTCCACTTCTATTATAACTTCTAAATTCAAAGAGTCATTGTTCAAGAAACCTTTCTTGTGGACAGTTGAGATTTCTTCTGAGCACGCAGAGCACAGTTCTCTGAGAAACGTAAAGAATTTCATCTTATTTTCTTGACACGGCATAAGCCCAAGAGCCTGAACAGTATCATGTCTATAAGTACGGGCCGTGAAAGCATCAATGGCAAGAAACAAGTTCTCAGATTAAATTATCTTTAAGTCTGTTTTTAGATTGTGTGGGGGTGAAAGGTGGTGGTGATGATACTTGTTTAAAGGGGCCTAACATCTAAGGTCATCGGCCCCTAATGGTATGAAATGGATGACGATATGATAATTAAGATATTAAAATGTATCCACTGAGTTTAAAATAAATGGTGATGAAAAATGATGAGATTAAAACAATCAGTGGCTCTAATTCGCAATGCCTCATTTTCTAATAAAAGTATAGAAAATAGAGGTGATAATGGAATACGGCATTGCCAGGAAGTACAGATATATATAATTCATGCCAGAAGTTAAAATAACACATTAAAATACGCAAACATGAACTAAAATAGAGTCAAAGTGGTAAAAGCACAGTTAACACAAATACACTAAGACAAAGGACATTATTATACGTGATTCTGGTACTGGCATCCGAACACCCGGCCAGCAGGTCCTGGATCCGCTGCATCAGAGGGTACCGAGGGAAGCAGGTATCAATAGACTATAGCGAGCTCAAGGAGTCAGTACACAGAAGAAAGTGTCGGCGCTCATCGGACAGTGCGTACCGCAAAGCTTCACAGATGGCATAGAGCTCCGCTGTGTACACGCTACAAGTTTCCGGGAGAGCAACAAACAACAAACGCACCGCCTAATTTCATGTCTGTTCTCGAGCCATCCGTGTAAACGACGACTGAACCTGGATACTGGCCAACAACGGACAGGAAGAGCCTCCGATAAATCGAAGGGTCTGTGTTTTCCTTCGGGCACGTGTGCAGATCCAGGATTATGTCAGGTCTTCCGACTACCCACAGAGGTACCCCACTGGTTGTCCGACAAGGCAAGGAACGTGAAACAATCTGCGACTGCTATCCAAGCGTACTCCAACCGGCCGCGCTTCTTGAGCACAAGCAGCGTACAGCCAAAGGTTTCCAATGTTGAATACACAAGGATAGCTTGAGTGAAGTTGCATCTGTCGCAAATTTGCAGCATACGATAGAAGCATTTGCTGGCGCCTCAGGTGTAAAGGCGGCACACCAGACTCTGCTAGCAGGCTAGCACTGGGGCTTGTACGAAAAGCGCCCGTCGCCAACCTAACCCCGCTGTGGTGGATGCTGTTTACTTTTGCAAGGACACTTGGTCTTGCTGAGCCATATGCTTCACTGCCGTAGTCTAGCCAGGATAAAATATGTGCCCTATAGAATCGTAGGAGCACCATACGGTCAGCACCCCAATTAGTGCTGCTAGGAAACTTAAAGATATTCAGCTTCTTGGTGCATTCTACTTTGCAATTGAAAAGGAGCCCAAGAAATTGGTAAGAGTCAACAACGGGAAGAACGACATTTCCTAAATAAAGCTCAAGTTGTGGGTGAAGAGCACAGTGCCGACGAAAGTGGACAAGAGAGGACTTTGCGGTGGAAAACCGAAAGCCATGCTCTAAGGTCTAGTGTTCCACTCTCCTAATAGCTTGTTGTAAATGTCGCTCTGCAACTGCCATATTACGCGAGCTATAGTACAGAGCAAAATCATCCACATATAGCGACGGTATTACTGATGAACCAGCAACAGCGACAATACTGTTTATGGCAATCGCAAACATAGTGACACTAAGTACCGATTCCTGCGGAGCTTCATTTTCTTGAACGTGGTATTGCAAACATGCCCTCCCAACTTGGACACGGAATAGAAGGATGGACAATAAATTTGCAATAAATACCAGCAAGTTAGCTCTGAATCTCCATTGATGCAAGACTGAAAGGATACCATATTGTCATGTGGTGTCATAGGCCTTTTCTAAGTCAAAGAAAACAGCCACCAAATGCTGTTTGCGGAGAAATGCATCCTGGATAGAGCTCTCCAGGTGTACCAGGGGTCAGAGATCGAGCGAGCGACTTGAAAAAAACATTGGTACTCGGACAAAAGTCCGCGTTTCTCCAGACACCAGACAAGTCGGCAATTTACCATCCTCTCAAATAGCTTACACAAGCAGTTTGTGAGACAAATAGGTCTATAGCTTCCTGCATATTTAGGATTTTTTCAGGCTTGAGGACAGGAACGATTATGCTCTCTCGCCACTGAGGCAGAAACTCACCCTCTATCCAGATTCGGTTGAACACTCGAAGGAGATATAATACACTATCCTCACTAAGGTGTTTCAACATCTGGTCATGGACATTGTCTGGCCCGGAGGATGTGTCCACTCCGTAAAGGGCACATTATAGTCTTCTGAAGCTCGAGTGGCAAAACTAAGATGATGACGTTCTGCCTCCCGCTTCAGAGCAAGGAAATTACAATGGTAATTCCTGGAACCACACATATCCGCGAAATGCCACACCAGATGGTTAGCAATCGAGAGTGGTTCAGTGACGACACTGCCTGAAATGGAAATTCCTGGTGCAGAAGATGTACCTTGGATATCCTAAATACAAGTAACATATTTGTTACGTTCACACTTCTGTTTTAAATAACTGACAGTGATTTTACTATCTTGGACTCATGCAATGGGAATGGAACAAACATCCCCCTTTGATGATTGTGCTTACACTCAACGCCATCACAGTCTTAATGATATATAAGAAGAGGATACATTTTGGTTTCAAACTCTCAAATGTTCATGATTAACCATGTTTTAATCTTCAAAAACTGTTAATTCACTGTTTTTTTAAAAAACATATTTTGGTGCAATATCATTATTTTAGACGTTATAGTATAATATTTTATGAAATCACTGTCCAACATTTTACTCTATAGTTTATAAGATTGGAGAGATTCCATATCCATTAATGTTTAAGATTGGTATAGGCTGATGATGCCCGAAAAAAAGGGGTGAAACATGTACCATTGACTTTTATGTATTATGTATAAATTTTAACCACATGAAATAGTGGATTATATTGTATTGTATTGAACAGGTGGACCTATAAATATTATAATAATATTTGAGATATATCCTGAATACGTCGAAGTTTAGTCCACACTTGAGATGGAGTATGTGACGTCATAGACGACACTTGTCTCTCCTGATACTCATTCAGGACAAATATTTTAAGTTCCCTATGGGAATCAACATCTATATAATCTGATGGCCAGGCAGGCATCAATTTTTGGAAATGAGACATACCTCTCATAGTGCATTGGCACTGCTGGTGGCTTCAAGTAGGCAATGCAGTGGCCTCCACGGTATGCACTAGCCTTGCGTCTTGGGAGGTGTGCTAAGTCCCAACTGACGAGCCCAACTTAGCACACGAGGACAAAACGCAGGCAACCAAGAATGAGTTAGCTGGAAAATTTGTAACGTCCAATAACGGACCATTATATTGGTATTACTTATCTCTCCCACGAAGCTTTCTTACTTTGGTGAAAGAGAACTCGCACCTTAGCACGCTGTTTTTTAAAATGTTACCAAGTGGCCATAGTAGGCTGCCTACGATATTGTTTATGAGCGCGACGGCGTACCTTGATAGCTGCTGCAATTTCTTTGTTCCACCAAGGAACGAGTTTTCGGCGAGGAGTCCCTGAGAAGGAGGGAATGGATTGCTCAGCAGCAGCAAGGATAACTTGTATTATATAAGTTTTATCACCTCGACGGATTTCTGTTTCAACAAAGTCACAGAGTTCATCGTTTGTATTCAACCGAAACAGCGGACCCAACGCTCGGCTGCATAGACTTAAGTCTATGCAAGAGTATGTGTCATAACGCACACTGAAATGAGTTGGTTCACCTGGGTTAAAAATACATAAATACAGCTCTGTTACTAATGTTTCCAACTCCCTTCCCCTGAGGGAAGACGTTTCGGAGCCCAATATGGGTTGATGAGCGTTAAAATCTGCCAATAAAAGGAAGGGAGGAGAAAGCTGATGTATATCCATTTTTTTTTGCTATTTATTTTATGCCACACCGACACAGATAGGTCTTATGGCGACGATGGGATGGGATAGGCTTAGGAATGGGAGATAATCTCCCAGCCCTGTTTGACGATGCTGGCTGGGGCATGGCTTTCGCTGGCCTCTTAATGGGGGGGGGGGGGGGGGCGAGACTTAGCCTTCCGCCTGCTATGCCGGCTTAAAACTGTCAGCCGGCACAGACTTCTGTTTGGTCGAAGGAGGGGTGGTCTCCCCCTTCGAGCTTTTACTCTTTGCGACTTTGCTTGGAGGAGCAACAGTCGCCTTGGGTGCAGCAATCATCACCGGTAGTAACGATGTCGTGAAAGACGAACCTGGGAGACTCTGAGCTATGGAGCTGTAGTCTAGTGTATTGCACCACTCATTTAATTGAATTTGCCGATATTTAACATGTCACATTATACGATCAATTAAATGTATCGGTTGCTTCTCAAATGTAAGTCAAATAAATGGGCGCTTACAAATTTGCAGCTGCGCATTATTATTTTAATATGTATCTGCAGCTTGATCTCTCTTCATTAACCGTAAAATAAAATAAATGTTCTTTCGCCAGCATATTTTTTTATCATGACGATACTCTCCATTCCGTATTTCGTTATTGAAGTCAAACAAGTTTCTAATCCGCTGCACGATATCTCTCAGGGGATAGTATTATGTAAAAGAATTTTTTTTAAATGTAGGATCAACTGAGCTACCCTATATCCTCCTCTCTAGTTCGTCAGCCTATTCATTTCAGCTTAAATGTAATTAAGAATATTAATAACTCAATCCTTAAGTTCATTCATTCATCATCTTGCAGTAACTCTACTTGAAATAGTCTCCTATGATAATGAAATGAAATAGCAACTGAATTAATTTAAATTCTTAACTTCTAGTTTATTCAAAATTATAATAATCTTTGGAATGAATTATTAAACAGATAACATACTAATTTACATACGTTGTATTCTCATTAAAAAAAAAATAAACCACCTAACGTAATTAACATTATCCATGTGTACCATTTCATTGCCCGATTTGCGTCATGATCGGGAGTTACATCCCTAATACTTGCCATGCATAGCGATAAAAATGACGGAGGTTACATATTCTAGAGAGAAAATGCAGATATAACCAGTCAAGTAGGCCATGAGTTGATATTGCGACGATCGGACCTTAGCAATCCAAATGGCCGTGATAAAAGAATCAGATTGTTGTCCCGAGTAAAAAAAAGAAGACACCTTTAAAAAAAAAATCGTATTGATCATCGGAATGAAATTGTGAGCAAGAATTGGTATTCAAGAAAAGAAAAGGTTGAATTCAGAGAAGAAAACTGCTAATAGTATAATTACGGCAGTATATAAACCATAAAATATGAAGTAAAAGCATCGGGCGTGAAAGAAGTGAAAGGAACGAGGGAGATATCGCCCATAAGATTTGCCAATACGAACTCATAGCCGAAATCTTAAAAAAGATTTAGAGATCGGCAGCTTATTGTTTAAACTAGCGACAAACAAGAAATACTTAGAGTATTGCGCTAAATATTGCATCTTGACGAATAACTTACTAGATAGCTAAAATATATATTCAAATTTATTTGTTCCCTGTCTGGAGAATGCACCTAATGCTATCCTTCATTATGTTTCTACCGCAGGTAATTGACGGAGATACGATGGCTGAGTAAACCAGAAGAATGGGATCACAATCCGGTGGGAGCCCTTGCCAGCCGTCATCACCCACACCCGAGGCCAGTCACCAGTAACCAACGATGACGTGAACCGCAACTCGAGTCGGGAGCCAAGGGAGATCCAGAATGAAGACCATCCCAATCGAATAACGAAAGCAAGATAAGTCAAGTTCCTTATATTTAAATTTTCGTAGTTAAAATTACGTATATTTGGATGAACGATAGTAAATATTTAATTTAATATATGATTGCAGTATGGTTAATGTTTATTTCTTCAAGATAAAAGTTCTATGAGTAGGGTCATTAAAAAGGAATCCTTATAGCTTATTTAAGATATGGAGTTAGGTAGTCTTTGACGTTTCAAATCTATAATCAATGAGTAGGAATGCTTGTTTATTTTATGTGAAGCTTTGGAAAACCGACATTATCAATGTGATTCTGAAGATTTATGCCTTTCCTTGGGTAATTCAACTCCAGTCCAATGCAGAATGGTATTAGACCGTCTTCTAGATTAATAGAACTTAATTTGACGATAACTTGACACCAAAAGTAAGTAAGTAGAACCTGAAATATTAACACTCGCGTTATTTTGCTGAGGATATGTGATTGCTTGTGTTACGGAATACCGTAAACCCATGATAGGTGATGACATTATGTGAAAGGAATATACGTATACTGCATCATATGTGAAGCAACGAATGATTTTGTTAGGTGGAATCGTTATGATCGATAATCTTACGAGATTTAAGGCTAAAATAATGGAGATAGGGAAGTGTATAAGTAATGAGGAATTGTTATTGACAGAATGCGTATTCGGTGAAATACGACTAGATTTGAGCAGTTGGTAATATTTAAGCAACATAACGCTAATGTTACGTTATAGTTGATGTTTTCGTCATGTGAATTACGTAGCAGTATACGAAGTCGGGTTATGTGGCACATGCATACGATTGTAAGAGGTTAATGAACCTACAGGCTACTTATGGTATACGGTCATCAAAAATTATATACTAAAACAAGGCATTCGCGATTGAAAGTTAACATTTTTTTTTTTTTTTTTTTTTTTTTTTTAAGAATCTCACATAATAAGCTAAGCCTAAGTTGAATTTCTGTCAAACGCATGTTTGGAGGGAGGAAACGTCTTCATGACTGAAATGACTACTGCTTGTGGACAGGTAAATTTCCGATACCATTTTCTATTTTAATTTCGCGGAAAGATATTTATTTACGAATGGAAGTATTGCATTCCTAGATGTTTGATTAGCTTGTTTGCACATCTATGTTATGATAGGCTACTCCTATTTATTTTCAGATGGTTGTAGGACCAAATTAGTTTACCTAGTATAAAGAATATTTTATTTTCGGTTTTATTTGAGTCGATATATAGCTGTATGGTAATTTTTGAACCATATTTATGGAACTTACTTATGTTGTTTTCGTTATTACACAATGAAGACTTGAGAAAACAAAGAAAGCAAAGGTCATACATATGAATTTTGTAGGGATAATCAATGAAATTCAAATGATATTTTAATGATGTCTAATTGATATTTGAGTGGTACTTAGTTAATATTCTTGATATTTCGACATTATTTCGCCGATATTCCAAGGTGCTTCAGTCACTTCAGTGACTTTTCAACAATTTTTAAGCAATATTTAAACATTATTTCGCTGATATTCCAAGGTGCTTCAGTCATTTCATTGACTTTTCAACAATTTTTAAGGAATATTTAAACATGATTTCGCCGATATTCCAAAGTGCTTCAGTCATTTCATTGACTTTTCAACAATTTTTAAGGAATATCTAAACATTATTTCGCCGATATTCCAAGGTGCTTCAGTCATTTCATTGACTTTTCAACAATTTTTAAGGAATATTTAAACATGATTCCGCCGATATTCCAAGGTGCTTCAGTCATTCCATTGACTTTTCAACAATTTTTAAGGAATATTTAAACATGATTTCGCCGATATTCCAAGGTGCTTCAGTCACTTCATTGACTTTTCAACAATTTTTAAGGAATATCTAAAGCATTATTTTACCGATATTCCAAGGTATTTCAACCATTCCAACGACATCTCGACAATGTTTAGGGGATATTTTATAAGGTTTCAATAATATTTCGGTGAATTATTAATATTTCAAAAATATTGAAATGAGATTGTAATGTTAATGTCAACGATTTTTTTTATATGATAAGAAAATATTGAATTGTATTTCAATTTGGAATTGGAATTCCTAAGAGTGTAACTGAATATGTAATTGTAATTATACTTTATTCCAAGTACAACGAACTTTCAATAAAATAGGAGATAAGGATTTCAACCGGAATTCTTGTTATTCATTCAATTCATTATTGGAAGTGATATTAGATGGAGTACTTATAAATAATCAATAGATAAAATCAAAGATCTATTTTATTGTTGGCTACAATTAATTGGAATTGGTTTTGCGGGCGGATTTGGGGAAAAGGCTGTGCATTTCTCAGTTGAGTCCACGATAAAAAAGGTTAATTGAAATGAGTATCCCTGAAAGGTATTGTGCAACGAACGAATATATGATTTGATAACAAAATATGCTTCTCATGTGTTATTCACCGAAATAAGCCAATATCGGTGTAGATAAATGAATGCACATGTTGGATGGGATGGAATATACAAATGATTTTTTTTGCAGATACAGATGATGGTAATATGATTTGGTCGCAGACCTAAGTTGATGTAATTATTTCATTCTTACCTGCGTGTCGTCCTGAATTTTTAGGAGATGATTATATTTATTTGTCCATCCAACATTTTATATTAGATCATTATTAAAATTATAAAATCCTTTTAATCACAACCACCTACTCAATACATTATATTACTCATTGAATTATAAAATAATCATGAGGTGTCTTAAATAAAGGAACATGTTTCGTTCGACATAGCGAACATCATCAGCCTTAATTTACAAGGATTAGGTCAGGGCCCTGAGCTGAATGATAAAAATTGTTAAAAGAATGACAATACCATAATAAAAAGTAAAATGATAACATTAAACATGAAATTATAACAATATGTACAGATTAACAGCAAGTATGCAGAGGAATACTTTGAATGATAGTAGTCTATAAAGTTAAAACAAACATTAGGTTGTAAAAGTAAAAAGATATAGATATAGTAGATCTTAAATTATATGTCAATGCGTGAAGCGTGGATTAATTGTTGACTATGGAGTTCTTAATTGAGCAAAACAAAAGTTAAAATAGAGTTTATTGATTAGTGCGAATCAAGCTGAGTCAGTTAAAAGGCGCAAAGCGACGAAGCTAAGGTTGAAATGACGTAAACTTCAGTAGTTAGGAATTCTGTAGGAGAGCCAACACAATGCCAGAAGGAAATACAGGTTGAACTAGTCCGTATTTACACGCTAGCAGTAGAATTAAACTTATACAACGTAGGACACCAATGTGGACTCGTTAAGTGACTATAACTTGAAAGTAGGGAGAGTTCCAGCAAACCAGAATGGATGGAGCAGATTATGGCACAATTGGAGTTAGAAATCTGAAAAGAAAGAAAAGGGAGGAAAATAAAATTATGTTATAATGAAAAAAGGTTAGTAAAGTTAGAAGGAGGCTTACCCTTGGGACTAGTGTGAGGTGTTCGCTAACGTTGGCTGCGCGAATCAAACTGGCGAGTAACCTTATTGCTGCTTCTAGTATTGTATGTATGTATACGTAGAGGCGGGGAGTGAGTCATGTGAGGAGGAGGGGTGACCGATTCCTTAGGCGGGTCGGGTAATCGTGGAGGGGGTGTCGCATGAGAGGGCAGTAGAGTAGTAGTTGTTGTATTATTAACAGTTGTATAATTAAAGATTCTCGTAAAGTTATTATTATTTATATTGAAAAGAGAGAGTAGTTCTGGAATTTTCTCGATTATTGGACTTTTAATTTCTGAAGTATCATTTAAATTTTGATGCCGGTTGAAATGCTGGTCTAGGAATATGTAAATGTTCTCAAACTCTGTCATAAGTTTACTTTTATTGACGTATTTCAAGATTTGAAGGTCTTTTTCAATTGTAGTAAAACTGTGGCCAGTCTCTTCCATATGGGTGCTCATGGCGGAATACTTTTTATGTTTCGAAGCGTTGTAATGTTCAAGGTATCTGGTCAAAAAGCTACGTCCAGTCTGTCCGATGTAGGAGAATCCACAATGGGTGCATTTAAGCCTATAGATACCAGAGTTCGAGAATTTATTGTGATTAATGTTAACTATATTTGAATTGAAGAATATATTACGGTTCGTATATCGGGTTCTATAAGCGATGTTAATATCGTATTTCTTTAGAGGGTTAGTAACTTGAAATAGGCCTGGATTTGTGTAGGTGAAGGGAGCATATTTCGTTTTTTTAGGCTTGTCTGGAATCAATTTTGTTGCAGTTTTTAATTTTATCTTGTTAATGATTTTATTAATCATTAAGGGGTTATAGCCGTTAATTCTGGCTAAATCCTTAATATAGTTTAGTTCTTTTTTGCGATTTTCAGTTGTCAGCGGGATTTTTAATGCTCTATAGACAAGACTAAAAAATGCAGCCTGTTTATGAGATTGCGGATGTAAGGAATCGTTTCTTATAGTGATGGGGGCACAAGAAGGCTTTCTAAATATTTGAAAAATGAACTTATTATTCTCTCTTGAAATGTTTAAATCTAAAAAGTTTAGAGAACCATTGATCTCATCTTCCTTAGTGAATTTGACATCATTGTCAAGCTCATTAAGGGATGTTAGCACACTATGACTATCGTTTTTCTGTGTATCTATAATGGCAAAAGTGTCATCAACATACCTTAACCATAATTGAAGACCATTAATATTATTGATTATTTTGTTATTTTCCAAATCATCCATAAAGATATTAGCTAGAATGCCCGAGATCGGGTCACCCATTGCTAGGCCCTTTTGATGATATATTCTATTATTGAAGGTGAAATAGTTGTTATTAAGTACAAATTCTAACAGACTGATGAAATTATCTATTTCGCATTTGCTAAGGTTACTGTGTTTTAAAAGGTTTGATTTAATAATCTGCATTTTTTAGTCTTGTCTATAGAGCATTAAAAATCCCGCTGACAACTGAAAATCGCAAAAAAGAACTAAACTATATTAAGGATTTAGCCAGAATTAACGGCTATAACCCCTTAATGATTAATAAAATCATTAACAAGATAAAATTAAAAACTGCAACAAAATTGATTCCAGACAAGCCTAAAAAAACGAAATATGCTCCCTTCACCTACACAAATCCAGGCCTATTTCAAGTTACTAACCCTCTAAAGAAATACGATATTAACATCGCTTATAGAACCCGATATACGAACCGTAATATATTCTTCAATTCAAATATAGTTAACATTAATCACAATAAATTCTCGAACTCTGGTATCTATAGGCTTAAATGCACCCATTGTGGATTCTCCTACATCGGACAGACTGGACGTAGCTTTTTGACCAGATACCTTGAACATTACAACGCTTCGAAACATAAAAAGTATTCCGCCATGAGCACCCATATGGAAGAGACTGGCCACAGTTTTACTACAATTGAAAAAGACCTTCAAATCTTGAAATACGTCAATAAAAGTAAACTTATGACAGAGTTTGAGAACATTTACATATTCCTAGACCAGCATTTCAACCGGCATCAAAATTTAAATGATACTTCAGAAATTAAAAGTCCAATAATCGAGAAAATTCCAGAACTACTCTCTCTTTTCAATATAAATAATAATAACTTTACAAGAATCTTTAATTATACAACTGTTAATAATACAACAACTACTACTCTACTGCCCTCTCATGCGACACCCCCTCCACGATTACCCGACCCGCCTAAGGAATCGGTCACCCCTCCTCCTCACATGACTCACTCCCCGCCTCTACGTATACATACATACAATACTAGAAGCAGCAATAAGGTTACTCGCCAGTTTGATTCGCGCAGCTAACGTTAGCGAACACCTCACACTAGTCCCAAGGGTAAGCCTCCTTCTAACTTTACTAACCTTTTTTCATTATAACATAATTTTATTTTCCTCCCTTTTCTTTCTTTTCAGATTTCTAACTCCAATTGTGCCATAATCTGCTCCATCCATTCTGGTTTGCTGGAACTCTCCCTACTTTCAAGTTATAGTCACTTAACGAGTCCACATTGGTGTCCTACGTTGTATAAGTTTAATTCTACTGCTAGCGTGTAAATACGGACTAGTTCAACCTGTATTTCCTTCTGGCATTGTGTTGGCTCTCCTACAGAATTCCTAACTACTGAAGTTTACGTCATTTCAACCTTAGCTTCGTCGCTTTGCGCCTTTTAACTGACTCAGCTTGATTCGCACTAATCAATAAACTCTATTTTAACTTTTGTTTTGCTCAATTAAGAACTCCATAGTCAACAATTAATCCACGCTTCACGCATTGACATATAATTTAAGATCTACTATATCTATATCTTTTTACTTTTACAACCTAATGTTTGTTTTAACTTTATAGACTACTATCATTCAAAGTATTCCTCTGCATACTTGCTGTTAATCTGTACATATTGTTATAATTTCATGTTTAATGTTATCATTTTACTTTTTATTATGGTATTGTCATTCTTTTAACAATTTTTATCATTCAGCTCAGGGCCCTGACCTAATCCTTGTAAATTAAGGCTGATGATGTTCGCTATGTCGAACGAAACATGTTCCTTTATTTAAGACACCTCATGATTATTTTATAATTCAATGAGTAATATAATGTATTGAGTAGGTGGTTGTGATTAAAAGGATTTTATAATTTTAATATATTGTCCTCAATACGGTTCTATTATGAGATTAATTACATGTAAATTAGATCATTAGCCGGAGTATTTGAGGCAGTGAGGGAAAAGGCACAATACGAATAATGTACCCCGTACGGTGCACATGATTGGAATCAAGTCTTTGCCTCGAGGTAAGAAAATGTTGTAATCATAAAATTGAAATATTAGTGAAACGAAGGAAAAAAAAAAAAAAAAAAAAATATTGAACATTCTCATCCATCATATTGAATAGTAATGATGTCGAATATCTTGAATATTCATTATGAAAATCAATGTCACTATCATTTTCCATGACAATATTAATAATAATATCAATAATATTATTATCAAGAACGTTAATATCAAGAACGTTCATTCTCAAACTTTTCAAGTTATTAATCTCATCTTATTTTCTCAGATTATCATTTGTAACGAGTGCAAGATAAGCAAGTTCCTCTCATTATAGCTTTCAATGGCTATACTACAATGTATAAACAAAAACAAAAATTAATCAGTTCTTCCTGTCATTTGACAAAATATATCCATGATATCTTTTGGAAAAAATATATGTGAGTTGGCTAACATACCATAATTATATATTCTTTCAAATAGAGTTAACTAATTGCGAAAATTTCAAGGAATATCATCGATGATAATTATTTACCCGATACTGGTATTAATTCAAATTATGAAGAGGCTTCTTCCCAATAAATTATGACTTCGACATAAATCAGCTAGGACTATACATAATATGCGAAATTTCCTTAGGAAATACTCAGTTTAAACTTTATTATTACTATCCAGGAGTAATCTCTGGATGACCGTACACCAATAATAACCTGCAAATCAAGTCACCGAATGTACACCATATTTAACCCAACATCAAACGCTACTATTTAATTCATGTCGCAATTACCACGACTGTAACCTATCATCAGCATATTGTCGCGTAAATACGATCAATCATTTGTATATATATATATATCGTATTTGCATCATAAATAACATGACTCCATTCATCATTAAACATATTCAACATAACATTCACGATCTTAATCTCATTATTTCGTCGTATATCTATTCCCACATTCATATAAGAACATCAATCATTCTTAACCAAATAGCATAATAACAAATTCCACTATCATTTGATAATGATGCTTTACGGGTTTATTTATCAATTAACACAAGCAATTATTCTACACCTGTGAAAGAAAATGTATATTAATGCATCAGGCTCATATTTACTCACATTCGGTGACGTTTCGACGTTGAAACACGTTATACTGTCCTAGAGAATGATCTTTTTTCATTTCGCATAATAGTTGGATTAGGTCACATTATGAAGAACACATTCCTTCAATATTAAGTCGAAGTATCATTGCAAAGCTCTCCATAAATGAAAATAAACATCCCTACATATGAACGTGAACTCAAGTAACCGATAACTACCTAAATCCTTGCCCTTAAGACAATTATATGAGTTCTTTTGCGAAGATCCTGCACACTGAACTTATATCTCGAAGACTTGAATATTATGATTACATTTTAAGATATCAATACACTGCATTTTAATCAAAATATGGGTGATTTAAATGGATAAACTGCATGGAACTTATCTTATCTCTGCACTAGTCACTGGACTGGACTGGCTTCCATCTGCATCTTCCTTGGTTTACGGGATCTCGTTCATGGCTGCGTCATCACCGGGCAATGGCTATCAGGCTCGGCCGTGAAGAATCAGCTGGATGGTGTCCGCCAGTTGACAACCCCATCCTCTTGGCTTAGTTGCTCATGTTAATGTTGTAGTATACATGCGATAAAAAACATATTGGGAGTATAATATTAGTTCCACAGTCTAGAAGTATAATGGCTTAGCTTGTATCTTTCTACTTTCTAGCATTTGTTCTTCAGAAAAAATGATATTTTGAATTATAATGTATATGCAATGCTTTAAATGATCTCTAGTTTGACGTAGATCTGATTCGTAATGGTTAAGTCTGATTTCTTCTAAATAAAGCTTGACAACTACGGATTCGATCCACGGTTTCAGTCAATATTATCTCTTCCCTTCTTCTTAGTTTATTTTACGCTTGTGAATCTTTTTGTTTATTCGTGTCTTGGCATAAAGTCTTAATATTCTTAATTCTTCATACAAATAATCATCAAATATTCCCTCGAAAACAATCTATCTCTTCTTCTCGTCTTGATCCTCTCGTATATGTTCGTTCCGAATGCTCGTGGGTTTTTTTTTTTTTTTTTTTTTTGCGATTGTTCCCTTGCTGGTCTAACAATTAAAAAAACATCTATTTTTTTTAAAGTCACAGCCACGTTGATCCGATAGGTCTGATCGTCTTGTTTCCAAATCGTGGCTTACTTAAATCATTATGTCTGAATTTCTCTTGACATATTCACGGCTTATTTGATTCCGTATGCCTGTATTTTTTAAATACATTCTTCTATTGCGTAATCTTTGACATTTTGTCGCGATGCATGGCAAAATGTTGGTTTTATTGCGATGCATGGCAAATGATGGTGTTATAACATCTCGTTTTGACGTAATCAGGCAATGAAACGGTACAGTATTAGCAGTTTTATTCATGGAATTAAACTTACGGCACGCTTCTTGGTAGGAAAGATCATCCAGGGTCTTGATCACCTGGATCTTTTCCTCACTCAGGTATGCCGGACAGTTCCGATCTCGAGGAGAATGAAGACTAGAGCAGTTGGTGCACTTGTATGGAGTTCTGCACTCCTCCACATGTACCACACACACGACTGATTCGAACAACAAGATACTATTATGTCCAAATCTCTGGCCGGGACAGCATCGCATAGGAGGCGGGATGTACGGCCTCACATCGCTATGATAAGTTGTTACCTTGACTGTCTGGTAACAACACTGACAACTTGAAAGAGACAATGAAGGCACCAGTGGCAACGTCTTCTCCGTTGACTCTGTTCGTAATGCACCGGACGTGTCGCACCACGGTTCTTCATGTCTTCCATCAACTCTTAGTGTTCAAAATAAGGTCGCGGTGAAAGATGACTCCACGAACCAGATTCAATGATTTTTGCTCCTCCACTTCGACAGGGATTACGCCAAAGTGGTCACACTTAACTGATCGACTTGCAGTGCTGCACAAGTCTTCAAAAGCAAAACACTGTTGCACATTTATTATTTATTAATGCAACTTACCCCATGCAGAGGCTGCCACAGGGACAAAGTATGTCGACTACACAGTATTTTGTAATAGATAAGAAAAATGTTCCACCGATCAATACATTTATTGTGGATGAATTATTACACTAGTACCGGTTTCGACCTATCTTGGCCATCATCAGCTAGCACACAAATTTACAGTCATGGGATAAATTACAAAGTTACTTAAGAGCATCCGGATGTCTGATAAAAAATGGAAGTAAAATATATTGCAGTATGTTGCGTTAAAATGGCTCTGATTAAAAGTAGTGATGGTTAGAATAAACTAAATCCTATTGACTGAGCATGGACATGAGTACATAAACACGTAATCGCACACGTAAGATGCCCATCTCTGAGCAACAAGCACGTCAAAATTTTTGAATAGGTCTACAACTAAACGTCAAAAAATTTAAAAATAAAATAAAGAGGGGACCATGGCCACAAGACCCTTTTAGTCACCTTCTACGACAGGCAGCGATTACCTGTGAATGTATTCAGCCCCTCCAATCCACAGGGGGTCCAACAATTGTACCAAACCGCAATCCATACCCGCGCCTAGGTCGCCCCCTTTAGTCGCCTCTTACGATAGGCAGGGGATACCGTGGGTGTATTCTACATGTGCGTCCCCCACCCTCAGGGGGTGGGGGTGAATGGATCATGGACACGAAGGTTACTCAGAATGAGAAGATGCGGTGCATATAATGTGCCTTTGGTGGTATGGTCTTGTGAGGTGAATGGAGGAGGATAGGTTATCCAGGAAAATGGAGGAAGCCAGGGACAGAAAAAGGGAGACCAAGGTGATGATGGTTAGACTCGCTTAGAACTAATAAGAATATTAATAATGTTATTTGTTTTACGTCCCACCAACTACTCTTATGGTTTTTGGAGACGCCGAGGAGCCGGAATTTAGTCCCGCAGGAGTTCTTTTACGTGCCAGTAAATCTACCGACACGAGGCTGACATATTTGAGCACCTTCAAATACCACCGGACTGAGCTGGATCGAACCTGCCAAGTTGGGGTCAGAAGGCCAGCGCCTTAACCGTCTGAGCCACTCAGCCCGGCTCACTTAGAACTACACAAAGTGACAGAGCTAGTTGCGTGGAGGTTAATTGTTCAGGTTACCTAGACCTAGGAGATCCTGAGTAGCTGACTTTTGAGACTTGTTTGGCTCCACAGCTGTTCGTCCAGGCTTGGGGCTAGTTGATCCCTTTGGTTTAGGCAGCAGCTGAGGTACTGGTACTTCAGTCAAAGAAGAGTTTGATTTCCTGTTCTGCTGAAGCTTTTCCTCCTTCTTCCTTCTCCGCTGTCTCTGAGCCTCTTCCTCTAGCTCCTTGTCCCAATTAACCTGGAAACCGCAACAAGAACCTTGTTTTACAGCACTTTTTGCCTAGAGTAGTACAACAAGAAGTCTGCCATCCAAAACTCAACTGCTGGGCAGAATTTCCTGAACATATCATGGTTAACTATGCTTTATTGCAAAATATTTACCTGAAAATGTACTCCATTGGCCCATTATTTTCACTTTTAATGGATAAAACATGTGCAAGTTAAATAAATTCCTACACATTAATGGCAGACATTTTGAAATGGTTAATTACTGAAAAATCAGACTGCAATCACATGAATTACATATTAAATATAACATTTATTTACATTTTACTCCATACTGAATACTTGTTTTTCAGCCATACTAACTCAGCCATCTGAGCAGGCTGGAACAACTTGTGTTTGAGCTGGGATTCATGCGTTTCAGCTTGGTTGAGGCATAATTAAGAAATGGACACCATCACTTTTAAGCTTGTCTGCAACTTTTTGGAAATAATTTTGCCATCAGATGATAAAGATTTTGATTCCATTGGGGAACCTGAACTGGAACAAATATTTTCAGGCATCAATTTTTGAAAAATGAGACGAAGTGTCTCATAGTGCATTGGCACTACTGGTGGCTCAAGTAGCCTATGCAGTGGCCTCCTCGGTATGCACGAGCCATGCGTCTTGGTAGGTATGCTATTTACCAACCAACTGATGAGCCCAACTTAGCATACTGGGGCGAAAATTTATAATGTCCAATAACAGACCAACTATATTGGTATTATAAATTTACTCATTCGGAACAAATATTTTCAGGTTCCCTATGGGAATCAACATCTTTATCACCTAAAACCAAAGGCGCAATCATTGCTGATAATCAGGAATTGCAGAAGGCCATGCAATTTAAATATCCAGATGTGATGTCCTCTGTGATAATATCACAACACCGCAGTATGCCCAATAGCACTTAATAGGGTAGAATATCATCTTTGACTAGGCTGGGCTCATCCTGACCACATTCAGGATACACTCTGTTAACAAAGCGAGGAAGGTACAGCCATGTCGTCAGAATCAATGGCTGCTCTGTAACAAAAAATGGCCCTACAATTAGACCCAGCCTGTGAAGCACTGGAGTGACGATAGCAAGGAAGATACGAAAGATGTTGGTCCAACTCCTCAAAAAGACACCAGCAACGGGGAAAAATGGGCTAGGTACAAGGTAACAGCAGACACTATCTGAAAGGAAAAATGCTAGAAAGGAGAGTTGGAAGGCTGTCGCTATTTTGCTAAAATAAGGGTTAGTTCACAGTCCATTTTTGCCAAATTTCTTTTCAGGCTATCTGTGCAAGCGAAGTGAAATATGGGGACATCCACATCACGTTGGACAAAAAATTATGAACATTTAAAAAGATTTAGAAAGCTTCAAAATCAATATTATGTACAAAATATTTTCCTATCTGTAATAGTGCTCACAGTTTATTACCTTTTGCAACTTCCAAGGCCCAACTTCCAAGTTATCCTTAAATTGAACAATATTTTATTTTCACACATAAAATGTAGGCCAGACCCAGGAAGTACAAACACCTGATGCAGATGTACACAGATATACACCCTGACCCTGGAGAGGTACGCATGATTTCGCTGGCAGATCTACAGGCTCGCTATCAGTTGTTTTTCCAGCGTCAGAATGGGAAAAGTTGGCAATCTCCACAGAGAGGTCAAATTGTGACGGTATAGCACCCTGGTACCAGCGACTCTGAAACAGTGCAGCTGCTCTCGTGTCACTGTTGTGATTTAAAGGAGGATGCAACGTAACAACAGGCTCATTGATGCCAAAGGCCAACAAAGGCTGTCGCATGTTGTTTGTAGTGACTGGAAGGCCATGGTTCGAGAAACTGCAGAACTACAACAGTAGTGACCAGGGCAATATTTCACAACACACGGTTCAGTGAATACTGCTGCACACGAGACTGTGGAGTTGAACACCTAGTCATATCCCAGTTACGACTGCACTCCACCGATAGCAATGGGCACAAAATCAACAACACTGGACCTTATCTAATGAATCAAGATTCCTGGTTCACCAGCCGAGCCCATGTACGCCGAGGAGCAGTGGATGCTACAGCAACAGGTTGGACTGCTGGGCGGAGACAGACAGTGATGGTCTGAGTGATGTTTTCATGGGACATTCTGGAGCCCATGAATTGTTTGCGTCAACAGTGTTCCCTGATGTTGATGCCTGCTTCCAACAGGACAATGCACCATGCTACTCTGCCAGAAGTTTGAGAAACATGACAGTGAATTTACTTTGATGCTGTAGTCCTCAAATAACCCAAATGTGAACCCAACTGAAGATTTTTAGTTTGATTTGGAGAAGTGCATTTGTACTACATCACCAATGGGAAGACGTGTGGTCTTGCGAGCGCAGATTCGCAACACGTTCTTCCGTGGGAAATCATGGAGCGAGCACATCAAACGGGGTTCGATCCGTGACTTTCCAGTCAGAATCCCTAATAATCATGAGTAGTTTCAGTGTAACATATAAAGAGAAGATAAAGCAAAAAACTGTGGGAGTGATTAAGTGTAAATCAAATATCAGTGCAGTGAATAAGTGCGGAATTACAATTATACTTAAAACCATTTCTTACAGCTAGTCTCAACTTGGAATATTCAGTGAGCCAGAGAGTGAAGCAATATTGGGCAATAAGAATATTTGGCAGACAAGGAAGTAAACAGACCAGAAAGTCTCAAATTGGGTGGACCAGGAAAAGCAAGCATGATTTTGGTCACGTAGGAAGGTGCCCTGTAAAATAAGAATGCACATAGCGGTGCAATCATTCCTTATAGAAATATTCTGTGGAAGATCACCAGTCACATGTAGGTGCAGGAGACGGGTGGGACAACACTTGAAGTAACCAATAGGAAGGTAACAGATCAGTGACATGAGGGAACATTGTATTAGGGGATGACTTGTTCTAGAAGCTCAGAGAAGTGATAAAAGGGAGTGACAAGGGAGACTTTTCTTTTTCTTTTTTTCACCGACACAGATAGGTATTATGGACGATGGGACAGGGAAGGGCTGGGAGTGGGAAGGAATCGGCCGTGGCCTTAATTAAGGTACAGCCCCAGCATTTGCCTGGTGTGAAAATGGGAAACCATGGAAAACCATCTTCAGGGCTGCCGACAATGGGGTTCGAACCTACTATCTCCCGAATACTGGATACTGACCGCACTTAAACGACTGCAGCTATCGAGCTCGGTAGGAAGACACTTGGTGATTCTGGTGGTCATTCTGGTGGTGATTCTAGTGGGCATTCTGGTCGGTCAGTCATACTGGTAACTTGAAAATGAACGTTCTCTCGGTAAGGGACGGACACTAAGTCACTTGGCAGAGAGCAGACTGTAAAATATACCCAGTGAAGATAGCAGTATATGGAGTTAGTCGGATCAGGCAGTAGTAGAGCCTGCCATCAGTTGGTGAAGATAGCAGTATGAGAAGTTATTCAGATTAGGCAGCAGTTGAACCTGCCAAGCAGTAGAACTGGTTACCTGTGTCATACAGGTTAAAGCACAGGGACAGTATGTAGAAAACTCACTGAGTGTTTGAAGGAGACTGTAGCTTCAGTTCACATTCACCTTAGAAAGAGTTCTGTGTTCGAGTCCTGAAACCGTCAGGGAAGAATCTGAGAAACCCTACAGCGAGGATTCAAGAATGAAGCAAGAAGAAAGAAGCTTCAAAACCCGAGATAAGTATCAACTGGTTAAGAGATTTTTAAAGACTGAAGGGAATTAATAAGTGTTGTGTAGTGAAATGTAAAAGTGTGTGTGTTCTAAAGAAGTCAGAGACTGATAAACTGATTACTTAAAAGTAATGGTGAGAGAAGAATAATTACAGGTGTGCTGTAGTGTTACTGAAAAGAGTATACTTCTCAATCTGTTTAAAATAAATTAGAGTAAGAATTTAATGGTGTCAGAAAGTGTTTTGTATCAAGGTCAATCTGATATTTCAACCCTAGTGCCCAGCCTGTCCATTCCCTAGGCACGACAGCAGTATGAGATACCCCCCTGGCTAGAGTTAGCAACATGCCATGTTAGATAGGTAAAAACTCATTACACGTTATAATTTTCATATTTTGGTCCGTATTGAATTGTACATTAAAGTCAAAGAAATATTAATGTATTTTATTCAATACATGTATTGAATAGGTGGAATAAAATAAACATTAATATTTCTTTGACTTTAAGGTAAAGGCTCGTCGGTGTATGAAATTAGCAACCTCTTCCAATCCTACCTACAGATGGTGCCACTACAACCCAGCGGGAAACTGGGCATGTGAGCCAGCAGGATTGGTAGTAACCACCACTGTAATTCTCCCAAGAAAACCTCATAGTTCTTCCCAATTTAAGTGTTCCGGAGCTTCAAGTTCCTTGGTCGGATCTCTGAGGGGGCAGAGAGCCTAGGTTGAGATAAATATGCGATGCTGCAAGGAGCAGGAAGGAAAAGTTGACATAGTCACATGAGAAATATAGAGAACAGGCAAGAATATATTGGGAATAAGCGAGATGGACCAGTATGGGTGAATTTGCTACAAATGAACACATGGTCTACTACTCTGGATATGAAAACCAAAGGAAAAATGGGGTAGCCCTTACAGTTAGTAAACGGTTGTGTAACATTATAATGGGGTGCAACTTTAAAACTGACGTTTTCAAGGCCAACTTTTTAACACCACAGTCATACAAGTTTACGCTTCAACCATCAAAGATGAAGAAGAAGATAATGACCAGTTCTATGAAGATACACAAGAATTACTACAGCTGACAACAAAAAAGGATGTTTTCACTGCTGGTGAGTGGAATGTCAAAATAGGAAATTGAATTATAGATGGCATAATAGGAAAATATGACCTTGGTACAACAAATGAAGAAGGGCATAGACTTCACGACAATTCACCGGTCATTACAAATATGTGACGCCTATACCTCGCCAGATGTTCAGAGGTGGAGGAGTGTTAACAATCAAAACAAGACCTGGAGGTGATTGTCAATCAGGTTACGAGCTCTTAATTCTGGCTTAAATTGACAAGGATAAACAATGTTTCTTGACTACAGAGTACAGGTTAGAAACAGATTTACGAGCTGTGGTCAGAAGTGAGCTGTGTATTCCAAGAAAAAAGAACAATGAGGTCAGATGAAGCTATGCACATGGCAGAAGAAAGACAGAAAGCAAAAATTAAAGGGGAAAGATAAAAGGTCTCTAAATTAAATGCAGTTTCAGATATTAGCTAGAAGACAAGAATGAACTTTGCAAGGAAACAAAATAAAATAAAATGTGTAAGGCAAGGGATCTTCAAATGAAACTGGAAACATAAGAGGAAGAATCCATGGAAATATTGGAATGATAAAGCATAAGGGTTGTAAATATCTAACAGAAGCAGAGAAGTTTAAGGAAAAGTGGATGGAATATACACAGAAGGTTTGTATGAGAAAGAACTAAATACTACTCAGGACGAAAATGATGTAATCTCACAAGGGGGCATTCCCTACAAGTCACCACCGATTTCGCTCAAATTTATAGAACATGCAGGGCTTGGCTAGAAATGAAAGTGCCCGAAGTGGGAACTCCAGATGGCCAAGCGTATAGAAAAAAAATTTAAATGTTGATGCGGCTCTCGCACCGTATAAGCCACTTACGTTCGTGCGCTCGCCGAGCAGCAATTGGCGTAGCGGTAAGAGCTCGGACAAGTAATTCGATGGTCGTGGGTTCCACTCCCGTGTGGAGACTTTTTTGTTTCCTTTTTCTCTCAACTTTTAGGTTATTCATTTTCCAATTAATCAAAGAGGTAAATAATTCATTTTATTTATTTATACGCAAAAGGCATAGAAAAGGCAAAGAAAAGAGTCGTCCCGAACAGTCAGGGACACCTTTTTTCTACCTGCGCCAAGAATGTATTGTTCGTGAACAGCCGCCGGGAGCAACCTTCAAGTAAAAATGAATCTTACAGTGAAACGACTATTGACGTTTATCGCACATTCTCCAAGGAGGGGAGATAGCCAATAAAGGAGAAAAAAGAATTTCTGTTTGAACACGTCGGGAAAGTTTGCAACTCCACATTTTCTACAATTATGCGCTCATTAAAAAATTACGTCCTATATGCCTTTTGCATTTAAATAAATAAATAAATAAATAAATAAATAAATAAATAAATAAATAAATAAATAAATAAATAAATAAATAAAAATAAAGGAATAATATAAAAATTGAGAAAACACGAAGTCTCCACACAGGGAGTCGAACGAACGACCATCGAATTACTAGTCAGAGCTCTTACCGCTTCGCCAACTACTGCTCGGCGTGTTCGTTAACGTAAGTGACTTATACGGTGCGAGAGCCGCGTCAACATTTTTACATTTATTTTTATTTTCTATGCCCTTGGCCATCTGGAATTCCCACTTCGGCTACTTTCATTTCTAGACGAGCCCTGCATGTTCTATCAATTTGAGCGAAATCGGTAGTGACGAGTAGGGAATGCCCCCTTGTCATATCCACATATTCTAGAAAGTTTTCTTTAAGTTGCAATGCCACGGATGGATCTTATGACGAATTCTTGAAAGTGAAGTCAACTGGGGCCTAGAAAGTATTGCAAACAATCAGGCAAACAGATATGATGGAATCCCAGCAGAACTGTTCAAAAATCCTATGAGAGGATGCTATGGAAGTGTTGCATTCAGTAAGTCAGTAAATATGGAGAACCCAGAAATGGCCAAAAGGTTGGAAAAATTCAGTGTTCATCACGATTCCAAAGTAGAGCAGTGCTGAAGAATATTCAAACTACTTAACGGTCTCACTTATTCGGACACTAGCAACATTCTCCTCGTGATAATGAAAAATAGGCTTCGGCAGTATATGGACCGAGAAGTACCTTAAGAGCAAGCCGGTTACCGTAAAGGCAGAGGAACCTGAGACCAACAGCTAATATTTGCTGAATTGCAGAGAAAGCAAGAGTATTCCACTAAGACTGGCTACTGTGCATTTTTGACTTTGTTTGACTGCAATGACCACAATAAACTCTTAGGAACACCAGATCACCTTATATGCCTTCTGAGGAATCTCGACTCTAAGAAGCTTCACTGAAAATGGAACAAGTAAAGCGTCAAGAATGAGAAAGGTGTACGACAATATTGTCACCCTATTTATTCAACTTATATGCTGAGTATATTATGAGGAGTAACAGCTTAGACAGACAAAGTGAAGAAGAGCTCAAGTATCTCCTCCTATCACTTCCCAGCGTAGAGGAAAATCCCTGCCAAAAATGACTGCAACCATGAAATTAAAGGACGGTTGCTCTGTGGGAGAAACACAATGGTCAATCTTGACAGTGTTTTCAAGAGTAGGAACACGACTTTAAGAACTAAGATCTACTGTATTTACTCTCATATTAGACCCCTTTTTCCCCTACTTTTACGGCCAAAAAAGTAAAGGGGAGTCCAATATGCGATAACCTCTAATTTTGTGCAGCGAACACGACTTCTAGGCTACAAATTGTAAATGCAAACATTCTACACTGTTCTTTAACAAACTTATGAATGTATTTGAGTTATACTGGTTTTGGTGTGGGTTACCGTAGTCACGTCCAAGATCGTGAACCATGGGCAACGGCTGAGTGGCCTAGTAAGTGGTCCTGAGAGTCGGGATACCAGTTGGTATGGAATGGGAGTGGACATCTCGGATATATTCCGAGTCGTGGCCCTCATTATGTTCAGGCAGCTAGGACTATACAATTCACCGGTGGTCCATAACCTGTTAGAGGAGAGATCCTCATCTGGACTATGTGCAAGTAGCATAGCATCCTGCTTCATGAATTTACCGAGCTCACAACACTTTAAGCAAGCCTCGGACCTATGGGAGTAGCGGAGTCCCACCCCATTTGACAGGCGAGGGACTCCTTGGAAACAACTTGGCGAACGAAATGGAATTTGATGGGGAGCTATCAATATTAATGGGGCTTATGGAAGAGTGGTGGTGGTGATTGTTTTAAGAGGAAGTACAACTAGGCAACCATCCTCTATGTAATACTAATCAGAGAGAAAAAATGGAAGGGGTCCGACACTTCGAAAAATGAAGGTATCGGCCAAAGGAAGACAAGGGCCACGAAGGGCATGAAAATGAAAGACTCCCTAGCCCTCGCAAACCTAATAGCGTCAGGATCGGAAAAGAACAAGAGTTGACCAAGGGAGGTCGGATAGGATAGATGAAAGTGAGGAGCCTGGCACAAGTAAGTGGAAGCAATGCCAGGACTCAGCTGAAGGCCCCGTGGTCGCCAACCCACGCTCCAAAGTTCAGAGCCCCTGAAGCCCCTTTTAGTAGCCTCTTACGACAGGCAGGGAATACCGTGGGTGTCATTCTACTGCCCCCACCCACAGGGGGGGCTTATGGAAGAAAGAAAGTAGAACTGGCTGAGTCTGCAAAGAGGATGCGTCTGGATGTGCTAGGAGTAAGTGATATTCGGGTAAGGGGAGATAACGAGGAAGAGAGAGATGATATAAAGTGTACTTGACGGGTGTTAGAAAGGGAAGGGCAGAATCTGGGGTAAGGCTCTTTATCAGGAATACCATTGCACGTAACATAGTTTCTGTTAGGCACGTAAATGAGCGAATGATGTGGGTAGATTTGTCAGTTGGAGGAATTAGGACAAGAACTGTGTCCGTGTATTCACCATGTGAGGGTGCAGATGAGGAAGTTGACAAGTTTAAGAAGCATCGAGTGATATCGTGGTCTGGGTCAACAGCAAGGATAGAATAGTGCTAATGGGTGATTTCAATGCGAGAATTGGGAATAGAACTGAAGGATACGAAAGGGTGATTGGTAAATGTGGGGAAGATATGGAAGCTAATGGGAATGGGAAGCGTTTACTGGACTTCTGTGCTAGTATGGGTTTAGCAGTTACGAATACATTCTTCAAGCATAAGGCTATTCACCGCTACACATGGGAGGCTATAAGTACCAGATCCATAATAGACTATATTTAAACCGACTTCGAATTCAGGAAATCTGTCAGGAATGTACGAGTTTTCCAAGAATTTTCAGATGATACAGACCACTATCTGATCTGTAGTGAACTAAGTATATCTAGGCCTAGGGTAGAGAAAGTGAAATCTGTCTGCAAACGAATAAGGGTAGAAAATCTCCAGGACGAGGAAATTAGACAGAAGTACATGGATATGATTAGTGAGAAGTTTCGAACAATAGACAGTAAGGAGGTTCAGGATATAGAAAGTGAATGGGTGGCATACAGGGATGCTGTAGTAGAAACAGCAAGGGAATGCCTAGGAACAACCGTGTGTAAAGATGGGAAAAGGTGAACATCTTGGTGGAATGATGAAGTGAGAGCAGCCTGTAAACGTAAAAAGAAGGCTTATCAGAAATGGCTCCAAACAAGGGCTGAGGCAGACAGGGATTTGTACGTAAATGAAAGAAACAGAGCGAAACAAACAGTTGTTGAATCCAAAAGAAGTCGTGGGAAGATTTTGGTAATAACCTGGAAAGGCTAGGTCAAGCAGCAGGGAAACCTTTCTGGACAGTAATAATCTTAGGAAGGGAGGGAAGAAGGAAATGAACAGTGTTTTGAGTAATTCAGGTGAACTCATAATAGATCTCAGGGAATCACTGGAGAGGTGGAGGGAATATTTTGAACATCATCTCAATGTAAAAGGAAATAATCCTGGTGTTGTGAACAGCCAAGCTCATGAGGAAGAAAATGATGTTGGTGAAATTATGCTTGAGGAAGTGGAAAGGATGGTAAATAAACTCCATTGTCATAAAGCAGCAGGAATAGATCAAATTAGACCTGGAATGGTGAAGTATAGTGGCAAGGCAGGGATGAAATGGCTTCATGAAATGAGCGTGGAATGTTGGTAAGGTACCTTCAGATTGGACAAAAGCAGTAATTGCTATCTATAAGCAAGGGAACAGGAAGGATTGCAACAACTATTGAGGTACCTCATTGATTAGTATACCAGGCAAAGTATTCACTGGCATCTTGGAAGGGAGGGTGCGATCAGTCGTTGAGAGGAAGTTGGATGAAAACCAGTGTGGTTTCGGACCACAGAGAGGCTGTCAGGATCAGATTTTCAGTATGTGCCAGATAACTGAAAAATGCTAGGAGAGGAATAGGCAGTTGTGTTTATGTTTCGTAGATCTAGAGAAAGCATATGACAGGGTACCGAGGAAAAAGATGTTTGCTACACTGGGGGACTATGGAATTGAAGGTAGATTATTAAAATCAATCAATGCATTTATGTTGACAATTGGGCTTCGGTGAGAACTGATGGTAGAATGAGTTCTTGGTTCAGGGTGCTTACAGGGGTTAGACAATGCTGTAATCTTTCATCTTTGCTGTTCGTAGTTTACATGGATCATCTGCTGAAAGGTATAAAATGGCAGGGAGGGATTCAGTTAGGTGGAAATGTAGTAAGCAGTCTGGCCTATGCTGATGACTTGGTCTTAATGACAGATTGTGCCGAAAGCCTGCAGTCTAATATCATGGAACTTGCTAGTTGCTTTACGTCGCACCGACACAGATAGGTCTTATGGCGACGATGGGACGGGAAAGGGCTAGGAGTGGGAAGGAAGCGGCCGTGGCCTTAATTAAGGTATAGCCCCAGCATTTGCCTTGTGTGAAAATGGGAAACTACGGAAAACCATTTTCAAGGCTGCCGACAGTGGGGTTCGAACCTACTATCTCCCGAATACTGGATACTGGCCGCACTTAAGCGACTGCAGCTATCGAGCTCGGTTCTTGGAACTTGAAAATAGATGCAATGAGTATGGTATGAAAATTAGCCTCTCGAAGACTTTGTTGCAATGCACACGGAAGCGAGAAACTTTATCCCCTCGTCGTGGGAAAGTTCGATAAGCCACAATGTTTTAAGGGCGTCGGGCACTTTCCGTGCAAGTACAATACATCTAAAAATACAAACAGTACAGTAATCCAAAAAATAATGCACTTGCACATGGGAGCCATCATAGATTTCTCCTCGTCTTTGAATCATGCTTTTTTTTTCTTTCTTTCGTTCGTTGCGTGAGGTTATGTTTGACAGCGAGTTATCCAAGTGCATTATTTCAATACTGTAAATGCAATGCACCCCCCTCTGATACATTTTGGAAATAGGGTTTTTTTTAATGGCATTTGAAAGGTTTAAACTGTGAATCAAGGTTACTGCATGCAGTAATGGGCCTTAGGATATTTTGTAACGCGGCAAAGGTTGGCACTTCTGAATTATGAATTGGCGGCTAATTCCACACAACGTAATTCGAAGTCCAATTTTTGAGTCTAAACGACTTCAAATTAACGAGATCTTACTGCATCTACTTCTAATTGAAAAAAAGAATTCAAATACATAAAAGAACTAGCAAAACATAACGGCTTAAAACCTGACATGATCAGTAAGATTATTGGTAAAATAAAATTGAAAAATGCCACAAACTTAAGTTCTGATAGGTCCAAAAGAATAAAAATTGCCACCTTCACCTTCACTAACCCAGCTATATACAGCATTACTAATCCGTTAAAGAAACACTATATCAGAATCGCCTACCATACTCACAACGCTAATCGGAACATATATTGTAATTCCAACTCTGTAAATGTTTCACAGGATGTTTTCGAATTCTGGTATTTACAGAGCTAATTGCACCCAGTGTGAATTTTCTTGTATCGAGCAAACTGGCCATAGTTTTAGAACTAGATACTTGGAACATTATAACCACCTAAAAGAATAAAAAATACTCAGCTATGAGCAACCATGAGGGATATCGGCCATAATTTTACTACAATAGATCAGGACCTTCACATTATTAAATATGTAAATAAAAGCAACTTAATGACCAAATTTGAATAATGATTCTGAAAACAATAGCACGATAATTGAACAAGTCCCCACGTTGCTTACTAATTTTGATATAATTCATAATTTCACAAGAATTTTCAATTATAAACTCTTAAATAAACCCCCGGTCGTAACAGCAGCTTCTGCCTTATCTCCTCTTTGTGCCATAACTTCACCGCCAACTTCTAGCGCTCTCAAGTTTGCGCCTACCCCTCTTCTCCCAGCTTGCTCTCCACCCATACAGGCACACCCCTACAACACACGTAGCAGAGGACAGACGATTACCAGACCTCCTCAAGCGGCTAAGGTGACTAGTCGCCTCTCTACCATCATACGGGGTAAGCCGTCTTAGGCTCTCAATTTATTGGATACTCTAATTTTCTAGAAACTGACGCACATCTTTTCTCTTATATTTTCAGACTTCAGTACAAGCTCATTGCGTTTCATTCTCCAACTAAGACTTTGCTGAACTCCCAATAGAAACTCGAGGACACCTGCTTTCAGTTTTAACCTTTTATTAAATGAAATCTGGACATTTGCCTCTACATACTTATGCAGTTTCAGGTGTGATTCAATTCTGTGATGTGAACTACTCTATTAGTCAACCAACTATTAAGTGATTTTTCGTTCCTGACTCATTTCTATGCAACAGAATGAGATTTAACAGTGACTATTCTAATTTACCTTAGACTTCACTCAACAAAAATAAAAATTTTAATAGTATTGTAAAAAAATTGACTGACAGCAATGTGAAATCTAACATGATTTTTATTTATTTTATCATCAGCTCATATAATTTGATGTATTTTAACCTCCGTCAATAATGCGGAGGTAGTGTTTTTAGTTCATTATCTTAATTATTTGAAATTGTTATAAGCTTACACACTAGTTTTATAGTTATTGATCTTCACTAATGTGAACATTAGATTTTAGAGAACTACTATACTTTGAGATCACTAGGTTCGGGGCCCTGAACAAACTTTAGCTTAAGTTTATTCTGGCTGAAGATACTTACGACAGTTAAGCGAAACATGTCCCAACTTATAACACCAGTTGCAATGATTTTATAATATATATAAGGCTTCATAAGTATCGGAGAGGTGGTTTAACTTATTGATTTCAATTACAATTTTTATAATCTGATATCCAATATGGTCACAATGAGATTATTATAACATGTAACTTCCCTGTTACCGCGGTGTCGTCATTCCAAGCGACGTCATCTTCACTGCCATCTCGTCAGCCATGCACTGCAATCGAGACAGAGAGCATTCGAGGTCCCGTAGCAACAACCGTGGATATTTCTTAACTAAAGTAAACTAGTTTCCTCATCCCGAGGTGGTGCAGCTCTTTTTCAGAGGGAGTTGCATGTACCACTTTTATCGCAAATCAATCTTCCTGCCATTTGTACATCTCTGGCAATACAGTACCAGGAATCAAATTCAGGCTCCCAAGAACGGCAACTAATTGTGCTAACCATTACGCTGGAAGACATTCTCAACTACAAAACACATACATATATACATGACTGATGCGTGCTTGCAATGTGCGGGTCAGACACGAAACTATTCAACTATTTGTGCGACGTCATCAGAGCTGCAGCAGACCTACTGTCCCCTTCAAATTTGGCATAAAAGTAATATTTTAATATCTACGAGTGTAAGAGTATTATTTCACCAGCAAGGGCGGAAATTTTTCCCAACTCCGTGTCACAGAGAGATGAGCTCGCTCGAAACCGGAATTTCCAAGCGAGGAGAGAACAGTGGATTTTTTGTGTGTCAGACTGCCAGCTGCCTGCCACGTGACATACAGGGAGAAACCAATACGATCAAGGTCGCTCTACACCTGAAAGTATTCCAATAAAAATGTATCAGCCTATCAGGTGCAAGTCATTGACCAATCACAGACGATTACGGCGACACACCCTCATCTTAAGACAATTATATAGCGGTGTTTCCCGAAGGAACTGTCTCTTTTGTGATTTGAGCTTTTCTTGGGTCTGCGCCTCTTTCTTTGACTGTCTTGGGAATTCAACGCGACGTTCACATTGCAGACATTCATTCGGCAGTACAGACTCATTACATATTCTAGATCTACGAGTTTAGCAGATTGACGGAAGAAGATGCATATTATTCAGAAATATCATTCATCGTGTGTGTGTACTGCGCACATCTTAAAACTTATTTGTCAGTTTCAGCTCCTTCTACTTGGGAAGAAAGAAGAGGAAGACTACGTGCGGATCGAGACAAATTCAAGATGCCAATACATCAGCAAGAGGAAGTTACTACTATTCCATGTTCGTCCTCACAGCTACAATGGTATTCTAAAATGTGAGGCAATTTCCGACATGGAGGAAACGGCGATCGACGGTGGGTGACCTATCTCATGTCCAGGGTCATCGGCCGAAATCCAGTTTCATCAATCACTTAAGTATAATATTATAATTTATATCTGTTCATCTTTGTAAACACAATGTAGACATAACACTTCCTTATTCATTTGGCATAATTTTCTTCTAGTCTTACAGTAGTTTGCTATTTCATTTCTTCTTTCTATGGTGCAAGGTAGTTAGTTATTGTGTGTGAATAATTATTGGTTTCTATTAGTTAGTTAGATATGTGTGAGTGTCTTCGATATTTATTCTGACTTTCCCAATTCAACAGTATAGGAGTGATTTAAAATAATTGACCTCTCCGATAAGGATAATTTAATTTTGAAACAATTTGTAAATTTATTTGAAGTCATGTGGGACAGATTATTGGTACGTTTCATTACGTCGAATTTCCCTAGACGTTATTACGATCTTTATGTGGATTTCAAACGTGTTAGTGTCATCTGGTAACTTTATCGAACTTTCGCTTACGCGGATTTGTGATCTCGCACATTTAATAATAATAATAATAATAATAATAATAATAATAATAATAATAATAATAATAATAATTAAACTTCATCACGGGTTAAATATGGAAATAAGGATCATGAGTGTAAATATTGTTTGTTCTTGTGTGAAATATTAATATGTGCTCTAGTAGGGTAAATGTGAGCCTGGAAGACAGCCGAATCTTGACGGATTATTTATTATATTTGTTATATTTATGGACTTGGGAATGGATCAGTTATGTGTTTGACTTGTGAATCCATTTATTCTCATGTGAAGAGAGTATGTTGAACATAATTTCTTCGAGTGGAGCACGTGTTAGTTGATGGCCATGGTATTATAATAATAATAATAATAATAATAGTGTCATAACTCATGAACCATAAACGCGTACGTTTATATTTGACCTGCGTTATGTGCGTTTCTATATGATAATTTTCCGATGATATCACTGATATTCTCATGAACATTGTTGCTGAACCTAGTTTCTTTATTTGTGTGATAATCCTGACATCACGTTCCTAATTGTTGTAGTGGTATTTCCTTAGCCGATACCGTCATCAGAAATTTTCCATGACTTAGATTAAAATTTAAATATAATAATCAAGGACTAGAAATCGTCATAAATATTATAAAGTGTTACTGTGTACCCTAGTGTGAATGTTGTATATGTGATTAGTCATTAATTCTATGAATTGTGATATTTCTCATGACTACAATTTGACTCGATCTCTTGTTCGCTGCGTGTGTTCTGATTAAAATACCGTTATTTGTGTTGCTCACATTTTGTTGAGAAGTGAATCTTTAGTGGATTTTATTCCAAAATTAAATAGAGTAGGGTTTAAAGTCTAAAAAAAAAAAAAAAAAAAAAAAATGAATAAGCAAGGGTCATGTCTGTGGACAGGAGTCACGAACGATTTATTGTAAAACCTACAAAGCTAAAAATTCTCAACGAGTGTAACACTGAAGGATACTGCGTTAATTTATGTAATTATTAGGGGAAATTTTTGAGACAATAATTATGAAGAGATTTTTCATTTTATGAATTTAAAGTCTGAGGAAGGCATGTTGAATGGAATTTCGACAGGAAAATTTTATTTAATTTTTCTTATTAAACAGAAAAGGGATAATTTAACCGCTGACGATAAATGAATCAGAATTATTTATTAAAAATTTTAATTTGAAAATAGTCCTGTTATCATTAGGGAAAGGTCTTCTCATAAATTACTTTTATTATTTTATTATATTAGATGTAGGCTAATATTCATCTATATATTTACAGAAAATTATATCGGCAGAATTCTGGGAAGAATATTTACGTTGTATCAAATTACCGGCAGAGAAGAAAACTTAAAATTTCAAGATTTTGTTCAATTTTAAAGTTTGTTGTTAAGAGTGCTTAGTTGTAATGTATGTTAAAACCTTATATTTAGTGTTGATTTTATTGTCGCTAGTCCTTATATCTATCCCTGCCCTTAAAAATTTTGCAAAGGCAGAAAATGAACAGTCTGTGACCGAGACTCTCGTTCTCCGGCTGAGTAGCCAGGTAATAAGGGGGCACTACGCTACGGAGGCGAACATTTCTTAACTATGAGACACAGATGTACCGCATGACGAGTTTTCATTGCATGGGCCGTACGGAGGAAGCTATTCACAAATTTGTGTGATGTCATCAGAGCTGCATAAGGCTTGTACCCGCTTCAAAGCGGAATCGTTGTTCTCGGACAAATTGGGGGATCTTGTATGTGAAATTTCATTTTTCATTTTCTTCGTCTCAAAAAGCCAAAGGGGTCTAATAGACAAGTAAATACCATATTTAGTAAAGGGTATGGTCTCCTCAGTAGTGAGATCTGGACAATAAGAACAGCCGACTGTGAAAGAATAAATGCTTTGAACTATGGTGTTAAGAGAAAACTCCTTAAGAGTTTCGTCACTGTAAAGAGATCGAAAATTAAATCAAACTCCATGGCGCAATAGTCCCGAAGCACCTTGGCCTACTTAGCAACAACTGCTCAGCCCAATGGCCTGCAGATTACAATGTGTCAGCACAATGAGTCCTCTAGATGGGGGCCGCTATCTCACCGTCAGATATCTCCTGAACTGTAATCACATACGCCGGGTGGCACGCTACCCCTACACCGCGGAACTGGCGTAAAGAGATCTGATAAGGAAATAAACGCAGGCTGCTCCTTGGAAGGACAAAAACTGAAGTACTTTGGTAAAAAAAAATGGGAAAACATGATTCCCTGGAAAAGACAATGTTGGGAAAGAGGCGCGATGGCATCTATCCAATCTGGGAAGTCTTTGGGAAATGGCACACTTTAATGCACGGGGTCAAGAGAGTCGGAATAAAGTAAAAAAACCACCAGATCCTTGTTCAGAGAGCTCGAACAAAGTGCCGACCTCACATGGCCGCAACAAGAACAGCGTTGTCAACTGAAGTGTTCATGTAGGTCTGCTGTGACACACCCACAGGGGGTAGACAAAGAGAAAAAAAGAAGAAAATAGGGATACATTACTTCGAAAAAATGAAGTAACGGACGAAGAAGGGCAAGGGCCACGAAGGGCGTAAAATGAAAGATTTCCTAGGCCTCGAATGCTCTAATACCGTCTGGATCGGAAAAGAACAAGAGTTGACCAAGGAAGGTCGAACAGGATAGATGAAAGTTAGGAGCCTGGCACAAGTAAGTGGAAGCAATGCCAGGACTCAGGTAAGGGCCCCGTGGTCGCCAACCCATGCTCCCAAGTTGAGAGTCCCTGGGGCCCTTTTTTGTTGCCTCTTACGACAGGCAGGGGATACCGGGGGTGTATTCTTCTTCTGCGTCCCCCACCCACATGGGGTGAGTGAGAAAAGCTCCGTAATTATAAAATTCAAAGTTTGCAAGATGTTTAAGGTTCTGATTTCAGCAGTGATAGTGAGGGTGTGACCCAGTACATGCATCACCCTATAGTGAAAGCGATGTTAGCGAAGAATGTTGAGTGGAAATGGATATTCCAGTTCTTCATACCTTTTCAGGAAAAAGAGTTCATAATTTTCATGCAATACACTGCAGATGAAACCAGTACTGATCTAGACATTTTACCAACGAACTTGCTCTTTGCATTCTACAATTCACAGTTACTAGTGCAAAGACATACTGTAAGTTTACAACGGTCATGCCTCGTGCTAGATTCCTCAAAATGAGTAAGTATTTTAATTTGGCGAACAACTAAACTGATGATAGAAAATTACATCCTGTATTGGAAATGACCGAATCTAAATTTAGGACACTGTACACCGGAGTATTTGAAATGCACAGGCCATCTGCATTTCATTCAGTATAACAAATCAAAGCGAGCACGGTTTGAAGCAAAATTTTCAGATTCAAAGAATACACACACAATTTATGTGGGTCGCAATAAAGTGCCACCTACCAGCAAAATATTTATTGACAATGTTGGTATTCTTCTCCAGACCTGTACTACTTTTAAAACACTAATGGAGAAAATGTGTGCGGTACAGTCAGACTCAACAGGAAAAATATGACCAAAGAACTGAGTATAATAAAGCTCCAGAAAGGTGAGGCGACTATATTTTTATACAATAACATCCCCCTGTGGGTGGAGACAGTAGAAAAACAACTACGGTACCCCCTGCCTGTCATAAGAGGCGACTACAGGGGGCTCTTAGCTGAGTCCTGACATTGTTTCCACTTACCTGTGCCAGGCTCCTCACTTTCGTCTATCCTATCCGACCTCCCTTTGTCAAATCTTGTTATTTTCCACCCCGATGGTATTAGAGCACTGGAAGCCTGGGGAGTCTCATTTTCATGCCCTTCGTGGCCGTTGTCTTCCTTTGGCCAATAGCTTCATTTTTTGAAGTGTCGAATCCCTTCTATTTTTCTCCCTGATTAGTATTATATAGAGGATGGTTGCCTAGTTGTACTTCCTCTTAAAACAATAATCACCACCACCACCTCATACAATAACATCTGTGCCATCAAATGGAAAGACAAGAAGGATGTTACTGTACTTTCCACTTTGCTGACACCGGCAAGACTGACAGGACGACCCACAGCAATTACAGACTATAATGCTCACATGGGTGATCAGCCTCTCACTAACGTTCATGGATGTATAGAACTCACAAGGGGTATAAAAATATATTTCTTTTACCTCCCGGGCATGATACTTTTGAACTCCCACATTCTGCATTGAAGTGTGAATGGGAAATGGGACAGAACATTCAATATTTTCACCCAGAGACTGGAAAAAAAAAAAAAAAAAAAAAAAAATTGTGAATCTTCATTGGAAGATGGGGTTGTCAAGAGGCGTTTCATCAACGGTGGAGACTGACCGGATGTAATTTCCTAGTCAAAGTTGAGCCTCCAGTTGCAAAGAGTAACAAACCAATGGAAAGGTGTTTAGCTTGCCTGAAGTACCAGAAGAGGAAGGAGACTGCCTGGCAGTGCGATCAGTGCAAAGTTCCACTTTGTCTACAACATTTCCAGTCTTACCACACACTGAACAACTTGCTTCCATATTTAATAATACGTACTGTTCAATTAGTGTATTGGGATGAATTGTGTGACATTTCTGAATAATATAAAACAAGGTCCCATGATAACATTTGCAACAGATCACTCTGAGGACTCTTAAGTGAAAACATGCAAAACCAAGGCTGCACACCGAAAGATGGCAGATTCCTAGCAATATCAGAGTACATGGTGGCCGGATGCACATGAGTTCCACAACTTCCTATATGACCTGTTGAATTTTGTGTGGGTAAGAGCTCGAACATCTTGGAGCACAAGAATACTGCCCACTTCTCTGGCTGGTGGAGATGAATTTCTGTTTGGTGTTTCTCGCAGGAACAGAAGCAACTGACCAGCTTGTTGCCACAAGAACAGGGAATTTTGCAGACTCTAGGGTGAAATATGGCAACAATAATTATTTCAATACTGAACAGGGTTGTAAATACATTTAAGAGAGTACCTTGGGTATAGGCGGAGGGACCCATTCTCGTGCTATGTACTTCTTCTGTTCGTACTTGGCTCGCACAAAGGCTTCTAGCGAAGAATCAGTCTGGGGACGGCGGAAGTTGTCCGGCAAATTAGCTTCGTACACAGCACGAGCTCTGCTGTTGCCCATCTGCTGGAGACTCTGCAAAATAATAGCAATAAGCTTGTTACAACATACTACAAGAACAAAGGGGAGCCTCTCACAACAAACAGTACGTCCTACTCTCAGATGACAGCATACTGGACAGGAAAGATTTAAAAGATTCTCATTTCCCCACTGGCAGGTAAAATGATAAACACATCATTGACTTGACTCTTGCTTGCCAGTAGCATCTGTCATTCTTGATTGTTACAGCAGCACAGGTGTTCAAACAACTTCTGTTGGTTGAAAAACTTACACTACAGCTCGGAAGAATTTTTCTTATTAAGGCAATGTATCGGTGAAATTTGGTTAAAATTGTGAAAGAAATCCATTTTTAGTTTTTTATGTTCTCGTAATGTTTATACCTTGTACTTTATTTTTGAGCTTTGTTTTATTTAAATATCAGCCATTTAAAGCCTGTAGTGGCCATTTAAATGACCCGGTGCAAGTGGGCGTTGCCGCCCATCGACACTATTCTCATGAATATCTTTCGTTTTTCGAAGATTTTGAATTGAGCGTGCGGGTTAAATGTAAGAAATATTGTTGCTGTGGGTCTTTATGTTGGCTATTCTGATGGACTATCGATATATCGAGTGGAATTAGCGCTTATTTCAAGGATGGAGCTTGTCCATGTGTTGAATGTAAACAAAGAGTTGTGATCTCACGTTTTGTGTTTATCATTCGTGTTTTAGGCCTACTCTGCTTTTCTGTAATTTCTTAAATGTTACATTTGTAATAAGTGTATTATAAATGATCCATAAACAATAACAGTATCTACTTAGTGCACGCAGCTTAGTTTTTGAGGTTGGGATTTGTGAGGTGGTTTTATTATCAATGTACATAATGGGCAGAAGAATTGAGACTTGTCGTCGCCGGAAGAAACGTCCTAGTAAAGTGTTTGATAAAGTTAAACAATAACATTTCTAACAGGAATAAGAATGTAAGTACTATTTTACAAGATCAAGTAGGGGAAGTTAAAATCCCCACACCAAATATTATGCCCGGGGAATGCGTAATGTAATTTGGGCTAAGTATCCGAAGGAAGTGTTTATGTCAAATAAGGAACTGGAGATTGCTGTAACATCAGCAATTGCTGAATTCAACATGGGTTGTGAAGCAAGTGAGAAACTAAAAGCTAGTGTTAGGGGTGTTAAAGTTAGCAGCTCAGGACAGAAAATTAGTGTAATGAGGGACAAGCGTAAAATTGACCACAGTGGAGTGTCTGGGCGACAAGGGTTCAAAACAGTCCGAAGGAAACTAAAACTCTCTAAACTGCTTATGAAGCCAGGAAGAAGGCAGCAGAGGGTCCAACATATGGTGCTGGGGAGTTTTAAGTCAACTAGATTCAGGTACTGGACTACTGATCATCTCTAAAATTTCAATCTCTTTTTCCTCAGAATTTATTTTCCAGCACTTTTCAAGATTCAAAATGCCCCTCATGCCACAGTTTTCAATTTTCAATCAATCTACTTGTAACTTTTAGGATAGTTTCAGATACAACATAATAAACTGATGTGCAAATTTTAAAATACATGCAATAGTTCAGTGGCAATCTAGATTTTTCTCATCATGATCATCATAAAATATATTTAATAAAAAGTTAAGCCTATGTGAAATAATTTGTTCCTTTCAGTATAATTAAAATCTGTCAAAACCCACACATCACTTCTTTTATATTGGTCTTTTAAAACCAATATTAAATTTTACGCCAGATCTGTTGAGCCGATTGGCATGAGGAGCATTTTATAAATACATCGAAAATTGTTAAAAATATTGATAAATTTATGAATATCTCAAAAACTGTTATTGATAGAAGAAACTTTGTATGTTGTATCATGCTGATACTGATATTAAATGACCAAAATTCTAAGGTGATAGGATGAAAACTGTAGATTTTAGGATTTTCACAGATGCATTGCCTTAAAAGTATTTATTATCCACCTAATCAATACACTGACATAAAATGATTGTCATTAATTCATTTACGACTAGTCTTGACTGCTGAACCGGTTATCTTCAGCTACTTTTTTGACAAGGTAGAATCTAAGTATGGCAGACCAATCTTGAAGTTGAAATATAATTACTTATTAAAAGGTCAACTAGGACCACGAATCTGCAAAAGCTATAAACACACCTAGTCAAAAGGAATACATAAAACATAAACAGTGGAATCATTCAGTACTATGTGTAGTCTATGTATGGTTCTTCAATCTTGATGAACAATTATTAATATGAAAATCAACACTATCGTCACATCATTGTTCTGGATTTCAAAAAAAAAAAGTATGAAGTATGGACATACACATGGAGTTGATCATATCTATAGATACATTCAATCAAGAAAAATACTATGCTGCTATGTTAGAATTAAGGAGTATCTGAGCATCCTGTTGAGGCAAATAATTTATAACATACAAGGGAGGGAAATTTGATTGATCCACCTTTTTTCAATATATAATATGTTAATATTTGCAAGCAAATATTCTCTCCGACAAAATAGTAAGAGCCATAGCTGAACAGTCATCTATTGAAGATTTTCACGCACACTTTTGAACTAATCCAAAGTGATCAAGTCTTTAAACATTTGTTAATATGATCATCGATCTCGGTGTCTCTAGCACTTGCTCCTTGTCACTCTCCACGCATACATCAGACCGTTCGAGAACTTTCTAGCCATATATCTACTTTCTCTTTACCTGCACTTCTTTGAGTACCTCATAATTGACGGCTTCTTATTATGAGCTGATGTTACAAGCCACCATAAAACTTACTTATGTTACATTATATCAATACTCTGCGGAAGGACGGCATACTATGTCAGTTTTTGGATGTCCATGTTTTATTTTCACCCGTGTTTAGCAGTGTTACGCTTGAGACTTTTGAACTAATCCAAAGTGATCAAGTCTTTAAACATTTGTTAATATCTTCACTTTCATTTTATACTTTGACCAACAAGCACATAACTTGTTTATATTCTTTTAAGCATTGTATTTTTACTTCCTATTAATATCACTTATTACTAGGGACCTGAAAAAATCACATTTGCGATAAATGCGAATTTTTGAATCTTGTACTGAATCCAAGCCTACCGTAATTCTAATGTGGAATAAAATCATTTTTAAGCATAAATAGAAGTGCGACAAAATGCAAAATGTGACCCAAAATGCGAAATTAGTATGAATATGCGATTTTGGTGCAAATTCTGCAAACATGTGCTATTTTACTGGCGAAAACAATATATTTAGGCAAAATCGTCAGAAATACTCAAAATAAGATGCATAAATCTTTCAACCGTTCCGATCGATGAAGAAAAGTAGCCGATCGACTGTTTGCCGACTTTAATCGATATTTACAATGGAGATAGTGTCACGGAAATAACGAGATAGACGCAGCGTTGTTTTCCTGTTCTTCAAAATTGAAACTAGTGAAGAGTAGAAAGCGGGGCGCACGACAAAAACTGTGTACGAAAGGGCTCAACAATATGCGAAGGATGGTTTATATGCCACAGATTCGGTGACAGTGTTTTGCAAGTATTGTAATTGCCAAGTTGGGTGGGAAAAAAATTATAGCATTGTGAAACATGTTAAATCTGAAAAACACGTAAGCGACGCGATAACGAAGTTCAACACCTGCTGCTAGTACGTCTCAAAGAAAGCAATCTTCTGTGCTCAGATAGTTGTAAACGACAAAAAATTTCCAGAGATAACTTCTCGAAACGCACAGTTGAAGTATTTGCCAAAGCAAATATACCTCTGGAAAAGCTGGAAAGCAAAGAGCTAAGAACCCGGATTACTGAGTTTCCAAATGAAGAGCTGCCATGTGTGAGAACTCTACGTGAAGTATATTTACCGGGTAAGTTTCGATTTCATTGATTGGGTACGGTTTAGATATTACGAGATTGAAACCACGCACAAAATTGAAGGGTACCAAATTTAATGCGATCTTCATATCGAACTATCTTACCCGTACCCAATTGATCCAGTAATTTTAAATTATTTTGTTATAATTTGAGGTCTTTCTTCCTTTCTAGAAGTTGCATCTGACCACCAGAAAAGAACAGCAGAGGCTCTAGTGGGGAAGAACATCAACATACTCTGATGAAACTACAGATAGAATGGGCTGTTGTGTTTTTATCTCCATATTCCAAGTCGCAGCCGGATCGAAAAGACAGCTGCACGTTGTTTCTGTGAACTATCTTGATGCAAGAAATGCTACAAACTGCTCTCGTGCTGTTTTAGAAGCTCTGCGCAGTTATAGTGTACCATATGATGCAGTTAAAGTATTTGTTAGTGACAGTGCCCCGTACATGACCCGGTGTTATGAAACATTAAGTGTGGTCATAGGGGATCATTTAATGCATGTACAGTGCTGGGCACATAAGATCAGCTTGGTTGGCAATAGTTGGGTCGCAGTGATGACAGATTTAAATCATATGGTTGCGATGGTAAAGTCTGCATTTTAAACACAAGAAAGCAAAAATACAATTATTTACAATTCTTAACATCAAAATACGGTATTCAAAGGAAGCAAAGCTTTTTCCTGCACCTGTCATAACCCGATGGAATAGCTGGTTTCAGGCTGTCTTCTATTTGAGTGCTTACTTTACTGATGTTACATTTTTCAAGATGTCGGACATGAAAGACATCCAACAACTGTAGTATTAAGTAGCTGACTGACCTGAGGCTTCACTCCCACATGGTTTTTGTCATAGATCATGCAGCTGGATTGGTTGACCTACTTCTCATTTCCTTTAACCCCAACTGCATAACCTTGATGCCAGTTTTACCTTCATTTGTGAGGGGAATTGTTCTGCAGCAACTAATGATGCTTTGATTAAGCTCACTCCTCTACAGCAGGCTGCATGTAGACACACATTTGCCAAAGCTGCTCATTCTTCACAGCGCAAGCTAGAATTTCTCAAGTTTTGTATCCAAAAAATATAATTTTGAATAACACTGATAAATTAGATGAGCTTGAGAAATTGTTTGGAGTAACAGATCTCTCAGGAAACTATATCTGGTCTGGTTACTGTTTTTGAAACATGCAATTCAAACCCGGATGAAAGAAAGTGGAAAATGTGATGTCATGCTTGCATTAACTGCAGTTCAGACAGAGTTCAGCATATTTGCTAAATACTGTCTTGAGTTGTTGTGGACCCCAACGAACAATGTAGATAGCGAGCATGTGTTGTCTCATTACAACACAGTGGTTACAGACAGACGGTGCAATTGAAGACCTCGGTGCAAGAAGGGGACAGCTCCACTTTGTACTGGTTTTCTGTTTTTTATTGACATACATGAAGAAAAATATTCTTTCTGTGTGGTAGAATGATACAGCTACAACTAATAATCCAAAGGAGTTGTAACAGTCTGTGGTTCACAGAGTTCACTGTCTAGCCACTACAAGCGCTCGAGGTGTCAACAGTGAATACCTCTAGTCCTTTGTTTACTTCATTACAAGCCTAACCTCAGCTTGATATTGTTTGTTCGTGTGTTTCAGTCATGAGTGCTTTCCGTGATGTAGTTAACTGTGATTCAGATCCTGGTTATGTTCTGGACAGTGACAGTGAGAGTGACAAAGATTGCAGTAGGCCTGGGTCTAGTAATGTGAATAAAACAGATCCAACAGGTGGAGTTTCTAGTCACGCTGAGGATGAATGTTTTAGTTGGCCTAAAGGTGTAGATTGTGTAGGCAAAGTAAACTCTACTATCCTAAAGGGAAAAGGACGAAAGGGGAAGAGAGACTCTACCAAATGGAACCGCAATGTTTTGAAGAAGAAAAGGGCAAGTGGAGAAGAGCTCATCAATCCTACAGGAGCAGTGGTTGCAGCTCATAGCACGGGACCAGATTGCAAATGTAAGTTCAAATGTTTTACCGTTGTAAGTGATAATATCAAATCAATACTTAGTTTACCATTATCAAAATACAACATTGTTTTTGTCATAAAGCAAACATGTAACCTACTGTACTATTTCCAAAATACAACATTGTTTTTGTCATAAAGCAAACATGTAACCTACTGTACTATTTCCAAAATACAACATTGTTTGTCACCATTTTCTCTTTTTTACCACGAAAACCAATATAAAGACTTGTATTTGGAGCAAAAACCGGACAACTCCAATACATACATGAATATTATGAAGAATAATTTGAAACTTTTAAGTGACAAAGTTTAAACTAATGCGGAATATAAAAATAAAATCTTTAAAAATAAATTTTTAAAACGTTTTTTGTTGTTTCTGAACACAAAATGGAGCTGTCCCCTTCTAGCACCGAGGTCTTCAATTTGAAAAAAAAAAAAAGCAATGCCGAAGTACTATCAATGCTTTCGTTAGAACAATGAATTTGTATTGTGTGTGAACCAGGGACAATAATTGCACTTCATAAACTTGGAATCGTTAAAATTAATAATACTATGTGATTATTTTAACTTTGTAAATAGATGGTAATTTTGGAAAAATAGATGCTAATTTCGAAACAAATACATGCTAATTTTGCAAGTCCTACTTATTACTAAGGGTCTGTTATATGTACTCCAGATGTACTATATCTTTGTTCATACGACCTGTTTCAGCTGATAGTCTCCACAGACACCGAAACCAGTACAGAATAAAAAAAGTTGTGATCATATTAACAACATACTATGTATTGAAAAATGGTGGATCAATCAAATTTTCCTCTACTGTAAGATATCGTCCACACAAATTCTTCAATTCAACATCAGGATATACCTTGGTTTAATGTGACAGCACTGTACTTTTTACAGAGGATTGTATCCACACTTCCATAATTTTACGTGCAGTGTACCCTTCATATTTTATGTTTGTTTAATGGACTAAGGAAGAGATGAAAAATTAAAATCGTTGATGATGATGCTTGTTGTTTGAAGGGGCCTAAAATTGAAGGTCATCGGCCCCTAATGGTGCGAAATATCTTGTAATCTTGTAATGAGATAATTAAAATATTAAAATATATCTATCGACTGACTAGAGTTTAAAATAAATGGTGATGAAAAATGATTATGAGATTAAAACAATCAGTGGATCTAATTCACAATGCCTTGATTCTAATAAAAGTATAGAAAATAGAGGTGATTACAGAATAAGTTATTGCCTGGAAATATATATATATAAAAAATTCATTTCAGAAATGAGGTACACGAAAGGAACCTCCACAAAGATTGCAATTATGGCAAAAAGAGATTTAAATAGCAATCGGGTGTACCCTGGGCAACGTCAGACATTATTACGAAATGTGCTGACGGCTGATCCTTTCACACCAGAAACACCTTCATGGTCCTTTTCAGGACCACAGTTAACAATTATTTCTATTAACATTGAAGGTATATCTTCAACAAAAGAGGAACTGTTACAAAATCTATGCAGTCAACACAATTGCCACATACTGTGCATACAGGAGACACACAGAAGTAGTGAAATGCGTAGACCAAAAATTAATGGAATGCGTCTAGCTGTTGAATGGCCACACCAAAAGTATGGAAGTGCCATATTTGTCCGACCTGATATTCAGCTTCAGTCCACAGCCTTCACGGAGGAAAATGATATTGAAGTCCTCACTATAGAAGTAGTTTCAGAATCAACACACGAAAATAGTAATTGGAGATTTCAATTGCCATAGTAATGTGTGGGGTTATGAATACAAAGATGAGAGTGGTATAGCAGTGCAAGAATGGTCAGAAGCAAACTACCTAACTCTCATTCATGATACTAAACTATCAGCTTCATTTAACAGTGGCAGATGGAGACAAGGATATAACCCTGATCTGATTTTCAGCAGTAATAATATTAGCCAACAATGTGTAAAGTATGTCTGCAACCCAATACCTAACACACAGCGTAGACCAATAATGTGCCAGATTTATGCAGCAGTCAGACCACAGAGTGTTCCATTCCAAAGGAGGTATAACTTCAAAAAGGCAAACTGGTCAAAGTTTGCAGAGATGTTAGATGCTGAAGTGTCCATCATCCAGCCAACACCAGAGTGTTACGATACTTTTGTTGATGCCGTAAAGAAATGCTCCAGAAAGTCCATACCTAGAGGCTGTCGGACGTGGTATGTCCCTGGCCTTACCTCAGACCTTGTTGCCCAGCTTACGGAATATGCAACTTTGTTTGAAGAAAATCCCCTAGGAGAAAAGACAGTGGAAGTTGGGAACAATCTCATGTCATCATTGACATCAAAACGGAATCAGTGGATGAAAACTATTGAAAGTGTAGATCTTACGAGAGATAGCCATAAAGCCTGGAGATTATTGAAACACCTTAACAATGATCCAACAGACTACCCAACATTTCAATGTCACTGCAAATCAGATAGCACACCAACTGCTCTTAAATGGGAAAGCAATCAATAAAGTCCAAAGGCCAAAAATACAGAGGAAGATTCAAGAAGAAAGAAGTGACCTCACTGTCCCCTTCACCATGTTGGAGTTGGAAAAAGTCATCATAGAATGTAAAAATGGAAAATCAGTGGGTCTAGATGACATTCGAGTAGAACAGATAAAGAAATTTGGGCCTGAAACCAAAGAATGGGTTCTGCAACTCTTCAATAGATGTGTGAGCAGAGGTCAGATACCAAAGACATGGCGAAAAAGTAGAGTAATTGCTTTGCTCAAACCTGGCAAGGAAGGAAATCATCCTAAAGACTTCAGACCCGTTACCCTTTTGTGTCATCTATATAAATTACTGGAAAGGATGATCCTAAATCGCATTCAACCCATGATTGACCCTCTCCTCATACCACAACAAGCTGGATTTCGTCCAGGTAAGAGCTGCACTGAACAACTACTGAATCTTACACAATTCGTTGAGGATGGCTTTGAAAGACACAAGGCGACAGGTGTAGTCTTTGTAGATTTGACTGCAGCAAATGACACCGTCAACCATCAACTTTTGTTAGTTAAAGTCTACAATCTGACCAAGGATATTAAGATAACCAGATTTATCGCAACCCTTCTTCAGAACCGTAGATTTTTTGTGGACTTCCAAGGACAGCGCAGTCGGTGGAGGACACAAAGAAACGGTTTACTTCAAGGAAGTGTGCTGGCACCAATCCTCTTTAATATATACACGAATGACCAGCCGGTAGCTCCAAATAGCTTAAGTTTCTTGTATGCTGATGATCTTGCTCTGGCAACACAATGTACAGACTTTGAGACAGTGGAAAGGAATCTAACAATCGCCCTCGAAAGTTTGTCATCCTATTACAAGGCAAACCAGTTAAGGCCTAACCCTATGAAAACACAAGTTTGTGCCTTTCATCTGAAATATAGAGAGGCTCATCGTAAGCTGGATATAGTGTGGTCAGGTGTTGAGTTACAATACTGTGAAACTCCAAAATACCAAGGAGTGACGCTTGATAGAGCTCTTACATTCAAGAAACACTGCATGAACACTAAACTTAAAGTTTCCACCAGGAATCATCTTCTACGTAAATTATCTGGATCAGAATGGGGCAGTCAACCAAAAACTATTCGTACTTCCGCCATGGCACTATGTTATTCTGCAGCGGAATATGCCTGCCCTGTTTGGTACAATTCATCTCATGCCAGACAGGTAGACATAGCACTTAATGAGACCTGCAGACTTGTTACAGGTTGTCTAAAGTCTACTCCAACTGAAAAACTCTATCATCTTGCAGGGATAGCACCACCCGGTGTGCGAAGAGAAGTAGCTGCAAATAAGGAAAGGACAAAGGTTAAGCACAAAAGTACTCATCTACTGCATGGACATGAGCTTCCAGTACAGAGACTGAAATCTAGGAAGAGCTTCCTACGAACATCTCAGGAACTTATAGTACCAGCTGAGAAGCTATGGAAGACGAAGATCCCCCAAGGCTCTGAGCAGATGGCGGTTGAGGAACGTTTGCCACCCAGTTGTAATGAGAGCTGGACAATCTGGAAATCTCTCAATAGGTTGAGATCAGGAATGGGAAGGTCCAAAGTTAATTTGGCAAGATGGGGGGCTTCATCAATGGCGACAACACCAAGTGTGACTGCAGAGAAGATCAAACCATCTGGCATATGCTTCAGTGTCCGCTGTGTCCATCTTTGTGTACGCAAGATGACCTGCATCGAGCTACGAAGAGAGGACTCAAAGTAGCGTTGTATTGGTCCAAGATTATTTAAATGTTACTTGAAATTATTGTAACTGTTTTCTTTTTTTTTTATGTATCTGACGAGAATAATAATAATTTCAGAAATTAAAATAACACATTAAAATACGCAAATAAGATCCTAAATAGAGTCAAAGGGATAAAAGCGCAGTTAACACAAAGACACGAAGACAAAGGACATTATTAAACGCGATAAAAAAGACCACTAACCCTCATAAAACGGAAGACGAGGTCTGCTGACAGTTCGTCATCGCACAGGATGAGGGAGAGGGTAGTCGTGAGGTTTAGGCTACAGCACAGACCGACCAGGTCCACGCACTCCGTAAGGATGTGTACCATGGTAAGATGATCGCCGCAAGTACACACCGGAGGGGGTTCTCCTTTCAATAGATGGGAGTGCGTCAGGATACCGTGGTCGATCCGGACTACATAACACCACTGTTTCCCTCCGTGAAGCCCGAAAGGAAGTCCTTCATACCTTCGTTGTACCTTTTATCGTTCTCAGCTTATTTGGAAGAGGAGTGGCCTGCTACTCCATCTCCCAATGGGACATAACCAGATGTCTCAGCTGAGAGCGAATATCTCTTACTGGAATGTTAGAAGGCAACGGGGGCAGAGTTACTGCCTCCTTGGCAGCCTTATCTGCTAACTCGTTTCCCTCCACACAGAAATGTTATTCTGGTGCTGGCATCCAAACACCCAGCCAGCAGGTCCTGGATCCGCTGCACCAGACGGGTGCCGAGGGAAACAGGTATCAATAGACTGTAGTGAGCTCAAGGAGTCAGTACACAGAAGAAAGTGTTGGCGCTCATAGGACAGTGCGTACCGCAGAGCTTCACAGATAGCATAGAGCTCTGCTGTGTACACACTACAAGTTTCCGGGAGAGCAAAAAGAAACCTATCACTATTGACAACAAACGCACAGCCCACTTTCGTGGCTCTTCTCGAGCCAAACGTGTAAACGAGTGAACCTGGATACCGGCAAACACTGGACAGGAATAGCCTCCGATAAATCAAAGGGTCCGTGTTTTCCTTTGGGCCAATGTCCAGATCCAGGATTATTTCAGGCCGTCATACTACCCATGGGGGTACCCCACTTGATTGTCTGACAAGGCAAGGAACGTGAAACAATCTGCGACTGCTATCCAAGCGTATTCCAACCGGACCCGTTGCTCGAGGATAAGTAGCGTACAGGCAACGGTTTCCATTGTTGAATACGCAAGGATAGCTAGGGTGAAGTGGCATCTGTCGCACATCTGCAGCATACGATAGAAGCATTTGCTGGCACCTCAAGTGTAAAAGTGGCACACCACACTCAGCGAGCAGGCTAGCAATGGGGCTTGTACGAAAAGCTCCCGTCGCCAATCTAATCGCGCTGTGGTGGATGCTGTTCAGCTTCGAAAGAACACTTAGTCTTGCTGAGCCATATGCTGCACTGCCGTAGTCTGGCCGGGATAAAATATGTGCCGTATACAATGTGCCCCAATTAGTGCTGCTAAGAAACTTCAAGATATTCAGCTTCTTAGTGCACTGCACTTTTAACTGCCGCACGTGTGGCTCCCACAATAATTTGCTATCGAAAAGGAGCCCAAGAAATTGGTAAGTGTCAACAACGGAAAGAACGAAATTTCCTAAATAAAGCTCAGGTTGAGGGGTGAAGAGTACGGAGCCGACAAAAGTGGACAACAGAGGACTTTGCAGTGGAAAACCGAAAGCCATGTTCTAAGGCCCACTGTTCCACTCTTTTAATAGCTTGTTGTAACTGTCACTCTGCGACTGCCATACTACGCGAGCTATAGTGGAGAGCAAAATCATCCACATATAGCGGCGGTGTTACCGCTGAACCAGCAGCAGCGACAATACCATTTATGGCAATCGCAAACAGTGAGACACTAAGGACAGATCCCTGTGAGACTCCATTTTCTTGAACGTGGTATTGCAAATATGCCCTCCCAACTCGGACACGGAATAGACGGAGGGACAAAAAATTCTCAATAAATACCAGCAAGTTACCTCTGAATCTCCATTGATGCAAGACTGAAAGGATACCACATTGTCATGTGGTGTCATAGGCCTTTTCTAAGTCAAAGAAAACAGCCACCAAATGCTGTTTGTGGAGAAATTCATCCTGGATAGGACTCTCCAGGCGAGGTGGTCAGTGGTCAAGGGAGCGGCTTGAAATCCACATTGGTACTCTGACAAAAGTTCGCGTTTCTCTAGACACCACACAAGTCGGCGATTTACCATCCTCTCAAATAGCTTACATAAGCAGTTTGTGAGACAAATACTGTAGGTCTATGGCTTCCTGTATACTTGGGATTTTTGTCAGGCTTGAGGACAGGAATGACTATGTCCTCTCGCCACTGAGGCAGAAACTCACCCTCTATCCAGATTTGGTTAAACACTCGAAGGAGATATAATAGACTATACTCACTAAGGTGTTTCAATATCTGGTTATGGACATTGTCTGGCCCGGGGGACGTGTCCTTGCAAAGCGCGAAGGCGCTGCAGAGTTCCCACTCCGTAGAGGGCACATTGTAGTCCTCTGAATCTCGAGTGGCAAAACTGACGTGATGACGTTCTGCCCCCCGCTTCAGAGCGAGGAAATCACGGTGGTAATTCCTGGAGCCAGACACATCCGCGAAATGGCTAGCTAGATGGTTAGCAATCGAGAGTGGTTCAGTGACGACACTGCCTGCAATGGAAATTCCCGGTACAGAAGATGAACCTTGGAAACCTGAAATACGTCGAAGTTTAGTCCACACTTGAGATGATGGAGTACGAGATGTCATAGACGACACATCTCTCTCCCACAAAGCTTTCTTACTTTGGTGAATAAGAACTCGCACCTTAGCGCGGAGTTGTTTATAAATATTAACAAGTTGGCCATAGTAGGCTGCCTACGATAACGTTTATGAGCACGACGGTGTTCTTTGAGAGCTGCTGCAATTTCTTCGTTCCACCAAGGGACGAGTTTTTGGCAAGGGGTCCCTGAGAAGGAGGGAATGTACTCCTCAGCAGCAGCAAGGATAACTTATGTTATGAGAAAGTTATATCGCCGTCCACAGTCCGCCTGGTCTCGTCGTTAAAGAGTGATCTGAACTTTGGCCAATCAGCATGTTTAAGAATCCACTAAGGAGGATCCTCGACGGCTTTCTGTTTCAACAAAGTAAGAATAATGGCAAAATGGTCACTGTCACAGAGACCATCGTGTGTATTCCATCAAAACAGCAGAACCACCGCTCAGCTGCATACACTTAAGTCTATGCAAGAGTATGTGCCCTAAAGTACACTGAAATGAGTTGGTTCCCTTGTGTTCAAAATACATAAATCCAGCTCTGTTACTAATGTTTCCAACTCCCTTCCCCTGGGGCAAGGCATTTCAGAGCCCCATGTGGGGTGATTAGCATTAAAATCGCCCAATAAAATGGAGGAGGATGCTGATCTTTAAGATCAGTGACAATTTATGTTAAGAGGCTGGCCTGGTGGAAAATAAACGTTGCACACTCTCGTTGTGACAGGCAGCGGTATTCGCACTGCAACTGCTTCGAGTGGGATACTTATAGGAACCTCTTCAATATAGGTATCAGAACGAACAAAAATAACCACGCCACCAAACACCCAGTGACCATAACACTGTTCTGTCAAAAATAGTCTGAAATTTCTCCAGACCATATGATGACCTGGTTTGAAGTTTGTCTCCTGAATACAGACTATATTTGCCGCGAACTGACTAATGAGCTGACGCAGCTCAGCAAGATTCCTGTCATAACTGTTACAATTCCACTGTAACAGTGCCATACTGTGGACTATAAAAAGAGTGTTAGGGTGTGAGCGACAAGATGCTTGCGAACCTAAATACTATCAACATCTACATCCGAGAATGTAGAAGACAGCTCGACGTCCATCCCATCACCGACAGACAGCAGGGTTGACGCCCAGAACTTCCATGCTATCCGGAGGCGGGAAGTTCCCATACAAAGGGAGTGCGCAGGTTTTGGAACAGGAGTACCTGCTGGCGCAGAATCATACCCTCCAGGTGGAAGGCATGGTTTCCCTTTAGCAGGGTAAGTGCGGGAGCGCCCGGTAGGGGCGTTCTTCTTTGCCTCCTTGTCGTTTTTAGACGGGCTGGGAGATGATTTCCCAGCCCCGGTCGGCGATGCCGCCTGGGGTAAGGCTTTCGCCGACCTCTCAGGGAGGGGTAGACATAGCCTCCCCCCCTTGCTGTGCCGGCTTAGAACTGTCAGCCGGCACAGACTACTGGTTGGTCGAAGGGGGGGGGGGTCCCCCCCTTCGAGCTTTTATTCCCTGTGACGTTGCTCTAACGAGCAACAGTCGCCTTGGGCGCAGCAATCATCACGGGTAATGATGTCATGAAAGACAAACCTGGAAGAGACTGAGCTATCATGCTGTAGTGGAGTGTACGGGCAGGTGTATTCGTGGAATTAAACTTAGGGCGCGCTTGCTGGTAGGAAAGATCATGCAGGGTCTTGATCTCCTTGATCTTCTCACTCAGATATGTCGGACAGTTCCGATCTGGAGGAGAATGAAGACCAGAGCAGTTAGTGCACTTGTAAGGAGTTGTACACTCCTTGTGATATAAATTCTTATAATTTTGTTAATTACCACCTATTCAATACAATAAAAACGTAATATAAACTTACATATTTATTAAGATGTTGATATGGTACAAGTTTCGCTCCCTTTTCGTGAGCATCATTAGCCAATTATTATTTACTTAAGGTTATATAAGATCATGAAACAATTCTTTTGGATTAAGATTATGCCTATAAACCTGATTGACAAATCTTATAATATTTTACAAGTCATATAACAAAATTATGTCTAAGTTAAAACATATTTGTCTAAAATCTATCTAAATTTAACATTTTATTGACGAAACTCATCTGGTGAACATCCTTTAAAATTATTTTAAAAAATAAAAAACTTGTAATTGTATTGATTCAATGTTGCTTAACTTGTATGACTGTCGTTAAAACTTCGTTAACTATATTGACAATTTTCTGCAGTTGATAATTGTCTATGTTATGGACAAATGGGCTTGTTGGTATATCTATAATGAAAGATAAAAAATTATATATTTATGGTTTTGATTATAATTCTGTATAACTTCTTATTGGAACAATTGTCACTTACTTTTCTTTCTGCTGCGTAATTGTCTAGTGTTACTCCTAGCCTCTTGAGAACTACTTGTTGTTCTGTTTGCACTCCTTGTATTATATGAGTGAGTGTGGATGAGTTTACATTTTGGCAGGGAGTGGGAAGGGGAAATTTTGACTGTAGGATCTTTCTGTATTATCGAATAGGCTCCATTTGAAAAAAAAATTCTTCTGTTTTCTTAATGTAATCATGCTTATTTACAATAACTGTAGTTTCTCCTTTATCAGCTTTGGTTACTGTTATATCGCTTTCGTTGATTTTAGTCTTTAATTCTTTGATTTGTTTAGTGAGGTCGGGATTTAAGTTGTTGTTTATTTCTTTTACTAAAGTTAGAAGTTTCTTTTTAACCTTGAATCTTGTATCATTTTGCGATTCTAAAGGCAATTTACCTATATTACATTCTACTTCAGCTACAGTGGTTATTACGTCTTCTATTTGATGATGGTTAGGCCAATTAAATTTTGATCCTTTATTCAGTAAGCTCATTTCACTATCCGTAAAGGTGATATCTGACAAATTTACAGTGGTTGGGATGTTTTTAAGGTCTGAGTTAGTCTGTTTTATTCTTGTATTACGTTTTTTGGATTTTGTTTTGTTCTCTCTTAAATGTGATATTTTGTTTTCTAGAGTTTTTTTGTTTCTTTTCTAATATACAAATGAGTTTTTCATTAGTAAAATGTTGTAATGATTGCCATTCTAACGGGGTTAAAAGCTCAGATTTTCAAGTGTGTATGATAAAGTTGTAAGTTTAAAAACGACTTTTTTCTGTAATGTGTTTTTATCTCGCTCTTTAGCCAGATTTCGTTTACTTTGTTTTGAGTGTCTACTAAATTTGGCATAGATAAGTTTCGTCTTTGTACAGATTTCAAAAACTTTGGTACTAGTTTGGATTTTAAGCATTCTTTTAAAAACCATATGTCTTTCGCGATCTTACTTATCTTAACCTTAAGATTAATGAATCTGTTCTTAATCTTATTATTAGCCTGGTTGGCCATTACATTGCAGGTTATAAATTTCATTTACTTTAATCAAAAGATATATCATCAAATGTGCTTGGGAATGGGTGACCCTGCATCAGGTATACTAGCTAACATTTATATGGATCATTTGGAACATGTTAAAATTTTGAACAACATAGATGGACTAAACCTTTGGCTGAGATACGTGGATGACACGTTTGTTATAATAGACAGTAACCTGAATAATAGTGATATTTGGGATTTTTTAAATAAATTAGACAGTAACATAAAATTCACTAAAGAAGATGAAAGGAACAATTCGCTAAGTTTTCTAGATATAAATGTAGAGAGAGCAGGAAATAAATTTGATTTCCAGATTTATAGAAAACCGACGTTTACTCCAATAACGATTAAAAACGAGTCACTCCACCCCAATTCTCACAAACAGGCAGCATTTTTGAGTTTGGTTTATAGAGCCCTAAAAATTCCACTAACAAGTAAGAGTTTAAAGAAAGAACTTAATTTCATAAAGGACCTGGCACTCAATAACAGTTATAAAACAGAAATGGTTAACAAGATCATTAATAAGGTGAAAATAAAATTGGCCACTAAACTTATACCAGATAAAAATAAGAAATCCAAATTTGCAACTTTTACATTTACTAACCCAGCTACATACCAAATCACTAATACCATAAAAAAATTAGATATTAACATTGCCTTCAAAACCCAAAACACAAACTGAAATATTTTCTTCAACCACAAATTGAATAAGAAGGCCATGATGGAAACCTTCCGAATCCAAGTGGGTGGCATTAGTGGTTTAACACGCTGAATAGTTTATTTATAGGCTGATTCATGTACTTTGTGGCGTATTGAGGTGTATAGTGCCCCAGTTGATGTTATCTATCATACCTGTGCTCCCATTATAGAAAAATTTCACTAAATAAGTGTGCTGAATTTTGCCAAGACTACACCCATTTTGATTTATATTGTTCAGCGTTGATTTATATGTCCAGTAGCTTTAAATGTATACAGAGAAGCTAAAGATAAACCAACGACATCTAGGCGGTAATTCCAACATATTACTAAGGTAGCCGTTTATCATATAAGTGTTCTGTGTCCATTAATCATCCAACGTCTGAATTAGGCTATGTTCTCAATATTTTTGTTTCTCTCTTCTTGCCATCTTTAACTCTCTTTAAATATCCCACTATGATACCTTCAATTCATGGTTTGCATTTACAAGGCAAAATAATTTACACATCCCTACTTTCTGATATATTCTACAGTTTCATAGTAATAGTGTCTATAGGCCTAATAAATTATCATCATTGACAAATATAATCTGTAACTATATTATCGAGGTTATACATCCTGTACTATGGCTACAAATGACACCAATAAGAGTACCACTGAAAACAAAACACAATGTCAATTTTGTGGGCAAATGTATAAAGGCCTTAAGATACATATAAGTAAATCACACCCAGAGCAATACAGAGCCTGCTTGTTGAATCCATCTATGACCACACCTAGCCAGTCTAAGATTCCACCTTCAGATCCTATTCTTCTAGTAAAAATGGTCGGTCAACGAAGTTGGAAATAACCTCTGATCAAAGACAGCAAAAAAATAAACCTTACCACGACGAACTGAGTAAATGGCTAGATATTTTTCAGCATGAATTGAATGATGCTGAATTCAATGAATAAGTCACTAATTTTGTAAACTTCCTTGCCACAGCTACAGACCTACTGCCAGGTCCAAAGAGTCCAGTTACTAGATATATATTGAAGCACTTACAAAAATAACCGACAATATAAAACCTCTAGTAACCCACAGAGATCCTCTAAGAACGATCGTGAACATCGGAAGGCTAAATTAGAGTATGAACTGACTCAATATGAATATATTTACCAAAGGAGGAAAGCAATTAGAAAAATTTTAAGTGGCAAAAGAACTAATAATTTGAAACTAGAGAAAGATGTTTTTGAGGGATATTTTAGGAACAGATTTGAAACTCCTAATGATTGCATGAGAGACTCCTATATTGATTATACGAATGAAACCTTAGATGATACAATTTCAATATCTCAAGAGTTAGTTTTCTCTATTATCAAGAGCATAGCAATTGACACTAGCCCAGGTCCGGATAAGGTTTTATTGAAATCTGTTTATGATCCACTTGCTGCTAATATTTTAGCCCATAATCATCAGAAGAATATTTGAAAGTGGGTTCATTCCTGAGGTTCTTACGGCAGCGAGGACTGTTCTTATACATAAAGGCGGTGAAGAGAACGATCTGTCCAAATGGAGACCGATTAGTATTTGCTCCATTATTTGGCTCATATTAAGTAAGGTCCTTGATAAAATTGTAAGGGAATACATCCCTTTGAACCAGTTCCAAAGAGGTTTTGTCATGACCCCTGGCTCTTTCATTAACGTGAATATTGATGGCATTTTACGAACAGCTGTAATGAAAAAGATTCTGGATGCTCTAACATCTTTGTAATTTTGTCTAATGACTGTAAATTTGTGTGCTAGCTGATGATGGCCAAGATAGGCCGAAACCGGTACTACTTCTTCTTGAGGCGCCTTCTCCTAGCGGAGGTTGGCGGTGATGGACGTGATGTTGCAGCATGGAAAGAATCTTCTGAAGTGCAGTTGTGCCATCTTCGGATGTCCTTCTGCCATGAATTCTTCCTCCTGCCAACAGACCTCTTCCCCTGTATTTTACCTTCAATGATGGGTTATAATAGCTGGTACTTCTCGCCTCTCATAATGTGACCTAGATATTGGGTTTTTCTTTTTTTAACAGTAAGTAATAGTTCTTTTTGTTTCTTCATGCGATGAAGGACTTCGTCATTTGAAATTTTCAGCACCCACGGTATTCGGAGTAGGCGGCGATATAGATACATTTCAAAAGCATCAATTCTTTTTGCTAGATTTTGGTCAAGGGTCCAGCTTTCACATCCAAAGAGAAAAATGGAGAATACATAGCACCAAATCATTCGCATTCTTAATTGCACACTTAGGTCCGATTTTGTAAATAGCTGTTTCATGCTAAAAAATTGCCTTCTGGCCTGTTCTATTCTAGATTTTATCTCCCTCTTGGAATCACATTCCTCATCTAGCACAGTACCCAAGTATTTGAAGGAGGATACTTGTTCAATCTTACTGCCGTTTATTGACAGGGTTGCTGGAATTTTTCTTTTAGAGAAGACTACAACTTTGGTCTTGGAAGCGTTGACAAACAGGCCAAACTCTTCACTGCGCTGGACTAATTTGCCTATCATGCGTTGGAGCACAGGTAATTCATTTGCTATGACAACAGTATCATCTGCGTACCTGATATTGTTAATTGCCTGTCCATTTATAACTATCCCGCTGTTTTCCTCCAACAATACCTCCTTAAATATTGCCTCAGAATAAATGTTGAATAAGAGAGGTGACAGCACACAACCCTGATGAACACCTTTTCTGATTGTAGACGCTTCTGATGTTCTTTGGTCGATTTTGACATCTGCGGTTTGATTCCAGTACAGTGCGCTGATAATGTGTAAATCGCATTGGCCAATACCAGTCGATCTTAATATCTCGATCATCTTTTCATGTTTCACAGAGTCGAAGGCTTTTTTGTAGTCAATAAAACAAGTATATACATCGACATTCATGTCCCTGCAACTCTGTACTAGTACATTTAAGGAGAAGAGTGCTTCACGTGTGCCGACCCCATTTCAGAAGCCAAACTGGGTCTGATCCATATAAGATTCACATTTCTTGTAAATCCGGGTGTGTATGATTCGCAAAAATATTTTGAGGACATGGGACATCAAACTAATCATACGGTAATCATCACACTGGGAGGAGTTCTGCTTCTTCGGTATTGGTATGAAAGTTGATCTCAGCCAGTCAGAAGGTATCTTTCCTGATGTATAGATGATGTTGAACAACGATGTTAATAGACTGAGGCCGGTTGAGTCCTGTTCAGCTATAACTTTAACAACTTCGGCGTAAATTCTGTCTGAACCAGTGGCTTTACCATTCTTCTGAAGTTTAATGGCATTCAATACTTCACTCTTTGTTATTTCAGGACTGCCTTCATTGATTCTTTCGTCAGGTGGTGGAGGATCATCTCCGTCATCATTGAAGAGATATTCGACGTATTCCTTCCATCTTTTAAGTTTTTCTTCAACTCCTAAAATAATCTCATTGTTTGTGTTCCTTAATATTTGTCCGCATCGCTTCTTTTGTAGACCACTCAGCTCTTTCACCTTTTTATATAGGTTAAAGTGATCATGCTTCTCCTGAAGTTCCTCGATTTCCTTGCATTTGTCAGACATCCAGGATTCCTTTGCTTCTCTGCATTTTCTACGTATCTCTTTGTGTAGATTTTTGTATTTAACGGATCTTTACCTTTATATTTCCCCCTTTCATTCATAAACTCCAGGATTTCATCAGTCATCCAGTTTTGCTTTTTGCTGCTGTTGACGTATCCTATGTTATTTTCCTAGACTTGAGTTATGCTATCTCTTATAGAGTTCCATGTGGATTCTACTTCTATATGTTGAGACTCTTTTATTGCTTCCATCTTTTCTTCCAGAGCAGCACCAACACTAGTTCTGACATCAGAACTGGCCAATTTTCTGATGTCTATGCGTCTTGATGTTTTAGCACACCTTGTAGAGTTTCTAAAGCGTTGCATTTTAAAGTCCATTACTACTGGGTTGTGGTCACTGTTAATGTCGGCACCAGGATAGGTTTTTACTGATTTCACGAATTTCTTCAGCTCTTGTTTCACTAAAATAAAATCGATCTGATTTCTGACAGTCTTTTCTTCATTATCTGCAGGTGAAGTCCATGTGTATAGCCTCCTAGGGTGAAGTTTGAAAAAGGTATTAGAAACGAAAACTTCATGTTCTGTGCAAAACTGCACCAATCTGTCTCCCCTTGTGTTTCGTTCACCAAGACCATAGCTCCCTACAATATCACCTTCAGCACCGAGGCCAATCTTTGAGTTGAAATCACCCATGACCAGTGTTATCTCTCCTTTCTTTGTAAGTTTCAGTGCTTCATTCAATGTATCATAGAATGATTCTATCTCTTCATCATCTTTGTCAGAAGTTGGTGCATGAACCTGGATGATATTCATAGTTTAAAGTTAAAAACTTCATGATTGTTCCGTATTGAATAGAGAAATAAGAAGATGTACAATATTATAGGGAAGGATCCACCTTTCAATACTCCGTAGTAAGTTGAACTAAAAAGTAGTTACAACCTGTTTATTGGGACCGGTTTCAACACATTTCAAGTGTCATCATCAGCCAATTAGCGAAGATCTTAAAACAACTAATATATTGAACACAGGCAAAATATTAACATTGTATCATATCGTAGCAATTCAGTTAATATTAATGTTCTGAACTTCGGAGCGTGGGTTGGCGACCACGGGGCCCTTAGCTGAGTCCTGGCATTGCTTCCACTTACTTGTGCCAGGCTCCTCACTTTCATCTATCCTGTCCGACCTCCCTTGGTCAACTCTTGTTCTTTTCCGACCCCGATGCTATTAGGTTTGCGAGGGTTAGGGAGTCTTTCATTTTCACGCCCTTCGTGGCCCTTGTCTTCCTTTAACCGGTATCTTCATTTTTCGAAGTGTCGGTTCTCTTCCTCTTTTTTCCTCGAATTAGTGTTATATAAAGGATTGTTGCCCAATTGTATTTCCTCTAATAACAATAACCACCATCATCACCCTCTAATAAACGTTCCCCACCCCCTTTCTCTATCATTTCTTTATCAATTACTACGGCAAGTTGTTTCGAGTTGAACCTTGTATTTCTTTCATTATTTCTTCCTATTTTTTAATATATTTTTATTTGGCTTTATTCTTTTTTAACGTTTTAAATTATTTTAAAACCTATATATCCACTTTGAATTTGACGAAATTAAATCCTACACTGTTTTCCTAAGACTTCATTCACGTCACCTTTTACTCTTCGGCCGGAGAAACAAATGCCTACAAGACCTGCCTAGCAACGACTTTACATAAGTGCATACTTGATCTGCTTATGGACTTCAACTATATTTGTTTTCGGCGCAAGATAGTGATGTTCTGTTTACTCTCTTGACTGTGATTATTGTGTTTTGAACATTAACTGAATTGCTACGATATGATACAATGTTAATATTTTGCCTGTGTTCAATATATTAGTTGTTTTAAGATCTTCGCTAATTGGCTGATGATGACACTTGAAATGTGTTGAAACCGGTCCCAATAAACAGGTTGTAACTACTTTTTAGTTCAACTTGCTACGGAGTATTGAAAGGTGGATCCTTCCCTATAATATTGTACATCTCCTGATATTCATAGGTCGGTGTGTCGTTTGCAACCTTAGTAACAATACTCGATCACTAATTGGAAAGAAATCTAAAACTGATTTTGCAATCATTGATGACAGAATAACGCCAACTCCATACCTGTGATTGATATCATCTCCCCCTGAAAAGTACAAGGATCCTTCCTTCATAATCTGAATCCCTGATCCAGGCCATCTTACTTCACTTAACCCAAGAATGTCAATTTTCAGCCTGCATCTTTCTGCTTCCACGTTTGCAAGCTTCCCGGTCATATATAAGCTGCGTACATTCCATGTAGCAATTCGAACTTTGTTGTCATACACTTTGATCTTTCCACAACTGTCGGGCTTACTAATCATAGCAGCGTTCAAAACATTCCCCCCCCCTGGAGATCCGAATGGGGGAATAGAAACGCCGGCTAATAGTTTTACATTTAACAGAGCCATGCCATATGAACTCAAAGGGATATCCTTAAGGATCTTTAATGCAGTGGTTTCATGTTGCCTTCTGCATCCTAATGCCGTTGACCAGTTGTAGGTTCATCCGCCTTTTGGGACCATTTCCTGTCCCAAGGACAATAGAGTGCCCTAGCCTGTACCCGCTCATCCACCCTCGAGGAGACTGTTGGCACTTGGTAGAGGGTATCTTCTTATACCGGAAGATACTCGGTCGTTTTCACACTACCCTATACAATTTCCTTCTCGTTCTCTTGCGGCTGTTATCATTTAGGTACCACAAGCTCAATTTTCTTAGTTAATTTCATAATTTAGTTATTCTTGCTAAGACTGAACAGAGGAACTTCGTTAGCTTAAAGTACTAGTGCAATAATTCATTCACAATAAATGTATTGATCGGTGGAACATTTTTCTTGTCTTACATTGAATCCAATCAATACGGAATATGAAACTTATAAATAATAAAAAGTCAGTAAAGCGTTCGATAGTATTGGACACAATCATTTAAAGGCAACAATAGAGAACTCTATACTACCCAGATCCATTAAGCAGTTACTAGTCAACTTAAACTTTTAAGACAGTTGGTGCTATTTTTTAGTTTAGGTCATAGGTTAATGTTTATGGATCCCGTTTTTAATTAGGTCTTGCCAGTTTTGTCTATGTATATTTTTCTTATTTTTGGCTGATGATGATGCACACCAGCTTCGAAACCGGTACCGAGTATAATAAAATGTTATAATTTTTCTTATAACATTGTATGGTATTGAATAGGTGGACCTCTCTTGTTTCCATTAGATTTGAGTCGTATAACCTTAAAAAAATTAAGGTGACTGGACTTTTCTTTGGCGCAAGGGGAACAATTCCCAAATCTTTCGTCACATGGCGACAAAAATATAAACTAGTGAGAAGTCTACAAGATGAGATTGTCGTCTCACTCATCAAATACTCAGTTTCAATTCTTCATCACCATTTATATGGAGTTCATGCCATTTAACATGGTTAATTGTAACCTATCATTTTTTAAACATTAATCTTTTTTATCTTCCCTCAAAATTGTTATTGTGTATTATTCTGTGTCTTACGGCAAATCTAGGTTGTCCTGGATCAGACTAAATAAATAAATAAATAAATAAATAAATAAATAAATAGTAATCAATATCAAGGATCTGGAATATATAGGCTCGCGTACACAGAATGCAATTTTTCGTACGTTGGCCAAACTGGCCGAAGCTTTATGATAAGATATCTCAAACATGTAAATGCAGCCAAACACAAGAAACATTCTGCAATGGGTGCACACATGCTAGAAACTGGACACAGTTTTACAACTATTGAAAGGGATTTAAAAATTTTAAGAAGAGTAGAAAAAGGAAAAGAAATGACGGAATTGGAAAACATATACATTCATTTAGATCAGCAATACAACAAAACTAAAAACCTAAATGACAAAATTGAAATAAAGAACCCCATCTTAGTACAATTACCGGAACTAATACAAATGCTTAAATCTGATATAAATAAATTCTATAAACATTTTAATCCGACAAAAGTTAATGGCTTATTGACGCAAACAAACTCAACTCCTCCCCTTCCTTCTCCTAGACAATCCCCTCCACAATCTACTGCAGCTATCAATGCACCGCCTACCTTAACTTCCCCTTCCCACTCCCTGCCAAAACGTAAACTCATCCACACTCACTCATATAATACAAGGAGTGCAAACAGAACAACAAGTAGTTCTCAAGAGGCTAGGAGTAACACTAGACAATTACGCAGCAGAAAGAAAAGTAAGTGACAATTGTTCCAATAAGAAGTTATACAGAATTATAATCAAAACCATAAACATATAATTTATTATTTTTCATTACAGATATACCAACAAGCCCATTTGTCCATAACAGACAATTATCAACTGCAGAAAATTGTCAATATAGTTAACGAAGTTTTAATGACAATCATACAAGTTAAGCAACATTGAATCAATACAATTAGCCAGATCTCAAAAGTTTTTTATTTTTTATTTTTTAAAATAATTTTAAAGGATGTTCACCAGATGAGTTTCGTCAATCAAATGTTAAATTTAGATAGATTTTAGACAAATATGTTTTAACTTAGACATAATTTTGTTATACGACTTGTAAAATATTATAAGATTTGTCAATCAGGTTTATAGGCATAATCTTAATCCGAAAGAATTGTTTCATGATCTTATATAACCTTAAGTAAATAATAATTGGCTGATGATGCTCACAAAAAAGGAGCGAAACATGTACCATATCAACATCTTAATAAATATGTAAGTTTATATTATGTTTTTATTGTATTGAATATGTGGTAATTAACAAAATTATAAGAATTTGTATTGAAGAATACGGACAAAGAAAATGAAATTTATAACCTGCAAAGTTGTGCACTCCTCCGCGCCGTGAGCTACTCTTCCACATGTACCAGACACAGACTGATTAGAATCTCTGGCATTGACAGCATCGCATAGGAGGCGGGATGTACAGCCTCACATCGCAACGATAAGCGTTACCTTGACTTTGTCTGGTAACACTGACAACTTGAAAGAGACAATGAAGGCACCAGTGGCAACGTCTTCACCGTTGGCCTTGCGCGTAATGCGCCGGACGTGTCTCAAACCACGGTTCTTCATGTCTTCCATCAATTCTTCGTCAGTGTTCAAAATAATGTTGTGGTGAAAGATGACTCCGCGAACCAGATTCAAGGATTTGTGCTCCTCCACTTTGATGGGGATTTTGCCAAAGTGGTCGCACTTAAGCAAGTGATCGGCTTGCAGTGCTGTACAAGTCTTCAAAAGCAAACTACCGTTGCGAATTTTCTTGAGAACCTCAAGTTCGCCGTAGGCGCCTTCAAGGTGTCTACTAAAAAGGATTGATTTTACCAGCTTAAAATCATGCCCATCAGTTCTGGTAGCAACCAGAAACCTAGGGAAGCTGGATCCCATTCCTTCATGCTGCCCATGTTCCCAGGGAGTTGAACCTCTCAGGGAAGCAAAAGTTAGAGACTTCGGTGGGGGACCACCTTGGGATGGGCGACCATTTTGAAGCCATGCCTGAAATCATCCTCCCCAAATGCCACCCACTCCGATCAGGGGTCTGTGTAGCCGATCCAAACTGCCAAGACAATACCCACCTGGTCATAGCCTGTACTCGATGTTGGACGATGCCTAATACGGGATGACCGAGGCAATGAGCACTAGGACTCCCTTCCTCCAGTCACCCACAATAGCACTTACCCCATAGCATGTACAGACCACTAAATATAGGAGAAAATGATAAATAATGAATAATATTATGTCCTTCTGGCATTCGGCTGTGCGGGGCCCTGTGCTGTCAGGCGGATACTACTTCAAGGGTACACGACGCTCCCACCCACAAGATCCCTGGGTGGTCAAATGCGGGCTTTTGGACGTAACCAGATATGTAAGAGGTCATCTCCAAGCAGCACGTACATCAAAATTTTTGAAATGGTCTACAACTAACCCAAAAACAAAAAAAAAAAAAAAAAAAAAAAAAAAAAAAAAAAAAAAAAAAAAAAAATATAAAGAAGGGACCATGGCCACATGACCCTTTTAGTTGCCTTCTACGACAGGCAGGGATTACCTGTGATTGTCTTCAGCCTCCCCCTTCCACAGGACGTCCAATACATTATACCAAACCGCAATCCATGTCTGCGCCTAGGTCGCCCCTTGTAGTCGCCTCTTACGACAGGCAGGGGATACCGCGGGTGTATTCTACATGTGGGTCCCCCACCCGCAGGGGGTAAAATGAAAATCCACAACCTGTTTCCAGTCATACGACCAGGTCAGGAATGGAATGAATGAAGCCTCCATCTAGCGGCGAGGATAGGAATAGTGCTGGCTGCTGAAACCTGTCGCACTACAGTACTAAGGAGATAAAGTTATTAAATTATTTGCCTCAACAGGATGCTCAGATATCCCTTAGTTCTAACATAGCAGCATAGTATTTTTCTTGGAGAGATGGATCTATAGACATCATCAATTTCATGTACATGTCCATATTTTATACTTTTTTTTTTATATACAGACCAACGAAGTGATGATAGTGTTGATTTTCATATCAATATTGTTCATCAAGATTGAAGAACCATACATAGAGTACACATATTAATTAATGTTTATAACTTCTGAAGATTCATGGTCCTAGATGACCTTTTAATAAGTCATTTCAACTTCAAGATTGGTATGTGGTCCTTAGATTCTACCTTGTCAAAAATGTCAAAAAGATAACCGGTTCAGCAGTCGAGATTAGTCTTAAATGAATTAATGACAATCATTTTATGGCAATGTATTGATTAGGTGGATAATAAATCCTTTTAATAAGAAAATAAGTAATATCCACCAATCCGGACATTAAAAATTAAGTTCATGGCTTATACATCAGCTACATCTGACACTCAGCAACTGACTCTCCTTGCAAGTGAAAAAAAGATTGGAGATTCTTTCTTTCAGAGCATGATGTGCAGATTGATATGGTATTGCCACTTTTGAGTCAGGCAGACTGATTACTTTTTCAAATCTTTCCAAATGCAGAGTCAAAACTGAACCACTGTAGGCTGCTGGGGACATAGAATGTTAACAGATGCGAACTTTCAGGTCTGTTTCTGCTGCAGTTCCATGTAGAATTGAACTAGCACTAGTTTAGTTAGTTTTTGCAAAGGCTGGCGCCCACAATCAAACTGTAAACTTTTTCAACAAATCCACTTTGTTCAAGTGCTCACCTAAGTAGCACAGTCACTCTCCAGGTCCCAAGACAGATTTTAGAAGATCGACACTCCACAACGTACGATGTCGATCTCTGGTGACACATTTGGTGTCATGGCCAAGAGAGATTCAGTTTACTCTGCCATCTAGTAGGTCTAATGCCTGCATAGGCTAGCTGAGGCCATACGATTATTAATTTATTTAGTCTGTTTTTCAGTTTTCTGTCAGCCCAATACTTCATTCTCTCAGATCTTAACTTGCTTGCTTTCTTTCTTTCTTTGTCTGAAATGACCTGTTCCATTGCCCGTCTGCTGATCTCGCTTTGTCTGTGAGTTTCTTGATTTTGTCTGTTTTGTATTTGAAACCTTCTATTGTAATTTGTAGTTCCCTCTTAACTTGGTTGATTTCTTTACTCCACCTCTTACTGCTCCATAATTTTTCAATAATTCTGGTGTACCGAGTAGATCCGCCTTTGCTGGCAGGACCTAGTGTTTACAGTGCACTATGTCTTCTGGTATAGGCTAGAGCAATTTTGTTACTTTCATTGACCAGTCTCAGTCTTATCCTTGGCTTTGACAATATGAGAGTGACTGAGGTATGAGTGATGCTAGTAATGCCAATCCTTATGAAGCCAGTCCCTGCTATGAATGGTGTGAAAATGTTGCTCATAGGGTCGGCTGGTGTATGCATTTCAGTGGGCTTGGCAGACTGATATGTAATAGCAACTCTGGCTCGGTGAGGAAAGTAACGGGAAACTACCTCACTCCTCATTTCCCTAGTACGCCTCTTCGGTGATGCCTAGGCCATCTATGACAGCTGATGGTACAGCTGTTGAGGATCCCACCAGCAGCATCGTTGACGGACTGAACATACATACCGAGTAGATGACCACAGGACAAGATTTGTATCTTCCTGATTGTGCTCATTCCTTGTAGACTGTTTCATCAGAAGGTTTTCTCCAGTCTCTAATTTCTTGGTAGTTTTGTTTATACATGTTCTTCTTGTTCTTTCAATCTTTAGTATTCTTGTCTATTTCTGCAGTGTTTTGAAAATGGTTTCACTTGTGTAACTGTTTTATAGTGTTTTAATCTTGTGGCTATTGAGAGCCTTTCTTGGTGAAATATTGTGCCTGCTTTTCGTTGAAGTTATATTTCCCCAAGATACTTATTGTCAACATTTCCTGTTCATCTATTGTGATTTCATTTACAAGTGGTGGGTCATTTAACATGATTTGTCTTTTCAAAGGATATTTTGAGGCCAATTTCCTGTAGTGATTAAACTTGTTGTCAAGCTTCCAGAACTTTGCTGGAGAGGAGAGCAAGATCATCAGCAAATCCCAGGCAGTTTAAACTTATACTGTCTTTGGATCTTCCAATTTTGATGTCCATCAGGTTATTATATCATTATGCTTGTAACGTTTCCAGTACTGGTCGCCAGGCATTCTTAACATCTTTTCATGAAAAAGTACTTCTCTCTTTTCTATTATTACTTTTAGTGGCTTGGTATTTGTGACGGAAGACACTGATTCTTTACCGCTCCAGTTCTTAGCGTTGTGTATTTGTTCAAGGGCTGGGATGCTACCAACACATATAGGTCTTATGGTGACGCTGGGATAGGAAAGGGCTAGGAATGGGTAGGAAGCGGCCGTGGCCTTAATTAAGGTACAGCCCCAGAATTTGCTGGTGTGAAAATGGGAAACCACGGAAAACCATCTTCAGGGCTGCTGACTGTGGGATTTGAACGCAGTATCTCCCGAATGCAAGATCACAGGTACGCTCCCCTAACTACACAGCCATCTCGCTCAGTTCACATATCTTCAGTATTTATTATTTGTTGCGTTTTTCATGCTGGCGAGTGTAAAAATAACACTGCCATCACTCTTCAAATATTTCGAAATACACAGTGAGACCTAGCAATTCAAAACATAATTAGTACACAACATCTCATATCAATTATTATGGCATTCTGTCAAAGCTACATGTTTCTACCACCTCTAATAGAGCTCAGATCCACTACAAAGAGTCATTAGTTCAGCTGTGTGCAACTTGTCTGGTACAGTGCAGGAGTGAAGCAAGGGGACTTGCTTGTACACTCGCTTCAAATCACTATTAGCATAGGCTGGGAATGTGGATACAGACCCTACACTATTACACTGCAGAAATCAAATACTATGACCTACTTTAATACACAACTTCATGCAGATACACGCTATGACATCTGAAGTAGAACATCCCTCATCTGCAGTACTGGTTCACCATGTGTCAAACTACCGTCAAAGTCGCCAGCTGCCTCACCCCAAATGATAGTTTCCTCACCACTTTAATCACTGTTTTCCAAGCCAACATATATCACGATCCTTTGGAGTTCCTGCTCCTCTAATGTGTCAAGGCACTGGTAGGAATTTATTTCTGTAGTACTTTATAAAACTCCTACTAAGACATGCAACACTATCTTCTTCAGACATTTACCACGAGTCAGCATTGGTCTTTGGCAACCTTCCTTTAAAAGAGAATTTTAAAATATTGTATGTGTTCTCTTTGGTCTGTGAATGAATCATTTCAAATAATTTCTTTGGAGGTATTTCCATTCTAAAAAGAGTTAACGAAACACAGAAGTGTTCAACTTGACTTTCAACTTCAAAAGCCTGTTAAGTTTTGATTCTTCTTCGAAACTCGTGTGTTTAGGAGGGAGGGCGGGAGGAGTGTCAACTGCGGAACAGCAAGCTCACTTCGCTAAGATATGATTCTGATCTCTGATGGCAATTCACAACAATACCATCAATATTTAAAGTTAAAAACTTCATCACTGATCCGTATTGAACTAATAGTTACAATGCTAAAAAGAGAAAAATGTTCCACCTTTTCAATACAATAACACTGTTGCACGAATCAATGTAGCAACATATTTAATTTATTAAGGGACCGGTTTCGACATCTGTCCATGTCATCATCAGCCTAGACAAAAATGGCAAGAAGTTGACACAATTGTAGCACTTATGACACTTTTCTTGAATTAAAAATAGTTCATGTAGAGGTTCTTGAGCACTCTTACTGATCTTGAGGTTAAAAAAATGTGCACTCTTAAGGCAGAGGCTCACGTAGTAGTAGTAGTAGTAGTAGTAGTAGTAGTAGTAGTAGTAGTAGTACCTGGTCTAGAATTACAATTTAGGCATATTCCAAATTATAGCACCACAATTCACTAAATAACTCAAAATTCAATCCTGAAAAGAGTTTCTTCCTCTTCACTTTCATTAAATGCTACATTCATTTTATTCAAAATTAGCAGTGAAGAGGGGGTTTCTCCTCTGGCTTGGAGGAAAAAATTGCCTCCAAATCTGATAGATTTTTCAGCCGCCAGTGTAGTGAATTGAGATTTTCCAACTTATCACGTACTCCTAGGACACATTAGTAAAAGGGCATAGTTTTTACCTTGGGACTCTCCACTATTCAACCCCCACCCCAAAAAAAGGCTAACAGTGTTCACAGATCACGGCTGTCTGCGGTCTGGTCATTCCAGCACTGAAACTTTGGACTGTTAGATTGGAAGCGTAGTACTGTTTGTTAAAAGTGAGAACATGTGTGGTTTTTCATTTGATCGAGTATTTAATGTGAAATCATTGCTTTTACTTGCGCCATTCCTACTGACGTCATTGTAATGACCTATGTTCATTTTATTTGAGAAAACCACCATGACAGTATTTCTGAGGATGTAAAAAGGCAGGTGGAGAGTGAGTGTCTGCCATTATAATGCAATTCCCCAATCTTATTGCGACTGACGGTAGGCAAGCGGCCCTACCATTAACAATGAACATTCCCTAATGCAGTCTTCATATGAGAAAAGACGTTTGGTGATTTCTCTGTTGCGTTCCTAGGGTAACATTAAGAGCTATGCAATTTAATACAGTCTTGCTCATAACGTGTACTCTACGTAACCTACAATTCTGTATACAATGTAGAATTCCATAGCGAAGTTCGGGTACATCAGCTAGTTCAAATATAAAATAAATAACAGGGGGCCGAGTATAGAACCTTGTGGCAAACCATTAACTTTGTATTTCCACTCCGTCAGTTATGGAGGCAGGAAGCGAACAAATTGAAAGCAGTGTGGCTAAGATGGAAATAATGGAATTTCGCTATTAATATGTCCGTACTGATAGTATCTAAAGCACTGCTGAAGTCTAGGAGAATGAGCACGGTCACTTTATGTTCATCCATTGCTTTCCTTATGTCATCCGTAATTTTTAGAAGAGCAGCAGATGTACTATGTCCTTTTTTAAATCCAGATTGCAAGTGATCAATTAACGAATGCTGCATCAAATACTGGAGCAATTGTTCATGCACGAGATTTTCTAATACTTTCTAAAGTGAAGAAAGTATACAGACAGGCCAATAGATGGAGAATTTTCTAGAGATTTTTTTGGTATTGGGAAAATGAAAGCATCCTTCCAAATAGTTGGGAAGTAGCCTTCCGAAAGACACGAGTTACATGTGGGTCAGAATTGGCATCTATCAAAGTAACGACGAAGGATATCAGGTTGTCATCCACTCCGATTGCTTGTGATTTGATTGATGTTAGTTTTCTCCTTACATCAGTTTCATTTACTTTACAAAATATGAACAAAAGCCATTGTGGTAATGGAGTAGATTGAAGAGTATTTATTGTTGTTTGTATAATCTGAGGATGGGTACTAACTATTTCTCTAGTAAAGTGGGCATTTAATTCATCTGGATTTATGTCATGCATATTGGAGTTTGTAGTTTGACTCCCAATACCTACAGATCTGAGTTGTTGCCAGGTACTTTTTGCGTTCAAGTTACTGGCTAACTATTGGAAGTACGCATATTTTTTGTTTCTGATTATTTGTTTAACTTTATTTCTAAGCACACGGTATTTTTCAAAATCGTCAGACGATGAAGTCTGCTTGTAACATCTGTGAAGTGCATCACATTCAGCCATTACGGATTTAATGTCGTGATAACCATGTAGCAGCTTTGCGAGTCACCCTAGCAGTACGTTTATTTAAGTGTTTGTTATACAATTCCAACAATAATGTGTTAAACCCCTTTACTTTTTCGTCATTATCCAGTCAAGTGTGGTATTTCGTCCCACGGACAGAGAATAGCGTCTTGTATTAATTATTGAGGATTTCATGTCTCTATAGGTTATCCACTTCGGTTTTGTTCTGGGAACATAGGTTATCCACTTCGGCTTTGTTTTGGGAGCTTTCAAAAAAATAAGCTAAATGTATGAGATTGTGGTAGGATGTACCAGGTACCAAAATTTGTCCGTGACTTAGTATTTTCTGAGGATTGTTTGTGATGAGTAAATCTATGAGTGTGGGTGAGGATTCGTTAGCCGTATGCATGTGGTGAGTAGGGTTAAGTGGCAATACTGACATGTTACAAGAGGTAAACATGTTCTGTAAATGATTTGCTTCACTGGAGTCTATTAATAGGTTTGTGTTAAAGTCAACAAATATTAGTGCATGTTCGTAAGTAGGTATGAATTTTAGTAAATTTTTTTCGAATTCAGTAAAGGTTCCTGCTTTTGGTAGTTTGTAAACAACTCCAATGAGTACTTTAGTTTTATCAACAGATAGTTCAACAAACATATATTTAGTTAAGGTGTCAGTAGATAATATCGAAGTTTGTATAATTTTCCCCGTTAAATTGTTTTTGTAGTATAGAGCTACTCCTCCACGGTGCTTTTACCATGCTTCCTTCAAAAATAGCTTTCAGCTCAGTGTGATGGGCAATTATAGACGGAGCACTGATGTGAGCACACAGTAATAAGCGGGGAAAGGACAAGAATTCCCTCTCCAAGTGACTGCAGGCGGGGTGAGAAGTAATCGGGGAAGGAGAAGGGTGGGAGGGTTCAGTATCAAGGTGAAGGTCGTTACTACCTGTGTTAACCATAATCAAAAATAAACAGAGGGCAACTTACCATGGTTTCCTCTTGTACACATAAGCCACTTGAATCATTTAAACATTCACTCACACTAAACTTATAACAAAACCACTTATAATTAAAACTTACATCCATGAGTAACGTACTCTACCTAGCCCTGAAATAACAGCGTTTAGTTCCGCTTTGGTGGTCACTATAAATTTGTTTTTGTTTTGCCTAGAACTACGATTCCTCCTTCCTGGGCCCAAACGTTACGCATTCCGAGCTGGCCTTGGGCTCGATTTAATAGGTATTTTCTTGCAGTCAATGACTCTGTAACCAATAGTTTGGTGCCTTTGAAGTGCTTCTTAGCGCGCCAGACACAACCGCAAACATGAAACCGGACGAATTTCACTATAATCAGCCTGTTTCCAGAGGACAGGATTTCCGCAGCTGATCTGCGTAGAGGTCGCAATCTACGACAGCGATCAATGTCACCCATCGATTTAGTCCACTTGCAAGTTAGATTTTACTGTCTATCACTTTGGCCCTCTCTAAAGAATCAGAGAAACAAGGAAATGACATTTGGTCCTTGTTTCGATGACGATGAAATCCTGACATTCACCTCGCCGTGGTAGAGGGGGAACGATTGTACATAAAAATAATATTTTATATGCAGGCGGCTAACGAATGAAGGGACCGATTATCTCCCGGTACAAGGAGATCTCGTATACCAAGTGCGAACAGTCTCTTTGAGAGTGCATGAGCGGGTATGGGTAAGAGCACTCTATTGTCCTGGGGACAAGAAATTGTTCCCAAAGCGGAGGAACCAGTTTGGTCAACGGCATTAGGATGCAGAAGGCAACGGGAAACCACTGCATTAAAGATCCTGAGATATATTCCAATAAATTCACATGGCATGGCTGCAACGTCAAGATCAGAGCTGGCAGTGTGGATCGTCTACCTCCGCTTGGAGACGTCTTAAGAAGATCACTTTGGCATAGACATTCTTAGCCGGTTCTTCTTTCACCCCGTGTAAGAGTAGACAGTTCCGCCTCCTGTATTGTTCAGCTTCGTCGGCCCGGGCTTCATGCTGCTCAAGATGCTACTGCACAACTAATAACTTCTTTACACAAGAAATTTCCTCTGAGATGTACTGGCGGAAGTCTTTGGACTCAGAACAGGGGGAAGTCAGGTTTTCATTGGTGTGGTCGTTAGTGTTGGCAGCCCTGCTGGCACTGGCTGATGTCAACTGTTCCACGCGAGCTTGGAACTCATCCATCCAGTTAAACTTTGTTTCAAAGTTTGACACATGCTTATTTACACTTTTTGCGGACATGTTTTTGTTAGAGCTAGATGTCAGTTGTCTGGTGTAATTATTGACACACACTCACCGGTCCTGTCTACTAATTATTATGCTATTTTGGGCTGGTAACGCGGAGCTCTCCTACACAATACACATACCACGCACCATCTTCATCTGTGTTCAAAAAGAAAGGAACTTACCCGCACCGTTTTCTGTCCTTGATTTGACATGTGCCAAGTCTTCCTGTTGTGGAGTGTATGATGATAGGTGATCTGCTGTTGTTCGCGTTTGTGCTAGTTACATAAAATCAGCTTCATGGTTCGTATCACACTTCAATAGAGGAAGCATTACTTTGTCAATTTTATATATTTTTCATCTAAACAGTGTTATGTGGCTGAAGATGTTGATAATATACGAAACATGTACCACTTTTGACCATTCAAAATTGCCTTAAGCAATCATTGTATCGACTAGGTGGAAAATAAATACTTAATTGTGAATCTTTGTGCGAGTTGGCGCTGTGCGGAGTGGCGGGCTGTGTGGGGGGAAGTGGGAGGGGTCGCTGGGATTCTGTGTTGCTTGTGAAATAAGAAAACTGTTGCTGGAAGACATCAAACTAGGGACTCCTCAATGTTGGGAAGTGTAAATCAACAATAACAATTGATTAGGGTTGTTTGCAGATGATCGAAACAAAAGCGTCAATTAACATGTTTCTCCTTTCACTTATCTCATTTAAATTATGGGAAGGTTACTAAATTGATGAATACTAATATATAGGTACTCTAGAATACTCGTCTTAAAATTGCTAAATCTTGTTCTATGTTGGTGTACTGGCGTGACGTAAACTCATTGCTGAAAATCTGTATTTTACAGCGTTATAATGTTCGGCGTATCTCATGGCGAAGTTCTTTACAATCTGTCCTACATAGGAACAATTACAAGTTTGACATGCGAGTTTATAAACTAACTCTATTTTTGTTGATAGTGTGGGTGTTCAAGATCTGTTTTATCATTAGTGTTGCTAGTTCTGAATGCCATATTCATGTTGTGATTTTTGAAGATATCAGTTACATGATACGAGTTGTTGTTAAAAGTAAAGGTAGCAAATTTCTCTGTTTTCACGTTTTTTTGTTTGTTTCTATGTTTGTTGATAACCTTACTAATAAAAGTTTTATTGAAACCATTCGCGTGGGCTATATCCCAAACTGTTCTGATTTCTCTATTGAAGTCCTTTTTAGACAAAGGTAATTAATTTGAAAGCCCCGTTTACCATACTATTATACGATGCCTTTTTATGTGAACCAGTGTGCTGAGAGGAATATTTGATGGTGCTGTGGATGTGGGTGGGCTTCTTAAAGACCTTGAAGGAGAGTTTCCTGTCTGGTTTTCGTGTTATAGTTAAATCAAGATAGTTTATGGATTTATCTTTTTCGTTGCCTGTTGTGAATTTTACATAGAGATCAATTTCATTTAGTTGCTTAAGTGTCATCGACAAAGCGTGCCCAAAATGTTATCGTGTTGATTGGAGTGAAGTAAAGGGCCATGTGGAACGTAACAACAAAACTTCCGCACTTGTGAAATATGAAAACTGTTCTGGAAGGGATCAAACTAGGGACTCCTCAATGAAACTAGGGACTCCTCAAAGTTGGGAAGTGTAAAACACATCATCAAGACAGAAGAAAACAATGTGTGACAGACCGGCTGGTAGAGCAAGCTGTTGAACGGGCTGTAATAAACGTGAAATATTCCAAAGGGTAATAACGCTGTGGAGGGGATAGAGTAACCTATCTTTCTTCTGGCAACTAATGAATATCTTGTAGATTCATTATGGGGATGTATAAATGTTGTAGACTCTATGATGTCTTTATGGAAGTAGTACGGCAGCTGAGGTTGTTAATTGATTTGTGTGGATATATCTTACAAAGAAGACAACCCTGCATACAGGTAAGAAAATGAAAGCAAGTACTGCTCCAGCCAGGAGTAGTTCTCACATGACGAGAAGAGGAGTCACTTTATATAGTTATCACCAAGGGGTGGATTTTAATGACCTAAAAATCTTCAAAATATGCAAGCAAATATGATCCAAAAATTTTTATATATGACCAAAAACGGAAAAAATATGACCTCACATTATAATTGATTAATTTAGGCCTATAAATGAACATTTGTCACTTTTGTTTATTACATTCAATTTCCAATAATCAAACAGTTCTTTTGTCTTCAGATATGGCAGAACACGTATCCTGAAGAATCAAGAAATAATTAGCAACGGATGATCTGATAAAGTGTTTAACTACTGTAGTTCTGATTCGACAAATTTCTATAAAAATTATGATGAAAATAGTATTCCTTTCTGGCAATGAAATTGCACTGGCTGATCAAGTGCATTTTCAAATTGTTGAAATCTAACCCTCTTCAGTAGTCAGAAGGTTTCTGTACCTGGAGAGACTCCGCTCAACATCACACGATGTTATGGGTCAACATTTGAACAAGGCTGGAGAAAAGTGCTGCTGAAAATCCCCAAATGTTGTATGGTGTCCACAAATAATATCAATTATCTTATTTAGGAAACCATTTGAGAACGGCACTCTTTGCAGTTTTTCAGAAATTTTTCAGCCACTTCACCCTTTCCTTTTTTTTAATCACTGTCAATGTTCTTCACAATATCCAAGCCCCACAATTCCACACCAAAATTAGATTATACGAACGCCAAATTTCCGACCAAGCTGGCAAATCCTGACCGATGATGAATTGCAAGGATCAAATTCCTGAACAGCTGTCTTGAAGGAATCATAATTGTTGCAGTAATATCAAGCCAAGTTCCCAAATGAGTAAGGGCAGGCTGAGGTGGAAGAGGCAGAGTTGGAGCAGTTTCTTTCAACTTTTGAACTCAAAAGGGAATATTTTCTTGCCATTTGCAATTAACTTATCTACTTCTTCGGCCACTATGTAAAGCATGGGCAAGGACCATTTTAGGATAAAGTAGATTTAGTTCTCTGGCTAAGTAGTATGGGTTTTTTTTTTTTTTTACCCCATTTGGCTACAGTAACTTCATAGCATCACTAAACAGCACTGCAATGGAGGAATGATTTACTTTCTCTAAAACCGCACATATCAGGAGAAACACATTACCGGGCTTGTCATCTTTCAGAATGCCAATAATTACGTTAGCTACGTACCTCCCATTTACGTCAGTTGTTTCGTCCAATGAAACCCATATCTTGTGGTTGAGAACTTCAGATCTTCTTTAAAACATCTTCATAGAGACCTGAGATATAAAATATTCTCAAAGTTGATTCACTGGGAATAGGTTGACTGACATTCTTCTCTATGAAGGACCTGAAGCTGGTACTGTTCAGTTTTTTCAAGGGAATATTTGAAGTAACCATCATCCTGCAGATATCCTTACAGAATTCCGATCTTTTGTCTGACGGAGCTGCACACGAGGCCCTTTCTTTTTTGCTAGTTGTTTTACGTCGCACCGACACAGATAGGTCTTACGGCGACGATGGGACAGGAAAGGGCTAGGAGTGGGAAGGAAGCGGCCGTGGCCAGAAAACCATTTTCAGGGCTGCCGACAGTGGGGTTCGAACCTACTATCTCCCGAATACTGGATACTGGCCGCAATTAAGCGACTGCAGCTATCGAGCTCGGTCGAGGCCCTTTCAAAAAGCAAACTGGGAAGATTTAATTAAGCACTGATGTTTAGTTATAGCGCAGTATTGTTGCATATTAAAAAGTTTCTCAGCATATACCTTCACTTCATACAGTTTACAATATAAAATAACACCACAACTACTAAAATTCTGCTCTCCAAATTCCTTAACAAACTGTCTTAATTTCACACTCTCTGAACACTTCGGTTTAGGCATGTTGAAACTACACTGAAGAAGTGGTCTCAAAACAACAAGCCAGACAGTCCTTTATTTTCTAGGAAACAGAAATACCAGTCCATTAGCTATGTATGCACGCCAGGACGCCTTTCCCCTCAGTACTGTCAATCACTCCTTAGGAAATTCCAAAAAGATCCCTTGTTCATAATTCCAGTTACCTGCTACCTGCCCATTCCCACATACTGAGTAATATTCAGTCCACAAATGGACTCCCTAACTATCACAGCAAGAATCCCTCCCTGAATAGCTTACCACAAAAATTCACTCAGTATCAAAATCCTTAGAATAGGACAAGAAATATGACAATGTGCATCAAGCAGAAATATGACCAATATCTTAAATTTGTCCAAAATATGATTTTTCAAGCAAAAATATGACATGTCATTAAAATTTGTCCCTTAGTTATTAGTTTCCCTGCTAGGATTGGTGATGCAAGACAAGTTTTAAATGACTACCTGTGTTAAACATAGAACTGATGGTAAGTGCTTGTTAATATTCACTAATACAGTGTGTCAACATGCACATGCACTCGCTGCATAGCCACGAGGCGGTCAGTTACTAGAGTTTGTGTGTCGTGAAGCAATAAGTTTGTCATGTGTAGGCATGTGTAGCTCAATTAATTACATTATTACACCGTTGAAATGCCAGTGAAATTCACGCTTGAACAGAGAGCATTTATGTAACAAGAGAGTCATGTTGAGAGGTGTGTAGGTAGGGTTGCCATACGTCCTGACAAAGCGGGATTGTCCTAAATTCGAGCATATGTCCCGACGTCCTAACTGAATTTTTAAAAATCCCTAAATGTCCTGAATTTTAAAAATCAGAGCAAATTATTTAAAATTTTGCTCAAATGCTTTTGAAAGGGAATGTTGCATTTTTTACATACAAATCTAGGCAAATAACATTGAATATTATTTAATTTTGGAGTGGTCTGTAAAGTAGATATTTTACTCAAAGTATGATTTCTTGTAATTTCGCTGTTTAATTTTTAACATTAACATCATAAATAGGTGTGTCTTTTGGTAATGGACGGGACAGTTCACATGGAATTACCCACATACACTTTTGGAACCACAGGCGCCAACCTTTGGTCTTGAGCACGGGGCGAGGATGAATATATAAACTATTTTTACTGGACGAAAAACACGATTGCGTCCCTGTACCATTATATGCATGGAGGCAAGTGCTCCCCTGTATACCGAGCTCGATAGCTGCAGTCGCTTAAGTGCGGCCAGTATCCAGTAATCACGAGATAGTGGGTTCGAGCCCCACTGTCGGCAGCCCTGAAGATGGTTTTCTGTGGTTTCCCATTTTCACACCAGGCAAATGCCGGGGCTGTACCTTAATTAAGGCCACGGCCGCTTCCTTCCTATTCCTATCCCATCGTCGCCGTAAGACATATCTGTGTCTGTGCAACGTAAAGAAAAAAAAAAGAAAAAAGAAAAAAAAGCTCCCCTGTAGTCGGTGCCTGTGTTTGGAACTTGTCGATGTTGGCGTCCTGAATTTCATCCTGAACCTTATGGCAACCCTATGTGTAGGCTATTTCAGTTCTAGTTCCAGGTAGAGAAACAGATGTGTAGTGAATAAATTAAGAACAGGATAAACTGAAACAAAAAAGTTTACAGAAATAATCCTCACACCATAGATGGACTTAAAAATAACATAACAGTAATTCGGACAATTATGCAACAGGAATGTATGCATGTCAGTAGCACTTTCATTAGAAGATGCCAGGAATGTTTGAATGCTCAAGGACACCACTTTCAACGCTGCCTGTAAAAAAGTTAGTACTCATGATAAAGGCACTGGATGCATAAATAAGCAATAAATGTAATAATATCAGTAATAGGATATGTGGGAGGTTATGAATATACTGCTCGGAACATGCACATGGGACACACTGTATGTAGGCCTACCTATACTGTCATGAAGAAACCAAGTGCTTTGAATATTGGTTACGGTCTGTTTTTGCTGTGGGGTTGTGTTAAGATGTCTTGCTGTGAAATTATTATCGGCACACTTTTTAGCGATGGATTTACACCCTAGTGCTGAATCGGTAGACGTCGGCAATCTTCGAGATTCGTATTGGCAACCTTTGAACACAAACTATGAATCGCTTATGCATCGCTGTGCGGCATCTGGCGTACACTTTACGTACTAGTACTGTTGTTTACACATCAAAGCCCAACTATAGAATTCATGCTAGGAACAAGATTCGCATTGAGAAATGTTATATATATATAAAATAAGAGTTTTGTCTGTACATTGCTCAGAATTTGAAAATAATGGTATTTCTGTATCGGTCATGTCCACAGTAACAAGGAAATGCACTTTTTAGTTTTCCGTAATTTCTGTCTGTGTGTACACGCATCACTAGAAAACGGCTAAAGAGAATGTAATGAAAATCAGTATGCAAAGTCGGGAAATAAGTCGCTACAATCTAAGCCATAAATAATTTTATTCAGGCTGATAAAAATGGTAGTTTAGGGGAAGACCTAAAATTTTATTCTCAAATATTTATCTTATTAATGGTCCTATCTTAATGAAAATCAGTATGCAAAGTCGAAAAATAAGTCGCTACAATCTAGGTTATAAATACTCTTATTCATGCTGAAAGAAATGGTAATTTAGGGGAAGGCCTAAACTTAAATTCTGGAATTTTTATGTTATTAGTGGCCCTATGTAAGTGAAAATTGGTATGCAAAGTCGGGAAATAAGTCGCTATAATCTAGCCCATAAATATTTTTATTCACGTTCAGTGCAATGGTAGTTTAGGGGAAGGCCTAAAATTTAATTCTCAAATATTTGTGTTATTAATGGTCCTATCGACAAATACTACATTACTAAAGTTATATAGTATTAAATTTCCGATCATTTATGTCATACATTTTTACCGTACCGGCTATGATAACAGAGATATTCATGAATGTGGATTTTCGTTGCTAAGTCCATATCAGCGCCAATTTACGAGAAAATGGGTAAACAGAATTTAATGAAAATCGTTATGTGAAGTCGGGGAATAAGGAACTACAGTCTATACTATAAGTAATTTTGTAAGATGCCCTAATATCACAGAGTCGAAAGAAAACTAAGCTCATAACACTGAACAACAATAACATCACATTGACCATTGTTTGTTATGATGTGCTTTGTGTCTTTTGTTGCCAGTCATGTCCAACAGACGGGATTACCGCTGTATACTGAGTATATTTTTAATTTGCTTCACGTCGCACCGACACAGATAGGTATTATGGCGACGATGGGATACGAAAAGGCTAGGAGTAGAAAGGAAGCGGCCCTGGCGTCAATTACGGTACAGCCCCAGCATTTGCCTGGTGTGAAAATGGAAGACCACGGACTTCAGGGCTGTCGACAGTGGTTTTCGAACTCACTACCTCCCGGATGCAAACTCACAGCTGCACGCCCCTAACCGCACGCTTAACTCGCCCGGTTCTACCGAGTAAAACAGCCTGCCTGAATATTGGCGGGAAGTAGCTGTGGAGTTAGATAACCTTTTCTTAAGCATGCCAATTCTCTGGTTCATAAATTTTCTGATACTACTGGTACATAACAAACTGGTTCATCACAGCAGTCAATCCCTACCCTGAGGCACTGATTGGAATGCGCAGTGTGTATGTTTAACAGACCAATGGCAAAGGAGTGTTCATGGCTGTCCGCGGTCTGGTCATTCCAGCACTGGAACTTTGGAATGTTAGATCGGCATCATAGTACTGTTCGTTAAAAGTGAGAACATGTGCGGTTTTTCATTTGATAACATTGCTTTTAAACCCTACATTCCTATTGACGTTTTTGTAATGACCTAAGTTAACTGTAGTTAGGAAAACCACAAAAACAGTCTTTCTGAGAATCCCATAGCGAAGCACGGGTACATCACCTAGTAATGTTATATAACGTGTGTGTGTGTGTGACACAGTTGTTGGCTTAGGATAATAAAGGTTTAGAAAATTCATATCAACCGATCATATCGATTCAATTCAGATTTCATTTCCATTCAGTTGGCAGTACTACCGGAACCGGGAGAGCTCCCTCCTTACTCCTCACCCTTCGTACACAAATCTATCTCTAAAAAGTGTGCCGATAATATTTACACCAGCAAGGTTAAGACTGATCACAGAATAGTCCTTGATACAGTAGCCTATACACTTGATATACATACAGTTATTTTAAGAACTGTTTGTGAAAATAAGTAGTCCACTTAATCCACATTTCACAGAAGGTGATAACACCTTTCCATATAGACCTTACATATGGCTAGGATCAAAATATAGGCCTGCTGAGATCTAATGGGTGCCGAGTTTGGTGTATAAGGGCTGTTACAATTTGGATGACTTGTCTTAAACTTGCGAGCCCGTGTCTAGCTGATTTCCTGTCCGACTGCATATAAATTGACACTGCAATCCTACAGCATGTGGAAAGACCTTTGGATGATGAGCATAGCAATTAATTTTCTAGCTTGTCTTTAATATTGATAACATCTCTTTCCACATCACTCATTGCAAGAAACTTGACCAAATTCCTGCCGTAGATTAGCATGGATTTTATCGTCATCTCAGTTTTGGTAGGAGACCTAACTTTTCTGTTTTTGTGCTGTAAGGGTTTCTGTTCTTCAATCAGATGAGCTTGTACCTAAGAAGTAATTACTCCCTCTCCTTTGGAATGGCTGATATAAGTGGGTGGAAAATGCTCTAAGCTCTGTAGCTGTGGATGACTGAATATACCCTTCTGCTTCCATCTCCTTACCCCATTTCATCTTCATTAGCTCCTCAAACAACCAGCCGTAAAACATTACACAGAAATTCACCTCATCTAATCCCTGATCAGTATCAAGAAACGGGGTTACATAGCCAACATACTCTACCCTACTCAATCAAGAAATCTGCTTTGAAGTCACCTTGTTCAGTTAATTCCTTGATTTTAATCACTTCATTATTTTCACTTTTTAATTGACACATCGTTTATTTTAAAGTAGTAAGATTATTTTTCTTCTTCACTGTAAGTGCTCTTTGTTTCAGTTTCAGATCTACTTTACTTTCTATTTGGTGCTGATGGGTCAATGAAAGTTACAGCTTGACTGCAGATGTGGTCAGTTCCCCATTAAGTTAAATTTTCTTACAAGGTTGAGCCTCTTCAATGTGAATGTATTTGTTTGTGCTTTGGAAAATCTTCAACTCTAGGTTGTTGCCATGATGCCAGCTGCACTGGATTGGGTCAACACAACAGGAGATGCTGGGTTCTAATCCCACTATCTGCATTCCACAACATGATTTGCACCAAGATGATGTACCTCTATTAAGGCCATGGTCGCTTCTCTCCGTTTTAACTGTTTCAACTGGCCAAAACATCAAGGTTATTGACCCAAACATTAAGGTTTTTGGCCCCTACATAGCACAAATTTTGAAAAAAGAAAAAAAAAACAGTGAACAAGTTTGGCATTTTCATCATCTCAAAGGCCATGTCTTGTCTGTTTCTGCTTCAGTTCTTTATAGTTTCTACATCCTGCTGTGTCTTATATTTCATCCACCATAATTTTTCTTGGTCACCCGGTGGTTTCCTTCCTGCTTTCAGTCACGCTCATGATGAAGGCATTGAGCCTTAGCAAATGGACTGAACGGAACTGAATTGAATTTATTAGATTCAGCACAGGGATGTGGTGCACCCATCGCCCAGTGGGGAAACCACTGCAATCAGCCACCAGACAATTGGTGGGAAAATCAAAGTGTAAGACTTGCAGCAGAAAAGCTTGAGAAGAAATCTGGCACTCTGGAGGCCTGCGTAGGGCTGATAACCCACAAGGAGTGAAACAACATATCCAGAGCAAGATTACATGGCAACAATCCTGCAAGAACATGGAATATTGCTTTCTTCACTGTCAAAGAGAATGAAATAATTGACTGTCACAAGCATAGCAAGCCCTAAGGGGAAAACATTCCAGGAAGTAAAGAGACTGGCTCAAGATTGGAAGTTGTATGGAAAAAGGCTGAATGACCCAATGCTTCACAGCAGAAGGGAATGAGAAATAAAGGAAGAGAAAAATAAATGGTTTTTAGTAGACTTCTACTAATTGGTTTTAAGACATTTTCATTAAGTTTTCCTCTCTGTCAAAGAAGTTCTGGTTTCCACATTTCTGCTCACTCTAGATGCTTCTGGTCTTTCTTTAACACAGTGTTTTATGTGAACATAAATTGAATGCTAATCCAATGAGGCTAGTTTAATACGAGATAACCTCTTCACCTGCCTGACCTCAATTATCACTGCTACTTTTGTGGAAGCTTGCACTATCATACCATATTACCATGCTCAAACAATTTCTATTCTTGATAATAATATGAGTTCCCCACACAAGATTTTGCTATTAGTTAAGCAACCAAGCAAATTTGAAAAAATAGGATATCAGATTTGACAACACTTTATGAATCTTTCTTTCTTCAATAGCCTTGAACAGAAATAAAAGTTACTACCAAAGACACCAATCTTCATCAGTTAGTATGTCATAAGAAGAAAAAATTTGGAGATTACACTGACTACAGGAAATAATCATTTTCTTCCAGTAATTTGTTTTAAACGAGTGGCAATCATTGATTTCCACCAACGAACAGGAAATTAATTACTATTAGTCTCTAAGCCTGTGTACTAAAGAGAAATAAGGTAACCTAATTTATTTACTCACCACAACTTGCTCAGGTGTCCAGGTGTCCAAATTGACTGATTTTACTTTGGATATATGAACACCTAAATTTCGATGAATGCCCGCACATCTGATGCATAGAAATATACCTAAATTCCAAGAAGCCCATCTTGGTCCTGAAAGAGAATAACATTACTGTACTTCAACATCACCAAATCCAAGCAATACGAGTCCATACATTTCGAGCTATAAAGGATGTGAGAAATTTCAAATAAACCTGGAAAAAATTAAAACAACTAAGCTTTAAAAATTTATATCGTGACAGATGACATTTGAAATGACAGTTCACCCCGACACTAGGTTATCGAAGTTAACCAAGGTGTTCCAAATACATATACTGCTAGTAGACCTAACATCATTCAAGCGATATGCAGACAAATACACTGAGGTATTATAGTCAAACAAACATACATTTGTAAGAGTTTAAATGGCATAAACTTTACCTTTAGCATCACAGTCAACACAATATTTATTGTCTTCATCTCTCAACATGGTCGCCAGAAGTGTCTGACATCTATCTTGTATTTGTTTCTGCCTGTCTTTTTCTGACTTCGAAGACATTATTTCTAGAATTTCGTTGCCTGTTATTAACGTGCACCCGCAGAATATTACTTTCTAAGGGACAGCGTTGCGAATCGCCCCCTCTGCAATATGGCGACAGCACACTGCAAAGAGCCACACTGACACACGTTTCTTCTTCCTACATTGATTTGTTCAGTGGTGCCGTAGCAAAACATCCTACCTGTGCGGATATAAATCAGCCCTCTACAATAGTTTTACGAATGAACATAACTATTAGTTTGTCATAAGGCCAATAGGTAGCGAATGGTAGGTGTTGAATATTTATTAACAATACAATATTACGAAAATTATCGGAAATTAGTTATAATAATGATAGGTGCTTAACCAGACTATATTTATGTGTCAGTGTACCCTCTGTCCTATGGTTATGATTTGCATATAACTAAACAATTTTTTTTCGATGAAAATTAAATTGTTCGAAAGAATAAATAAAGCTCTTCCAACTAGGAGATGACAGAAAGCAGCAATGCAGAGGTCCTAAACATTAGCGGATAAATGTGTACTTCTGAGTCCTATCGCCCTTTCATTGAGAATTGTGCGTGTCCAACCCTTCTCTCGTATCCCTACGTAGCGAGCTTTTACGACCGGATTCCCTTTCTGAAGTCAACTTCATCCCAGAAGTTAGTGAGATGAAATGAATGATGTGATATGATTGGATAGGAGAGAGTGAAACCCGGTGCCGGTACGTAACCTAATCCTGTCGAATACCACCGAGGACTGTGCACAAAGCTTAACGTCCCCACGCCACGGACGAAATCATAGTCAACAGCTTCCTATGCCCTCACTCCATACCCCTGTGGGTGGAAGCAGTAGAATAACACCCACAGTAGCTCCTGCCCGTCATAAGAGGCGACTAAAAGGGACCCCAGGGGCCTTAACTTGGGAGCTTGGGTTGATGACAACGGAGCCCTTAGCTGAGACCTAGCTATGCTTCCACTCCTCACTTTCATCTATCCTATCCGACCTCCCTTGGTCAACACTTCTTCTTTACCGACCCCGACGCCATTAGTTACTTTTCAGGTACTGGTACTGGTAGCTTGTAAGTTAAATGTTATTCAAAAGTAGTTTCGACACACTGAAGAACCTAACAGTGGCTAAGAGATGACTTTAGATATCACAACAAATAAAAAATAAGTTATGGGTTATGAGCGATTGCAAAAAGACCTCGACAAATTTGTGAGATTGACAGCGGACAATGAAATGGGGTGAAAAGTCATGTTGTATGTTTCACAAAAAAGAGAAGACCCGTCAGATTTAATTACTGTGTTGATGGGATGACAGTAATTCATGGGGGATCACGGTACGTAACTAGGTGTTAATATAAGGTACCTACGATCTTCATTGGGGTAATCACATTAATGAGATTGTAAAGAAAAGTTGCAAGTGTCTTCGTACAGTTATGAGGATACTTAGGGGTTGTTGGGAGAGGGCTTATAAGGCACTGGTATTGCATGGTTCTGGTATATAGATGTAGAGAAATTAGGGATTGAAATCAATGGAGATGTTAGAAAATTTTCCCTTTGAAATAATTGAAGGAAATACTGGGTGAACAGCCAGCTGGGCGAAAGCCCTAAATGCAGGTCAGTGATGATTGATTGATTGATTGATTGATTGATTGATTGATTGATTGATTGATTGATTGATTGATTGATTGATTGATTGATTGATTGATTGATTGATTGATTGATTGATTGATTGATCGCAGAGTGGTTTGGAATTTACATCAGGTTTTGCCACTCAATCCAAATAGTGATTAGAAATGATATACCACCACCTCTCCTACACTGACGGCCAACATTCTGATGATGCAAATTTTTTCGAAAAACTAGACTCGACCTGGATAACAACGGCGACGATTTGAAGATCATGGTCATAAGGTGGGCTGCTTTTTGATTGTGAATGTAGAGGAGAAATATGCTGGCTTTTTACCATTATGATGCTCTTTTTTTAAAAAAAAACCTAAAATTCAGTTTGCTACAGATAGTTCGTTATTTCAGATATTTCTATAATTGTTCGATAAATACGAGGGGCGTACTATATTCGTTTTTACTTTATTTTTTATTTCCGGGTATGGTTCACATTTCAATTTTGAAGGTGGTGACGTGTAACTAGTGTCTTGTTCCATCGTTTGGTTCCAGCACACGTACGAATGCACTCGTCATAGTCTTTTCCTAACAACACTTTCAGCGTAGGAGCAGACAACATGGAACACAACTGTCAGGGACACCGCTATATGACTTGGTTCCTACGGGAAGAAGGCGTGACCACTGCAGAAATTCATCGGAGCTTGATGGCAGTCTGTGGAGAACATGTGCCGTCACGGAAAACAGTTTACAACTGGGTGGAAGTTTGGAAAACAGGGCGCACATCGGTGGAAAAGGGAACCAGTTCTGGAAGGAATGTGACGGTGTCAACACCAGCCAACATTGCCCGGGTCGAACAGGGCATCCAAGGATACAAATGCAACCCATTTACGGTAATGGAGGCAGCCACGGGAATTAGCCGAAACACCCTGCAGCGGATCGTGCACGGCCACTTACAGTTGGGGAAGGTGTCATCCACGTGGTGCCTAGACTGTTGTCTGCTGACGAAAAGCATAGGCGTCTGGACGTGTGCACAGAACTTTTACAACACCATGATCAAGATTCAGCCGACTTCATGGCTTCATGCCTGGCCCCACACTAGCCGAGAGACCACCGCTGCCATTGATCAAATGGGATTCATGGTGCTACCACACCCACCATAATCTCCAGACTTGGCACCAAGTGATTATCACCTGTTCGGGAACATGAAGAAAACTCTGCATGGTCGCGGTTTTGGGTATTTTGCAGAACGGTAAACAGCTGTCAAGGCATGGGTACACAGCACTCCGAAAGAATGGTTTCAGGAAGGTCTGGAGAAACCGACACATCGATGGCAAAAGTGCATACAGTTACAAGGAGATTATGTTGAGAAGGTGGACGTAACAACTGATGTGTAATGTACTTAATTTGGGTATAAAAAGATAAAGTGTAAAACAATATAGTACGCCCTTCGTATAAGTCGGATTTATGGTCATTCCTTAAGGGAAAATGAGTTTTCGGAGTGACTTGGTTCCATATCCGTAAGTGTCCGTAAGCCCGGTTTGTGAGTAAATATAAGATTTTCGAACTAGAATTTAAGAGCAAGTAGTTGTGACGGGTTAATCAGCCTCGTACCATCAATTGTTTCCTTGAATTCAAGAGTAATTTACTTCATAATTACTAATTCAAATTGATATGTTGATATTAAATTTCATATATAATGAAAATTAACGGCAATGGACCTTTCTATTGGAAAGAAGTTTATCTACGTTATATTCGTTATAATACTAGACATGATATTCCGTAACCGCAAGATTACATGCTTTCCAGAGTTGCCAGATAACGGGCAAAAACTTACAACGTGTGCCCAACTGACGGAAGGATTGGTTAATATTGTCATTTATTTTTTCTTTTGTTTTCTTCTAAGCTGTACAAACAGAGTGATCGAAAAGATGCGTAATAATAATAATAATAATAATAATAATAATAATAATAATAATAATAATAATAATAATAATAATAATAATAATAATAATAATAATAATAATAATAATAATAATAATTCATTTATCTTATCGAGTAACACGATGCGAGGAAGTTGGAAAAGGCAAATCTTCATACGCACAGGTTCTTTAAAATTTATAAAAACAGAATCAATTACAAACTGAACACTCGTTTTAAACTGAATTAATTACCTAGTTACAACAAATACACTATAGAGAATACGTGACACTTTGCGAACACAATTAATTTGTGGCGGGAATTACTTTGTTTACAGGACGATCGGTATCCTCTCATCAGTTAACAATGGGCTTCATTACAATGCAGCCTATTTCTGAAGTGAAATAACGTTCTAAGTGAAGCAGTGTTTTTGCAATGGAAGAACTGACTGTTGTCATTGTAGAAGAGTGAGTATTATTTACCTAGATATTTTCAGGTCATTCAAAACATAGTTTGATACTATACTAGATGTACCGTTTTAAGTATGAGTCTTTTGAAACCAGTAATGTTTATCTTGATCCTGTGTGTTATTTACAATTTAACTATCTTGGTGTCCATCACGCATGTGTGTGTCTTTGATTACTGTTGAAACATTGGCTAGAACATTGAAAGCGTGAAAGTTGTAAACATGAGCAGCGAGAGCGAGGTATTTGCCGGAGAAATCTCAGATATTGAGAGAGAAAAACGAGAACGTATTAATCAGGTTAATACATCGGTCGTATCAGGTAGCGAGAGTAATAGATGTCTGGGTGATAACAATGCGCTTGCAAGTAGAAATTGTAGCCCCGATGGGAACCGTGTCGAGTTAGTTTACCCCTGTTCTAGGTCCGGTAGTGAACGCAGTCCTCATGTTAAACCTGTTTTTGACGTAGTCAGAAAATGGAAACTCAATTTTTCGTGGGAAGGGAACAATTCCAGTGTGATTGAATTTCTTGAGCGGGTGGAGGATATCGCAGAATGCAGCTCGATACCCCTCGACTTTTTCGTTCCTGTAATTCCAGGAATGCTGGAAGGATCGGCATTAAAGTGGTTCAGGTCGATCAAGACAAATATTCAGTCGTGGGAGGAATTTTGCCGGTCGTATCAAACGACGTTTCGGGCTGTCCGACATGGACTATTGTTTGAAACAAGATATATTTAAAAGGACCCAAGGCGTAGGGGAAGTTATTGATGATTATGCCACTGGTATTTTGACCCTGTACAACCGACTGTGTGTGAAGGTGCCTGAGTGCGAAATATTTGACCAGTTTTATCGAAATCTTGCACCTGACTATAAATTGTATATCAAACGATCTAGGGTTGAATGCGTCGATGATATTATTAATTTGGGTAGTGAGTTTGAGCCAATTGTATGCCAGAGAAAACAGTATCGTCCGCTTCCAACCCCGTCTGATTGCTCATTTCCCGACGTTGCTTGTCGCGCGGCCGTCAGGTCGGTGTCCTTTGATACAACCCCTTCGCCGTCCCGCCCCTTGAGTAGTCCCGAACGCAGGACCAGCGTTGTATCTCCACCTCGGCGCTGTGTTAACGCTATTCAACCCTCCGACTCGCCCGTTGTAAGCGATTCCGCAGCAAGAAAGTGCTGGAATTGTGGTGAGGTAGGGCATGTTTCTAAAAATTGTTGGTCCAGATCTCGTCCGAAATGTTCTAAGTGTGGTCTCGTTGGCGTCACTGTGCACGTATGTCCTCGGCACAGCTCCCGGCAGGGGAAATGGACGCGCGCCGGCGTGATGGCCCGTCGTTGGCGCCTAATATTGGTGTTAATAAAAGGATCTGGGGCCCTCCTTCGTATACACGCTGGGCCAAGATTTATATGGGATCGCGCATACTATATACCTTTTTAGATACCGGCTCCTGCGTTTCTTTCGTGAATCAGTCCCTTGTGTCGTCCATGGATTTAAAGTTTCTCCAAAACCGTGAGAGCTTAGGAAAGTTTATGTCTGCTGAAGGCCGTCAAGTATGGCCGGTGGGTCATATCAAGTGTCACATCAAAATTCATAACCTTTCGTGGGATTGGACGTTTAACGTTGTTACCGATCTGTCTGTTCCGGTTATTTTAGGAACCGATTTTATGCTGGCAACTGTTCTATCCACTGATTTCGTCACTCACAGTTTTTCCTTCCGCTTCAAGTCAGGCGTCAATTACCCCTTTGAAACCCCCTTCCACCGTAATACTGTGTGCACCCTCTTTAAATTTGAAACACCCAACGCGTCGTGTGACTTAAACGACAACCAGAACCTGATGTTAAACGGTCTGATGGAGGAGTTTTCTGATGTTTTGACACCGGATTTAGGTTTTGCTAAAAATTTCTCCTATTCCATCGAACTCAAAGATGAAACCTCTGTTAGGTCCCCTCCGTTCTGCTGCCCGTTTCCGAAGATGTCCGCCATGAGACAATGTGTTAACGAGCTGTTAGATAAGAAGGTCATCAGTCTCTCCAAGTCAACTTTTAGTAGTCCCGCCTTCCTAGTCCCCAAGAAGGACGGCATATTCAGGTTTATTAATGACCATCGCAAGGTAAATAATAACATTGTATTCGACAGCTTCCCTTTACCCACCATCGAAAGAGCCTTTCAACATTTTCATGGCGCTAGATTCTTCACCGTTCTCGACTTCAATTCAGCGTACTACCAAATTCCTCTGGACCCCCAAAATCGCCCTTGTACAGCCTTCGTAACTCCTTTTGGTCTTTTTGAATTCAATAAAGTACCAATGGGCATCTCAATCGGGGGACAAGCGCTTAGCCGGGTGATGGATTCGATTTTCGGAGATCTGAAATTCTCCTATGTATTCAATTTTCTGGATGATCTTCTCATTTTCTCTCCCATCTTTGACGAGCACCTAGCTCACCTACGTGAGGCACTTAGCCGTTTGCGCAAACATGGTTTTACTATCAATCCCAAAAAGGTGTATCTTTGCTCTGAACCTTTGAATTTCCTGGGTCATGTCATCTCCAATTCCGGAATAGCTGTAAACCCTGACAGAGTTAAATGCGTCAAAGAGTTTCCTCAGCCTAAAAGTGTCCGTGGCGTGAGAAGAATCTTGGTTGTCCGTATGGACGAAGAAATGACGGTGTTCCAGATAAGAGCGAAATTCTTCAACACCCAACACAACAGCCAGACATTCCTTTTCGTAAATAGAATAACGCAACTCAGCTCCGTGTAACAAATTGCTAAAATAAAATTTAAATTTCTTTGTTCTAGCCTTCAACAGTGCTCTACATGAAGCGCACCGGCACACGCCGGCGGAGTTGTTTTTAGGCAGGAAAGTTGCAGATCCGCTGCAGTTAAAATGGAACATTGAATATCTCTCCCAGCCATCCAGGACCAAGAACATTGAGGAAAACTGGAAGGAAGCGGTCGGGCTCTTGGTCAGAGCCAGAGATCGGGTGGCTAAAAAGTTCAACTGGGGGAGGAAAGAGGTCACCCTGAAAATTGGAGACCTGATGATGGTGAAACGTTCCCGATACGCTCGGCAGCGGACCAAATAGGGGCCAAACTCTGCCTAAAATGGTCCGGTCCCAACAAAATTGTGAAGTTTTTAGGACCTGTGACCGTATTGTTGGAGGATCTAACGAATAAGAGGGTATCCAAGGCTCACGTGAGTTTGTTAAAGCCCTATCATTCGCGGGGCCAACAATGATGGATCCATTAACCATTAGTATTTAGTAGTAACACATTTTTGATCGGTTTACTGGTCTTTGACTTGTTTTACTAAAGTCCATTTTTCTTTCAGAAAAAAAGGATGGAAAGGAAAATAGGAAAAAAAGGGGAGAGTCGAAGGAAATATCGGTAACAGTGGATGAAGATGAAATGAAATAAGTAGCGAGTCCTTGTAAACGCATGAACGTTACATGACTGCTATTTTCCCTTACCTAGCACGGACCAATTCATGAAAGTGTTATATGAATGGTTTGAAATAGACTGATTTAATTCAGCGTTATGTTTTTACAGAAAGTACTGAGCCTCAGATCGAGGCGAAATCCATTAATCTATATTCTGTTGTAAATCTTGGTGATGGTGTATGTTATATGTGTTAATTTAGATTAATTAGTTTAGTTAGTTTTATTTATATAGTGCGCACTATAGGTTAAGTATTAGTGCCTCACTTTAAAATGTGTCCCCTTGACTGATCATCAAGATCAGACACATTTTAAAGGGAGGTGGGTTTGATGATGAAACATGCTACTGTAGCATGTTCTCTAAAATGATTTTACCCATGTCTCAATGAATATGTATCTGCCTCGCTTAAAGTGGCTTATGTACTTCTGCTTTCTATCAATAGAGGGCAGCTCCCTTAGTTGCGAGCACGAAGGATCATTATTTCGGCGAGAGTCTTTTAATATCATCTCCTTGGAGAGAATGTTGTTGTTTTTATGCTTGCTAATTTAATCATGGAGTCCTCACGTTTGTTTTCCTTGGCAACCGTGAGAGGTGTTGTTTGAACTTCAGCAAATAGTTTGAAGTTTATTTACTGGTATATTTTGAAGAACTTTGTGCCTCCAGTCGCTACCTAATACTTACACATTACGATACGCTTAGTCGTGTGCTACGTGTTTTCAGTATTTGGTTGTGAGGATTCTTTTTTCTTGTTTAAGTGCTAGTGCCGTGTGTTATTATGGCTGCCTCCAGTGGAGGTGAAAGCCTTTTGTTAGGAGATAAGTTAGTTGTTGCGCAGGAGGAAGAAGTTCGGATGCAAGACGAATCTTCTGGAAACCTGGCAACTCAATCAATTTTGACAGACTCACAATTATCACAAAATTCTAATTCTAATGGTGTCAATATACTGCCGCCTATGGAACGTGAACAGTATTCCCATTCACACCTTGGACCTTATATTGTGTACGTTGAATCTCTGGAAAACAAAAATTTAGGGCAACTCCATCCTATGGCCCTTGGGAGACATTTTTATGAACGTAATATTCCCGTCCAGTCTATCTCCCGTAAAGGTCGTAATCGCCTACAAATAATTTTTAATAATGCGGGCCAAGCCAACGATTTTCTGTGCCACCCTCTGCTCACATCTCTACATCTTAAGGCATACATCCCGTCATCTAATATTTTTTCGTGTGGGGATTATTCGAGATGTGGATAAGAACCTTTCTGAAGACGACATTCGACTTTATCTTACTTCAACCGTACCGGTTAAAGCAGTACAACGTCTCAATCGTCGCATTGTTTCCAATGATGGTGTTGGTTATGTCCCCACTGGGTCAATTAAAATTACTTTTCGAGCCCAAAAGTTGCCTACACAAGTGTCTCTTTTCCAAGTCTACTTGCATGTTGAGCCTTTCATTTTTTCCCCTGTTCTTTGCAGAAAATGTCTCCAATATGGTCATACACAGGCCCAATGTCGTGCACAGGTAGCACGCTGCGGAAAGTGCTCAATGGAGCACGCCACCGATCATTGTACATCTCAAATTGCAAAATGTGTGTATTGCAAAGGCCCACATCCAACGGGAGCAATAACTTGTCCGGAACACAAATACCAACAAGAGATAAAGAAGATCATGAGCACGGAACATATCTCATTTCAAGATGCTAAGAACAAGACTTCCCTCCCTCATTATCATCCGTCTCAACACCCCCAGGATTTTCCCCCCCTGGTACCAGAACAAGTCTCTTCTTCCCCTGTTCAAGATTTTTCTAGAAAACGTAAATTTACACAAGTAATCCAGAAATCTGCCCCTCCGCCTTTGACTCCGGGTTATGATAGAACTGGTTATCTTGCCTTGGTACGCCCTGACCCTGGTTCTACGGGCCGGGTTCCATTTTCTTCTCCTCCGCCTGCTACAACACCATCTTCTCTTCCCACAGCATCACCTCCCTCTACTTCGGGTCCTAGTTACCCGCCCCGATCCCACGACTCTCAACTGTTAATACAAAGAAACCAAGTACATCAAGAAATCCAACAAATCTTATTCTTGCTTCTTCAGAATGTGGGAGGAGAGTCTCCCATTTCACCGGTAATTTATCAACTACGAGATCGCATCGCTCATATCCTTACCCTATATGATACGCGTTTTGCAGTGGAACGCTAGAAGTCTTTTTCATAAAAAACATGAACTTCAACTGTTAATTCAGGAAACATGTGCTAACATCATTATAATACAAGAAACGTGGTTTTATGCAAACACCCTTTTTCATCTTCCTGATTTTCGAGTCGAACGCCTTGATACTAATGGAAGTGAAGGCCTTGCCATTTATATTCATAAGTCTATTCCATATGTCCCCTTTCCTCTGACGCATTGCATTCCAAATACTCTTGCTTTAGGTATTATCGTGCGAAATATATATTTCATCAATGTGTATTGTCCTCCTGATGTTTATATCTCTACCTCTCACTGGTCCCACTTCCTTACCCAATTTGATTCCATAGACAATGTTTTTCTCTTTGGTGATTTTAATTGTTCCCATACTGCCTGGGGTAGTTCTAAAGATACATCTAAAGGGACAAATTTTCTTACGGCAACTCAATCCCATCACTTTACCCTTTTAAATGACGGGTCCCCAACTCGACTCACCCCTCCTGGTTCACCCCCTAGTTCTGTTGATCTTTCGCTCTGCCATGACCACATGACTCCTAATACCGTGTGGCATATACTCAGTGACACTCATCTGAGTGATCATTTCCCTATTATTATTTCTTTTGGTGTTTGTAAACCACCCTTTTCCTCAGCCCCACCCTCTCAGCTCAGTAATATTCGGTCTTTCCGAAATTTTGATAAACAATCGTATTGTAGTTTCCTTCACACCCATTTCCTTCAATACACGCCCAATACCTTAGACTATCCTACCCTTCTACGCATTCTCTCCTCATATGTTGAGACTTTCCATCCATTCAAATTGATCCCCTCCCTCTGCCCCCGTCCTTATCAGAAAATACATTGGTGGGACGACGAATGTCACAAGTTAATACTGCGGCGAACAGCTTTATTTAAATTGTATCGTAAGAATATGACACTAGCTAATTATTTAACATTGAAACGTCATAATGCATGTATCAAACGCATATTTAATGCAAAGAGACGCGAGTCTTGGAAGGCCTTCATCTCCTCTCTTAATCATCGCGTATCTGCAACATCCCTTTGGAACGCCATTCGCGCACTTACCCGTGTTACTTCTGTACACCCTGCGCATTCGATTATTCTGCCTAATGTCCTTCTTTCTTTTTTATATACTATAACACCTGACTTCACAATTCCGCCTCCCTTTTCTTCTTTCCGTCCCATATCCCCCCAATTTTCTGTTTTACTTCAACCCATCCAACTGTCCGAATTACAGTCCGTTTTACAAGTAGTTCGTAGTTCATCTCCTGGTCCTGATAGTATCACTTACACTATGCTCCGACTTTTACCCCATACCGGTCTTCTTGTCTTACTTTCTCTTTTTAATAATATCCTTCTCACCTTACAGGTACCGGCACAGTGGAACAACTTTCATTTAGTCCCAATTCTTAAACCTGGAAAAGATCCCTCTTCTCCTTTAAGTTATCGTGGCATTGTTTTAAGTTCCTGTGTTAGGAAACTCTTTCAAAAAATTCTACTACGGCGTCTTCTCTGGGTTATGGAGAAACATCGGATCCTTCCTAAATATCAGTATGCCTTTTTTAAAGGACGTAGCACACAAGATCCACTCAATATTTTGTTGACTGATCTCCTACTAGCTAGACATCGTAAACATAGCACTATTACTGTTTTTCTTGATATTCAAGGAGCTTATGATTCCGTTCCTTTACATCTATTATGGTCGTGCCTTGATTCGCTTGGCTTTCCCTCTGCTTTTATTTCTCTATTAGAACGCCTATATACTTCTCGCACTCTCATTCTCAAATCCCCCTTCCCCCCGTTTCCAGGAAGACACGTTTCGCATGGAGTCCCACAGGGTGATATACTAAGCGGTATCCTCTTTGCGCTTTATATGCGAGATTTAGAACGTATAATTACAAAGAACGCACGAGTTTTAGCTTACGCAGACGACTATGTTTTATACGTATCACATGATAGTGTTGATGTGTGTAGGAGAAAAATTAAATGTGTCCTTCATGAGGTTGCTATCTGGTTACATGAACATGGTTTCTCACTCTCGCCTTCCAAATGTGCTGCAATCCTATTTACCCATACTCGAGCACCTAACCGTTCTCCTCTCCTTCTTGATCGTCTTACTATCCCCTTTGTTAATCAGCATCCCTACCTTGGAGTCATATTGGACCACAAATTATCATGGACTCCTTATGTGGTCTCTCTTCAACGTAAAACTGATCGTTTTTATTTCTATTTTACGTACGATCACCCGTCGAAGTTGGGGCGCTGACCCCGTTACAGCTATTCTCCTTTACAGAGCAACTATTCGATCCTTACTAGATTATTGTGCTCTTTTTATCGACACCGCTTCTGCTACTACCCTTGCACGTTTAAATACAATACAATACCGCGCACTACGTGTCTGTTTAGGAGCACTTAAAACTACACCAACCAATGCCTTATTAATAGAAGCCGGTGAACAGCCTTTAAAGATTCGGCGACAGACTATAGCCGCTAAGTATGTCCTCAAACATTTTACTGTCACCCGGTCTCAGCTTATCCCCAAGCTACGACTTTTACATTCTTATTATTCTTCCAAATCTCCCCGTGGAAACCGTGTCCCTGCTTTATATACCGCATTTCGTTCTCTTATACCAAGAGAAGATGAGCTCCTCCGTTTACCCACATTGCCTTTATACTCTATCCCTTATGACAGTCAGTCCTTTTGTCCTCAAGTAATTATATCTTCTTCTGAATCATTTTCTTGTCTAACACATTCTACTCCTCTTTCCCCTCTTGCAACTAAACGTATTCGACTTTCCCTCTACATAAGGGAAGTAAGCATTTTTACTGACGGATCAAAATCAGCACACGGCGTTGGAGCAGCCTTTTATATCCCCCAACCATATACTCTCTCTGAGTTTTCCCTCCCTTCTGCCTTTTCTGTTTTTACCGCCGAATTGTTTGCTATTCGACAAGCCCTCATTACCATCAGGTCACATGCTTATGATAAGGTTACGATTTTCACGGATGCACAAAATGTTCTGTATGCCTTATGCTCGCCTCTCTCTTCCCCTAATTGGTACTTATATAGCGTTAAGTATCTCTTATATATCCTTACTCGTTCTGGTGTTTATATAACTCTAGTTTGGGTTCCCAGTCACTCTGGTATCATGGGGAATGAGACTGCTGATCAGGCAGCTAAACGAGCATCACAACAATCCCCCTCTCTTTTTCTTGCGATCCCCCTTCTGATCTCATTCATGAAGTGCGGGATATAGCATATCAACATTGGCAGTCCGATTGGAATGAAACGTCACGAGAAAAGGGATGTTTTTATCATCAATTACTACCTGTTATTCCTCTTAAACCGTGGTTTTATTATGGTACGTACTCTCGACGCCATATCACATCTATTATACGTCTACGTTTTAATCATGCCCTTACTCCCCAATATAAAAATCGTTTTCATCTTCCTCCCCCAACTTCCTGTGCTTGTGGCTTGTCTGATACTGACAGTAATCATCTTCTGTTACAATGTCCTGCTTTTGATGTTCCCCGCCAGCGCTTCCTATCCTCTTTGCTTAACATGGGCATCCCCTTCCCCACAAGTATTTCGTGTTTATTATCCTCTCTAACTCCTACTCTTGTGAACAGCATAAATCAGTTTCTTGATGAAGCACATATTATATTGTAATCCTCTGACAGTCTCTTTATGCTCTCTCTTCCATTGCAAAATGTTTATCATAATTTTGGTAGGATATAAATCTCTTTACCCTCTGTCTATATGTTATCATCGTTTCTTGTGTGACTCCTATGGAATGTTTTTTTTCTTTTTTTTCTATCTATTACTTTTTAAAGTACAATACGAGTGATACATGTGTCAGTGTTAAGTAATTAATGTTTTCGTGACTGGACGATAACACATGAGTCCAACCACACCTTTCAAGAAGAAGAAGAAGAAGAAGAATGGAGTCCTCACACACAGGAGCGGCATTTTTACATTTCAAATGGGTGTTTAATAGATTTAAAGCTGACCTAAACTACCGCATATTTTTCATGCCCCGATGATTGATATTGAAGGTACTGTAATAGTTTGAAATGATATTATTTCTGCATTCTCTGTTTTCTTTTCCTTTTCTTCGTATAATGGCCGACCGATACACATCTTTGTACTCGGGGCGAGAATAGTTGGTGTGTCAGTTGTGGATGTGATTGTGGTGCATTAATAGCTGGGTCTCTGTTTATTTTGATGTGCTTCACTATGAAATATTTGCCATCGTTTGGAGGTATGCCCTGCGTGTCGGCTGGGAGATCCATTCTAGTCGTACGCAGTATGTGTTTGATGGGTCTACGCGTGACCGTGGGGTCACGAACGTCCTGCTGGCAATTGCCCTGGCTGAGCTAAGTATCTATAATTAATGTGAGACCTAATTTGTGAAACGATGAGTTGCACTATACGAAGACCCTTGATTTATTTACTCGTACCATTCTGCTGGTATTGTTTGCCTAGGAGGGCCAAAAGTCGTATGCTTGAATGAATGTGAGGATGAATGAGCGGGGTGTAAGGATGACGTGTCGATCAAATAAATAATTTTTATTTATTCTTTACCGTGCCTTGTTATTTCTTGGGTGCGTTGTCGTTTATTTGTTTGGTGTCCATCCTGGTCGTTTGTGACCTGGAGGGCGCCATGTTATTTCGTTTCTTTCGTGGGCGTGCGCAGGCCCATGTTATTCTTTGAGATTGGCATTCCATTCATTGCTCCAGAGAGCTTTCTCTCTACCCTTTGATGATATCTTCCTTGGTCGTACACTCTCTGGTTTAATTTATTATTATTATTATTATTATTATTATTATTATTATTATTATTATTATTATTATTATTATTATTATTATTATTATTTTATCTGCCCCTTGGTGTGGGGAATCTTTTAACGAGAGGAATTGTTGAAAAATGATTTGAAAATATAACAGACGCCCACGATTGGATTTAATTTTTTCTCACTGATGGAATGATCAAATTAAGCACGTGCAAAAGATATTAACATCACTGCATTATGTTGCGAGGTCACAGATTATTCGATGGAAACATTATATGAATAACTATGCCTGGTGTTTAAAAGAATTGATGAGGTCACGTAATGTTGACACGTTTTCCATTTGGGTCGACATCAAACAAGTATATATTGCTCGGTTTCAATGCTGGTATTTTCCCTTAAGTGATTTATTTGATTTGCCTGATATTTCAATAAACCCTCATTTAGTGTTTATATGGATTTTTACTCATAGGCCCGGTTTCTTCAACGAATGTTAAGTGTTAACTCTGCTGTTAAGGGGACTTAACACATCATTTAACAAAATGGTCGTCTCACCAAGAATTGTTAACTCTAACAAATTGTTAATCCTTGTGTTAAATTAACCTGGCAGCAGCCCTGTGTTAAACCTCTTAAGAGGCGGCCGGAGCTGGAACGGCCGGCCACCAGCTCAGTAATAGTTGTAACATGGGTCAAAAGTTTGTAAAAGATTTTATAAGGAAACGGAACAAGGTAATTTTTTTTGTTTTTATAGCGTACGGTAGTCTGTGATACACTTTTCATTACTGTAAAAGTATTTCAAAAAGAAATGCAAATATAGTTATAAAATGGTAATTAAATTAACGAGTCTCCATATAAAATTGAGCTCTGAACCGCGGTTTTCCTAAACTTGTTTTAAGTCAAGATGGTGTTCAATTTAGAAGCAAACTATACCGTAGGAAAGTTTATATTTTTCTCTAAACGGCTACTTTAACATACTTTAAAATTAGGGATTCTTTATATATTTAATCGTGATTTTAATAAAGGCCTGCTTATTGACTTACGAGTATCGGCCGAAGTCTAGTGCTGGTAGTTCAGCCAGTTTCCGTCAGATGCCGCAGCGTCGCAAAGTCTTGTCCTTGAAGAGGGATGATGACAAATTAGCTCTTACCTATGCAGGGATGTGGTGAGTGAGATCTTCAGCTGCTATCAGTCGCTTCCTCACCCTTGCTTCATAACAAGCGGCAGTGGACACGCTGACACTACTTTGTTACTCGCTAGTTGTGGTATGACCTTTCAATAGCACGTTATATTTTTGTCGTGTTTTATTATACCGTGCTACTATAATTAGTGTTTTTTAAATCAGTGTGGTTGAGGCTGTATAGTGTTTTTTTATTGTGATGGGTTTAACACGGACTAAAAAAATGTATTGCTGTCCACCAAAAGGAAAAATGGAGACTACCGGAGCAGCTACGCAATTACATCGAAAACAAAAAGTAAGTTGTAATTCAATATCTTTATTGGGTTATAGCCCAGCAGTCAGGTACTTTCTACCTGGAAAGTGTTCCGAAGTTAATGATATTTTGATATTCTGTGTAGCAGAATCTGAGTTTATGAGCTCGAGAAACCTGTGCTAACTTACAGGGAGCCGAAAAACCTCGAAATTTTCGGACTTTTTTCATGTTATCGCTTATAACTTTTAAACCATACATTTTTAGAGGAAAACACCTATTTACAAAATTGAAAAGCATTATTTTTCCTTCACATTTCACTGGTCAAAATTATCTTTTGACCCAATAATTACCGAGATACAGTGGTTCAAATATAGAACATATTTCTCAAATTATCAAAAACAGCAGCAAAATGCAAGTTTTTGCCTTATAAATTTCATTTTTCAACATTTCTACGTAAATTATGTTAAGTACCCTTTAATTTCAACACAAAAACATGAAGGAGCCTGCACATCTCGCATACGCAACTCCCTTTCCCCTCAAGATACCATACTTACACCCCCTCCTCCCATTCCAAAAACATTTAAATTCTACACTCACAGCCGACTTAACGTGGTTTGGGGAGTGGGGGTGAAAGGTCTGCTCAACAGGTGCCTCACGTTAGTAAATAATAATAATAATAATAATAATAATAATAATAATAATAATAATAATAATAATAATAATAATAATAATAATAATAATAATAATAACAATAATAATTCTATGAATATAGGCTAAGGAGAATCGCCATACAGTGGCATATGAACAGCCCACGAAATCGGAAGAAGAGCGTTAGCCTGCTTGGCTGAAGTGGTTGAGCGTAAATTACAATAAACACAGTGGACATAATTAAGCATTTAATGTAAGACGGAAATACTTAAAATGAAACGGGCCTACCATACGTGTCTTCCGCTTAAAAAAGTTATAAGTTGAATTAGCACAGGGTCCTCGAGGTCGAAAACTCAGATCCTACTACACAGAGTACCCACTAACAACATATCAATGTGTCGTTAACTTTGGAATACTTTCCAATAATAATAATATAATAATAATAATAAGACGTGTTTTAGTACCTGACTGCTGGACTATTAGGTCTAGGACCTAGGTTGTTGTAAAATTCTACAACACCATGTAGAAGTAGACACACTTCTTAAAATCATGTACGGTAATAGAATTATTAATTCATGTTTAAACTCTTATAGTAGAGGTATAATCAATGACTGTTTGCCTAACCCTAAAGTATCAAGCAAATAATATAATTGATCATTATGAAGTGTAGGCAGTTGAATTTTGTTGTTATTTGGCGTTTGGCTGTATTTGTTTAAAATTCAGCGTACGTTTGGGGGATATGCACTCATTGAATTAACAGCGATCGAGTTAACAATTTTTACAATACCGATAATTTCTCTCTTTACAGGGCACAAAACATCTCTCCTAAAATTAATAATAATGATGAAGCTAATAACCAGAACCAAGAAGTAATCAAGCCTACTCTAATTGGACGAAGAATTGTTAACATAGGAGACGTGTTCGACCAGGTAAAAGACTTGGACAATCACAGTCCATGTGGGTGTTCTTTTAAAGACATGTCATTTTTGAGAGAAAAGAGAACTGGACTTAGATGTGGTTTTATTTTTAAGTGTGATATGTGCAATCATACAGAAACGATCTGGTCAGAAAAAGACAGAAGTGGCTCCATTACAACGGGCAGTGGACACGCCCACCTTGAAGAACTTTTGTCATCGATGAACATTCCATCGATGACTGATAAAACCTTTAGACGGTATGAAGAAGTTCTCTCCGATAAATGGCTCGCGACAGCCGAATGTGAAATGAAGAAAGCTGCTGAGGAAGAATCAAAACTGGCATCAGAACGTGGAGATGTTGACAAGGATGGGACACCATTGATCACGGTCATCGCCGATGGTAGCTGGTGCAAGAGGTCGTACCGGACCAACTACTCATCACCCTCTGGAGTGGTAAGTTAAATAAATTTATTTATTTATTTATTTATTTATTTATTTATTTATTTATTTATTTATTTATTTATTTATTTATTTATTTATTTATTTCAGGCTGCGATAGTCGGCCTCGTTACGAGGAAGGTCCTGTATGTCGGCGTCAAGAACAAATATTGCACGTCTTGCGCCCGAGCCAATACAGCTGGGGTGGAACCGAAACCTCACACATGCTACAAGAACTGGAGTCAAGGCCAGAGCTCTTCAAGTATGGAGCCTGCTATTATTACAGAGGGTTTCCTGCGAAGCGAAGAGGTGTACGGTTTACGGTATGCTCGTCTTATTGCTGATGATGATAGTAGCGTATATAAGAAAATTTTAGAAAGGCCTTACAAGTCACTTACAGTAGAGAAAATTGAATGCAAAAATCACTTATTGCGAAATTTTTCTAATAAGTTAAGGTCTATTGCAACAACTGGCACGAAAGAAAAAAAATACGGTGTGTTTGAGGAAAAAGATTGGTGATAATATTTGGCGCTGTAGAACTGCTGTCACAAAGGCAGTAGCATTTAGGAAGAAACAAAATGGAGATCCAAACAAACAAATCAACGAGCTGCGACTTGATATTTTAAATATCCCAAGTCACATCTTTGGAGAACACAAGGAATTTGCCATACGGGGCTACTTTTGTGAGTTGCAACCAGTCCCTTCCTCTGATGAAAAAAATGTGGTACCTAATTTGCTTACGACCGGCCTCTACCATCAGATATCGGATGCTGTGAGGGACTTGAGCAGGCACAGCAGGAGCCTGCTTGAAGATGTCACCAGCAATACAGTCGAACACTACAACTCAATAGTTGCAAAGTTTATTGGTGGCAAAAGAATACACTTTGCTCTCGAGGGTTCATATGAAGCGAGGTGCTCTGCAGCTGTCGTACAGCACAACTCAGGCAAAGCACATTACCATCTTCACAAGGAGATGTACGGGTGTAGTCCTGGATTGTTTGCAAAAAAAAACAACAGAAAATAAAAGAAAGAGGAAAAATGAAAGAAGTAAACAGAGGAAGAAATGCAGAAAATCATTATTCCCAAACTTACAGAATGAAGAAAGAGATTATGGTGTAATGGCGCAGCGCCCAGATTTGGATGAAGACCTGCTGGGAAAAGAATGTGAAGAATTCTTGAACAATTTAAACAAGTCCAAAGAAGAGTTAAAACGCATCGAAACTGACACACTTCAATAAAGTGAGAGCAGTCATTGGCTAGAAATAAGACGAAATTTGTTAACTTCGTCATATTTCGGAAATGTTTGTAAAATGAAGGCGACAACTGGATGCCAGTCATTAGTCAAACAAATGTTGTATTCAACATTTGACTGTCCTGCAATGGAATATGGGAGAAGACACGAAGACACTGCCCGTCAACAAGTTTCGGAGCTAATAGGAAAAGAAGTTAAAAAGTGTGGCCTGTTCATTGACCAGGAACATCCATTTCTTGGAGCGAGTCCGGATGGACTAATTGACGAGGACGGTGTCATTGAAATAAAATGTCCATCTTCCGCAAAACATCTTACACCGGAAGAGGCTATCAAATTGAAAAAAGTAACTTGTTGTAAAGTGGGAAAGAATGGAGAAATAGGGAACTTTGACACCAAACATAAGTTCTTTTACCAGATTCAAGGGCAGCTTCATATTACAAGAAGGCAATATTGTCTATTTGCAGTATGGACCCTCAAAGGAATTAAAACCGAACTCATACAGAGAGATGATGACTTTTGGCAGAGTATTTTCCCGTTACTTGATCGGTTTTACAAACGCTGCATCCTTCCTGAAATTATAGACCCAAGACAAAGTAGATCTATGCCAATAAGAAACCCGGATTACATATTAGAAGCCCAACAACGAGCAGAAGAAAGAAAATTAAAGAAGATCAGCAAGCAAACGCCTCAGTGAACACAGAGTTGAACTTCATGCATTATAAGGATCCCATCTATGTATTACGATAGTGCATTTTATTTGTAGTCTTCTGTAAATATTATGTTTCTCTTATATTGAATAATTGAGGAATTTTATTTTTGCTACTTTTTGAAGAGAAAAAAGTTTGTTAAATGTCACGTGGTAGGCCTATACTTGCTCGAACAATGCGCTTGAACTACAAAATGCCATTATAACCTGTTGTAAATAGAATGTTGCTTTCCTGATGGTATGGAGCCTACGGGTCTTATGCAGTTTTAGAGACTATTGAGTGTTTTTTAAGTTGTTTTATAACATGTCTGTAATATAGTATATGCTACTTTCAAGATTATGCCATCGTAACCTGTTGTAACAAGACTTGTTGCTGATTCATTTAAGGGTTTGACCACCGTAAAAGTGCCCCTTTTTCCCTTGTACAAAAATTAATGATTTTAATATTTCAATCACATTTTTCCGCGACCAATGCACCGCCCAGATACAGACTGACGACTATAGACTAAATTCAGCTGACCAACTTAGGGAAATGTATGTATGTATGTATGTATGTATGTATGTATGTATGTATGTATGTATGTATGTATGTATGTATGATATGTACAGTACAGTATGTAGGCTAGTTTCGATTACTAATTTACATTAATTACTTAAACTGTATGTTTAAAAATATAAGCATACATTATTATGCTATCCTTAATTCTTCTCCAATCGTCATTTAAAGCTGCTATGGAACAAACCCTACACAATATCGTCCTTTGAAGAAAATACACAATATGCATAATATTGGAGTTGAAAATAGACAACCACGGAAAACCTTTCGAAGGACGGCCGACTGCGGGTTTTGAACCTACTCGTTTTCCGAATCCGGGGATAGACTGGCCTCGTGGCGTAGCTACTGCGATCGGTCATTGTGTACTTCATATCTGCCTGTAAAACAAGTTTCTCCGTGCAAGGTCTTGCTACCTTTATCTTTTGAAGCTCCTTAGTATAATTCAGGGCCGGCCACCGAGAGCAAGTTTGCCAAGCGAGCATCTAATTACCGTGAAGCGAGCACCAGCAGGAGCAGAAGGGAGCAAGGCGATTCAAGGGCAGCGATCCACAACATTTCTTCGTTTCATAAGCATACCGGGCATTGCAGAGGAAGGAAGCAACTCTCAGTCATCGCGACGACCTTCAACTCCCACCACGTTCAATGCAGCATGGGAACATCAGTATCTTTGTACCGAGTGCAATGGAATGACAAGATGCTTGATTTGTAATAAGACATTAAACTTCATTAGAAATGTTAACACTGGGCGAGTTGGCCATGCGGTTAGAGGTGCGCGGCTGTGAGCTTGCATCCGGGAGATACTGGGTTCGAATCCCACTGTCGGCAGCCCTGAAGATGGTTTTCTGTGGTTTCCCATTTTCACACCAGGCAAATGCTGGGGCTGTACCTTAATGAAGGCCGCGGCCACTTCTTTCCAACTCCTAGGCCTTTCCTATCCCATCGTCGCCATAAGACCTATCTGTGTCGGTGCGACGTAAAACCACTAGCAAAAACATTTTAAACATTCATCGACATTATTCTTTAAAACACGCCGAAGATTATGATAAATATGTTGGTGAAGAACGCCATGAAATTGCGAATGAACTTAAAACAGCTGCCTTATCTGAGGTAGGTGTTATCCGACTTTATTGAATTTTCTTTGTTATATTAGTGACGCAATGATGCTTACCACTCGTATTCAAACTAAGACAAATAACTAATTTTTATTGGTAATTGTAGGTCGGAGGTGAATCGTCAGTTCGAATAAGCTAGGCCTACAACATATCCCAATAAAAGAATGGCTAAATGTCGTAACGTTAAAGAAAGGAATGAAGTAATGGTTGAGAATCCGCATACTGAATAGTAGTTGCTACTAATGTTTCTGTATTATCTCTGTGTATATAATTTTTATAAAACTATTTTAATGTTTAGTAGAATAAGAATAAAAATGGAATTAATTGCTATAAATATATGTTGTTCCTCTTGTAGCCTGTTACAATATAGGCAGTGGTGGTTCTAGATACCTAAAACTGGGCCGGGGGGGGGGGCTGTTTGGAATTGAAAGTCTTGGTAACAAAATTCAAAAGAAAAGTAACCATGTTTATGAAAATACAATGGGCAACATTAACACAAACATTAACATGTTTATTTCAAATACATTATATCTGTAAATTATCGTCCTGTAAGTATCCTTCCTATATTAGGAAAATTGTTGGAGAAAATAGTACATAAACAAATGACTGAATATCTTATACAGTACAACTTACTTGACAAATATCAATCGGGATTCAGACAAAACCACAGTACTGCCACTGCATTAGTTAAAGTGACAAATGACATGCAACTAGCGATAGATAAAGAGCAAATGACTATACTTGTTCTCTTGGACTTAAGCAAAGCCTTCGATTGTGTAGATAGAGACATATTACTCGCTAAACTTAAGGCGCTGAAATTTTCTTACAGCACTTTAACCTGGGTACACTCCTATCTTAGTGATCGCCAGCAGCGCGTTTCAGTGGAAAACGATACATCTTCGTGGCAAACCACTAAGATGGGCGTGGCTCAGGGAGGAGTATTGTCACCACTTTTGTTCTCACTGTACATGAACGACTTATCTGAAACGCTGACCAATTGTAAATATCACCTGTATGCAGATGATATACAGTTATATATTCACACAAAGCCTAATGACTTAAACAATTCAATCACTAAGTTAAACGAAGACCTAGCAAATGTTAATGACTGGACTAGCAGACATGGCCTGAAAGTGAATCCATCAAAATCACAGGCCATCATAATTGGCACGTATAAATCTCATGCTAAAATACACAACACGTCTATACGCAGTGTTATGCTCAGTGGAATACCAGTAACATTTAGCGATCATGTAAAGAACCTTGGATTAGTATTCGATAAATATTTAAGTTGGTCGGAACACATCACAAAAATTTGTCAAAGAGTATTCTACTCATTACATTCTGCAAAAAGGATGAGGGACTTCCTTCCAAGAAACACAAGAAAATTATTAGTACAGAGTCTAATATTTCCAATATTTGACTACGGAGATGTAGTATATAATAGTATGAGCAAAACACTTTCATGTCGACTACAGCGAGCCTACAATGCTTGTGCTCGATTCGTGTTAAATATCCCAATCCAAACTCATATTAGCCCTTTCCTCTCTCAGCTGTCGTGGCTAAGATTGACTGAACGACGTAAATACCACGCTCTTTCCCTTCTCCACAGTATTCTGCAAACAAACAAATCAGACTATCTTAGAACAGACTTTAAATACCTCTCCCCTTCCGATAGAGCTCCCTCAAGGTCATCCACACGTTCCCTTTTGTCCATTCCCATTCACCACAGTAACTCGTACAACAACTCATTCATACCTGCCACCATACGTTCCTGGAACTCAATCCCAGCTGAAATTAGAGGCATAGGCAATCCGAAGTTATTTAAAAGGAAATGTTTAAGGTGGTACACAAATATGTAAAAAGTAGATTTTACTAACGTAACAATTTAATAATTAGCTCTTAATTATCAATAAGGATAGAAAATTATAGAGGTTAAGTAAATTAATTTTAGTGATTTTTAGAAATATATGTAAAAATGATTTTATGTATATTATTCTGTAAATTGTATAAAGCTGTTGTATAATATGGTTTGGCATAATAGCAGGCTTCATAGCCTGAGCCCCGCCATATAAGAAAGGCAATAAACTAAACTAAACTAAACTAAACTAAACTAAACTAAATTATCAATTTATTTATTATTCAAGGAATTTTAAAATAATTATTTCACTAAAACTGAGGGCCCCGCCCCCCACCCCACTCCGCCAGGGCTAGAACCGCCACTGTATATGGGTTTAAATCTACGTTTGTTACTAGTGTGCACGGTAACTCACCGATGCACTGCTTCCCTTGCTCTCGATACGAGGCATGCAGGCGGACCTCCCCTGTTTCTGCATTACAACCCTTCTTGAGGCTCCGTGCAAATGTCATTGTCTGAAATACCTACCTATTACAGCTGGGACAGATAGAACGCAACCGTTTCGGGAACACAACCGTCGTTGAATGAAACAGTTACAAGAATATAACCGTTTTTCAGTTGCAGTGCGGTGATGGTGGTGGTGATTATTGTTTTAAGAGGAAGTACAACTAGGCAACCATCCTCTATACAACACTAATCAGGGAGAACAAAAATGGAAGGGATCCGACACTTCGAGAAATGAAGGTATCGGCCAAAGAAAGACAAGGGCCACGTAGGGCGTGAAAATGAAAGACTCCATAGGCCTCCTTACGTAATACCGTCGGGGTCGAAAAAGTACAAGAGTTGACCAAATGTGGTCGGATAGGGTAGATAAGAGGAGAGAATATCGTCTACTGCAGCTGGTTATTTAAGGGAAGATACAAGGCAAAAGAAGACCAGGAAGAAGGAAGCGCATTCCTTGGATTGATAATTTGAAAACATGGTTCAGCTGTTCCACTACTGAGCAACACCCAAAGCAATAATCTCTATGATGGTAGCCGATCTTCTGAAAAGAGATGAAACTTGAAGAAGAAGTGAGGAACCTGGTACACGTAAGTGGAAATAATGCTAGGACTCAGCTAAGGGCTCCGTTGTCGCTAACCCAGACTCCCAAGTTCAGAGCCCATGGGGCCCCCTTTAGTCGCCTCTTACGACAGGCAGGGGATACTGCGGGTGTTATTCTACTACCCCCACCTACAGAGGGAAGTTGCAGTGCCCCTCACCTGTTGCGTTCTTCACCAGCACCGTTCCAGAGTTTCATAACGGGTAAGTATACAAAACCGTCGTTTACAATCCTTGTATTTCTTGAAATGGGGTATTCCAACGTAACTAGAATAACTCACAGGTCAGATAGTCATTTTTGAGAGCAGCGCTGCTATTGGCTAAAGCGCCTGACGTCACCGAGAGCTAGAATAAAGTGGTATTTTTTTAGCTTAGTACTTCCTCTAATTACACTCCAGTCAAGTCATGAAATACAGTACTAATGGATCTTTAGATGCTGTAACATTTATTATTTAAAACTTATACGAAAACATACGATTTCAAATCCGTCTTTGTAAAGACAAAGAGACTCACACAGCGGTTCGAAGCATGAAACGCAGGCCTTCTGCCTCTTGGGAGGTTCGATCCTGGCTCAGTGCGGTGGTATTGGAAGGTGCTCAAATATGTCAGCCTCGTGTCGAAACGTTAAAGAACTCTTGCGGGACAACATTCCGGCACCTCTGCGTCTCCGAAAACACGTTATTTGATCGAATCCAAATTTTAACAAAATATACAATGGGATGTTTTATACATTGTTTATATATTTCAGAACCGTTTGTTTCCAAGGGAAAAAACTGTTATAAATCTGTAAGGCTTTTTTTGACTCAGGGTTGTTGGAAAATTCCGTTCTTGGTCCAGTTACAATCTTTGCGGTATGTCCAAAGTATCACTGTGTGACTAAAAAATGCGTAAATGAATTCACTTATTTTATATCAGTTTGTATTTTCAATGGACAGAATTATATTATGTATCACTGACTGGCCGGTACAGGGAAAGACGTGAGGCGGGGACGGGGTTGATGCACTACTTCATTTCAACATTGGAAACAGTGCTAAATGGTTAGCGTACTGGCCTTTGGTCACAGGGTCCCGGATTCGATTCCCGGCAGGGTCGGGAATTTTAACCGTAATTGATTAATTTCTCTGGCATGGGGACTGGGTGTATGTGTCGTCTCCATCAGCATTTCATCCTCGTAACGGCGCGCAGGTCGCCTAGCGCGTTAAAAATCAAAAGACCTGCATCTAGCAAGCCGAACTTGTCTTCGGACACTCCCAGCACTAAAAGCCATACGCCATTTCATTTATTTTTGTCGGAAACAGTACGTTGTTTTGACTGTTGTCGGTTTTGCTCAGCACTAACCCATGCTCAATAATTTCCTGGAATGTTTCGCATTCCGTACAAATGTCAACACCATCAGCTCCGTGCAAGTACTGTTATCTCAACTTCCTGGTGACACGTCACGCTGGAGGGTGAGAGGGGAATCGCTCGCTCGGCCTTGGCCATTCTTACTGCCATCTATGCACTAGCGATGTAACTATCATTGGAGTTAGCTGTCGACAGCAACGAGACTAGTGGCGATATTTTGAAATAAAAGGTGGATTTAACACTGACTCCGGCCGCCTCTTAACAACTGCTAAAATTTCCAATGGAGGCATGTAGAAGACATAAGTTTGAAACTTTACTGCTGTATGAAGACTATTTATAAACTGAAGAAGGCAAAGGACGACCCATACGGGCCTCCGGGGGTGGCAGCTAATCACGCTAACCACTACACCACAGAGGCGGACAATGAACAAGATACTAGACGATATTGAAAATAGGTTAGAGTTTCAAACAGTGATGACAAATACCATGAGGCAGGATCCGCTTCGGACTACATGGAGGTGTTCCAACACTAAAATGCGAACACGTTTTACTCAAACTTGTCAGGTCTGCAACCGATTAATTTCCAAAAAATGTATGATTCTCCGATTCTAATGCTACACCTATATACTTGACAGCTGCAATGTACAACGAATGGACCAGTGGCCAAGTGGTCATCGAACTTGTCTCCGAACCGCGACGACGTGAGTTCGAGTCCCGACGTAGACTCATATTTTTTATACAAATGAAATCATTGTTTCAGGGAATGTGAAGGTAAAATGAATGATCAAATTGCAGTGGAACTTTATTTTCTACCTCAAATTAATATATATAAAAAGAGATCCAGCAATAACGTTTAGGCCTATATTAATTTCAGGTAGAAAATAAACTGTACTGCAATTTTCGTAATATTTTTGTTCCAATTTTTATCTTAACGTTCCCTCAAATATTAATTTAATCGTCGTCTTCTTCTTATTATTTATCTGTTTACCATCCAGTGTCCTGGAGCTATACACAACTGGGGAGTATGACCAGTACCTCGCCCAGACGGCCTCACCTGCTATGCTGAAACAGGGGCATTTCTGGGGGATGGGAAGGAAGAGGCCGTGGCCTTAATTTAGGACGGAAAGTGGGAAACCACGAAAAACCACTTCCAGGATGGCTGAGGAGAGAATCGAACCCACCTCTTGAACTCCCGAGGCTGAGTGGACCCCGTTCCAGCCCTCGTACCTTTTTTTCAAATTTCGTGGCAAAGCCGGGAGTCGAACCCGGGCCTCCGGGGGTGGCAGCTACACCACAGAGGCTGACAGGGTCCGGCCTCTACTTGTCAGATATTATGCTTGAGACAATTTCCATGTAATTGTAGGCGACTGTATTCACGAGTGCAAGAAAAATGTGTGTAGAATCCTGCAAAGAATTCCTGCTGCTACTGCAGCATCAACAAGGCATTACATTATATTCCCCGCAATAAAATAATGCTCGAAAACCATTCAAAACACATCAATTATCACATTTTCCCGGTGATAAGAATATAAGAGTAGGCTATATCGAATGTTGTGATATAACAGTCCGTTCTTTCATTTTTTAAGCACATTCGCATGATTATAAATTAAAATTAAATGAAATAAAACTCGCATTCATCATAACGCTTTTGTTGCCTCTTACTTGGCATGTTTACGTCTTATCGGTCTCCTCTAACCATAACATATAATAATGTCAACCATTTGTCTGTGTGACAAAATACTATTTCAACACACCACTAGGAGCGCTTTATGTAAAGAAACAAAAGACGCTCACTGCCAAACGCGTTCAGAAATCTCACTGAAATGTGTTAATTTGTCTTTGACAATTTTTTCTTAACAAATGTTGGAAATGTGTTCGTGAAACAGGGCACTTTAAAACAAAGTGTTAAATTAATAACAATTGTTAGTTAACAATTGTTAAGTAAAATTTAACATACAGTTGAAGAAACCGGGCAATAGTATTATTAGCCATTAACTTGAATTGCTTTGATAAGAGGGTCATTTCCAGTTCAGGGCTGCGTCGTTCGCCCTTCCTGGTCGGGGATCTAAGCCTCATTTTTCTTTTCGATGCACGCATTTAAACATGTATATATAGTCAGTAGTATAATACAGGGATTCTAGCGCCTCCTCCTCCTCCGGCTTCCAGAGGCCCCCTCCTCCTCCTCCTCCTCCCGAGGAGCCTTCCCAGGGGTCTCCACCTCCCGAGGGGCCTTCCCAGAGGCCTCCTCCTCCTCCTCCTCCCGAGGGGCCTACCCAGGGGCCCACTCCTCCTCCTCCTCCTCCTCCTCGCGGGAGACTTCACAGGGGCCTGCTCCTCCTCCCGCGGGAAATTTGAATTGGTAAACAAAGCCACGTGCTTTTTGACAGCTGTCATCAACAACAACGCATCGCTAACCTCACTGCTGCCATCTTGACGGGCCTAAACCTCAGTAGTACCAACTTAACCTCACAAGCGCGAGATTTGAATCGGTAAACAAATCCACGTGTTTTTTGACAGCCACGTGCTTTTTGACAGACAACAACGTATCGCAAACCTCAGTACTACCATCTTGACGTGCCTAAACCTTAATGCTGCCAACTTAACCTCACCAGCGCGAGATTTGAATCGGTAAACAAATCCACGTGCTTTTTTTGACAGCTTTCATCGGCCATCTTTAAAGTACAGAGCACCGTGCTGCCCTCTTTATCGCAGTAGCTGCAAATTCGTCACCTGTCATCCGCAGTGCTGCCATCTTAACGGGCCTAAACCTTAGTGCTACCAACTTAACCTCACTAGTGCGAGATTTGAATCGGTAAACAAATCCACGTGCTTTTTGACAGCTGTCATCAGCCATCGTTAATCAACAGAGCACAGTGCTGCCGTCTTTAACTGAAATGTGATGGCGGATAATTTGAAAAATACTTTTTGACAGCAGCCATCTTTGAGCAGCGTGCTACCCTCTTTAGCTAGATACCTTTGAAATGTGGTGGCAGGCAATTCCACGTGACAGCAGCCATCTTTAATCAAGAGAGCACCGTGCTGCCCTCTTTGTGGCGGTAGCAAATTCCACGTGCTCTTGTTTGGAAACAAAATCACGTGCTTTTCTCTGACAGCTGTCATCCGCCGTCTTGCATCACAAACCTCAGGGCTGCACTCTTTAGCCTGATACCTTTGAAATGTGGTGGCGGCAATTTGAAAAATTCTACATTCTCTTGTTTGGAAACAAACCCATGCGCTTTTTTGACAGCTATCATCCGCCATCTTTAATCCAGATATCACCGTGCTGCCCTCTTTAGCTACTTACCTTTGAAATGTGGTGGCGGCAAATTCTACGTGCTCTTGTTTGGAAACAAACCTATGTGCTTTTCTGAAAGCTGTCAACCGCCATCTTTAATCCGGAGAGAACAGTGCTGCACTATTTAGTTGAAATGCGGTGGCAGCAAATTCCACGTGCTCTTGTTTGGAAACAAATCTACGTGCTTTCTTGATAGCTGTCATCCGCCATCTTTAATCAACAGAGCACCGTGCTGCACTCTATGTGGTGGCGGCAAATTATACGTGCTCTTGTTTGGAAAAAATTCTACGTGCTCTTCAGCTGTCATCCACCATCTTTAATCCAGAGAGCACCGTGCTGCCCTCTTTGTGGTGGTGGATAATTTGAAAAATTATTTTTGACAAGCAGCCATCTTTAATCAACAGAGCATCGTGCTGCCCTCTTTAGCTACTTACCTTTGAGGCGGTTAATTTGAAAAAAATTCTATTTGACAAGCTGCCATCTTTAATGAACAGAGCATCGTGCTGCTATCTTGCGGGTAATTTTTACGTCACAGCTGTCATCCACCATCTTGCATTGCTAACCATAGTGCTGCCCTCTTTAGCTACTTAACTTCGAAAAAAAATCTACTTGACAAGCTGTCACCCGCCATCTTATATCCCAAACCTCTGTGCTGTACTCTTTAGTTGCAATGTGGTAGCGGATAATATGAAAACATTCTTTTTTGACAAGCAGCCATCTTTAATCAACAGAGCATCGTGCTGCCCTCTTTAGCTACTTACCTTTGAGGCGGTTAATTTGAAAAATTCTATTTGACAAGCTGCCATCTTTAATCAACAGAACACCGTGCTGCCATCTTTATCGTAGTAGCGAGCAATTTAAAATCTAGATGCTTTTCTAACAGCTGTCATCCGCCATCTTTAATCAAGAGAGCGCAGTGCCGCACTCTATGTGGTGGCGGATAATTTGAAAAATTCTTTTTTGACAAACAGCCATCTTTAAGCAACACAGCTTTTTTGACAAACAGCCATCTTTAAGCAACACAGTTACCGCTATCTTACATCGCTTACCTCGGTGCTGCACTCTTTAGTTGAAATGTGGTGGCGGTAAATCGAACAAGTTTAACCATACATCGGGGGAGCTAGAGTAAGCACATGCTGCAGTGATGACGTCATCATGCATGTTTAGACTTGTCCGTTTTCTTAAGAGTAAGTCGGTGTAAAGGAATGTGGTTTCGACAAATTCGAACAAGTTTAAACACGCATCGGGAAAACTAGAGTAAGCACGTGCTGCAGTGATGACGTCATTGTGCATGTTTAGACCTGATTTTTTTTCTTAAGAGTAAGTCGGTGTAAAGCAATGCAAAAGTACAACATTTTTGAATGCGAGCAAATATTTATTTACAAATGTACTACAACAGTGTTCGTTTTTGCTGCTGACAAGGTTGGTAAGCTTCTCAACAACGTATGCTTCTGAATTGCCTCCTGCAACATTCAAATTAAACAAAAAACATTTAGAAATATATTATACTAAGTATGTTATGCTTTACAGAGAAGATCATACACTTCTTACATTGTTGTTATTCCTCTTCGGAATCATCATCATGAGGTACTAGAGAAAGTTCATTCACACACTGTGTACAGTGTTCAGTCCTCGGATTTGGTCCATCCAAATCATCATCACCATTTTCTCCTCGATGCTTGTAATGTCGTTGACAAGTTCTGCATAAAGCTACTTCGATCGACATCTTACTGTGTAGAGGAAGGATGCAGCGTACGTAGATAAAATTCCTGGTGGTAAGTATTGAATAAGATGTTTCGGCATCGAAGATCTATGTTTATAGGACTTCTTAATAGCCTCACTCACTCGTGTAAGGTAAATAAGATGTTGCGTATGAGCATGCAAACAGCATGCGCATTTGCAGTTTTGTTCCATAGCGTACGATGTCGAAGCACACACTAACGAAAATAATAAAGAACTATTCTTATTTATAGTCTCGTAACAATATTCGTTAGCGGATGGTAAGTAACATCACTCATATGAATAATAAAACAATAGGCTGCTGTGTTAGCAGGAATGTTTTCAGATGTTTCAAATTCTAAGCGAATATCAACTAGAGATTCTTTTTATAGATTCTTCATGATAAGAGCAGTCTATAACTACAATCGGTGCTTTATTTTTAAATTCTTGAGGTGTAAATAGCGGACGATCTTCTTTCTGATAATACGAGGATTGAAATTTACAAAACATGTCATAGAGCATCCCAAACTTATTTTTCTCAAAGTTAATGTCTGTGTTTTCGTAGGGATACGTAATTCCATTGAGATATAGTCTAACGTGTCTTAATTTACAGTGATCAAACAGTGAGCTATCTTTTTCGTGATTGAATTTACGATTAGTTTGAAATCCAAAAATAATGCACAAGGGCTTCTCAGTAAAACGTGATGTTTTAACAGCCCAGCTATGCTTGTTTGTAGGTGGTAACACAGGATATTCATGCAGCTCCCAACTTCTAAAACGTATAGGTAATGGTGTATCATTTTCTACAATCTTGAGCAATCGAAGTTTTTCACGATCAGATAAGGTTACATGTGGAATCCTCCACAGTACACGATGCAGTGTTATTTTTTATTCTAGTGGTGTTTCTACTGCTTTAAGAGAATTGTAATCACTTCGATCACGGATTAGAATAAGCTCTTGTTTTGCGTTGATTATAATACGTGTAAAGTCTTCTGCGAATCCAAAAATATGTTTCAGTGATAACATACCCGTAAAAGTTCCATCCTCATTAATCATCCAGTTGTTAGTAGCTTTTGGACACCATCCAGCCATCCGCAAAAGATTACTTTCTTCATCACAGAAAGAAGGGTAGAGTTTCATTGCACTTGTAATACCAATATTCTTCGTTCGATCTATTTCAACGTGTTTTACTTCATATCGCGCTTCAGAAAAGAGAAAAGCTAGAGAATGGTTGTTTAGTTGTGAAGTGCTTGGTCCACTTCCATCTGACTTTTCTAGTCGTCCTTCAATATAGAGGTAGCTTTCGTGTGGTAAGGTGTATACATCTTGCTGATTAATATTAAAATGAATTTCATCATTGTTATTTAATTCAAACGTAAAAGGTTGATAGGAATGAAGCTCACTTCGTACTACACCTTCACGACTTTCTACTGTATTCGTAATGTCTAGCATTTCTTCCATTCTGTTGTAGTAGTGTATATCCTAAATCTTGGAGTATCTGCTTATGGGTATCTGTTAACTCGATGAGTCTCTGCACACATGTAGTATGTCTTCGGAATGTACACCGTGTTTTATAGATGGTTTTCATACTGGTTTAAGATGTAGTTTGTAAGCTACGTACGCGTGCTGATCTAAATGAATAAGCTGATTATGTTTATTTACAAGTCTAAGAGTAATGTTGCTAATGTGTTTTACAGACACAGGATGATAAAGAACTACTGCTGGTTTCTCACAAATAGTATATCCACGTTCCTCTGTAACAATAAAGTCGTGCAGGACGTGCAAAGGTTGTAGATTACTATTCAAGTCTGTAATAATATTACAAATAATGTTCACATTACAATCATCGAAGAGTTTTATAGGTTGATCAGACTCGTAACGTACGTTCGGTAGGAGCTCCCTCGACGAAAATCCAAGCAGTGGTCCAATCGAACCAGGTTGTGATTTGAAGTCAATCTTAAATGATGATTCAATAACACATTTATGTGTAATGTTGCTTATAGTGATTGAGAACTTGTAATTATGATTACTAAAACTATCTTCCCCAAACTGATCAATTAACGTACTTTCAATATAGTAGTGAATATCGTCTACTGTATAACTAACTGAGGGTAGTGTTAGCACATACTCATCGTAATAGGACTTGTTTACACCATCACGCACATTATAGATTTTATTGTAGCTTTCAAACGATACTACCCCAAGACTATGCGGCCGATAGCCCAGTTCGATTGGTGGATTAAAATAGACGGTTGTTTCAGGTCCTTCTCCACAGCAAACGATCTTTCACTGTTCGTCATCATGTAGACACTAATGCACTTTCTCTACTGTCTGGGTTTGATATAAGAACATAAGACATAATCGTCCGCACATGCGTGTATTTAAGTTTTGCACACGGTTTTTACTGTAAACAATGTCTGCACTGCTTCCGAAATAACGTATGAGGTCAGAAGGACGAGGTAAGTCTCCATAGCTATCAAAATACCATACTTTAGATTTACGTTTTACATAAGCAACGTAATGAGTTCCAGGTCCACGACTGTCGTCCAAGTTAATTACGGCACTTTCACGTTCACGTGGGCGCGCTGGTAGTTGATCGCGCATATACACTCCTCGAAAATAATGAATTCCTACTTGTTTAGCAAACGTAAAAACTTCATCATGCGTTAGAGCTCGATGTGGCAGTGCATTCAGTAGACGTTTTTTGGAGAAATGTAGTTACCAAGCCCTTTCTTGTATGGCGCTAGCTTCATGTTCACACCTTTGCCTCGTAACGCAATTGCCTCCATCGTCTTGTTATGACGTTCACTCTCTTTCAATTGTTGTTTCGCTTCTTCTACAGCTTTGACAGTTCTCGCTACAGCACTAGCACCACCTAGCAATGACCCTAAAGTTGCAAAGCCAGCAAACAGCGCAGGAATAAATCCTCCTCGTTTTGGTACAGGAATAATTCGTGCACGTTTACTAAATATTGCTCTGCACTTTGGAGAAATTCTCGCTCTTGCTGCGCGTAACGCCTTAGTAATAGCTACACGAGGATTGTATTCCCCTCGAATAGTTTTTTGAGCAGCCTTTATAACATCTTTCCATCCAACAGTTTTTACTTTCTTCTTCTTCTTCATATCGATTGGATATCGTTGTTTCACCATGCTGTACATGACTTTACTAGTCAAGAGCAAATCATAAACTAACCATTGCCTCTTGTTTCGTTTAATATATATATTACAGTAGTATAATGGGAGAGTTCGGCGGCCACCACCACCTAAGGCTCCCAGAGGCCACCTCCACCTCCACCTCAGCCAGAGGCCTCCCAGATGCCTCCTCCACCTCAGCCAGAGGCCTCTTCCAGTGCTGCCAACTTAACCTAACTAGCGCGAAATTTGAATTTGTAAACAAAGCCACGTGCTTTTTGACAGACAACAACGCATCGCTAACCTCATTACTGCCATCTTGACGGGCCTAAACCTCAGTAGTGCCAACTTAACCTAACTAGCGTGTGGTAAACAAAGCCACGTGCTTTTTGACAGCCACGTGCTTTTTTGACAGCTGTCATCCGCCATCTTTAAACCACAGAGCACTGTGCTGCCCTCTTTATCGTAGTAGATGTAAATTCGTCACCTGTCATCGGCAGTGCTGCCATCTTGGCGGGCCTAAACCTTAGTGCTACCAACTTAACCTCACTAGCGCGAGATAAACAAATCCACGTGCTTTTTTGACAGCTGTCATCCGCCATCTTTAATCTATAAAGCACAGTGCTGCCCTCTTTAGCTACTTACCTTTGAAATGTGGTGGCGGATAATTTGAAAAATGCTTTTTGACAGCAGCCATCTTCGAGCACAGTGCTGCCCTCTTTGTGGTGGCGGGAAATTCCACGTGCTCTTGTTTGGAAACAAACTCACGTGCTTTTTTCTGACAGCTATAATCCGCCATCTTGCATCACAAACCTCGGTGCTGCACTCTTTAGCTAGATGCCTTTGAAATGTGGTGGCGGCAATTTGAAAAATTCTATGTGCTCTTGTTTGGAAACAAAGCCACGTGCTTTTTGACAGCTGTCATCCACCATCTTTAATCAATAGAGCACTGTGCTGCTATCATGCGGGCAATTTCGTCAGCTGTCATCCGCCATCTTTAATCCACAGAGCACCGTGCTGCCCTCTTTATGACATGTAGTAGCGGGCAATTTGAAAAGTTCTGTTAGCTATCATTCGCCATCTTTAATCAAGAGAGCACCGTGCTAACCTCTTTAGCTAGATACCTTTGAAATGTGGTGGCGGCAATTTGAAAAATTCTATGTGCTCTTGTTTAGTAAACAAAACCACGTGCTTTTTTGACGGCAGTCATCCACCATCTTTAATCAGTAGAGCACTGTGCTGCTATCATGCGGACAATTTCGTTAGCTGTCATCCGCCATCTTTAATCTAAAGTGCACCGTGCTGCCCTCTTTATGACATGTAGTAGCGGGCAATTTGAAAAGTTCTGTTAGCTGTCATCAGCCATCTTTAATCAAGAGAGCACCGTGCTGCCATCTTTAGCTAGATACCTTTGAAATGTGGTGGCGGCAAATTGAAAAATTCCACGTGCTCTTGTTTAGTAAACAAACTCACGCGCTTTTTTGCCAGCTGTCATCCGCCATCTGACATCGCAAACCTCAGTGCTACACTCTTTAGGTACATACCTTTGAAATATGGTGGCGGATAATTTAAAAAGGAAAATTCTACAGCAGCCATCTCTCGGCGCTAATTGCACAAGATGGTGGCTATACATGACTCTTTAAAGGTGCTTATGCAAGATGGCCACTATACATAGGTTCTTATGAGACTCCCTTGGGATGCTTGCGCAAGATGGCGGTTATACATGGCTCCTTATGAGATGCCCTAGGGATGCTTGCGCAAGATGGCGGTTGCTCTTATGAGGCGGCTTAAGGGTCCTTGCACAAGATGGTTAGAGATGCCCTAAGGATGCTTGCGCAAGATGGCGGACCCAAGATGGCGGCTATACACGACTCCTTATGAGACGCCTTAAGGGTGCTTGCGCAAGATGGCTGCTGCTCTTATGAAGAAAGCCAGCTTAGAGACTAACGCGTCGTGCTAGTTCGATTCATTAAATTTTGGGCTTAAATGCAAAATGTTAAATATCTCGAAAGCGGTGCATCGTAGAGCAAAACGGACAAAAAAATTTCTGCCCAGTACCTCGGTTCGCAGTACGAGGAACAAGAAAAACATAGTCTAATGATGAGATCAACGGTTCGGTTCCTACTTAGGCCTTTTGGCATTCGCTCTGTTTTAGCTTGTATTGAAGCAAGTCTTCGTAACATGATCAGGTTTAGCTATGGTAGAGAGTATAACGGGCCGTGCAGGTTCGATTCATTAAATTTAGGGCTTAAATGCAAAATGTTAAATATCTCGAAAACGGTGCATCGTAGAGCAAAACCTGATACCTAGGTTTGCAGTATCAGGAACAAGAAAAACACATAGTCTAATGATGAGATCAACGGTTCGATCCCTACTCAGGCCCTTTGGCATTTGCAGCTATCTAATTCTACAAGATGGCGGTTATACATAGCTTCTTATGTGACAGCTTAAGAGCGCTTGCACAAGATGGCTGCTGCTCTTATGAGACGCCCTAGGGGTGCTTGCGCAAGGTAGCAGCGACAAGACGGTGACTATACACAGCTCCTTATGATACGGCCTAGAGGTGCTCACACAAGATGGTGGCTGCTCTGATGAAGAAAGCTAGCTTTGCATCGTGCAGGTATCTTTACAGCACTAAACCTCATACCTTTGAAATGTGGTGGCGGGTAATTTGAAAAATTCTACGTGCTTTTTCTTAACAGCAGCTATCTTTAAACAATAGCGGCTATACATAAGCTGTTAAGGCCTCCTCTTATGTCAAGGCATAGCTCTATCGAACAAGTTTAAACCTGCATCGGGATAGCTAGAGTAAGCACGTGCTGCAGTGATGACGTCATTATGCATGTTTAGATTTGCAAATCACTAAAGAAACATAACAAGACTAGAATCGAACACTGCACTCTATGCCGTTAACTTTATCATGTGATCCGATACAACATGTCAGGGGATACCTTTGTTCTAAGAAGATTAGGTTACTGCACATTCCTTGTAGGGCTAATAGGCTAAAGGGCTAATGGGCAAAAGGGCAAAAGGGCTAAAGGGCTAATGGGCTAAAGGGCTAATGGGCTAAAGGGCTAAAGGGCTAGGGTGCCTCTCCTCTCTTTATCCGGGCTTGAGACCGGCTCTACAACTAGAGGCGGAGTTAACACCCTAAGGAAGGAAGAATGTTGGGAAATAATCCATACGAATATAGCTACTCGATCGACTATATACTACAGATGGATGACTTAGGTGAGGGTAAGCGCTTACTTAATAATACCTACACGACGTAATTCATGCTCTATTTCAAAAATATCTTCTTTGTACTGTGTGTAACCAGCATCATGATAGGCTCTTAGCAGTTGTAAACGTTTTACGAGTACGTTGGGGTCTTTACAGTACCTTATATCTACATAGGGTAACAGAGGCTTGTTGTGAACTTGGAGTCTATATGCAGACAGTTGATGTGTAAGGACTTGTTTTGATGTAATACGTGTTTCAGCAGTAGCGTTTCTAGGTACAAACGTAACTTGTTTCGATAGCGATGAAGCGTTGAAATTTCCTTCTTCTTTACCTTGCATCTCTTCTTGAGATGTTTGCACTGCGACAGAACGTGTAGTAGGCTTAGGAAATGAAGTAAAATCATCAAGCTGTAATGGCAATAAATTTTCTTCTTCTTCTTCTACTTTCCCTTTACTACTGTTTTGATCAACATCATTATCCTTATTATCATAATCATGATCTTGCCTCTCTTTATCTTGAAGTTTGTGCTTAGTAACAGAACTCGCAGCAGGTCTAGACAACAAGGGAGAATTAAAAATAGACTGTGCTGCTATCTTAGCCTAACCTATACGCATGAATTTAAAGTACGAAGAATAACCATGTTTTAAAGCGTGTACACGTCACCTATCGATTTTGCATGCATCAAATATCGTACTAAACGTCTTGCGCTAGATTGTGCTGCTATCTTAGCCAAACCTGTACGCATGAACTTAAAGTACAAGGAATAGCCTTGTTTCAAAGCGTGTACACATTACCTAATGATTTTTCATGAAACGACTATCATACTAAACTTTTTCCACTAGATTGTGCTAAAATCGTGTAAGTGTGCTGCTATCTTAGCATAACCTATCGATTTTACATGCATCGACTATCGTACTAGACTTCTTCCGCTAGAGCATGTAGCAATCGCTTTTGTGTATCCCTAACCCATGTGCAATAACTTAAAGCACAAAGAAGAGCTATGTTCTAAAGCGTGTACACATCACCTATCAATAATGTATGTATCGAATATCGTACTAAACTCCTCCTGCCAGAGCGTACGACTATCGCTTGTGTGCACGAACTTAAAGCATAAATAATAGCAATGTATAAAAATCTTGTAAACAAAGCAGCAGCATTAAGTATAGCCATGTTTAAATGCGTGTACACATCATGTATCCATGATGCACGCAGTACTAAACTTATTCCATTAGAATGTACATAGTTCGCATGTGTTTGTGCTGCTATCTTAGCATAGCCTATGTGCATGAACTTAAAGCATAAAGAATAGTTATGCGTAAAAAATCTTGTGAACATAGCAGAATGTTTACTACGTAGGTGTAGACATTGAACTTTGTATTCTGAGGCAGAATACTACCTGACCGTGACGTCACTGCCACGTGCTCTTGTTTAGTAAACCAAGCCACGTGCTTTTTTACAGCTGTCTTCTTGACGAACCCTAACCTCACATTGAAGGACAATAGAGCGTCGCTATCCTCACTGCTGCCATCTTTACGGTGATAAACCTCAAGGCTACCACCTTATGCATGTTATAGCGCGGAATTTAAAATCCAACAACAGAACGTCGCTAACCTCACTCTTGCCATCTTGATGGGCATAAACCTTACTGTTGCTACCTTGGTTATACGCTTTTGTGTTAGTTTACTTTTAATCGCTAAGCTGTTCGCATCATCGAAGTAGAGAGTAACAAATGTCAAGTAGATTTAAAGAAGAATCTGTTAGTAGAAGATAAAAGTCCGTCATGGAAAAACCCACTTCTAGGTATATTTGCGAAGAGTGTGGAAAAGCATTTTCCCGAAGCTATCACAGGAGACGTCATGAGATATCATGTAGGACAATTTTTCAATGCAAACATTGTAGAAGAGAGTTCAAGCACGCATACAACGCTCAACGTCATGAAGCCGCGTGTAATGTAGCTTCATCGGGAACCAAATACAAAGAGCTCAACCATATTCAAGGGAACACTGATTTATGTTTAAAAAGTACACCTCTGCGAGAGATTTTTTTCTCCCTTGTTGTCTAGACCTGCTGCGAGTTCTGTTACTAAGCACAAACTTCAAGATAAAGAGAGGCAAGATCATGATTATGATAATAAGGATAATGATGTTGATCAAAACAGTAGTAAAGGGAAAGTAGAAGAAGAAGAAAATTCATTGCCATTACAGCTTGATGATTTTGCTTCATTTCCTAAGCCTACTACATGTTCTGTCGCAGTGCAAACATCTCAAGAAGAGATGCAAGGTAAAGAAGAAGGAAATTTCAACGCTTCATCGCTATCGAAACAAGTTAATTTTGTACCTAGAAACGCTACTGCTGAAGCACGTATTACATCAAAACAAGTCCCTACACATCAACTGTCTGCATATAGACTCCAAGTTCACAACAAGCCTCTGTTACCCTATGTAGATATAAGGTACTGTAAAGACCCCAACGTACTCGTAAAACGTTTACAACTGCTAAGAGCCTATCATGATGCTGGTTACACACAGTACAAAGAAGATATTTTTGAAATAGAGCATGAATTACGTCGTGTAGGTATTATTAAGTAAGCGCTTACCCTCACCTAAGTCATCCATCTGTAGTATATAGTCGATCGAGTAGCTATATTCGTATGGATTATTTCCCAACATTCTTCCTTCCTTAGGGTGTTAACTCCGCCTCTAGTTGTAGAGCCGGTCTCAAGCCCGGATAAAGAGAGGAGAGGCACCCTAGCCCTTTAGCCCTTTAGCCCATTAGCCCTTTAGCCCATTAGCCCTTTAGCCCTTTTCCCCTTTTGCCCATTAGCCCTTTAGCCTATTAGCCCTACAAGGAATGTGCAGTAACCTAATCTTCTTAGAACAAAGGTATCCCCTGACATGTTGTATCGGATCACATGATAAAGTTAACGGCATAGAGTGCAGTGTTCGATTCTAGTCTTGTTATGTTTCTTTAGTGATTTGCAAATCTAAACATGCATAATGACGTCATCACTGCAGCACGTGCTTACTCTAGCTATCCGGATGCAGGTTTAAACTTGTTCGATAGAGCTATGCCTTGACATAAGAGGAGGCCTTAACAGCTTATGTATAGCCGCTATTGTTTAAAGATAGCTGCTGTTAAGAAAAAGCACGTAGAATTTTTCAAATTACCCGCCACCACATTTCAAAGGTATGAGGTTTAGTGCTGTAAAGATACCTGCACGATGCAAAGCTAGCTTTCTTCATCAGAGCAGCCACCATCTTGTGTGAGCACCTCTAGGCCGTATCATAAGGAGCTGTGTATAGTCACCGTCTTGTCGCTGCTACCTTGCGCAAGCACCCCTAGGGCGTCTCATAAGAGCAGCAGCCATCTTGTGCAAGCGCTCTTAAGCTGTCACATAAGAAGCTATGTATAACCGCCATCTTGTAGAATTAGATAGCTGCAAATGCCAAAGGGCCTTAGTAGGGATCGAACCGTTGATCTCATCATTAGACTATGTTTTTTCTTGTTCCTGATACTGCAAACCTAGGTAACAGGTTTTGCTCTACGATGCACCGTTTTCGAGATATTTAACATTTTGCATTTAAGCCCTAAATTTAATGAATCGAACTAGCACGACGCGTTAGTCTCTAAGCTGGCTTTCTTCATAAGAGCAGCAGCCATCTTGCGCAAGCACCCTTAAGGCGTCTCATAAGGAGTCGTGTATAGCCGCCATCTTGCGTCCGCCAACTTGCGCAAGCATCCTTAGGGCGTCTCTAACCATCTTGTGCAATGACCCTTAAGCCGCCTCATAAGAGCAACCGCCATCTTGCGCAAGCATCCCTAGGGCATCTCATAAGGAGCCATGTATAACCGCCATCTTGCGCAAGCATCCCAAGGGAGTCTCATAAGAACCTATGTATAGTGGCCATCTTGCATAAGCACCTTTAAAGAGTCATGTATAGCCACCATCTTGTGCAATTAGCGCCGAGAGATGGCTGCTGTAGAATTTTTCTTTTTAAATTATCCGCCACCATATTTCAAAGGTATGTACCTAAAGAGTGTAGCACTGAGGTTTGCGATGTAAGATGGCGGATGACAGCTGACAAAAAACGCGTGAGTTTGTTTACTAAACAAGAGCACGTGGAATTTTTCAATTTGCCGCCACCACATTTCAAAGGTATCTAGCTAAAGATGGCAGCACGGTGCTCTCTTGATTAAAGATGGCGGATGACAGCTAACAGAACTTTTCAAATTGCCCGCTACTACATGTCATAAAGAGGGCAGCACGGTGCACTGTAGATTAAAGATGGCGGATGACAGCTAACGAAATTGTCCGCATGATAGCAGAACAGTGCTCTATTAATTAAAGATGGTGGATGACTGCCGTCAAAAAAGCACGTGGCTTTGTTTACTAAACAAGAGCACATAGAATTTTTCAAATTGCCGCCACCACATTTCAAAGGTATCTAGCTAAAGAGGGTAGCACGGTGCTCTCTTGATTAAAGATGGCGGATGATAGCTAACAGAACTTTTCAAATTGCCCGCTACTACATGTCATAAAGAGGGCAGCACGGTGCTCTGTGGATTAAAGATGGCGGATGACAGCTGACGAAATTGCCCGCATGATAGCAGCACAGTGCTCTATTGATTAAAGATGGTGGATGACATCTGTCATAAAGCACGTGGCTTTGTTTCCAAACAAGAGCACATAGAATTTTTCAAATTGCCGCCACCACATTTCAAAGGCATCTAGCTAAAGAGTGCAGCACTGAGGTTTGTGATGCAATATGGCGGATGATAGCTGTCAGAAAAAAGCACGTGAGTTTGTTTCCAAACAAGAGCACGTGGAATTTCCCGCCACCACAAAGAGGGCAGCACTGTGCTCGAAGATGGCTGCTGTCAAAAAGCATTTTTCAAATTATCCGCCACCACATTTCAAAGGTAAGTAGCTGAAGAGGGCAGCACTGTGCTTTATAGATTAAAGATGGCGGATGACAGCTGTCAAAAAAGCACGTGGATTTGTTTATCTCGCGCTAGTGAGGTTAAGTTAGTAGCACTAAGGTTTAGGCCCGCCAAGATGGCAGCACTGCCGATGACAGGTGACGAATTTACATCTACTACGATAAAGAGGGCAGCACAGTGCTCTGTGGTTTAAAGATGGCGGATGACAGCTGTCAAAAAAGCACGTGGCTGTCAAAAAGCACGTGGCTTTGTTTACCACACGCTAGTTAGGTTAAGTTGGCACTACTGAGGTTTAGGCCCGTCAAGATGGCAGTAATGAGGTTAGCGATGCGTTGTTGTCTGTCAAAAAGCACGTGGCTTTGTTTACAAATTCAAATTTCGCGCTAGTTAGGTTAAGTTGGCAGCACTGGAAGAGGCCTCTGGCTGAGGTGGAGGAGGCATCTGGGAGGCCTCTGGCTGAGGTGGAGGTGGATGTGGCCTCTGGGAGCCTGAGGTGGAGGTGGCCGCCGAACTCTCCCATTATACTACTTATTACTATTACGTACTTTATGATTCAGTTATCATGAAGCTTATAAAGCAGCAAGATACGCTACCTGTTACCGACATTGTACCACATCTCTTACCTAGTTCTAGTACAACTATAAAAAACGTCATGGAACGTTGTTTGCTTTTACTGTTCAGGTCCGTCGGGATGCGGGAAAACAAATCTTTTACTCACACTTATTACTTCTGTAAATGGTGTACGCTTCGAGAATATTTACGTTTTCCCAAAGTCACTCTAACAACCGCTATATACTATTCTACAAACTGTAATACACGATCTAGTTAAAGATGGAATAAGATATTTTAAATTTAATTCGCATGAGCAAGTACCATCACCAGACGATGTGCTTCCTAATTCTCTTATGATCTTTGATGATGTCGCAACAGAACAGGAAAACGTTATTCGTGCATTCTTTAGTATGGGTCGGCATAAAAATTTGATTGCATCTATTTGTGCCAAACCCATTCTCGTGTGCCTAGGCAGTTGATACGCGACAACGCAAATGTTATTGTGATTTTTCGGCAAGATGAGCGCAACATGCGACATGTGTATAACGATCATGTTAACACTGATATGACATTCGATGACTTTAAACGTATGTGTGCTAAATGTTGGTCATTACACCGTTACAGCTTTTTAGTTATTGATAAAGAAAGTGATGTACAGCATGGACGATCTCGCATGGGTTTCGATCATTTTATATGCATTAACACAGAATTACAGTAACTACTTGATTAAAAACCCTCCAAGCTCGAAACAATATTCGACGGAAATTTAAAGAGCTTAAACGTATTCAAGCAGACACGGATTTATGTTTTAAAACACAACTAAGTACACCACTCAAAGAAATTTTTAATTCTACTTCATTACCGCAGTCTACTTCAAGTTTTGCTTCTATGCAGACATCATATCATAAAGAGAAGCATGAAGAAGAAGAAGAAAAGCATGAACAAGATAAGGAAGAGAAGAAGCAAGATGTAGATCACGAAGAGGAAGAGGAAGATAAGGAAGAAAAAGAACTTAATGATACATCACCATCGAAACGTGTTCAGTTTTTAACTACCCCTGAAACACCTACTACATCGACTCAAAATCTACCATCTTTGTCTGAGGTTATGATTACACCAGAGTATCGGAGTCAGTTTAGAACTTTTATTCAAGATACCTATGGATCTCTCTTTGCACCTTATATAGAAAAACTTTTTAGAGGCCAAACTGACACTACCTACGGTATTCGCTACGAAGATGACTGTTTCTGGATAGGAAATTCAAATGTTAAGATTAATAACAACAAACTCATTGTAAAAGGTGTTACCTGTAAGCCTACGAAAGGACTCTTAGATCTTCTTTTCTCACGAATACCCGACAAGGATATAATTTTACAAGATGATCTTAAAAAATAAATAGCAATACTTTTTGCTACTGACGTAACACGACGTAATTACAAGAGAACAGAAGCTGTAAATGCGAATAAGAGTTACAAGTATCGTGAGTTTACTTCTAAGGTGTTTCCGACTGCACGTAGTCTTGATGTTATCTACAAGCCTTTGTTGCCGTATGTGGATTTAAGATACTGGAATGACCCAAACTTACTCGTTGAACGATTACAACTTTTAAGAGCATCGCAAGAGGCTGGTCACACTGGTCACGGATCAGAAAATCTAGAAATAGAAAGAGAACTACGTTATTCCGGTATTATTTTGTAAGAGAAGATCTCACCTGTAAAGGTAAACATCGCACATGAGTTACATAAACCAGCACGTCGCACCTACTGTCGCAGACGCGTTATTACACGAGGAAAAGATGATCTCTGGCAAGCAGACTTAGTAGAAATGATTCCATATGCCTCTAGTAATAAGGGGTATAAGTATCTACTTACTGTTATCGATGTGTACTCGAAGTTTGCTTTTGTACAACCCGTGCGTTCTAAAACAGCAGCTCAAGTTAAAGAAGCATTTAAACATATTGTTGAAGAATCGAAACGCTGCCCAAGGCTTCTTCAAACTGATCAAGGTAAAGAGTTTTACAACAAGGATTTTTCTCCTTACCTCAAGTTACTTGGCATTCAACACTACTCTACGTTCAGCAATCTCAAGGCAAGTGTTGTAGAACGCTTTAATCGTACACTCAAAGTAATGATGTGGCGAGAATTTACAGCACAAGGTTCATGTCGTTGGATTGATCTGCTACCTAGACTTTTATCTACCTACAACGATACACCTCATCGCACTATCGGAACAAAGCCACGTCTTGTTACAAAGAATACACCTCGTCTAGATGCTATTCATCTTGTAATTAAAACAGCTGATCCACGTCGCCATCGCTTTAAAGAAGGTGATTTTGTTCGCATCAGCAAACACAAATCTATCTTTGCAAAAGGATACACACCTAACTGGAGCACTGAAATTTTTCAAATCAGAAGTGTTAAGCTTACTAATCCAGTTACGTATTTACTTCGCGATCTCAGAGGACAGCCTATTGAAGGAGGATTCTACATCGAAGAACTGCAGAAAACAAAATATCCTGATCACTATTTAGTTGAACGTGTTATTCGACGTCGTGGCAATAAACTGTATGTTAAATAGCTTGGTTTTAATAACAGCTTTAATTCATGGATTAATAAAGAGGATGTACTTTAAATCTTATGTGTGTTTTCTTTTAATCCTCTACCTCTCCTTTCTTCTAAGTCACTAGGACATGCTGTAGGATTAAACAACACCCGTAATATGTTTTGACAATTCATATTTATTTTAGAATATATATATACATTTTAATCCTTAGTTTATTTTACGGTCTTTGTCACTCAGTTTTCGTTTTATTGCACCAACAACGACAAGTGCTGCTATATTCTTCTGAGCAGCTAAAGCACTAGGTAATAACATACACACACACACAGCATAACTTTACGAAGCAGATTTTAACAGCTACACGACATACTCTATGCATGCAGCATGTAACTACGTGTCAGGCGAACGTGTTCTAGGGCCGCAGGGGAGATGAAGCACGAAGAAAAGAAGATCAATCACTTTATTGATGAGTCCACGCCCAACATGCTTCCTCATCTTTTTCCCAGCACGTTTCTTCACCTTTCCCTTGTTTACTCTCTCACAGCCATGATAAGTGTCTATAAGCGAAGACAACTCGTTAGTTTTAAGTCCGTGATACAGTTTAATTAGTTGACATGTACGGCACTGTCTCACAGAAGGTCTTCTACCTAAACTCACGTTTTCATGATGTAAACTACACGTTTGAAGCTCTGACAAAACAGGATCTTGAGTCCACTCACGAGGCACCTTATTCCAAATCTTCTTTACAGCATTCGCAGCTACATTAACCAAAAATGCCTTTGGTAATGCATTTAACTCTTCTTCAGTAAAAGTGTTTAGTTTTTTTTGCATGCATAAAACTTTACGATTGCCTTTTCAACTGCGTTACACTTAGTATCTGTTAGAAATGACATGATGTCTTTACTCTACAAATGTTTCTTTTACACTAAGGTTATTTCGACACTGCAGTTTACATATGTTGTTCACTTCCCGGCATGCACTGCAACACAACCAATCAAAGAGCATGCATACATGTTGTAAAGACTGTTTACTTGTTTCTCTACTATGCTTTTTCGGAAGAGTTTTAAATGATGGGCACCCTAATTCATGCATGTCGATAATTTCACACGATGATGATAAAAAACACGCAACCATTCTTTCTTTTCACAACCCTTTAAAAGATCAAGATCTGCTCTTGACAAATGTGCATTCATCATTAAAGGTAGAAAACGATAAGGTATTCCTTTTTCTTCCCACTTCAAACCTAAATTGTTTTCAATGCACTGAGTCTGCTTTTTATCATCTGTTTGCAAACAGTAAGGTGACGGTGGGCTAAATACTAAACTAACAAGTTTTGGTGCCCACAACACACTGCAATCTAACACAGCCACCTCTTTAAACACAAATTTGTTGCCGTTTACTTTAAAGCCTTGCACATCAACTATTAATGTTTTCGTCATGTTTGCACTCCACTCTCTATCACTCTTTCTCGAAGACTAAAACTTTTAGTCAACGAACGGGTTTATACATGCGCACCTACAATAACATCATCGCTGCAGCACATGCAAACTCTTGTTTTTATGATGCATACTTATTGCATTCCTTTACACCGACTTACTCTTAAGAAAACGGACAAGTCTAAACATGCATGATGACGTCATCACTGCAGCATGTGCTTACTCTAGCTCCCCCGATGTATGGTTAAACTTGTTCGAATTTACCGCCACCACATTTCAACTAAAGAGTGCAGCACCGAGGTAAACGATGTAATATAGCGGTAACTGTGTTGCTTAAAGATGGCTGTTTGTCAAAAAAGAATTTTTCAAATTATCCGCCACCACATAGAGTGCGGCACTGCGCTCTCTTGATTAAAGATGGCGGATGACAGCTGTTAGAAAAGCATCTAGATTTTAAATTGCTCGCTACTACGATAAAGATAGCAGCACGGTGTTCTGTTGATTAAAGATGGCAGCTTGTCAAATAGAATTTTTCAAATTAACCGCCTCAAAGGTAAGTAGCTAAAGAGGGCAGCACGATGCTCTGTTGATTAAAGATGGCTGCTTGTCAAAAAATATTTTTTTCATATTATCCGCTACCACATTTCAACTAAAGAGTACAGCACTGAGGTTTGCGATGTAGGATGGCGGATGACAGCTTGTCACGTAGATTTTTTCAAAGGTAAGTAGCTAAAGAGGGCAGCACTAAGGTTAGCAATGCAAGATGGTGGATGACAGCTGTGACGTAAAAATTACCCGCAAGATAGCAGCACGACGCTCTGTTCATTAAAGATGGCAGCTTGTCAAATAGAATTTTTTCAAATTAACCGCCTCAAAGGTAAGTAGCTAAAGAGGGCAGCACGATGCTCTGTTGATTAAAGATGGCTGCTTGTCAAAAATAATTTTTCAAATTATCCGCCACCACAAAGAGGGCAGCACGGTGCTCTCTGGATTAAAGATGGTGGATGATAGCTGAAGAGCACGTAGAATTTGTTTCCAAACAAGAGTACGTAGAATTTGCCGCCACCACATAGAGTGCAGCACGGTGCTCTGTTGATTAAAGATGGCGGATGACAACTGTCAAGAAAGCACGTTGATTTGTTTCCAAACAAGAGCACGTGGAATTTTCTGCCACCACATTTCAACTAAAGAGTGCAGCACTGTTCTCTCCGGATTAAAGATGGCGGTTGACAGCTGTCAGAAAAGCACATAGGTTTGTTTCCAAACAAGAGCACGTAGAATTTGCCGCCACCACATTTCAAAGGTAAGTAGCTAAAGAGGGCAGCACGGTGCTCTCTGGATTAAAGATGGCGGATGATAGTTGTCAAAAAAGCGCATGGGTTTGTTTCCAAACAAGAGAATGTAGAATTTTTCAAATTGCCGCCACCACATTTCAAAGGTATCAGGCTAAAGAGTGCAGCCCTGAGGTTTGTGATGCAAGATGGCGGATGACAGCTGTCAGAGAAAAGCACGTGAGTTTGTTTCCAAATAAGAGCACGTGGAATTTGCCACCGCCACAAAGAGGGCAGCACGGTGCTCTCTTGATTAAAGATGGCTGCTGTCACGTGGAATTGCCTGCCACCACATTTCAAAGGTATCTAGCTAAAGAGGTTAGCACGGTGCTCAAAGATGGCTGTCAAAAAGCATTTTTCAAATTATTCGCCACCACATTTCAGCTAAAGACGGCAGCACTGTGCTCTGTTGATTAAAGATGGCTGATGACAGCTGTCAAAAAAGCACGTGGATTTGTTTACCGATTCAAATCTCGCACTTGTGAGGTTAAGTTGGTAGCACTAAGGTTTAGGCCCGTTAAGATGGCAGCACTGCGGATGACAGGTGACGAATTTGCAGCTACTGCGATAAAGAGGGCAGCACGGTGCTCTGTACTTTAAAGATGGCCGATGACAGCTGTCAAAAAAAGCACGTGGATTTGCTTACTGATTCAAATCTCGCGCTAGCGAGCTTAAGTTATCAGCATTAAGGTTTACGCACGTCAAGATGGTAGTACTGAGGTTTGCGATACGTTGTTGTCTCTCAAAAAGCACGTGGCTGCCAAAAAACACGTGGATTTGTTTACCGATTCAAATCTCGCGCTTGTGAGGTTAAGTTGGTACTACTGAGGTTTAGGCCCGTCAAGATGGCAGCAGTGAGGTTAGCGATGCGTTGTTGTTGATGACAGCTGTCAAAAAGCACGTGGCTTTGTTTAACAATTCAAATTTCCCGCGGGAGGAGGAACAGGCCCCTGGAAAGACTCCCTGGGGGAGGAGGAGGAGGAGTGGGCCCCTGGGAAGGGCCTTCGGGGGGAGGAGGAGGAGGAGGCCTCTGGGAAGGCCCCTGGGCAGGAGGAGGAGGCCTCTGGGAAGGCCCTTCGGAAGGAGGAGGAGGCCCCTGGGAAGGCCCCTCGGGAGGAGGAAGAGGAGGAGGGGGCCTCTGGAAGCCAGAGGAGGAGGAGGCGCTAGAATCCCTGTATTATACTACTATAGTCTTTGTGGTGGGTGTGACTCAGCCTATAACGTTTGGCTTCAAGTTCTGGGCAGGAAGTACTAGAGATGGGTACATAGAACCATACCAAGGAGCAGGAACTTTCAATGACAAGTACGCCAATAAAGGATTGGAATACAGCGTCGTGATGTCGTATGCTAAAGAAATTCCCTTGTCAGACTTACAATACCAGATCTTTTTTGACAATCATTTCACCAGCATCAGTCTCCTACGTGACCTAGAAGAATGAAACCCGCAAGCACCTGGGACAATAAGGGCAACAATTGTTCCCAGCAACTGTCCGCTGCCCTTAATAGATAATTTTAAAAAGACTGAATAAGTCAATATGATGAGCGCATATATCGGCTTCAGCGAGCGATCACTTTGCAGTACGCTGGGGTGATCAGATTTCCGAAGTCAAAATACGGGACACAATTTAAAGTTGACATTAATCGACATTTTCTGTAGACATTCGTTATTACTATACATGTATAGCGTTTATATAAGATTTAAATTAATATTCCGATAAAATAAGTAGTTTATGATATTATGATATAATGGCATAACTCTATGGTTTACGCTAAAGCTAAATCATCATCGTACCTTTTTGTTATAATCCATAATAAAAGGAACATCGGAATACACTTAACCATTAAATGGCATTCTAACTTTTTTAACAACGTGATATTTTCACTTGCATTACTAATCGAGTAAATATTTTATTACCACATGTAAACAGAATTTTGTTTAATTGGTGTTTTTAACATTTGATGTCTTGCACAAAATCAGATCGGCCATCATGGTAGATAGAACACGTACTTTTACAACGAAGTGCTAAGTAATTTCTTGCATTGCTGTTTTAATTGCAGAAATGGAAAATCAGATGTAATTTCGTCAATAAAAACATATTTTATTTTTGAGATTTGTATAAAGCTATCAGGTAATTCTAACTGGTACCTCTAATCACACTTATACACGCCGCAAGGAATAGGCAATGCACAATGAGACCGGAAACGACGAACGGCACGTCACATTACATACATTACGTTACACACTACCAACGAAAGGACTTCAAAATTCCTGTCTTGTTCAGGCTGGTTTTGTTAAGGGGTGCGTTTTCTTAACTATTTGGATATGACCGCCATTTTCCACTTGTTTTTGATACACATTACTTAAAACGCGTCTTCTCAAAATAGGGGTAACTATCAATATAAACGGAACAATTTGCATGCCTATGTGTTTTTGTCAAGCCAACGGGAGACTTAAGGAAAATACGGTATGTCTGGTCACCTACAGGACGCGTCGCTATCTCTATACTATTCTTTGCCCGTTGCTAATATTTCGCCCTCAATTAAGGGCATCTTCAGCCTAAACACAATCATCAACAATACAAATAAATTAAAAGTGGAAGTGCAGGGCCGACATACGGGCAGCAATCAACCCAACAGTAGATAACAAATAACAACTTCCACTTACATAAAACATTATTTCTGCATCTACTGACCTTTTCTGGCAAGTTTTCAGCCATTTTTATTACCTACCGGTGCTAAGGGCCACTTACAATTTTTCAACAGATGCTTCTGTCTCACTTGCTGACGAATTTCATCAGCGGCCTTGGAAAGATTGTATTCATGACAATCATGTTTATGCTTGTGTTCACGCCCTCATGTCGTTGGCTTTATATTATTACCACTTTGGTTTTCCACTAATATTTTATATGAACTGTTTTTAATTAGAATTTTAATAGAAGAAGTTTTAGTCTCCGACAAGATTATAGTTTAATCATAAGACAGTTTTCCATTAACATCTTTATATATTGTATCACTTTTCACATCTTTATGTTCCGAATTTTAATGACTGTCTAAACTTTTAACTTCCACTTTTAATTTAGTTGTATTGTTGATGATTGTGTTTAGGCTGAAGATGCCCTTAATTGAGGGCGAAACATGTCCCATGTAACTAAGAATCTGTTTATGTAACCACCATAAGTGAAATTATAAGTATTGAATAGGTGGAACAAATTAAAACACCTTTATTATTGTTGAACTGTAAAATTTTCAATACGGACCTAAAATGAGGTTAATAACATGTAAAATAACATGTAATTAGGTCGATTGTCCATTATAACCCACTAAATCAACCAAATTAGATGATTCTATATGTCAGAGGAATCAGTTGTCAACATCGTGATGTATGGTAGTGAATGGACAGTTAGAAACACAAGTGATTTGCATCTGTGAGGCTGTGATATTCCTCTGCGAACCATGTGACCTTGCCGCGGTGGGGAGCCTTGCGTGTCCCAATGATGCAGATAGCCGAGCGCAGGTGCATCCATATCGGATGGATATCTGTTGAGAGACCAGACTAACAAATGGTTCATCGAAAGGGGGGTAACAGACTTTCGGTAGTTGCAAGGGCGGCAGTCTAGATGATTGACTGATACGGCCTTGTAATAATACTCAACATGGCTTAGCTGTTTTGATACTGCTACACGGCTGAACGCAACGGGAAACTACAGCCGTAACTACCTCCCGAGGATATGCAGCTCTCTCTGTATGAATGATGTACTGATGATGGCTTCCTCCCGGGTAAAATATTCCCGAGGTAAACTAGTCCCCCATTGGGATCTCCGGGTGGGGACTACACGAGAGGGGGCGATCATCAGGAAGATGGATACTGACATTCTGCGAGTCGGAGCGTGGAATGTTAGAAGTTTGAATCGTTTTGGTAGGTTAGGGAATCTGAAAAGGGAGATGGATAGGCTAAAGTTAGATGTAGGTGATATAAGTGAAGTACTTTGGGAGGAAGAACAAGATTTTTGTTCAGGCAACTACCGAATTATCAACACAAAATCAAACAGGGGAAATGCAGTAGTTGGTTTAATAATGAATAAGAAAATAGGGCAGCGGGTAAGCTACTACGACCAGCATAGTGAAAGAATTATTGTCGTCAAGGTAGACACCAAACCAGTGCCCACCACAATAGTGCAGGTCTATATGCCTACTAGTTCAGCGGATGATGAAGAAATCCAAATAATATATGAGGAGATAGAAGATTTAATACAATATGTAAAATGTGACGAGAATCTAATTGTGATGGGAAACTGGAATGCAGCGGTATGCCAAGGAAGAGACGGTAGTACAGTAGGAGAATTTGGATTGGGACAAAGGAACGAAAGAGGAAGTCGGCTGGTTGAATTCTGCACTGATCATAATTTAGTCCTTGCCAATACTTGGTTCAAACACCACAAACGACGGCTGTATTCGTGGACGAGCCCTGGAGACACTGGAAGGTATCAAATAGACTTCATTTTGATTAGGCAGAGATTCAGAAACCAGGTGTTGGATTGCAAAACTTTCCCAGGAGCAGACGTGGACTCTGACCACAACTTGTTGGTCATGAAATGCCATCTGAAGTTGAAGAAATTGAAGAAAGGAAAGAATGCAAGAAGATGGGATCTAGACAAGTTGAAAGAAAAGAATGTGAGGGATTGTTTCAAGGAACATGTTGCAAAAGGACTAAATGAAAAGGCTGAAGGAAACACTACAGAGGAAGAGTGGAGAATCGTGAAAAATGAAGACAGTAGAGCTGCTGAAGAAATGTTAGGAAGGAAGAAAAGATCAACTAAGAATCAGTGGATAACTCAGCAGATACTAGACCTGATTGATGAACGACGAAAATACAAGAATGCCAGAAATGAAGAGGGCAGAAAAGAATACAGGCGATTAAAGAATCAAGTGGATATAAAGTGTAAGGTAGCTAAGGAAGAATGGCTGAAGGAGAAGTGCAAGGATGTCGAAGGCTGTATGGTCCTGGGAAAGGTAGATGCTGCATACAGGAAAATCAAGGAAACTTTTGGAAAAAGGAAATCTAGGTGTATGAATATTAAGAGCTCAGAAGGAAAGCCACTTCTAGGGAAAGAAGACAAAGCAGAAAGATGGCAGGAGCATATCCAACAGTTGTATCAAGGTAAGGATGTAGATAATTTGGTTCTGGAACATGAAGAGGCTGTTGATGCTGATGAAATGGGAGACCCAATTTTGAGGTCAGAGTTTGACAGATCTGTGAGTGACCTAAATAGGAACAAGGCACCTGGAATTGATGACATTCCCTCCGAATTACTGGCTGTCTTAGGAGAAACCAGCATGGCAAGGTTATTTCATTTAGTGTGCATGATGTATGAGACAGGAGAAGTCCCATCTGATTTTCGGCAGAATGTTGTTATACCTATTCCCAAGAAAGCCGGTGCTGACAGGTGTGAAAACTACCGCACCATTAGTTTAGTATCTCATGCCTGCAAAATTTTAACACGTATTATTCACAGAAGAATGGAAAAACTAGTTGAAGCTGAGTTGGGAGAAGATCAATTTGGCTTCAGGAGAAATGTAGGAACACGTGAAGCAATCCTGACTTTACGTCTGATCTTAGAGGATCGAATCAAGAAGGACAAGCCACGTACATGGCATTCGTAGATCTAGAAAAGGCATTCCATAATGTTGATTGGACCAAGCTATTTATGATTCTGAAGATGTTAGGGATCAGATACCGAGAACGAAGAATTATCTACAATCTGTATAAAAATCAGTCTGCAGTGATAAGAATCGCGGGCTTTGAAAAAGAAGCAGCAATCCAGAAAGGAGTGACGCAAGACTGAAGTTTGTCCCCTCTCATTTTCAATGTTTACATAGAACAGGCAGTAAAGGAAATTAAAGAGAAATTTGGAAAGGGAATCACAGTCCAAGGAGAGGAAATCAAAGCCTTAGGATTTGCCGATGATAATGTTATTTTATCTGAGACTGCAGAAGATCTCGAGACGTTGCTGAATTTTATGGATGAAGCCTTGGGTAAGGAGTACAAGATGAAAATAAATAAGTCCAAAACAAATGTAATGGAGTGCAGTCGAACGAAGACAGATGATGTAGGAAATATTAGATTAGGAAATGGAGTCTTAAAGGAAGTAGATGAATATTGTTACTTGGGTAGTAAAATAACTAACGATGGCAGAAGTAAGGAGGACATAAAATGCAGACTAGCACAAACAAGGAAGAGCTTTCTTAAGAAAAGAAATTTGCTCACTTCAAACATTGATATCGGAATTAGAAAGATGTTTTGAAGACTTTCGTGTGGAGCGAGGCATTGTATGGAAGTGAAACATGGACGATAACTAGCTCAGAAAGAAAGAGAAGAGAAGCTTTTGAAATGTAGTGTTACAGAAGAATGCTGAAGGTGAGATGGATAGATCGAATCACGAATGAAGAAATACTGAATCGAATTGGTGAGAGGAGATCGATTAGGCTAAATATGACGAGAAGAAGAGATATAATGATAGGACACATCTTAAGACACCCAGGACTTGTTCAGTTGGCTTTTGAAGGAAGTGTAGGTTGTAAGAACGGTAGGGTTAGACCAAGGTATGAATATGACAAGCAGATTAGAGCAGATGTAGGATGCAATAGTTACGTAGAAATGAAAAGGTTAGCACACGATAGGGTGGCATGTAGAGCTGCATCAAACCAGTCTATGGACTGATGACTCAAACAACAACAACAACAACAACAACAACAACAACAACAACAACGCTAAGCAAGGTACAAACGCATCTAAATCAAGGACACATACGGTGCCAGGAAATATATAAGGACTATAAATAAGGCCACTCCAAAGCCCAGATGACGTGGAGGTGTGGGTCAGAAATACCGCCACAGAAGTAAGAAGTGACAAGAACTTTTTCATAGGAGGACACCTAAACTGCAGTATTGAAAAGAAGGATCAGAAAAATGAGTTAATCCTTACTCCATAACTTAAATTCACTGTACTGAAAAGGAAAAGCTGATAGATAGGATTAACGTCATTAAAAACCTATTAATACCTACGTGTGTCCGTCCCCGCGGTGTAGGGGGCAATGCGACTGCCTGTCACCCTGCGGCCCCGGGTTCGATTCCCAGCTGGGTCAGGGGTTTTTAATTGTAAATGATTAATATCCTTGGCCTGGGGACTGAGCATTTAACGTTCCTTTCCTCACATTCAACCCTCTACACTTCCCCATTCCAATTACACGCAGGTTCATATCACATGGAGCAAGTAGGGGCGAAAGGTCCCTATAGGTCGACGCCCCTAACAATATCATTTAAAAAAATACATACGTGTACCAATGAGTTATTGTTATAAATAATCTCCGTTAAATATTGTATTGTGCTGTATTTTACTCTATGAAAACAGTGATAATGGACACGGCAAACGATAAATAAGAATAAATCAATCACCACTGATTCTAGTTACCTGGACAATTGCCGCCGGGAATTAGGCAGGAGTTCTCTGGCCACAGGCAATAACAGGGCAGCGTAGTTCCCATATAGCGCAGATAGGTAACATTAGGATGCACAAATTGATGCTCATAAAGATCACGTGAATACCCCACAGTTGCATTATCGATGAAGGTCGGGAAATAATAAGGTTCGCGAAGATATCATGAAATCCATGATAAGGTAAGGGAAGATATTGCAAAAATCTCAAAAAAGTAGCACATTGACCGAAATAATTTTGAGGCTACAAAGTTATGCCTCATAAAACATGGAGTAAGTTACTTACAGTTAACTTGTGTCCATAATATCCGAAGATAGAAAATAATAATATACACATTAACTTTACATTTTTGACGTAATTTGCCTATGCTTGTGAAAAATATTGCATGTCAATTTCTCGGAATGACTTACTCTATGTGTTAAGCAGCGATATCGAATTAGGAAATTCGCGAACATTTCTTAGGCCTTTCAGACACAAATGCCAACCCATAAATTGTGTCATCACAGGACTGATAATATTTTCAATTTTCTTTGACATTAGATTATTTAGTGACATTTAAGACTGAGCCCAAGTTAATTTAAATTTATTAAACCGGTATGTCGGGTCACTGATTTTATGCTCTTCTGAGAGATCTAGCACACTCTACTATATACTACCAAGTTGGTTGACTGGATATTTAAGATTTAATCTTGAATAAACCGTTCAATTTCATTACTTCTTAAACGTGAAGTTATATTGTTATTTGAAATAGTCCAACAAGTTATGGGCCGAGATGAGTAGTGATTAAAGCATTACGATAAAACAGGAATTTGTAGTGAGTTTTTCGTGTGAAAATATATAGCGAAGTGAGTGTCATTTTTGAGGTTAACTTGTGATCCTTAGCACATAAACGATGCAATCGACAAGGCTTTGTGGTTGGAGGGTAACTAGAATTGGAGTGCGTGATTGTAACAATTTTATCGTGATATTTTCGGGACGCTTGATATTGTTGAAGGAAGGTCAGGTTAACCTGCAAAGACCGCTGATAACGCTAATACTGAAGAAATAAATGGTATACACAAATTAATTGGCTGCCTTTCTCAAAGCGTTAATCACTTAAATGACAAAAATGCCAGAGGATACTTTACAAAAAATAATCCATCCTAATAGTGCTCGAGAAATTTCGACTGTAGTCAGAGGATGATGTTATATATTATTGAGTAACAAATAAATTATAGGATTGTATGCAATTGGGAAACGACCTCATTAATTTTGTGAGATGCACAGCAGACAATGATATGTTGGTAAATGAGAGGAAATTTCAGGTTGTACGTTTTACCAAGAGGAAGCCGACCTCTATGTTTTAATTACTGTATAGATGGGGTAAATGAAATGGCGTATGGCTTTTAGTGCCGGGAGTGCCCGAGGACAAGTTCGGCTCGCCAGATGCAGGTCTTTTGATTTGACTCCCGTAGGCGACCTACACGTCGTGATGAGGATGAAATGATGATGAAGACGACAAATACACCCAGCCCCCGTGTCAGTGAAATTAACCAATTAAGGTTAAAATTCCCGACCCTGCCGGGAATCGAACCCGGGACCCCTGTGACCAAAGGCCAGCATGCTAACCATTTAGCCGTGGAGCCGGACATAGATGGGGTGATAGTACCTCATCGAGATAACTGTAAGTACCCTCGTGTTAATATAAGGAATTATCTTCATTGTGTGTATTAGTATTCCTTGTTTAAAATGCGTTCTTTAAGGGTATGTTGTAGTGTAAAATTAATATTGAAATTGTGTGTTCGACTGACTGGAATGCTTATGAGTTATATTTAACTGTGTCAACACTGAAAAGATGGCCTCCTCCTTAACAAACTTCATTGCGGAAATCACATTACTCAGATGGTAAATAAAAGTGACAAATCTCTTCATACATATATAAGGGTACAGTAACTTACCTTCTTTCGCCTGGCTGGTCAGTCTATCCGGAAGATCGGTCAAACAAATATCTAAAATTTAAGTGGGAATGAGAATCCAAATGTGAGGGATGGGAGAGTTTATCAAAACTCCCCCAATAAGGAAAACGTTGAAAAAGCAAGTAATACAACATTCATCTAACAAAATATCCCAGAAATTTGCGGGTCTATGCCCTAATCATGTGAAATACTTTATCATTCTTGGAAACGTAAGTAATTAACATGGCGTGAGTTTATTGGACAAGTAAGTATGAACACTGTAGACAGAGATGCTGTTATTTAAAACGTTCAGCGACAAGGGATTAAGAATATAAGATTCGCATATTATTTCCACTAACATGACTACCAATGGTTAGGGAAACAAAAACATAAAACACAATTGTTTCGGACCACTATAATACACCCAAAATTATCACTGAAGCTAAATATGAGCCCGCTCTCATAATCAAGAATGAGAACTGAATCCTCACACCCCATAAAAAGCCTGCGAGCTCTCCCCTTACACAAATGACAAAAGACGACAAATAACAATGCAATACACACGGGCAATAAAATATGTCACACACAAGTACCCGAAGTAAAACATAAATAAACACTTGTCTTATGGAGATAAAATTATGCTCGTCTTCCTAGTCGGGTACTTACATGATGTTCATAACTTGCTGCCATGATGGGCGGTTAACAAGGTCGTCTATCTTTCTACGTCCCAAACAAACAATTCCTTTTCGCTGCAGAGTATTATTTATTCGGGGAAGATCGCCGCTTAGCTATAACTTAACACGTGGTTTAAATGGGTCTTCTACCATCCTGTCACTCGGCGACGCACCCATCAGCTTGCTAGTTTCATTTCTCAGTAGTACTTGCGGCCGTGACTCTCATACACCTCATAACAAAATCTCTCATTGGTCTGGTACATATTTTCCCCAGACTCGTAATTCAACGTCACATAGGCCTATCTGCAGCATATTCGCTTTGGGTTATCCGAAACTATTACTCGATAAATCTAATTTCTTATCTTGCAGACACCAGTTCGATTCATGAGCTTTGCCATTCCTTACCTACCGAGATTTTCCCTTTCTAACTCAACGGTGGGGAATGTACTTCCACTGCTTACGCTGCATGTCATACAACCTCCACTCCTATTCCTCAGGTGGTTTATCTCTGACAGCACTAATATCCCAGTTTGATGCCGTGTCAGGCACTACTGATCTTAATTTCAGAATAACCATATCTCCTCAGACTCTCTAACATAAAACAGACAGGATAACTTTATCTGACAATAACTCATAGTCAATAAACAGTTACCCTAGTGTACCAGCATATAATACAAAGCTAATAACCCTGAAATAATGCATGCATCGTCCTAAAATACCTAACCTATTTTCATTTAAACAAAGACTTGCCTGAATGCATGATTAAATGAATATCTTCAAAAATGCGTATCATGGTTTGTCCTAATCCATGCTGAAAATATTTTTCAGACTTATCTGTTCCTGTGACGTTCACTCATCAATCCAAGGCCGCACTGCGTGACTTAGCGCATGATTGCACTACTGACCTCCATAGTAGCAGGTCCCCGGTTCGGCTCCGTTCGGTGGCCCATGATTGGTGTCATTTGCTTGATTAACACGTTCTGTAGGAATATCGGTTATCGATGGAATATCAGTTTGAATGGGAGGAGCTCTTCGTCGCGAAGTCGGATTGCTGATTACTGGAATCGTGCAGGTTGATAATTTTATAAATAACTTACAATACTGCAACATTATGAGTTGAAAACGCTGTTATGTTTCAGCGAAGCTAGTTGAAGCTCAGTTCGTGTCCATAAGCATTGACACTTTCTTGGTTAATTACTCAAACTATTTTAATTAACATATTAATTAACATGAGTGGACATGTTCGCTGCACACTTCTCCTTGAAGCGAACTCGGTAATAATAATCTATTATCTCCGATTGCACCTTACTATATTGTCCTTGTTCAAGAACTATATTTCCGGGACGCGCACGGTACTTCGTTCACGTATCAACGGCGCTCCCATCTGAAACATCACACCCCTTTTATAAGGTCCCAGGAGAGACGCGGCGCAAGTGAGTGTTCGCGGGCTTTCCGGTTTTCATGCCTCGGTGTCGGTAAATATTGGCTCTCTCACAATAAGGGCCAGTATATAGGAGTTGTAGTAAGTATGTAAAAGAGAGGGTATAGATCCAGTGTATGGGGCTCACGCTAGAATTATTGATACATGAACTGGAAAAGATCCGAAGGAGAGCAGCACAAATTGTTCTGGGTGATCTTAAGGTACGTTACGGTAATGTTGAGCTGGAAAAATTTGAGAGTAACGAGACGACCAGCCGATTAAGCGATGTGTCCTGAGCTGTTAGTGAACATTGAGTGTAGCTTTTAAAGATAGTGAAGATTGAAAAGGACGAAATGGGGCAAACGTTTATTTATCGGAAGAGGAGTTAAGGAAAAGAATAATTCATCAAAGGATATGTTCGATAAATTTCCAAGTTATTTGCAATTATTTAAGATAAATGTACGCAAACTATTAACATGAAATTGACAATCTGTTCGATAGTCCGAAATACAGATCAAGGGCAATTGTTTGACTGACTGACTGTTAGGTGAATGGATCGAATGTTTGTGTCATTGATCAGATTATGGATCGATTGATTAATTGTTAAAGCATGAACACTATATAACATAATCACCTCTACAGGTTCACAAGTGTAAAGCTGTTGTTGTGTTAAAAATCAAGCAACAACTGCGCTGTGTTTCTCAAATCATACTTATTTCTGCCCATGTACAATTTTTTCAACAGGTATGTCTTCTTTTCCTCCCTCACATAGATTTTCAATACAGCTCTCGTCTTCTAATATCTATACCAGCCATCAGTTCCCCTTTCATTGTACCAGCGACGACAAGCGTAGCTACCTTCTCTGTAACTGAAGCTTTAGTTGAAGTTACACGTTGTATAGTCCTAAGAAACAGATTTTCATAAGCTACACGTTTACTAGAACGATGATCAATGCTCTTTGCAAGCGGTATCCTATATATCAATACCAGGATCAGCAAGCGCCAAGCGAACATCGGGTCACGTTCCATAGCCACAGTATTGGTACCCAAGAAGATGAAGTTCAAAAGGAAGAATACCAGCCATTTTATTGATAAGCCCACGCCCAGCATGCTTCCTCACGTCTCACGTTTTCAAAGCACGTCTCCTCATCCTTTTCGTCCTCTGCTTGTCCACTCCCTCCACAGATAAAATAGGTGTTCCTAAACGAAGATCTAAGATTACGATTCACCAGCTCAGCCAGAGATGGTTGACAATAATAAGCCGAAGTAGTTACATGTAATATAGACAGATCAAAACAGAATTTACTGAATAAGTTGGATGTCAATGCCTTAACATTATCAGAGACTATATATATTGGCAGGGGCCAAAAGAAGCAAATATGGTATTCAAACAAGAAATAGTATACTGAGCGGTTGCCAGCTTAGTCGGAAATAACCATGAACATCTAGTGAAACCATCTACACACACTAGAAAGAATTTATTGGCGTTCCCTTTTGATTGGGGGAAGGGTCCGACGTAGTCTATGTATAGGCGTTCCATGGGGCGCGACGCTTGCTGAGATGGTAATAGACCTAGCTTAGAGAACAAGGTGGGCTTTCTAAGCAAGCAAGATTTACAAGCTTTTACCATTTCTCTGATTTCGCCGTCCATACCTTTCCAGATGAAGAATTCTTGGATGTTTTCTCGAGTTTTGAAGATGCCTAAATGCCCCCCTAATGGGGTCTCATGATAGTACTTGAAGATCATAGGCACAAGCACAGCTGGATCCACTACTTTCATCTTTTGATCATGTCTCGATGGGCAACAAAAATCCCGTTTCTCAATACATAAGGGACGACAAGTTCCCCAGAAGAAAGGGTTTCCATAATAGGAGCCAGCACTGGATCTTCACGTTGGTATTTTTCAATATCCCGTAAAAACATGGGTGCATCAATTAGAATGACATTAACGCCCGAAGGTATGGGCGTGAGAAGAGAAAAACTATCTTCCTGTTCAGTGGTCTCCACGTCAAGAGAAAACATGCGGCTTAGTCCATCCGCAACAACATTTTCAGATCCTCTGATATGCCTCACATCAAATTGGAAGGGAGAAATCCTGATGGCCTAACGGGCTATACGACCAGTACAACGCGGCCTAGCTAATGCCCAACTTAAGGTTCGGTTATCAGTTTCTATGTCGAACTTGGCATGTTCCAGATAGAGTCGGAACTTATCTAGTGCAAAGAAAACTGCCAAGCCCTCAAGTTCATAGATGGAATATTTGGCCTCTTGAGCCGATAATGTCCTAGAAGCATATGCGATGGGTCTCCTTCCGAGTTCTTTTTCCTGAAGAATGTTACCGAGTTAACGTTTTTAGCCTTCCCCATTTATGTTTTGGACTGGCTATAGCTATAGAAATTTGTGTCACATCATGCTCATCTTTCAAACTAGTTTTCTACGACTACTTCTAAGTTACTGGAGGCCATACTCCTAACTTTTTATTTCGACTTGCCTAGAAATCCCTGTTCTATGTTTATTCAAGAACTGTCTGTTTGTGTTTCGCGTATTCTGTGCCAAACAGCGCTAACCTAGTATCTGCCTTCTGCGCAAGCGAGCGCGACTTTTAGCCGTGCCTATGTCGCTGGCCGATCAGAGCTAGCGAGGATTGTTATGTAATGGACCTCTCTGCTTGGCTTGTAGTGGCGCGTTCTCTGTTGGAAGCTATCATGGCGATCAGAAGCATACTTCATTGTGGCTCTAAGCGAGCAATCTGTTCAATCATGGATTAAGGTTAGAAAAACGTTACTGTGCGAGGATGTTGTTTATCCTCAAGAACTTCACTTCTGTGACCTTTCTTCTTGGTGATTAAGTACGACTACGGCGCAACAATTTGTGAGTATGTAAACAAAGCGTCTCTCGAACATGGAAGCTACATTGGAACTGTATGTTACATTTTCATGAATCAAGTTTTCATCATCAATGGGTCTGTGACTTCACATAAATCTTCCTCTCCGAATATTTTCCGAACTTTAAGCGGTGCTTTGGAAATCTTTTGATTCTTGAAATTAATGTAATCATTTTTAAAAGAGATAGAATGTTCCAGTATTGGTAATTTTCTACTGAAACATGGGTTTCTCATTTGTAATTTTCTAAAAGCTTGCTCCCAGAATTTCGGTTATGGTTGTTATTTTATTTTTAAAGTAATGTTCTCGGGAGTTATGGGGTGGTATTCTTTTGCCCGATGAAATGTAAAATTCATTCGTGTAATGCCTGAAATAGTTCCCACAAGCGTTTATTTCTATTTTTAGGTCCCTTGTGGATTCTGTTTATTTTGTGTCATGCTTTCAATTTAATATTATTATTGATGATCCATTCCCCTTGATTCTCTTTTGTTTTTTCTCGTATTCCTTTATTGTGGGTCCCTTGGGATTGGTGCCTTGTATCTTTTGACTTCACTGTAACCATGGTAATCTTGACTAATTGGAGTATTGTTGAGCATTGATTGACTGAATGTTGTGGGCGCAATTTTCCTTCGGAGCATGAATTCGATATTCTGCGCTATATTTCGGGTGTACTTTGTTTCTTTATTGTTGATTTAATTACCCTTTTTGGGTAATCTCTGTTTATTTTCATCCGACTTTTCTGTTGTGGTTTTATTGGTTTGTTTCAGGTTCTTAATTGAAACCTTTTAAACCTTTGACTCTTGTGTAAACTCACGGCAATAAAATTGAAACTGTTCTAGCGTACTCAGAAACTTCGAAAAGTAATTGAGAATTTTGTGGAAATTGTTTGAGATTGTAGATCGTAACTTAACTCCTGCCGTAGGCCTACTTAAAATACAAGATTGTTTTATTTTATTTTCATTAAATGATGACCATCTTTTGAATTTTGAGTTACTCGTTAATTTATTTTTTCCTTGTTATCTGAGTTTAATTTATTATTTTTATCACGTTGCAGCTCACTGAGCACCATTTAACAGTATTGTTCATTCTACGCTGTTAAACCACTTTTATATACCTTAATATTAAATCTTAGAAACTCAAAGTCTGGTTGGTCTTTCTTTCAAATACTCGTACCGATTAATACTGTACCATTTTTATCCTAAGTATCCACGGGAACTTCTTATCAAAAGGTAAGTTTTCTTTATTTTGGTAAATATGTTTGAGTGAGGTATGTGCCCAGTGGTTAATTTCACCTTTATGTATTTACCCTGTCTTGTACTTGTACCAACTTAAAGGACGGTACCGGCTGATACAAAAAGAACATCAGCCACCGCCGATGTTGACGCGTCGGTTTGGACAATGAATTTCTTTGAGAAATCAGGCATAGCTAACACAGGGGCGTTACAGACAGCTAATTTCAGATCATTTTTTTTGCTAGTTGCTTTACGTCGCACCGACACAGATATGTCTTATGGCGACGTTGGGACAGGAAAGAACTGGGAATGGGAAGGAAGCGGCCGTGGCCTTAATTAAGGTACAGCCCCAACATTTGCCTGGTGTGAAAATGGGAAACCACGGAAAACCATTTTCAGGGCTGCCGACAGTGGGGTTCGAACCTACTATCTCCCGAATACTGGATACTGGCCGCACTTAAGCGACTGCAGCTATCGAGCTCGGTAATTTCAGATATTCAAAAGCGGCTTGTTGAGACGGCCCCCATTCGAATTTGACACCTTTCCTACGTAGTAAATCCAAGGGCGCCGCACTGTTAGCGAAGTTAGGAATAAATTTTCTGAAGAAATTCACCATGCCTATAAATATGGCAATACCTTTGATATCCTTAGGAGGTTTGAAATCACGGATTGCCTGTGTTCTACAATGATCAATGGACACATCATAGGGCGACACAATATGCCCTAGGAATGACATGGAAGGTTTAGCGAAGGCTACCTTGGATAATTTGACAGTCAACCATGCTTTACGGAGGCGATTGGGTACCTCATTTAGATGATCTAGGTGGTCTTCGAAAGTCTCAGAAAATACGACGACATCATCAAGATAGTGATACAAGTATTCGAATTTCACGCCGGAGAAGACCCTATCTAGCAGTCTAGTGAGAACGGCTGCCCCCGTGGTGATCCCGAAAGGCACGCGGTTGTACTCATGCAAGTTCCAATCCGTGGCAAAAGCAGTTAGATATTTCGATTCTTCAGCAAGAGGTATTTGGTTGTTCGCCTGATTAAGGTCTAGGATGGTAAAGAACTTGGCCTTCCGAAACCATGAAAAACAAGAATGAATATCGGGAAGGAGCACTGCTTGTAACAGCACCTTACGGTTTAAAAGCCCTATAATCAGTCACAGACCTGAAGCCACCTTGGGGTTTCGGCACCAGAAAAATGGGCGATGAATACGCCGATTTAGAATGTCAAATAATACCATCTTTTAACATTTGGTTGATGATCTCTTTAAGAGCCTTCATTTTAGGAGGAGACAGCCTGTAAGGCGGAAATCTAACTGGAATCGAATCCGTAACCTCAATCTTGTATTCGATAACGTTAGTAACATTAAGAGTATCAGAAAATACGGAAATGACTGACATAATTTACGAATACTTTCAGCCTGCTCCTCAGGTAGATGTTTAAGGTCTAACAACATCTCATCCTGGGTAGGCGACACAGATGAACATGATACAGAATTACACTTTAGCAAAGGAATTTTACAATCATTAGCATATTTGAAGGTGCTCCACGTGCTCTGAATGTCGAGTACCAGACCAGAAGAAGACATGAAATCAGCCCCCAATATTACAGGGCATGCAAGTGTTTAGCCACGACCAATTTTCTTTTCCAGGTGAAATTAGAAATACGAATTTGAGCAAAGATGCAACCCAAAATTTTTAATGGAGACGAGTTAGCCGAAACGCATTGGAGAGAAGATGAACGATAGTCAGGAAACTTACAAACAGTCTTTAATTTGGAATACCATTCAGCCGAAATTATAGAACACACGCTCCCTGAGTCTAATAGGGCAGTGACGAGTTCACTATTCACTTCAATTTTAAGAAATGGTACTGGTGCGTGGGTCTCCGCCGCAATTCTGAGGCATTCTTTAGGGCCTCCAGATGGTAGATTAGAAGAACTTTTACCCTTACCAGAGCTTTGGGTGGGTTTAACAGGGGCTGAGCCTTGGAAAGATGAACATGCCGACTCAGCCGTTGACACTAGTCACGTCCTATTGTTGGTGCTCACGGAGATTGCACTAGAAGTTGAAAGTTGAGCAGGCGGGGGGTGCTTTTGCCATTAGGGCAAATCCTGGCAAGGTGAGTAAACGAACCACATTTGAAAGAACCTTGTGATGACCTGCTCCATTCTTTGTCCCACCCGTTTTGATCAACGTGTACTTGTTACGCAGATGTTCCGTAGACCCAAAGCATAGCATTTGCGGGTGGTGAAATTTCGGCGAGGAGGAGGCCGAAAACTATTAGAAGACGAAGGGGACTCCTTCGCAACTCTTATGGTGTCGCATACCTCACTCCTTCAGCTGAGATAGCCATAGCCTCTAATTGTGCCAAGGTTTGGGGACGAGACTCAAAGCATAAGTAAGCTCTATAAGGTGGAGAGTTAACTTCAGCAATAGTTTGCACTATTTGGTCCTCAGAAAAATGCAGAGCCAACATTCGTGTATAAAATTTGATATCTTGGATGAAGTCCGCAAAACTTTCGTATTCTGTATTAAAGATGATATTGCCCTAGCCGGAATGAAATTTGCCAAAAGGTGGGCGTGGAAGTCTTCTATAAATGGTCGATCAGCAATGGCCTTAACTATTTTGTCCGAGAGGACGCCTACTGAATATGGATACATGATTTGAAGAATTAGAGAGCGAGAGAGGGAAAATACTAGAGCGTGATCTTGAAATTGAACAAGGAACCTGAGAAATGAAACGACATCATTAGTGGGAGTTTACTAAGAATTTAGAAATTCCCCTAAGCAACGTAGCCAATGGATGGGGCATACTACTAAAACAGGGTGACATAATTGGTGACGGCCTAGAGGGTTGAGAAGCTTCAAACACAGCGTTGTTCAAAAGGAAATGTGAAATTTGTTTCGGATGACCAGACTCCATTTCCTATCGGGCTGGTGTTTGTTGAGTTGCCCCAGATCTTCTACTTTCTACCCTTTTGGAAGAATCCTCCTCACTCGCTAAGTTTATCACAGGGGCTCGGTCGGTTTTTGGAGGAGCTGCCCCAGTCAACAATTGATTGACTATATTTGACATTTCTGATAGATGGTCAAATAAATTACTAGCCTCCTTAGCATGATATTCTTTCAACTTAAGAGACAATAGGTCCCTAGCCCTATTATAAAATGGAACAATCTAGCCTGTACTCTTTTAAGTTTATTTAACAGATGGATCGCTTATTTCAAAAAACTTACTACAGATGCTAATTCTGTGGTATTGTCAGTGATGGTGGATAGAGCCTCATCAATTTCCTTCTCCCCCAAAATTGGGATACAAATTGGCAATTCTAATGACTCTTCAAGTTTGGCAGTATCTGCCGCAACCGTGCCTCCTAATTGAACATTTTTAATGAGAAACTCATAGATCAATTCCCGGGAGCGAGGACATTGCGAGGGCCAGACATCATGATAGAAAACTACAAATTTGGAAAGAAAGTTCCCAGCGCCCGAGAAAATTCTTAGAGTTCGGAGCGGATTCGATTTTAGCCGTCAAAAGGTCTTACTTTAGACCCATTCAACCACGCACTGCTACCACATGTTACGGGGATACCCGTGGACTAGAAAGAGGTTAAAGATGGTGCTGGGGTGAATTGGTATATATACAATATCAAAATCAATTTAAAACTTGAACGGAAGGTCATTTTTCTTCCAAAACAAACAAACAAACATAATAAACTTAACAACTTGTCACATAATAAATTTTAACTTGGATAATAATAATAATATATCAGGTACAATGCCAAATCAGGATGGAACACCTCAAGAATAGTGAATTTAACAAGTTTGGGCTTCAAACCCTCGATTTACAGTTTCTGAGCTACGAGCTCAAGATTACCAAATTTTACATTTCAAAATGATGAATAATTTAGTCAAGGGCAGAAATCTCCTAATTCAAGATGTTCCCAAAATTACAATATCTAGCGTTCCAGAGGCACCCTTCACTATTACAAAACTTTGGAAAGAAGCTTACAGGCTTCTGGCCTCTCAAGGTACGATTTACAAATTGTAATAGTTTTACACAGGGGTATCTAGTACCCAACCTACTAGGCCTTTGCGAAGAAAACAGGTTAAATAAAAGGCCCGAATACAAACTGAATTGGGGCGTACACTGCGCTCGCAGGTAATGAAAAATTAAAACCTACAGGGCTCTCGGCCAATGAAACTAGGGCTAGTCCCAAACTACTGAGGGGGCTCGCATGGAAATAACTTTAATACATTACAGGAAGAAAACAGTTACGAAAACGTAGTCCCCTCAAACCAAGATGAATGGGAGCTCGAGAGGGTAAATCACTCTCTATCCCCGATTTATAGTTAAAGACTTTATGACATTTTACATGAAAAAGAAGAAGTTTACATCAAAACGGTTACATAGTTAGAAACTCGGGCCTTCCCCTCGGATAAGTATGCGAAAACATCAAGAAAGATTTAATTTAAGTGGCCATTACCTGGTAGATGTTCTGCCGGCCGAAGAAAGAGGCGCCTTCTGCCTTAACACACACACACACACTCAGAAAAACGACTATCAATAGGCAAGGAAACTCGAAAAGTCGCAACTTATATACCCTCAAGGAAGGTTCGAGAGGATTCAGGACTGATCCGGACGGAACCTCTCAATTTTATTGGCAAATTCAAATTGAACAAAAATACAGGATTGGTTGAAAATCCATTACAAAAATTCATGAATGGCCGGATTCAAAACTGGCGGAAAGAAAAGTAAGTGTTGCCACCCCAAAAATAAGTGAACATATATTCAGCTATGAAAACCGAGAAATACGAAACTTCTTTAAGTTAAAAGTTCTTCCACCTTGCACCAGAGCGCATGATCACAGTTTTAATAATAAAAATAATGTTATTTGTTTTACGTCCCACTACCTACTTTTACGGTCTTCGGAGACGCCCCAGAGTTTTTGGTAGTGTCATCTTCTGATTAAAGTCTCAACTTTATGTAGTAGCAATTTCATATTTTGGTCGATAGAGGAGTTCATTAAGGCGCTTTTTTTGAATGGGCGGAGTTAAGGTGTACCTCTCGGTACAACAACAACAACAACAACAACAACAACAACAATAATAATAATAATAATAATAATAATAATAATAATAATAATAATAATAATAATAATAATAATAATGAATAACAAACAATGGTCAATGTAATACTATTGTGGATCAATTTTATCAGCTTTCGATACTGTAGGCATTCACATTTAGTTTTCTTGCGACTCTGAAGTAAAACTTTGGTAATAGCCGGTAATGTAAAATGGAACAAGCATAAATGATAACAAATCAAATGCGAGCAATTTTAATAATGACCCCCTAACGTGTCACTGGACTGGCAGGATGACCTCTCCAGATACCTAACTTATCTCGCGTCTTTAGTCGTTGAGGTTTGTCACCAATGTGGTGCATGGAGATGGCGAAAATCACATTCTTCAAGCTCCAGACAGTCCTCAAAAGCCGCGAACTCAGAATGGGTCTTATCCGTTGCTATGTCTTTTCGGTCCTCCATCACAGAACAGTGGTGTTATCTCCGAATTCTCCGGATAAACCGGGTAAATTGGATTACATACGAAGGCGTTCTGACACAGATGGACAGGAGCGAGATTTTCCCCGTGGGTGGGGGCGGTAGAATAACTCGCACGGTATCCCCGGCCTGTCGTAAGAGGCGACTATAAGGGGCCCCAGGAAATTTGAACTTGGGAGCGTGGTTTGGCGACCGCGGGGCTTTTAGACGAGTCCTGGCGATGCTTCCACTTACTTGTACCTGGCTCCTGACTTTTATTTATCCTATCAGACATCCCTTGGTCAACTCTTGTTCTTTTCCGACCCCGACGGTATTAGAGCACTCGAGGCCTAGGGAGTCTTTCATTTTCAAGCCCATCGTGGCTCTTGTTGTTCTTTGGCCGATGCCTTGATTTTTCTATTTTGTTATCTCTGATTAGTGTTATATAGAGGATGGCTGACTAGTTGTACTTCCTTTTAAACAATTATCACCACCATCACCACCACAGGAGCGGGACCACCAAGACTCGGTAACTCACCTGCTTCGGTCACGTGATGCATGCTCTCATTCTACAGTAAAATATACGCGGAAGATATGGCTCGACCGGGACAAGGATCTCGTGGATTGGGAACCTTCCTTAGTGGTTCAGGCTTTCCTCAACAGATTTCTTCTGATCAGCCATCAATAGGATTACGTAGCGAGCGTGGCTAGGTCTCTCTAAAGACTCGCCCGCCATTATGGTTCATTCCTGCACCACGTTGACCACGACACCCTTGTATATCGCACTTCTTTACTGCCCTCAACGCTAGGACATATTGCTAAACTGACATACTGTAAAAATAACGTCTCAATTGAGTAAGCAGTGAGAGCGGATGTGCTGAGTGTGTGCTGAAGTATGTGGATAGCGCTAGAACTTTATCGAGTGAGGATTGGAAGTTGGCAGTGCAGGAGGAAGAAGAAAACGGAATTGAATTTTGATTTATCGAACGTCACAGGTTTCCACCATATACATGGTTGAAATTTGGTATAAAATAAAACGATATACAATAAAACGAGCAAAATAAGATAAACTGAAAATATGCAATGCACTGCCATATGGCCATGATCAACTCTTATTAGTGATCCATAGACCTTGGCATGCAATGGGCATAAACGGACAAATAAACAGAGTATATAACCAAATAATAATAATAATAATAATAATAATAATAATAATAATAATAATAATAATAATAATAATAATAATAATAATAATAAAAATAATCAAACGAAAGGAAACACAATTCTCCTTGGACATGCCATGAGGTCTAGCGGATACTCTGGAAATGTGACCCCTAAGGTGAGGGTCACCACAGTAATCATCTTCAGTCCCTTCATGGCATGTCCAATGTCAACGACCTTCTTGTCCCTCCTGTCTAGTCACGCAAACCTTTGCACATTTCATTCCTCATACCATCCTACTAACTTACCCACTCAGGCTAGCTGAGTCAATACTTACGTCACCACCCGCTTATGTGCACCTCATTCTGCTCACGTTGCAATTTTATCCTTAGACTACTACTCTGTTACAACTCATCATGTTTCACCATGCTTAATCTCATTTAAATACCAAGCCATTCTCCATATTAAATTTGGCAATCACGACCACTAAACCATAATTTACCAACCCTGTCTATTTAATAAACACAATCACTCTTCATATGCCACCATACGCCGACTTCACTATTCATATCAAACACAGTTCACCTACAGTTGATATACAATTGCCCCCAACTTGCCAATCTCATACCGCCACTTCAAACTCTTCCCTATACAAATAGCATAAACTCGCCATTACTTACAAATCAAAATTACCATCCAATTCCCCAATCACATACCGCCAACTCTATCTCTTCTACATCATAATTCCCAATCTCATACCACTCACTCATCACTTATTTATAATCCTTCTCACATACCATTCACAACCACACTCTGCTCTCAACTCATCATTCACATATATGTCTTCACCCAGGACAAATTCTTATCCTTCAACAAATCACTCTTCCAAATTACCTTACCTAAAGACAGTCCAATACACTCTACCCAAATCTAGCTATACTCACCATAATCTCCACATTAAATTCACTAATCATTACCAACACATTAAAATATCTCTCCACATACCATTTCACCACTCACACTTAACACTCAAACAAACACCACTTTTCAATTCTCTTCCCTCTCAGCACTTACATTCTGCCATTACGTATTCCACCACTTCTCCATCTCCACATTTAAACATTTCAACGGATTCCCTCCATACAGATAAGTCTATATCACTAACATAATCTCTACAACATTTACCGACTCAAAATATATACGACCAGCTCCACCTCATCTTCACTCTCTCTCTCTCTCTCACACATTGAACACACCTCCAAAACACATTTCACCCATACATTCACCATAAACCACCGATCACTTACATGCCAAATACATCTTACTCAAAATACAAACACCTGCCTCCATGAACCGTCAGCTCCAACTCATTCTCATCCTCTCTCTAACCATAAACACACTTCCAGAACACATTTCACCAACAATTCCATCATATCCACTATAATCATTCCTCCAAAACAAATACAACTCCTTAACTCCCTTTCCTGTCCTCTGATAGAAAATCACAAACCTTGGTGTCTAGTCCGAATCATATGCTTCCTAAGAATTTTGGCATTACTGATCCCTTCACTTTCCATGTCTCTCCTGATCCATATTTTCCCCTCTGTATATTACGCTAATTTCCAATCACTATATCGGCCATCAGCGTGGAGAACAGTTGCACTTGATTCGACCTACTTCCTTTTACTTTCCCTATTCTCGCCACATCGTCTATGTCTACTTCACTAAAGTTAATTTTCATTTTCCCCTGAATTAGGTCGACCACTCTGTAAATTGTAAACAGTTTGTCCTCCCTCTTATCCTCAGGCACACCATATATAAATACGCATTTTTTTCTACTATTTTGAGTACGGTACTGGTTTTTACTTCTGATTTAAGCTTCAGCGCTTCCTCTTCTAATCTTCTTATTTTCTCCATTAATCATGCAAATTCTTCGGCGTTGTTTCTCACCTTGGCTGTTGTGTCACCTGCCTTTCCCGAAACCATTTCTTCATTTCCTCGAACTCCGTCGTTTGCTCTTGTATCACATTTTTAATTTGCTCAAATGGGCACACCTCTTCAACCACTTCTTTTACAACCCTTCTGATTAGTTCCACGCCTTTCCAACTCATGCTTCCGCTGGAGATCGCCCCGGGATTCAATTGAAAACGGAACTGAGTATGAGGATGAAGGGCGAGGAAGTAGGGGAAATGGCAGGGCTACCGGTGGCGGTGGTGCTATCAGCGCTGTTTATAATAGGTGGAGTAGATTTTATCCCAGGGCCAGGCCCAATTGGTGCCCTAGGGTGGGAAGAATTAGAGGCGCTAAAAGAAGTGGTGAATGAGACCTGGTAGATAGATCAATTAAAGGAGATGTTATGAGATCATTCCAAGGAGGTAAATTTTTAATACAGTGCGTTATAAATGAGGTGGATGAGTTGAAGGAAAAGGTGGACGAAATGAGGCGCAGATGGAGGAAATGTGGAAGAAAGTCCAGCTACTTGAGGGGGAGATGGTGAAACTCAAGAGACAAATGGTGGATGGGAACCAGAAACTAAGGAGGAAAAATATTTTTATATACGGTATTGAAGAAGCAGCGAAAGAAGATAAGGTGGCACTAGTTTATAAGGTAGTGAACTTGGTACAGAACAGAATGAAGATCAATTTTGGTGAGGTAGATATTGATGAGGTACATAGAGTGGAAAGAGTGAAAGATAAAGGTGCGAGAGCAATTAAGCTTACACTGATACCTACCCTGATGCCGGGCATTGTGCCAAGGAACTCAGTGAATTTAAAGATAGAGAAGATATGGTTGAAACAGGATATAGGTAGTGAAGCGAGGAGAGAGTTTAAAGTGTTAAGAAGACACATGTGGAGTGCGAGGAAACAAGGGTTGAGAGTGTTCTTTAGGGGCAATAAGTTGGTGGTGGGAGATGGCCGCTGGGTAAGAGAATGACCGACAGAAAGTTTGCAACAAATGGACCAGAATCATCTACAGACGATTAGGGAAAAGAGAGCGGCAGGCGCGACAAGAGAAGAGGAGGGCTCGGCGGGTGATGGTGGAGAATTGGAGGTTGGCGAGTGGAGGAGCGAGGACCAGTGCGAAGAAAGAAGAGGAGGCAAGAGTGAAGATGGTCGGAAAGAAGAAGAATAAGAAGAAGAGGTTGATCCACGCCCGGAGAGATTTGTGAGCAGTCGAGCGCCACCGGCGGAGGAGGACGCAAGTAGCCGGTGAGAGGTAACGACCAGGATTAGAAAGTGTAAGTCTGAAATATCTGTGGGGAAAGAAAAGTAAAGGGCAGGAGGAGAGGGGAAGCAAAGAATCTGTTAATACGTCTAAGAAGGTAGAGATCAGAGAGGAAACAGAAGGAATGCGTAAAACTAGAAGTAATTTGAATGACGCAGCTGAGGTGAATAGAAATAAGGGTCACAAGGAGGGGGCAAAGGAGGGTAGCAAGTAGGTAGGGTGTAAGATTGGCTTTGTAAATACTGAAGAAGAAGAAACTAAGTTGGGTAATTAAGAACTTAGTAAAATGGTGGAGAGTTTTGATATAGTGACTCTCCTAGAGAAATAGCTAAGAGAAGGGATAAATCTAACCTGGAAGGGGTTCAAGGTAAGGAACAAAACGATGAAAAAGCAGGGAAAGAAGGGGAGGAAACCTGGCGGAATTTCATTATTATTTAAGGAAGAGAGAAGTGATCAAGTTATAGATATAGATAATGAACTGGAAGAGGTTTTATGGGTTAGGTTTAAACTGGAGGGACTGAGAGGGACAATGTGTGCATGGGTTTCACACTGACTTAGCAAATGTCATGGGATAGTCACCTAATAGCGTGTAGGGCCTCCTCTGTCCCTGCGAACTGCAGTGAGACGCCGTGGAATTGAGTCGACAAGTCCCTGGTAGTCCTCTGGACGCAGCTGACACCAAATCGTTTGCAGAGCGGTCGCAAATGCTGGTCTGTTCGTGGGTGCAGGATCCATGGCACGGAGCCTGCATTCCAGGACATCCCAGATATGCTCGATAGCGTTCTTATCGGGGCTCCTGGGTGGCCATGGCAGTCGTTGGACCTCCGCTGCATGTTCCTGGAACCATTCCCGGGCGACGTGGGAGCGGTGTGATGAAACACCGCAGAACTGTCTGGGCGCTGGAAGGCCAAAAATGGGTGGAGATGGTCTCCGAGCAGCTCAACATACCGCGTACCATTCAAAATCTCTTCCAGAACAACTAGAAGGCACATTCCATACCAGGAAAATGCACCCCAGACCATAACAAGACACCAGTGTCCTGGACCACACCTTCGAGGCAGGCGTGATCCATCGCTTCATGTGGTCTACGCCATACACGGTGCCTCCCATCGGCATGGTGCAGTTGATATCGTGATTCGTCCGACCAGTGTATATACAACCCTCCAAGGGGATCAGTATATGCAAATTATTACTTCTTTGATGGTCTGATATAGGAAATAAATTTTATTAGCCGAAAGTACGAAGAGGACAGATTGATTGTTTTAGGGGACTTGAATGCGATATTTGGGTGCTCCAGCCCAGAGTATGGTAAATAGGAAATGAGAGTAAAGATGAGAGGAAGGATAAGTGAAGATAAAGGGAGAAACTTTTACGAACAGAAGTTTTCGAATTATGTGGGGCGAGCGACTTGTACATTCTAAATGGGTGGTGGGAGGGCGATAGGGAAGGAAAAATGACATATATTACAAATGAAGGAGGAAGTGTTATTGATTTGGCTATTAGTTCGGAAGATATGTTAGACAGTATCAACAGGGTGGAGGTGGTTGATTAGGTGGAATCCCACCATTCCCCGCTATATATAATAGTGAATAGGAATGGGAGTGTGGAAGAGATGGGATTAGGAAGAGGGGGAGCGAGAGAGGTCGCAGAGTCCCCAGCTGGACAGAGGAGGGTAAAGTGAAGTTAAGTAACTAACTGGAAGATGAAGAATTTCAGATCATCAGGGTGGAGATTGAGGTAGCAGTGGAAGGCAATAATATTGATAGGGCTTTAGAGCTACTGGAATATCCGGGGAGGAGAGTAGCAGAAGAAATCATACAGGAATAAGAGAGATGGGGAAGGTTTGTTTGATAAGGAATGTAAGGCGAAAAGGAAGGCTTAGTTCATGAAACATGGTGGGAGGGGGTTAAGGGAACATGTTTGCAGGTTGAGGAAGTAATTCAAGAAAATGCTAGGTGAGTGGAAAGGGGCATGGCAGGAGGCCCAAACGGAAGCTTTAAACAGGGAGTGTAAAACAGGGAAGAAGATAAGGCGTGGGCAAGAGTTAATAAAATGAATAGGGGGACGAGTAGAGGGACTAAACCTAAAATCGAATATGGAACATGGTTGGAGTATTTCCAGAAACTATTAGGTGAGCAGGAACGGCAGGTAAGGGTTGAATGAGGCTATTGATTTGTAAGGGGGGAAAAGAGGGGCTGTTTGGGGTTGGATAAGAGAATAACTGGTGAGGAGATGATGGGAGTGATATGTAAATTGAAGACCAGGACTGCGGGAGGGGAAAGAAGGGTTAACTAATGTTTATTGGAAGGAAGTAGCAAAAATAGGCAGACGATATAGAGTTTGGTAACATTCGTAAACAAGATATTCGAGGGGGCGAAATTCGCTAAATAATGGCAGAAGGAAATCATATGTCCTATTTCTAAAACAAGGGGAGAGGATAAATCCCAGTAACTATAGAGGTATGACCCTGCTGGACTCCATGAGCAAGGTTTATACGGGTATTCTAGCAAACAGGTTGAGGAAGTGGGCAGAGGATTACTCAATTCTATCGAGTTTTCAAAATGGATTCAGGAAGGGGAGGATGACGGCTGATAATTTAATGATCGTGAGAACAATATTTGACAAGTATGTGAGAAAAGAAGGCGTTAAAGTGTTTATTGCTACAATTGACTTCCAGAAGGCGTTCGATACAGTGAGCAGGGAGGCCTTGTTTGAAAGTTTTGGGAGGGTTGGGATGGGAGAAATGATGAGAAGAGAGATCAGAAGTATATATGAGAAAGTACATTGTAGCATTAGGGTGGAGAAAGGGGTGGTTAATGGAGTGATTGAGTCGAAAGTTGGGCTGAAACAGGGGTAAAAATTGTCGCCAGTCCTTTTCTTATTGTTTATTAACTACCTACTGGGTGGTCGTGTAGAGAGAAAGTGGGCTTACCCTGTACTAGGCAAACAAGAAATTCCGGGATTGATCTTTGCGGTTGACGTATTGTTGATGTCGTTGACAGTGGGAGGTCTGCAAAAAGGCTTAAATGAAATAGGGAGTTTGGCGAAGAAATGGTCATTGAATATCAACAGTACGAAGTCTAACGCGATGGTATGCAGCATAGGGATTTAAAAGAAACCGGGTGTTAAGTTGGCAATGAATGGGGAAGTGATAGAGATGGTGAAAACAATGGGGGAATTTGGAGGTGATGTCGAGTAGAAATAGCCTCTGGGTGGAGCAGATGAAGCAGGCCCAATGGAAGGGCCAAGCGGCACTCTCAGTAACGAGGATATTGAAAATATATTTAGGGGGGTAAGCTATGATATACAAAGTATTGTGTTTATTGCGGTGGAGAAGAGTAAAATGCTGTATGCTTCTGAGGTCTGGGGTGTAGAAAAGGAGTGTGTGATATTAGAGCAGGTAGAGAGTAGGTTCTGTAAGATTGTTATGGGCCTACCCTTGTGTACTGCGAGTGCAGGAGCGAAAATAATGAGTAAAGAGTACATCAAGATTGATATTTTAAAAATAGTGCTTGGTTACTGATGAGGATTAAGAGAAGGTGATGGGGGCCTGTCTGCAGTCGGCCTACTAATGTCAAATAAAGGACTATTATGGCGATTACTGGGTGGACATCATGAAACATACCTTAGATAGACTGGGGTTAGGTGAGTTTTATAATTTTAAATGGGGGACGAGTAGGGGCACGTATTGGAAACATGCGATTAAGAGGGCGAGAGATATTATTGAACAAGAGCTGGTGGCCGAATTTCCGAATAGGGCTACCCTAAAACTGTTTCTGAGGGTAAATCAGATGGTAAATTTGAGAGAGATAAATGTAAATAGGGCGGTGAGAAGAGGATTAATCTGGTGGTTGCTAGGTGAATATATGAATAAAGATTGGGCGCAGTTAAAAGTAACTACGTTTTGTATGTGATGAAGAAAGGAAGGACTTTCATTTGCTGACAGAGTGTAAAGAAACGCTTGAAAAGAGGCGGGTGTTTAATAAACAAGAGTTGTATTGGATTTCTCATCCGTACAATGGAGATAAGCTTTTGAGGTGGTTAGTGTCTGAATGGAAGTGTGTTGGAAATTTGAGTAGGATTTTGACCAAAAGTATAAATGGATGTTCAGCAGCCTTCAAGGCAAATTCTCAGTTGTGCCAAGAGAAGGAAGATCCTAGTAGTGGTTTATCATGACACAGGTAGAGTGTTGAATTTCGCTAATCAGCACTGAGGAAATGTCGGCCTTCCTCACGGCTGACTAGTAGCGGGAAGGGGGAGGGCTGGTGTTGGCGTGTGGCACCACCAGGAGGTCAACAGTGATTGGGTTACACATGCCATCATGTACGCAGGAAGTGAGGTCGTTAACCTTGGGTTACAGTATTTTGCATTTTTTTGTTTCCTATTTACTATAGTTGGTCGCGAGGCCAGTGGGTTTACTTTTCCTTGTTTTTGTGTTTAGTGTCGTTTTGCCCACCAGGGTGGTGTATTATTGTATCCTTATAGTGTATTGTCTGTGTTTTCTTGGTTTCATTGTTTTTTTGCTTGTAACTTTCCTAGTTTTTCTTGGTTTTTCAATTGAGAATTTCTATTTTTCTCCGTTAAGATCGATTAGGTTGTAAAACTGTAAGATCGGGAGAAAAATAAAGTTTACTAACTTACTTACTTACTTACTTACTTACTGTAAAAATACTAATTCTCAGTATTACTCAAACGGTTACTTAACATAAATATTAGTGTATTTCGTACATTATTGCGTAATTTTTACTCGAGACCGTCATTGTAGAAGAAAAATCGTTGATAATGTGCCTTTTAATAAACAAACAAACTGGGCATGTACTCTCACTCCAGAAATATTAAAAAATACAGCTTACTAATACACAGTTCAAAAAATAGCGAAATATTTTTTGAACGTATGCCATGCTCCACAAAAAATACCTCACACACGAGGTATATTATCAACTAAACCTTATTGTTTCCCGTTGAAGTATACAAAAGAACATCGGATGGATTCGCGCTCATTTTCAGAAAACAAACTGAAATGTCCAAATAGGGGCGAAAAACAAATTTTATATATATCATTAGTAGGGCAAAGCGGTTCCCAAACCCTTTTGTTTGTAAACAAAACTACGTGCTTTTTTGACTGCTGTCAGCTGCCATCTTTAAACAAGAGAGCATGGCTAACGTCAGTGCTGCCATCTTTACGGCACAAAACCTCAGAATATTACTAACTTCAGTGCTGGCATCCTGACTTCATGGCTGCCACCTTATGCACGTGGGCGCGCGAAATTTGAAATTTCACGTGCTTTTACTGACAGCTGTCATCTTTTAACCACGTGGGTATGGACTTTAAACATTGCTATCTTCAGTTCTGCTATATTAACAAACATAAACCTTTACTGATCCCACCTTATGCATGTGGTGGAGCGTGCAATTTAAAAAAAATCTATGTGCTTTATTTGACATCTGTCAAGGTAACAGCCGCTATCCTTAACCACGTGCACTCTTTTTGAACATGGCTTACTGGAGTGCTGCTATCTTGAAGGAAGTAAACTTTATGTCGTGGAATTTAAATAGATCTGAAGGGACTTAGCTACGCTGCGGACAAGCAAGCTGCCCTTTTACACTTACTACCATCTTAGTTATAATGCAAGCTGCCCTTGTCGACATACCACCATCTTATAGCCAGGTGCTGTTTTTAACATACTTACCATCTTATAGCGAGCTGCCCTTCTCAACATACTATTGTCTTAGAGAACCCAGTTTTTCGGCCTACTTCATCCAAGCTGCTGTTTTTAACATCTTAAAGAACATAGATTTAATGCAAGCTGCTCTTTTAAACGCTCTAAGACCTTCTTTCTTGACATACATGCTATCTTAAACGAGCTGCTGTTGTACATCTTAGAGAACCTGACTGACGTTGTCTATGGAATTTTTTAACAAATGTAACAGACTCCTCCCCTCCTCCTCCTCCTCTTCCTGCAATGTGCAGATGTAGAATTTAAGCAAACGATCCAAACCTTATCTTGCAAAGAAGGGAACGGAGGAGGAGGTGGAGAAGGTAATTCTTCTATTGATAAACATATGGACAAAGGAATACATAATCTAGAATATCAGAATATGCCAATTCTACATTATTTATTAACATTGTGTCTTGTATGTACAAGTTAATTATTATTTTTCTGCATCTTGAATGATAATACAATTTTTACACATGTTGGTGTACACACCTTCTTAAATAATAATGTAATTTCCCCTTCTTACAGTTAATGTATGTACAGTAATGTTATTTTTACATGTTGCTGTGCCCCTTTCTTACAAGTTAATTATGCATCTTGTAATTTTTACATGTTGCTGTACCCCCATTGAACACTTGTAAGGGAATCACTATCCCATACATGTTTATCATCGAAAGGAAGCAATGAGCATTTATTTCGTTCGATCATATAAAAATGATGCTTGCGTGATTGAATTCTCTTTGTGTACAGAAAGCGGCATTTCTAGATGTTAGTAAATCGCGATAGTGTTGAACGTGTAAACGGCTAACGACGCCTTTTGATTTTTAACAGATTGTGAGCTTTGAGTGTCATAGGCATACATTTTTGGTGCAAAACCAATAAACTCAGTCATGATATTCATGTCACATTCATCTTTCATAAGCCATATCATTTTCTTGTTCTGTGACTGAATGTTAAATGGATTACGAGGTGAAAAGTAAGACGTGTAAAAGTATTGAGAATTGTTTCGCATCACATCGTAGACGTCTGTCTTCCTAATATGATATATAAAACTATCTATATCCATATACAAAATTGTAATACGCGAAAACTGCTGCTTTGCAAATCCATAATGAAAATCATACATTTATAATTTTGAAAAATCAAGTATAGACATTCCTAAATAAATTGGCTTGGCATAGACGATCTCAGTTTTTTATATCAACAGATATAAGGCCACGATCAATAACATGGTAAGCTTTGAAATTTGGTTTTGAGATGTACTTGCCTGCTCCATACCGACCATCCCTTTGATTAAGTAAATGTATGTCGCGATGTTTGCGTATATTTTCCAAGCTTTTTACATAGAGTTATATATCAGTTTGAAAAACGATCTCTCAAATGTTGTTGTAGCACTTTGTGGATGTTCAGTATTCAAATCCATGGAAGGTTTAAGCCATGCTTCCTGCTTAAATGCAACGATACGATCAATACTCTCTAACTGTAAGCCGTATTCGAGACATTCAACAAGACATTGTATGTGGATAACATAGCGCTTTTTCGGAAAAAGATTTGCAAGCAGTTTACTACGCATTGATGTATGATTACGTGGAATCGTTTTTTCAGCACAAAAAGGAATGTCGGAATGTGCATCATGTAGATGTGAAGATTATGCAAGACGAGCCTCTATCACGTAGACGCAATTAGGATCTTTAGCAGCTTTAAAAACATCAAATATTGAATTTCAGTTTCTGATAGCGATACAATATCTTAACATGGTAATGACCATGACATAGCCCACACATACAGATTATTCACATCGAAATACATGAGATAAGAATCTTCTTTCTATGAATTATAGTTGTTGAGGTCGGGATTATTTGCAATCGCATGCCTGTTTACAAGCGAAACTAGTCCACCGCGAATGCCGCGTTCAAAAAACAAAAGCATGTCAATATCCGTAAGACGGTCAAGTTGAACACCGGTTCACTTTAGCATCGCATCCCATGAGAGACCGGGTGCTGTATGGTAATAGGAAGGGTCTAATCCGTAAATAGTTAAACATATTTTACGGAACTTTTCAAACACATCACAGAATAAAAGTGTATCTACCTTCAAATACAAGTCTCTTTATTCACTTAATGTTTATAGATGAAAAGTTGACCACACCTGGCAGGCATGCAAATAATATTAATCTGAAATCGATACCGAATGCTTATCGTATGACGATGAGCTGAGTGTTGTTGTAGCACTTTGAGGATGTTCAGTATTCAAATCCATGTAAGGTTTAAGCTATGTTTCCTGCTTAAATGCAACGATACGATGAATACTCTCTAACTGTAAGCCTGTAACTTGTAAATACAGACTGAAGAGATAATTTTCTTTCTTCTAATGTTTGAAAGCTCTGAATATAGTCATAGGGCAGAATACCTTCCCATATACAAAGCTTAAAAATCTCAGGATCTGGAAAATACTCTCGAATGTGTTTCTAGTCGTCGCTTGAAAGTCCACTTACAACTGTACCAAGTGAAAAGTTCATAAATTTACAGGAGTCTAGAAAGCGAATGCTAATATCACCTGCGCGATAACTGAATGAAATAAAGCGCTCTCATGATTTTACGTAATCACAGTGAACTTTGTACAATTTAATTGTGTAAACTCAGAACAATGAAGTGGCTTTCGTAGCCTGACAAGTTATGGAAAAAGCATGGAATAAATTTAGGTACACGATATAAAAGATTGCACGAATGATGTGCAGGTCCACGATATTTTCCACTGAAGTGGCAGTGATCTCTAACCTTAATCTCTGGGAAAATAATTGGCTATTTACAGATGTGACATTCAGGAGTTTCATCATGCAAAATCATCTTATCCAATGCCATTTGAATTGGCACTGGTTGCAAAATAAGACAATGAACGCGTTGTGCTATCTCTTGTAATTTTTAACAGCCATGCAGTACAGTTTTCTCCGCGATACATCTTAAAAAGGATAGAGATGCATCGTATGAACAAACCACTTTGAAAGCTTCTGAATACGGAGTGGGCTTTTGCCCGTAATCAGTGTAGGGTTCGCTCTAGTCTGGTTGGCAACGATGAAGTGTACAGTAAAACATTCAAAAGCTGCCTAAACAGTAAAGGGAACAGGTTCCTGACGATAATAATTCTCAAATGTCATTTCCGCATTTTCTCTGGTTTGCAGAACAATTTTTAGGCTGGATGTGTTGCACAATCATATACGTGTGTGGCTAACATGCTTTCTTTACAAGAATACTGCAAATATCTGTCGCATATAAACTTTTTGCGATGATTTGATGAAAGTTGAGAGTTTAACAAACGAGAAAGGCTAGTTTTAAGGCAGTAGTGGCTTCTGTTTTCATTGCAAACATATAAAAAAAATTTGCAAGGGGCTTTACGTCGCACCGACACAGATAGGTCTTATGGCGACGATGGGATAGGAAAGGCCTAGGAGTTGGAAGGAAGCGGCCGTGACCTTAATTAAGGTACAGCCCCAGCATTTTCCTGGTGTGAAAATGGGAAACCACGGAAAACCATCTTCAGGGCTGCCGCTGGTGGGATTCGAACCTACTATCTCCCAGATGCACGCTCACAGCCGCGCGCCTCTACGAGCACGGCTAACTCGCCCGGTGCAAACATATAAAAGATCAATATGGTGTTGATTTGGAGAATAAGCTGTGTAAAGTGCTCCTAAATGTCACATCGGTAAACAGCCAATTATTTTCCCAGAGATTAAGGTTAGAGATCACTGCCACTTCAGTGGGAAATGTCGTGGACCTGCACATCATTCGTGCAATCTTATATATCGTGTACCTAAATTTATTCCATGCTTTTTCCATAACTTGTCAGTGGGCCGTGAGCCCTAACTTCGCCACATACAAAGGCATAAAATAAATAAATAAATAAATAAATAAATAAATAAATAAATAAATAAATAAATAAATAAATAAATAAATAAATAAATAAATAAATAAAATACTTTTCCGTCGGCACCGTACACAGAAATGGAACTTTTTTTCTCAAACGTAGAAATGTTTGTTAAATCCATAGGAAAAGAAACACCTTCAAAATTTAATGACCGTTGCAACTGAATAAACATATACTTATAGTGCCATTGCGATACAGCATAAAACAATAGTCATCGTAATATTGATAACTGTTCTCTTATTTAAAATTGCTGGGGGGAAGTTTAATATATTGACTACCTGAATTCAAGGGATCTAATTTACACGCATTAATATGAAGACGCGAAATACGTTCGAGTGCTTTATTGCTCGCACAATCTTCAAACTTTTGAAATTTAGCGAGCAATTCTTCGAAAATGTGTTTGAGAAACCATTGCGAAATACTGTCTGAACATAACAGTTTTGTCATTTTAGAAGAAATGTAAAATATTTCATGAATTTCCTTATTATCCTTGAAAAGAGTGAAGGAACAAGCAAGGCTGGTATTTAGTTTATGCGCCGTATGCGTAATCAGCAAAGAAGTGACTTTTTCTTGGAAAACATTATAGCAAGAGGGTATGAAAGAATTTGGATCTAAAACATTAAATGAATTTCGTATAATACCGCTTAGTACACACGATGAAACACATGAACGTATAGTTACCCAATTCTTCGCCATAATTATATATCAACGAAACTAATGATACCGTACAAGAATTGTTCTCTATTCCACGGTATATAAACCAAATAGATCGTCGGTTTAGTTGTTCTAATTATAAATCGGTTAACACACTACATCTATTGGGAAAAATACTTGGGAAGTCCTCACAGATGCACAAAATTATTTCACCAAATTTTGTTTTTTGGTTTCTGTAGTGAAAGTACTTTAAATGTCTGATTTAGTAGAAGATTGGTGAGCCGCCTGGTTAATCCGTTCGATTTTTCTGCAAAAAACGAAATACTATTTTTAGAATTAAAGAACAATTTATACATATTACTTTAATAAACAGATGGAAACGTACTTATAAAAAGATGTCGGCGTTCTATGTAGATATAACTTGCTGCGTGTGCGTAGACAGTAAACTGCGACTCGGATGAAGTAAACAGCAAATATCAATCACGATGATAATTCTCGTCACAAACACTTGTTCTTCTGTTAAGAAAATAAAATATTGAATATTAATGTATGTCTGTTTAGTGATCAGCTCGAAGGCTGGTTGAATTCTCAACAGCTTCGCCATCAGCTGTTGTAGATGTCCTAGGCATCACTGAAGAGACGTACTGAGTAAATGAGGAGTAACATAGTTTTCCTCGCCGAGCTAGAAGTTGCTATTGCTAAGCCTGCTAAAATTAATGCACTAAGCAGCCCTATAAGCATTAGTTTTACACGATTTATAGCAGTCACTGGCTGATTATTAATGCATGTATGTTTTGTGATCAGCTCAAAGGCTGATTGGATCCGCAACAGCTCTGCTATTAGCTGTTATAGATGGCCTAGGCATCACTAAAGAGACGTACTAAGTAAATGAGGACTAAGGTAGTTTCCTGTTGCTTTCCTCACCGAGCTAGAAGTTGCTACTGCTAAGTCTACTAACATGCATGCACCAAACAACCCTATAAGCATTAGTTTTAAACGATTTATAGCAGGCACTGTCTGCATATTAATGTATGTTTGCTTAGTAATCAGCTTGAAAGCTGGTTGAATCCTCAACAGCTTCGCTATCAGCTGTTATTGGTAGCCGAGGCATCGCTAAAGAGGCGTACTAGGTAAATGAGGAGTAAAGTAATTTCCTCACCGAGCTAGAAGTTGCTACTTCTAAGCCTACTAAAATGCATGTACAAAACAGTCCTATAAGCATTAGTTTTACACGATTTATAGCGGGCACTGGCGGCATATTAATGTATGTCTGTTTAGCAATCAGCTTGAAAGATGGTTGAAACCTCAATAGCTCTGCTATTAGCTGTTATAAATTGCCTAGGCATCACTAAAGAGGCATACTACGTAATTGAAAAGTGAGGCAGTTTTCTGTTGCTTTTCGTACAGCGCTAGAAGTGTTAGTCTGCTAAGCCTACTAAAATGCATGCACCGTCCGACCCTATGAGCAACAGTTTTACACTATTCATAGCAGGGTCTGTCCGCGTAAAGAATAGTATTACTAGCATCGCTAATTCCTTTGTTACTTTCATATTGTTAAAGCCAAGTATAAAACAGAGACAGATCAATAAACTTACCTTCTTTTTAGCAGATGGCACTCCGATAAAGTAGACGACAGATATCAATGACGATGATGATTTTCTAAGAAGAAAAACAGAAAATATACAAACATTAAATAATATTAAAAAATTAAACTTAGTTTTTAGCAGATGGCACTGGGATAATGTAGACGGTAGATATGAATCACGATGATGATGATTTTCTAAATAGAAAAAGAAATCGTGAATATGTATACGCTTAATTATTGTTTTTTAAAACAGCACACATTCACGTATGCGTACCTTAGTTGAAAGCAGCTTCGATCCAAGTGAGAGAATACGGTGAATTGCTTATTCGTTTATATACAAAAATCGATACGGTCAGCACTAGACTGGTACTACGTTGTCGGTCTTCTGGATTAATGCTGCGCGTTTTAACATCACACACACATAGAGTACTTCTGGAGCTCTGTCAGCACGCACAGAACTTCTTTGCGTACTGTCGTAACAAATGTTTACTTACTACATCATTTATCCTATCTGTCTACACTTAGTCAACTCTTGCTCTTTTCAAACTCCTATAGTAACAGCTGAAACAATTTTTTTGTGTCCTATTGTAGCAATCTAACACTGCTACCTCTAAATTTGTTAAGGAAGCGGCCTTAAAATAGGTATTATCCCTGGACAAAAAACTGCTTCTAGGATAGCTAAGGTACAAATCGATCCTGCCTCTACTTACTTGACCTTATGACGTTATACCTTAGGTTAGCGACTACAAGGCTCCTGACCTGAGTCTAGACTCGGAAGAAAGCCCTATCTAACTGCAAAGATACGAATTGTGCTGTTCTAGCGACGATTACCATCCGCAGCATTTACCGAGTGTAAAACGACAGGATTTGAACATACAATCTTGTAAAACGCTGACCAGCACTTACGAAAAAATCCGTCTTTACCGGGGAATCGAACGGGGGTTTCTGTGTACCGCTGCTTAGCCTGCTCAGGTGAAAATCTCTGTTCGTACTACAGATCGAACCCGAGATCAACCAAGCAACCGCTGCAGAGACGGCGAAGTGCCTGAATTTAGTCCTACAAGTGTTCTTTTACATGCTACTAACACGAGGCTGACGTGTTTGAGCACCTAGAAATACTACCAGACTGAGCTAGGATCAAAATTGCCAAGTTTGCATGAAGCAACTCTTAAGTAAAAATCTCTGTCCTTACCGAGAATCCAATCCGGGGTCTACCAAGCAACTGCTGCAGAGAAGGCGAAGTGCCGGAATTTAGTCCTGCAAGTGTTCCTTTACATGGTTCTAACACGAGGCTGACGTATTTAAAATAAAACCCAACTGAGCTAGAATCGAACTTGCAGAGTTAAAAGGGCAATGCCTCGACCGATTGATCTACTTAGTTTAGCTGGTGTCTGTAAAGAGGACATCTTATTGCACTGTCCGCTGAGCTAGACAGACTCATTTAACAATAGGCATAAGCTAGTATCAATTTCCGATAACCTGCGAAATCGAATCTGGGGTCTACCAAGTAACTGCTGCTCAAACAGTATTTCCGATTTACCTCTTACCTCTCTGATAGTGCTTACACCACTTTATGATACCTTGCCGGAAAATTGCCCGCTCCCCATACCCAGCACTAATTTCATGATGAATGTCCGTGCAATTCTTCCTTCTGGCCTATAGGAATCGGATTGTCGCATGCACCTCATATTTGGAGTGAACGTCCAGTTGACGCGCCATTGTACTTGGCCGCTATTCACACAATACTAGACGAGACACCACAGCGACGTGCCTAACAGACGTGTGGGCAGTGTCTGTTCCTTTCTCCGCTGTGCCCACGTTTGTGACACACATCGCGCTGCTGCGGGGTTTTAGTGCAACTAACCTTTTGATCAACCTACGTATTTCCTGACATAACGTAATTTTATTGATTACGTATTAAACAAGTGACTGTCAGCATGCTCAGGTTTACTTCTACGGCAAATACGCCGCGAAATACTTGAATATTCAGCGAAAAACACACAGTAAACTATCATTATGCCATAACAGGAGAAGTGGGTGTGGTTCTGGGCTTTTCAAATGCCCTTCGGGCTCATATTAAATGTCTTCTACAAGCTTTAAACAAGACGGAATGACTAAAATAAAAGCATTTTCTGAAAGACGAAGAATTGTGCTATTTTTGTATGAATAAAAAGAAAAATCGAGTTTTTGGCTCAAAATACGAAAAATTCAGACTTACCTCTCCTTTAGAATGCATAATTTCGTGGCATACATGTATACAATTTACAGTAATGTTTCCAGAAACGGTTTTTCACACTATTGTGTTACCGATCGCTAATAGCATGTATACAGCCCCTAAGTTAATATTTGTCGGCGTTATTATACACTCATTTTTATTGCTATTCCGGAGATTTACTGAGCTCGGAATTACGTGTCAGTGTTCCCAATGTCCTCATGCTTTGAGTGAACATGTCCCTATATTTTCAATTATTCTAATGCGCCATTAATTGTGATTTAAAATTTATTATATTATCATTGCTTCCCCATAAGGAGAGCTCTAGGATGGGTACACCAACATGGCGGACCGCGCGCTCAACTTGGCGTACTTTCTCCTGCAGCGGTGAGCTGCCATCAGCGATCCATGTATAGAGATCACCATGGCCAAGGCGGTAGTTCGCGAAGCATTAGCGTCAGCTCCCCATGAATTTCCAGCTAACTTGCTCAGCAGGTTATTCCGTGTCTTAAGTTTGGCGGCTGTTTTTTTCTTTGTGACTTAGATATGTCAGTGATCTGTTTAATGTTACACATAGGTATTTTGCCTTTATTAATGTAAATAAGGTGGTCATAAAGATTATCTCTCACAAATCGCATGACATGAGGATGTGGAATGCGATATCCCGTCTGTTATAGGCTTCTTACACCCACTGTATATGTGCTTTATCACTCAATGCATGCGCTCTAGATGCACGTTAGTGTTTAGCCGGGCATCGAGACGTTTACAATAGACCCAGCTAGTTGCAGACAGTTTATAATTCGCCTCGAAATAAATACCAAAGTTTCTTGTGTCAGAGTCACTTTTTAATGTAGGCCTATTTATTTCTTGAAAAAGCAGCCTCGTCTCTTTCCTCCAACAATACTCTCGGCTCCTTGTACACCTCCACCTGTCTTTCTCGGCCTTTAGTTTTACAAAGGTTTTTTCTCCATGCACGTTCAACTTGCCACGATTAGAGGAAGCGGAATTTTACAGGTATAATTATGCATAGCCTGACACTGTAAAATATTTCTGCCGTCTCTGGCATGAACACTTTTGGCTGTAGCGTCACCACCAGAGCCTCTTTAACAACTCTATACAACACCCCCCCCCCCTCGCGTGTGCTTCTACAATTGTAGGGGGTTAACCTCGGTTACCCTCTTCAATTGAAGATCCTCTGCGTGGTGAGGGGGACTAGTAGCTCCTTTCTTGCGCTGCCGAATGGAGCCCTATTGGGTAACCATTCGGTATACAAGGAGGAGGAAGCTAAACCACAACCCAACCCTAAGTTGCAACGCGACCCGTGCCAATGCGGTGCATGGCACATGGGAGATGTGTCTTGGGTGGAACCTTCGAGATACTTGGCGCCCTCTCGAAGTAAGTAGCCTTACCCAGGTATGCGGGGCTCTGCCTTGGCCGAAATTATATTTCTCCAGCTACTCGTGGGACCTACATGAGTACCGTAACCACTCAAAAACCGGAGAGCACCTCTGAGTCCTCCGAGCGATACACAAGGTCGACAATAACCGATGGGGACTCTTCGGAGATGCCCTCGGATAGTACGACCTCGACAGTAAGAGAGCTCACTCTAGAGGTGGGCAATCTTCTAGTCCAGAAGAAGAAGAAGAAGAAGAAGAAGAAGAAACAGCGGTCCGGCTCTGAGAAGAGGAGGTACAAGAAGGCTTTAAAGGCCCGGGAGCAGGCCAAAGAGGGCCTAACTTCTCGAGCTGAGAGGCCTTCTACTGCCACGACAGCGACGACTGCGGGGGATGCAATGGGCACAAGAGGCGGGACCCTGAAAAGGGCTCTGCTTCTAGGGCACAGAGGTCTCCACCCACCAAGACGCCAGTGGGAAAACGACTCCTGTCGGGGGCAACCCCAGAAGAATTTCGGCAATCCCACAAAAGACACAAGGTGGAGTATGCCAGGATAGCTAAAGCTGGGATCAAGATGGCCATAGTGCCTGTAGGATATTCTCACAAGCAGATAACTGAAAAACAGGTGGAGTTTGTGGAGGAGGCTATCACCAATCTGATGGATGAGCTTCCGGAGCTGGGGCCCATTAAGCCTCAGTTCCTGGACTGCTATCTCTCCAGAGGTGCGGCCATCATTATCGCAGAAAATGACGAGGCTGTTGCATGACTTTCTAGTCTTGTTACAGATATGCAACCGTGGGAAGGAGCCAGGTTCACAATTGTGGGCATGGATAAACTCCTTTCCTATAAGAAAGTCATGGTCTGGATACCAGAACAACCAAAGTACCACAACGTCCTTTTGGAAAGAATGGTACGCCAGAACCATGGCCTAAATCGCAACAGCTGGAGAATCTACGACCGTAAGGAGGAGGAGACAGGTGTTCGCCTTGTGGTCAGCATGAACTCCAGAGATGTGGAAAAAGTGGTGGGGAAGAAATCTACTGCGCGGTGTATGTTGCTACCTTCACCCTAGTGGCGGGCAAACGCGACAAACAGAGGACCAACCCAACCACAGACAACACTGTGACCAGCAGGGGCGAAGAGGGGGAGACTGGACAGGAGCCGGGGCCAGAAAAGCCTCAGGATTCATCGCGGGAGACGGAGCTGCACGTTCCGGAGACCGCATAAGGTAAAGTATAGCATGAAAGTAAGGAATGATTTCTTTCATACAAGCATTGCAAGCTGTCCACTTCATGGCCGTATCGATGAGTATAATCAACAAATTAATCTAAAAGGCCACCTAATCGATACTTTATTTCTTTTGCCTTTGGCAAACTTAAAAATTCATTAACAAACACAGTACATGTTTCGACCACTTAGTGGTCATCTTAAGCTGTATATAAAAAATCTTAGATGATAACATTTAAAAGCAAGCACATTGGATCTTAAAACTATATCCCATGGGAATCTAAAAACTATTGTTCTAGATGCTTTAAATGAAATGGAAGATGGGGGGGGGGGTTGGGGGTAAGGAGATTTATGTGAATGATACTTAAATTACAGTATCGTTTACAATTGTGTTTAAAAACTTAAATGATGAAAAACATATTTAAAATATTTAAAAGCGTCTATGGTAAAATTCTTTTTGATAACATTAGGTGGCGTGAATAAAAAGTTTGTGTTTGTAATAATCTTCAGGCATTTGTGAGAAAAATAATAACTTAATTAAAATTCGCGCCTGTGGTGATGTTAAACACTTTGTTTTTAATAAACATACTTTAAAATATTCTAAAGTGTCTATGGTAAGGTACTTATTCAAAAAACACTTGTGCTTGAATGAAAGTTTATGTCGTATGCACCAGTCTTCAGGTATTTGTTGTTTATATTTAATAACTTCCTTGAGTGATATTCTTGTGATTAAAAGGCCGTGTTGACTGTTTAACTTCCGAGAATTGCTCTTCGGAATGTGATAAAAGAAAATGTGTTAGTCGTTTAACTTGCTAAAACCCTATGGTGGCTTCTGTTATATAAAATGGCGATCTGATTCGGGCAGCTTGCCTCGAGATCTGTAACCAGCAGGAGATCGTAATATATTAAAATATGACATATGATAAAAGTAAAAAGCTCCGAATTCTAAATAGATAGCGGGAAGATATTTGTATTCGAGATTGCGTGGCCTTGACTTACCTTATCTGGCAAATTTTTAATCCGCGTTGCCTTGGAGAACTGCCTTCGTGCACGACCTAGTGTGATAGTGGTGTGACGTGGTCTGATTGTTCGTGGAATATTCCGGAGGAAGGGGAAGAAGACTTGTGTCGTCATCTAGTACGTCTTGTGAGGGGGGAGGGATTACTGGTTGTGTTTCAGTGACGTCGTGTTCGAGTATTTCATTTGTTAGTCTTGTTTGTTTACTGTTTACCATTTCCACGTATTTACCGAATTGTTCGTATTGGAGGTTTTTTTCGTTCGTTTCGTTTCGATTCCGTTCCCTGTTCTCTAGTTTATCGAGAGTAATGTGGATGTTTTCTAGGTTATTCATTAAACTCCCTTTATTAATCCTACTGATAATTTGGAGATCTTGTCTGTTGTTAGTGAAATTGTGATTTGCCTCCTTCATATGAGCTCCCATAGCAGAGTATCTTCTGTATTTCTCTGCATTAACATGTTCCTGATATCTAATAAAAAGCTCCTCCCGGATTGTCCCACGTATGTTTTTTTGCACTGAGTACATGTCAATCTGTAAATGCCAGATTCCTGGAATTCGTCATCTTTAAGTTTATTGACTTTATTGTGATTAAAAAATCTGTGATTTGTATTGTTGTTGATTGAGAAAGCTATTTTGGTATTGTGCTTCTTAAACAAATTCGTGATTTCATAAATCCTCGGGTTATTAAAGGTGAATTTGACGTATTTCTTTGCATTCTCCGATTGTTGCTTTAGTTTAATTTGTTGTTGATATTTGCACTTGGTAATGATTTTGTTAATGAATTTCAAACCGAAACCGTTATGTAAGGCTTGTTGACGAATGAAAGATAGTTCCTTCTTTCTGTCTGTATTTGTTAACGGGATTTCAAAGGCCCTGTTGACGAAAGTGTAGTAGGCGGATTTGTTTTGTGAAGTGGGATGTAAGGAATCGCTTTTAATTGTAGTCGGTGTAAAAGTGGGTTTTCTGTGTATTTTAAACTGGAAATGGTTGTTTATCCGAATTGTTTGAATATCTAGAAAATTGAGTGTACCTTCTTCTTATTCTTCTTCTTCCACTGTAAATTTAATGTTTGGGTCTAAAGTATTCAAGGTATTTAGAATACTTTGACTGTCATTAAGTTCTTTGTTTATAATGACAAAAGTATCGTCAACAAAGCGTACCCAGAAATCTAGTCCTTTAATGTGGCCTACTATCTGAGTGTATTCCAAGTGATCGAGGTATATGTCAGCTAAAATTCCGGAGGCCGGTGCTCCCATAGGTAGTCCGTCTTGCTGATAAATTTTATTATTAAAAGATAAGAAATTATGGTTCAATACGAACTCCAGGATAGTTATGAAGTTTTCTATTTCAGGTTTACTGATGCGTTTGTGATCTAATAAATTAGTTTTTATAATCTTGATAGTGTCTTTTATAGGAATGTTCGTATACATGTCTTTAATGTCGAAGGAACTTGTTACGTGAGAACAAGTTAATTTGAAATCTTTAGCGGTCTTACAAAACTCTTTAGAGTTTTTTTTATCGAGGTTCTGGTATAAAAAACATAGTTTTGGGACAAAAACGTATGAATAAATTGAGAGGCTTTGTACGTAGGACATTTCCGAAAATTAATTACTGGTCTAATAGGTACGTCCTTTTTACGTAATTTAGGCATAGCTCTTGCCTTAGGAAGTCCAGGGTTCATATTTATGAGTTTATGGACTTATTGGTCATTTAAAAGGAAGGTGCATTGCTTCAGTATTCCTTTCGAATTCCTTTGGATTTTCAGGGTGGGGTCTTTCTCAATTACCTTAAACTTGTTACTATTTATTTATTTATTTATTTATCATAAGTCTGTACAGAGTTCTCCTCCATTTTCACAGACACTATACATGGGTGTACATAAATGCATGAATGAGTTTTTTTTAATGATTCCATGACCGAGTAATATTGTCATGCATGCATGAATAAATGAATGAACACTTCCCTCCCAGTCACGGATAGCCACCAACTGAGGAGAGAGCATTCGGTTGGCAGGATAAATGCATGGATGGGATTATGTATGACTACTGCCCGGTCGTGTTATCCACCCCTGGTGAGAAAAAGGAGCCACCTTCCCAAGGATAACACGTCCGGCCCTTTCCCTTGAGGCCTAAACGGAAGACCCCACCTGATCTAATAGCTGTCAAACACTAATTTCTCACCATTCCCTAATTTCTGCGAGGCACACGTAAACGGAAATCCCGCACCCCATGTGCCCCCACCCTATTCTTCTTTCTCTGTTGCATTTAGATCACTCTACATATTCGATTGGGATAGGCCCGTCCTATCCCGTCCTACTTCGGTTATAGCCTACATAAGTGTATGAATTAATGAATGAATTAATTAATTGGCTATGATTCCCTATCTAAAATAGTGCCCTTTGCACAGGCGGATCGCCATTCCACATGCAAGGGCCATGCCTACGATTATCTACATGAGTGTATGAATAAATGAATTAATTAATTAATTACCAATTCCCTAACTGTATTGAGAAAACACGTATGGATGGATTTATGAATGGGTATATGGATATTCATGCATGCATGTTAGGAAAAAATACTCATCCCTCCCAGTACGGATAACCAGTAACTGGGGAGAGAGCCCTTATTATGAATTAAATAAATGATTGAATGAATAATATATGTGGAATGAGTAGTGAATGAATGAGTGAATGTTATCAACCTACAGCCATGGATCACCAGCAGCTGAGGATGAAACATTATATCCATTGGGCCCTGTCTCATTACAAACAGTTTGACAGTTAATTACGTTATGGCTTACTAACATATCGACTTTACAGTGCTATATATACTAATATTCCTTTTACTACATAGCCCTATTGGCAATTTCTTAACTAATCGGTTCGCAACACAATCATCCATCCGTAATATGACCTACCCTCATTGTAGGCTCTTTCAACACTCTTCTACATGAATTTCTAATTACAATTAACAGTTTACTGAGATTACCAGGTTTATACCATTCTTTGCTTATCATCTTAATAATCCTATAGCCATTCTCATCCTCATTTATCATATATTGTTCCTTGTCATTCAAAAATTTCCTTCTCACCGCTATGGTTTCTTTACATGATTTCAACATGTGAAATTCTTCTCTGTTTTCACCACAGAGAAGGCACCTTGTTGCATCTTTCACTTTAATCCATCCCCTATTCTTGTAAATTCCCATTAACCACCATATCAAACCCCTGATTTCTCTTCTATTTACACTCACAATATTTTTGTTCATATCCTGCCTTATCCTAATAAACTCTGAGAGGGTCGCCTTGCTTCTACACTCGGATACCAACCACTGTCTTTGAATATCTCTGAGTCGTCTAATGATTAGTTTATTCGTTGATCTTTCCAACCTCTCCCAATAACTTCCATATCCCAACCTATCTAATATACTTCTGATTTTCGTTAACCAATACTCTCCCTGGATATTATCTCTCTGATGTTGATATGCGATCTGCAGAAGCTCGCCACCCTCTCTTCCTTTCAATCTCAACAGATATTTCAGAACTCTCTTAAGAACATCTACTTGGATATTTTCTTCACATATTAATCTTACTCCACAATTTGCTGTACAATTTGGTAACCCCATTACAATTTTACAGAACTTACTTATAACCTGATTCAGCATCTCACACTCTTTCTCTACACCCCATAGCTCAGCTCCATAAAGCATTCGATTTTTAACTACGGCTTGCAGGACATTTCTCTGAATCTTATAGTCTATATTTGGGAATTTATTTTCAAGAATTCTAATTACTGATAATGCTGCAAGACCTTTCCATTTGGCTTGTTTTATTTGATGGATCCACTTCCCGTTGTTTGCTATATATATTCCCAGGTACTCTAATCTATTTGTGACCTCCACTTGACAACCATCAATCGTCCATTGTTCATTCTTCGCTCGTTTACAGCCTTTCTTACAGATCAGAACTTTCGTCTTGGAAATGTTGATTTTTAATGACCACATTTTAGCAAACTCTGTCACAGCATTAATGCTTTTTTGCATGCCTCCGGCCGTTAACGTCATCAGCAGGACATCGTCCGCGAAAATTAGGCCTGGTATTTCTTGATTTACTAAAACTGGACTCATCCAGTTATCACCTCCATGTCCATTTAATATATCGTTTATAAATAACAGAAATAAAATAGGAGATAGCTTACATCCTTGTTTCAAACCCAATAAAGAATCTATTTGACCACATGCTACCCCGTCACCTACCCTTATACTGCATTGCACCCTTCGGTAAACTGCCTCCAATGCTTGTACCATCTTACTAGATACCCCTAATAGGCGTAATTTTGCGAACAATGCACCCCTGCTGACTGTGTCAAAGGCCTTTTCAAAATCTATAGCCGATATATATAATTTTCCTGCTTTCGGTTTTATATACTTATCTATTATTGTTTTTACAATCATGATGTTATCTATTGTTCTTCTGCGTTTTCTGAAACCACTAAACTTGTTACTATTGAAAAAGTTTCTGTTTTCTTAATGTATTCGGTTTTATTTAATATTACCACTGTTCCTCCTTTGTCGGCTTTTGTTATAACTACGTCGTTTTGCCTAATTTTACGCTGAAGATCATTCTCAACTTTTGAAATGGCGGAATTAGTTAATAATCCTTTAATTACGGAGGGAATCTTTTTCTTTGCTTCGTACCGTACATCATTTTGAAGGTCGACTGGAAGAGTTTGTATGGCCGTTTCTGTTTCTGCTAACGTTTGTATTAATTCTAGTTTGTTGTTGATCCTATGCCAATTATGATTTGGTCCTTTGCCTAATATTTGTAGTTCTTGTTCTGTAAAAGTCGTGTTAGACAAATTTTTTTACAGGGGGTGGGAGTTTTTCACAATTGAAAGGTGTTTTAGGTTGAGGCTTATATTGTTTAGTTAGGGCATTGCTTTTTAGGTTTTTTAACTTCTTATTCAATGTCGCCTGTTTCTTGTTCATTAGACTCTCTACTTTATCTCTACAGTATTTTTGCACAGAAACCCATTCTAACGGTACTAAATTTATTGACGCTGAAAGGTGCGCTAGGTAAAGTTCCCTATTAAGGAAGGATTTCTTCCTATACATAAATTTGATTTCTCTTTTAAGCCATAGACGGTTAACTGTTTTCTGGGTTGAAATTTGGAATACTGAGCGTATACTGTTTCTTTGTGTTCCTTTTAAGAATTTCGGAACCAGGTTGTTAATCAAACATTCTTTCAGGAATATTATATCTGTGCTTACTTTTGCAAGTTCCATCTTTCCTGCTTGGTTAGCATTCGTATTGCAAGCTGTCCACTTCATGGCCGTATCGATGACTATAATCAACAAATTAATCTAAAAGGCCACCTAATCGATACTTTATTTCATTTGCCTTTGGCAAACTTAAATATACATTAACAAACACAGTACATGTTTCGACCACCACAAGGGGAGTGTGTATGTGAGGATCTTCAAAAGGCAGAAGAATTCAGTCAGCAGTATGTAAAGATTGTTGGTTACAAGGATAATGTCGAGATAGAGGAGGAGACTAAGGCCAAAGAAGTAATAAAATTTACATATGATAACAATGACATTTACAATAAGTTACAAAAGTTGAAAACTAGAAAAGCGGCTGGAATTGATCAGATTTCTAGGGATATACTAAAGACAATGGGTTGGGATATAGTACCATATCTGAAGTACTTATTTGATTATTGTTTGGTCGAAGGAGCTATACCAGATGAATGGAGAGTTGCTATAGTAGCCCCTGTGTATAAAGGAAAAGGTGATAGACATAAAGCTGAAAATTACAGGCCAGTAAGTTTGACATGCATTGTATGTAAGCTTTGGGAAGGCATTCTTTCTGATTATATTAGACATGTTTGTGAAATTAATAACTGGTTCGATAGAAGGCAATTCGGTTTTAGGAAAGGTTATTCCACCGAAGCTCAACTTGTATGATTCCAGCAAGATATAGCAGATATCTTGGATTCTGGAGGTCAAATGGACTGTATCGCGATTGACCCGTCTAAAGCATTTGATAGGGTGGACCATGGGAGACTACTGGCAAAAATGAGTGCAATTGGACTAGACAAAAAAGTGACTGAATGGGTTGCTATATTTCTAGAAAATAGATCTCAGAGAGTTAGAGTAGGTGAAGCTTTATCTGACCCTGTAATAGTTGAGTGGGGAGTTCCTCAGGGCAGTGTTATAGGACCTTTATGTTTTCTTATATATATAAATGATATGAGTAAAGGAGTGAAATCGGAGGTAAGGCTTTTTGCGGATGATGTTATTCTCTATAGAGTGATAAATACGTTACAATATTGTGAGCAACTGCAACGTGACCTCGAAAATGTTGTGAGATGGACAGCAGGCAATGGTATGTTGATAAACAGGGCTAAAAGTCAGGTTGTGAGTTTCACAAATAGGAAAAGTCCTCTCAGTTTTAATTACTGCGTTGATGGGGTGAAAGTTCCTTTTGGGGATCATTGTAAGTATCTAGGTGTTAATATAAGGAAAGATCTTCACTGGGGTAATCACATAAATGGGATTGTAAATAAAGGGTACCGATCTCTGCACATGGTTATGAGGGTGTTTAGGGGTTGTAGTAAGGATGTAAAGGAGAGTGCATATAAGTCTCTGGTAAGACCCCAACTAGAGTATGGTTCCAGTGTATGGGACCCTCACCAGGATTACCTGATTCAAGAACTGGAAAAAATCCAAAGAAAAGCAGCTCGATTTGTTCTGAGTGATTTCCTACAAAAGAGTAGCGTTACAAAAATGTTGCAATATTTGGGTTGGGAAGAATTGAGAGAAAGAAGAAGAGCTGCTCGACTTAGTGGTATGTTCCGAGCTGTTAGCGGAGAGATGGCGTGGAATGACATTAGTAGACGAATAAGTTTGAATGGCGTTTATAAAAGTAGGAAAGATCACAATATGAAGATAAAGTTGGAATTCAAGAGGACAAACTGGGGCAAATATTCATTTATAGGAAGGGGAGTTAGGGATTGGAATAACTTACCAAGGGAGATGTTCAATAAATTTCCAATTTCTTTGAAATCATTTCGGAAAAGGCTAGGAAAGCAACAGATAGGGAAAATGCCACCTGGGCGACTGCCCTAAATGCAGATCAGTATTGATTGATTTTTTATATACTGGTCAGAATTTTTAGAGCCAGTCTCACTATGGGGTACGTGTACTCCTTGTGGCGTCAGGCGAAGGTAGTGTATATACCTAAACCAGGAAGGTCTTCATATACTAGACCTAAGGATTAAGACCCATTAGTCTAACGTCTTTTCTTCTTAAGACTTTGGAAAGCCTGGTGGATAGACACATCTGGGAGAAAGTATTAAGAAACTGCCCCCTGCATCCTGCATACTAACCAGGGAAGTCGGTTGAGAGGGCACGACACCAGCTTGTTTCTAGGCTGGAGAGCGCCTTGGATCAGCAACAACTTGCTATGGTGGTATTCCTAGATATAGAAGGGGCCTTTAACAACACGTCTTTGGGCTCCATAGAACTTAGTCTAGAGAGATGGGGAGTGAGCAGGATGCACATAAAATGGATTATGGCCTCACTGCAGGGCCGTCAAGTTCTGTTTACCCTCAAAGCAGCAATGTTGAGAGCTATTATAAACAGGGGGTGTCCACAGGGAGGAGTATTATCACCAACATTATGGTGTCTGGTAGTGGATTAACTACTTACTAGGTTAAATGTTGGAGGAATTTACGCTATGCAGATGACATTAGCCTGATGGCGGTGGGAAAATACACCAGTACGGTTTCAAAGCTGGTACAGAACTCCCTACGTAGGGCGGAAAGTTGGTGCCACGACACGGACTTGTCGGTTAATCCCGACAAGACGGAGCTCGTGGTATTTACCAGGAGGAGGAGGCTAGACGGACTGTCAGAGCCTTTCCTATTTGGGAAAAAATTAGTTAAGACAACCTCAGTTAAGTACCTTGGGGTAATCCGTGAGGCAAGAATGAGTTGAAAGAAACATATCCCGTTACGTAGACAAACACACAACCACTGCGATAACGGCAGTACAATAAATGAAAACAAACTAGCTGGTACACAAATGAGCTAGTTCATAAGGAAAAAACAGGAAGCGTAATCAGACAGCCTCACGGATCCCCCAAATAAACCAGAAAGCAACTTACCTGAACTGACGGAAGGGTGTCTCATCAAAACCCGTGGAAAGTTATAATAGATACCTGGTATCAAATCGCCAACTATTTAAAAGAAGAACAACACGTATTTACATCAAAAACAAAGAAATAGGATTTATTTAATAAATTAAATCAATTGAAAAGGTAACAGGGAAAGCGTCTACGCTGAAAAATTAAAAAAGAAACATTCAAAATTAAGTTAAATAGCATACCCAAGGAAAAGTTAACATGACAAATCGTGGTCGACCAACGCAAAGGAAAATGAACTAGTCATAATATAAATTAATATCTTGGAGGCCTCAACATACTAGAGGAAATAGGGTAATTAAAATAATGATTTGTTTATAATAATTCTTTAAAATATTACTACTTTAGCCACGGAGTTCTATCCAACGGGAAGGATTACCGGCAGTCCAGATAGATTTATCACAACAACGCTTCACACAGGTAGCAATTAAAACAGAATTTTAAATTAAATAGCTCAAATGCGAGGGAAAAACTTCATAAGAGCAAGGGGAAGAAAACATACAATAAAATGGAATCATCACACCAGAAGCTAGTATCCGAGATAAGCCATAAACATCACCATGCCCCGTTTTTTAATCAACAATCACAATAATCACCCGTCGTCATAGCAACGCACGAACGCCATGTACCAAGCATAACCAAAGGTCACAACGGGAACAATAGCCCGAACTACGAAAGAGAAAAGCATAATTTTACACGAAAAGAACCAAGACAGAATGATGAAAATTAAAATTAAGACAGAGAAAAATTAAATAAAACTTCCGTCCTCTTGGTTAGAACTTGTTACTGCTTATAACTCTTGGTCACTAATCACTATTTAATGCATTTATTTACACTGCTGTATGTACAACAAAGATTTTACAAGCACAACACATCATCTTAATGAATTCGCGATATCGGGTTCCTACCTTCTTTTTTTTTTTTGTTATTTCTTTTGTCTCTTGTCTTTCACTGCCTTCTAAACTCTGCTACATCACTCTCCTGCCAGTAACTAAGTTACGTTAACAGAAGATGAAAACTTTTATGAACTGTACATGACAGTCATTAACTGAATTCTGTCCCGATATCTGGTAGGAAATCTTATCACTCTACCACTACGTGTAGTCTTGACTCGTTCACTGTCCTGGAAGGTATTTTCCTGTTTCTGTTTGGCATGGTATTTTTCGGAAACAGGGGGTGTTATAGGAGGTAGGTTAGGATTCCTCACTGTATCTCGTTCTGTTTCTTCATCTGCTAGTATATAAGCAGGTTTGAGTCTATCAATGGAAACGTTTACATCTTTGCCCTTGATACTGATGGTGAAATATTTGTCCTGCCTCTTTACCACTCGGAACGGTCCTTCATAAGGTGGCTCGAGGGATTTTTTAACTTTGTCTGTCCTCAAGAACACATGTGAACTACAAGAGAGGTCTTTGTGAATAAATGTAGATCTGGACGTCACTGTTCTAGGTTTAGCGGGCTTAAGATGCTTTATGTGATCCCAGAGTTGGGTCACAAAGGTATCTGGATTGCACTGTAACTGCACTGAATGTTCGAAAAACACTCCAGGAAGTCTGATGGTGGTCCCATACATCATTTCTGCAAGTGAGTAGTTGGAGTCTTCTCGAATGGCTGCTCGTAGACCAAGTAGAACTGTTGGTAGGCTCTGAGTCCATCTGGGGTTCTTGTGTGCTCTAATTGCTGCTTTAAGAGTACGATGTAGCCGTTCTATTTTTCCATTTGCCTGGGGATGGTACGAAGTGGTATGTTGCACTTTCGCTCCGCAGAGCTTTGCTAAGTCTCTAAGTAATTCCGATTCAAATTGTTTCCCTTGGTCCGTAACAATTACTTCTGGAACTCCAAATCTACTTATCCAATTGTTGTAGAATGAACTTGCTACTGACTGGGCGGTGATATTGGCCATTGGAATGATTTCCATCCAACTGCTGAATCGATCAATGCAAGTAAGGCAGTAAATGTTTCCCTCTGATGGTGGCAAGGGTCCAATTATATCTATATGAACCACTTTAAATCTATCATCTGGTTGCTCGAAATTTCCAACTGGAGACTTAGTGTGCCTTGTCACTTTGTTTTGTTGACAACTAATGCAAGATTGAGCCCATTTACGCACATCACTTCTTATTCCTGGCCATATAAACTTGGCAACAACGTTTTTGACTGTTGCTTTCACGCCAGGATGTGCCATATCGTGAATCTGTCTGAAAATTTTTGTGCGAAATAACTTTGGAACAAAAGGGCGAATGTTATTAGTAGAGACATCACACCACAACATGTACTGAGAACCTAACTGACACTGTTTGAATTTCAGTGATGTATTGTCTTGTCGTAACTGCTTCAGCTCTTCATCATTTTCTTGATGCTTTGCTATGACTTCATAATCAATTACTGAAATTTCATGAAGTCTTGACAGAGTATCGGCTACCACATTATCTCTGCCACTGACATGACGTATGTCAGTCGTGAACTGCGAGATGTACTGCAGATGCCGTAGTTGCCGAGGGGATGCCTTCTCATTCTTTTGTTGGAATGCGTAGGTGATTGGTTTGTGATCCGTAAAAATAGTAAGTTCTCTACCTTCAATGAGGTGCCTGAGTTGTTTCACGGCTAGGTATATTGCAAGCAATTCTTTATCATATGCACTGTAATTCTTCTGCGCACTGCTAAGCTTTTTGGAGTAGAAAGCTATAGGTTTCCAACCAGCGTCTTCATATTGCTGTAATGCTGCTACAACAGCCTGATCAGAAGCATCTGTGAAAAGGGCTATAGGCAGATCTGGAACTGGAAATGTCAGGAATGTAGCATTAATCAGGTCTTCTTTACATTTCTCAAACTGTTTCTTGGCTTCGTCGGTCCAGTCAATTTTTCTGCTGTCGTTCTTCTTAGCTCCTTTCAAATATTCGTGTAGAATAGCTTGAGTTTCTGCTGCATTTGGCAGATAACGACGATAAAAGTTGATCAAACCGAGGAATGTGCGTAAGTCACGCACGGTTTCAGGTAACGTATAGTCCTTGATTGCTTGTACCTTCTCAGGAAGTGGTCTCGAACCATCTGGTGTAATCAGGTACCCTAGAAATTCAAGTTCTTTTGCAGCTATTACACATTTAGTCATGTTGATACGGAGGCCATACTTCGACAACCGTTCTAAAACTAGCTGTAGGAGATGCTTGTGTTCTGCAACTGATTTGGAGGCAATCAATATATCATCCAGGTACGGAAATACGAAATTTAACCCATTCAAAACATCATGGCTGAACCGCATGAATGTCGATGGGGCATTCATAAGTCCAAAACTCATGACATTAAATTCAAAAAGTCCGAATGGTGTGATAATGGCAGTTTTGTGTTTGTCTTCTTCTGCTATTGGGATCTGAAAATACGCCCTGAATAAATCAATTTTGGAAAAAATCGTTGCACCATCCAAGATGTGATGAAAGTCTTCAAGTCTCGGAATAGGATACCTGTCTGGAACTGTCCGTTCATTCAGTCTCCTATAGTCTCCACATGGACGAAGTGATCCATCCTTCTTGTTTACCAAGTGAAGAGGACTAGCCCATTCTGACTTTGATGGCCTGATGATTCCATGATCCAGCATAAATTGAAATCCAAAGAAAAGCAGCTCGATTTGTTCTGGGCGATTTCCGACAAAAGAGTAGCGTTACAAAAATGTTACAAAGTTTGGTCTGGAAAGACTTGGGAGAAAGGAGACGAGCTGCTCGACTAAGTGGTAAGTTCCGAGCTGTCAGTGGAGAGATGGCGTGGGTGGACATCAGTAGACGAATAAGTCTGGATGGTGTCTTAAAAATAGGAAAGATCACAATATGAAGATAAAGTTGGAATTCAAGAGGACAAATTGGGGCAAATATTCGTTTATAGGAAGGGGAGTTAGGGATTGGAATAACTTACCAAGGGAGATGTTCAATAAATTTCCAATTTCTTTGCATGCATTTAAGAAAAGGCTAGGAAAACAACAGACAGGGAATCTGCCACCTGGGCGACTGCCCTAAATGCAGATCAGTAGTAGTGATTGATTGATGATTGATTGATTTACGTACATTACGACGGAAAGCAATTTGGAGTCCCACACGCCACATAATCCCGTAAATTTTCAAAGTAGATCCATACCAAAAGAATTTCCATTTCACGAAGGGGCGGAAGGAAATCCATAACTTGAGATGACGCCATAGCGCCATTTTAATACTCACATAGATAATGAAATCTTAAAGAAAATTTAAAAAGTATAGTCTGGTGACGCTCCCATGAAGATTGAAATTATACTTACAACATATTGAGGGCGAGAGAAGGAGCCCTCTCACAATTTTCTTCAGCCGTAGTCCATGATGCACGCCGAAATCCTCTCGCACATGAGACACACGGAACACAGGTCCATCTCCTACTACTCACAACACTATAATGGCTGCTCTCACACTGAGCAAAGATGGACGAGGAAGGGCTTTCCCCGCAGAGAGCTCTAATTTTTTAGGGGGCGGAGCATCGCAGCACGAACATTCCGTGTAGAGGTCAGCACACACAAGGAGCATTACTGCCGTAGGTTCAAATGAGGATAATGAGCGCATTGCCCAAGAAATCAGGAGTATTAAATTAAACAGGAGTAGACAAGAAAAGGAATGAAGATAGTTTGACACAAATTTCAACGGCGATTGGCCCACAACCAAAACGTTTGTGGGAGGGGAAGACGAATCAATATGACACTTCGGTGTCAAACATATAGATCATCAGGTGGATAAGGCCCGCAAGATTATGTGGGACTGTCGCAGGACTGTCGGAAAGACTTGGGACCTAGGACCTAAGGTGGTCCATTGGCTCTATATTTCTATTGTACGGCCCTCGATCACCTTCGCATCTTTAGTCTTGTGGCCAGGTTCGGAGAGAAAAACTGTGACCACCAAGTTAAACAGTCTCCAAAGACTTGCGTGTCCAGGAATAACAAGGGCACTGGATACTACACCATTATGTGCAATGGAGGCCATCCTAGGTCTTCCCCACTTACATTTATATGTTAAGGAAATAGCGGGAATGAGTGCTTACCGCCTCCCGTCACTCGGAGGATGGTCCTTCAAGAATCCGAATAGAGGTTATGCTTCTATTCTTACAAGGCTTCACCAGACCTACCCTAAGACAATGATGATCGGGGACATGATGACGCCTAGTTTTAATCTGAATTCTACGTTCACAGTGGTGATGCCCACAAGGGAGGAGTGGGCTGCGGATGCTGGGGTCCGTCTTACGTCTGGGGGTTGTACATGGTACACAGATCGCTCGCGGGCAGAGATGGGCACAGGCGCCGGTTTCTGGGGTCCTAAGACAAGGCTCTCCCTTCCCATGGTTAAATATGCTATTGTTTTCCAGGACGGAGTATATGCAATACTGGCCTGTGCTGTATATATATGGAACATGCCTGGACATAGAAGATGCATCACCATTTGCAGTGATAGCCAGGCAGCGTTAAAAGCACTATGCGCAGTCAGAACAGCATCAAATAAGGTATGGGATTGCCAAAGGATGTTAGATCAACTGTGTGAACTTACGTCAGTTACGCTATTATGGGTCCTTGGGCACACAGGAATCTGTGGAAATGAAGAAGCTGATAAACTAGCGGAACAAGGCTCAAAAAGTCCTTTCATAGCACGAGACCCCTTCCTAGCAGTGTCACTCCGAAGTGTGAAATTGGTAATATCCCAGTGGAAGAAACAGTCTCACCTAGACATTTGGAAGAGTTTAACCATAGCAAGGTAGGCACGTGAACTTACAAAGGGCGTAGTCAAAGTTATAAAAATGTCCTGATACATTTGAATAGGACCAGAAAGCGAATGGTAGTTGGACTGTTGACAGGCCACAATACCTTACAGAGACACCTACACAGCGTGAAAATCAGTCAGGATACGATGTGTAGAATATGCGGTAGGGAGGAAGAGACCTTCGCGCATGTGTTGTGCCAGTGCGAGGCTCTTGCAAGCACTAGACATCGATATCTTGGCTCACATTTTGTGAGCCTGGAAGACATCAGGAATGCCAACATCCGGACACTGGTATGCTTTATAGGAGCACTAGAGCTGGACTAGACAAACTCGTTTAAGGGACACAAAGGGTCTTCACAAACCTACGTTTGGAGCCCTGAGACAGGGCTCACGGGCTCACCCAATCCTTATCTATCTATCTATCTATCTATCTATCTATCTATCTATCTATCTATCTATCTATCTATCTATCTATCTATCTATCTATCTACCTATCTATCTATCTATCTATCTAACACTTCCGTTACAAATGCATCAGTCCTATTTGATAGCATGAACACACACGAAAATCCTTGGCACTCGTCATCTACGATTAAGAGGGTAGTTAGTTCAAATCCGTACTTATTTAAACCATGTGTGCTGTCAATACAAATGAACATCGTCGCACTCCTGACATTTCTTGCTGCGCCTCCTTCATTATAATTAGTGCGAGGTCCTAGTTTTTAATTGAAGGTATGTCATAGAAGACATGTTTTGACTTTCTTAGGCTTCTTACCCTCTGTCTTTATGTGTTTTATCACTCCATGCATGTTAGTGTTGAGCCCGGCATTGAGACGTTCACAATAGGCCCAGCTAGTTGCAGACGGTTTATAATTGGTCTCGAAATAAATACCAAAGTCTCTTGTGTCTGAGTCACTTTTTAACCAATAATCCCAACTATACAAACCCACAGCACTAGAACAATGATCATCACAGCACAAATTCTGTCAACTTCAAAGAGGATAAAATTTGAAACTCAGCGATGATTATTTTCCACGAACAAGCCTCATAAGGAAACTTCTTCGTCCTCGTCAAGACCTGCCGAAAGCGAACGACAGGTAATTGCTGCAAATTTGTTACCGGTACTCCGCTAAACAAAATATACACTGACTGACAGAGCAAATGCAACACCAAGAAGGAGTGGTTCGAAAGGGATGAAAGTTGGGGAAAAACAGAGACGGCACGGATGAATAATTGATGTTTATTTCAAACCGATATGCAGGTTACACAATGCGCACAGCATCGACTCAGTAGGATGTAGGACCACCGCGAGCGGCGATGCACGCAGAAACACGTCGAGGTACAGAGTCAATAAGAGTGCGGATGGTGTCCTGAGGGATGGTTCTCCATTCACTGTCAACCATTTGCCACAGTTGGTCGTCCGTACGAGGCTGGGGCAGAGTTTGCAAACGGCGTCCAATGAGATCCCACACGTGTTCGATTGGTGAGAGATCCGGAGAGTACGCTGGCCACGGAAGCATCTGTACACCTCGTAGAGCCTGTTGGTAGATGCGAGCAGTGTGTGGGCGGGCATTATCCTGCTGAAACAGAGCATTGGGCAGCCCCTGAAGGTACGGGAGTGCCACCGGCCGCAGCACATGCTGAACGTAGCGGTGGGCATTTAACGTGCCTTGAATACGCACTAGAGGTGACGTGGAATCATACGCAATAGTGCCCCAAACCATGATGCCGCGTTGTCTAGCGGTAGGGCGCTCCACAGTTACTGCCGGATTTGACCTTTCTCCACGCCGAAGCCACACTCGTCTGCGGTGACTATCACTGACAGAACAGAAGCGTGACTCATCGGAGAACACGACGTTCCGCCATTCCCTCATCCAAGTCGCTCTAGCCCGGCACCATGCCAGGCGTGCACGTCTATGCTGTGGAATCAATGGTAGTCTGCTGAGCGGACGCCGGGAGTGCAGGCCTCCTTCAACCAATCGACGGGAAATTGTTCTGGTCGATATTGGAACAGCCAGGGTGTCTTGCACATGCTGAAGAATGGCGGTTGACGTGGCGTGCGGGGCTGCCACCGCTTGGCGGCGGATGCGCCGATCCTCGCGTGCTGACGTCACTCGGGCTGCGCCTGGACCCCTCGCACGTGCCACATGTCCCTGCCCCAACCATCTTCGCCACAGGCGCTGCACCGTGGACACATCCCTATGGGTATCGGCTGCGATTTGACGAAGCGACCAACCTGCCCTTCTCAGCCCGATCACCATACCCCTCGTAAAGTCGTCTGTCTGCTGGAAATGCCTCCGTTGACGGCGGCCTGGCATTCTTAGCTTTACACGTGTCCTGTGGCACACGACAACACGTTCTACAATGACTGTCGGCTGAGAAATCGCGGTACGAAGTGGGCCATTCGCCAACGCCGTGTCCCATTTATCGTTCGCTACGTGCGCAGCACAGCGGCGCATTTCACATCATGAGCATACCTCAGTGACGTCAGTCTACCCTGCAATTGGCATAAAGTTCTGACCACTCGTTCTTGGTGTTGCATTTGCTCTGTCAGTCAGTGTAATAATAATAATAATAATAATAATAATGATTTAAACTTCGTCGTTAAATGGGTACTTTTTGGCGTGTGCGGTTATGAAAATCTGAAAAACAGTTTCGGCAACTAATCACATGAACGCGGAAGGTCCACAGTGAACTGAATTGGGATATTTAATTTAAAATTAAAATGGAAGTTTTTTTGGCACCTTAAATTGTAACTTTCCTTGTGAACCAAGGTACAGTCTCCAAGATAGCGGGCTTAACTTTCTTTGGGTTTCTGTTTGCTTTCCTGTGATTTGTTTTACCCTTTGTTAGGTATGTTTTTCCCCCCCCCCCCGGGGTTTTCTGTGAATTAATTTCTCTTGCCGGTTTTGCTCCTTGTTTCTTGGAGGCGTTGCTTTTGTTTGGTGGTTACCTTGGCAACGGTTTTGTGTGGGGATTGTTGTCGGGTTTTTGATGTAGTCTGGCGCATGGAGCCTGTGTGGATCTTGAATTATATATTTCTGAGTTGAGTGTATCGTTTACTGTTTTAAAGGTTAATTAATTAATCTTGGCTACCCTTTAATGTTGTTTTACCTTTTCTTGGTCCGGGTGGTTGTGAAATTTCTACGTTAAATTTATATATATCTTGGAAACTGTCCTCGGTGGAAATTGAACGATTTGATTATGGTAATCATGAGAAGCGGCCGCGTTGAAAATCAATTTAATTGAAAACCTTGTTAACTGAGTATGGTATTTTTAATTAATTAATTATCCGTGATCGATCACATTTTATTTTAACCTTATTCAAGGTAGTATTTATGTAAGGAGGTCAATTTGTTTTCCGTTGTTTTCAAATCACATTAGGGTACGGAGGTCATCCTTTTCTTTTCTTTTGTTGTTTTCATAATAATTATAGTTTATTATCTGTTAAAGAATATCTATTTTCCTTGACTGTTAATTACTAATGAATTAATTTTTTTAAACTATACCTGGTATTTTCTGATTCATTTTATTAATTGTTATTTACTTTTCCCCCTTTTCAACTTTACGTTGGATTTATTTACTGTTTATGGTGTTACCTCTTAAAATAAACCTAGGTTTTCTCAGCTTAAGGATTTAATTTGTTACCTCCAATTCACCTTTCAATTAAACTTCTTTAATTCTATTTAAGTGTTGGTTTTCATTCGCCACGTTCGGTGGAGCACTGTCACCAATTTTCTTGAGTATTAGCTTCCACGGCCTTAAGTCGCTGCTTCCGGTAAGTGTGGTAACTTCATCCTTTGGTAATTTCTATGGTTTCTTGTTATTTTATTGTGCTTGGACCTTTGTTGTCGTTTTTCTTGTGCCCATGGTTCTCCCTCGTGTTCGCTATAACTCCTATTTTGGGGCGGACACGCTAACAACCTTCTCACCAGGGTCTCTACCTCTCTCTATATATATATATCTATCTCTATCTCTCTCTCTCTCTCTCTCTCTCTCTCTCTCTCTCTCGCTCCTCTTCTCTCTCTCTTCTCTTCTCACTCTGGTGGGTAAGGTTATTGACCCATTATCCCTAGGTCGTACCGGGGACCTAGAGGGTGGTGACGGTTATAGATATTTTATGGGCGTTAAATAGGGAAGATTAAGTATATTTCTAACAGCTCTATTTTGCACTACCATTAACTCATTCAAGTCAGACTTCTTACAGCGAATCGAGATTATATTCAAATATTGTAGGTGACTATGAACTAAAGAGTAGTAGATCTGTTTTAGAAGATGTTGTGGGTTAAGATAACTAAGTTTCTTTAAAATTCCTGCAACAGGTGTAATCTTTTTAGTAATGTGTTCAACATGGTCTGTCCAGTTCAAGTTCCTATCAATTACCAACCCAAGATATTTGACAGTACTAACTAGTTTTATTTCAGTATTCTGCATGTATATTACAGTGTGGGATTTCATTCTGACCTTGTTTTGTCATTATCATATAATTAGTCTTTTGCACATTAATTGTTAATTTATTTGCTTGAAACCGAAAGCACAGAGTATTTAGGTCTTACTGCATATCTTTAACAATGGAGTCTATATTGCAACCAGTATAGAACATGTTTGCGTCGTCGGCATGTAGTGTGATACGTCCTTTCAAACGACAAGTTGCCATGTCGTTGATATAGACTAGACAGAGTATCGGCCCTAATACCGACCCCTGTGGAAGGCCATGAGTTACCCTAATTGCTGAGCTCCTACAATTATTCAGCACTACATACTGTTTTCTATCAGACTGATAATTATCAAACCACTTCAAAGCAACACCACGAACTCCTGCTCTCTCTAATTTAGCTAACAGTCTTTCATGGTCCACTGTATCAAAGGCCTTCTTTAGATCTATAAACAACCCACCAGCAAAATTATTAAAATCTTTTGACTCTTGCAGCAGATTTATGAGATCTACGGTTGCTATTTCAGTGTCAGAATTCTCACGAAAGCCATATTGTGCATTGTAAAAAGAAATTATTTTTGTTTAAAAAGTGAGAAATCTCTCTTTAACAATAGTTTATAATATTTTGGAGATTATGGAGAGAATACAGATAGGCCTATAGTTACTAGAATTCTTCCCATCTCCACCCTTGAGGACAGGAACTACTTTAGCTACTTTTAGCTCACTAGGAATGTACCAGATGCCAAAGATTCGTTAATGATCTCCGTTAGCATCCCGCTTAAAGAATTCTGGAAATATTTTAGAAAGTTGGCAGTTATACCATCCTGCCTACAGCTACTCTTGTTCTTTAGATTTGATATTATAGATCTTACTTCTGTTTCATCAGTTGGATATAGGTAAAATGAGTTCAAGTAAGCAGGAACCCAAGTGTTTCAGTGCTCTGGGGAGGAATAGCTGAAGCTAGGGTTCTAGAAATATTTAAAAAATATAAATTTAATGATTCACATATTTCCTGACTGTCTGTAATTATCTTGTTATCTATTTCTAGAGATATACAATTATCGCCTTTTGTTGTTTTTCTGTTATGTATGATTTCATTGATTATTTTCCACGTTTCCTTTGGGTTCTTGTTTTGAATTCTAATTTTTTCAGAGTAATATTTGTTTTTAAGCTCCTTTTTAAATTTGTTACATTGTTTCTACACTTGCGATATTCCTGATTGAGACTGATATTATTCTTTAGGGTGGGAATTTTAAGTTTCGCATGTAAAATGTCGCGTCGCTTAATAAGGCTGAGAAGTTCAGTTCCTACTAGTAGTGTAATTTATGACTTTTGTGTTATGTTCAGTGATATTACTACTTCCAGGTCTACCATCTTTTCGGTCTACATTAGTTGCTTTCAGCCTTTTCAGTTCAAACGACTGTGATGGAGATTTAGAATTTGGCAAAAGAATATCAAATATTAATATATAACATTTGATAAATAATAATATATTCCAGAATTATTTATAGACACATGATCTATTAAAGTGCTTGTGGTATGACATATTCATGTTGGATATACATTATTTCATTGCTTGAAATCATAGCAAGAAAGCAGGTTCATGTATTTTCTTTTTAGTTGGTCACTAGTTAAGATATAAATATACGTGTCACCCAAAAAGGCTAAAATTTTAGTTGATTAACTTAGAAAATTTTCGAGGGTTGCTAGAAATGGTGTGGCATTATTCCTATTTGGGTTATATCCTGCAATTAAATAAATACTTTTATATTTATTACTACTAAATTTATCCCTATAAATTTCAAACCATATCAAGTTATGATCAAGTTCACAATTCCTTTTCACGTTTACTTTCCAACAGTGCAAAATGTAAATACCTAAGCCACCTCCAGCTTTGCCGTCTCTGTGTGAAAAGATGCTTCTACAAGTTGGTATTGTACCAGGAAAAGTTGATTTCAAGAGCATGAGGTCTTTCTGAGGGGTGCCTAGTGCTCAGAAGAAGGTACAGAGAGAGAGAGAGAGAGAGGATTGCAAGGCGAAATAATAGATATTATATCTTTCTTTCCTTTATTCAATCTCTGGATGGTCTCCCTATTATATCGCCGAATCATAGAAATTTACTAGAAAATAAATCCCAATTTCAACAACAGAATATCGAAAAACCAAGTTGATCAAGTAAAATTCAACTGAATCATGTCTTTCTCAATCAGTTATGTCCATCATAACTTACACGGCTTAAATTAATAATAAAGCATGTTGTAAGTAAATAAGAAATCCTAAAGTCTTTTCTATTGGCACTTGCGCTTTCTGATTACGCTTTCTACATAAATTAAATAAAGTAAATTTGGTAATTACTTCTTGTAAACACATCAAACTCAAATATGAAACACTTGAAATTAAATTTGATCTTCTAGTATAAAGTTCTGAGTATAGTCCATTTTTTTGTAAATTATTGTACACTTTATGCAAATATTTTAAATTTTAAATGACACACTTCCACCATGAATGAAGCACTCAATTGATATTTTAAAGTTCCAATAAATGAGAATATACGACGAGAGCACACTGTTATTTAAAATCTGTCTTTTCTTAAGAGTTGTAAAACGTTAATTTTCCAAGTAAAATAATAAGTGAGCCTTTACTGTTCTTTGTCAGTAATGACATTGTATATGAAAGTTCTGCTCAAAGTTAGAATTATGTTTTGAATGGAGAAAGCACTGATATCACCTGACAAACGCCTTCTTGTTGAACTCGAACAGTTGAATACTGCTCTGCAAGCAGCAATCTGGAACTCACCTATCAGCAAACACCACGATGTTCCATAGTACCACTTCCCTGGAACTGTCCCTCGTAGTACCAAGTCCATGTTGATCTGCATCAAATCTCCGTCGTCTTGATTCAGGATTTCTCAAGTTAATAAAAGAGTGGCTTTAACACGACAAAGTCCAACTGACTAGGTTGAAATGTGCACCATTTAATTTTGCACTGTTAGAACTGATTTTCATTGTCTCATAAATAATCATTCACTGGGTGAGAAAAACGTCGAAAAATGTCTGTTATCGTAGATTACGATAATGAGAAAATACACTTCCCTGCACAGTTCACTTCGACACTTACTGCGCAATGTTCGTATTGTCTAAAATAAACTTTCTTTCAAATCACAGTTTATCATGGCTCACTTTCACAGCAAAGAAATAAATAAATGGCTCTCTCTCGTAATATCTCGTAATGTTATTCTCACTATCACAGTTCTACAAGTATTCGTGCATGAATTGTATACTTCACAATATCACTGAATTACGAAGTTCATTATACATTATACACTGACTGACAGAGCAAATGCAACACCAAGAAGGAGTGGTCAGAATTTTATGCCAATTGTAGGGTAGACTGACGTCACTGAGGTATGCTCATGATGTGAAATGCGCCGCTGTGCTGCGCACGTAGCGAACGATAAATGGGACACGGCGTTGGCGAATGGCCCACTTCGTACCGTGATTTCTCAGCCGACAGTCATTGTAGAACGTGTTGTCGTGTGCCACAGGACACGTGTATAGCTAAGAATGCCAGGCCGCCGTCAACGGAGGCATTTCCAGCAGACAGACGACTTTACGAGGGGTATGGTGATCGGGCTGAGAAGGGCAGGTTGGTCGCTTCGTCAAATCGCAGCCGATACCCATAGGGATGTGTCCACGGTGCAGCGCCTGTGGCGAAGATGGTTGGCGCAGGGACATGTGGCACGTGCGAGGGGTCCAGGCGCAGCCCGAGTGACGTCAGCACGCGAGGATCTGCGCATCCGCCGCCAAGCGGTGGCAGCCCCGCACGCCACGTCAACCGCCATTCTTCAGCATGTGCAAGACACCCTGGCTGTTCCAATATCGACCAGAACAATTTCCCGTCGATTGGTTGAAGGAGGCCTGCACTCCCGGCGTCCGCTCAGAAGACTACCATTGACTCCACAGCATAGACGTGCACGCCTGGCATGGTGCCGGGCTAGAGCGACTTGGATGAGGGAATGGCGGAACGTCGTGTTCTCCGATGAGTCACGCTTCTGTTCTGTCAGTGATAGTCACCGCAGACGAGTGTGGCGTCGGCGTGGAGAAAGGTCAAATCCGGCAGTAACTGTGGAGCGCCCTACCGCTAGACAACGCGGCATCATGGTTTGGGGCGCTATTGCGTATGATTCCACGTCACCTCTAGTGCGTATTCAAGGCACGTTAAATGCCCACCGCTACGTGCAGCATGTGCTGCGGCCGGTGGCACTCCCGTACCTTCAGGGGCTGCCCAATGCTCTGTTTCAGCAGGATAATGCCCGCCCACACACTGCTCGCATCTCCCAACAGGCTCTACGAGGTGTACAGATGCTTCCGTGGCCAGCGTACTCTCCGGATCTCTCACCAATCGAACACGTGTGGGATCTCATTGGACGCCGTTTGCAAACTCTGCCCCAGCCTCGTACGGACGACCAACTGTGGCAAATAGTTGACAGAGAATGGAGAACCATCCCTCAGGACACCATCCGCACTCTTATTGACTCTGTACCTCGACGTGTTTCTGCGTGCATCGCCGCTCGCGGTGGTCCTACATCCTACTGAGTCGATGCCGTGCGCATTGTGTAACCTGCATATCGGTTTGAAATAAACATCAATTATTCGTCCGTGCCGTCTCTGTTTTTCCCCAACTTTCATCCCTTTCGAACCACTCCTCCTTGGTGTTGCATTGTCACTGTCAGTCAGTGTACATTATCCACACGTTTTTTAAAATGGTACAGTCTGTTATAACGATACGCGTACAGTTTTTCGGCACAAATTAAAGTGTTCTAGGCTTTGATAATACTCAAAATAGTCAGCGTGTTGCAACCTACACTCATGATATTCTAAGTTTAAACAGTCCAAGGTCATTACAATGTAAAGTAGCCGTGCTAACTTCAAGTCTGTTTTGGTTATTCACACGAAAATTAAGATATTTGTCAAGTTCAAATATTGGTGAAATATTACAAGTCTTATGACTCTGATGTTATAGACACGTTAATTTTCTAAATTTGAATGTCTGACGAATTGCAAGTCCTACAGTTTATAACTTACTCACTGGTATTCACAAAAACTAAGTGTCAACTTGCCGTCGAAATTATATAAGTATTACGATGTCCGGCAGTTTGAATACTGAATTCGACTTGTCGCGTGCAGCATAACATGCGAGCCAGCTGTGAGGAATGCGAACTGACTTGCTACTGTCTGGTCCGCTGCTTATATTCCGTACGACCCAAGGCTGCTTGCCACGTCACTGGGGGAAGTGTGATTACTTTCTTGCCTATATTTCTTGAATGCCGTGATGGATTTTATTGAAATTGACATATGTTTACTTTCAGAACATGAGCTACACGATGATATATGTCTCATTTCCGTAACTTTATCGGCTAAAAGTTAGACATTTTCCTTCCCGTACATTCGAGAGAAATGCGAACAACATGTGGCAGTGACGTCACCCGCAGGTTCATTGCTCGTGACGTGTCCAGCTCGCCACGAGGAGCTTTGTATCGCGCCCGCACAAGATGTCGGGCATACGAAGACATATTATCGCCGTCCCCTTTTCCAAATATTCCGGCAATTGTAAAACAATATACAGGTCTGGAACAGTTCCTGGTACAGTATGTTGCAGTATTTCGCCTCCACACTTTTTACCCATGTTTTTGTCACAATCACTGTATCTACCTGACCTATAATGTGCAACAGAATTTATATTTCCTCAAGTTTGTTTCGGATACTTCTGCTGTTTAGGTACAAGCACCTAACCGTACTGAATGATTTTGACGGACCAGTAAAGCTGTTTCCGTCCAGGTGAGAAGCAACTGTATATGAACTGATGTTCTGTAAAACAAAATTATTTATGGAATCGTATTGAATTTCATAACAGCCTAATGTATAAATGGATTATTTGTTGTAACACTTAGGTACTGCCATTAACGAGTGTTGGTATGATATCTTGGCTGTGCCGTTACACTTGTGTCTTCGCTCTGCAACTTTCTAATATCATCAATGCTCCTAATTCGCACTGATCAATGGTTTTCGGTCTTCCTTACGTAGATTTTGCAGTCCCTTGTCCAACTATATTTATCTTCACGTTGCCGTAGATCCCTGATCAACTTATGGAGATATTTATTGCCTGATGTCAGATGTTCATTAATATATACAGCTCGGTTTGCTGCTTGGATACATAAATCTTTTGAGCTTAGTGTTGATTTATTCTTCCTTGCTGCGAGCAGTTGATTCTTTCTTAACCGCCTACAAAATTTTGCAAGGAGAGGAGGAGGGAGTCCCTGCTTCTTTTATGGTAGACGATGACACGCACCAATATCACCGTCGGTCACTTCGACACCGAGCGCATTGCCAAGTGCTTTCACAACTGCGACTGGATTCTCGTCACGAAGCTGAGGCAATCAATGTATTTCTACGTTGCTTTTCCGGACGTACTGTTGGAGGTCTTGATTTTCCTCTTTAAGCCTAGAGACTTCTTCATCTGCTCTTGTCTTTTCCCTTTCGACAACAGCATCCTTAGACTTCAAAGCCGCTACTTCTTCCATAGCGTTTTTAAAGTCGTCAGTTATTTTGTGCAGCTGGCGCTTAATATCTTCGGAACTCTACCGACTTTCTAATTTCCGCTTGTTCAGTTTCGATTCCTTCTAGTTTACATAGCCTTTTGTGGATGTCCCTAACTACAGATTCCATATTCCCAAGCTTATTGTCACTCGGCCCTGTGGCCAGGTCGCCATTCACACTATCACACTTGCCGCAGTACCACTTCTTTGATTTGTCCTCAATTAGTGACTTGAATTCCCGTTTATTTAATTTAACACATGCTCTGTGATGTTTTCTATGACACTTACCGTCACAGATGATATAGTCGTCCTCGGCAGCAATTGATTTTATGCACGAACCACGCACAGCTACTTGCTTATTGCCCGCCATCTTGACTTTGTCATCATTTATTGTTAGATCTTTAATTTTAATCTTAATAAGTGTCTTAAAATTAAGGTGATGACCAGATGTCATGTTACCATGCGAGAAATTCAGTTCAATATCGCACGTGAATTTATTTTGATTTAGAAATGATTTCCATTCTTACGAGTGTTCTGTGGAACGCAGAGGTGTAAAAAGGTGCGGGCATGAATTGGTGGGTAGAGAAAAGATCATATTTTAATTTAAAATTCTGAAATTTGAAATTTTATTTCTTTCCTAGGTTTTTTTGTCTTTTCAAGTTTTCAACTTTGTTAAACAATAACAAATTACAATGGGACATATGTTAGCTCGTGAGTTTGAAAACACAGCACTAGAGCAGTCTAAAACTATTATACAACAACGATTAAACAAAATGAGCTTGAAGCTCCCAAGTTACAAACTCTACAAGAGAATCATTGCTCCATTCCATAATTCCTCAAGGAGACTGAGCTACAAAATACACTACATTCGAAGCGGAGCGTCTTTGTTTCACATACAAATTTTTCTCTGAGACTACTCTCCAATATTTACAAGATTCCAAAGTTTCAAAGGCACAATTCAACTATTAGATTATGTAAACAACAATCAGTTTCCACTGTCATACTCGCTCGACAGTTTACATTACATTTAAATAGTGAAAGGTCAGCAACGGCATCATGTGCCTATTCTACATGGACTTATTAAAAAATAAAAGGTTCAAGTTATTGGCCGAAAATTAAAATGTTAGGGGGCGAACATTTGCACTCCTGTGACATTCACTAGAGAATACTTAAAACCCTATGTGGGCTGATGGCCCAAAGTTACAGAGGCTAAGCCTATACTACGGAGGAGACTAGATGAAGAGATAGTTTTAAATTTAAAAGCAGAAATAAATGTCAAAGTTTACGAAATCATAGTCACCTCAAGACCAAGCTGAAAGGGAATACAAGGGAGTTCCCACTCTTTATTCCCTACGTTAAATTAAGATCTTAAACCAGATTGAAAATTTACATGGCAAGATTACATAGAGAAAGAGTTTTGAAACCTGCCCCTCGAGTTAGATTTCAGAGACTATTAAATGATTACAAGATGTCTGCCATTACCTTGAGCTGGTGGAGATGGAGATGGACGAAACAAGTCCCACCTACTACACCACGAACACACTCTACTGCTGGACTGGAGCGATCGAAAAGACAATCTGGCCCGAAAATTCCCAGCTTTTATAGCGGAGAGGAAGGTTCCAGAGTTCTCTTCGCCAAAGGTCCGGACTCACCCACAATTCCCATTGGACAATCAAATAAATATCGAAATTCCTGATTGGTCGAACATTTAGAAGAAGAAGAAGAAGGAAGGAAGGAAGGAAGGAAGGAAGGAAGGAAGGAAGGAAGGAAGGAAAGAAGGGATTGCAGTGTTAATAACCTAAGAACACAAACCTCAAAACACAAACAAACCAAAACCGCAACATTAACAATTTCTTAGGTAATTAGTTATCCATCCTCACAGCAGAGGGGGTACATAAGTCGTCAGTAGAGACATCTGACGATACACGTTCAAACTCCTTCGACTAGAGGTTTCACAGTTCGTATGGCGTTCTAAAAGGCGCTCTTTTTAAATGTAGGGAGTTGGTGAACCTACATACTCTAACCTAGTCAGCGGTCGGAGGCAGAAGTGCTGAGTTGAGTGTGCTGATAGAGCGGGCGTGAAGTGTGAGCGACGAGTGGAAAAAGAAAGACGGCTCAGAAGAGGAAGATGTTTGGTGTGGATCAATAGGCATTCTTTCTGATTATATTAGACATGTTTGTGAAATTAATAACTGGTTCGATAGAAGGCAATTCGGTTTTAGGAAAGGTTATTCCACTGAAGCTCATCTTGTAGGATTCCAGCAAGATATAGCAGATATCTTGGATTCTGGAGGTCAAATGGACTGTATCGCGATTGACATGTCTAAAGCATTTGATAGGGTGGATCATGGGAGACTACTGGCAAAAATGAGTGCAATTGGACTAGACAAAAGAGTGACTGAATGGGTTGCTATATTTCTAGAAAATAGATCTCAGAGAGTTAGAGTAGGTGAAGCTTTGTCTGACCCTGTAATAGTTGAGAGGGGAGTTCCTCAGGGCAGTGTTATCGGACCTTTATGTTTTCTTATATATATAAATGATATAAGTAAAGGAGTGGAATCGGAGGTAAGGCTTTTTGCGGATGATGTTATTCTCTATAGAGTGATAAATAAGTTACAAGATTGTGAGCAACTGCAACGTGACCTCGAAAATGTTGTGAGATGGACAGCAGGCAATGGTATGTTGATAAACGGGGTTAAAAGTCAGGTTGTGAGTTTCACAAATAGGAAAAGTCCTCTCAGTTTTAATTACTGCGTTGATGGGGTGAAAGTTCCTTTTGGGGATCATTGTAAGTATCTAGGTGTTAATATAAGGAAAGATCTTCACTGGGGTAATCACATAAATGGGATTGTAAATAAAGGGTACCGATCTCTGCACATGGTTATGAGGGTGTTTAGGGGTTGTAGTAAGGATGTAAAGGAGAGTGCATATAAGTCTCTGGTAAGACCCCAACTAGAGTAAGGTTCCAGTGTATGGGACCCTCACCAGGATTACCTGATTCAAGAACTGGAAAAAATCCAAAGAAAAGCAGCTCGATTTGTTCTGGGTGATTTCCGACAAAAGAGTAGCGTTACAAAAATGTTGCAATGTTTGGGTTGGGAAGAATTGAGAGAAAGAAGAAGAGCTGCTCGACTAAGTGGTATGTTCCGAGCTGTCAGCGGAGAGATGGCGTGGAATGACATTAGTAGACGAATAGGTTTGAATGGCGTCTATAAAAGTAGGAAAGATCACAATATGAAGATAAAGTTGGAATTCAAGAGGACAAACTGGGGCAAATATTCATTTATAGGAAGGGGAGTTAGGGATTGGAATAACTTACCAAGCGAGATGTTCAATAAATTTCCAATTTCTTTGAAATCATTTCGGAAAAGGCTAGGAAAGCAACAGATAGGGAATCTGCCACCTGGGCGACTGCCCTAAATGCAGATCAGTATTGATTGATTGATTGATCGTGTAGTTATTGGAAGATGGCAGGGGAGATGGAAGAAGGAAACAGCCAGGAGTGAAGGAGGAAAAGTGGAAACAAGAATGATGGGTGACATGATACTGGTGGCAGCGGAGATTATGGTACTGCTAGGGGGGGGGTGTGGGAGTAAACCCCGGCCCGACTTGCAGTGGCAACATGAGCTGGGAAGACGTGGAGGTCATAAGAAGAGTGGTTAAAGAAATTGTGGAAGAAGTATGCCCGTTTGAGCAGATTAAAAATATGATGAAGGAACAAGTGAAAGAATTTGAAAATATGAGGCGTTAGATACAGGGAAAACAGACGAAAAATGACCAAAGTGGAAACCAACGAGAGAGAAATTATATCACTCAAGGTGAAAATAAGGGAGATGGAGGAAGAGATGGTGAAGCTGAAGGCAGAAATAGAGGACGGTAGCCTAGAACGCATGAAGAAATTATTATTTATATATGGAGTGCCAGAAGAAACGGAGAGGACAAAGTGCTGACTATCCACAAAGTTGTGGAAGTCATCCAAATAATAATGAAAATTAACTTTAGTTAAGCTGATATTAACGATGTGGAAAGGATAGTTAAAGCACGGGATAATAGGCCGATAAAAGTGAAGTTGTTTCCACCCTGATGGCAGAAATTGTGATAAGAGGTGCGTAGAATATACGGAGGGCAAATTTTGGAATAAAAGAGACATGGGAAGAAAAGGATTAAGAATACAAACACTCTGAAAAAACTCTTGTTCCGTGCTAGATTGCATTAAGGGTTAATTATTAGTGGTAACCAATGGACAATGGATCAGATTTTGGAGCGTAACGAAATTACGAGAAATGTAGGGGAATATGAAGAACGAGTTGCAATGGAGAAGAGAGTGGAAGAAAGGCTAATTAGAGACAGTAAAGTTGGTGAAGACGGGCATGGGGATAAAGAAAAAGCCAAGGAAAATAGGGCATTGGAACAGAGCTTGCTGCTAAAAGAAAGTAACAGGACAGAAGAGGTAGCGCAGGCTATCTTCGAATCGTTCATAGAAGGAGCCAAGGAGGCAGCAACTGAGATGATAAGGGAGACCAGGGCAATATTTAAGGAGATGAAGACGGAGATCAGTGCGAGAGGAGAAAAGAAGATACAGGGAGTGAATGTGGAGGGTTAAGCACAAGATGTGACAAGTGTACATAAACGAAGTGAAAATACGGCCTGGAGGGAGACAGCATGCACATTTTTACACGATTCACCTTAAGCTGATCCACGCACGTATCTATGAATCCACTTTTGAGAGACATCAGTTTAGAAGGCTTCTTCAAGATTATTATACATTTAGTACTCTTGAAATATTGGGGGAGGGGGCGTGATTAGCCCAAAGGTTTAATAACTAGCTTCCGACTGAAAGGCTGAGGTTCGAGTCCCGGGCGAATCCTGAGTTGATATTTTCACTTCAAAATTCAAGTGCCGATATGAGGGCTATCCGGACCTCGGCTCCAACTACAGCAGAAATTATTAGAATAAAATTTAAAATAACGACTGAGAGGATTCCTTGCGCTGTCCTTGTGTTATGAGCAGTGGTCGCGTTGTAGACCAAGGCCCATCGGGTTACGCCAAGGGATTTGGTTTGGTTTTGCATATTAATGCACAATTAAATGCATAATTACGAATATATATATATTTAACTAGAAAATGAACCATGCTTCGCTACGTTATTCTGCATTGTATACGGATATCGTAGTACGGTACATTACTGTACAAGCAGTGAATAAGTTTATTTTTAATTGCATGTCTCTTATCGTTATCCAGAAAGAGCAGGGGGGAGGTTCCCATACGTTGTTTCCAATGTAAAGTGCGAGTTGCGGAATTGTGATGATAACGGCAGGCTCATTTGTCTACTGCCATTCACAATCGAGTAGCGAAGTTTTCAGTATAATGGCACGCCCTGTTACGTACTGCGTGGTCACAGTCTATTTGGGGAGTTTTCGTTACAATGGCAGGTCCCCTTTCATGCTTCCAGACAGATTAAAGTTGAGGAGTTATTATTATAATGCATGCATTTTCCTACTGCAAGTCAAAACTGAGTGGTGCTGTTATCGTTGTAATTCTCTATGTCATTCACACCTAGTTGGTCAGTTTCTCTAGCATTTTAGATGGGTAAATTTGCTAATAAGTCGGACAAACTTGCCTACTCACAAACACAATCTGTTAGGGGAGTTTTGAACAAAGTTGCATTCTCATGTTCATAAAATAACAAATGTTGGGTAATTTGAGACGAAGGTTAGGTTTACACCTTATTGTAATGACGACACATATTAAAGTAATATGGATACAGCAAACTACACTAAATGAAAAGACAACATATTTTCCTAGGACCAAATATAGTGCATATCTTTTTCTTAATCTGCTTACCCTCCAAGGTTGGCTTTTCCCTAGGACTGAGTGAGGGATCCCACATCTACCGCCTCAAGGGCAGTGTCCTGGAGCTTCAGACTCTGGGTCGGGGGAAACAACTGGGGAGGATGACCAGTACCTCGCCCAGGTGGCCTCACCTGCTATGCTGAACAGGGGCCTTGGTAGGGGATGGGATGATTATAAGGGATAGACAAGGAGGAGGGAAGGAAACGGCAATGGCCTTGAGTTAGGTACCATCCCGGCATTTGCCTGGAGGAGAAGTGGGAAACGCCGGGCTGAATGGCTCAGACGTTTAAGGCGCTGGCCTTCTGAACCCAACGTGGCAGGTTCGATCCTGGCTCAGTCCGGTGGTATTTGTATGTGCTCAAATACGTCAGCCTCGTGTAGGTAGATTTACTGGCACGTAAAAGAACTCCCGCGGGACTAAATTCCGGCACCTCGGCGTCTCCGAAGACCGAAAACGTAGTTAGTGGGACGTAAGCAAATAACATTATTATTATTAGATGTGGGAAACCACGGAAATCCACTTCCAGAATGGCTGAGGTGGGAATCGAACCCACCTCTACTCTGTTGACCTCCGGAGGCTGAGTGGACCCCGTTCCAGCCCTCGTACCACTTTTCAAATTTCGTGGCAGAGCCGCGAATCGAACCCGGGCCTCCGGGGCTGGTAGGTAATCACACTAACCACTAATTTAAAAATAATTTCATTAATTTAAGTTTTTCGCAATATTAACATTGCATTTATCATCATACAACTTTGAGTCAGATTAATGCTTCTCTTTCATCTTCACCAACAAAGTAAATCTGCAAAAATTCACGATCTTGATGAGCACTTGGCAATAGACTGCCTATGGAATGATATATTTGACCTCGTACTTTGAAAGTTGGTATAAAGCCGTGTTGGATGACTTGTTTAGCACCAAAAGATTGCTAATGACGCATGCGCACGCCGCTCATAATGAGGGAAGAACTGGTATTGCTTTCGCCTAGCCTGTTTTACCAGTTGTACGGAAGAAATAATTCCTTTAAACTGTAACGGTAAACTCACTAAAAATATAAAACGGTAATAATTCTCCTTGATAAAACAATATTCCTATGTTAAAAAATGTCGCGAAGAGGTTGATTCGAACCTGTATCCTTGCAGTCTATAGTCTGAAGACTTAACCCTTGCAAGTTGAAAAGTGCCGCGGCCATTTTTATAATAAATGACTGACCACTCCAAGACGAAAGAGGTGGCGATTTCAGCGGTGACTAGTGGAAACAATTGGAATTTACGATCCGAATGAAAAACCGAATGCAAACGGAAACAATCTGTTGTAACGGTAGTTGACGACTATCGAATAATTCGGTAGTTTTCATTCGATTGTCCCATCACTAGACCACAGTCCTGTAATAGAATTTGGTGACAACGGACTTAACATCGGCAGTCTAGATAAGTACGCAAGTTTTCATTATATTAATACTTGTATATATTTCTATTTTTGTCATTACTGTTCATGTTATCACTAAACTTTCTTTCATTGACAAGTTTACGCTACGTAAACAATACTGTACATATATAAGATTGTTTTTAAAGTGATTTGATAGAATCGGAGGATGTTCTTGTAGGACGAAAATTCTTTGTATGTTATGTTTTTACAAGTATGTTTATAGTGTTATAATTTACATTGTATTTGCTGTGTGTTTGACAGACTGAAAAGCCTTTGTTACATTTAACTAAGTCAACACTGGAATACATGGCTTCATTCTTAACAAAAAAAATCTCTTCAATCTTAGAAAAGAAAAGGAAAACTTGGTTGAAACTGATGGAGGAAACAGATTTCTCAGTTAATAGTCAAAAGGCTAGGAGACTTCTGAAGAAACTGAACAGTGACCCAACCAAATGTTCAGCCCATGCTAATGTTACAGCCAATCATATTGCTTCACAGTTGCTTAATAATGGTAAATCAGAGTCAAAAATTGTGACCGGGGAATCGGAGGCTATCAGTATTTTAGCCAGACCATTTAATCTCAATGAATCGGGAGATGGTATTACAGTGTGCAAAAGTGGTAAAGCCGCAAATTTGGACGATATCTGCACTGAGCAAATAAAGCACTTCGGTTCTGGAACTGAGTTGTGGCTCGTGGAATTATTTAACAAATGCCTAGCATCATCCAACATCCCAAAGATTTGGCGGAAGGCACGGGTGATTGCAACCCTAAAACCAGGCAAAAACCCTGAAGATCCAAAAAGTTATAGACCAATATCTCTTCTCTGCCACTTGTATAAAATCATGGAACGAATGATTTTGAATCGCCTTACTGAAGTTATTGACCCACTTCTTATTCCACAGCAGTCAGGATTTAGACCTGGATTTTGCACCTAACCCAGCACATTGAAGATGGCTTTGAGTTAAAAAAAGTCACAGGCATCGCATTTGTTGATCTCACAGCGAGGTATGACACGGTAAATCACAGACTCCTGTTAAAAAAATTCACAGTCTTACTAAAGATCTTGAGTTAACACGACTGGTAGCTACACTTTTTCATAACCGCCGATTCTTTGTTGAATTTCAGGGTCGGCGAAGTCGTTGGCGAACTCAAAAGATCGGCTTGCCTCAAGGAAGTGTACTGGCGCCTTTGTTATTTAATATATACACAAATGATCAGCCACAGCCTCAAGACACCAAGCGTTTTATCTATGCTGATGACCTTGCTCTCACTGTCCAGTCAGATAGTTTTGAAAAGATAGAATGCACCCTGAAAGCTGCCCTAGAAGAACTTGGCAACTACTATGATCAAAACCAACTTGTGCCAAACCCGAGCAAAACGCAAGTTTTTGCATTCCATTTACGACATCGACAAGCCAACAGGAAACTCGTTCTGACATGGAATGGAGCTACGCTAGACCACTGCTTCCATCCCAAATACTTGGGCGTCACTCTCGATCGCAGTCTCACCTTCAAGGTGCACTGTATGAATGTAAAACAAAAGGTCTCTTCCAGGAACACACTACTTAGAAAGCTTGTTGGATCTACTTGGGCACACATCCACAAGCTGTTAGAACTACTGCACTAGCCTTATGTTACTCCGCCGGTGAATATGCCTGTCCAGCGTGGTACAAATCTGCCCACGCAAAACAGATTGATGTGGCACTCAATGAAAGCTGTAGAATAATTACTGGTGTCCTGAAGCCAACTCCTCTCGAGAAAATCAATTACCTTACCGGTATTGCTCCTTGTGACGTCAGGAGAGAGGTTGCTGCTAACAACGGAAGGCTTAAAACAAATTTAATGCCTTCACATCCACTCGTTGGATACCAAGCTGCCCAACGAAGATTGAAGTCCAGGAAAGCATTTTTAACATCTTCAGAACACCTGGAAGAATCATCTGACAAAGTCAGGATTACCAAATGGAAACAAAAGACCCCTGGTCTTTTGAAATGGATGGAACCACAGGAAATGTTGTCTCCCGGTCACACCGAGGACTGGTTGACATGGAGGTCCTTAAACAGACTGCAGTGGGTAGAACCAGAGCGACTCTACAGAAATGGAAATTCCCCATCGATACGGCCTTTTGTGACTTTAGTGAACTTCAGACAACTGAACACCTGCTATGTTGTTCCTTGTGTCCATCAAACTGCACAATGGAAGACTTGGTGCTGGTTAATCCAAATGCCCTTGAAGTGGCCAAATTTTGGGCCGAATCTGTATGACATACACTGACTGACAGAGCAAATGCAACACCAAGAAGGAGTGGTCAGAACTTTATGCCAATTGCAGGGTAGACTGACGTCACTGAGGTATGCTCATGATGTGAAATGCGCCGCTGTGCTGCGCACGTAGCGAACGACACGGCGTTGGCGAATGGCCCACTTCGTACCTTGATTTCTCAGCCGACAGTCATTGTAGAACGTGTTGTCGTGTGCCACAGGACACGTGTATAGCTAAGAATGCCAGGCCGCCGTCAACGGAGGCATTTCCAGCAGACAGACGACTTTACGAGGGGTATGGTGATCGGGCTGAGAAGGGCAGGTTGGTCGCTTCGTCAAATCGCAGCCGATACCCATAGGGATGTGTCCACGGTGCAGCGCCTGTGGCGAAGATGGTTGGCGCAGGGACATGTGGCACGTGCGAGGGGTCCAGGCGCAGCCCGAGTGACGTCAGCACGCGAGGATCTGCGCATCCGCCGCCAAGCGGTGACAGCCCCGCACGCCACGTCAACCGCCATTCTTCAGCATGTGCAAGACACCCTGGCTGTTCCAATATCGACCAGAACAATTTCCCGTCGATTGGTTGAAGGAGGCCTGCACTCCCGGCGTCCGCTCAGAAGACTACCATTGACTCCACAGCATAGACGTGCACGCCTGGCATGGTGCCGGGCTAGAGCGACTTGGATGAGGGAATGGCGGAACGTCGTGTTCTCCGATGAGTCACGCTTCTGTTCTGTCAGTGATAGTCACCGCAGACGAGTGTGGCGTCGGCGTGGAGAAAGGTCAAATCCGGCAGTAACTGTGGAGCGCCCTACCGCTAGACAACGCGGCATCATGGTTTGGGGCGCTATTGCGTATGATTCCACGTCACCTCTAGTGCGTATTCAAGGCACGTTAAATGCCCACCGCTACGTGCAGCATGTGCTGCGGCCGGTGGCACTCCCGTACCTTCAGGGGCTGCCCAATGCTCTGTTTCAGCAGGATAATGCCCGCCTACACACTGCTCGTATCTCCCAACAGGCTCTACGAGGTGTACAGATGCTTCCGTGGCCAGCGTACTCTCCGGATCTCTCACCAATCGAACACGTGTGGGATCTCATTGGACGCCGTTTGCAACCCCTGCCCCAGCCTCGTACGGACGACCAACTGTGGCAAATAGTTGACAGAGAATGGAGAACCATCCCTCAGGACACCATCCGCACTCTTATTGACTCTGTACCTCGACGTGTTTCTGCGTGCATCGCCGCTCGCGGTGGTCCTACATCCTACTGAGTCGATGCCGTGCGCATTGTGTAACCTGCATATCGGTTTGAAATAAACATCAATTATTCGTCCGTGCCGTCTCTGTTTTTTCCCCCAACTTTCATCCCTTTCGAACCACTCCTTCTTGCTGTTGCATTTGCTCTGTCAGTCAGTGTATATTGTTGTGGACCGTTTACTTGTATATATTTGTGTATATAGTTTGTTTCTTTTAAATCTAGTATTATTCTATTGTACTTCTGATTCGAATAAAGAAAGATCATTCACTTATACGTTTCAGGTGTAATAATGACCATCTGCATATCTTTTAGCTTTGGTGTTTGTATGTTTGTTTGAGTTTTATAGCTTGAAAACTACTGGATATATTTCAACCAAACTTCATATTTAGAATCCACCTGTCCTTGGGTAGGTTTTAGGGCCAATATTGTTTCTAAATCCCTGAACTGACTGGGGTTTATACAAAAACCGAAACCGTGATTTTGCACGTCCACAAAACATACACGACCAAACTTGATGAAAATCCATCTGCCTTAATGGAAATTAATTTCTAAACCTTTTTCCTCATGCGCAACATTTCGATATGAGGATTAATAAGGGAGATATCATTGACGGACGTTTTTTCAGTACAAGTCCCACCGGACTTAAATCAAAAGTGGGTGCGTGTAAAGCGTATTTCTTATAACTTGACAACTACTGGAGATATTACAACCAAACTTCATATTTAGCATCCACCTGTCCAAAGGTAGGTGTTTAGGTCCATACCATGTCAATTTCCCGGAATGGGCTGGGATTTTAAAGGGAATCGAGACAGTGATTTACTCTTCCGCAAAATATACAAGACCAACCTGACTGGAAATCGACCAACCTTTATGGACATCCATTTATAAAACGTTTTCCTAATGTGCATTTTTTCGATAGGAAGATTAATAATGAGATACCATGAACGGTCTGTTTTGTGGGCGGACATAGCTCAAAAGTCGTTGTACGTGGAGCAGATTCCTTATCTATATAAATAAAATCATAACTACTGTGTCAGTCCATTGACTATTTTGGGGAAATTCTCGAACAGTTATCGTTTCAGGTGTAATAATGACCATCTGCATATTTGTTAGCTTTATTTTCCTGAAAGTCCTCGTTTATAACCCACCCCATCTCCCAAAGCGAGATTGCGGCACAATCTGCCAGACGAGCTAGAATATTGAAATGTTACGACATTATATGTCTTAGCTTGCAATCAACGGAAAGTTTCCAAGATATTTAAATATTTCGCTTTTAAACACCTAAACATATTGAAGTATTGAGGCAATTTTAATGACGGCGCAGACCTTCATTTCGAGGTATTTCGCGGCTAAGCGGTAAGTCGTATCACAAAACGGATATCACAATCACCGTTCAATTTGGATTGATTTTCAACTTTGGTCCCATGACATTTATCGTACCTCTGTTCCTTATACGTTACATTTTGTCTCTATTTCCCGATTGTACGTACATTTTGCACTTTGTACACGTATAATTCACAGTTTGAATAACTTATACGAACGATAGAATCATCTAATTCTGCACGAACACTGATCCACCCAATATCCATTTGTATTTGTGAGCCAAATTCTGTGTTTATAACTGTCACATAAGCATCCAAAATTAATGCACTGTTAGACCTTAGACAAATTTCACCCTACTCAACGTTTCTAATTAAATCTTACCCATAAATAGATGAAATAGGATAAAATATCACGAGACTAACTATTTATACCGCTAAAGGCCGGTCTCCACTGATTAACATTTATCACCAACATGTTAAATTTAACATGTTACAATTGACATGTAACTTAATTGTGATTGTGTCTTCCAATTGACTTTACGTGTTAACTCAGAATGTTGAGGTTAACACTTTTAACATGTTGGCGTGTTTCCCGCTTCAAGTGGAAAACATGTCAAGTCAATTCGTTGTTCGTGAGATTTTGGCCAGCTTCGGCAACTTCCTTGCCGTTTCCATGCTAACAGACGTGCTTCTCGTGATGCAGGATTATAGTTACAACACTCTGCAACACTCATTCTCTTTGTTATAAGCTACAAATACAGTACCGGTACCGGTACGCGCACGTGTGTCGTTCTCTCTGCACTATACTAATATTTATAGTCAGAAATTGAGTGGAGCAAGATTACTTTGGACTTAATTAATTATATAATATAAAGGCCTTGTTTGTAGGATGTCTCATCAAAGAAATACAGATGTAAAGCGAAGAAGGCCGACAGTTTCCAGGAACTCTAAATTATCTATAATTGTTCCCGCGAGTGCAATGAAAAAACCTAGCGTCCCTCCGCTCCCAGTACTGTCGAGTAATGAAAAAATCAGAAGTCGGGTGCGGGAGCGGACGAAGTTTATACTTCAAAGTGGTTTGCTTTTGAAGCAATAAGCAGGATGAGGGGTGGAAATGTGTCTAGTAAAACTACATTTCTAAGTCATAACAAGAAGCAACAGTGGCAATAACAAAGGGCCAAATCCTCTTCATGTGAGTTCATTGTCCTTATTTGAAAATACTAGACACCACCTAAATGTATTACCACAAATTGATATGATGAACTACGTAGGGCCTATATATAACCAAAGAAAGTCAAGTTTAGCATATTTACTAAGTGTGGACACAATGTTAAATGAAACAGTATTCAACATTTAACATTGAACATGTTGATGGTGTCGCCAGTTAATATTGAACACTTTTAACATTTAACATGTTGTTGTTAAATGTTAATCAGTGGAGACCTGCCTTAAATAAGGCGTCTTATGATACAATCCATTTGTCGATATGACGTATCGTTCAGCAGCAGTTAATCTGTAAATGAAGGTTTGTAATATGTAAGCATGCATATACTTCATTATGATAATTATCTAATTGACCGTACCTGTTCGCTACACAGCTAAGGAGTTTGAGCCTCCATGGACGTTAACATACTCTTGCTATCTACTTAATATGGACTCCATGAAAGTAATAGTATAGTAGTCATGGTGATGTTTGGATGATGTTGTAGCAGATTATGATTATTTTGTAAGAATAAATCAGCAACCTATGACATTTCAGTGTTCTTATGAAGTAAAACATTACAAAATGGTGCCGAAACCCGTTTGTGGAACAATCAGCGGCAAAAAAGAAGCGGACGGCAACAGTAAGCAGCATCACGCAACATCGCCGTATCAACAAGAAACCAGCTATAACCCAAGTAAGATCTCTACTTACATTCAATTTCTTAAGCAATTTGAAGGAATATACGAAATTATGTACATTACGAACAGACTCACTTGAAGTGTTACGAAACATCAGTGGACGTTTCAAAGTGCGTCGTAAAAACAGTGAATATTACAAGAGTGAAAAGCCTCTGTTGACAGGATCAGTACTATACGAAACCAACGCTTAAGATTTAACCGTCGTAAAAACATAATACGGAAACCCGGACTGTTTACGAATGCAGTGTAACTTCAGGTTGCAGTGAAATACCAATTACATTACAGATATAGGTTGAAGACAGGAATACGGTTATGTCCATGTACGTAGTGTGTGTTATTTTCGTTAAAGGTATTCGTGCATAATTCATTTCAGTGAAACTTGGAAAATACGAATATTAACGCACCTACTGCTCACTTTACAGTTTCAAATGCAAACATTTTACAAACTGAAAGACGCACTCGAACAGCAACCAGATCGTCGGAAACTAGACTCATTCAAAGACTACGAACAGCGATCGAAGATGGATATGATGACATCGAAATGGAAGTATTAGCGCAAAGATTACACGAACTACTACTAGATTTGAGTGAAATTCAGAAACGGATACAGGCACTGCAGGAAGACGATGCGAACGAACGGGATGCAGAAGAGTGTGAAAACCGTCAAATAAAAGGCCGAAAACTAATTGCAATAGTAAACAAGAAGATCAAAGAAATTAGGTTTCCCCAGCAGCAATGAAACGCAAAGAATGAAACAACTATTCTTCAGTCTGCAATTGTGAGACCACGCTTACCTAAGCTTGAAATTAAACCTTTCATGGATACCTTTTCAGACTGGCCAAGATTTTATCAGCAATTTGAATCAGCAATTCATAATAATTCGGCAATTACGCCAGCTGACAAACATCTGTATCTATGGAACTTGGTAGAAGGAGAAGCCAGATATCTCATCAGTGGGCTGAAAATGTCAGAGGAAAATTACAAGATCGCACTTCAGAAGCTGAAGGAACGCTTCGACAACATTAAATTACAGCAACAGGAACATATCGATTTCTCCCGTACCTTGAGAAAAAATTCAGATCCAACTACTACCGAGTTAAGAAGCATATATAACAGTTGCCAGATGAATATTGCAGCTTTTAAAGGACTTGGGTTTGATGCCTGCATGCTTGGTTCCTTTTTATCTGCAGATATTTTATGTGCCTTTCCAGATGAAACAAAATTCGCCTGGTACACTACGCAGGGCGATGAAGGTAACTTGGATGCCCTGATGAATTTCCTGGATAAATGGGTATTCAGCAAAGAAAAATCAGAGAAGTTGAACGAGTTCAGTCACAGTTTAGGAGAAGGGTTCTCTACAACAATGAATCTACACACCAGTCAATACAAGAAAGAAATAAAAGGGAATAAGCATACTGAACAGCAAAATAATCCACCTAAACTAACGTACGGCGATGAAACAAAAACAAACCCAATCACATGCGCCTTTTGCGACAGAAGAGGCCACTGGAGTAACGAATGCCATAAAATAGTCTCAGTTGCAGCCAGATCAGAAAAATTAAAGAAAGATGGACGATGCTTCATCTGTTTAGGCAAAAACCACAAAATGAAAGACTGTAGAAAGAAAGATCAGAAATGTCGAGTCTGTAATAACACAGGATATCATAAATCCGTTTGCAAGTCACTCTTGAATACAATAACGGCAGTAAACACAGGGGAGTCACTTACGAAAGAAACAATTGTTACAGCTGTCCATACTACAGAGACAAGGAATACACAATTGCATGGTTTTTTTAACACAGATTTAGTATGGATTTCTGATCGCAATGGCAATCAGCATATGAGAAAAATACTACTTGATGCCGGAAGTGAACACAGTTATATCGTCAAAGATCTAACAGATAAACTAAACTTGAAAAACATTGGAAAAGAGTCCTTAATTATTTCAACGCTTGAACATCGCGGTAAAGCAACAATACGCAACCGAGTACGATTTCAACTTACAGGAGCAGCCATGGGAACTGCAATCAAGATAGAAGCTTTAGAAGCTACACATACTTTTCAAGCTCTGAGACCAGTCCCAATGGATATTAGGCAACAATTCAGCAGTTTAAAATTTGCAGATGCGGATGAAATATCGAAAAACATCTCTATTGGAATATTAGTTGGCGGTGATTACCATGAACGTATCTTCCAAGATGACATCATCCGCTTATCAGACTCGCTCACCATTCGCAGAAGTATTTTTGGTTGGATTCTATTTGGAAGTCGCACTGGGATTTCGATAAAAGAAACAAATTCATACTTCATTCACTCAGAAACAGACAACCTATTGAGAAGATTCTGGGAACTAGAGAGCATCGGAATTAGGGATGACGAAACTCGCAAATTCACTGCCAAGGAACAGAAGATCTTGACAACAACCAATGAACAATTTGCGATAACTGAAAGACGGTAAAGTATTCCTAACTTGGAAAAAGGATGAACCTAATATACATGACAACAGGAATATTGCGTTAAAGCGTTTCGATAGTTTGAAGAAGCGATTTGCAAGAGATAAGGAATACGAAGAGCGCTATGTACAAGCAATGCAGAAACACATTGAGAACGAACAAGTTGAATTCTGTAGTGAGGAATCACAAAGAGGCAAAACATTCCTCATGCCACATCATGCAGTAATTCGAGATGATCATGAAACGACCAAAGTGAGGATCGTATTTGACGCTTCTTCACATGAGAAAGGCGAATTGTCTTTGAACAGCAACTTAGAATCTGAATCCAGATTCAACAGCAATCTTACTTCGGTTACGAACGTTCAACAAATACATTGCAGCAGACAGGAATCAGAGCTTTTTACATTTGATTCTGAATGAGAAAGACAGAGATTCCACTCGTTTTTTCTGGTTTAAAATGATTCGTTCAGAAGAAGGGTGGCTGAAAACCCGTATTTGCTGGCAGCAACTTTAAGACAACTAGCAACGGTAATGAAAGACAAATATCCAAACACATTAAGAATTCTAGAAGACAACGTGTATGTTGACGATCTGGCAGCAGCGGAGACACGGATGAAGAACTGATAGACATTTATACAGAGATGAAAAATTGTTTCAACGAGATCAGCATTCCACTTTCCAAATGGTTATCAAACTCAATAACAATGAACCAGATGTGGCGAGAAATGAAAGTAGTAGTCCGCCAAAATACACCTATTTTAGGCATTCCAACTGATACGGATACAGATGAATTCTACTTCTTGTTCGGGAATACCGTAAGTACAGCAGCACTCATCCCCTGTACTAAAAGAGTTGTCCTGAAGACTGCAGCAAGAATTTACGATCCATTAGGCCTCCTATCACCAGCAACAATTACAGGAAAGATTATTTTCCAAGAAACTTGGCTGAGAAAGCTCGACTGGGATGAGCTTTTGCCACATGATTTAGTTCAGAAGTGGAACCGCTGGCTAGAAGGTTTAAAAAGTCTACACACAGTTAAAATTCCACGATGAATAGGATCTTGGATCAAGCAATACCAGAGCAGAGAATTGCACATTTTCAGTGATGCCAGCGAACGAATATATGGCGCAGCAGTTTACATCAAGACGATCATAAACGAACATGTCAGGATCGAATTAATCACAGCCAAAAATCGACTCGCACCAGTTCAGAAAATATCCTTACCACGACTAGAACTCATGGGAGCTATCATAGCAGTTCGTTTTTCGGAGTATGTCAAACGTGAACTACACTTGGAATTACACCACGTCCAATTTTGGACCGATTCAACCATTGTATTACACTAGATAAGAGGAAACGCGTCGGAATGGAAGGTGTTCGTCTCGAACAGAATACATGAAATTCATCGAAGGTCACACCCAACACAGTGGCGTCATTGCCCCGGCAAGGAAAACCTTGCAGATTATATAACACAAGGGCTAACAGCAAATCAACTGCGTGAAATTAACTCATGGTGGCCTGGTCCAGACTGGCTTGTAAAACCAGAAGAGTATTGGCCGAAATCAGTTAAAATATCAAAAACAGAACTTGATAAAACAGGAACAGAACGAAAGAAAACAGTTTCCTATGTTACCGCAGCTAAACAGACAGAAGCGATTTTCGATATTACAAGATATAGCAGATTAACCAAAGTTCTCAGGATCACAGCATGGATTTGGTGATTTACACGAAATACACGCTATCAGGAAAAAGGGTTAGGCCCACTCCAATTAGACGAAATCCAAACTGCAAAGCTGTTTTGGATTAAACATTCACAGAGAGAATCGTTCTCAGAAGAAATAGAAGCACTACAGAAAATGTCAGAACTACCCACGCAGTCCAAAATTAGAAACTTTTCTCTATTCACCAAACATGGCATTCTTAGAGTTGGTTGACGTTTACAATTTGCCAGTTTAGATGAAAACGTGCAACATCCCATTATTTTAAATGGTGACCACCATTTCACAAAACTGTTAGTAGAAGAAGAACATAAAACTCAATTTCATGTAGGAACTCAAATTTTTTTGAGTATTTTAAGGACGGACTTTTGGATACTTCGAGGACGACAGATCATCAAGAAAATCATTAGACGGTGCTTACCGTGCAAAAAACTGAAAGCAAAGGCAGCTTCGGAAGTTGAACCCCCTCTTCCGGCAGAATGCGTAACTCCTAGCAGACCATTTGAGACCACTGGTGTGGACTTCGCCGGTCCGTTATATTCCAAGAATGGAGGCATTTTACGGAAAATATACATTGCATTGTTCACATGCGCTGTCACACGCGCTGTACACTTGGAGCTTGTGACAGATATGAGTACGGAGAAATTCATTCACGCCTTACAGCGATTTATTGGACGAAAGGTTAATGTCGAACAATTTGGTCCGATAACGCACGAGCATTTAAGAAAGCTGAAAGAGAACTTAGCACATTATGGGAAAATCTGAAAACAGAAGACATTGTGCATTTTTTGAATGGTAAAAATATTCATTGGCAATATAAAGTCGAACGCGCTGCTTGGTGGGGAGGATTCTGGGAGAGAATGGTACAGACAGTGAAAAGCTGTTTGAAGAAAGCCTTAGGAAGCAGGCGGTTCGATGATGAAGAAATTTACACAGTTCTTGTCGGAATTGAAGCAACAATGAACAGTAGACCCTTGATGTATGTGGAAAACGATCCTCAGCATCGTGCGCTGACACCAGCACATTTTCTTATTGGTGATAACACAACAAGGCTACCAGACAGAAAGACCAATGTTGAAGATGGTACCAAAACAAAAGAAGATATGAATCAGTTGTGGATAGAAAAACAGTCTGCACTGAACAAATTTTGGAAGCAGTGGAGGAATGAGTATCTATTGGATCTAAATCGTTTCCATGAAGTTCAGCAACGGAACCAGAATCGTCCACTTCTTCAACAAGGAGATCTGGCGCTGCTAAGTGACGATAAACTACCAAGGCAAATTTGGAAGCTAGCTAGAATCTCCAAACTCATCATAGGACGAGATGGGTAGATCAGGTCCTGTGAGCTGACTGACAAAGAGGGGAGAGTGTTTCGAAGACTCATTCAACTGGTACATCCATTGGAGTTGAGCAACCGTGATACGGCTCAAGGGGGGGGGGGTGGAGAATTATCTAATTTACCGTACCTGTTCGCTACACAGCTAAGGAGTTTGAGCCTCCATGGACGTTAACATACTCTTGCTATCTACTTAATATGGACTCCATGAAAGTAATAGTATAGTATAGTAGTCATGGTGATGTTTCGATGATGTTGTAGCAGATTATTATTATTTTGTAAGAATAAATCAGCAACCCTTGACATTTCAGTGTTCTTATGAAGTAAAACATTACACTTCATATGTCGATCAATATATAATCATTTAAGTTGATTTTTAGCGACGTAGAAAGGCGTGTCTACTGTTATAATTAATTTTTTACAAATCGATAGTGACTCTCAGCAGGAAGGCGTTTGCTATTGTCATCATTGCTGGCCACGTCAACTTTGACTGGCAATAGGAATGGGATCCTTCTCCAACTCCTGTGTAACTGGCAGTAGTAAGGAGGACTGCCATTGTAATTTATAATTCCCTTCTCGATTCGACTGGCAGAAGTCAAGGGAGAATGCAACTTCGTTCAAAACTCCCCTAACAGATTGTGTTTGTGAGTAGGCAAGTTTGTCCGCCATTATTATCAAATTTACCCATCTAAAATGCTAGGGAAACTGACCAACTAGGTGTGAATGACATAGAGAATTACAACGATAACAGCATCACTCAGTTTTGATTTGCAGTAGGAAAATGCATGCATCATAATAATAACTCCTCAACTTTAATCTGTCTGGAAATAGGAAAGGGGACCTGCCATTGTAACGAAAACTCCCCAAATAGACTGTGACCACGCAGTACGTAATAGGGCGTGCCATTATACTGAAAACTTCCCTACTCGATTGTGAATGGCAGTAGACAAATTAGCCTGCCGTTATCATCGCAATTGCACAACTCGCACTTTAAATTGGAAACAACGTATGGGAACCTCCCCCCTGCTCTTTCTGGATAACGATAAGAGACATGCAATTAAAAAATAAACTTATTCACTGCTTGTACAGTAATGTACCGTACTTCGATATCCGTATACAATGCAGAATACCGTAGCGAAGCATGGTTCATTTTCTAGTTAAATATATATATTCGTAATTATGCATTTAATTGTGCATTAATATGCAAAACCAAACCAAATCCCTTGGCGTAACCCGATGGGCCTTGGTCTACAACGCGACCACTGCTCATAACACAAGGACAGCGCAAGGAATCCTCTCAGTCGTTATTTTGAATTTTATCTAATAATTTCTGCTGTAGTTGGAGCCGAGGTCCGGATAGCCCTCATATCGTCACTTGAATTTTGAAGTGAAAATAACAACTCAGGATTGACCCGGGACTCGAACCTCAGTCTTTCAGTTGAAAGCCAGTTATTAAACCTTTGGGCTAATCATGCCCCCTCCCCAATATTTCAAGAGTACTTAAATGTATAATAATCTTGGAGAAGCCTTCTAAACTGATGTCTCTCAAAAGTGGATTCATAGATACGTGCGTGGATCAGCTTAAAGTGAATCATGTAAAATTGTGCATGCTAATCGTCAGCGTTTATTCGTCTCCTCAAGTTACGCAGCTGCTCGACTATGGGGTATGTTCCGAGATAATTTGATCATACTATGAAGACAAAGTTGGAATTCAGGAGGACGAATTGGCGCAAATATAAGAAGAGGAATTTAGGAATGGAATTATTAATCACGGGAGAAGTTCAATGAATTTCGAAGTTCTTTGAAATCATTTAATGAAAGTCTTTCGAAAGGGAATCTGCCACCTTAGCGCCATCCCCAAATGCAGATGACTGATTTATCGAACAGAACGTCAGTTTTTAGCTGTGTTACTGCACGCTGTTTATATTCGCTTTAAATAGTACCGCAGTCGTAATTTATATTTTCCCCCCATACTGTTTGAACATGTGCGATTGATTTCCATTTTGTAATCACCGATTTATGCAGCCGTGATACTTTGGTGCATTTAATACCTACCGTATATTAATAAAACTAACGTTTAAGAAGCATCTAAACAGTGTTAAGATGGAGGAGTCACGAAAAGTGGTATTGCGTTACATTTAATCAAATTCTCAAGTGTTTTGGGGGGACACTGTTGGAAATGTGGTGATATTTTGTTTTTAATGCTTTGCAGTCCGCGCACAGCCGTCTCGATCCTCTTATACTGCCTGCTCTATGCCACTATTTTAACACAGGAAGGCGCGACTACCGACATTTCTCCAAGTCGCCGTAAGAGTGCAGCAGTAGACGCACAATCTTCGCTGTTAGTGTGGGTGTAGCACTGTGTTATTGGTGCATGAATGTGTGTGTAAACCTGAGTTATTTCGTACAATAAGTAAACGTATCTGGTCACTTTCGTTCGTACAAGAGATATTTTGTATAGAACTGTGAAATGAATTAATCATGTTATGCTAATAGATATTTCAAAAGTGATTGTAAGGTGTTGGTACTCGTTTCTTTTCGTTTGTGTAAGTCCTATTTTTCGTAGAACTGAAACTTCAGATTCTTTCCCCGAAATATTCAACTGTTGTGTACCATTTTGCCAATCTCGGCAAGGTGGTTCACAGCCAGAAAAGATACGACTCCATGAAATACCGTCTAGAAGGGAATTAAGAGAAAAGCGGCTGTCGGCTTTATCTAGGCAAGGACCTAATAAAGGAAGTTATCCTCAGATTACTCTCGCATCTGTGCCTTTACACCTTATTTCAGAAGGTGATGGAGCCTCCGCGGCTCAGGCGGCAGCGCGCCGGCATCTCACCGCTGGGTTCAGTGGTTCAAACCCCGGTCAATCCATGTGAGATTTGTGCTGGAAAAAGCGGAGGCGGGATAGGTTTTTCTCCGGATACTCTGGTTTTCCCTGTCATATTTCATTCCAGCACCACTCTCGAATATCATTTCATCTGTCATTCATTAATCATTACCCCGGAGGAGTGCGACAGGCTTGGGCAGCCGGCACAATTTCTATCCTCGCTGCTAGATGGGGGCTTTATTCATTCCATTCCTGACCCGGTCGAATGACTGGAAACAGGCTGCAGATTTTTTTTTCAGAAGGTGATTCAAGCCGTGGAGGATAGTGGATTCCTTGTGATAAGAATTGTGACGGACAATCACAAAGCAAACGTCTTCATGTTTAGACATTTTGGACAACGTCAGATATTCAGTCGATAATATTCCAATCAAACTAAAAACAGGAAATCAAATCCTAATTTGCGGGTACTAGGTTCATGTTGATGAAGAGAGGATGGAGTGTGCATTTGTGTCAGCAACATCTCATTGCCTAGAGCTTCGAAACCGCTAAATGGAACTGATTATGCATCAGGACAGAGTAGAAGTTCGATATTCAAAACCTTGTTTTGTTGCTCTGGTGAAGCATATGCAGGAGTTCGCTGAAGCTGCTGTGCCCTATTGTCGACGTCCTTCAAACATTCGAGCTTAATACGAGAACTTGCGACGTCTTCCCTTTCAGAATACCGGGCGAGTTGGCCGTGCGGTTAAGAGCACGCAGCTGTGAGCCTTCGTCCGGAAGATAGTGGGTGCGAATCCCACTGTTGGCAGCCCTGAAGATGGTTTTCCGTGGTTTCCCATTTTCACACCAGGCAAATTCTGGGGCTGTACATTAATTAAGGACAAGGCCGCTTCCTTCCCATTCCTAGGCCTTTCCTATCCCATCGCCGCCATAAGACCTATATGTGTCGGTGCGACGTAAAACAACCAGCAAAGAAAACCTTTCAGAATGTGCTTTTTACAGTGTGAGGTCAAATAATATCAGCAAACTGTTAGTGATATTATCCTAATCAAGTTCGTAAGACCTCTATTTGTTTATATTGCGTAGGCAAGAACACAAAAAGTACGCTACCACTCCAAGCCTTCGTCCAGGGAAATCTTTAAATTGAGCATGAAGAGGCCAACTGCAACTTCATACAGGTAATTTTGCCGATATTTAATATTACTAATGTAATTTACGAGCTTCAGTGAACATATGACCATACTGCATAGTGTTTTGTAGGCTGTCGTCCTTAGAATAAGTTTAGAACATTGTGCGTCTATGTCTGCCATCTAGCGGAGAAATTTTGTCGCAGCGTAGTCGCAAAAAGGCTCGCATAGAGTAGGCAGTATAGGAGGATCGAGACGGCGGTGAGTCCGCGACAACTAATTACAATATGTACCGGTAGGGGGCACTAAATGTAGAAACAGTTGTTTTGGCTTGTGGGAATGCGAATAACTTATTGGTAAACGAGCCCAAATCAACTTCACGAACAGAACAGAACTTATTGGTATAGTAGTAGTAAGTCCTGAAGCTAATGAGTTCGTTATTTGGAACTATTGTCTTTGTCATATATGATATTTTTTAATATTTTTGAGTGATTGGATGACATTTTGAAGTGCAGGAAATACTTTGTTAGAAATTATTGAACTAAATGTGCCAGATTCCCGAAGTAATCTGTCTATAACCTTTGGCATCAAAACAAATCAATACTAAGGTTAATTTGTCTTTATTTTATTGGATTGTCGTTACTGTTAATGTACAGTGTCGGCTCATAATGTTCGGTATACGTTACCAACGCAAGACAAGTTGTGTTGTTAGGTTAATGTTTGCCGTTTCTCTCTTTTCAGATTACTTAAAATCATGTCTGCTGAGCAACAACAGTTTTTTCTAAAATGGAATGATTTCCAGGCGAATATGGTGAATTCGTTTAAACATCTTAGGGATGAGAAGAGTTTTACTGATGTGACGTTAGCTTGTGAAGGCCAGACATGCAAAGCACATAAAATGGTTTTGTCTGCTTGTAGTCCGTATTTCAAATCTTTATTAGAGGTAAGTTATGTAAGAATTATTGTTTACTTTACTTTCTCAGATGTTCTTAAAAAACCTCATTAATTTTGTGAAAGTTAAATGTGCCTAACAGCAGACTTGCTTAATAAAATCAGGTAATTAAGTATTGCTGTATAACAAATTATTCCTGATGTTGAAGGAACATGGAAAATGTAACTAATGTACACATCTTACTGGCAAGACGATAGATAAATGCTTGTAGTTTAGGTTTACAGGCAGTGCTTGTGGCAAGCTATGCTTTCTGAAGGATAGAAAGATGTCATTGTATAGGTATGACATCTAGGAAGCGACATTATGATTGAGGTGACCCACTTCCTGTTAGCAAAATTGATGGTAGAACACTGGCCTTCCTAGCTGAACTGGGCAGGTTTGTTCCTAGCTCAGTTTGATGGTATTTGAAGGTGCTCGAATACATTAGCCTCATGTCGAATTTTCTGGGATGTAAAAGTACTCCTGTGGGACAAGATTCTTACATCTCGGAATCTGTGAAAAACATCAGAGTAGTTGGTGGGACGTAAAACCAGTAACATCATTATTATTAAGTAGCAACATGGATGATTCTGTTACTGATGAAGAAATCTTTTGTAGCACCATTTGTTGTCCTTAATTTAATTAGCACCTACGCTTGCATCAAAAAGTTTAAACTCGCTTCTGAAATTCTTTATGTATTCTTGAAACTGATACATAATTGAGATTTATTGGATTTCTGATCTATTTCCTGCTGCAGGTATTTGACCATTCTGATCTGTTACACACTAAAAATTGTTATTTAATGATATTTAATTATTATTAGGTATTATGTAGGGTATAACTTTACATCCCACAGCCCAACGTTTATAACATTATAAGGAAGTGTAAATAATGCAATTCTTACTTGGGATTCCTTTTAGAGGAGAGATGTGTTCATTGTGATGTCTAGGAACCCACCAACCCGCCCCCAGAAGTAGATTTACTTTTATAACCTAATAAAGAGCAGCATCCGCCATCGTCCATGGCCAAAGTAGCTTCTTGCGTTCTCATTGGTCAATGCGAATGGAATGTGATGTCATTTTATGCTTACAATATTGTGATCTTTTCAATACAATTGGTTTTATGTTGTTAGATCATAATGCTACAACACTATTTTATAGGGACATGTTTTGCTTGAATTTCAAGCATCCTCAGCCTATATAATTATCTCAAGGTTAAGAACTGTCATATTTGATTTGCTTTGACAAATTTGTGCTTAATTATAATTCTAAAATTAAGTAATAAAATATATAAACATAGGAGTTTATGAACACATTAATAGTTTAACAATATGAATGACTATACTAAAATCGAAATAACCGTTAATTCTAAAGATATTGACGTCCAAAACAGTATCTTCAAATGTTGAAAATTTGGCTAAAATTGTTTTCTCAAATTGTTTATTAAAAACAATTGTAATTTAACTTCTACGTTAAAATTTGAGTCGTAATTATAGTTAAAACTTATTGGTGTCTGAAGATTGAAATCTTGGATACTTTGGAATTCAGCTTCAGGTTTTAATTTTGAGGTTTGCTACTGTAATTTAATAGTTTTGAACAGTAAAATGTTGAATTAGTAAGGTTCAACGAACTAGTCTTTTTTTTTACGATCAGATTTTCCGTTGGTAGTAGTTTGTATTTATGAGGGTTTTAGTCCAAACGGACGTCAATCCAAAATCTTGAGGAGTTGATTTGTTTCTTTCATAATATTTACACTGCCAGGAATAAAAATCTATATCCTCAAGGACAAGGTCATTTTATTCACAAGCGATGTGACAGATTGCAGGAGTATCTGATTACATATTCAGACCAGATGAAACATACGTCACAATAAAGGGTGCCCAAACAGATGCATCAATACACAGTGTGCCCCCTGCCCCTGTCGGCAATACAGGTGTGTATTTGCGCGTGTAAACGATAGATTGTCCCAAGCATCTTGCACCTTTTGATGCAGTTCGGCAATGGTTCTTGCAGGCTCAGGAGAACGTGTAAATGTAAGTTCCCACTTCATCGTGCCCATACGTGTTCATTTGGTGAGAGATCCGGTGATGGCCAGGGCAGTTGATGTACACCACGTAGATCCTGTTGAAGAAATGACAGTAGCACAGGGACAACCTGTGCAATGTAGCAGACACTCGTTACGTTACCCTACAGAAACACCAACTGTGACCTCCCCACTCCATGAAGCCTGGGGTGGGATCTGGGTGTCGTGAGCGAATGCACTCTGGAATAGGCCACTCACCAGGTCCACGTCGTACATGTGTAGGTCCATCAGTTGCATACAGACAGATCCTACTCTCATCACTGAAGACAACAGTGCACCATTCTCCTCCCCAGTGGACTCTTACACGACACCAGGGTAGACGTGCTTGGCGGTGTCATGGTGCCAGTGGTAGCCTGGCCAGATGCACACGTGATCGTATTCCTGCTGCAAGCAGACTGTTTCCAGTGGTCCTTGGCGACACAGCAGGTGCAACATATGACTGGATTTCGTCCCTGGATGATGTTCGGTCGGCCACCACTGCTCGCACAATGTGTCGATCTTGACGTGCTTATGTACTACTTGGATATCCGGAGCGTGGTGTACGGGTGTGGGAATGTTCCACAGACCACCGCTGAAAGCAGCAACATACCACCGATACATTGTGTCCAGCACGTGCAGGAATCCGTCGATACGTCCAGCACTGAAATTTAAGATTAAGTTGTGCACATAATATGGTTAATGTTAAAACAAAGTTCATTGATGCCGTTAAGAAAGTTCCAGTTGATGTTTTTAACGCTGAAGGCAAATATTGCACATGAAGGTCAGATTAGTTCTAAGATGCAGCTGGTAAAGTTTCACTGTTCAATGCGGAATGAGAAGTTTGATCTAATAAATGATTTTAAAAGCCAAAATTAGTACAAGGACTGCTGAAGAAACGGGCCGATCAAATGGCATAAGTAATATGTGACTCACCTTGTGCTGCGATGTGTAGAACGTACAGTAGAAGTTTGCTGTAGCGAGTTCGGCATATAACGAGAACTCCGTTATAGCAACGATTTGAATCTGTCCCTTCAAAATTCCTATATTAAACTGTGTATCGTCCTTCGGTTACAGTGAGGGCCCTATCACTGACGCATTCGTTATTACGAGCGATTAAGCGCGCACGATTTTTTCCGCTACCAATATTTATGCACCCCAGCGATGATATTGCATTCTATCGATTACCTTCGGGATCGTTTCTCTCTATGTGCGCTAGCGAGTTCTCTCGTCAACATTCTAAGCCGATGTCAGAGTCGATTAGTAATACCCGTCGACTGCTGTTCCGTAAAGAAAATTCGAAATGAAGGAGAACATATTTTCGTAATAAATGCGTTAATAACGTGTCCGATAACGGTTGTTAACTCGTTAAAAATTAAGGCTGACTAAATGACCGCTTAATTTTGAGACTAAATGCTGCAATTAAGTAAGAATGGGATACACCTCGTGATATGGCAGAGTGCTTAATTGATTTCAGTGGTTAGTTTATATTTTTTCGCATCTGGTTAAATTAAGGAAAGGCTATTATGAAAATTTATAGCGAGAAAGTTATTATTTCTCTACTGGCGCTTGAAGTGTGTTTTCATCATACATATAGTACGTGCATTTGCGAACTCTCTCGTCGACATTCAAAGGCGATGTTGGAGTTGATTAGTAATGGCCGTCGACTGCTATTCTCTAAAGAAAATTCGAAATGAAAGGATAACTCGTTTTCGTAATGAATGCGTAAATAACGTTGCCAATAGCAGTTGTTAACTCGTTAAAAATAAAGGTAAACGATATCATCATCATCATCTTCCTTCCAAGTATTGGGCCATGTGACCCGTTACGGTCTTGCATTTTACTTTTTGCAAGACTTGAAAGCAATCAAATGTCCTTCCGGCGGGTTGCTAGCCTGAAGGAAGTAAGACCATTGGTGAGGCTGCCACCTCTCAGCTAATGGACTAGCTGAAATCACAGCATTTCCTCCATAATGGTTGTAACGGTTATACCGCCGTGACTCTGTCGACAGGGCCTCATCTGTGGGAACAGGTTTTTTCATCTCGGGAAGGTGAGGTTGGCCTTTGTGCAGGAGAGATTATGTCATAATCATCATCATCATCATCATCCTTCCAAGTACTGGGCCATGTCATGTACCGGTACGAAAATTAAGTAAGAATGTGATACACCTCAAGATATGACAGAGTGCATCACTGATTTCAGAGGATATTTCATATCTTCTCGCGTCTAGTTAAATTTCGGAAAGGCTATTTACATGTACATTTTTCGCGAAGAGGTTATCATTAATCTACACGCGTTTCAAATATGTTTTCATGATACATATACGGTTAGGTTAGGTGACGCCGTTTGAAGAAGAAAACTGAAGTGTTTGCAACACCGTGATACCGTATTTCTCGGAATCCAAGACTTTGTTTTTTCAGAATCTCATGCGAAAATTCAAGGGTTGTCTTACATTCGCGGCCTAACAGTAAGTTAATGGAAACCACTGGCAACTACCACGGTAACCACGCTGCTTCTTTTCACACGTGCACACATACACACACTGAAGTCGCTGACAAACGACCGTCTCTTTACTATACATCGCTAGCCGTGACAACCGGTTGTACAGTGCCTGTGTGTAACCCACTGCCTGCTCGATCTGCATCCGATGGCTGCTTATACTGCCTGCTCATTCCATATTCAAACGTGTAACACGACTTACAAACAATCTGCCACTAGATCGCAGCACCAGACGTACCCAGTTATCGCGTGAATAAAGCTAGATAAGCATACAAGCAAAATTTAAAATCTGAAATTAACAGAAAGATTAAAGAATTGTACGCATGAAGTGGTTCTCTAGAGAGTAATAGCTTCAGGACTTTTCAAGAAAGAGATTTCGACGAACAAGAAAACCTGCAAACTTTGTCTGTATGGTACTTCCCTACGTTACTAAGTAGAGGTTTCACGAATTTTGCACCACAGTTTCTGACACAAGTTCCTGGTGCTTATTGTTACTAATACACTTTAAAATCTTACAGTGGCACAAAGAGGGTAGAACATAGCTTTTTATAGTCTGGAGCAGACTTGCAGATTTCTTGCAGTACGATAGAGCTGCCTCAACAAATTTCTGTAGCCCCATAATTAGGCCAATAAATCGTTGCTGGGGATAGCGCAGGCCTCCTGTATCAGACTGTCTGATTAAGTTCATCAATAGGGATGCATTAAATGAGGTGGAAACGTTACTCAAGCACGTGCTGCATTGTTTTTTCTTCGATTACACGCACTAAATAACCACACACTAATACATGGGAAGCAGGTTCCAAAGTGACACACACTGACTCAGGGGGCTCACGAACATCTTCCAGTAAATCAAGTACATATTCAGCGGGGATCACTGGTTCGGTTTCGTCAAGTCCGGGAGAGGGTACTGAGGCAGAAAATTTTGAATTTTGCTTGTGGATAACGTTAGCACCATCGGTAGACATTAAAATACCGGATTTTAGAATTCTCTTTATGGAATTCTGAGTACCGGTAGCCTGGGAGTCAGTCATGTCATTGCACCTTTCTCCCATTCTTATTGAACTAAACACGGCTTCAACTGGATTTCCTGAAAAAGTCTGTGTCATGGAATGAAATACCATGGCATTCTGGTTTCCCTTTCTTTGATTTGCAGAAAGGCGTGCAGCGGTACACCATTTTTAATGTAAACAAATACAGTACTACCCTATTTCCCGCTATTTCATTCCGACAGTTCAGGAGCCGGTTGGTACTGCCACCTGCTGTGTGTAGTTGTAAATGGAGTGTTTCATTTAGTGCCATATTAAAATGTTGTAATGAGCAGGCAGTATAAGCAGCCATCGGATGCAGATCGAGCAGGCAGTGGTGTAACCAAATACAGTAGAGATAATACGCGACACTGAGCGAGATATCGAGGGACAGCTACTGGAGCTCACTCTAGCGGATAGACCTGAACAGTACTGATTCTCTCATAAGAACACGTGTATTTTTGTGTGAAGTTTTTGGTGTAATTTATGCGTTTTATGAGTTGACATAAATAAATAGTAGTGTGTGTCATTCCTTGATATCTCCTCTCAACATGAGGGGAAAGGTATGTGCTGTGTTTGGCTGCAGTAATTACGAAGTAGAGAAAAATGTGCGGTCGTCCTTCAGGTTCCCTCATGACAAGAACATGTAAGTAATATTGTGTTTGCATATATATTCTTCCCGTGACAGACATTTTTATAGTACTTCATAATCTTCTGACCTGCTCAACCCATATTTTGACTGGCATAAAATGTAATACGCATATTTTATTCTATAGTGCAGCAGTTAACCTTCAATACCGATGTGTTGTTGTAGGTGTGATCTGTGGGTTTTGAAATGTCACAGAAGCGATTTCGATAAGGTGTACAAGAAAGAAGGGACGTTACGCTTATATAAGAATTATAAGATCTGTTCAGATCATTTCCTGGCCAGCGACTTTAAAAATCCTCGACTATACAGCCAAGGGTATGTTACATTTTTACTCTAATTGTACGTAAATATTCCTCAAAGCATCACTATCGACAACATTTTCATACTTCTTTTATTCCTCTTCTCAGATTAAAGCCAGGATTTTATAGATTTTCTTTCTGTTAGTAGGCTTCATGTTAAGAGGAAAATTGTCCAGATTTTAATTGTTGATTCATTGCGTCATGTGTGTAAGGAATGTGCTGATATTTTTATTGACAACTGTCTTAATGTGATAAAATGTTTTTTAAATGAGAAAAAAAAACAAATCCAACCGTAAAAGTTCAGGCAGGAATGCTAAAGCTAAAAAAGTAATGCATAAATGAAAGATCAAGCCATTTCACAGCAGCCCATTTCATATCTTGTTTGTGTGTCTAATTTCAGTCTTTGAATAATAACCTTTTAAATAATTCTTCATTAATTTATCCAGAATTGCTTTAGCAACTTCGAAGTTAATATCTCAATAACACTTTCTAGACGTAATTTATTTATCCACTTCCGTATATACATTTCCATTGATATTTGAATTTAGCGCGATTTGTTCAGGTCAAGTCACTAGGAACGCCACCGTCGAATTGTCTCCCATTTTAACAAGGCGAAATCCGTAAGTGTCGCGTATTATCTCTACTGTATGTGGTGTAACGTAACTGGATCTCAGGAAATAGTGATGAGAGAATGGCGTTCTATTAGCCTCTACAAACACGTTTCTCAAATCTGCAAAATGGCATCAAAACATGCGAGCCTTCGAATTCTTAGAAAGGCCATGGCTACTCAGTAGCAGAGTTATAACACGTCTATCGTACTTGACGCTTAGTAAAATTTTTATAGACAGCAGGAATATTTTTGTGAAGGATGCTGTAGTCGTATTTGTAAAGATACGTGGAAAAGGTATTGCCGGCAAATTTTCAACGGGTTCTCGTCAGTATTATGCCAATTTTAAGTTAATGGTTATTAAACACTCGGAATGTAGGATAATTGTGCAGCCACAAGAAAATACGGCATAGGTCTAACTCATTTGGCTGAACCCGGCAAGCGAGACGTGCGTGTAACGGTAGCCGGTTATATCTGACGCTGAGTAATTATAGACAGCAAGAATAATTTCCTGATGGATCGTCGTATTGTAGAGACGCATGGAATAGGTATGCCGGCAAATTTTCAACGAGTGCTCTTCGGTATTATGATGCCAATTTTAAGTTAATGGTCCTTAACCCCACGGAAATAAAGAATATTTGTGCAGCCACAAAAAAGGCATGACGAAAGTCAATGTTCGGCGTCTAAAAATAGACTCGAAATGCGTAGGCCTACTGTACAACAAAGGCATTCATATGATTTTACAAAGTACTTTTTGAGCCAGATTTATTTTTTAAGGAAAAAGTGGGGTTCATCTTGGATTCGGAGAAATACGGTACGGTACTATATTTTTTTCAGAATGAAATTAAACATACACTTTCATGTAGTGTAACTTTTTGATGATACTGATAAATAAAATCATGAATAATATAAATAAAAATATGTAAATAAATAACATTACTCAAAAACTTCATAAAATACTTGAAATAATTAAATTAATAAAATAGTTAATCGAAATGTCCGTAGTATGGGCGCCACAGTTCACCAGAATGGATCCCTCGAATTTTGATAGAGCATGATAAACCTTATATCACAGGGCGTGTACATAATGCTGCGTACTGGTACATCTGCTGCAGGCCTTACCTAACCTCCTGAAAACGACTAAATAGGTAGGAACTGCACCTAGGTTCATCAATAACTCCACTTATTCTAAAATAGCTAACTATATTCTTAACAAAATCCGTGCACGAGCACCTCATCAACACACAAAATTATACATATAATACACACACAAAAGATTGCTGGAAGATTTACAACAACAACAACAACAACAATGAAAACCGTGGGAAAACGAAAGCGAGAACTAAGCTACCATTTGTAGATAGTCCGATGAACAATGTACGTGTATGAAGATAAATACCCTTCACTGTCTCTATATCAATTCGACTTACCGATTCTCATAATCAGCATTTCTAACATCACACAGATATTGTACCTCGTAATACTGTGTTCACAGACTTTAACCACTTGTTGTAAAGATATATACATTTCAGTAACACACGCCTGTCGATCCTCAACATAAATTATGGAAAGTCTGAGATAGCTTTCATCAATATGTAATGCCAGGCCGCCACAAGTGCTACAATACTTAATGCGCAAGCACTCTCCACAATGAGCCACTTTCCACGAACATAACAAGACTACGCTCCACGAACATTTGAAGTCCAGTCCATTGCAGCCGTGTCACTCCAGTACCGTGTATGAGCACCACTTCCTTCCCGTACAGTGTGTCAGTTGTGGTTCTCTTATACAGTGTCACTGGTTGTAGTTGTCTTCCTTCTCGTTCCTTTACAATCTCCCTGGTTGCCGCCGTATGATCAACCTTTATAGATCCCCCTCCTCTCAGATGATACGCCTGGATTGGTGCTTGCCAGCCAATCATGAGTGAACCTCTTGTCAAGAGCATGCCCTGAACTTCTCCTTGCTCCCTAGAGATAAACAAACTCTGGGGTTTATTACACGAGTCAACGAACTTCCCTAATACAACAACAAGCTCATCTCATCAGGCTGGGATATATACATGACTCATGGAATTTCCAGACACAAGTACATCACAACAAACACTGGGGTAGCCACATGACTCATCCAAATTACCAGAGTTATTAAAGCAATGTTTTCCCACTCGTGCAAAACAAATTACTCATACCTACATATGTGGATATCTTCCAGCTTACAAATATAAATGGCAAAATATACAAATGAAATACTGATAATAATAATGATGATAATAATAATAATAATAATAATAAATCGAATACTGACAATAATATCTCTAACTTCTACATATAATTAGGGGGTGTGATAAATGTACTATCACAGTAGTATGAGATTTCGAAAAATAACTAACAAGTAAGCCGTAGTGTGGATATCATCTGCGGAAACGCAAGTTGCGACCAAACTGATTGCCGTTTCATACCAATTTTAATGTGCATAGGGGGTTTTCCGACTTTTATTTAAAAAATCTGATATAACGACAATCCTCTATAGCGAGTAAATTTTTCGCCGTCGTGAATTCTTGCTATAACGGACTTCTATTATAGCTAGTTTTACATGACTGATACGGAGGGAAGGTATGTAGGTATGTATAAGGATTGGAGGGGAAGTGCGTGGTACGTTCTACACATCTCAGCACAAGCATATTACTTATGCCATTTGATCGGCCCGTTTCTTCAGCAGTCCTTGTACTAATTTTGGCTTTCAATATTATGATTTATTAGATAAAACTTCTCGCTCCGCATTGAACTGCGAATCTTTACCACCTGCAAGTTTTTTAATGGCATCAATGTATTTTATTTGCACATTTGCTGTGCTATTTTGAAACAGATCACTTAAAGAGAAAAATGTAATTTTTTTTCGTATTTTCCATACGAACTGATACTTTATTGTTTTAAAGGTTAGTGACATTCAACACCATTGCACCATTTTTAACTCAACTTGGGCAAACTAGCAGTGACATTTGACCTTGAAACACACATTACTGCGGTACATCTCCGAACATGGAACTGGACACATTGCAGGCTGTCCTGGGCAATTTTTACAAAAAAAAAAGGTGTTTTCTCTTGCACAGTCCCTTTTCTTTCTTTGAACATATTGCTGGTAATATGGAACAAACAACACAATTAGGTTTGTGACTTGTTCTGCTACTCTCCAAGAAAGTGCCTCTCCGTCAGGCGCGCTTGAGGTATGTAATCGGAAGATCGTTCTCGTTTCGCCGGCGTACTGCGCTAATACTCTCGTAGAAGTTCCACTGACAGAATTTCTGAAGTCAGAAGCACTAATTGCCCCTTTTTGAAGCTTATTGTACAATATTCTTCCATTCATTAGTGCAGTTTCAATGTAATCGCTAATGTACCGCTAGTCCGATACAAAATTAAGATCTTCCTCGTTGGCACTTTCTTCCGAACAGTCACTATGCACATCATCACTTGTTTCATTGTCCAAATTTACTGAACAGTCTGAATCAGAATTGGCCACTAAAAGATTGAAGATTTCTTCACCATCATTACTAATGTTGTTCCGCGCGCTCATAGCTGCTGAGTGAAGCCTGCTGTCGGCCGGACAGCTGACAGGAATGTTGGCGAGCGGGCATGTGATAGATAACAAATAAACATAGGTCCAGTATTGGCGGCAACGTTTTCAAACAATGCTTAGTACATAGTCAATACATGACTGTAGATGTTTGTATTATTAAATGCGCCTTTATTAAAGAAGCGCGCGGAAACTATAGCAGGAAAGTACCAAGTCAACAAAAGTTGATTACTGCAGCAAATGCTATAGGGAAGTAAGTTGACAAAAGTTGACTTCCGCAGCAGAAGAGTTAAATGTCATTGCTGCCACACATCTTCAGCATTAAGATCAATTAACTAGAAACATTCCCTTAGCGGCATCCAATTGCCTTATTTTAATGTATGGTGTGCACAATTTAATTTAATATCATCGTGACCACCCTTTATCTTCAGTTTTAACTTTGTGAAGGTACACTACAATATTCAAATTCCATCTAATTTTAACTCTCACATGTTCATTTTAATGTCATTGTATTGTACATTGTTTTTGGTCTTATTTGATATATTGTATAATTTGTTAAGGCTGATTGACCTTGTCTACCTTGACCTTAGGTCGAAACTAGTACCAAATTAAATTAACTTGTAATGTAAACACATTGCAAAACTTTGTATTGAAAAAGTGGAACTGATAAAATTTATTTAACTATTAATGGGCTAAGGTGTACAAGCAATTCACCATGGAAGATTGGAGATCAGTCATTTTACCAATTCTTGATTTTGACTTGAAAATTATCGGTCTATAAAAATTTACGGAATGCTGTTGTACTTCAGGTATGCTTTAGTGATGAAAGGATCTTCCAGATTTGAGTGTATTAAGAGACGACCATCAGAAGAATACAATGATTGAAGATTATTTGATAAAGATGACGGTACCAATATGGTCAGTAATTATTGGTAAAGGTTCAAGGTATGAAGGAAGAACAGTACATCAATGTTCTGCAAATTCAGCTGCTTCCACAACTCTGGGATTGGTTCAGTGAAAATCGAAAGCAAACTTTTGTCCAACATTCTATTTGCGATCACTCTTAGAATATAATGACTTACAAAGAATATAATGACTTACAAACATTCAGGTTGTCGTGAGGGAATTCCCTACTGAAGGATTGGTACAGAGAGACAGCCCTCAAGTAATTGGCAACAACTATGTGCTAGCATTCTGATGATGAAGGGCATTAAATTACTCATTTTTACTGTTTGTGTCTGACGTGCTAATATCATCACAGACAGAGATTTAACAGAACCATACATGCTTTTTATTTAGGGTTACTCGATGGTTGTGGGTGTAAAGGCAGTCAAATGAGTTATAAAAAGCAGGACGATGCAGGGCATATTCAAACTGTTAAATTTTACACTTTCCAAATTAAAAACAAAGATTTGTGCTGTACCACTCCGCTTCCTCGATAGTGCGACTCTTACATGTTATAATTCTCATGTTTAGGACCGTATTGAAATGTACAATGAAGTCAAATAAATATTAGTTTATTTTTTCCATCTGTTCAATAAATAAAAAAGGTAATGAATTAAATAAAATTATAGGGACATGTGTCGCCTTTTAATTATGGGCATCTTCAGCCTTAATCTCAAATTGAAAGTTGATTAATCAGGTACCTGATTGTAATTAACTTACATATGAATGTAAAGGAAATGTTGAAAATGTGCGAAATGGTTGACAATATTTATGAAATTCTTAATATCAGGCCTTAATAAAGTCTAAAATACAAATATTCGTAATATTATACACTTTCTTGAATATAGTTAGGAAATTCTTGAAATGAGGCCTTAATGAAGTTTAAAATACAAGTAGTCATGAGTTTATACACTAGAGGAAACTTTTAGATCTTAAACAGATTGAATGTCACTATAATAATCACATTAAGTGGGGTTTATAATAAATGTGAAGTGATAAAACTGTAGTTTTCTAGAAGCATGAGAGAAGAAGAATGCTTGAAGGTAAGTTGCTGTGTTAAATGTTAGCAGAAAAGAATGGCTGTAGTCTCTTGTGTAGAGTAGTAAGGGAAGTTTGGACTGAAGTCCTACAATGTCGAAAGGCCCAGCGCAGGCTCTCTCCTCCATTCCGCCACATCATGTGGCTTGTAAGCTTGATCTCCGCTCAGGCTTCTTTCAGATTCCCATCTCCCACGATACTCGTCACCCGTATGGTATCCTATACCGCGGGAAGTGATATTGCTGGACCCGCCTGCCGATGGGGCACAGCCTGGCCCCATCCATCATGCAACGCTGGGCCATCACCGTGCAGCAGCTTCTGTCCCGGGAGTTCAACGTCGAGATGATCCCATACCTCGACGACTGGCTCATCCATTCCCCAGATCTCACTGACGACCTTATGCGCCAGATTGATGTCTTTCTGACCCATATCCTCGGCATTACCATCAATTATGCCAAGTCGGTGCTGCACCCGACTCCCATTCTGACCTACCTCTGTGTTACCATTGACATCCCTAGTCAGGAGATCACGATGCACTATGAAACGCAACGACCCGCCTCCTTGTGCGCGACCTTCACACGTTCACCCCGGTTCAGCTCCAGCAGGCGGCGGGTTACCTCTCATGGCTCAGTTGAGTCATGGGGTGGCCCGTTTTCCCTGCCAAACACCTCCTCGCAGGCGAATTCTTCTGGGTTCGACGACTACTCACCCTCATGCTCCTGTCCACGCCCCGTCGGATGTCTCCAACGGACAGGATTCTCCGAGTCTACGCCGATGCCACTCCTCAGTCAGTGGCGGCAGTTTGCCTGCAGCTCCAGACAGCCTGGGCCCAGGCCTTCGAGCGACGCCACTCCATCCACGTCGCGGAGATGGCCGCCGCCCTCATCGCAGTCTACAACGTCCTTCAGGATCCCGCTGTTGAGTATTTCGATTGTATTGAATTGTACACAGATAGCGCTGTGGCCCGTTACTCCTTGCAGTCGGGCCGCGGGGTTGTTCTGCATGACCACCCCTTTGTACTGAATCTGTATATCTTGCTTATTAATAAACTTGCACAGACAGGCCTGCGCCTGTCGTGGTGCTCCATCGCCTCGGCCGATAATCTGGCGGATGCGCCCTCTTGGGAAGTGCTGTCCACAGTACACGCGAGGCTCGCCCCGAGAAGGACGTCATTTGGTTGTCGGTCGGCGATGGGGCATCACCTTAGATAACTTTCTTCTTTAGCATGTCTTTCCTCTGGTTCATAAATTTTCTGTGACTACTGGTACGTAACACACTGGTTCATCATAGTATTCCAGCAATTCGATCCCTACTCTGACACGCTGATTTGAATGAGCAGTATGCAAACTTAAAGGAGTACGGCAGAGAAGTGTTCACAGCTGTCTGCGGCCTGGTCATCCAGCTCTGGAACTTTGGACTGTTAGATCATCAGCATAGTACTGTTCGTTAAAAGTGAGGAAATGTGTGGTTTTTGCTTGATCGAGAATTTCATATAAAGGCATTGCTACTGACGTCATTGGAATGCCCTGTGTTCATTTCAGTTTGGAAAACCACTAAGACAGTCTTTCTGAGGATGTAAAAAGGCAGGTGGAGTGTGAGAGTCTGCCATTACAATGAAAATTCACCAACTTGATTGTGACTGATGGTAGGCAAGAGGGCCAGTCCTTACATGAGAAAAGACGTTTGGTGACTTCCCCGTCGCGTTTCTGGGGTATTGGTAAGAGCTATGCAATTTAATACAATCTTACCCATAATGTGTACACTTCCTAACCGAGAATTACGTATACAGTGTAGAATTCTGAAGCGAAGCACGGGTACCTCAGCTAGTGTCCTCTAAAATAAAGTATAATATATATCACCTTTTTAGCCAATGACCTTGAAATTCACTGTCACGTTAATATAAAAGATACAGTATTGCCCGATTTTACATTCCCGCATTTTACGTTTTCGCGTGAAGAACATTTTTTGTTGGTTCTCTCAGATTCCCTATACTTGCAATGTATTAAATTCTTCAAATTTATGTTGTGACATTTCATGCTTCCTGCAATTTATGCCACATCAAGTTGCTCGAGACAGCAAAAGATTCAAGTAAAATGGTGTCTGAACTAACCTAGACGATTCGAGTAACTACGGCATGATGACCAAACCGGACAGTGCGCTCTTTACGACAATGCATGGGCATAAGTAGCCGATTCCGAACATCAGGAAAAGCTACGCAAAGCGTGTGACGACTGTTCACGAGCAGGTTGTCTACTTGACAGATTTATGCAAAACGGATGGCAGTTCTGATGAACGGGTTGCCTATCCAACAAATTATTAAAAAAATATATTTTATTGTCATGGATGTGTTTTAGCACTGGGGGTCTATGTGAATTTAGTGTACCGGGCGAGTTGGCCGTGCGGTTAGGAACGCGCAGCTGTGAGCTCGCATCCAGGAGATAGTGAGTTTGAACCCCACTGTCGGCAGCCCTGAAGATGTTTTTCCGTGGTTTCCCATTTTCACACCAGGCAAATGCTGGGGCTGTACCTTAATTAAGTCCACGGCCGCTTCCTTCCCATTCCTAGGCCTTTCCTGTCGCATCGTCGCCATAAGATCTATCTGTGTCGGTGCGATGTAAAGCAACTAGCAAAAAAGAAAAAAAAAAAAAATTAGCGTGGACAAGAAACCAGAGTTGTGGATGGAAAGTCGACGCTATTTTGGTGGACGGAAAGGCATGTAAAGTGGCGAATATTCTTGGCATTGAAGATTTCAATGCCTCCATTGGCTTGATGGACTGGTTTTGGGAAAGGGATAAAACTATTTGTGTGGAAGATTGCAGGAGCTGACCTAGACGAAAGTGGACTGTTTCTTTGTAGTGTGTTGCCCAGCAAGACTGAGGCATGGTGGGAACGCAAGCCTAAAAATTACTTTTTACATATCTGCACATGGCTGTCTGATAGCACGTCATTAAGTTCCAGATTTTGAGTATTTAAACATGAATGTTTGTGTGATTTCATAGAATCTGGTGTTGTTTTTACAACGAAACATGTCATTCTATTTTAATTAAGTCCTTTCTCTTTCAGGTATAATACCGTTTTCTTGCAGATAGTTTTGGCAGACTGAGGAACCTAACAGCGTCAAAACTGAAATGAAATGGCTTCAGATAATACATTGTTCTTGTGTCAATGAGCAATTTGAAGTTTCACATACTTATGTTGAGATATTGAACACTGAATTAAAAACTGCCTGAATACATTTCTTCAAAACTCCATTTATTGTGCTCATTCTGTAACACTTTCCTTGTGCTATTCCCATCAACCAGCCTTCCTTCGTTGTGGCTGAGTCAGCAACTCTAAGACTGCATGTATATAGATAACTGTTTATTGCTAGATGGCTTATATTTTTTAGTTTGTACTTTACTTGTTTATCGTTATGATTTTTCTCTTTTTACTTTTAAGCTCCGGATTTCTTTTCTTTGTTGAGCTTTGCTTTCTTCCTTTCTTCATTATATGTTTTCCAAATCTGTTATTTACCTTGGTTAACTTTGATTTTATAATAGAATAGTATATGTTTAATTTCCGTGGTTAAATGTAAGAGATGGCCACGAGTTCCCCTTGGCTTCGAGATGCCCACAACAGGCTGTGTCTTTTCTATGAAGAAATTCAATTTTGTTTGGTTACTTGTTGACCATTCATCTTGAACTTTCTGCTCTAGCTTCTTTGTTGCATACAGATTACGATACGATGTACTCAAACTGTGCGCACAATTCACCTTGCTTCTGAAATTTGCTCAAAACCATTCTGCATTCTGATTAACCCAGTTTTCTTTACATTTGTGAAGAAAAGTACCTAATATTTTCAAATAATGATAGTAATGATATTGGCTTTACATCCCACTAACTACTTTTGCGGTTTTCGGAGACTCCGAGGAGTCAGAATTTAGTCCCGCAATAGTTCTTTTATGTGCCAGTAAATCTACTGACACGAAGCTGACGTATTTTATCACCTTCGAATACCACCAGACTGAGCCAGGATCAAACCTGGCAAGTTGGGGTCGGAAGGCCAGCGCCTCAAGCATCTGAGCCACTCAGCCCAGCACTTTGTGTTTACACTTTCCATCTTCATTTTGATAGAAAGCGTATTTTTTTGTGATGAGTGCCAGTAAAATATAAGGCATAACCTGTGGCGATCTTGGCCTGTTGCTCAGTGCAGGGTTAGTGCGACAAATCCTCTTGCGGCTGTCATCTCACTGTCGGATCTCAAGACTAGCCCTGACCTGGCTGGGAATCCAGGTAAGAAGGCGCACATCTCACAATGACTTCTTGCTATTGATACGTACAGTATCTGTGAGCTTGCATTTGGGAGATAGTGGGTTTGAAGTCCTGAAGAGGGTTTTCTGTGGTTTCCCATCTATACACCACACATCGACTATCTTCCTTCCTTCAGTATTATGTACTAGTGCAACATTAAACCGCTAGCAAAAGGAAAAGTAGACCTAGAAAATGTTGGCTTAAATTAACAGCACGAGAGGAAACTGATGCGTCATGTCTTTGTGCGTGAAGAAAGAAGGATGATGACAACTGCATCGTTCCTCCCGATCTCCCGAGCAGTATCGGTAATTTTCGTATTATTTTAAACCCCCGCAAATTTCCTCGTTCTGTCGAATATATGACTTATGGCTGGTCGATAGTAGTTCTAATAATGATACCAGATGGCTGTACAGGGCACGGTGGCCAGTCATGTTCTCCTCTTTGGTCTATAATACAGTCATTGTCTTTGCATGCGAGTCAAGCGAGTAACCTAACCTCAGAAGTAGCACGCCATAGTCGTCTACCCAGGCCAGGACCTGCAGAAGTGTTTGTGTTGTGTCTTAATATTTGTTTCGGCCAAAATGTAAATAAAAAAAAAATATATATATATATAGTCAAGTCAAAAAGCATGATGGCACAACATTTCAAGAAACATACCCCAGGGGGTAAATCTTCGGATAAATCCCTCGTCGTGAATGCCACGGCGCACGAGTCTCGTTCGGATTCTGGGGGAGACTCGACATCATGCAAGAGATGAGTCGGAGCGTCTCGGTGTAACCCGAAGAGTCAAAAACTCAGGCCAAAATCTAAAACCTTTCTAGCAACTTTCAACATAAATTCACTTACAAAAACTGGCAAGCTGAAAACCCTCACCAAAGCTCTTCAGGAAAATCAGATATCCATAATGGCCCTACAGGAAACAAGGTACCCAGATGAAGAGATTTTTGAATCCGAAGGCTACCGATTTTTCAAGAGCAAAGCGCAAAGAGGAATCCTCAATGGAGCTGCGATGCTTGGAACCGCGTTTGCTGTTAGAACCAAGATCCTTAAATTGGTTGGAAATTTCGAACCTGTGAATGACAGATTGTCTATACTCACAATTAAATGCGCCTGCGCCCTAGTTAACGCACATGCTCCTACAAACGATAACAACAAGTCTGATCCAGACGAAGTTGATTATTTCTGGGACCTACTGGATGAAAAATTAAACAAAATCCCCAAACACCATGTCAAGCTTCTTTTGGGTGACTTCAATGCCCAACTAGGTCGTGAGCAGAAGTACAAGAAAGTTATAGGAAATTACCCTGCTCACAAAAGAACCAATCCCAACGGCAAAAGACTGGTGTCCATTTGCGAAAATCACAACCAAGGAGGGTTCAGAAAAGGTCGCTCAACAGCTGAACAGATCCAAAATCTCAAAACGATCATCAGATATTGTACACTAAGATCCAAGCAGTATGTGTCTGTCTTTGTGGACTTTAAGAAAGCGTACGACTCCATTGACCGGGAAGTCCTGCTAAACATCTTAAATGAATTTGGAGTTGATTTGAAACTGCTGGCATTAATTAGAGCCACCCTGACCGATACAAAATCCAAGGTGAAGTTCCACGGATGTCTCTCGCATTCCTTTGACGTCAAAACAGGAGTCCGACAAGGTGACGGGCTCTCCCCGATACTCTTCAACTGTGTTCTTGAAAAGATCATCAGAACCTGGCGGGTGAGATTACAGGAAACCAACTACAGTCCATTGAGAATAGGAACCAAATCCAAGGGGATCGCAACAGACTGCTTAGCATTTGCCGATGATATTGCTGTTCTCTCAAACGACATAGAAACCGCTAGAGCTCAAGTTGAAATTTTAAAGGAAATTGCCGAACAAACTGGTTTGCAGATATCGTTTGAGAAAACAGAAGTAATGACTAACATCAAAGAGGCTCCACCAAAACTCCATACAAAATACGGGGACATCACCCGAGTAGACAAATTCAAATACCTGGGTGAGATAATCATGAAAAATGGACTGGACAAAGAAGCACTTCAGGAGCGAGTACGCAAACTGGAAATAGCCAACCAAACATCCCGCACAATCTTCAACAAAAAATGCCTTTCCCAAAACACCAAGATACGTCACTATGAAACAGTTCTGAAGCCAGTAGTTCTATATGCAGCCGAAACCCTGTCTCTAAATGCCAACAAAGGACTCCTTGAAGAACTGGAGAAAAGAGAACGCAAAATTGTGAGAGGAATCTTGGGATCAAAGTACAGAAATGGAATCCATCAAAAGAGATCCAACAAGGAAGTCGACAGCAAAATAGAGAAAATTCCCGACACAATCAGAAAAAGATGGGCACGATTTTACGGTCATCTGAAAAGAATGGACGGAAGAAAGTTAACTAAAGAAATCTTTCACTTTTTTGATTCAAACCCCAAAACCAAATTTCTCTGGTTTAGAAATACTAAAGAAGACCTGCAAATACTACATATCTCAGCTGAAGAAGCCCTTAACAGAGATCTCTTCCGCAAGAAAATATTGACGAACGGGCTAAACCGAGACGAGCAACCGAAGAGAAAACACGGTGCCCCTTCGACAGAGGAGCGTAAGCAGGCCCACTCACAAAGAATGAGGGAAATTTGGGCTCTAAAGAAGGCCAAGTTCAGTGTCAAATGCAACAAGACTTAACGTGGTCCTTGATGGCCCCAGCGAATTATATATATATATATATACACACACACACTAGATGTAGGTGTGATTTTTCAGTTGCACATGGCGGGAAGTGCGATATACTCAAGCATATGCAAACAGAAAAAAACAGTGTGTCCAGTATGTAGAAAGAAACAGAAACTGAACTTTTCATGTAAAAACCAAGATGTAAGTCCTGTGACAATTGCCGAGGCGTTATTTACGTCATTTATCGTAGAACATAACCTGCCTGAAAATTGTGCCGATCACGCGGGACGTTTGTTTCACGAAATGTTTCCTGATTCGGAAATTGCTAAACGGTATGGGTTGTGCTAGAACCAAAACAGCGGCTATCATTACAGAAGTGTGCATGGAAGAAAAGGCGAAAGTTATATCACATTTGCAGGTAAATGCATTTTCTGTTGCTACTGATGGTAGCAATAGAAGCAACTTGAAAATATATCCTATTGTTGTAACATTTTTTTGAGGCCTGAACTCAATGCCTAATTTAGAAGGGGATGTTACTGGAGCTAACATTGCCAATCTCTTGCTCTCAACTTTTCAGGAATTCCACTTTCCATTAATAAACTGCCCAGCTCTTGGTGCTGATAATGTTGCAGTAAGGGTAGGATTAATCATTGGTGTGGCAGGATGTTTGAAGTGGGAAAATAGTAACATAATCATCGTAGGCTGCTCTTGTCACCTAATTAGGATGCGGATGTGGCGTGCTTGCATCTAAATGTAGATGAAAGTATCATTGATATATTTGATTATCTGGAAAGGAGTGCAAAGAGGAAAGAAAAGTTCAGAGAATTTCAGACTTTACACAACACAGAGATGAGGAAAATTCTGAAGCATGTGCAGACTCGATGGTTATCACTAAGAAGGTGTTTAGGTAGGATTTTGCTGCAGTGGGACCCTTTGGTTACTTTATTCAGGAGCAAAATTGTGAGTAAGGATTCTCAGATGGGAACTTTGAAGATTTACAAAATTCCTAAGCACAGATGTGTCTTGTTTGTCTGAAAAGGTGAAGCATTGTCATAACATTTCACCACACTCCTCAGTTAAAAGGAAAACCCAGTCATCAGTCTCAAAAAAAAAAAAAAAAAAAAAAACCAACTACTGATGACATGCGTTGTCACGTGAAGAACAACTGTTCATGTTATTTTCATCAAATGTATGCATAAACCTGTTTGCCTTTTTCTCTCAACTTTTATGAATATCTATTCAAGTATACCACACATCCACTCATTGAGGCCAAACTATTGAAGAATGTTTGTAAACCCACTCCTCCTCTCTCCTTCATACTCCAGCAGATCAAAATGATGATCGTGTTCTGGTATGCGTTTGACGTGTTTCTCTTCACCATGTGACTACATGCTACACAAATTTCCATTCAAAGATGAAGTTTTAATTAATGCAGAAGTTGTAAATATTTCTGCTATAAGTAAGGCATCATTTTCTAACCTTAGATTTTCCATTAACAAGTTTCCGAACATTGTGACTAGTGAAACGGAACATTTGGATAAAGAAACTGATATTCTGCACTCCCAGTTCTGTAACTTTCAGCTCGAAGAAGCAGACCTAAAAAAAGGAAGAATTGATATTCAATGGGTATTGGTAGTTCATGAAATCAGCTGGTGGTGTACTTAAATACGACAGACTCTCTAAGGTGATGCTTGCTATTTTATCAGTTCCACATAGCAAAGCAGAATGTGAAAGGATTTTTAGAAGAGTCACAAAGACAAAAACACAGTTCAGATCCTTCCGGTCTGAAGAAACTTTGGAGAAACTTTTAAACTTGAAATCAGTTCAGCAAGGCAAGTGCTTTGAGCAAAAATTTAGTTCAGAGTTTCTGAAGAGGGCCAAGTCAGCTACGGGTGTGTTGTAATGTGTTCAGCATGTTGAAGGATGAGAAGTCGCATGGTCCTACAGTTCAGGTATGTCTAGTATTCACATACAAATAATGAAAAATATATATATGTAGGCCAAATAGAATTGTTAATGTATTGAAGAATTAGTACATGTTCTCCCATCAGTGATGTGTCATAATACATTGCGATTAGCTGCTAAATTTCTCCTGATTTTTTACTTTTGAAAGTTGGCATTTCTGCAACATTCTGGGAAGGGTAATTGGTGCAGAAACACGCTTTCTCCATTCGGGCATCCTACGGAATGGAGCGCTAAGTAGCCCTGTCCACAATGCTTTATGGTGAACCAGAATAATAACCGTCAGGGATCATTAGATTGGTCTGTGGATCTCTGTGGAAGCATTACGATAAACTGTAATGTTTGTCCACGTGCGGAGTTGGCAGCCATGTAAAATCATTGACCATCAGTGGGGCAGTGAGAGGGAAGATGGTGTGGCAGCTACTGCTGGCATACAAACACAATGCTAAAAGTTCTTAACACAGGAGATGCTGCTCAAATGTGGACTTTTTAGATATAGACCATGTGAACCACACTCGATGTAGATCAGGGTGTCCTTCGGGTGGGACAGAGAGACCAAAGTAAACGATGTCCTCTGCTTTGTTTCAGGAGAACCCTTCGAAACATCCCATCATTATCCTCAAAGATGTTCCATACAGCCATTTGCAAGCAATTCTAGAGTTTATGTACGCTGGTGAGGTTAATGTGTCGCAGGAACAACTGCCTGCTTTCCTCAAGACTGCTGACCGCCTGAAGGTGAAAGGCCTCGCCGAAGCTCCTCAATCCATAAAACGTGAAGGATAGGATGTGTTAGGTAAGTACACTACTTGAAGGGAGTGGAACCTCAGTCAAATATCTGAACCCACATTTTCTTTGTCAAAAAATATTAAAGTAAATACACTATATGGTGAAAGAGTAGTGTGTACCTCCCTTGATTCAATCAGTGGATGAAGGTGTAATTAAAAACATGGAGATTTTATAAAAAGTAAATTCTCCAGTGCTTCTTACTACCAGACGATGTTGTCTTTTCTTCAGCTGTATGTTGGCTGGATCATGTGTATTGATGGTTAAGATAAACTCTGTTAACATTTTATTTTTGCATTTTATTTTTGTTTCCATTTAATTTTTTCAGAGAGAATGATTACCTAGTTGTACTTCCCCTTAAAACAGAAATGAACAGAAGTCTTGTTTCAGTCGATGTCGGGATGAAGATAGTTACAAAGGGATGCCGATCCAGGTTTTCAGAGTCTCAACAGAGATGACTGTAATAAGTGGCCCACAAATTGGTTTGAAAAACAACCCTGAAGGCCTCACCCCTAAACCAAAATCAGCTATTACTTCACCAATAATATAGTGTGTAAGGTACTGGATGTCAGTTACTTTCCACTGTGTCGTCTAATGAATCAACTGTCCTTCATGTGACTTAAATTTGTTGATGAATCGTTTTATTTTGGAAGCAAAGGAAACTGTTAACAAGTACCTGTAACAACTTACGGATCAGAAACTTGGACAATGACAAAAAAAAGATGAGAGTCGAACACAGGCAGCCAAAATGAGGAGTATGATACAGAAGAGTAGAAGAGACAAAATAGGGAATTAGAAAATCGGGGAGGAAATTGGAGTGGAAAAAATGAATGATAGAATAGAGAAGAGCCAATTAAGATGGTTTGGGCACATAAAGTGAATGAGTGAGGAAAAAATGCTTAAAAGGTAATGGAAATGCAAGGAAGGAGAGGCCACAGGACGACCACGATTGAGATGAAAGGACGCAATCCAATGCAGTATTAGAGAAAGAAATCTGGACTGGGACACAGTGTTGGAGGAGGAATGGTGGAAAGACCGAAGAAAGTGGAGAGGAACCATATTGGCCCCTACCCGTCTACACCTGGATAATGGGAAATGATTATGATGTTGGAGAGTCTGCTGTTAATGGTAAAAAAATGGACCTAATAAAGGGTTCTTTTGGCTCTTGGAGGAGTTTCCGTATTTAGTGGTAAAACTGACGTGCCAAGATACTGGACATTGAATCTTTTTTTATTGTCTTTGCCACTATTTTACGAGTGTTGCCTGACTACAAGTACTAGGTGTACCCAGTTACAACTTTGTGCTGGATCAGTGGCCTCTGGATTCCAAGATTGCAGATTCGAAGCCAGCAAAGGTTTCCAGTCTGGTTCTGTCAACGTATCTGCTGTATCCATAATTCGGATGGAGTTTCTTCTAGTACATAGATATCTTGTTGGTCACTGATAGAATGAGTGCACTTTATAAATTCAAAGAACTTTAGGCACTATTTTCTTACATTAGTGGGGGGTTCTCCTGATCCTCCACTCACCATCATGGTTCTTCTCTATGAAGTACCAGTGTCTCTGCAGCATACCGACCTGTTAACTGTAGTATAGTGATGTTTCTCTTATTATAGATGTCGGTGATGGTCCTTGCAATTTAACCATGTGCGTTTTGTCTGTGATATTCTCTGAAATGAGTTCATTAAGGTACTTTAATTTTGAAACTCGTTCTCAGCATCCAAATTGGGTATCTAGAATGGTAGCAGTTGTGCTAGTCATGAATTCCATTTTTTAAAATTTTTTGAAAAATATTTATTTATTTATTTATTTATTTATTTATTTATTTATTTATTTATTTATTTATTTATTTATTTATTTATTTATTTTCTTCTGTGCAATTCTTCAGGCTTACAATCTGAGTTATTACACTGTAAGTTTTTATTCATCTTCCTATTCAATACATATTCACACCTCTCATTAGGGGGTTGAAAGGTCATGTCAAATGAAAGATTCATACATGTTTCAACCCTATTTATGGGTCATCTTCAGTGAACTTTTTTTCAGCTTTAAAACTTTAAGAACACACTGCAAAAATCATTGAGCTTATTATACAAAAAGCTTATCGCTTTAAATGATGTGATTGAAAATGTTAATGTTCAATCTGTTGATGTGTAACGCCATTGAATTTTCTCGTGAAACTAGTGACTATGATTATCTCTAATTCTAATGTTGTGAATTTGTACTTCAATCTAGGATTGACCAGGCGAGTTGGCCGTGCGGTTAGGAGTGCGCAGCTGTGAGCTTGCATCCGGGAGATAGTGAGTTCGAATCCCACTGTCGGCAGCCCCTAAGATGGTTTTCCGTGGTTTCCCATTTTTACACCAGGCAAATGCTGGGGCTGTACCTTAATTAAGGCCACGGCCGCTTCCTTCCAACTCCTAGCCCTTTCCCAACTCCTTCGTCGCCATAAGACTTATCTGTGTCGGTGCGACGTAAAGCCACTAGCAAAAAAAATTCCAGGATTGAAAATTCTAAACTTACATATACTGTGGTACATGAAAACATAGTGCATTAATGTGGCAAAATGACAAAATATTGAGAATATGTTCTCTTGTCTTGTGTATAAAATTGCAATAAACTTAGTTTATTCTTCTTAGTAAGAAGTAAAATGTATCCTGCAATATTTCTTGATGATAAAAGCGTCAGAATGAAAAAGGAGGTTTCATAACTGCACTAGATTCTAGATTTTTTTTTTGTTTGCTAGTGGCTTTACGTCGCACCGACACAGATAGGTCTTATGACGATGATTGGATAGGAAAGGCCTAGGAGTTGGAAGGAAGCGGCCATGGCCTTAATTAAGGTACAGCCCCAGCATTTGCCTGGCGTGAAAATGGGACACCACGGAAAACCATCTTTAGGGCTGCCGACAGTGGGATTTGAAGCTACTATCTCCCGGATGCAAGTTCGCTGCTGCGCGCCGCAACTCACCCGGTGATTCTAGAATTTATAGAGCATTGTCAGTCATTCTTAATTCAGCCTGCAAGCAAGGAAATGTGTTTTTAGCTATTCGATTAAATCGTGCATATAAGTGATATTTTTTCAAAAACGAGGGAAACTTGCTTTCTGCGTTATCTGGCCTGGCGTGTGACTACAGGTGATCTGTTGTTTGTGTTTTTGCGAGTTGGTGCTGTACTGAGTGGCGGGGAATGTGGGGAAAGCAGGAAAGGGATGGAGTTGGGAGGGGCATCAAGTATATTTGGGTTTTGTTTACATATGATCAGAACAAAAGTGTCTAATAACACATTTTTCTTTCATTAATCTCATTTAAATTCTGGGAAGGATTTATAAATTGATCTATACCAATGTATAGGTCTAGAATATTGAGCGGGGGTCTCGTCTTATTATTGTTAAATCTTGTTCGTGTTAGTGTAATTGTGATTAGTACTCGCGTGATGTTCACTCACTGCAGAAAATCTTGTGTGTTTAGCAGCGTTCTAATGATCACCGTATCTCAAGGTGCAGTTCCTTCCTGTCTGCCTTACATAGGAACTATTGCATGCTTGATATGCGAGTTTGTAAACTCTCATGTTCGTGTATGATGTTTTTGTTGATGGTGTGGGTGTTGGCGGTTTTGAACGCAGTTCTCATGTTTGGTTTTTTAAAGACATTAGTGACGTGGTATGAGCTGTTGTTGTTGAAAGTAAAGGTGACAACGTTTTCTTTTGGTTTTGACGTCAGTTGTCTTCAGTTTGCTCTTATGTTTATTGATGACCTTGTTAACGAAAGCTTTACTGAAACCATTCACTTCGGCTATATCCCGAATTCTCTTTGGATAAAGGCAATTTGATTGCCCTATTTACTAAGCTGCTTTTTTGTGTAAATGCAGATGTTGAGAGGAATATTTTATGGTACTGTAAGTGTGGTTGGGTTTTCTGAAGACTTTGAGAGCTTTGTGTCTCGTTTTTGTGTTAGTTAAATCTAATATTTATGAATTTGTCTTTTTTTTTTATTGTCTATTGTGAATTTTATATAGGCCTATGGATCAGTTTAATTTATTTGGTACCGAGCTCAATAGCTGCAGTCGCTTAAGTGCGGCCAGCATCCAGTATTCGGGAGATAGTAGGTTCGAACCCCACTGTCGGCAGCCCTGAAAATGGTTTTCCGTGGTTTCCCATTTTCACACTAGGCAAATGCCAGGCCACGGCTGCTTCCTTCCCACTCCTAGCCCTTTCCTGTCCCATCGTCGCCGTAAGACCTATCTGTGTCGGTGCGACGTAAAACAACTAGCAAAAAAAAAAAAGTTATTTGGTTGAATATAGTGTTCCCATTGTTAATGTGCGTCGTGCGTCGATGAATACTAAAGTTTCATCGACAGTGCGTACCCAAAATTGTATGGCATTGACTCTTCCAAGGATATGAGTGTGTGTTTTATATAGTCCGTGTAAAATTGTTTGTAAAGTTTTAGAGTTGAATTTATTTTTTTAAAAAAGATGACGTATAAATAGCTTTGAAACATATATGAATTTTTTGACTTGACCTACGCAGTTTCATCCAGCTGTCGTAAATCTATCAAACACGCCCTTAAGTGAAAGTGAACGCTTAACTTTATCTAAAGGACCGAAACACAACTGGCCAAACTTGAACAGTCTCAACATAGCCGCTACTATGATCACAGAATCAGAGCTAGCTATTAGCAAAATGCCGGAAGATACGCAAAATGAGGTTAAAATCGATGTTAAAAAGAAACTGACTGATATCCTCCACAATTTAACCAACCCCGCAAATAACCTCATTAATAGAGAAAAAATAGCTGAACAAAAGCGCATATACGCCCTCAAGAAGAAAATTAAAGACAACGAACTCATCATAACCAAAGCTGACAAAGGCAATGCAACAGTTATCATGGATAAAAAAGTATATATTGAAAAAACACAAGACTTTTTCACAGACAGCTCATTTTCCATAATCAAAAAAGACCCCACCCCAAAAATTAAAAAACTACTTAAACAAACTCTTAAAAACACTTCATTTTTATTTACCGATCAAGAAAAATCCAAACTCATACAAATGAACCCAGGACTCCCCACTGCTAAAGCTCTTCCCAAAATATACAAAGCCGGAGTTCCCATCCGCCCAAATATCAACTATAGACCAAGCCCCTTATACAAAATATCACAATTCATCCAATGTTTCTTAAGAAAAAATTATCAATTTTTATCCAAAAAGTCTATTAAAAACACATCAGAGCTAGTAGATAAACTTAACAAGTTCAATTTGCAACCTGATCACTCTATCCACTCTTTCGATATTGTAAACATGTACCCAAGCATACAAGTATCAAAATTAATTCCGATAATTATAAACAGTTTAAAAAAAACCAGCCACTTAAGCAAACTAGAGATACAAGACTTTATCACAGTATTAAAACTAATCCTCAATAATAACTTTTTCACTTTCGACAATGTCATATATCAACAAGATGGTTTGGCAATGGGGTCACCGGCCTCAGGTATTTTAGCGGAAATATACCTGGATTTCCTCGAATACACCAAAATTGACAATGAATTTGAAAACATTCTCTTTTGGGCCAGATATGTTGACGGTGTCTTTGTAATCATGAATGAGAAATCAATTCACGCATCCACCACCCTCTTAAGACTCAACAGTATTGATCCTCATATCAAATTCACACTAGAATCCGAATCAAATCTAAAAATCAACTTTCTAGATTTAACCATCACTAGAAACTCAGATTCTTTCAGTTATAAAATATTCAGAAAACCCACTCAAACAGCCTCCACCATTCGCCAAGATCCAGTGCACACCCAGTCCCACAAACGAGCCACATATAACAGCCTAGTTCACCAAGCCTTCAGCATACCTATGTCCAAGAAAGATCTAAAGAACGAACTCAACACAATCCGCGGAATCGCAAAATTCAACGGCTTCAGCAACCATTTTATAGAAAGGATAATCAATAAACATAAATATCGCCCAAAAACTACCCTCAAAAAAGAAACAACTAAACCTCTAACATTTTCCACCTTCACGTTCAACAATGATATCTACAAGTTAACCAATATCTTTAAGAAACAAGGCGTTAAAATAACCTTCAAAACCAACTATAAGAACATGAACATTTTACACAATACTTCACACATCAACAGGACCAGCATTTTTTAAAATCAGGAGTTTATAAGATCAAATGTAACACCTGTGGAAAAACCTACATCGGGAAAACCGGTAGAAACTTCAATATCAGATACCACGAGCACACGAACGCAATAAAATATAACAAGTTTTCAGCCATCGGCCAACACATGCAAGATTATAACCATAATTTCACCAATATCGAACAAGACATGGACATCCTCGTATTAGAAAACAAGGGCCCTTTACTCGACATAATGGAAAATTACTACATACACCTAGACCAATACTTTAACGCCAGTCACAATCTCAATGAAATCTCAGAGAAACCCAACATACTCTTCGTTCTATTTATCACTTTCCTCAGAAACAATAATGCAGCCAACCAAAACTCAATCCTAAATTTAATTAAAGGTACTTTTCCGAGACAATTACCCTTTCTCCCGCACCCTTCAGCCCCTCCTTAAGCCCTCTTCCCCTCCTAAACCACCTCCACTCTTCCTAAGCCATATATAATTTTATGTGTGTCATTTCACATTGCATTCTTCATTGTAAGGACTTACTGTTTTCCATGATTATATAATTTTTACAACACTAAGCCCCCTTTTATACTTTATTCCAAACCTCTTATGTATATTCCTTGTATATTTATTAGCTATTACTCACCTGTCCCATACTAACATCTCTTTTCATTTACCACATTCACTTGTTATTCCATAATAATCTTACTGTTAAAATTAACATGTTCTTAGGATTTCGTCAAGAGTGATCTTTGCTTTGATGTGGCTGATGATGACCCCTAGATTGGTCGAAACTAGTTCCATGTAATTTTAAAATATTGTGAATATATTTTGTATTGAATAGGTAGAAACCTTTACTGTGTTGCTACTCATATGTTATTCTCAGTTCAATAGGGACCAACAACATGAAATTTATAACCCTCAGTGGCTGTACCTGACGCTTAGTAAAATTAACAGTTTGACAGACAGCAGGAATATTTTTGTGATGGGTTGTCTTATTGTAGGGATATGTGGAATAGGTATTGCTGGCAAATTTTCAATGGGTTCTCGTCGATATTATGACGTCAATTTTAAGTTAATGGTTATTAAGCACGCAGAAATTATGAATATTTGTGCAGCCACAAAAAATACGGCATAACTAAAGCCATTGTTCTGCGTTAACGTGAAGACAAAGATAGCTTAAAAATGTGTACTGTACAAAAAATGCAATTAGTAGTCTGCAACAAGGACGCTTTAAAGAAGTTGAAGATGAACTTGTGAGGTATGTGTGCGAGAAACGCAAGGGCAGAATAGCCATAACACACCGCAGTAAACTTGTTGACCTTCAAAGCATGCACCTTTACTATTCATACTGAAGTCAGCCGAAGCCGGCAAGCCAAATGTGTGTTTAGAGGCAGCTGGTTGTACATGACGTTTAGTAAAAGTAACAATTTTATAAACAGCAGGAATATTTTTCGGATGGATCGTCGTATTGTAGAGACACGTGGAACAGGTATTGCTGGCAAATTTTCAACGGGTTCTCTTCGATATTACAATGTCAGTTTTAAGTTGATGGTTATTAAACTCGCAGAAATAAAGAATAATTGTGCAGTCGCAAGAAGATATGGCATAACTAAAAACAATAGTCTAAAAATGTGTACTGTACAAGAAAGGCATTCATATGATTTCCCATAGCACTTTTTTAGCCTTTTTAAGTCTTATTGCATTCAGGGTAACCTTGGATTCGGAGAAATACCGTATTAGTGAATTATAACTGTATCGTCATAAAGAAACGGGCTCCAGTGAATGAGCGCTCTGCAGTTAGGCATCTTCACTTTAAATGTGTTGCCACTCAAATCCTTCCTTGCCTTTAGTCTGGCTGTTCCTGGTAGAGCAATTCTCTTGAGCTGATTTAACTAAACAGAGCATGTATATCATAAAATGTAAGTTAGTAGCGAGAAATAATAGGTTTTAGTCCTACTGTTGTCACCGGTGAAGGTAGTTTTCCATAGTTTCTCAATTTCACTTGAAGCAGCCAGTCCAGCATGACCCTAATGCTAAAAACAGTCTGGCATTCCTGTTTTATGGCTGTGTGTATATTTGCAGCACTACCCTTTGTGTAGTTAATGATGAAATTATGCTCACAATGAGGACATCTTACTAACTGAAGAGTGCTGAATCTTCCCATGTCATCCTGCAGCGCCTTATAATTGACACATTTGATTTGTTTCAAAATACTATATCTACCTTCGGACATGGTCCAACATGGTTTCTTCATGATCAGCGAGGTCCTTTTTAATGATTAGTGTTTCAAGCACCTGCCACCCTTATTAGGGCGTAGTCTGACAATGTTGTTAGTGGTTCAAGTACTGGTGGTGGTGGTATACAAATTGCGTGTGAAAGACCTGGGTTCAATTCCTAAGGCTGGTAATGGTCGGGTACAGACATCTCGCACCCAGGCGTGCGGGACATCATGTCAACCTGGCAACGCAAGTTTTCTGATAATCTTTAAATTCTCATTGTAGAAGTTCAAGTACATTCCATAGATTTATATAGCAGAGGAGGAAGTGAATGGAGCACTGATGGAGGAAGATAGCAAAGTATTGTATGCAATGTTGAGAAATAAAAGGAAGGGAGAGAATAGAGGATAAAAATGGTAACCCAGTGGAGAAAATTAAACTAATAGGGAAGGAATACTTTTGGGGACCTGATCAAGTAAAGATCATTTTGAGGTGTGAGGAGAAAATGGAGGAGTTAAGTGTGGAGATGATATGAGCTGTGGGGGAAGCGGGTACACAGTGGCTATACAGGATGATGCCGATAGTGTGTAATGTTTTTTTACAATTGGCTTTACGTCACACCGACGCAGATAGGTCTTATGGCAATGATGGGATAGGAAAGGCCTAGGAGCGGCCATGGCCTTAATTAAGTTACAGCCCCAGCATTTGCCTAGTGTGAAAATGGGAAACCACAGGAATCCATCTTCAGGGCTGCAGATAGTGGGGTTCGAACCCACTATCTCCCGGATGCAAGCTCACAGTTGCGCGCCCCTAACCGCACGGCCAACTCGCCCGGTTGTGTGGAATGTGAAAAAGTACGAGAAGATTGGAAGAAGGGTAAATAGTACCCATCTTTAAGAAACAAGACGAAAGAAAATGTCAGAATTATGTTGGTATTTAGCCTGATGTGTCACTGTGTCAAGATCTATGATAAAAGTACTGGAAAAGCCAATAAGAAAGTCAGTGGAAAAATAATTCAGAGAAGAACAGTATGACTTTAGACAAGGAATGTCAGTTATTGAACTCGTATTCACAGCTACAAGAGCGGTGATGGCCTTCATGGACATAAAGAAGGCATATGACAGTGTCTGTAGAAACAAGATCTGGGGAAGCTATGAGAGTAAAGGCAGTAAATGAACAGATAGTGACAAGGGTGTGATGGAAGTAAAAGCTGTATCAAAGTCAGGACCGAAGGAACTCTATGGTGTGAAGCAAGGATGGTAATGGAAGGTAGCACAGACCATTGGGGAGACATGATCTAATATGGGGGAAATGGTGAGAGTGAAGTGCTGGTAATGGCATGACATTGGCAGGGGAGCAGTTGAAAAGAGCTGAAAGTTTTAAATACCTGGGAAGTGTAATTGAAGAAAATGGAGGAAACAGGATGGAAATTGATGAAAGAGGAAGGTATACTCATGGGAGGATTGATATGGAACAGGAATATACCACAGACATATAAAGGAATTATCTACAAGACTTATTTTGTGCCAATTTTGACATATGGATCAGAAACGTGGGTGATGGAGAGGGATAAAAGTAGAATACAAGCATTGGAAATGAAGTTTCAGAGGTGTCGAGTAGGTTCAACAGGAATGGACAGAGTAAGAAATGAGAGAGTTCAGGAGATGGTAAATGAGGTACCCCTACAGGAAAGGTATAAAAATAAAGGTTGCAGTGGTATCAGCATGTTAAGAGAATGGGAGAAGAGAGGATACCAAGAAAGATGTTAGAAATGGAGTTGAAGGGAAGGAAGACTGAGGAACAGATGGCTGAAAGGTGGAAAGAAGAGGCGGGAACTGGACGACGGTGAAGCAGATCCAGCCTGTGGTTGAAAACTGCTCCAGATTATGATGATGATTTCTTAGTGGAAAGAGCAAATTGTAGACAATTGTTGGATGTAACAGCCTTGCCTTTGATGAAGACCATAGGTAGCAAAAATAGTGGAAATGAAAGAAATAAGAAAAAATAAAATATACAGTATGGAATTAACCCCTCAAGTTGGCAATTTAATCCAGAGCTGCTCACTTGTGAAGCAGCATTTAAATTGAAGCTCAGCAGAGGTTTAGACACCATCAAGTTAAAGAATTCATAATGTTAAATCTACGAAATATAACGTAATGAAAATTTTAGGACTACTTACCGAGGTCAAGTCTAATGTTTCTGAGCAATATATGTGACGGCTGCTGTACAGGGTTGTCCATAATCACATGCGATATTTACAAAAATATGTAAGGGAATATAAATTTTTATTCCAAGTCTGAGTTTCCAGAGTGTAAGGGACCCGTCCACAGATTTTTGTTTGTTTGTGGGTATCGCGTAATTTCAGACATTCACTGCGATAGTTGTTGCACGACCAAGAACAATACATAAATAACAGAAATTAGCAAGAACACTTACCGTCAGTCTCATAAATAAGTCACAGTATTTATTTAATCGTATGGTGATCAAACTTTAAAGTCCATCCTTCTCAGCTATTCAGTTAAACTGGGTGTGAAAGCGAACAAATCATCAGGAGTGCCAGGGTATGAATGAAGAGGACCGTTGGACCAGGTGCTCAATCGTCTGTTCTTTCAGGCTACAATCACACATTGGTGAACTGATCCAACTCCACTTGTATTTGAAATAATTGCAACAGCCATGTCCTGTCCTTAACCTGTTAATACAGCACCAGAGATTCCTCGGTAGGTCAAAACCCTTTGGCTTCTTTGTGTGATCAAGATGGTGGACACTTGTTCGCAATGTTTTTGTTGACCACTCACGCTTCCAGCTTTCATTTAGGTCAAATCCATCTGCAATGAGTTGCCCTGCAGTAACACTTGCTGGTATTCTTGATTGCAGTCACTGCAGTGACGGATGACAGAATTCTTGGTTCAGTGGCAAAGAGGGTGATGCAAAGATTTTCTTAGTTTCCCTTAGCAGAGCTTGCTTCCGCCTTAACCCGTTCCGTGGGCGATGTGGCGAGATCCACGGCTACAAGTCGCTTGCTCGGTGCCAAACGCGGATATATCCGCCGATCCAGATTTTTTTTTCTTAGTTGCCTGCCTGCAGAGGTTTATTTCCTTTTCAGCAGAGTATTCTGGATGAGTCTGTTCTCTGATGTGAATTTTTTCATCTATATTCTCTCAATACCAATGTGTCATCCACGAGTTGCATCATAAAGAATGCAGCTTATGTCCAGGCAAGAACAACCTAAGGCCTAATAGCTTCGCGATGAAGCTTCAGCTCATAAGTCATAAATTAAATTTGTCAATCAAGAAGCTTTAGCTCATCGCCTAATCGTCCGTTGGATATAATGATATTGCTGTAGAACGGATTTCTAGAGATTATGATGCTGAACAGACCTCTCTAATGACATTTTAGAACTGTGACCAGTCTTGAGTTCTTCCTTCATGACTGGAGTGTCTGTTTACCGCGAGTTACACAACATTTATTATCGTACGCATCCGTAATACAGGCTCAATTCATGATTTCCGTCCAAACTGCATAGACCAGGGTTCGGTTCGATTCTTTTTTCACATTTTTCCGCTAAAATATCTGTAACAAATTACCAGCCCCCACCATTAGAGAAAGGCAGGCTCAAATGTACCAGGATTCAGCCGTAGCTGATGTGAATGTTCAGCAGTCGCAAAGGAGACAACACGTGTTCGATTCCAGTTCACTGTTTTAGTTATGTGTCCAATTTAACAAGATTATCCAATGCCTATGCTCAACAAAACAAATAGTTTTCTAAAAGTTCAACCCTATTCCAAGACATAAAATAAGAATAATAGGCTTTATAAACTGATACTTTAGTATTTAAGATATATGCCAACAAGGTATTGCATACTAATATTTTAATCACAAGTGTCCAAACCAATAATTCTACATTTTCATATGACTGATCAATAATCAATTAATGTAATTTAAGAACCAATTTTTAATGTATATTACTGAACTTACTACTATTAATTTACACAAATGTATGTATATCTCATTCCACATTGTACAACCCAAATTAGATAGTGATAACATGAAAAATAGCATGTAATTTCATGGATGATGTATATTAGTTAACTACTTACCTTGACACTGTATGCTGGGAAACTTAGGATTGACACATACAATAGCTCAAATGTACCAAGACATACATACCAACATTTATGATCAGTTGGACTTAATTTAAGTTTTAATCATTATATGTGATGTTTTTGTAAAATATATCTTTTATGCATGTCAACTGAGGATGGCCCCCTAGGGGTCGAAACCGGTCTTGACCATATTTACTAGCTGAATGTGAATAAATTTTGTATTGATAAGGTGGTGACTTATATTTATATTGTTTTTGTAAAATCCAGTTCAAGTAGCGATCATGACAGTGACAGTTGTGACAATGATACTGATTACAATCCAACCATTGCAAGTTCTTCGTCAACCTATACTGAAAATGGACAAAGAAAGTCCCGCTTTGATCCAAAATTCCATCATGATGTAAAGGGAGAATTTTCAGGGAAAACAAAACTGAGTGAAATATTTCAATTACTTTTTATGACGAGATATGCCAGATTTAAAGATAAAAATTTCATTGTTCCGTATTGAAAAGTATCACAGTTAAATTGAAATAATAAATATGGTAGTTCAACCTGTTCAATACAAGTAAATAAGATATGTAGAGATTACATTCTTATTTAATTAAAAGTGGAAATGGTACCGGTTTCGACCCCAGTCTGGGTCATCATCAGCCGATTATAACTCGAAAAACAATGCATAAGTAAGAAAGAAGTTAACGGTCAAGTCCACACAATATCAGTTGAAGAGGCGATATAAAAATGACGGGGGTAGGCAGTGTAAAATTTAGACGAAGTGGAATGTAAGTCACTTAAAAGAAGTAATGCGTAATCTTCCGAGCATCAGCACGGCACACGCAATGTTTGTTACTGTCTCACAATGTTCACGAAAAGCAGAGAACAGTTAAATGAGCCAGACTGCATACACCGTCAGGCACAAAGTCACAACACAATCCAAATATGAAGATTTAAAGTCATGAAGAAGCGGAAGACGAGCAGCTCAACCGAAGTAACTTGCAAGCTCCAGAAGATCGGCGCGGTGTTTACAACGTCAAGTGCTGTAGTTTCATACGCTGACGGAGATTGAAGGATAGATTAATGATCAAGTATTTGCTTAGTTCACGAAAATGTACATATATATATATACTTATAATACGATTCAATATAATTGAATACGTAATTATGATCTTGAAGATTTTTAGAACAGTTGACGTGAAAAAACAGTAGTGAATAGGAAAAATGGTAAAAAGCGCAATACCGGAAACAAATGAAAATGTGTATGCACAGTGCGCTATTTCTTGAATATAAAAAAATTCAGGTCGTGATTGAAGTAGTCAAAGTTGGCGGACGCAAGGCAGAGTTTAAATTTGAAAGTGAGGGCACAAAATGAAGGTGGCAATGTAGTTTTTTTTGTTTTTTTTTTGTTTGTTTTAGGGTTGAAAGGAAAAATAGGATAAATTAATAAAGAAAGAAGATTAGTGGATAAGAAAAGATTAAAAGGGTTTAAAGTTGAAAGGTGGTGAGAGAGGATAAGATAGGGATGAAGGAGGGGTAGTTTAGGGTGGGTTACTGGTGGTATAAAATGTGGGTAGGAACTTTGTAATGCATGGGAAATTGAATTCAGGTTTTGAAATTTAGAATTTTTGAGAAGAAGAATTAGGAAGTCAAATAGGATGTTGGGTTTTTCAGAAATGTCGTTTAAGTTGAAATTGGGGTTGAAGTATTGGTCAAGGTGAATAAAACAATTTTCAGTAGTGTTTAAGAGAGGGCCTTTGTTAATGATTTTAAGTATTTTCATGTCTTTTCCAATATTGGTGAAAATGTGCTTGGAGTCATGTATGTGTTGTCCTATGGCAGAGAATCTGTTATATTTAATGGCGTTGATATGTTCGGAGTATCTGATGTTGAAGTTGCGGCCAGTTTGACCGATATTGTGCTTGGAGTCATGTATGTGTTGTCCTATGGCAGAGAATCTGTTGTATTTAATGGCGTTGATATGTTCGGAGTATCTGATGTTGAAGTTGCGGCCAGTTTGACCGATGTACGAGGAGCTGTTGTCATTTGAATCTGTATACTCCAGATTTTGAAAAAGCATTGGATTTATTTAGTGATTTAGAGTTGTGTAATATATCAAAATTTCTGTTATTGGTTCTAAAGGAAATTTTCATGTTATGTTTTTTAAGAACATTAGTTATTTTATAAGCTTCTTGGGTGAAAGTGAAAGTGGAAAACGCAGTGGGTTTGGTTTTGTCTTTAGATAAAGTAGTTTTAGGACGGTGTTTGAATTTGTTGATGATACGGTTTATGAAGGAGTTGTTATAGCCATTGAATTTAGCGATGTTACGGATAGTGTTTAATTCATTATTTAAATCTTTTTTAGACATAGGGGTGTTGAAGGCACGGAAAATTAGGCTGTTATAAGTAGCACGTTTGTGTGCTTGAGGGTGCGAAGAATCTTGTCGTATTGTGGTTGCAGTTTGGGTTGGTTTTCTGAAAATTTTGTAAGATAAAGAAGAAGGATGTCTAGTAATGGTTAAGTCTAGAAAATTAAGAGTTTTGTTGTGTTCTGATTCGAGTGTGAATTTAATGTTAGTCAATGTTGTTGAGGAGAAGAAGTGTAGAGGCTGCGTTGGTTGATTCTTCATTTAAAATTACTAATGTGTCATCGACATATCTGGCCCAAAAGAGGATGTTAGAGAAATTATCATTAATTTTTTTGTTTTCTAAGAAGTCGAGGTAAATTTCAGCTAGAATGCCTGAAGCTGGTGAGCCCATAGCTAAACCATCTTGTTGATAAATGGTGTTGTCAAAGGTAAAATAATTATTATTGAGAACCAATTTTAAGATTGACATGAAGTCTTGAATTTCTAGTTTACTCAGATTACTGAATTTGTTTAAGTTGTTTATTATGGGGAATAATTTGGAAATTGGAATACTAGGGTACATGTTTACGATGTCAAAAGAATGGAGAGAAAAGTTTGGTTGGATGTCAAAGTTCTTTAATTTGTCGATTAATTCAGAAGTGTGTTTGATAAATTTGTTGGATAAAAATCGAAAGTTTTTTAGTAAAAATGTTTGGATGAATTTAGAAGTATTGTATAAGGGACTGGGTCTGTAATTGATTATTGGACAGATGGGAATGTTAGTTTTATGAATTTTTGGGAGGGCTTTGGCAGAGGGTAGGCCTGGGTTCATGTTAATTAATTTAGTTTTTTCTTGATCTGTGAGAAGAAAGGAAGTGTTTTTTAAGGTTGGTCTGAGTAGGCGTTGGATTTTATTGGTTGGGTCTTTTTTTACTATAGAAAAAGAAGAGTCATTGAAGAAATTTTTAGTTTTAGCTATGTAGTCAGTTTTTTCCATTGTGACGGTGGTGTTGCCTTTATCAGATTTGGGGATAATGAGGTTATTGTCATTGATTTTTTTTTAAGATCTAAAATGAGTTTGTCATTAATTAATTTATTAAAATTATTATTATTAATATTATGATTTTCAGGAGAAGTGTTTTTGTTATTATTGATGAAGATATTTTCAAGTTTTCCTTTTACTTCATATCTGATTTCATCTTGTTCTTCTGTTGGCGTTTTGTTAATGGCTATTTCAGATTCAATGATTAAATTGGTGGCTATATTGAAAGTGTTGAGGTTGGGCCAATTGTGTTTGAGGCCCTTCGAAAGAATTAAGTTTTTATCATCACTCAGAGTTGTTTTAGATAAATTGACTATAGGAGGATGGAATTGTTCAATGGTTTTGGAGGGTGTGATAATTTTCTTAGAGGAATTGTTCTTAAGAATGTTGAGTTTTTTCTAAAGGGTTTGTTGCTTAATTGACAATTCATGAAATAATTTATTGTCAACTTGAGCTAGGAAGAGGTTCCATTGAGCACTTGGGAGAAGATTAGCAATTTCTAGATGTGTTTCATATAATCTGTTGTTTAAACACGATTTTTTCTTGCGTAAGAGACGAATTTCGTTTTTTAACCAAATTTTGTTGGTTATTCTTTGGGTTTTTAATATGTGAGGAGGAGAAGAATGGGTTTTCCTGATGCAACATTGAAGAAATTTGGGGGTAAGATTATAGGAAATGCATTGTTTTAGGAAGTCTATATCTTTTCCTAATTTAGCAATCTTGATCTTAAGGCCCATGTAAGAGAAGGCTTTTTGTTTAGCTTGGTTAGCTTGTGCATTTAAAGATAAAAATTTCATTGTTCCGTATTGAAAAGTATCACAGTTAAATTGAAATAATAAATATGGTAGTTCAACCTATTCAATACAAGTAAATAAGAGATGTAGAGATTACATTCTTATTTAATTAAAAGTGGAAATGGTACCGGTTTCGACCCCAGTCTGTGTTATCATCAGCCGATTATAACTCGAAAAACAATGCATAAGTAAGAAAGAAGTTAACGGTCAAGTCCACACAATATCAGTTGAAGAGGCGATATAAAAATGATGGGGCTAGGCCCTGTAAAATTTAGACGAAGAGGAATGTAAGTCACTTAAAAGAAGTAATGCGTAATCTTCCGAGCATCAGCACGGCACACGCAATGTTTGGCACTGTCTCACAGTGTTCACGAAAAGCAGAGAACAGTTAAATGAGCCAGACTGCATACGCCGTCAGGCACAAAGTCACAACACAATCCAAATATGAAGATCTAAAGTCATGAAGAAGCGGAAGACGAGCAGCTCAACCGAAGTAACTTGCAAGCTCCAGAAGATCGGCGCGGTGTTTACAACGTCAAGTGCTGTAGTTTCATACGCTGACGGAGATTGAAGGATAGATTAATGATCAAGTATTTGCTTAGTTCACGAAAATGTACCTATATATATATATATATATATATATATATATTATAATACGATTCAATATAATTGAATACATAATTTTAGAACAGTTGACGTGAAAAAACAGTAGTGAATAGGAAAAATGGTAAAAGGCGCAATACCGGAAACAAATGAAAACTTGTATGCAAAGTGCGCTATTTCTTGAATATAAAAAAATTCAGGTCGTGATTGAAGTAGTCAAAGTTGGCGGACGCAAGGCGTGAGTTTAAATTTGAAAGTAAGAGCCCAAAATGTAGGTGGCAATGTAGTTGGCTTTTTTTATTTTTTTGGGGTGAAAAGAAAAATAGGGTAAATTAATAAAGAAAGAAGATTAGTGGATAAGAAAAGATTAAAAGGGTTTAAAGTTGAAAGGTGGTGATAGAGGATAAGATAGGGATGAAGGAGGGGTAGTTTATGGTGGGTTAGGAGGGTGGGTTAGTGGAGGTATAAAATGTGGGTAGGAACTTTGTAAGGCATGGAAAATTGAATTCAGGTTATGAATTTTAGAATTTTTGAGAAGAAGAATTAGGAAGTCAAATAGGATGTTGGGTTTTTCAGAAATGTTGTTTAAGTTGAAATTGGGGTTGAAATATTGGTCAAGGTGAATAAAACAATTTTCAGTAGTGTTTAAGAGGGGGCCTTTGTTAATGATTTTAAGTATTTTCATGTCTTTTTCAATATTGGTGAAATTGTGCTTGGAGTCATGTATGTGTTGTCCTATGGCGGAGAATCTGTTTTTTGGGGGTGAAAAGAAAAATAGGATAAATCAATAAAGAAAGAAGATTAGTGGATAAGAAAAGATTAAAAGGGTTTAAAGTTGTAAATTCTAAATTTCAAAACCTGAATTCAATTTCACATGCCTTACAAAGTTCCTACCCACATTTTATACCTCCAGTATCCCACCCTCCTAACCCACCCTAAACTTTTTACTTTTTTTTTGCTAGGGGCTTTACATCGCACCGATAGGTCTTGTGGCGACGATGGGATAGGAAAGGCCTAGGAGTTGGAAGGAAGCGGCCGTGGCCTTAATTAAGGTACAGCCCCAGCGTTTGCCTGGTGTGAAAATGGGAAACCACGGAAAACCATCTTCAGGGCTGCTGATAGTGGGATTCGAACCTACTATCTCCCGGATGCAAGCTCACAGCCGCGCGCCTCTACGCGCATGGCCAAATCGCCGGTCCACCCTAAACTACCCCTCCTTCATCCCTATCTTATCCTCTCACCACCTTTCAACTTTAAACCCTTTTAATCTTTTCTTATCCGCTAATCTTCTTTCTTTATTAATTTATCCTATTTTTCTTTTCACCCCCCCCCCCCCAAAAAAAAAACAACTTCATTTTGGGCCCTCACTTTCAAATTTAAACTCATGCCTTGCGTCCGCCAACTTTGACTACTTCAATCACGACCTGAATTTTTTTATATTCAAGATATAGCGCACTGTGCATACACGTTTTCATTTGTTTCCGGTATTGCGCCTTTTACCATTTTTCCTATTCACTACTGTTTTTTCACGTCAACTGTTCTAAAAATCTTCAAGATCATAATTACGTATTCAATTATATTGAATCGTATTATAAGTATATATATGTACATTTTCGTGAACTAAGCAAATACTTGATCATTAATCTATCCTTCAATCTCCGTCAGCGTATGAAACTACAGCACTTGACGTTGTAAACACCGCGCCGATCTTCTGGAGCTTGCAAGTTACTTCGGTTGAGCTGCTCGTCTTCCGCTTCTTCATGACTTTAGATCTTCATATTTGGATTGTGTTGTGACTTTGTGCCTGACGGTGTATGCAGTCTGGCTCATTTAACTGTTCTCTGCTTTTCGTGAACATTGTGAGACAGTGCCAAACATTGCGTGTGCCGTGCTGATGCTCGGAAGATTACGCATTAGTTCTTTTAAGTGACTTACATTCCTCTTCGTCTAAATTTTACAGTGCCTAGCCCCATCAGTTTTATATCGCCTCTTCAACTGATATTGTGTGGACTTGACCGTTAACTTCTTTCTTACTTATGCATTGTTTTTCGAGTTATAATCGGCTGATGATAACACAGACTGGGGTCGAAACCGGTACCATTTCCACTTTTAATTAAATAAGAATGTAATCTCTACATCTCTTATTTACTTGTATTGAATAGGTTGAACTACCATATTTATTATCTCAATTTAACTGAGATATGCAAAAGCATAGCTGAACAGACAAAAGATGCTGAGCAGGAAATCACACATAAAACCCAGTTTAGTAAGATGAAACGAAGGAGTCGAGATCAAGACCGTGTCCGAACAAATAAGGACTAAATAAAGCTTCTTATGTCCACACTGTTGCTGCAGGGGATTGTACAGAAACCTAAATTAGGACACTCTATTTCTCGCAATCGCGTGTTCACTATGCCTATTTTCTATCAGCTGATGACACAGAAGATATTGTTTTCTCATCGGTCTGAGAGGCCTAGATGGTTGAGGCGCTGGCCGGCCTTCTGACCCCAACTTGGCAGGTTCGATTCTGGCTCCTGGCAGTATTTGAAGGTGTTCAAATACGTCGGCCTCTTGTCAGTAGACTTACTGGCATGCAAAAGAACACCTGCGGGACTATTTTCCGGCACCTCAGCGTCTGAAAACTGTAAAAGTAGTTAGTGGGACGTAAAGGCAATATTATTATTATTATTATTATTATTATTATTATTATATTTTCCTCCATATCTCTGACAATGAGGCGAATAATAGACAACTTCCTCCCAAAATATACAAGATAAATCCAGTATTTGACCACCTGTTAGCAAAATTTTCGGAATCTTATAGTCTGATGGCAAAGTGCCAATTTGATGAGAACCTCTTGCTATGGAAAGGGTGGCTGGGGTAGAAAGTTTACATACCAAGAAAATGATTCGCGTTTCGGAATTGAATCATATAAATTATGCGAAGCCGAGGCAGGTTATATAACATGATCTGCTTCCGTGTGTATCATAATGAACAGCTGTAAAAGACAACACTGTGAAGACTGTAAATACTGTAGATATTACCTGTATTGTAGTGTAATATAGTCCGTGTGTCACTTATGAATTGTAGGTAGGCTATGTAAACTTGATCCCTCGAAAGCGCTACGGTAACCAACATAACAGAAAGTTTCTTGAGTATTATAATTTATTCCATTGTAAATCTTTTAAGTACATGTAAACTTTGTAAATCTACAATTTATATATACAGAAACATTTATCTCCAGGCAGAGATTGATAGTAAACTGCCTAAAATATTCAGGTAAATGTTACTGTATAAACGAAAACCAGAGCTTTGCTATTAGGAAGAAGCAACCTCGATATCACAGTGTGAAAGCATTTAGTACGTTTTTGCACAAAGTATTGAAAAATTCAAATAATATAATTTTTCAACAATTAAATACATTATATTCAGGTAAATATTTCTCTTAGCGCCCTTCAATAGTTCATTTTAGTCCAAGATTGTTTTTAATCAAGTAATGAAATATTTTCTTCAATCAGGGAAATCGCTCCCCACCTGGGAGTGAGTCGTTGTGTACCGAGCTCCCCGTTTAAGGGGTTAAGTGAGGTGGAGGGATGTGACTCGACACAGGTAACCAGTGACATGGAGTTGATTTGATGGTAGCAGTAATGCAATGCATTGTATCGTTCAATTTTGTGTCTACCTTCTTCACATGTACACTTTCCAACCAGACAGGAGCACAGTACTCAGCAGTCGAGTAGACAAGGCTGATGCCAGTTAAACGTAGACAATCAGCAGAGGTTCCCCAGGAGGTACCACAGAGCTTATACAGTATGTTGTGTCTTGCGGCGACTTTATGAGAAAGCTTAGTGATGTGCTCTTTGAAGTTCAGGGTTCTATCTTAAAGTGACTCCAAGATATTTTAGGAAAGGATTGTACCTCAGCTTTCGTCCATTGAGCAGAACCCTTGGTTTGTAGTTTGCAGCACGATTCGCTAGATGGAAACAAGAGACTTCAGTTTTTGTTGTGCTGGGGATCAATCTCCAGGTCTTAAAAAGAAGTTTACATCATCTTGGGGTCCTCCGTAAGAATTTCTTCACCGTCTTCAAAGTTATTACTCTGTGCTACCCGTGCGATGTCATCAGCATATATGAACTTAGTTGATGTTGTGGTTGGTAAATCATGAATGTACAAAATTGAATAGCAATGTGCTAAAAGAAATCCCTGTGGTAGACCGTTATTTAGTTTTCGTTTGTGGCTTTTAGTGTTGCCGAGAAATACTTCGAATTGTTTTCACTAAGCATGCTAGATATTAGATTCACGATTTCTCGACTTGGTACAACTTGCAGTAGTTTGTAGATCAGTCCCTGTCACCAAACAGTGTCATATGCACCTGTCAAGTCGATGAAAACAGCTGTTGATCTTAGTTGTCCTTGAAAACCAGCTTCGATATGTGTAGTTAGGGCAAGAACTTGATCGGTGCAGCTGCGTCCGTGTCTGCATCCAGCTTGTTCGGGAGGAGTAACAGCTTCAATGAACGGTGCTATTCGTTCAAGAAGCTTGAATATGCAGGTAAGCAGTGCTATTGGTCGATAACCTTCGGGGCTCTCCTCAGGTTTGAGAATAGCTATAACTTTTGACAGTTTGAATTGTCAGGTCAATCTGTTCTCTTGGAGTATGTAAGTAAAGAGAGAAGTGAGCCAGTATATACAGTGCGGGCCCATGTCTTAATAAATTCATTATAGATGTTGTCGGGACCAGTTGTTTAATTGCGTTTTCTACTTCCACTGTGGAAAAGGGTCTGGAAAGTGGCTCATTTCTCAGGGCACTGTGCTTGGGTTTAGAAAGGTTACATTTTACTATTCTGGTATGATTCTTGTCCCTCTTTGTGCTTGTGAGGTCTACGATCCTGTTGACAATAATGTCAGGACACAGTTTAGGATGCGGCTTTTTGGGGTGTTGCTTGCCAGTTAGCCCATTCAAGATTCTCCAAGCTTTCCTGCTTGACTTTGCGAAGTTCATTTCTTTGACTGTAGCTTCACATTTCTCTCGTCTCTTCTTATTTAAAGAGTGGTGTAGCCGTGAGTCCACTGTTTGATTTCCAGAACTTTGGTATTCTTCGTATAAAGCCTCACTATCTTCATTCCATCCAGGTACATATTCCTTTCTGTTACCCCTAGGAAAGTTGGACTTAGCAGCTTTGATAACTAATTTAACAAATTTGTCGTAGTTATTCGCTGTTGGCTGAAGATTCTCCGCAGCTAGACTGGAGTCAAGGTCTTTTGTGAATCCATTCCAGTCGTCTCGTTGAAAGTTCCATCTGAGTAAGGGCATTGAGTTTACAAGGGGAATTTTCAAACCGATTTCCACCATAACAGGTTGGTGTTGACTGTTTGGGAAGTTGGACAGAACAGTGTGAATGGTGTTGAGTGGTTGGTCTAGTTGATCTTTAGACATGAATGTCAAGTCTGGGTTGTAATCCTCGTTCCAGCGTTTGGAGTGGGAGGTTCCCTTGTTGTTTACATCAAAAACCAAATGCATATTGTTAGTTTCTGCCCATAGAACTAGACTCCCATTCGCATCCACAGTGTCATACCGCCAGTTTGTGTGATGGCTGTTGAAGTCTCCAGTGTAAATACAAGGGTGATCAAAAGCCAGCAGTACTGTAGGAGCCCAATTTACCCACAGAGGCTCGTACAGATTGACAATTTTAAAGTCAATTATCTGAATTGCTATATTGTAAATGTAGCCATCTTCAGTGCAACCAGTTGCTTGACTTCACATAAGTGGCTATTCCATATTGTGGATGGTGGATAGCTTCGACCAGTGTATAAGAGGGTATTCGTCCTCTACGCTGGATATCCTGTTCATCTTTGGTATGGGTTTCTTGTATGTTGACAACATCAATGTTAAGGTCATGCAGTTCGTTGCCATAAGACCTATCTGTGTCGGTGCGACGTGAAACCACTAGCAAAAAAAAAAAAAAAAAAAAAAAAAAAAAAAAAAAAAAAAAAAAAAAAAAAGTCATGCAGTTGTTTTTTCACAGATACTCGCATTTGGCTGAACTTATCCCTTCAATATTAAGTTGCATAATGTGGACTAGGTGTTTCAAACCTCTATTTTGATGGTTCTGAAAAGAACCGTCAGTTGTTACATTTCTGGGCATATTGTATATCACCTTTAACGCTGTTACTCGTTTAGCACCACTCGAGATCACGTGTAGGGTAATTCGAGGTAATACGTACGGACGTAAGTGACTTTCAAACCCCAAAGTCGCGCGAATACGTGGAAACAAACTGGGCAAAAGAGAGTCAGGCGTGGTACCGCACTCGATAGCTGCAGTCGCTTAAGTTCGGCCAGTATCCAGTATTCGGGAGATAGTGGGTTCAAACCTCACTGTCGGCAGCCTGAAGATGGTTTTCCATGGTTTCCCATTTTCATACCTTAATTAAGGCCACAGCCGCTTCCTTCCCAGTCCTAGCCCTTTCCTGTCCCATCATCGCCATAAGACCTATCTGTGTCGGTTCAACGCAAAGAAACTTGCAAAAATAAAATTTATGAAGAGCAGTTATGGTAACCAAATGTCGTGACACTGGAAAAGAAACATGGCTGCTCGAAACAAACCGAATTAGTCAAAAGAAACAAGTTTTCAGCTCATTCATTTACACATGAGCTCGGTGTTTCTGTAGATAAAACAGTAATTAAAGAACTACCGGGTTAAACACCTTGACACCGAGCTCGATAGCTGCAGTCGCTTAAGTGCGGCCAGTATCCAGTATTCGGGAGATAGTAGGTTCGAACCCCACTGTCGGCAGCCCTGAAAATGGTTTTCCGTGGTTTCCCATTTTCACACCAGGCAAATGCTGGGGCTGTACCTTAATTAAGGTCACGGCCGCTTCCTTCCCACTCCTAGCCCTTTCCTCTCCCATCGTCGCCGTAAGACCTATCTGTGTCGGTGCTAGTAAAACAACTAACAAAAAAAAACACCTTGACAGGATAGACATTCTTGATATTACAGTAACGGTCTTCACGACCCAGTACAATATGTAATATTCAACAAATTAACCAATTTCAAAATGGTCATGCAGTAAAATACCAGTATAACAAAATTTTGGGGACCTCTGAAATTAATTTGTTATACTGAAATAAGTCAATTCTTAAGAACTCGCAGGGGCAGAACTAAGAGGTCATCTGCCCTGTTATATCCGTTGCAGGATCTATATAACTTCAAAATGCTGTTATGAGTTACAGTATTGACAGATGTTTTCAGAACATCTATTTTTACATTGTACCAGCAAGTCTACACATTGTTACAGAACCTCATTTTTTGAAAAATTATGTGATTTTCTTCTGAACAGATCCAGACACAATAGCTCGTTCCAAATAGTCACCAACCATTGCACATGAATTTAAAACAGATTTTGGCACATCACTTCGTGACACAAGAAAATCGTGAAGGCTGCATACCATGTTCGTTGCCTGCTGAAGAGTCAAGCTCTGTCCATCACAATCATTTTGGGGGTTGTCTTCCTCTTCCTCCTCATCTCATGGATCTGTATCATTCATAATGTCCTCCACAATTTCCTCATTGGTGGACTATTACATCACTATCTACATTGATGTAGTCACACAATCAAGCAGAAGAAGAATGAAGGTAGGAATCAATCACACTGGCAGAATAATAACAAAGAAGTAGCAAGGATTAAGAAAACACCCAAAATCTATGGGCTTAAAATAACAATATGCCAAGCAAGGAAAAATCAGTTGGAGTCAGTTGGAGACCTCTAGCTCAATTAGATGAAGGGTATGCGTTAGGTTTGGCATTGACAAGAGATCCATCAAATGACACCAAGATAGAAGAGGCAATAAACTCATTACAGGACAACCATAAACACCATGGGAGGGATGGAACAGAAATGTTTACAAATGGAGCACCAGAGCGTAAACAATCTGAAGTCACTTGTTTAACCAAATCCTTAGAAATACCCAGAATATACATTCCACAATAGGCACCCAATTAAATGAAAAGGTAAATAAATTTGCCTCAAATTAGATGACCAACAGGAAAACAAAGGAGCAGCAACCAACATCATTCACCACTAGTAAACATACAATGTCAGATAAAGATATAGATCGATAACCAACGCTCAGTAAGACCCCATAATCAAATAGCAGGTCGATGACTTCAGTACCGACTGAGAACTGCTAAAATAATCCCATACATATCCACCAAGAACTCAGCACGGTAAGATGGAAAAACAAGAACACAGAGATCAAACTCCCCCGAGACAATACCATAGGTAGGTAGGTTAACAACCTAGAGCATTACAGCATAATTTCATGATGATGTCAGACAAATGGGCTATGCAAGTAAACACAAGAATAGAACCAAGACATCACACCAGGAGCCAGAAAGTTGCATATTAATATGCTTCTAGATGAGTTGTAGACACCTATAAATAAATAACAGCCCATTCTTCAATGACACAGGAGTAACATGAACAAAGGCAATGACCCGCCCCACCAAAGTGCCTTAACCAATCAACACCAACACAACAACAATACCTCTACATAACCCGACATAAATGATTACCAGTACATGTGCCACCCCACATGCCATCAAATCATTATATAATTATAATAAACTCTACAATCAAATCCATGATATCGTAACACACATTATTCCATCAGAGGATCAAAAACCATATCATCAAGATTAAGAGGAGATAACTCCTCAGGCTATGAATCCTTACTCCCAAGACAATCAGTGTAAATCACATACTTTCCACAACTCATCAGATCAATCAAATACACAAATTGATCATCAGTAATACTTATTCTTTACCAATAGGAACTTGCACACCAAATAAATATTTTAATTAAACAATAAACCCAAACAACTTAACTCGCTCAGTGAAATGTAGACTGTTTGTAAATAAGCAACTTAACAATCGCATGAATAACACATGTTCACGCCACCGTAATTCCATCAAGATAACCTGTCACTGGTTTCTCAATCCGAGATTACTACCGTTGAGATGATCGGCACAGTTCTACCAAAGGTACAGTACATTCCTAACTTCACTACACATGTATCAATTCAAAATTCTATACCCAACACCACAGGTTCAGTAATTCCACGAACAAAATCGTTAGCAATATTCCAAATAAAAAAATAACGATCATGTTTAATCGAAGTGATAAGTGGGCAATTACCCTCAACTTTCTAAATTTAGAATTAAAACCTATACCAAACACAACAATTATACTGAAATTCAGGCAGGTTTTACTTGAGATAGATGAACTCTTCTTATCCTTTTGGCAATAGGATCACTTACAAGCATAGATACTCAGTGTTCTTCCCAGATATTTTTGTGCTCTGCTTTAAACAATTTCTCAAGCAAGTTTTAACTCTCTTCAAAGCCGAGAATCCCCTTTCACATTCAGCTGTGCTCACAGGTATGGACAGTCCAATAGCAGCTAGTCTTGCTAAATTTGGAAAATATTCCTTAAGCTCACATGTTGTTGCAAACTTCATCATTATTTGTTTAGATCTTAACCCAATGTAGGATTCTCCTTGGAACATTTTTGATGCAACAGACTATTCCAGTTTAGCGCTATTGTTATTTATGACTGGAGGGCTTCCCAGTTTAGAGTAGAAGTCAAGAAGCAACTCAGAAGCTTCATTCTGATCTTGACTTTTTGCATTAAACTCTTGAAAAGCAGTAAATGATGGGCATATCCGGAAATCTGTGTTCTAGATGTTGGATAACAGTATGTATGTACGTGTCATAAATTGTTGTCTTGAAGGTTACAACATCGACATCTGAATAAGTGATGTGGAAGTCTGACCATTCACCAGCAAGATGGTGATTGAGACTTTGAAAATGATTTCCTGGAGTGTCTTTCAATTGTAAGATGCTGAGTTTTGTGGCTTCTAAGATTGGCTCAATTTCTGTCAAGTCAATATCTCAAGTTTGCCAAGCTCTAGACAATGTGCACAGAAGAGGTAAGATATCTGAAAGCATCATAATTGCAGCTAAGAAATTGTATGTGTCCTTGCACTTGCTTAAGCTTTCAGCTGTAATATCATTACTTTCAGTGGCCTCTCTCTCAAGTGCAGCAACAACACTCACCATAGATCTTCTTAGAGACTGTACAGCAGAGTCATGGGACAACCATCTAGTATCACTAGCCATTTTTAGTTTAATTTGAGGGCTGTCCATGATATTCTGGCTTTCAGTTAAACCAAGCCATCCTGACTGAGGAATTTTGAAATAAGAAAAAGAGTTGTCTTAAAATATCAATAAATTTCACTAAATAAGGCACTTCAGCTGCTGCAGGTTGACACAAAACTAACAGTAACCTCTTTTTCAAGTTAGTTGACATATTTTATGTACACAATAAGTTGCTTCAGTATGGAAATATCTGTAGTTTCATCACACAGAGCACTGAATGTATGTTCTTTAATATTTCACATCTAATTTCTGAAGCTGTAACATTAAGTAACTCCTGCATTATTCTTTCTGAACTATGATTAGCATCATCACCAAGATTAACCTTTAGAATACCAGAGAGCACAAAAGCGTTCCTCGGCTAGCGAGCGAAAATTGCCGGGAACGCAATAGCGCTCCTTACGAGGGCAGTTTTGTATTTGCTTGTAGTTCTTAGTTTCCGGACATATAGCAGCACAATGCAGGTGATCTAGACTCTACAGAACCTGTAGTTTCTAAATCTACCACAACTATCGCGCCAATCGCTTTATTTACGGAGATATGATTTTATCAAAGCGACCTATATTCTGTACACCGTAAAAGTTTGTGAGTAGGAAAATGGCCGCCTCTGCCGCGCGCAATGTGTTCGAGAATGATGACGATTTAGCTGAATATATTAACAGAGTCTGTACCGATGGCGACTATATTGATTCTGATGAAGATGTAGCTATATGAGGGTCATGTAATAATGATGTTGGTGATGTTATTTCAGAGACAGGAAGAGAGTGTAGCAATGACATTCCACAGTACAATAAACCTCGTGATATTGTCATTATATTGAAAGTGACAGAGATGCTGATTCGGAAAGTGACGGAAATGATGACAGTGTAGGCAGTGATGCAGGCCTAATGACAACAATGCCTATATGCATAATACAGTGTTCAGTGAAGATTCAGTTGGAAATGACACCCGGTTCGAGCCCTCCCCGCTGTATCTTGAAACACCCGGTCATAAAATATTTTTTAAATTAGAAACTTTAGTGCCTAGGTTATTGAAATTTTGCAGATAGTGAACCAAGAGCATGTATCTGCAGACAATAATATTTTTCAGTGCGTAATTTTAATTTTGATTGGTACTTAGATGAAAGAAACAGAGCGAAACAAATAGTTGTTGAATCCAAAAAGAAGTCATGGGAAGATTTTGGTAATAACCTGGAAAGGCTAGATCAAGCAGCAGGGAAACCTTTCTGGACAGTAATAAAAAATCTTAGGAAGGGTGGGAAAAAGGAAATGAACAGTGTTTTGAGTAATTCAGGTGAACTCATAATAGACCCCAGGGAATCACTGGAGAGGTGGAGGGAATATTTTGAACATCTTCTCAATGTAAAAGGAAATCATCATGGGGGTGTTGCAAACAGGCAAGCTCATGGGGAGGAGGAAAATGATGTTGGTGAAATTATGCTTGAGGAAGTGGAAAGGATTGTAAATAAACTCCATTTTCATAAGGCAGCAGGAATAGATGAAATTAGACCTGAAATGGTGAAGTATAGTGGGAAGGCAGGGATGAAATGACTTCATAGAGTAGTAAAATTAGCGTGGAGTGTTGGTAAGGTACCTTCAGATTGGACAAAAGCAGTAATTGCACCTATCTACAAGCAAGGAAACAGGAAGGATTGCAACAACTATCGAGGTATCTCATTGATTAGTATACCAGGCAAAGGATTCACTGGCATCTTGGAAGGGAGGGTGCGATCAGTCATTGAGAGGAAGTTGGATGAAAACCAGTGTGGTTTCAGACCACAGAGAGGCTGTCAGGATCAGATTTTCAGTATGCGCCAGGTAATTGAAAAATGCTACGAGAGGAATAGGCAGTTGTGTTTATGTTTCGTAGATCTAGAGAAAGCATATGACAGGGTACCGAGGGAAAAGATGTTCGCCATACTGGGGGACTGTGGAATTAAAGGTAGATTATTAAAATCAATCAAAGGCATTTATGTTGACAATTGGGCTTCGGTGAGAATTGATGGTAGAATGAGTTCTTGGTTCAGGGTACTTACAGGGGTTAGACAAGGCTGTAATCTTTCACCTTTGCTGTTCATAGTTTACATGGATCATCTGCTGAAAGGTATAAAATGGCAGGGAGGGATTCAGTTAGGTGGAAATGTAGTAAGCAGTTTGGCCTATGCTGACGACTTGGTCTTAATGGCAGACTGTGCCGAAAGCCTGCAGTCTAATATCTTGGAACTTGAAAATAGGTGCAATGAGTATGGTAATGAAAATTAGCCTCTCGAAGACTAAATTGATGTCAATAGGTAAGAAATTCAACAGAATTGAATGTCAGATTGGTGATACAAAGCTAGAACAGGTCGATAATTTCAAGTATTTAGGTTGTGTGTTCTCCCAGGATGGTAATATAGTAAGTGAGATTGAATCAAGGTGTAGTAAAGCTAATGCAGTGAGCTCGCAGCTGCGATCAGCAGTATTCTGTAAGAAGGAAGTCAGCTCCCAGACGAAACTATCTTTACATCGGTCTGTTTTCAGACCAACTTTGCTTTACGGGAGCGAAAGCTGGGTGGACTCAGGATATCTTATTCATAAGTTAGAAGTAACAGACATGAAAGTAGCAAGAATGATTGCTGGTACAAACAGGTGGGAACAATGGCAGGAGGGTACTCGAAATGAGGAGATAAAGGCTAATTTAGGAATGAACTCGATGGATGAAGCTGTACGCATAAACCGGCTTCGGTGGTGGGGTCATGTGAGACAAATGGAGGAGGATAGGTTACCTAGGAGAATAATGGACTCTGTTATGGAGGGTAAGAGAAGTAGAGGGAGACCAAGACGACGATGGTTAGACTCAGTTTCTAACGATTTAAAGATAAGAGGTATAGAACTAAATGAGGCCACAACACTAGTTGCAAACCGAGGATTGTGCCGACGTTTAGTAAATTCTCGGAGGCTTGCAGACTGAACGCTGAAAGGCATAACAGTCTATAATGATAATGTATGTATGTATGTATGTATGTATGTTTCTCTATCTCAATTTTGACTTTTCAATTTTCATTTCGATAATTGTTAAACTAATATTTTTTTATATGTTATAGCGTTGATATAACATAGCTTGTGAATTTAAAAACATGTAAAGAACCTCCTTTTCTGTGATAAGTTAAAATGTCGGAGGCATATCTTCAATAATGAGAAAGTTATGATTTTCCTGAAACATTGCAATTTCTTAAAAATAAGCCTGGTATTATTCGCATACACTACCTATAAGCGACTGGTACTAAAAGGGTTAAGATGCTTTAAGTATGTACAACCCATAGCCTTACAGTGTTTGAGCAATTTTCCATATAATGTAGAGTGTGGTAGCTTGATTTCTTGCGAACCAGTACATTGAACTTAGGGCTCCAAGAAAAGCATCTCTTTCTAAATTGTTTAAAATAGAAATTGATTTTTCTATTTGCCCAAATCCAGTTTCTTCGAATGCACATCTTTCACTTAAGTTTGAACAAGAATCTGTATGCAGCTTGCTTTGTTCATGGTCAACTAAACTCTCCTTTCAAAGTCTTGCACGCGGTTTCTTCAATTAACATTTTATACATGTGGAACATAACATACAATTTTCTTTCACAACTAACCACGTAAATTGCTTAAACCAGTCATTGCTGATGTCCGATAAGCGGTGTTTAGAAGAATGTTTCACTTGTGGTTTTTCATTTTGAATACTTTCCACTTCACCAGATGAGCCAGCCTCAGCAATGTCTTTTTCGGAAATCTCATTTGGTGTTGGATTATTAGTTTTAATAGGTTTTTTCTTAAAGAAACTTAGAAGAGTAAATGTTTGACTAGATTTCCTGTTCATTTTGAGAACACAAAATTTACATAAAATCAGCTTCATGGTCCGTATCGCACTTCAATAGATTCACAATTAAGTATTTATTTATTTTCCACCTAGTCGATACAATGATTGCTTAAGGCAATTTTTAATGGTCAAAAGTGGTACATGTTTCGTATATTATCAACATCTTCAGCCACATAACACTGTTTAGATGAAAAATATATAAAATTGACAAAGTAATGCTTTAGAGGAAGTGTCCTTAAAATTAACATAAGATTGACAAGATTAAAACAAACAAATAACTCAAGAGAAAATATATAAATTATTTCTACAATAGAAAGCAGTCGTCAAGGAAACACTTGTACAATATTCCATAGAGAAATTGTCCTAATAAATATTCTTTTCTTAATAATTCATGAAGAAAGATCAATTTATAAATTAAAAATTATACAATTTATAAGTAATTATCGAAATGAAGAAATCCTGATATCACAGTGCGGCTCTTATTATTAATGTAGATGAAAATATAACTAATTCCTAGTTGTCAAATCTTATTAAGCCTGCTTTCCTTTGGAACAGTAACTCCTGTCATTCTTTCACAGTTTTGCGCCGGGTGTAATATTGATGACGCGTTCTTCCTTGCTCTTGCACCTGAGGAGGTGGAGGAGCGGGGGATATAGGTGTGTCAAGAACTTCCTTGCTGTCACCTATAGCTTCAACTGAGGAGGAATAAGTTGTAGGGCTATCTGTAGGTGGAGAAATTCCAATTCTTTTTTTTTTTTTTTTTTTCGTGATCCTTCTCAAGCATTTTCAAATATACTAGAATTCTAGTACATTAACAATAGTTAAAATGTAATTAAATCGGGAATATAAATCAACTGAAGTCCATTGTTAGCAGTAGTAAATGTTAAAGAAACTAAAAGAACACCGAACAAACAGATTTGCTTCGAAAACAACCAAGTTGGTGATACTGAACACTAATACATACTCTTATCGATTCGTGTGTTTTATATTCGATTGTAGTTCGATATTTTCCGTCAAAATGGCTCCCGTAGCAAATGCTTAATACCAAATAATGTATTAAAGTATTTGGTAATACCAAAACGTTGTGATGAGCTGGCAATGGAGTGGAGTTGAGAAAGTTGGTCTAGAGTTGAGTCCTATGCTTGGGAATACGCATAGGTTTCTCTGACCATTCGTAAAATTACTTGTAACGTAACTAGCGGGAATGAAATAGTGATGTAACGAAGGAAGTGTGTTTAAAATAACAATGACTCCAAGACAATTATATGGTTCAATATATGCAAAGTATATACATTTCAAATCAAGAATAAAATAATGAACAAAACCCCAAACTCGGTTAAATCTTAACTTACGATAATCTCAAACATTAGTGTGGTATTCGCCTTACCACTTCATGAAATTAAGTATTGAAGGACAAATGTCAGTAATTTCTCTGTAGCTGCTAGTGATATTGTTGCCCGGCTGAGTGGCTCAAGACGGTTGAGGAGCTGGCCTTCTGACCCTAACTTGGTAGGTTCGATCCTGACTCAGTCCGTTAGTATTTGAATGTGCTCAAATGTGTCAGCCTCGGTAGATTTACTGGCATGAAAAAGGACTCCTGAGGGACGCAATTTCAGCACCTAGGCGTCTCCGAGAACCGTCCAAAGTAGTTACTGGTACGTAAAGACAACATTATTATTGTCATCAGTATAACACTGTTAATAACTTCACCAAGGTGACTGGGAGGATGCCGGTACCAAGCATCACATTGGGATGTATGACTTGAATAATGCTGCTGCAACAGACAATCCTCTCTAATTGATTCGTAACTGTATTTCTATATTGAGGGAATGTAGTTAGAATTTTGTGTTTTAGAACGCTACTAATATATCACAATCACTATCTCGTTCTTATAATGGTCTCTAACGATCCTGGCCAATATTATACGGTGTATTTATTCCATTTGTATTGAATGGAAATTGTTATAATAGTTATTAATTCAAGTATTAACAGAGAATTTTGAACTTCTAATGTTCCACCGCTCGCTCATAATCGCGCTTCATCGGGCGTGGCCATTCCGTTGCTGTGGAGTACCGTGCGGGTTTGTGACGTCATATGGAATCGAGATGAGTGCTTGCATGCGGTTGATTCCACGCTGATCCAAGAGCCGCTCACGCACGACGCTACGTGAAGTGAAGTAAAACATTTAAACTCCAATGTAATTATGCTGACAACAATGAATTTTTATCATTTAAATAAACAGTTTCACAGTATTTGTATTTTAATTCGAAACAACCAGTGACTTAAGTATGTGTTCATATTATGTAACTAGCATACATCTAGTTTATGTTAGCCGGGCAGTCTATAGAAAGAGCCCATTAAAAAAGGTCCTGGGGAGAACACTGGATACTGGACTTTAAAACTGCAAGATGGTATAAGGGCCTTGGAACCTAGGAGCTAACTTAGAAGAGAATTTTACCGGGCGAGTTGGCCGTGCGTGTAGAGGCGCGCGGCTGTGAGCTTGCATCCGGGAGATAGTAGGTTCGAATCCCACTATCGGCAGCCCTGAAAATGGTTTTCCGTGGTTTCCCATTTTCACACCAGGCAAATGCTGGGGCTGTACCTTAATTAAGGCCACGGCTGCTTCCTTCCAACTCCTAGGCATTTTCCTATCCCATCGTCGCCATAAGACCTATCTGTGTCGGTGCGACGTAAAGCCCCTAGCAAAAAAAAAAAAAAACGAAGAGAATTTATTAATAGCTTTGCTAATAGACTTGATCTCCAGCCGTCATACCTTCTCGTATGACACGGCTAACTTTGCCCTGGCTTCAGCCCACACTTTACGGACATTACAAGGAGTAGTTAGGTCCGGTAACAGTTCCTCAATATGAAGATGGTTTGACAGAGGTGAAAATAGAATAAAACAAAACATCAATTCCATAGGAGTCTTACCATGGGATTCGTGCGTTGCTGAATTGAAGGCATAGGACAGCCAATGTAGACAAGTATCCCACTTGGACTGATTAGAATGGTGGTACGCAATTAGGGCGGATTTGAAATTTCTATTCATTCTTTCTGAAAACGATGGGTTTGGGTAATAGGGAGTAGTTGTGACATGCGAAATTCACAAGTCAAATAAATATTTCTTAAACAAGTGGCTGGTAAATCCACTAGCATTATCCAATACCAAGAACTTAGGCGTACCAAATGAAGCAAAAATAGAATTTAAACAGTTAAAAGCTGTCTGCAAATTAGTAGATCTGGTTGGGAAGATCCAACAAAACCGGGTAAAGGCATCAATGCACACCAATGCTTGAGTATTTCCACGAGAAGAACGTGATAATTGATAAATAATCGCTCCATTGGTCGAGATGCTTGAGGGGAGGTTTACTAACTGCGCAGATTTTACAGGTTTTAACCATAGTTCTTATATCTTGATCCATCTTCTTCCAGGTGAAGAACTGCCTGATTTTGTGCCTAATTTTGAATGTACCCAAATGACCACCAAGAGGACTATCATGATAATACTGAAAGATGATAGGAACCATAACCTTAGGGGCAACAATCTTCAACTTTTTATTGTTACAGGATAGGCAACACTGAACACCTTTCACAAGAATATGGTTTTAAAATTTCACCCGAATTCTCTCTCAAATTGTTTTCAGTTCAGGATCATCTGTTTGATATTGACCAATGTCTTGGTACAACATAGGAAGATAAAACAAGAATGATTCACATTCACTAAATTACCTTGTGGAATATCATCTCCTTTGGAATTTCCAGAAAAATCTTTTTCGCCATCAAACATATGACTAAGCCCATCAGTAATTACATTTTCAGTACCGGGAATGTGGCGAGCATTGAAGTTGAAAGTGTAACCGCGGTTTCGAGCGTACACAAATAAAAATAATAGTAGTAATAGTAAATAACATAATACTTAATAATATGAATAAGGAGGTAGAAATATGACGCAGTGGCGGAGAATTCATATAAACCAAAACAGGGAACACTTACAGGCCTAAAAATGACAACTAAGACAGGATGTGGAAGCTGCGGGAAGCCCTTATAGAGGTCCATGGGTACGTATGACGTTATGGGGGAGAAAAGATTTACAAGAAACACCCTCTAGCTCAACTATATTAAAAATGACAAGAAAGTTTTACAAAATACAGTTCCACGACACGGAAACAAGACATACTTAAGTAACTTAACATAAAACTTGTTTTAACAATGAAGGTGATGCTACATTAAAGGTATAGTTTAAAACGAAAGTATTTAATGGATGAAAGACTTGAAACTACGGCAATTGGAACCTAGGGTAAACTCGGACACATCACATTAAACTTTAAAATGACATTAAGCGAAGAAATAATGAAACACAAAAGGAATTAAACTAAATGAAACGAAACCAGAAAACATTGCAAAAACCCTGAAATAACACATACCTCGGAAAGGCAGGAGCTCCCGAGGGTAGCCCTCGAGCGCGAACGCTCGCTAGGGCGGTCGGATGGAAAAGACGCCGAGCTCACGCATCATTTTCCGAAGCCGGCCACAAGGCCGGAAATGGCCCGATTACAATCAACCAATAAGATCAAACTTACCCTAGATTCCTGGACCTTTTTGCCAATAGGAAATCTCGTTACCATATATGGTAATTTTAACATCGTTAGCAATTACACAAGTTCTGGAACATTACGATTACAACACCCAGAATTTCATCATAGGAAACCACACGTGTGGTACAGGTACAGGATGCTCCAAAATAAATCACCTTACAAATTTTACATCAGATTACATATAACCTACATTTTAAAAAAAATCACTTCAAAACACTTCTGCATGTTGCAATGTTCATACAGTTCAATGTTTCTTGATGTTTCCATATTTAAAAAAAATTTTACAAACATATTTCAGTTACACAAAATTCCAGTAGAGTCCAGAGTTGCAAAAAAAATTAAATCCTTCAGACAAATAAAAAAAATTAAAATTTACATTTCCAAACACACAGTAGTTTCAGTTCTCCGTCCCACCAACCGGTGACATTCTCCTCCTCCCAAAGTCGAGCTCTGATTGACAAAAAAAATTTACCAAAAATAACAAAATCTAAATGAACTTAAAATGGGAGGCTTAATGGAGATCAGAATATTTTCACAACGCCACAAATTGCACCACACCACAATTTCTTATCATCGTTCTCTTTAGGAACGTCCATACAGGCAAAAACCAGTAGAGCGTTGGTATCGCTGTCAAACGAAGTCGCTGACCGCGGCCGTTGCCAACGTCTCCATCCTAATTGCAGTCCAACCATTGCTCACATACAGCCTCAGCACAGCCCACCCAACTTAGTGAACAGGTCCATAACTGGCGAAGGCAGATGGCACAGCACAGACTACTGTCACCATTAAACAGCTTTCCATTCCACCATCAGACATTAGTGGCCAATAGGTGCGTTGCAGACTCCAAATAGATATCCCAGGTCGAAAAGTCAGTGGCATAGCAGTAACTGGAACATAAACATACGCAGCAGAAATTTGGAACTGAAGAACTTAGGTCACTGGCCTGAACTATTGAGTCTTGAGTTTCGAGGGTGGGTTTTTGTGTTTTTTCATTAACAATAACAAGCCTCCTTAGGGAGATTCCCCCTCATGTTTCTGGGAAACCCCAGCCCTCCTGGCAAGTGCTATTTCAGAATTTCAAAATTTAGGAAAATTAAAAAAACCAAAAGAAAATTTGCCAGAGTTTACCCTAGTGCCAAAAACATTATAAAATCCCTAACTATCATGAATAAACTTCTAAACTTACCCCAACAGACATTACATAAAATTATATCTAACATGATTATAAATAACCCTTCCCATTACAACTAAAGTAACTTAACTATATTAACTACAAAACCCGAAAAATAGTGCGCGCCAATCAATTAAAATTTGCTTACAACTAATTCCTTATAACTACCAAATTAAGTTACCGTGTGCATTCTTAATCACCCAACATTAAGGAACAGAACGAAACAAATAAACGGAAGATTTAGAATGTTACAAGGGAACTCAAAACCGAGAAATAATTAATTACGTTAGCTTGCAACCACTTTCAATGAACTGAGGATAGTAAGTCACTATTTATTTACCCTGTCATGTACTCATGAAATTTTTACATAGATAGACTCACATTACGTATTACGTGTCACACAATTAAGCCAGGAATACCAAATGAAAATCATATTAATTTATCAACAGAAACTCAAAAATGAAAAACGAAAGCAATGCAAGAGTGCACATGCAGACATCCAACTCACTGATATAAGAAATAAAAAGGTACAAGAACAACCTTCATACCAGAGATTACCAGATAATCGCACGACACACAAGACTACCAAGCTTATCTGTCCTTTGACATACACACAGACAACATCAAACCACCAAAACAAGTGCGACGATCCCTGAATCAGCATAACCAACGAATGGTAAAAGGCACGGACGACCTCAATACTGACTCTCATCACATGACATACAAACACAGTACACAGACATACACACACACACACACACACACACACACAAAAACACCCGTGCGATGACACATCAAGAAGTACCCACAAAATAAAAGGACAGAACATCAGAACATGACCTCGAGTACCCTTGAACTTATCACACGACAATGAGATTCTTAGGACCAATTTTGTACTCCTAGAAGAGGAACGGCCTCTCAGCACCTTAACCCTAAGTCTCAGTACACACACACATGCCTACCAAAGGCACAATTATATTCAAAATCGTAGGACAGATACAGCACAGCTACAAAATTTAGAACCGTACTCAGTCTACAGAATCCCATACTTGTACAAATTGAGTACATAAATTTGGAAGCCACGAACCCGTAATGCAAGAAATTTTAACATTGATAAAATCGAACAAGACAAAACAATCAGGAAAATTAACTAAAAGGCTTAGCTAAATCACGATACCTTCAAAATTTTGCTAGTGACAAATTTAAAATAACAGAAATAAAATCTCGACAACCTGCAGACCTACTAAGAATTAACTAATTTATAGCTCAGCGTAAGGACACCAAAATGAACATTTGCAGAAAATCTTCCTAGTATTCATTCTACAATAACAAGGGACATCATTTTCCATCTAGGCACCTAATACCAAAAAAAAAGATTACGAGGAATCTCATACCAGACACTAGATTTCCAACATGTCACGAGCACAAGTGCAGATCCGTAACCCGTCAAATTTGCCCAAAATGAGCCTCAGCATTACCTGGTCTAAAAATATGGTGAACACGTGTCACCCTATGAGCCTATCCAAGTCCTCATAGAACCCTCCCTAGCAAATATAGGAATACACGGGTAAATAAATATACGTGACAAGGAAACAGACACTTACACGATGGAAAAGCACAAGACAAACTAGGAAACTTTCGTAATTTAGCAGCTAGTTGGGAAACAGTCACCAAAATAGTCCCATACCTACTTGGAAACGAACCCAGATCCAGCAAAAGACCAAAAACAACACAACATGACCGGAAATTTAAGTACATACAGAGCTACAACATGACGTAAAAATTACCTTTAAAAGATCACACACGTGGAATACTGCCAAATATAACATACCAGGCGACAAGAAACAAAATTTTGAAAATAATTTGCCGAAACACGAGATTTACAAACAGGAAAACACTCGAAGAAATAGACGAAAATTCACAACATAACCTTAAAATTGTTGCCGAAAATTTACCAAAAAAGAAATTACAGAAAAACTAAGGAAACTCCGTGCTAAAATTCAGTCAGAACACAATGATCACTCTGACAATTCACACCACAATTTACGTATCTGGAAGAAGAAAAAGAAGATGATTACGACACAAAAAACTTTTAAAAGATTGAATTGAGCGCTCATAATCTCGGAAGTTAGTCAAGCAATCATCTGTTTTCAACACAATACGCAACTCAACTGTTTGGGAGATAACATTAGGTCATGCACTGAAGTACAGCACGTAGCATAATTTAATGACATAGCCTAAAGCAACAAGTAATCCCACAGGTGTTACGATGAAAACACACGAATCGAAAAAAAAAAAAAACTTGACATAATCAAACATATTGAAATTTATCAAAGAAGACTTTCGGAACGCGAACACAGCACACGACATGTGAAGATATCACTTTACTAAAAAAAACCGTGGTCAAGTGAAATCTTGCCACACAGAAAAATTTATTGAAACTAACGAAACCAAAAACTTGTTACAAATAGTGACGCACTATTTCCTCCAACCGTTAATTACAAGAGAAACACAGTACCGTAACACAAGACTGCACATCGCGGAACGAAAACACGTGGAGAGATGAACTCGCGCAAGAATCACGAAAACAAAAGCGGGAATTAAGAACACACACGGAACACTTACAACCTATATTCAAACTTAAAAAATTTAAAATTAATTTTAGAAAAGTTAGCCGAGGATGATCATTGTAAGCCTTCGCTCCTTTCCATAACACACGCTCTGATATCAAATGTAACCGCGGTTTCGAGCGTACACAAATAAAAATAATAGTAGTAATAGTAAATAACATAATACTTAATAATATGAATAAGGAGGTAGAAATATGACGCAGTGGCGGAGAATTCATATAAACCAAAACAGGGAACACTTACAGGCCTAAAAATGACAACTAAGACAGGATGTGGAAGCTGCGGGAAGCCCTTATAGAGGTCCATGGGTACGTATGACATTATGGGGGAGAAAAGATTTACAAGAAACACCCTCTAGCTCAACTATATTAAAAATGACAAGAAAGTTTTACAAAATACAGTTCCACGACACGGAAACAAGACATACTTAAGTAACTTAACATAAAACTTGTTTTAACAATGAAGGTGATGCTACATTAAAGGTATAGTTTAAAACGAAAGTATTTAATGGATGAAAGACTTGAAACTACGGCAATTGGAACCTAGGGTAAACTCGGACACATCAAATTAAACTTTAAAATGACATTAAGCGAAGAAATAATGAAACACAAAAGGAATTAAACTAAATGAAACGAAACCAGAAAACATTGCAAAAACCCTGAAATAACACATACCTCGGAAAGGCAGGAGCTCCCGAGGGTAGCCCTCGAGCGCGAACGCTCGCTAGGGCGGTCGGATGGAAAAGACGCCGAGCTCACGCATCATTTTCCGAAGCCGGCCACAAGGCCGGAAATGGCCCGATTACAATCAACCAATAAGATCAAACTTACCCTAGATTCCTGGACCTTTTTGCCAATAGGAAATCTCGTTACCATATATGGTAATTTTAACATCGTTAGCAATTACACAAGTTCTGGAACATTACGATTACAACACCCAGAATTTCATCATAGGAAACCACACGTGTGGTACAGGTACAGGATGCTCCAAAATAAATCACCTTACAAATTTTACATCAGATTACATATAACCTACATTTTAAAAAAAATCACTTCAAAACACTTCTGCATGTTGCAATGTTCATACAGTTCAATGTTTCTTGATGTTTCCATATTTAAAAAAAATTTTACAAACATATTTCAGTTACACAAAATTCCAGTAGAGTCCAGAGTTGCAAAAAAAATTAAATCCTTCAGACAAATAAAAAAATTAAAATTTACATTTCCAAACACACAGTAGTTTCAGTTCTCCGTCCCACCAACTGGTGACAGAAAGCAGAAATCCTTAATGCCCATCTAGTCAACCTTCCGGTCTGTTTAGGTCCTCTAAGTACCGAAGAAAGAGCCTCATTATTGGTTTCTAAATCAAAACTTATGTGCTCAACATAGATACGAAATTTCTCCAAAGAAAAGAGTACAACCAAACATTCAAGTTTATAAATGGAATTTTTTCTTTCCAGAGGAGAGTTTTCGGAATAACCCTACCTGAAATTCTCAAATCTTGAGGAACACGAAACTCATCACTTACATTGTTATCCCTAGGCAAGCTTTCATTATATTCCTTAGATTAATTTACTAGTCACCGTGAATTACTCTTGATGAAACTACGGCACTACCTTTTTACATGTTGTTTAAAACCACAAATAAAACAACAGATGTTCTGATTCTGAACCATATCACTTCTATGTCCAGTGGAAGGACAGTTGTTTCTGAGATGATCCCTTGATTACAAGTAATAAATCTCATTGTAGACTGTGTTGGACATCAGTTATGAAACTTAAAACAAGAATAATAGTTTCCACCTTTCCAATACTTATCTTTCCTTACATTACATTACAACAGGCGTTGTAAGATGTGACATGTTTCACTTAACTGTCGTAAGCATCATCAGCTGAAATAAATCTTAGCCTAAAGTTAGGTCAGGGCCCCGAACCTAGTGTCCTTAAAATATATGGCACCCTAAGAATCAACATTTATTTAGAAAATCAAAAAGGCTTAAAAGTAGTGTGAAAAAAACATAGTGTTACAACATGGTTAAGAGGAAAACATAGGATCCTAATGATTTTAATTATTTCACTACCAGCTCCATATTGTACTTTCTGTTTTTAACCTCTGTATCTGTATGGCGCAGAGACTTGGACATTGTGAAAGAAAGATGAGAGAAGATTGAAGGCACTAGAGATGTGGATATGGAGGAGAATAGAACGAGTGAAATGGGAAGACCGGGTAAGGAATGAGGAGGTATTACAAAGAGTTGGAGAAGAACGAAGTATGTTACAAATCATTAGAAGGAGAAAAATGAACTGAATCGGACATTGTTTGAGGAGGGACTGTTTACTGAAAGAAGGAATAGAAGGAATGGTGAAAGGCAAACGAGGAAGAGGAAGGAAAAAATATCAAATGTTGGACAATATCCAAGGAAATAAATATTCGGACATGAAAAACTTGGCGCCGCAGGACAGGCAACAGTGGAAGAGGTTCATCCCATGACAAGACCTGCCATAAGGCAGAATACCTAGATGATGATGATGATGATGATTTCAACAACGCCTGTTGTAATGTTTATATCCTAAATATAAGGAAAGGTAAGTATTGGAAAGGTGGTGTTAACTATTATTCTTGTTTGATCCGCACGCATAACATTTCTTATTTTGAACTTCGGTAGAAGTATGAGTGGAATAATTCATGAAATTACTAGGAGGTTGCAGAGGTGGATGGTTAACACGACGTGATTCATCACCATACTTTACATCTTCGGCGAAGTTACACGCTCCTTCCAACTCAGCAGAATTAGTGGGACTTCTAGTTAATGACAAAAAAGATCTGTACTGTGGAGCAATTCCCGTAAGAATTCTAGTCACCATTTCATGTTCAGAGACAACAATTTTAGAAACTTCACAGTAAAACTTGAGGTCAAGAACATATGCCAACAAACTCTCATGAAGAAATTGAGTCCTAAAACAATGCTTAGGAATTAAACTCTGTAAGGCAAAAGAAGGAATAAACTGGGATAAAATTAGTTCATGAAATTCAGTTATACTTAGATTGCTACTAATGGCTTTAGAAATTTCCTTCTTTAATATCCCCTCACAGTACGGAAATAGAACCCTAAAGATAGAGAATACATTGGCAGATTCCATCAGTTCCACCAAAAAGTGCATAAATCTAATAGTTTCATCAATAGAATTTACTGAAAAGATTCTTACATTTTTGAACAACTCTTTGATAGAATTAGGAGTAACATTAGGTTTAGCTAACAATACGGGAGCGAGGGCGCAGCAATGAGACGTCTCATTACATGACGCTTCAGGGGAAACAGTAGCATTATCCAATTCCTGACTGTCACTTTAATCTTTTCGAGATCCATCACTTAAGGAAAGGTCATTGACATTTCTAACACTCATGATTACATCAAGATAGACAGAAAGATTCATTCCCAGTGTAAACAAGGAGGTACACTGTGCAAGCAATTCAGGTTCGGGTGACAATGATATTAAATCCTGAATCCTGTTAATGTAGTGACTAGTTCTGAACTTAAATCTTTTTACTTGATATGCTGAAGATTCCATATCTCTCAATTCATTTATGATAGTACTAATTTCCGATAATGCACCTTTAACAAGTTGCACCGACTAACCCAATCTGCGGCTCAAATTACCAGGCTTCACTGGACAATCAAGGGCATCCATAAGTAAGGCAGCTTCATCCGAAATAGATCCAGACGACGCCACTCCACGCACTTCCAGTTCATACTGCAGCTCACCTTTCCTTAACATGCGCGGCAGTAAAACAGACCAGGCATGAAACAGACAAACTTTACACTAAACTTCAAAGATAATCTGGCCTTTCCCCTTACACTTCAAATACAGAAATATCTCTTATTTTAGTCAGTATATTGATCTAGACAGACAGAACCTTCAACTAGTTCCAAGATGGAAAAACAATAACAATGAGCATCAAAATACAGTTGCAATAGTGACCAAGCCACCGATATCAAAACAGCCAGAAGATCGTAACAAAACAACCACACGGCTAGCTACCAGAACACTACCGTGTAATTTCCAGACATTCACGGTGATAGTTGTTGCACAACCAAGGACAATAAATAAATAACAGAAATCAGTAAGAAGACTTACCGTCCGTGTCCTATAATTAAGTCGCGCTAATTCCTGGAAACAAACTGGGCTCAAGAGGTCAGGTGGACCCAAAAAAATTAATTCTGATGTACTGACTAAAATAAGAATACCAGCTGCAAGAAAGCAAATAATTTTAATTAAAGTGAAAGGAGCTTATGTAGTTTCCAACAATCATTAACTCCGAAAATAAAATAAATTAACCACCAGTTCAAACTAAATCAAATTAAACCTTTAAGACTGGTTAAAATGAATTCACATATCAACCATTTTCCCCATAGCAGTCCCTTAAGCTAATCATCAAATCCGATGATAATTAAACCCATATCATACTTTGTGTATACAACCAATTAATCAGTTAGGAAACCAAATTAAAGCTAGTAATAATTTTATTTCCTTGGAAAATTCTTTGATTAGAGTGTTAGAGCCGAAAACAGTCTCTTTATGGCTATCTCTAGCAAAACATAAAAGCAAACCAATTAACGATGTGTCATCAAGAGTAAGTTCCACAAGAACAAGAATCAGAAATGCAAATCAGAAGGTAATTCAAGAAACCACCTATAAGTTAACACTCCAGAACAAATCTTTAAACATCAACTGCACAGAGCACGGCTCTACACAGACTCGTTCAACATATATCAGAAACAGACATCCATTTCACAAAGCATATCACTTTTCTCAATCCTTGAACGTCAAATGTTCAACCCATAACAGAGGAGTCGCACATCAAATGTCAAAACTAAACAGCGTACACACCCACTAACAGTTTATGAAGAGCAGTTATGGTAACCAAATCACGTGACACCGGAAAAGAAACATAGCTGCTCAAAACAAGCTGAGTTAGTTAAAGGAAACAAGTTTTCAGCTCATTCATTTACACACAAGCTTTGTGTTTTTGTAGATAAAACAGTAATTAAAGAACTACCGGGTTAAACACCCTTGACTTAATAACAGGATAGACATTCTTGATATTACAGTAACGACTTATACTGGTCTTCACGATCCGCTACAATATGTAATATTTAACAAATAACGTAATGTTTAACCAATTTCAAAATGGTCATACAACAAACAATTTCATCAAAAAAAACCCAAAATTAACTTGGAAAGAATCTACGAAATTATGGTGACCTGAAACATAATATCATTGCTGCCCAAACGTAATTTCTTTATAACCGAAGTAATCCGGCATCACCAAAACATAATTTAGATGCCCATATTCTGAAGAACTCGTACAAAATTTGATTTTAGTTAGAATTCATCTCATCTTTTCAGTATGAGACAAGGAAGGACTGGTTATGTATAGACTGGAGCTCAAGAAATGAGTTTCGCTAGGAATGTGGCCGGGAATGCATTAGCCCTCACTTCTCCCCTCGTCCCTGGCTTCTCGTCAACAAGCTTGTGTATGTACTTGCGTTTCTGAAAACGTCCCTCGCAGTCGCAGTGTCCTCAGTGCTGCAAGGCACTCGATGTATTTTTGTATATCACAGGTGGGTAGCATTATTCATATGTTAATAGACTACATCTGACCAGCAAAGTATTAAGATTATGGCAGTTTCTATCTAATAGTAATCTAGGTTATTTCCCACTGACACTGGGAATTCATGCCATCTTCACATTAGATTGTATCACAGGCAGAGTCCATCCTCAAGGGGCAAATCGAAAGAGCTTCTGTTATTATTTTTTATTTTAATATATGTACTGTATTTATTATTATTATATTTTTTACATATTTTTACAATATGATCGCTTAGAATATCCGATGACGGTTGCAACACTAGAAGAACTATAATCTATCAGCTTCATTGTCTGTATTGATAATTTAAGCACACAAGTATGAAGTGAGTTTTCCACCTAATCAATGTTTTATTTTACAAAATGTTTAGTATTATTTACATTAAAACAGTACCGTTTTCGACCTGTAAATAGGTCATCATCAGCTGTTGGTAAACCTGTTTAATAGCAGGCCCATTGCTCAATATAACGGAAGATTTTTATATCAGTATGTACTAATACGCTAATCCCAACCTCAACTTAAATGAAATCACAGATAAAACAAACATTCTCTTCAACACAGCCATTCCCATTCTAAAAGACACATATTTAAAAAGAATCAACAGACAAACCCACAAACAACCCAAAAGACACACCCCACTCCACACACCCCACTCCACCCACCCCATCCAGAGGCTGCTTCTCCCTCTCCACCACCTCTCAATCTTAACACTACAACAGCCACACGACGTACACGCAACAGTGTGCAGCACACTCCTGACTATACTTAAGGACATATCAAGCCGACACGTAACTAACACACACACTATAGCACACAAACCATTTAGCAGGCACTCTCTATCAGTTATTCTAATTCCCACTTCCTTTTTCTTTCTCAGATTTTTTAATTTACCTGAGCGTAAATGCAAGTATTAAGAGGGGAGCTCTATCAACCTACTTTCTTTAATTTCAATATGTCACTTTAATATCAGCATGATATGCCTCAACAAGGATCCTGAAAACTACTGTAGCATGTATCAGCAACAACATAGACTAAGAATGAATATAGTACCTGTTAAACAAGCTACAGAACCTCAGTCTACTGAACGCAATGTTCCCTGCAAAATTGCGGCCCTACAATGCACCTTGATTCTATATATATATAACAGTTGGACATAATGCTCTCATAATGCATAGATATTTGAACTTGACACCAAAACCTCAGTGACCCTTTATTCTCAAAGAACTATACCCTATTTTTAACCTCAGCTATACAATTTTTGGAATATGTGGCATTCATGGGACTTCAGCATGCCAAAGCCCTTCATTGTACCATATGTATATATCTTGTTTGACGTAATGTTGGCAACAGCATAGACATTTGAATGGGACTCCAAGTCAAAACCCTATAATTGTACCATATGTATATATCTTAACATTAGCACTATATTAGAATAAGGCATTCTTGTTTAATTAGTTTTTAGTAATGTTTTTATCTTGTACAATCGCTATTAAGCAGGTTCACCAACAGCTGATGTCTTATTTTCAGGTCGAAACCGGTACTGTTTTAATGTAAATAATACTAAACATTTTGTAAAATGAGTATTGATTAGGTGGAAAACTCACCCTTCATACTTGTGTATACTAGAAGATGATATTTATTTCCTATATTTCAAATGCAGAAAGTTACATGAAGTAAGCTACAGGCAGGTCAATTTCGTTCATCAGTGTGCGGCGTTACAAATGCATTCTCTCTCACACACATGCCCCGGTGCATTCATTATGTGAAGAAAATAATAATAATAATAATAATAATAATAATAATGAACCAGATTGAATACGTGCGCGTATAACAATTTTATGATTACGATCCAGTCATGCAACTCATCCAGTGCAGTCATTCATTCAGTCATTCAGTTAATTTATAATGTGTATTGTAAGCTAAGGAGAAATCTGTTCGGACTCTTAAAAAAAAAAAACCTTACACTTATTAATAATAGGAGTACCGGCAAATACTTTAATATGACAATACCGGACAGCTTGCTGTTTTCAGTGAGAAAGTCGATAGTGCTGCTACCTACATGGCTTGGTGTGACCAACTCTTCAATAACATATTGTCATCTGTCTGATTCTAGGTGCACTGGCGTTGTTTATAATGTATCTGTGTTTGTCACTAAATAATCTAAGATTGCAGTTATATTCCAGGAAAAGTGTTATGCGCTAAACAAATTACCCACAAGATAATGTGCATTGGAACTGATAAGGAGGGTGTTGAGGGTACATTCTATGACTCTTATATTAAGAAAATCAATCAAATACTCTACTGAAATGTTAGTGGGATGTAAAACCAATAATATTAACAAATATGGAACTCTAGTGTACTCAAACTTGAGGGTCCAAATTTTTAAACAGTACCATAAATTACACAATCGAAAACTCGTGGGCCTGTAGCGTAATGGTTATCCCGGCAGTCTTGAAATTGAAAATTGAAGGCCATGAGTTTTGAATCCGATCACCTTTTTTACTATAAGAAAATAATAATAGTAATATTATTAATAATAATTTTCTTTACGTCCCACTAAGTACTTTTACGGTTTTCGAAGACGCCGACGTGCCAGAATATAGTCCTGCAGGAATTCTTTTACATGCCAGTAAATCTACCTACACGAGGCTGACGTATTTGAGCACCTTCAAATACCACCGGACTGAGCCATGATTGTACCTGCTAAATTTGGATCAGAAGGCCATCCCATCAACCGTCGGAGCCACTCAGCCTGGCGTAAGAAAATTCTTCTTCTTCTTCATTTGTTTACCCTCCAGGGTCGGTTTTTCTCTCGGACTCAGCGAGCGATCACACCTCTACCGCCTCAAGGGCAGTGTCTTGCAGCTTCAGACTCTGGGTCGGGGATACAGCTTGGGAGGATGTCCAGTACCTCGTCCAGGCGGCTTCACCTGCTGTGGTGAACAGGGGCCTTGCGGGTGTGATAGGGAGATTGGAAGGTATAGATAAGGAAGAGGGAAGGAAGCGGCCATGGCCTTAAGTTAGGTACAATCCCAGCATTTGGTTGGAGGAGAAGGATGGCCACTTCCAGGATGGTGGAGGTGGGAATCGAACCTACCTCTACTCAGTTGACCTCCCAAGGCTGAGAGGACCCCGTTCCAGCCCTCGTAACAATTTTAAACTTCGTGGCAGAGTCAGAAATCGAACCCGGGCCTCCGGGGGTCGCAGCTAATCTAACCAACCACTACACCACAGAGGTGGACAAGAAAATTATTTCAGTGTATTATTGGCATAGGCTTGAGCACCAGTCCAGCTAATTTAATACGTGTATATGGTAATTCTTCATGCATAAATTTGTGAAAGAGACTAGGAAATTCTGAACACTTCTTCCTTGTTAGGAACATCGTAGTTCACTCGCGTATATTATGTATTTCTGTCTAGGTAAAACAGAAAATTCAAAGTATGGCAAAAGTGAGATAGCAGCATGAGTTCTCCTGTAGAATTTGGGAAGATCGGCTGTACTGAAGGAGAAGAAGAAGAAGAAGAAGAAGTCAAAATAATGGATTGAAACTCCTGTTCCTTAACAGCTTCTCTTTCCCGAAATCTTAATAAATCATGGATGTTAAGTTATCTGCCCCCTCTGGCGCTTTGGCTGAATGGTTAGTGCTTCGTGCGCCCCCCCCCCCCCCTGGGCCGTTTTTATGATACCTTCATTCTTGGGAGTGTTGGACCTCTTCCATTTCCCTTCTGATTAGTGTTAATAGAAGATGGCTGGCCAATTGTACTTCCTCTTAAAAAATAATCACCACTACGGAAAGGTCAGCATACTGGCCTTCGGTTCAGAGGGCCCTGGTGCGATTCCCGACTGAGTCGGAGATTTTATTCGCGTCTGTTAATTCCTATAGATCGGGAGCTACGGGTTTGTGTTCGTATTCATACACATCTTTAAATATATACGTCACACGAGAAACAAACACAGAAACATGCAATAGTTAGTACGGTATATATCCTTCCACATAGGACTGGTGGTAGGAAAGGCATCCGGCCAGAAAACTAGGCTAAGTCCATACAAAGTCCTCCGCCAGGCTAGAAAAAAGAGGAGAGGGTAGGCAGAGGCTGGGTGGATCTTCAGACAAATTCTGCTTTAAATTTTTAACACATAGCAAAGGGCTCGTTTGGAGGTTAATGAAGGAGGCATTTCGTATGTTAAAATTTCATTCTTAATTATTATGATTATTCAGTTATTTTAACAAAAATATTTCCAATGAGTGTAGAGCATTCCTCGCAACTGTAGCATACACGAGTATGCAGTTCACACCAACACGCTAGATGTCACTACCATCGCTGTTCGCACTCCACTTAATGCTGTTGAGATAGAGTTGTCCCATATTGGTGTACTAAAGTAATTGGTACCGGTAAGATGCATGTTGTCCTAGACAATGTAACACTGTTAATGTCTAGGACAAAAATAAAAAAATAAAAATAAAATTTAAAAAATACAATTTAGAGATTGGGTGTAAATAGTGATTAGGAGTAATTATAATGTTTAATGTAGTAACAGATACAAGAAAATCATTCATATAAAAAATAGCAATAAATGAACACTCTATCCCCAGTTCCAGGCGATCCGGAACTAGGGGATGGGAGTATTCTATTCCACTATTCTGTATTACAATGTTCTCGCTTATGCGTCACAAATTCAGCTTTATCGATACAACACTGACGTAGTTCAGCACCGCCAAACACCATTGCACTTAGGCAAGATCGAACCCACCAACTAAAGCTCAGAAGGCCAATACTGTACCGTCTGAAAAGGGTGATAGAGGAGGGAATTTATTCATTATTCGACGAGTTAGTTTACTGAAGAACTCTATTTTATAGAATTTTATTTAATCAAAAAATATTTAAAATGACTATAGACCTGAATTAGCTGCAACAATCCTTGTGTCCCTATGAAACCTAGCTTGATACACAAAACCATGAAATAAAATAACATTTAAAACAATAGATTGTAGGCCTAATTAGCTCCATCAATTCTTGTGCCCGTATGCCACTTTTCTTGATGATAACAAAACTATGAAATAAAATAACATTTAAAGTAATAGACTGTAGGCCTAAATTAGCTTCATCAAGCCATGTATCCTATGTCACTTTTCTCGATGATACACAAAATTATGAAATAAAATAACATTTAAAACAATAGACTGTAGTCCTAAATTAGCTTCATCAATCCTTGTGCCCCTACATCATTTTTCTAGATGATACACAAAATAATGAAATAAAATAACATTTAAAACAACAGACTGTAGACCTAAATTAGCTTCATCAATACTTGTGCCCTGATGTCACATTTCAAGATACGCAAATCTATGAAATAAAATAACATTTGAAACAATATACTGTGGACCTAAATTATCTTCATCAATCCTTGTGCCCCTATGTCACTTTTCTTGATACACAAAACTATGAAATAAACGAGGGGTCTAACATTTAAAATAATAGACTGTAGACCTAAATTAGCTTCATCAAGCCTTGTGTCTGTATGTCACATTTCTTGATGATACACAAAGGTTTGAAATAAAGTAGCATTTAAAACAACAGACTGTAGTCCTAAATTAGCTTCATCAATCCTTGTGCCCTATCTCACTTTTCCTGATACGCAAAACTATGAATAAAATACGGGTCGAACATTTAAAACAATAGGCTGTAGACTAAATTAGCTTCATGAAGCCTGTGTCCGTATGTCATATTTCTTGATACACAGAACTATGAAATAATATAGCATTTAAAAGAATAGACTGTGACCTAAATTAGCTTCATCAATCCTTGTGCCCCTATGTCACTTTTCTTGATGATACACAAAAGAATGAAATAATATAACATTTAAACAATAGACTATAGTCCTAAATTAGCTTCATCAATTGTTGTGTCCCTATTTCACTTTCCTTGATGATACTCAAAACTTTGAAATAAAATTACATTTTAAACAATAGACTATAGTCCTAAATTAGCTTCATCAATCCTTGTGACCCTATGTCACATTTCTTGATACACAAAACTATAAATAAAATAACATAGGAAATAATAGACCGTGCACCTAAATTACCTTCATTAATCCTTGTGCCCCTATGTCACTTTTCTTGACGTTACACAAAACTATGAAATTCAATAACATTTAAAACAATGGAATGTAGTCCAAAATTAGCTTCATCAAGCCTTGTGCCTTTATATCATGTAGTCCTTAATTAGCTTCATCAAGCCTTGTGCCCCTACGTCAGTTTTCTAGGTGATACAAAAAAAAAAAGACATAAAAATGACATTTAAAACAATAGACTGTAGACATAAATTAGCTTCATCAATACTTGTGCCCTTATGTCACATCTCTTGATACACAAAACTATGAAATAAAATAACATTTGAAATAATGGACTGTAGTCCAAAATTAGCTTCACAAATCCTTGTGCCCTTATGTCACTTTACCTGATGATACACAAAAGTGTCAAATAAAATTACTGTTAAAACAATAGACTGTAGACCTAAATTTTCTTCATCAATCCTTGTGCCCCTATGTCACTTTTCTTGATACACAAAACTGTGAAATAAAATAATATTTAAAACAATGGACTGTAGTCCAAAATTAGCTTCATCAAGCCTTGTGCCCCTATATCATGTAGTACTTAATTAGCTTCGACAAGCCTTGTGCCCTATGTCACTCTTCTTGATAAACTAAAATATGAAATAAATTAGGGGTCTAACATTTAAAACAATAGACTTTAGACCTAAATTTGCTTCATCAAGCCTTGTGCCCGTATGTCACTTTTCTTGATGATACACAAAGGTTTGAAATAAAGTAGCATATAAAACAAGAGACTGTAGTCCTAAATTAGCTTCATCAATCCTTGTGCCTTATCTCACTTTTCTTGATACGCAAAACTATGAAAAAAATAGGGGTCGAACCTTTAAAACATTAGTCTGTAGACCTAAATTAGTTTCATGAAGCCCGTGTCCGTATGCCACATTTCTTGATATACAAAACTGTGAAATAAAATAACATTTAAAACAATAGATTGTGATCCTAAATTACCTTCATCAATGCTTGTGCCCCTATGTCACTCTTCTTGATACACAAAACTGTGAAATAAAAGAGGGGTCTAACATTTAAAACAATAGACTCTAGTCCTTGTTTAGCTTCTTCAAGCCTTGTGCCCTATGTCACTTTTCTTGATGTTATACAATACTATGAAATAAAATAACATTTAGAAAATGAACTGTAGTCCTAAATTAGCTTCATCACTCCTTGTGCCCCTATGTCACTTCTCTTGATGATACACAAAACTATAAAATAAAATAGGGGTGTAACATTTAAAACAATGGACTGTAGACCTAAATTAGCTTCATCAATCCTTGTGCCCTTGGTCACTTTTCTTGATGTTACACTAAACTCTAAAATTAAATAACATTTGAAACAATGGAATGTAGTCCAAAATTAGCTTTATCAAGCCTTGTGCGCCTATATCATGTAGTCCTTAATTAGCTTCATCAAGCCTTGTGCCCCTACAAGAGTTTTCTTGATGATACACAAAACTGTGAAATAAAATAACATTTAAAACAATGGACTGTAGTCCTAAATTAGCTTCATCAAGCCTTGTGACCCTATGTCACATTTCTTGATACGCAAAACTATAAATAAAATAACATAGGAAACAATAGACTGTGCTCTTAAATTAGCGTCATCAATCCTTGTGCCCCTATGTCACTTTTCTTGATGTTACACTATACTCTGAAATTAAATAACATTTAAAACAATGGAATGTAGTCCTAAATTATCTTCATCAATCCTTGTGCCCCTATGTCACTTTTTTTGATGATACACAAAACTGTGAAATAAAATAACATTGAAAGTATTAGGCTGTAGGCCTAAATTAGCTTCTTCAAGCCTTCTGCCCAATGTTACTTTTCTTGATACATTAAACTATGAAATAAAATAGCATTTAAAACAATAGACAGTAGTCCTAAATTAGCTTCATGAATCCTTGTGCACATATCACACTTTTTCTTGATGATGCACAAAACTGTGAAATAAAATAACATCTAAAACAAGGGACTGTAGTCCTAAATTAGCTACATCAAGCCTTGTGCCCATTTCACTTTTCTTGATATACATAGCTATGGAATAATATAACATTTAAAACAATAGATTGTAGTCCTTAATTAGCTTCATCAATCCTTGTGCCCCTATGTCACTTTTCTATCTGATACACTAAACTATGAAACAAAATAACGTTTGAAATAATGAACTATAGTCCTAGAGTAGCTGCATCATTCCATGTGCCCCTATGTCACTTTTCTTGATACAAAAACCTATGAATTAAAATAGGGGTCGAACGTTTAAAACAATGGACTTGTCGTCCTAAATTAGCTTCATCAAGCCTTGTGCCGTATGTCACGTTCCTTTATACACAAAGGTATGATATAAAATTAAATTTAGAACAATAGTCTGTAGACTTAATTTAGCGTCATCAAGCCTTGTGCCCCTATGTCACTTTTTTTTATGATATACAAAACTGTGAAATAAAATAACATTTAAAGTAATAGGGTGTAGGCCTAAATTAGCTTCTTCAAGCCTTGTGCCCAATGTTACTTTTCTTGATGATACACAAAATTATGAAATAAAATAGCATTTAAAACAATAGACTGTTGTCCTAAATTAGCTTCATTAATCATTGTGCACCTATGTCACTTTTCTTGATGATACACAAAAGTAGAAATAAAATTACATTTAAAACAATACTCTGTAGTCATAAATTAGCTTCATCAATCCTTGTGTCCCGATGCCATTTTTCTTGATTATACACAAAACTGTGAATTACAATAACATTTAAAACAATAGACTGTAGTTCTAAATTAGCTTCATCAAGCCTTGGGCCCTATGTCACTTTTCTTGATACACAAAGCTATGAAATAAAATTGGGGTCGAACATTTAAAACAATGGACTAGTAGTACTAAATTAGCTTCATCATGCCTTCTGCCCTACGTCACATTCCTTGATACACAAAAGTATGACTTAAAATAATATGTAAAACAATAGACTGTAGACCTAACTTATATTCATCAATCCTTGTGCCTTTATGTCACTTTTCGTGATGATACACGAAACTGTGAAATAAAATAACATTTAAAGTAATAGGCTGTAGGATTAAATTAGCTGCATCAACCCTTGTGCCCTATGTCACGTTTCTTGATCGTCAAAACTATGAAATAATATAACATTTATAGTAATAGACTAGTCGTAAAGTAGCTGCATCAATCTGCGTGTCCCTATGTCACTTTCATTGATGATATACAAAACTGTGAAATAAAATTACATTTTAAACAATAGACTGTAGACCTAAATTAGCTTCAACAATCCTTGTGCCCCTATGTCACATATCTTGATGCGCAAAACTATGAAATAAAATAACATTTGAAACAATAGCCTGTACTCCTAAATTAGCTTCATTAATCTTTGTGCCCCTATGTCACTTTTCTTGATGATATACAAAACTGTGAAGTAAAATAATACTTAAAACAATGGACTGTAGCCAAAATTAACTTCATCAAGCCTTGTGCCCCTATATCATGTAGTCCTTAATTAGCTTCGACAAGCCTTGTGCCCTATGGCACTTTTTTGATAAACTAAACTATGAAATAAAATAACTTTTAAGGTTATAGCTTGTAGACCTAAATTTGCTTCATCAAGCCTTGTGCCCTATGTCTCTTTTCTTGATACATTAAACTATTAAAAAAATAGGGGTCTAACATTTGAAACAATAGACTGTAGTCCTAAATTAGCTCCATCAAGCCCTGTCCCCCATGTCACTATTCTTGATGATACACAAAAGTATGAAATAAAATAACTTTTAAAACTAGACTGTAGTCCTAAATAAGCTTCATCAATCCTTGTGCCCCTACGTCGTTTTTCTAGATGATACACAAAATGATGCAATAAGATAACATTTAAAACAATAGACTGTAGACCTAAATTAGCTTCATCAATACTTGCGCCCTTGTGTCACATTTCTTGATACACAAATCTATGAAATAAAATAACATTTGAAACAATAGACTGTGCTCCTAAATTAGGTTAATCAATACTTGTGCCCCTATGTCACTTTTCTTGATGATACACAAAACTATGAAATAAAATAACATTTTAAACAATGGACTGTAGTCCAAAATTAGCTTCATCAATCCTTGTGCCCCAATGTCACTTTACTTGATGATACACAAAAGTATGAAATAAAATAACATTTAAAACAATAGACTATAGTCCTAAATTAGCTTCATCAATCCTTGTGCCCCTATGCCATTTTCTTGATGATACCCAAAGCTATGAAATAAAATAACATTCAAAACAATGAACTGTAGTGCTAATGTAGCTACATCAATCCTTGTGTACCTATGTCACTTTTCTTGGTGATACACAAAACTATGAAATAAAATAGCATTTAAAAGAATAGACTGTAGACCTTAATTAGCTTCATCATTCCTTGTGCACCTATGTCACTTTTCTTGAAGTTATACAGTACTATACAATGAAATAACTTTTAAAAAATGAACTTTAATCCTAAATTATCTTCATCAATCCTTGTGCCCGTATGTCACTTTTCTTGATGTTATACAATATTATGAAATAAAATAACATTTAAAAATGAACTGTAATCCTACATTATCTTCATCAATCCTTGTACCCCTATGTTACTTTTCTTGATGATACACAAAACCATAAAATAAAATAGGTGTCTAACATTTAAAACAATTGACTGTAGACCTAAATTAGCTTCATCAAACCATGTTCCCTATGTCACTTTTCTTGATACACAAATCTGTGATATAAAATAGGGGTCTAACATTTGAAACAATAGACTGTAGACGTAAATTAGCTTTATCAATCCTTGTGCCCCTATGTCACTTTTCTTGATACACAAAACTATAAATAAAATAACATAGGAAACAATAGACTGTGCTCCTAAATTAGCTTCATCAATCCTTGTGCCCCTATGTCACTTTTCTTGATGTTACACAAAACTATGAAATTAAATAACATTTAAAACAATGGACTGTAGTCCAAAATTAGCTTCATCAAGCCTTGTGCCCCTATATCATGTATTCCATAATTAGCTTCAAGCTTTGTTCTCCTATGTCAGTTTTCTAGATGATACACAAAACAATGGCATAAAAATAACATTATTAATAATCTTGACCATGATGGTCGGGATTGGATCCGTATTGACTTAGTAACAGTAAATATGTTGGAAGATAGTCCGCCTAGTCAATACAATTCATTTATTTACCTTTCACCTTAACATCTAGTACATGTTTCGAGAATATTATGCATTCTCTTCCTCAGCTAGTGGATTAAAATTCAGTATACAATAAGACCTGACTAAAATACGGGGGCCCCCATTAAAATTCAAAACAATGAGTATGACAATGTGACACTTAAAAATTTTGGATAGTACAAACATAGAATTAAAATCCCATTTTGTCAAGTACAAATTAAAAACACAATATAGTCTAATTAATGTCTAATTAAATACAACGTCTTGTGATGATATGAATTCACAGTGTCCTTGAAGTTGCCTTGCGTAGTTCAAAAATGTTGAGTTAAGGATGAATGAAATTGCATTAAAACTTGAAGTCCTGCCGATATCCACCGTTAATGGGTGTTAAAATGATGTCTATTTAAATTAAAATATTGGACACAGCGTCGTATAATGATGTGAAATTACGGTGTCCTAGGAATTATAATACTATCTTGCGTAGTTCAATTGGATTTGTACAAGAATAAATGAAGTTGCGTTAAAACTTGGAGTCCTGCCATTATCTTCGGTTGATAGATGTATTATGCAGCCAGGTTGAAAATAGGTTAAAATGGTCTATAAAAAGGAAATGAATTAAAAATTAACAAAAGTCTCCGACATGAACAAATGAGAATACAACGGGGAAAAATATTAAACCTTACCAGTGTGATGATGTAAATATTACGTGTGGCATGCATGTGTTAGATAGATGTTGAGGCACCTGATGTTGTATGGCAACTGGTTACAGAATTACATTGGGTTGCGTGTTGGATGGAAGGAGGGTTGGAAGGAACCGCCCCTTATACTACAGTCATACTTCCCCCCTTACACGCTTGACATCATTTCGCCTTTTACTAGGGTATTGAGTTACCAATTTAAACAACTGATTGTCTTCTGCAATGTGTTCATTTAATTTGTTCTCATTATCAAATTTTTGCAATTTGTATATTTCTAATTTCTCTAAGGCATTCATTTGTTTGCCTTTGCTTAATGAATGTAATAAAGTCATATCACGTTCAATATTTGTGAAATGATGGTTGCTTTCATGCATGTGTTCACACATTGCAGAGTATCTAGAATGTTTTCGTGCATTGACATGCTCTTTATACCGTACCATCACACTTCTACCTGACTGTCCGACATATTTTTTCCCGCAATCTTGGCACGACAGTTTGTATACTCCTTTTTTACTGAACCTACTGTTGGTGTTTACGCTATTCGAATTGAACAATAAATTATTATTATTGTCTGTCCTAAAGGATACATGGATATTGTGTTTTCTAAATAGTTTAGCCAAACTGTATGATTGTTTATTAATGTAAGTGAATGTAGCGAATTTCTTTTTTTCTTCCTTATTTACAAGTAGGGTGTTAGGTCTATTCACGACCTTACTCTTTATCCTATTGACATAGCTTTTGGGGTAACCGTTTCTTTTGGCAATATCTTGTATAATGTTTATCTCTTTATTAAAATCATTTCTGTTTAATGGTATTCTTACTGCTCTATTGATGAAGCTGTAAAATGCCGCTTTCTTATGTTCTCCTGGGTGGTTCGAGTCTTTCCTAATAACAACATCTGTGTGTGTGTAGGTTTTCTAAATACTTGGTAAATCAGGTTTTTATTGTCTCTAGTTAATGTTACGTCTAAGTAGTTTAGACTTTTATTATCTTCTGACTCGATTGTAAACATTATATGTTTATCAAGGTTGTTTAATCGGTCTAACAGTTTGTTTGGCTTGAGTTCTTGTTCGTTAATGATAGCGAACGCGTCATCAACAAACCTTAACCATAAGTCTAATCCTTTTATTTTACCGATTATTTTATTAGATTCCATATGGTCCATAAATATATCTGCAAGGATACCAGACGCTGGTGATCCCATGGCCAACCCATTAACTTGTTTGTACACGTTGTTGTTGAAAGTAAAAAAGTTGTTTTCTAATATAAACTTTAATAAGTTGATGAATTCATCAATTTCTACTTTACTCAACGAACTATGTGTGTTTAAGTTGTTCTTAACAATGTTGATAGTCTCCGTGATCGGAATATTCGAGTACGTATCTTTCACATCAAAGCTATGGATAGTATTATATTGCGATAAAATTAAATTTTTTGTCCTATCACAAAAATCTATGGTATTGCGGAGACTTGTATCTACATTAAATCTGTAATGTTTCTTTAAAAACGTGTGTACAAATTTGGCCGTTTTATATGTAGGACTGTTTCTGAAGTTAACAATCGGTCTAATAGGTATGCCTTCTTTGTGTACCTTAGGCATAGCCCTCAATTTCGGTAATCCTGGGTTCATATTTACCAAGCGTTTTGTTTCATTCGAATTCATCAAAAAATTAGTGTTAGCTAAAATTTGTTTGGAAGTCTTTTGCATGTTGTTAGTGGGGTCCTTCTTTATCTGACATTAATTAGACTATATTGTGTTTTTAATTTGTACTTGACAAAATGGGATTTTAATTCTATGTTTGTACTATCCAAAATTTTTAAGTGTCACATTGTCATACTCATTGTTTTGAATTTTAATGGGGGCCCCCGTATTTGTCAGGTCTTATTCTATACTGAATTTTAATCCACTAGCTGAGGAAGAGAATGCATAATATTCTCGAAACATATACTAGATGTTAAGGTGAAAGGTAAATAAATGACTTGTATTGACTAGGCGGACTATCTTCCAACACATTTACTGTTACTAAGTCAATACGGATCCAATCCCGACCATCATGGTCAAGATTATTAATAATGATTATGCCAGCCAGGCTAGAAAAATGTTAAATTTAAGAACACCAAGGTTAAAATTCTTAGTATTTCAAAAGACCTGAACTTTCTTAAGAAATGTATTAAAAGTGACGTTATACCTAAACATTTGAATACCGTACAAAAGAGAGGTAGATTGCTGCGTCATGAAATGAGAACACAGCGGAAAGTAAATCACTTGTGGATTAAAGATGAAATCAGGTTCTTACACCTTAAAAAAACGAAGCTGAACAACACGCTTTATGAATTACACCTACTCATCACTAGTCAAATTTCGACTCTGGAATGGGAGGAGGCGCAATTTAACATTGACCTCTCATTATTTACAATATTAAAGAAAAAACAAGATATTTTAGATAGAAAATACCAGAGGCTCATTGAAGACAAATGCATCACCAAAGATGAAATACGAATTAACAACACATACACAACAACACACACATTTTATCCGCCACTCAAAAACCTGACCAACGTTGATTTCAACGATGATGAAGTCGAAATCTTAAGTAAGGGTCCCAAACATAACTGGCCACACACGAGTAAGACTGTCCAAAATAGAGAACTAGTGAAACTGATAGCGGAATCTGAAGTAGCAATTGCAGAGGTACCCATAGACGAAAAAGAGAACATGAGGTTCGAGGCTAAAAATAAAATTTGTAAAATAATGGAACATAAAACCATCGCAGATACCCATACTAATGACAATCTCCGAAAGATTAATAAGAAGATTAAAGATAATAACATAATTGTCACGAAGGCTGACAAGCCTAACACTATAGTTTTAATGAATAAAGATGATTACATCAGTAAAACGAATGATTTCCTGAAGGGAGACAACTTTCGTCAGATAAAGAAGGACACCACTAACAACATGCAAAAGACTTTCAAACAAATTTTAGCTAACACTAATTTTTTGATGAATTCGAATGAAACAAAACGCTTGGTAAATATGAACCCAGGATTACCGAAATTGAGGGCTATGCCTAAGGTACACAAAGAAGGCATACCTATTAGACCGATTGTTAACTTCAGAAACAGTCCTACATATAAAACGGCCAAATTTGTACACACGTTTTTAAAGAAACATTACAGATTTAATGTAGATACAAGTCTCCGCAATACCATAGATTTTTGTGATAGGACAAAAAATTTAATTTTATCGCAATATAATACTATCCATAGCTTTGATGTGAAAGATACGTACTCGAATATTCCGATCACGGAGACTATCAACATTGTTAAGAACAACTTAAACACACATAGTTCGTTGAGTAAAGTAGAAATTGATGAATTCATCAACTTATTAAAGTTTATATTAGAAAACAACTTTTTTACTTTCAACAACGTGTACAAACAAGTTAATGGGTTGGCCATGGGATCACCAGCGTCTGGTATCCTTGCAGATATATTTATGGACCATATGGAATCTAATAAAATAATCGGTAAAATAAAAGGATTAGACTTATGGTTAAGGTTTGTTGATGACGCGTTCGCTATCATTAACGAACAAGAACTCAAGCCAAACAAACTGTTAGACCAATTAAACAACCTTGATAAACATATAATGTTTACAATCGAGTCAGAAGATAATAAAAGTCTAAACTACTTAGACGTAACATTAACTAGAGACAATAAAAACCTGATTTACCAAGTATTTAGAAAACCTACACACACACAGATGTTGTTATTAGGAAAGACTCGAACCACCCAGGAGAACATAAGAAAGCGGCATTTTACAGCTTCATCAATAGAGCAGTAAGAATACCATTAAACAGAAATGATTTTAATAAAGAGATAAACATTATACAAGATATTGCCAAAAGAAACGGTTACCCCAAAAGCTATGTCAATAGGATAAAGAGTAAGGTCGTGAATAGACCTAACACCCTACTTGTAAATAAGGAAGAAAAAAAAAAATTCGCTACATTCACTTACATTAATAAACAATCATACAGTTTGGCTAAACTATTTAGAAAACACAATATCCATGTATCCTGTAGGACAGACAATAATAATAATTTATTGTTCAATTCGAATAGCGTAAACACCAACAGTAGGTTCAGTAAAAAAGGAGTATACAAAATGTCGTGCCAAGATTGCGGAAAAAAATATGTCGGACAGTCAGGTAGAAGTGTGATGGTACGGTATAAAGAGCATGTCAATGCACGAAAACATTCTAGATACTCTGCAATGTGTGAACACATGCATGAAAGCAACCATCATTTCACAAATATTGAACGTGATATGACTTTATTACATTCATTAAGCAAAGGCAAACAAATGAATGCCTTAGAGAAATTAGAAATATACAAATTGCAAAAATTTGATAATGAGAACAACCTAAAAATACACATTGCAGAAGACAATCAGTTGTTTAAATTGGTAACTCAATACCCTAGTAAGAGGCCAAATGATGTCAAGCGTGTAAGGGGGGAAGTATGACTGTAGTATCAGGGGCGGTTCCTTCTACCCCTCCTTCCATCCAACACGCAACCCAATGTAATTCTGTAACCAGTTACCATACAACATCAGGTGCCTCAACATCTATCTAACACATGCATGCCACACGTAATATTTACATCATCACACTGGTAAGGTTTAATATTTTTACCCCGTTGTATTCTCATTTGTTCATGTCGGAGCCTTTTGTTAATTTTTAATTCATTTCCTTTTTATAGACCATTTTAACCTATTTTCAACCTGGCTACATAATACATCTATCAACCGAAGATAATGGCAGGACTCCAAGTTTTAACGCAACTTCATTTATTCTTGTACAAATCCAATTGAACTACGCAAGATAGTATTATAATTCCTAGGACACCGTAATTTCACATCATTATACGACGCTGTGTCCAATATTTTAATTTAAATAGACATCATTTTAACACCCATTAACGGTGGATATCGGCAGGACTTCAAGTTTTAATGCAATTTCATTCATCCTTAACTCAACATTTTTGAACTACGCAAGGCAACTTCAAGGACACTGTGAATTCATATCATCACAAGACGTTGTATTTAATTAGACATTAATTAGACTATATTGTGTTTTTAATTTGTACTTGACAAAATGGGATTTTAATTCTATGTTTGTGCTATCCAAAATTTTTAAGTGTCACATTGTCATACTCATTGTTTTGAATTTTAATGGGGGCCCCCGTATTTTAGTCACGTCTTATTGTATACTGAATTTTAATCCACTAGCTGAGGAAGAGAATGCATAATATTCTCGAAACATGTACTAGATGTTAAGGTGAAAGGTAAATAAATGAATTGTATTGACTAGGTGGACTATCTTCCAACATATTTACTGATAAAAAGAACATTTAAAACAATAGACTGTAGACATAAATTAGCTTCATCAATCCTTGTGCCCCTATGTCACATTTCTTGATACACAAAACTATAAAAGTAATAAACTTCATTGTTAGGTTCCGTATTGAGTTGACCGAAACTAGTACCTTTTAATGTCATTGTTTTTTTCTGTAAAAACATCAAATGATTTTTTAGTATTGAGAAGGTGGAATATTAAAATTTTGTATTTACTTTAAACACAAAACTATGAAATAAAATATCATTTGAAACAACAGACTGTGCTCCTAAATTAGCTTCATCAATCCTTGTGCCCTATGTCAGTTTTCTTGATGATACACAAAACTATGAAATAAAATAGGGGTCTAACATTTAGAACAATAGACTGTAGACCTTGTAACTTTCCAGACGTCACAGTGTAATTCTGTTAATTTTATTATGTGTAATTAATTCAGGAATAACATATTTGACGTTATGATATTCATTTTCGTACGTAATTTTATTATAATTCATGTCTGATCATTTGGTCACTATCATTTCATTACTTTGTAACTACGACTTGTAAATGAGGACTGAATATCCTAATATTAATTTAGATTCTTGCGACATTCGTTTAAATTTAACTTGCAGTAGATTTTCCTCTATCTTGCCACATCATCGAGGAAGAAGAATCAACAAGTTTAGAACTCAATTCTTGGAAAAGCTGGCACGTGTCCAGGCGATGTACTGTATTTCGGAGCTGGGTAATTCAAACTGTTCTCCGCCTATATTTTCAAAGGAGCGTCATGTTGCCATGGATATGAGTGAAAGGGCTAATAGAGGAACAGTTGATATCATGGTTGGGACCCATCAACTTTAATATCTGGAGAAGGGAGAGACGTGTCACCTGATTGGACCATGTGTCTTGACCATTAATTAGGGCCAGTAAAGCTTACTTAAGGGCGTGTTGGAGCTCTTGGCATCATTCTTCTATCTTGTATTTCACTTTAGGACTGATAACTTGTCTTACGGTTGTTGTACCATAGTGGACTAGTGTGATAGTTTATCACTTCTACATTCATTACTTCGTTAACACGACGTGGTACTTAGGAATTTCTGTATGATGGGTGTACAGCCACTCTCATCAGGAAGTACGAACAGCTCTGTATTAGACCAGTTTGTACCAATTTAAACAATAGGTAGCATTAAACTAGCTAGAAATGAAACTACGGTACACATTTTCAGTCAAGTTGGAAGGAATGTTAATTCAGTATCCTCTCCGCATAACCCAAGGGGTTTTTTCAAACAGTGATTCAGGGCTCATCTCCAATATATGGGATAGAGCATAATAGGGAGTGTTAGTGACGAAGCCGTCTTCCAATTAGTGGTCGGTGCACTTGGCAAGGCAGGAGTGGTACTTGGCGGCAGATGGAAAGACCTCAAAGACGACCAGCAGTTTTCCAGCTACAAGGACGGAGGCGTTCTCAGGACAAGCAGAACAAGACTTCATGGTGAGCAAGCGAGTTAAAAAAAACTGCAAGTTTTTCGAAGTAGAGTCATTCAGTTTTTTTGTTAAATTCATTTCCTATTTTAAATTTAGTTCTCGTCAAACCGTCATAATTTATATTCAATATAATAAATAGTATTTTCCTAGTTCACTTTAATCAGTCTGCCTTAATTAGCCTTTTGATTCATATTCTCCTGCTTAATGATTAGTGCACTATCACCCCATTCCTGGGATGAGAGTCCGTCCAAGCTTTATTTTAAATTTTTGTTTTTAAGTCATCAACTTAAAGACTGGGGCCCTTAGCTTGCATAGTTGCATTTCTTGATCAATTATTGTTCTCCAAGAGGTGTAAGTCACAACCTAAATTAGCTTCATCATGCCTTGTGTCCCATTGTCACTGTTCTTGTTACACAAAACTCTGAAATAAAATACCATTTAAAACAATAGACTGTAGCCCTAAATTAGCTTTATCAAGCCTTGTGCCCTATGTCTCTTTTCATGATAACACAAAAAAGTGTGAAATAAAATAATATAACAATAGACTGTAGTCCTAAATTAGCTTCATCAATCCTTGTGTCCCTATGTCACTTTTCTTGGTGATACACAAATGTATGAAATAAAATAGCATGTAAAAGAATAGACTGTAGACCTAAATTAGCTTCGTCAATCCTTGTGCCCCAATGTCACTTTTCTTGATGATACACAAAAGTATGAAATAAAATAACATTTAAAACAATAGACTATAGTCCTAAATTAGCCTCATCAATCGTGTCCCTATTTCACTTTCCTTGATGATACACAAAACTATGAAATGAAATTATATTTTAAACAATAGACTATAGTCCTAATTTGGCTTCATCAATCCTTGTGTCCCTATGTCACTTTTCTTGATGATACACAAAACTGTGAAATTAAATAACATTTACAACAATAGACTGCAGTCCTTAATTAGCTTCTTCAAGTCTTGTGCCCTATGTCACTTTTCTTGATGTTATACAATACTATAAAATAAAATAACATTTAAAAAATGAACTGTAATCCTAAATTATCTTCATCATTCCTTGTGCCCCTATGTCAATTTTCTTGATGATACGCAAAACTATAAAATAAAATAGGGGTCTAACATTTAAAACAATTGACTGTAGACCTAAATTAGCTTCATCAAACCATGTTCCCTATGTCACTTTTCTTGATGACAGAAAAAAGTGTGAAATAAAATAATATTTATAACAATAGACTGTAGTCCTAAATTAGCTTTATCAAGCCTTGTGCCCTATGTCACTTTTCTTGATGACAGAAAAAAGTGTGAAATAAAATAATATTTATAACAATAGACTGTAGTCCTAAATTGGCTTCATCAGCCTTGTGCCCTATGTCACGTTCCTCAATACACAAAAGTATGAAATAAAATTACATTTAAAACAATAGGCTGTAGACTTTATTTAGCATCATCAAGCCTTGTGCCCCTATGTCACATTTTTTGATGATACACAAAACTGTGAAATAAAATAACATTTAAAGTAATAGGCTGTAGGTTTAAATTAGCGTCATCAATCCTTGTGCCCCTACGTCACTTTTCTTGATACACAAAACTATCAAATAAAATAGCATTTTAAACATTAGACTGTAGTCGTAAATTAGCTTCATGAATCGTTGTGCACCTATGTCACTTTTCTTGATGACTCACAAAAGTAGAAATAAAATTACATTTAAAGCAATAGACTGTAGTCATAAATTAGCTTTATCAATCCTTGTGTCCCTATGACATTTTTGTTGATTATACACAAAACTGTGAAATACAATAACTACAATAGACTGTAGTTCTAAATTAGCTTCATCAAGCCTTGGGCCCTATGTCACTTTTCCTGATACACAGAACTATGAAATAAAATAGGGGTCGAACATTTAAAACAATGGACTTGTAGTACTAAATTAGCTTCATCAACCCTTGTGCCCTACGTCATGTTTCTTGATCGACAAAACTATGAAATAATATAACATTTACAGTAATAGACTGTAGTCGTAAATTAGCTGCTTCAATCTACGTGTCCTTGTGTCACTTTTCTTGATGATACACAAAACTGTGAAATAAAATAACTACTAAAACAATGGACTGTAGACCTAAATTAGCTTCAACAATCCTTGTGCCCCAATGTCACATATCTTGATGCGCAAAACTATGAAATAAAATAACATTTGAAACATTAGCCTGTGCTTGTAAATTAGTTTCATCAATCTTTGTGCCCCTATGTCACTTTTCTTGATGATATACAAAACTATGAAGTAAAATAACATTTAAAACAATGGACTGTAGCCAAAATTTGCTTCATCAAGCCTTGTGCCCCTATATCATGTAGTCCTTAATTAGCTTCGACAAGCCTTGTGCCCTATGTCACTTTTCTTGATACATTAAACTATGAAAAAGATAGGGGTCTAACATTTGAAACAGTAGACTGTAGTCCTAAATTAGCTCCATCAAGCCTTGTCCCCCATGTCATTATTCTTGATGATACACAAAGTATGAAATAAAATGACATTTAAAACTAGACTGTAGTCCTAAAAAAGCTTCATCAATCCTTGTGCCGCTACGTCATTTTTCTAGATGATACACAAAATAATGAAATAAAATAACATTTAAAACAATAGACTGTAGACCTAAATAAGCTTCATCAATACTTGTGCCCTTGTGTCACATTTCTTGATACACAAATCTATGATATAAAATAACATTTGAAACAATAGACTGTGCTCCTAAATTAGGTTAATCAATACTTGTGCCCCTATGTCACTTTTCTTGATGATACACAAAACTATGAAATAAAATAACATTTTAAACAATGGACTGTAGTCCAAAATTAGCTTCATCAATCCTTGTACCCCTCTGTCACTTTTCTTGATGATACACAAAACTATGAAATAAAATTAGGGGTCTAACATTTGAAACAAGGGATTGTATACCTAAATTAGCTTCATCAATCCATGTGCCCTAAGTCATTTTTCTTGATGATAAACAAGTGTGAAAAAAATTACAGTTTAAACAATAGACTGTAAATCTAAATTATCTTCATCAATCCTTGTGCCCCTATGTCACTTTTCTTGATGATACACAAGACTACGAAATAAAATAACATTTGAAACAATATACTGTGGACCTAAATTAGCTTCATCAATCCTTGTGCCCCTATGTCACTTTTCTTGTACACAAAACTATGAAATAAAATAGGGGTCTAACATTTAAAACAATAGACTAAATTAGCTTCATCAAGCCTTGTGCTCTATGTCACATTTCTTGATGATACACAAAGGTATGAAATCATTTAAAACAACAGACTGTAGTCCTAAAACTATGAAATAAAATAACTTTTGAAACAATGAACTGTAGTGCTAAAGTAGCCACATCAATCCTTGTGCTCCTATGTCACTTTTCTTGATATACAAAACTATAAAATTTATATAGGGGTTGAACATTTAAAACAATAGACTGTGCTTCTAAATTAGCTTGCTGATACACAAAGGTATGATATAAGATAACATTAAAAGCAATATGCTGTAGACCTAAATAGGCTTCATAAATCCTTGTGCCCCTATGTCTTTTTTCTTGATGATACACAAAACTATGAAATAAAAATAACATTTAAAACAATAGACTGTAGTCCTAAATTAGCTTCATTAAGTACGACTCATTGGCTGAACAGTCAGCATACTAGCCTTCGGTTCAGAGGGTCCCGGGTTCGATTCCCGGCCGGGTCGGGGATTTTAACCTTAATTGGTTAATTCCTACGGCACGGTGGCTGGGTGTATGTGTTGTTTTCATCATCATTTCATCATCACGACGCGCGGGTCGCCTACAGGGGTCAAATAGAAAGACCTGCGTCTGGCGAGCCGAACCCGTCCTGGGATATCCCGGAACTAAAAGCCATACGACATTTCATTTCATTTCAGCTTCGTTAAGACTTGCATCCCTATGTCACTTTTCTTGGTATACAAAACATGTAATAAAATAGCATATAAACAATTGACTGAAGTCCTAAATTAGCTTCATTAAGCCTTGTGTCCCTATGTCACTTTCAAAACTTTGAAGTAAAATAACATTTAAAACAATGGACTGTAGTCCTAAATTAGCTTCATCAATCCTTGTGCCCCTATGTCACTTTTCTTGATACACAAAACTATGAAATACAGTAACATTTAAAAGAATAGACTGTAGCCTTAATTAGCTTCGTCAATGCTTGTGCCCCTATGTCACTTTTCTTGATACACAAAACTATGATATAAAATAGGGGTCTAACATTTAAAACAATAGACTGTAGACCTAAATTACCTTCATCAAGCCTTGTGCCCTGTGTCACTTTTCTTGATACACAAAATTATGAAATAAAGTAACATTGAAAACAATAGACTGTGCTCCTAAATTAGCTTCATCAATCCTTGTGCCCCTATGTCACTTTTCTTGATGATACACAAAGGTATGTAATAAAATAACACTTACAACAATAGACTGTAGACCTTAATTAGCTTCATCAATCCTTGTGCCCCTATGTCACTTTTCTTGATACAAAAACAATGAAAAATTTAGGGGTCAGACATTTAAAACAATAGACTGAGCTCCTAAATTAGCTTCATCAAGCCTTTGGCCCCTAGGTCACTTTTCTTGACACACAAAAGTATGAAATAAAATAGGGGTCGAACGTTTAAAACAATAGACTGTGCTCCTAAATTAGCATCATCAAGCCTTGTGCCCGTATGTCACTTTTCTTGATGTTATACAGAGGTATGAAATAAAATAACATTTAAAACAATAGACTGTAATCCTTAATTAGCTTAATCAATCCTTGTGCCCCTATGTCACTTTCCTTGATACACAAAGCTATGAAATAAAATAGGTGTCTCTTATTTAAACAATGGACAATAGACCTAAATTAGCTTCATCAATCCTTGTGCCTTATGTCACTTTTCTTGATGATACACAAAAGTATGAAATAAAATATCATTTAAAACATTAGACTGTAGACGTAAATTAGCTTCATCAAGCCTTGTGCTCTATGTCACTTTTATTGATGATACCCAAAACTATTGAAATAAAATAACATTTAAAACTATGAACTGTAAACATAAAGTAGCTTCATCAACCCTTGTGCCCCTATGTCACTTTTCTTGATACACAAAACTATGAAATGAAGTAACATTTAAAACAATAGACTGTAGTCATAAATTAGCTTCATCAAGCCTGTGTGCCTATGTAACTTTTCTTGATATTCAAAAGTGTGAAATAAAATAACATTTAAAACAATAGACTGTTGTCCTAAATTAGCTTCATCTAGCCTTGTGCCCTATGTCACTTACCTTGATACACAAAACTATGAAATAAAATAGCATTTAAAACATTAGACTGTAGATGTAAATTAGCTTCATCAATCCTTGTGCCCCTATGTCACTTTTCTTGATGATACAGAAAACTGTGAAATAAAGTAACATTTAAAACAATGGACTGTAGTCCAAAATTAGCTTCATCAATCATTGTGCCTGTATGTCACTTTTCTTGATGATACACAAAATAATGAAACAATATAACAGTTAAAACAATGGATTCTATTCCTAAATTAGCTTCATCAAGCCTTGTGGCCCTATGTCACTTTTCTTGTTACACAAAACTATGAAATAAAATAACATTTAGAACAATAGACTGAAGTCGTAAATTAGCTTCATCAATCCATGTGTCCCTATGTCACTTTCTTGATGATACACAAAACTGTGAAATAAAATAACATTTAAAACAATTGGCTGTAGTCCTATATTAGCTTCATCAATCCTTTTGTCTCTATGCTATTTTTCTGGATACACAAAACTAAGTTAACTAATGAAAAAGTTCCACCTGATCGATACTTTTCTCTTTTATTATTTAGCCTTCGGCTAAATTTTTGTCTTTAAAACTTACAGTACATGTTTCGATTGCTTAGCAATCATCATCAGCTGTTTCACATAATACTTAGGTGAAAATTATCATAAAACAATTTCATATTTATGATTAAAAATTATGTTAGTAAGGAACAATTAGGGGGGGGGGGGGGGGGAATTGTTAGTTAAAGATTAAAAACTTATACAAATTAAAAAACTATTTTAAAAATTAAAACGTCTTTGGTTTCATTCTATGTCACTGCACTGGTTATTTATTTAATTCGACGGTTTTTAGCATGATGCTCTTGCAAACTTGTCTTGGTTGTATAATGTTCCTTCTTTTGCTAGACCTTTCTTGTTTGTATCTCGTTACTGTCCGGTGGTTGTTGGTCGAATTTTTCAGGTTTCATTAAGTTGGATAGTTTGGAGTATGGCATGCAACCGGCGGAAAAATGCGTGTGTTAATTAAAATTAATTTGTATAACAGAACAATTGGATAGGGGTAAGTTAAAAAAAAAATTGTTACCGTTTCAATTTATTTAAAATGCAAACAATTTCTTTAGGCAATACAGCCCCAGGTAATTTTAATTAACAGACGCATTTTCCGAACATGTACTGCATACGACTGTCCTAGGATACATAGGATAGTCTGGTAGAAGTTTTGCTATAAGGTACAAAGAACATGTTAATGCAGTTAAACATAAAAGATATTCGGCAATGGGAGAACATATGATTGAAATGAATCATAAATTTACAGACATTTCCAATGACATGAAATTATTACATTCGGCCAAAGAGGAAAAATTAATGAATGTTTTGGAAAATTTAGAAATTTACCTTGCACAAAAAAAAAAAAAAAAAAAAAAAAAATCAATCAAGTTTAAAGGAGAGAAGTGCAGGAGATAACCCACTGTATAGACTAGCATAAGATCATTTAAGGAGCAAAACTAAGAAAAACTTGAAGATCCTAAACTCATTCAGTTCAACCAAAATTTTATGTATTGATCATTTTTATATTTCTTTTTACTCTTTGATATGGTGTATTAGGACAATACTTCTTTAAATTGTAAAACAAAAGATTGTGTGATAGTGTTTTGTTCTTTGGTCTGACCACTGAGGAAGGGAATGGTTGAGATTTCCTGAAACATGTTTGGTTTATTGTCGTATCCCGGCCAACAGGTGAGACGCCGAGCGGTGAGTGGAATCACCTGATGGCTAACAACAGTACTAAAAACGAAAGGGATATAAGATGGTAATTTATAGGCGTTAGGTAAGTTGGTTGTTAAGAGTTGAAACTCATATGATTTCCCATATATGTGCGTATATTGACAGATGATGTACAAAGAATATACACGTACAATTGAAGTCGGTCACGTATTGTGACGTACTGGAACTAGCCTTCCTCAGAACGGCTACTCCAAGTAAATGCAAGTGTACTCTAAAGCATTAGAGTACCACTGAAATGCTAAGCGATGTTAAAAACAGAGTATCGTGGAGTCTCACAGAGATTCCTCAAGCTTTAAGTTGCCAACTACGATAAAACCCAGAAGAACTAGGGCTTAAGCCGAGAATCAAAGTATGAATGGTGAATACCAAGTGTTAGCACCACCGTTCAACCTGATCTACTAAGAAATATTCTAAGTAGCGAGACCGCTTGGAGAATTGATCGCAATTCTCTAACGTGAGCGGAAGGCAAGGCTCCCAAAGCGAAGACTAATGCAATAAGACGCTTGTTCCTTCAGTTACATACGTATTTAAAGGGACTAGCAATATGATATGAGGGTCTCCCCTCCTCTCAGATAAGCCTTACTGGCTTACTATTGGTGCTACCACCTCCCCCATGTATCTCAAATCCCACACTATGCACGTGGCAATATTTATTAACATGAACTTGACTTCTCGCCCTTAAACCTATGCTCATAAAATAACTCCCCCATTTCTAATACTTGTCATCATAAACATGACACTGCGTCCCGTTTCACTTAATTGGGTCGCCCATTAATTTTAAGTATGGTATCCTTCAAACTACCCCCTTTTCTTGCCATCTCCAGACGACAGGACATGACTTTTTAGATTTGTCCGTATCGACTTCCTCGTGAGACCTCTTGACCTCACACAACTCTGTTTTTAACTGTCATTCTATATCACCCCCAACACATGGCTGCTCAGACAGCAAGGCCAATGGATTGAGTTACCAAAATAATCACTATGTATTACTTATGTGCTGCTGCTTGATGAAGGTTCGTGTCCCTGGACATGACATTATTAAATAGTTTTTCTTTCATTTAATGAGTGTATTGATCAAGGCGGATTCAAATAAACTATTTTAAATAGTTACATTATACATTCAGACTAGTCAATACGGACCAAACACAATATTAACCTATTATGGTTAAGTTTATTAACAGCGTTCCAATGCGCAGACCTACATTTCTCATCCTCTGACTAGCCTCGCTCCTTGCCACGTTCTTTAGTCATGTGACAGGCAGTCTGTGTTCGCTCGCTCCATAAGCCGGAAGTGTTCCATCTGATCTGGTATATTATTGCGACTGTTCCCGTTGCGATTGGTGTTTCAAAGAGATGATGCAAACACTTGCTGTTCTGTAAGTAGTTAAATTATTTGTTTACCCTAAATTTGGTGTAATTTCCCATGTAAGCATGTAGATAGTGCAGTATAAGCCCGGTGCCGCAAAGGCATGTTGTGACTACTTACGTCCCAATTTATCTTTATTTTACATTTACCGTACATTATGGCCAGTAGGAAGGAACATTTTAATTCAGACAGAGGATGTCCAACGACTGTTACTGGATGAAGATGATGATGCATTACATGAGAATTTTGAAGACGAAAGTGACACAAACAGTGACGATCTTCTGGAATCAAGAGCTGGTGACTCGGAAACAGAACAAGAAGATGACAACGGTGATGCTGATGAACAAGGAGCTTTAGAGGCCAGTGTTAATTAGGCTATTAAGAAGGGAAAGACAAGACAAAATGGTGTACGGTGCCGCCATCCCAACGTGTCCACGCCAGGAAGCACAATCTCGTATGACATCTACCTGGAGTTATAGGACAAGCAAGGCAAGCTAAATCACCGCAGTGTTTATTTGCGGAGGAAATAATAGACACTATTGTAACTTATACAAATCAATACATGGACTACATGAAACAAAATTTTACTCGTGAAAGGAATGCTGAGCTTACAGACCAATGGCATTAAACTCGCACATGTAAGGCGGCAAACAAATTACGTCATGCCCATGTGACCTTAAAAGTTCGTCAATCCGTAAGATTTTCTCGGGACCTTTATTAATTTCAATTGAATGGAAGAGTTCCAATTTTCTCATGTCCTCACTGTATGGCACGTTGTTCCTTTCTAGTCAGCTTTTCATTTCTTTCTTAACAGCATACCTCCTGGGGGGTTTGTTCTGTTGCAAACAATGATACGAAGCATTATCTAACACTATAATGCTGTTCTTAGGGAGGTTAGGCAACAGGTTCTCACGAATCCACTTCTCAAAATTCTCTGCGTTCATCTGGCCATGATAATCTCCTGATGATTTCCCGGCCTTAAAAGTAAACAACGCTCCTTCCAGGAACCCATCTTCACATCCCGCGTGTACAATTGAGTACCTCCGTGGAATAACGTTGGATGTAACACTTGGACAATTTTTCAGGAGACAAAAAAAACAATTTTAGGGTACTAAAACATAAAATATGTTGATGGAAATATTAAGACAAATTGCAAGCCAGACAATATACTTCCATGACGCATTATATTTTCTCCTTTTTTTTTTTTTTTATAGTTCCGTTTGGGCCTGCTATGGACCACGTGGTTCTTATCTCTAGCAGCTTTCTTCTTTGACCAGTACTCCTTCATTCTTGCTCTGTGAATGTCTTTTCGCTCCCGAGTCCATTTCACACCTCCTCCCGGACATGCTGTTTTCTGTTAGTGACTGGAGAGAGTTTGATGTTCTGATCAACGTTCTGTACCTATTCCTGTCATAAATTTCACTGGGAGCAATGTCCAATTCTTGAAGGTCTTTTCTGACGAGTCTTGCCCACTTCGCATTCGTCGCTTTCCCTCTAGAGATGGTGTGGATGATTCTGGAGGTGAGCCTCTGATTGTCCATTCTCATGACATGACCATAGAAGTTCAATCTCCTCTTCCTCATAGATGTTGTAATGCTCTCCAATTGTTGGTACAGTTCGTTGTTGTGCCTGATTCTGTATTTGCCTTCTTTAATAGGGCCCATGATTTTTCTCAGGATCTTCCTTTCCTTCAGCTCCAGTTTTCTAAGTTGCCCTTTTCTTATCATGTTTAGGCATTCTGAGGCGTATAGTACTGACAGTCTCACTACAGTAGTGTAATGCCTGATTTTGAGGTTAAGGGAGAGGGATTTGGATTTGTACATACTCTTACATAGGTGGTAGGCATTTTCCAATTTGATGCATCTGCTGTTCATGTTTGGGGTTATTCTCTATTTGAAGGAGTTAGTCCTTTGTACTGTTTTGTCCCCCAGTGGGATTGATTTGGGTGCATCTTTGATGTTGGTGATAAACTGTGTTTTGTTGATGGCGATCTTCAGCCCTACTTTAGCTGCTATGTGGTCGAGAGAGGATAGTTGATGGATAGCTTCCTCCACACTGGATGCCAGGAGTGTAAGGTCGTCTGCGAAGGCTAAACGGTTGACTGTTAACTTGTCTTTCTTGTAGCCAATTCTCAATTCAGAGTCACCCTTTAGCATTTTCGTCCACTCACGAATGACTTTTTCAAGTAGGCAATTAAAGAGGATTGGAGATAGGCCATCCCCTTGTCTAAACCTGTTTTGATCTCAAATCTCTGGGACAGTTCCCCTCTGAATTTGATTCTGGCTGTAGTGTTGGTAAGAGTTGCTTTCACTAGATTCAAGGTTTTCTTATCTAGTCCCAGTTCAGCAAGTGCCTGGAAGAGTGACTCTCTATCTACTGAATCGTAGGCCTTCTGAAAGTCAACAAATGTTGCCACGTAGGGTGAGGCGCTTAGGTTTTTGTAAGTGATGATGGTTTTGAGGTTCAGGATTTGTTCGGCGCATGATCTTGACTTGCGAAACCCAGCCTGGTACTCTCCGATGCAGGAGTCTAGTTGAGCCTCTACTCTTGTGAGTAATACTTTGGAGAGTATGTTGTACGTCAGTGATACAAGGGAAATCCCTCTGTAGTTGTTGAGATCTGATTTGTCGCCTTTTTTGTGTGACGGGTGGATGATAGCTGAGGTCCAGTCGCTAGGTAATGCTTCTGTCACCCAGATGTTTGATATGATTTCATGGGTACTTTGGATTGACTCCTCATCAGCGTATTTCCAGAGCTCTGCTATGATTCCACCTCGCCCGCTGCTTTGTTACATTTCAATTCTGAAATGGCTTTCTGGATCTCCCCCTTTGTTGGTGGGAGAGAGTCCGACTTAGTAACATTCTGAGGTTCGAAATGCAGTTTCTTCTTGGGTTGCTTTGAATGTAGAAGGTTGTTGAAATACTCTGCTAGAACTGTGGTGCACTCTTCATTGTTCATTTTCAGCTTTCCGTCAGCTCCCCGAAGGTGAAGTGTTGGGGCTGAGTAGGGTGTTGAGATTTAAAAGTTTGGTAGAAGTCTCTAGTGTTGTTTCTTTGAAAATCCCTCTCTGCTTGTTCAATGATATTTTTATTGTACTGCCTCTTGGTGTTCCTGATAATTTTAGTAGCAGTTTTCCTAACTTCTAAGAAGTTTTTATGGTTTTCCAGACTTTTGTAACGGTTCCATTTTAGCCATGCTTGCTTTCTCTCTTCTATTGCTTTGTCACAAGTAGTTGTCCACCATGGATGTTTGTTCTTTCTGACTGCCGGAATGGTGGTTGTCGCTGCATCTATTAGTGCCTTCTGTAGTTGGGGCCAATCTTTTTTTTCTTTGTTTTTAGCCAGGGTCTCGGTGAAGTTATTGTTATCTTTCAGCTTGGCTGGATTGAACCTTGGAATTCGCGACTTGATACAGTGGTTTTCTCTGCTTCTTTTAAGGGGGATGAAATTGGTTTTGATCAAAGAAAGATAGTGGACTGAATCAGTGTTTGCACTTCTCAATACTTTGACATTCAGCACTTCTTTGCTTTACAGTGGAAGAAAGTTGGATGTGATAAAGAGTCCTATTATAGCCTATATAAATTTGAGAGTGGAAGAACGTTGGATGTAGCATAACATGCATTTTAAGCATTCCACAACCACTCATTTTCACACTGTCTTAATAATTTATTAAAACATAACAATGGACCATTTACAATGTACAGAATTTAGCAACAAATGAGTATGCGTTACAATAATGTTTGTCTTCTCATTCGCATATGCCTTCCTCTGGTTGACTCAGTTTTGGTGCGTCTGATGCAGGCAAGGAGTAATGAAAGTCTCTGTATTTCGGTTCCAGAAGGGGACACATGTTCACAAGGTGATGCTTTTTGTCAGAAGTAATAGGAAGAGGAGCTTTATAGATTGGCGGGAAGTTTTTGCGAGAGGTGGTAACTTCTTTCCAAACTTGGTTATTACATAATGTGACCATGGTTGAAGAACATTGTGGCTCTTTCTAACCCTGATGGTGTGTGGGTCATCACTGGAGATCTGGAGCCACATATTCTGGGTAATTTTAAGGTTCGGATCCCTTTTTATGTTTCTATCAATAGACGAAAAATCTTTAAAATCATTCTGTTCCATTTCTACGACTTCAAACAATCTAGTAACACCAGCATGTGCAATAACTTATTTCTATTCCTCTGGAACCATAACACTAGATGCTTTCTTTGCCCTCTCAATTAGGGCAAAATCCTTATCACAGGGAAGAAAACTATGGCCAAAACATAAAAATGTTTGTTCAACTCTAGAAAAGGACCCTGAATTAACAAAAACTGATATAGGCCTATTAATTTCCAATTATTATTTTGCTTAACACACCAATTAGACCATACAATAAGACTTCTTTCTTCAGAAAGTGGTAGTTTTGAGAAATTATTTGTAATGTAATGATACATGTATGAGGCGCTTCTACAGAATCCCTTCTGGCAATACACTCATGCCAAAGATGCATTGTTGCTTGGTTTCTTCCCATGTCGTGAATAGCAAGGTTATAACAGGAGAGTTGCCACTGATAAAAAAAAGCACTGCTGTGCCTAAGATCTGGACAAAACAACACCTGCTCCATATCCTTACATAACACAACATAACTGGGGTTTGTCTTTGATTTTTCAATGTCAGATTTGAGGTACGCATATGTACTATCTGCCCTTGCATGGTGGAGGTCACTTTCAACTTGTATCTCCTGCCTCGCTTTTTATTTTCTGCTGCTTGAAGGTTAACAAAAAGTTTGTCACATACTCTGCGGAGGTTAAATTCAAAACGAAAAAGATCTTTGAATTTGTGCTTACCAGCATCTATATCAGGGAACTCTTCTTTAAACATTTCTGCTAATTTTGAAACATTCAGCTTGGGATCTAAATATTCAGTTGCAGTTTTCTTTCAGCTAGGCTGGCGTGGAAGTCTGTTAATGAATTCCCTAATTTTATATTTTGTTGTGTTTGAGTTATTCATGTGATCTGTTATGATGACGACCACGTTGGTCCTCTAATGTTCTGTCTGCATTTTTCAATTTACCTTGCAAAATTTGTACCCTTCTAAAAGATATCTGATATGTGTCACAAAATGTTTTTTGGCACACTCACTGCCCACTTTCACGTAATAAGAAAATGACGCCTTATGACTTGATGTTGCACCTGACTTCCCAGGGCTCCTTCTACTGGGTTCACTTATACTCATATGATCACTCAGGAATACAGTCTGGTCATTGTAATCTTTATGGTAGAAGTTGTCGAACTCTTGCATCTTCTTATCAACATCCATAAATTTACATGCATATCTGGAGCACTTATTGGCGCAAACTTGATCCTACAAAGACAGGAGAAAGTGAATAACTAATAAACCCTACCATTCTTGAAAGTTTTAAAAATTACTTGTCAGTAAAATATTTTCATGTTACTTATTAATACTGTATTTTACCCAGTTACAAGACTGCCTTAACATCAAAATTAGTCTATATCTAATAAATTTCTCTTTAAATCATTTAGAAACCAGTAGAAATAAGAAATGAAGTGGCTGAATATACAAAAATTGGTTATAGCCAATATACCTGCAATATATTCATATAAAATTCAGCAACAGTAACATCCAACGTTTTTCCACTTACCTCAAATGAAGGTCTTTTCTCTTGGACAATGTTTCCTTTCCGATTGGAATACCCACTTTTCCTTGCAATCGTCCTAGCATTATCTTTCCATTTAATGAAATTCAGCTTACGTTTTCTTGAGTTATTCATATTTTTAAGAGCTGATGGTGACAGCTTAGAACAGGATGCATCCGCCATCTTGCACGACATCCAACGTTCTTCCAGGGTAGCCAACTTTCGTGATCAAAATAAAGTGTGTTTTAAAAGGAAATTTCTCTTAGACTACTTGCTATCTTATGGAAGGAGTAACAACCGACATTATTTCACTGGAACCTCAATTCAGACCAAAATGTCACATCCAACGTTATTCCACGGAGGTACTCATATTAAGTGGTTCGATGAGCTTCTGTTGCAAACCATCACTCTCATTTTTGTTCCGTATTGAAAACAGCGATCTCACTTAGTTTACAAAATGAGTATATTAATTAATATATTTGAGTATATTAATTAAATATTAATTAATATACTCATTTTGTAAACTAAGTGAGAGCTTCTGTTGGTCATAACATCAGATTGATTGTCACTTTGCCAACACTTATTAAATGTTAAATTATTATCTTCCCATGTTTCATCTATATAAACAATGGAACAATTATCTCTTCTGTAACGCTGCATAGCTCTTAAATACCTACAGCGCCAACTGACAATGTTTGGGAGCTCCACTAAAATTTTTCTGAAATTCTGACACTTCTTCCACTTAAATCCCATATCTCTTAAAATTTGCCTCAAGGTATGAATGCCCCATGGAAATTTGATTTTCTCCTTGATGGCACTCAAAAGCTTGGGGCATGTAGGCACTTTCTTCTAGACTATATAAAAGTCTTGAATTCTCTTATTACCCCTCTATTAAACCCATCACACTGCACTTTTCTTTCTTTGGGCTGTGGGCGATGCTTCCCTGGTGTTGAAAGTGACGTATCGCCAGCCGGTGTACTTTCCTTGCGAATTTTACTTACTCACTGTGCTGACTGAAATGCCTGTGTAATTAGATACACACAAATTAGTTTGCCTCAGTAAGTGTTTCAGTTGCCCTTCTCGTGCCTCTTCATCAATTTCTTGGATAATGTGTCTGATAACCTCCCTAGCTTTGCTGTGGATAGTCTTTCCTTTCTTCTGGCAGTGTTCCATAATAGTAATACAAAGTAGCACTATAATAACAAATGTTTTATAACACAGTTATGTAAGCCTCAATATATAAATCGCTGTTCAACGCCTACAACACACAGACAAGATCAATGCTACTGAACTCTTCGACTGGCCACTTGTATCATCAAAGGAAGACTGGCTGCTGGCTGGCTGGCTGACGATACTTTTAGGAAGAGCCATAGCCAAGATTACAGAGAGAGAAAGCTGCTCCCCCGTGTCCCACCTCATGTCGCGCTAGTCTTCTCTTGAGCTCGCATCTATACTTACAATTTTGCTGGAAACATATTAAATAAAAATATGATTCAAGGCATGTTTGGCATATCGCCATCTGAAAATCAGTTTAACCAGGATCAACCTGCATCACCATTTCTTCTTGCTTCTTACAAATTTCAATTTTTGCGTTCATCAGCACAGCAAGGGAGTAGCTTCCCTTTTTAACGACCAACAAATAACAACTGCCACTCAAGTAATTGTCGGACTACATATGAGTTGACAATCAACGATATAAGTTTCCAAGTACGTGGCTAGGAGGCTCCACCGTACAGGCAGGCATGCAGAGATCAGCGCTGACAGCATACAACTGTACTATTAGGAAAACATGGTAACTTTATAATTTTATTAATAACCCGCAGACAGTTCACGTAGACGGAATCATGCATAATAATGTTCCTTGTGACATTTTCTAAGTATGCTGGGTTGCCAAACACATCCAAATTTAGTAAAATACGTCATCGCGGGGATGTAGGCAGTCTAAAAATTTCCGTTTATAATTTCCAGGAAAGGCTGAATTTTGAAAAGCTTTTTAGGTCCCATGTAGAATTATCAACAAAATGTAAATATTGCAAGATGAGTTCAAACCTGTAGGGGTTTCTGAAAATCCATCCCTGGTGAAGTAGCCCTTTAGGGTGGTGTTCTGTCCCCACAAACATTACAAGCCCCAAAGAGCTGCCGCGTACCTATTTGTTTCTCGAACAAAAAAATAGCAAAAAGCATCTAAAATAAATGCGAAATGCTTTCTTGTACCTTGCACACCCGTGAAGGAGATCTTTTGAGTGCTCTTGATGACACCTACCTCTCGTCACAACCACTGAACAAGGGACGAAGCTATTTCTTCTTCATCTGTGCTGTCTGTCACTTCTTTAGCAACCTCTTGCTATGCAGTCACTGTTGGTATCACTACCGAAAATATCAATTCCCGATATATCACTTCTGCTACTGTCATCTATCAAACCAATAATCTCCGTGCCCGTAAGAGATTGAGACGGCCCAGCCATTGCCGTATGACTGAGTATCCTCTAGCCTGCGAAGCAAAAAATATCTGTGTAGTATTTGCTTTCGGTGCTTCCCCTTCATAGGTGGCGAGAATTTCAAGTTAGATATAGTTCACAAAATATTCTCGAGATGGCACGTTCTATTCCTTATCGATATGATTCAAAAGAAACGGATATTGAAACAGAGTTGGCATGAAAGTACGTAACTTCTCGATTCATAATGTGAAAAAAAATTCCGCGAAGCAGCAGTGTTTTGGGACTAATAGGCATTCTAACTTCCGCCTGTACTGGCCGTTTGCGGTACGTCGAACTGGCCTGAGTGGTTAAAAGATGTGGAAGTAAAAGAAATATTCCAGGATAAACAGAAACACATACCAAGAACTGAAGTGGAATGGAATGGAGAGTGCTTGTTGGAGAATAGCTGAAAGAATGAAGGACAGAAAGACCCCATGGTGGAATGAGATGGGTAAAGGGAGCAGTGAGAAATAAGAAGCATGGCAATTATGGAATAGGGATGAAACAGAAGAAAGTAACAGGGAATGAAAACAAGGTTCAAAAAAGTAGTAGTCAAGAAAATAAGAAAAGCTAGTACGGATGTAAACAAGAGTTGGAAGAGGTTGTGAATGAAAATCGACAGCCTGTTTCCGGTCATTCGACCTCTCATCACTGGGTTCCGTGGTTCAAATCCCGGTCACTCCATGTGAGATTTGTGCTGGACAAAGCGGAGGCGGGACAGGTTTTTCTCCAGGTGCTCCAGTTTTCCCCGTCATCTTTCATTCCAGCAACACTCTCCACTATCATTTCATTTCATCTGTCATTCATTAATCATTGACCAGAGGAGTGCAGCAGGCTTCGGCAGCTGGCACAATTCCTATGCTCGCTGCTAGATGGGGGCTTCAAGAGGTTGTGCATAGCAGGAAAAGGATGTTGTATGGACTTTTAAGAAGAGAAAAAAGCTTACCAAAGTCTGGGGATGGACGGGTGACTTCAATGAATGTGAGGAGAGTTCAAGAGGTGGAAACTGCTCTCCAGCAAATGAAAGCGGTCTACAATGGCTGTATAGGCTTGTTAAGATGTTTGAGTAGGGAACGAGAAATCTTACTATTGAATACACAAATAAAAGCTATTCAACAGTAATAAGGAAACACTTGATATTATTTTTTTCCGACACAAGTGCACACTTTATGTTGTGTATACATGGGTACAGTGAAAGCTATTACCATTTCTGTAGACGAGTGGAGAGTATTAACGCACTGAACACTCCGTATTACTGCGGTGGTGCATGGGCTCCGGAAATCTCTGTTTTTACATACTGGCTTAGTTTTCAGCTTGTTGCACTGTCTGTTAGCTAGAGTCTGAACTATTTGCCATCATGTCATTGTTGTCATTCTGATATTTTTATCCACTTTTACGATCATTAACCTATGTGCACAAGTGATCTTGTGCGCGCTATGTGCCTGATGTGCCACGGGTTGACAGCCTCCTAGACTTCTCGCTTTTATACACCTCGATACAGATTATGATTTCCAAACAGTGTAGTTGCTGCATCTTTCTTTAAACCTATTTAACAAAATAATATTGGATATTCCCTGGAGCTCCATGGTGTGGCACATTCAGTTATGCAGAGAAACAGTGAATTGTGTATTTCTAATGATTAACAGCTAACAATAAACGAGGAGTAACCCTAAAGAGAAATCCGTGCATACTTGAACAGAATAACTACAAGAAAGGCACAAACATTGGCATTGATACTAACACAGTGCTTAGCCACAAACAGTATTGCTTTGAAAGGTATCACACCTTACAGACTACTAAGGAACCTATTGAGTACATGTTCGAAGTTTGAGGTCGATATCTTGAATACTTTTCGAGTTACAGTGGTTTGAAGTCAAATAAATATTTAAGTTTATTTATTCCACCTTTTCAATACATAAAAGAAGATAATGAATTAAATAAAATTATAGGGATATGTTTTGCCCTTTAATTATGGGCATCTTCAGCCTTAATCTCAAACTGAAAGTTGATTAATCGGGTACCTGATTGTAATTAACTTACATTTGAATGTGAAGGAAATGTTGGAAATGTGCGAAATGGTTGACAATAGTTACGAAATTCTTAATATCAGGCCGTAATAAAGTCTAAAATACAAATATTCGTAAAATTATACACTTTCTTGAATATAGTTAAGAAATTCTTGAAATGAGGCCTTAATGAAGTTTAAAATACAAGTAGTCATGAGTTTATACACTAGAGGAAACTTTTAGATCTTAAACAGATTGAATGTCATTATAATAATCACATTAAGTGGGGTTTGTAATAAATGTGAAGTGATAAAACTGTAGTTTTCTAGAAGCATGAGAGAAGAAGAGTGCTTGAAGGTAAGTTGCTGTGTTAAATGTTAGCAGGAAGGACCAGCTGTAGTCTCTTGTGTAGAGTCGTAAGGGAAGTTTGGATTGAATTCTGTAACAATAGGAGATTTATGTGTTAAAGAATGAATTTAAATGAAAGGAGAGTTTAAAGAGAAATCGAAGTGTGTAAAACCACTTACCTCTTTATTAACGTTGAAATTGGTTGATGTAAAGAAGATTCGGAGAGAAAACGTGTGTAATTTCATGTATTTTCAATTGTAATAGTATTAAATAGTTGCTATGGTAGCGTTGAAATGTCTGATATTTAAGTTACTAGTTTGTTTCTTGGGGGCTTGAACTATTCGGTCTGCATGGGATAGCAGCCTCCATTTGGGGCACGTCCTCACTGAATTAAAAGATGTGTAAAACATGACAGAACAGGTATGAAAACCTTTTCCAGTGGGACTTATAACAGTGTATTCTAAGGCATGAAAAACATCAGACAACAAACATGTAAACATTAGCACTGGGTTCCCTAAAGGTATCATTGTATAATTGCACATCACAGTCTATCTAAACCAAATGTTAATTGGAGGCTTATATTTTGGACCAGTGGCTTATTAGCCATTGTCTTCTGGTCACACTCTTCGACCATGAATTATTTGGAGGTTACACTCGGCCATGTGCTTTGGCTGTCTTGAGTCAAATCTTGAAGGTGGAAGTTTCAACATTTGCACCACCTCTGCATGCTTGAAGGTGCCAGTCGACTTCCTGAAGGATTTTAAATTTATCTTCGTTAGTAAGCAATTTTCTGAAAGACAGATATGCACCATGCTAGTCATCTTCACATATGGTATCTTCTTTTCTTCACTGAACACAGAATAAATTTCTAACTTCTGAATGGAATGTGAAATACAAGCAGAAACAAGCTTACTGTTATTATTTAGCAATGTCACTGCTAAACAACAAGCAAAATTGAACATTCAGGAATCTAACAGAGCAACTTTTGTGGAGTTCAGGAACAAGGCAACTTTCCCCATTCTGCCTCCTGTGGCCATGGCTCTTATCTGTGTTGGAAATCATGTTCCTTTCACAAAGGAGGACAAAGAACATTTTCAGGGCTAGGAAGAATGTAGTCGTACTAAGCGATAATAGGAAACATTTGTGACGCAGTATTTTTATATAGATCATATACGATGGGAATTGGAACTTTGAATTTATGATGCCCTAAGTGAGAAAACGTCTTGATGAGGAATGCACCAACGGGGTTTCACTGTATTTGGAAAGAAAAATTGGTACAGGTTGAAAAAGTATTTGAAAGGGTACTAGAAAAGTACATGAGAAGAAAGTTGGAAGGACATTAAGAAAAACTGGAAGATAAACACTAGACCACATCTTCACTATGAGGCAGTTCATGGGAAAGCATTAAGAATATGGAAGAGTATGATGATACATACTTTTATTAGAATAGGTGTAACCAGAACAAAAATATGCAAAGTGTTTGGAAAAAGAATTAAAGAATATTTGCAAGCAATGTACAGAAATCGTTGCAGCAATGTCCAGGCATGTAGGGAGGATGGAGTTGTTATTCCTAAAGCTTATGGATGAAGGACACAAAGGTAGCATATGTGGCAAGGAGCAGAGAGGAAGTATAAGGGCAAGATGAGTGAGATGATCAGACAATGGTGTTCACTAGAGGAGAAAGGCAAGGGAAAGCAGTTATAAAGGGATGAAACCTTGAAATTATTGAGAGCTTCATGTACTTGATGCAGGGCTGGATGTGGATTCAATAGTGAAATGAGTGTGAGAAACCTAGTGTAAAGAGGTGATGCCCAATATGCAGCAGATACCTTATCACTGACAAAAAGACAGGAGAACGCCAGTGAAGAAATGTGATATGTAAAACGACACACAGAGTCGGAGATGAGGATGTCAGGAAGAAAAGGCTTTAGGACAGATTGGAGAGAGACGAACGGAGATAGTTTGGTCATGTTAAGAGGATGGAAAAGGGAGGCCTAGACTAAGGTGGTTGAAAATGATCAAGAATAGTATAGTTAGAAGAAACTTTGACTGGAGCACAGTTCAGAAGAGACAGTGGTGGTTAATGGAAAGGTGCCATAAACCTGGTGGGAGCTGGATGATGTAGGTTATTTTTGTACAAAGTGTCCCAAATACTGATATTTTCCATTTGGAACAGGCATGAAAACTGAGTACAAAGCAAACCTTATGTACCACATGTATAGTTCTAGAAATACAACACTACTCACCATCAACCAGTCTTTGGGCTGTTTGTACACAAATACACTTCAAGGAAATACCCCTCAGCTAATGCGCTTACTCTCGACATGCACTATGGTTGAGAGTTGTTATGAATACTGTAATACCTGCACATAATTGCACTTTTCAAAACTACAACATTTTAAATTTATTCAAAACAAACCAAAAGTATCATTGAATTTTTGAACTTGAGGTGGTGCTGCAAGCAATACAGGAAGAGACTGAGCGTCCTGAAATGTGTAAGTCTCAGTGTCTGATTTGTATTATGTATTGTTTAAAGCAAATTTAATAGTTATTAATAGTGCGGTACACATTTACATTTTATGGAAGTTGATCACAATCTAAAATGTAGTCTACTGATGCAGAAGTTACAGAGGTCTGCTCCATATGTTCTTCTTGAAGAGACAGTCCCCACGAACGTCTTGAAACTCCTGAAGAACTAGAATCTTCCAGTCTTGGAGCCACTGCTAGCTTAGTTCTCGCTTACTAGTTAAGGCAGCTGTCTTGAACGGAGTCTGGTTGTATGATCGGAGTCAGTTGAGGGATGTTCCACCCTTCAACATTTTATGTAATGTGTATGATTTATACAAATGAAGATTAGTTTCGATTCTCTTGGAATCATCATCAGTTCAAACAAATGAAGGTATCAGGACTAACACACATTTTACATAGAATATGCCTTAAAAATACATAGTTATATGTCATAAAAACACATTGAATTTTAAATGATTTCCTTAGAGTCTGTCACAATAATTGAGCTTATATGCACAATTTTAACTAAAGTTTTAAAATATTATGTAAAAACTTGTGGTTGAGGATATTATAAAGTTCATATGAAGCTGTGAATGTAACCATAGATATAAACATATATCTTAAAATGCGAGCACTTGATTGGTTCATTTATTCGTAGTCGAACCGTCAAGTAGGTTAAAAATGCTTTTTAGAGTAGACATTTTAAGTGTGGCGAAAATCTTGTAAGTGCTGATGTTAAGACAGTCGGAGGTTGTAGAATTGGAATGTACCCAGTGTTTACTTATTTATGTACAAGGTTGCTGACGAGTTGGGGAAACATCCTTCATTGCTTGTAGTGGGTGACGCTGCTGATGTTGATGTTAAAAGTTACGTAATGTTATGTATGTAACAGTGTAGTCAGAAAAAGGTGGAGGTTCCCTTACTCCTCGCTCTTGTAATCCTGCCGCTAGGAAAGCTGGTGGTCTTCCTGATGTGAGGGCTATTTAACCACACAGGTGTGCAATGAGAAATGTGTAGGAGGTGATTGGCATTCAGTTCTTGTATTTTACAGTATGTATGTGTAATAAAGAGTAATATTTACTTTTGTTTATTTTCAGGTTTAAGAATGATCTGACAGTGTTGTGTGGGGCAGTGGTGACGTGTGAATGGGACAAAGTGCTGAGCGACTTTTGTATGCAAGTGGAAGTTTTTTGGAAGAAACTGCATTTCTATTCATATAGTAATGATGATATCTGTTCTTTCACACAATCTACTCTCTTGGTGAGAGTCCGACTGATTACATAATTCTTCAGTTTTTTATTTTTACCTGTAAATAAAATGAGTGAAGTTACCTTGTAGCCACCGGCCTTATTCCACAATACACAGGGTAAAACACTATTAGGCTACTAGTCCACTTATATGTTGTTTGTTACTGGAGGCCAACAAGTTCCATACTTTTTTAATAATGAAGTAATACTCCATTATCCACACTAAACTGTAAGGCCATTGGTTACAATAAATAACAAGTGTTGTATCTGACTTATAAAGTATTTTTAATAGTCGAAGTAGTTGGCAGGTAACAGATGTAGTGCTGATGGTTCAGAGAAGTCTTGCAATATACTGGGTCTTTATTTTATTATAATTGTGCAGAACCACCACTTTAGTCACAATGCACTTGTCTGCTGGCTTGTAAAATGTCTGGTGAGACTAAGACTCAACACAACCTGGCTTCTAAACACGTTTGCAGACACTCGGTACAAAACTTCCCGATGTTCTCCTGTAGGTCTTCATTGAAATGCATGCGTGTCTCTTCAGTAAACAGTTTACTTACTTTTTGAGCAGAAAAGAGTATACTACCTGTATGGTGACACATGACAGATTTAGAGGGGTTCCTTTCCACATCTCCTTGTTTTCTTTTTGTTAAGAAGAACCTTCTTCACCATATTATGACTGCATTGCTATTGGAAGATGGCCATGAGGAAATGTGTGACTGAATTGAAACCAGCACTCCATAGTGAAAACTTGTCACTTTTTGTACTAGAAATGTTCATTGCCAAACTAAATTCATCAACGCTAAAGCAATTGCAGCCTGGCACTTCTGCCTGCTTACCTTGCACAACTTTGAAGTAAAGGCCTGTCTTTTTTGAAAATGTTGTCCCACTTATGGGAATGACATTAGTTCTGGAATTTTTCCACAAAGCCGTGAGAGCAAAATTTGTTGTTACATGTGGACGTAACAAATGATGGCAACATTTAGGGGCAAGTATCTGTCCCTGGTAGCACTTCCGGATGAAAGTGGAGTGTAAACGATACAGAGCTGATCTCCTGAAAACATCTGTGAATTAAACTTGTTTTTCTTGTTGCTACATGTTAAATAAATATCACAGTTTAAGGATGACCATGAGTGAAATTTAACTGAAAAATTCATGTTTTGGTTTTGTGCCTTGGAAGGTCCCCACACCTTGCTCTATAAGAAATATGTTAATGTTGTCAATGTTGTCTTGGGGCTATGCATTTTAAAAGGTCGTGTGAGGATGACTAACGGGTATGTACGGTAATGTAGTGTATTTGTTGATTTTTAAAAGTTTATTTGAATCTCTTATTGGCCCATGTAGTGGGCAGTTTAAAATGAGTCATTGCATGTCCACTCCTTGAGTCAGTTTTATTGCTATGAGGTTGTCCATCAGCGTACAGAGAACAAAAGTTGCTATGGAAATACATGTCAGTTGCTTAAGTTTTGATTTATGTAAAAAATAAAGGGAAGAAGAAATACATTAAATATTTTAAGCTAAGACTGCAAGAGTAATCATTGCAGCTGTAAACCAAATACAAATTGTAAAGTGACATGGATGTTGAACCTATGGAATGTAATAAATATTGTTGCACAAAAATTTTTTTTTAGCAACTCAGGAATTAATTTAAGATAAAGACCATCTTGAGTAACTCAGAATTTTTTTTAGGATATGCTTATAAAATTTATATCAAAATCAAAACACATGATGCCCTCATAACTGATGTATTCTTTTCAATATCAAGATTATGACAAAACTGCTTCAAAGAACACAATAACAGTTGCTACTTTGAACAAACCAGTTTAGTTTTTGAGGGAAGGGAAGTGAAGGGGCCTCAAAGTTTAATTGGTTGGTAGATATGTTCAGCGCTTACCTGTAGGCTAATTATCTTCGTCTCCCTCCTCTATTAAAACAACACTGTTTAATTTTGAGGGATGGCGATCTCTCCTATTGACAGGATGAATTTCAGCATGGGCAGAGTGTTATTTCTCCTCAAGAGTTGGGAATAACACCAGGGGCTGCACTTCTTGTTGACTGTCAAAAAAAGACAGTCCTGTTCAACATGACCTGCCACACTATAAGCTTGACATTCTTGGCCAAGCAATAACTAGTAATTGTTTTAGGAAATATGGCACCACTTAAGTGATCAAAGAGGCCATTCAGCAGTTGGCAGGTTCTGACAGGAAAGGAATGGATCGCTGCCCAGTGTTTGAGTTGGACTGTAATGAAACTTGGTAGGATGATCATCAGAACATTGCCGCATGCATGGCAGGACAGAATGAGCGTTTTGCTAATATAAAATTATCTTTTTCCTGATACTTGGTTTTTATAGTGCAAGGAAGATCAGAGTCAGGGAGCAAGTGTGTGATGTGCCTCAGGAACAACATGAACAGTTTGTCGTACACTACAACAGTGATTCTGAGGATGTTCTAGGCTGAACTATCTCAAAAGAAGAAAGTAATGTAATCATGCACATGACTGGTGCTACATCCAATTCTCCAGATTATAATTAAGTGGTTACAGAACTCCTGCAGTTTCATCAAGATGTTTGAAAATAATTCTCAGAACAATTTCTATGTATTACTCTTTGCAGGTGTGGTATTTTGACATTGCGGCAGGAAAAGCTATGTTTCTTCAATCTCTGTTTTTAGTTTCCAAAGGTTGGCAGGTGTGGACTAGTAAGATACCTGTGCTTTGCTGTGGTTTTAGATTGAAGATTATTCTCTATTCAAGTTTAACCCTACAATGCGTCATGTATCAGATATGATACGTACCATTTAACTGCGTAGAATTCAAAGTCTAAGACCCTTATTGCTGTTAATGCGCATTGTATCTTCTCTGATACATTCCTCTTGTCAACATAGTTCATGCTTTTTGTCACTAGAATGCAGGTTGAATATAATATGTGTCTTCGCAGGTTAGTTGCCAAGGAAACAATGGAATATGCTGTACTCCTGCGAATTGTGATATTATGGTATTGTGAATAATTTATTTTCCTCAACAGAAAATTGCATATTTCAATTTCAGATGGTTCCTAAGTATATTTTTGCATACAGGAACAGTTGCACCCTAATAGTGTCCCATAGTACTGATATTATTTGTTTGTATCAGATTTGCTACAATGCTCTTGAATGACAATGGGTTATAACATGGATCGCACATATAGTGAGGATGAGTTAGTGACTTTGCTAGCAAACTGGAATGAAAGTGAAGATGATATACGAGTAGATAATTCAGACATTCAAGATGAAGATTATTTAAGACTGAGAAACATATCAAATGATGATGTTGATGAAGTGTTCGATATTTAACACATGCTGTTGGTAATTGCAGTAACACAGAATGAGGACAGTTTACCATGTTCTTCTAGCGGTTTATTTTCTGGTGTGTGTGTGTGTGTGTGTGCGCGTGTGCGTGCAGAATGGAACAGAATTAGCATGTGATTTTTAAGAAAATACAGTATATGGGATAAATGGGGTTGAACCGGGTTCTATAGTGCATCAGTGTGATGGAGTTTTCGTGCCTGATGGAAACTGCTCAAATAAACACAACCTTGATCCTCAGGGAACTTAAGATGACACGCGGAAGAGGGGTTGCTGTTCCCTGGTTGAGGTGGCAATTGAAGAAAAGAAGAAGAGGGGTCCAGCAGCATATGTTCCTCCATCTGATGTCAGAACTGATGTTGCCCATTGGCCATCATATAGAAACACCCGACAGAAGTGTAAAATGCTGAACTGTAAGAGCTTCTCGTTCATCAAATGTTCCAAATGTGCAGTTCACCTCTGTCTCAAAAAAAACAACAACTGTTTTAAGAACAGCTCTTGTAAGGTCAGAGTTGACTTCAAAACTGAACTGGTTGGTGATGTGTGATGTGCATTGTATCACATATGCTACAAACTGAAAATTAAAAATATTTCTTTTGTTTTTGTACATAGATTTTTAAAAGTATTTTTACAGTGTTTAACAACCATTTCTCCAGTGTAAAATAATTTTTTAAGAAAAATTTAAAAAAAGTGAGCATTGTAGTCATTGTAGTCAATCCTAATCAATATTCTAACTCTTGATAAGACAAAACTGTTTTTGAGCAATGAATCTTTGTTTCCAGATCTAACCCTCATTTGACCCCCGTAGAAAAGAAATGTTTTAAAACTCATTCTTAACACTTCAGACATAGAAGCAACCATCCTGTGTCATTTTAACTTTGTACACTGTTTGGTTATGGAGAAATGAATATTTTTATTATTGGTTCCATCCCCCATTCAAACCCCTTAAGGGTGGAATGTTTTAAGATTTTTCTTATTTACTGTATGTACGCAAATAATCCATGGGTACTTTTTTTAAAATTTGGCAGCAGAAATTTGAGGGTTCGGGTATTTTTTGCATCAAGATTAGTACACTGCCCCTGACTTACAGAAATCTGGAAATTGGTATCTTTTCCGCTCGCTCAGTTTGCAAATTTGTTCCTGCCAAAACTGAGAAGCTTGCCACTAACATATTGCACCATTTCCGTGGTGTTGCTTTGAGTTCATCCAAAGCGGGAACATCAGGCCTTGCAGAAATGATAGAAGGTGCATGTCCATTGTCTGAGAACGACAGTGATTAAGGTTTGTTGTATTTATTTTACCATCCTACAAATATCAATTTATGAATGAATGAACTTAAAATTACAAAATTATAAACGAAAAATGTGGAATTGTGACGCCCTGTTCGAGTCACACTCGAGCGTGATCTTCACGAGTCGATTTCGCAACAGCGCGCTCCATCTATGCTGTAATGCAATTTAAGGTTGGAACGCTCTATAGCACTGCACAATGTCTCCCAGCCAGTTATGAAGAAAATATTTTGAGTTTCCACAGAGTTATTATAGGATTGTGCCAATAAAATTATAATTATTTAATTCACAAATTGGTAATGCAGATCAGACACATTTGTACTGTAGCAAGAAGAAGCAAGTACGGCATGAGAGAAAACCCCGTGGTAACAGCAGTTCCTTCTATGCCACTCAGAAATTTCTATATTAAGCTGTGAAGTATACTCAAGTTTCAGCGAGAACCATTTCACCGTTTCTCCCGTTATTACGAAAGATTAAGGTGCGTTATTTTTTCCGCCATCAGTAGTTATACAATGCAGTGTTTATATTGAATATGATAGATCATTATCTGTTGACTCATGGCTCCAAACAAAGGTGCAAGTTCAAACAAAAGGGAAGAACACGTTTTCACAATAAGTGCGTACGGTATATAACATGGCCGATACCAGTTGTTAAGTACAGACTATAAATCTCATGTTAGGTGTGTATTGATGGTAAAACTTCTTACAAATTATACAGATTGTGTTAATTATCCTCCTAGTCAATACTTTATATTACATCCAATTAACCCGTAGAGAGCCAGACAATGATATATTGTTGTTTTGTATATATGATACATCGTTGTTTAGATAGCGCGCTATTCTATACGAGTTAGTACAACTTGGGCTGTCAGATGGCAACATCTTATGTGTTGAGTCCATAGAGAATGGTCATTAGATTTTAACGACGCCGTTAGCTAGTGCGTAAATTAATTTGTTATCATGCATTGAATTTCTAAAGTCCGTGTTCATCCACGATATATGATCTTCATGCCGTGTGAGTAAAATGGCGACTAGCCGGGAGAAGTTATTTTATTAATGATGAGGAACTGGCTGTATATCTTAATAATTTAAGTGAAGAAGAGGATGATGAAGACTCGGGTGAGGAATTCATTCCTCCAACAAGTGAGGAAGGGGAGTGATAATGGCAATTTTTCTGTGAACACCTGACCGCATGCTCATTGTCCAAGTGTAAACAGTGAAAGTGGTAATGACCGTCTGAGTGACGGTACTGATGATGACGGCTGTAACAATATCCAGCAGCAACAATTTCCTGATTTCCTTGAAATTCAGTTAGGTCAAGATGCAAAATACCAGCCCTCACCTGATTATTATGATACTCCTGGCTCGAGACATGACCCTTCGTCAGACCCAAAACCTATAGGGTGATATGAATAAACCGGAGACGTATCTCTTGTCTCATAAATAAATATTAAGACATGTCTCAAATGTATATGAATAAAAAAGCGATGTCTCACCAGTGACCTTTGCTCCTTGAGACACAGCTTGTTAGCGGATTCTCTCGGAGACACATCTCCAAATGTATATGAATAAACTGGAGTTTAGTCTCTCTGAATGGAGACTGATCTCAGAATTTCTTGAGACTGCCCAGAAGGTGACTCAAGGCGATAGAATCAGGCTGAAAACGTGATGGCGGAGTTTATGATGGTTTTACAAAGGAGAGATTCTCTTGAACATGATTATAAAGATCTCTACCGTTTCCGGAAAGAAAATGTGGAATGGTTAGCAAAACATTTTCTGGAGCCAGTACACGAGACATTCATATAACAATAATGATAAAGATGATGATGATGATAGCCATTAGCAATAGGATTTACATGCATCATGAAGTCTAAAATGTTCAAAATCAAACCAGAAATATGCAAAACTGTGCAACATACAATTCTGAAAATTTTCTTAGTAATTATTAAATTAATTTAATTATTCTTAATCTATTCCACACTTGTGATTTTTTTCTGCAAGTTGACATTTTTTCTATTCACAAAATGCGACTAACATTTTATAAATAAAATTAATTCACAATCACGGAAAAGGCCAAAAAAAAAACCATGTATTATTATTATTATTATTATTATATTTGCCTTTATTTGTAGTGGCGAAGTTAGGACTCATGGTCCTCTCTTACACTTAACCACACTTCATTAACATAGTACATCTGAGAGCAATATTCATAATCTTATCTTAAAACTACCATTACAAACTAGAAACAAAATATGAAACAAAATAACATAAACTCTATAAATATTCTTAATTATGTCTTAAACTATCGTTACAAGTTAAAAGTTGATTGACACTAAATACCCTAAGCACAGTAAACGTACATTCATACACACATTCACTCTGCCAGATTCATTCAGCCTGGCGGCACATATCGAGGAGATGCTCACGGCAAGACAACTTGAAGGAATTTAAGGATTGTATGGCTCTAATGTTGTGGGGGAGAGAATTCCATATTCTAGCTCCATTTGCAACAAAGGAACGGCTGAATGCTGCTGACCTGCTGAGAGGGATAGCAAGTGTACTGCCAGAGCGTGTCTTATGCTGGTGGAAAGAGGATAGGAAATTGAGTTGTGAAGATAAGTAGTATGGGATATTCTCTTTTAATACTCGAAAGATTAATACTGCCACGTGGAGGTTTCTATATTGTTCAAATTTTAGAAGGGAAAGTTGTCGATAATAAGGGGTAACATGAACATCATAGCGTAAGGAAAAGATAAATCTAATACACGAATTCATAGCACGTTGTAATCGGTTTAGTTGTTCTCTCGTGGCATCAATTAGTACTACGTCACAGTAGGAAAATATAGGGAGGATAAGGGTATTTATAAGCCTAATTCTCATGTTTAGTGGCAGCATATTTTGATGATATTTTAGTGGGTGAAGGGACGCGTACACTTTTCTACAGATATTTGTAATGTGCTCTCCCCAGTTAAGATTCTCGTTTATAATTACACCAAGATTTCTTACCGAGTTTTCGTACGGAATAATTTTACCAGATAAAGTTAGTGGAGGAATGTTTTTGTTTTTTGCCGCACTGATTTGTTTCGTCTGCCCAACAATAATAGCTTTAGATTTTGATGGATTAATTAAAATACAGTTTTCATGAGCGTATGCACAGATATTATTTAAGTCAGAGTTCATATAACCTATTGCTTGATTGATGTCTGAAATTTTGGAATGGTAATAGATCTGCAGATCGTCAGCATACAAGTGGTATTTACAGTGTCTTAGCCGTGTCGATATATCGTTAATATAGATAACAAAGAGAAGTGGTCCAAGTACAGAGCCTTGTGGTACTCCTGAAAATTTCATTACCCATTCGGATGACCTATTCTGAATAATTACGCGTTGTTTTCTTTCCGTAAGATATGAGAGAAAGAATTCTAGGGCTGTCTGTCCAAGGTGAAGCGATTTCAATTTAGCAACCAGTACGTCTATATTTACTGTGTCAAAAGCGCTGCTAAAATCAAGAAGTGTAAGTAACGTCACCTGCCTTTCGTCCATAGCGCGTCTCATGTCGCCTGTAACTTTCAGCAGGGCAGTGGCCGTACTGTGTCCCTTTTTGAAACCCGATTGTAAAGGGTCAAGTAGTTTGTATTCATTTAAATAGTCGGTTAATTGCACGTGTACTATGCGTTCAAGAGGCTTGGAGAGAGATGATAGTATGCAAACAGGTCGATAATCTGTTATAAGTACAGGTGAGGAAGTTTTGGGAACAGGATTTATAATGGCATTTTTCCACATTTTTGGAAAGAGGCCACTTGTGAGGCACGTGTTGTATATATGAGTAATGGCAGGTAGAATAATGTCAATGATGTGTTGTATTATGAGTATGGGTATTTCATCAGGTCCTACAGCAGATGATGTAATTGATAATACCTCGCGTTTCACGTCAATCTCTGTGACTTCGCGAAATTCAAAGAATGGCCTATTTGGTGGTGGGTGGTTCAGAAGAGATTTTCTAGTCTGTGATTGTGCGTATTTCCGGTTTAATTTTTACTTCAGAAAAATGAGCATTCAATCTCTCCAGAGAGATGTCTGGATTACATGGCTGGGGCAAAGCTTTCCCAATTCCAATGGAACGAAGTTGTTTCCAAGTGTTTGACACATTTAAATTTCCAGCCAGGTGATTGTAAAAAGAAAATTTCTTATTTCGAATTATTACTTTAATTCTATTCCGAAGTTGTCGATACTGTTCAAGCGCTCTGGAAGAGTGTGTGCGTCTGTAGAGCCGGTGTAACGCGTCACGGTGAGACATCATTTGTTTAATGTCATCGGTCAGCCATGGAGAAGGAGGTCGGGAGACTTTGGCCATACGCTTAGGTGCATGTTTATCAAGGAGACCAAGTATAAGTGAACTTAAAGTTTCAACTTTCTTATCGATACCGTTTATATTTTTTACGTCATCCCAAGGACTATTCACGGCGTCAACTCTCAGATGATCTAAGTTTATATGTTTAATGTCCCTGAATGTGATGTATCTGGACTTATACTTCGGTACTTTGAGCGAGTAAGATAAGTATATTAAGTCATGTGTCGATATACTAGGGGTAGGAATTTGTCCATGTGATACTATTTTCTGTGGGTTGTTAGTGACCATTAAGTCAATTAGTGTATGTGAAGATGAGGTATGATTTGTCGGTTTTAGTGGAAGTATTGTCATGTCACACGTCTGGAAAATACTTACAATTATTCAAGGCTTTCATTATTCACTTTGTCCTGCACCTTAGCTGAATGGTCAGCGTAGTACTCTTCGGTTCAGAGGCCCCCCCAGATTCGATTCGTGGTCGGGTCAGAGGTTTTAACATTAAATCCTCAACATTCCTGCAACTCACACACAACACTATCCTCCACTACAATAACACGGCAGATGACACCCATCCTCGTCGGAGGGTCTGCCTTACAAGAGCTGTACCAGGCTAGAAATAGCCACACAAAATTATTACTTATTATTATTATTATTATTATTATTATTATTCACATTATGATATCTGGAAGGATATTTTTTCAAGTCTGAATATTATCGCTCTCTATCACACGTTGGCCAAATGGTATTGAACGAATGTGTGAGTATCTTTGGTCCTGGTGTAAGCTATCCCATTTATGTTTACTTTAAGTGCCGTGAAATTCCCTGCCCATGCCTTTTTCGATTGCATTGTTTCTAAGTTTATTTAGAAGTTTCAACCAGCAGCTCATGCCCTTGAGAAAAATATGCTGCAACTGGTTTCACAGCATTTAACAGATTCGCATAATGACATTATTCGACCAATGATTTGCTGCCTCTATGAGTGCTGCTCTTTCTCAACCATCGCACCAAAACACTTGCGCCGAATACTACAAAGGAAGCATTTGGTTTGGATCAGACAGATTTCGATGAAACTTCGATGAATTGTCAATCCACCTGTCATATTTATTGTTGATATTTACTTTGTCATAAAATCAACGACATTTTTATAATTAATTGCTAAAGAACAGCTGGGTGGTTTGCAGCTGTATTGACCTCGCATATGCACTGTAGAAATGCACTGATAGTTCTATTTTAAAGTTACATTAAACAGTGCGCTTTAGAGTGAAAATTAGATTTTGACAACATGAACAGAATGTCTTGCTCGTCAAACCCATTTTACTAACATGCACAGTATATGAATATTTCAAAATATTAGGCTTTTAATACTTCTTTGTCATTTTTATATAAACTTGCATGCTGTAAATAGCCTTAAACTTTCGGATTCTTGTTGAGTCATTCATTTTGTCACACTGCGGGTAACCTATATAACGTCAATCATGCAGCGATGTTCTGATATCTTAATTGATCATCCTACCATGTTTCATTGAAATCGCTGTCATCTACACACCACGTTCCATTTAAAACTGGAGCAAGAATTTACTGTTAATAAATACAGGTACGAAAATATTATTTCATGGCAGAATGGTTATCACCACTGAGTTCCGGATGTCTTAGCTGATAATGTTACTAAGTTTCATTGCAATTTGTCTGGTCCAAATCAAACAGCTCCCTTGTTAGTTATATTCGTTTATGAATATGGATAGCATTTTGTATTATTTCTATGTTTTGAAAGTTTGAAATTTAGACAGTTTTTGCAACAGTGTATAGGTACTGGTTGTATATTATATACTGGGTGAGTTGGCCGTGCGGGTAGGGCCACGCGGTTGTGAACTTACATCCGGGAGGTAGTGGGTTCACCCACTGCCGGCAACCCTGAATATCGTGTTCTGTGGTTTCCCATTTTCACACCAGGCAAATGCCTGGGACTACCTTAATTAAGGCCACGGTCGCTTCCATCCCACTCCTAAACCTATCCCATCGTCGCCATAAGACCTATCTGCGTCAGTGCAACGTAAAACAAACTTTTTTTTGACAAAATACCTGACAAAATACTGCGACAAAATACCCTCTCCACAAAGAGAAATAATAAAAAACATAGCCACCAACGAAGCCCTAAAAATAATCGTACATGAAAACTCCACCAAGCAACCAAATTACGCCACTCAATACTCGGCACTGAAAACAGTTAAGAACAAAATTAAAAACAACCTTATCATGAAAGCGGATAAAGGTAACACAACAGTCATAATGAAGAAAGACTAATACATTAAAAAAAAATATATATAATTTATCAACAACAACGGTATTCAAGAATTGCAACGCGAACCTACAAATAAATTTCAAAACCAAATAAAGCAAGCTATCCAGGAAACAGACTTAATTTTCACAAAACAAGAAAAAGAAAGCTTCACCATCAAAAATCCTAAACTCCCCACACTAAGAGCCCTGCCCAAAATACACAAAGAGCTGTGTCCCATTAGACCAATAGTAAATTTTAAAGATGCGCCAAGTTACAATTTAAGCAAACAACTGAACATCATTCTAAAAGAGAAAATTTCACTTAAAGGAGACAGATCAATTAAAAACAGCCTAGAACTAATTAAAGAATTAAATAAACTTAAAATAACACAGAGCACACGTATGATATCCTTTGACATCACTAACATGCACACCAACATACCAATAGATGAATCCATTAAAATTATCGAAAACCTTCTTAAAGAAAACACCTCTCTACAAGAAACCAAAGAAATTATTAACCTTCTTAGAACAACACTACACCAAAATTTGCTTTGCATTTAACGACAAAATCTATTGCCAAATAGAAGGGCTAGCCATGGTCTCACCGTTATCAGGTATAATAGCAAACATTTTTCTGAATAACTTCGAAAACATCTTAATGGGCCAGTTTTCAAAAGGAATCTTACATTGGAGCAGATTTGTGGACGACGTCATATGCATATATGATAATGACGTCACTAATGCAGACCAGTTATTAAACACTCTAAATTCTTTACACAAATCCATCAGCTTCACAATGGAGCCAGAAAATAACAAGAAAATAAACTATTTAGACATCACAATCAACAGGAATAATGACAACCTATCTTACAAAGTATACAGAAAGCCCACTCAGACGTCGCACACTATTGACAACAACTCGAACCACCCATACATACACAAAATAGCAGGACTGAATACAATGATACATAGAGCTATTTCCATACCAATGAGCCCAACAGATTTCAATGAAGAGATGCAAATCATTAAACAAATCGCGAAAGAAAACAACCATCCTCCAAGCACAGTGAATAAACTATTAAATAAACATAAGAAAAATCGTCGGGAAAGCACCACACATGACAAAGAAAATTACATGGTTCTCAACTATGTTAACAATAACACATACAAAGTAGCTAACATTTTCAAGAAACAAGGTTTAAAAGTAGCTTTTAGAACGAATAACACACTACAGAGACACTTCAGCAGGTGCGACCTAAACAAAAAGAACCCTTTCTCAAAGTCAGGAGTGTATGAACTCAAGTGCCAAGAACCTAACTGCAACGCCACATACATAGGTCAAACAAAACGTAATTTCCATACAAGATACAAAGAACACAAAAACGCGATCAGATATAATCGGCATTCAGCCTTCGGGGAGCACATCTACGACTGTTCACACCATTTCACAGACATCAACACTGATCTAAAAATTTTACACTTCGAAAATAAAAGTAAATCTTTGAATATTAAAAAAGCAATAGAAATTTACATCGCAAAAAATGCTAATGCCAATAACCTGAATGAGCATACACATTTAAATAATTCCCGCCTATTCGCTCTACTCACATAATATCTGACAACACCTACCCATTAAATTGCTTCTATCGTAATAATAATAATAATAATGTCCCTTACTTTATTCACCTAAAAATTATTTATTTGCATTCATCCATATTATATAAAGGTACATTTAACATGGAAAAGGTCAATAACACCTCTCCCCTCTCCAATGTTGATGGAATGTAAATTGCTTTTTTCATAATAATAATAATAATAATAATAATAATAATAATAATAATAATAATAATAACGTCCCTTACTTTGTTCACCTAAAAATTATTAATTTGCATTCATCCATATTACATAAAGGTACATTCACATGGAGAAGGTCAATAACATCTCTCCCCTCTCCAATGTTGACAGAAGGTATATTGCTTTTTTCATAATAATAATAATAATAATAATAATAATAATAATAATAATAATAATAATAATAATAATAATAATACCATTCCTTACTTTATTCACCTATTTAAAAAAATTTAATTTGCATTCATCCATATTACATACAGGTACAATTAACATGAAATAGGTCAATAACATCTTTCCCCCCTCCAATGTTGATGGAAGGTTCCACAGCGCTCCAGCCACTCCGCCCTACATCTCCCTCCCCTCTCCACTCTATAGTCTACTCGATTTAATCATCCAATAGGAGAGATCCACATCGATCTACAAGGCCCCTCCCTTTCTTGCCCTCCCCTCTCCACGCGCAGCGTGGCTCACCACAAACTTTCCATGACCAGTCCTGAAATAGTGTTTGGTGACAACAGACTTAACATCGGCAGTCTAAATAAATACGTAAGATTTTCATTATATTAATAATTGTATATATTTTATTTTTTGTCTTTACCGTTTCACGTTATCACTAATCTCTCTATCATTGACAAGTTTACGCTACGTAAACAATACTGTACATATATAAGCTTATTTTTAAGTGATTTGATAGAATCTGAGGATGTTCTTGTAGAACGAAACATGTCATTCTTTGTATGTTAGTGGGTGTTTTACAGATATGTTTATAGTGTTTTAATTTACATTGTATTTGCTGTGTGTTTGACAGACTGAAAAGCCTTTGTTACATTTACATTACACGTAAAACAAACTGTAGAAAAAGTACATTATATGCAGAAACACCCCTAGCTATGCACAGATATGGTCAATAAACTCTTCATATTCGTGAAGAATGAATTACGAAGCATTATTAAAAAGTGTTTGAGTGACTTTCAATGACCGCAGAAAATTATGCATTTGAATTTGGATCCTAAATGTGATGATAAATACAATGTAACTTCTTACACAATATCTTGAAGGAAACTTACAAGAAAAGAAACCTTAAATCAGTCGTTCCCAAGCTGGGGTGCAAGTATACCAAGTGTACAAGCCATTACGTTCATGTGAGCCTAGAAAGAATTGAAATAATAACTGTAGTGATTATTGAATATTGAATGATACGAAAGGTATAGTTTGCAGAATAGGTTCCCAAGTGAAACACAACTGAAGAAAAGGCTGTCAAGAACTATTCTAAATGAAAAAAATATCGTGGGGTGTTCCATTTCGGTTGTACTTGTTTTTTCTGCTCTCTTCTCCCTTTCATCTAAAAGATTTTCCATTTGCAGTTTGCAAAACTTGTTTTTGCACTGAAGAGTTCTTCTGTTTTTTCAAGAACACACTGTCGCTTTTCGATCTTTTTCGCTTGTAAATCTAACACTTTCATCTGTTCCAACAAAACCACTCTTTGTAGCTCTCCGATTGTTAATTCACTTGTCAGCTGACAGATACCAGAGCCAGTGTGCGAGACTCGTCTCAAGTGGAAGGAGACAAGTCTCGTTAGCGAGAAACAAACTTTATTCATATACATGACGAGTTCTGTCTCGCAAGTGACTTCCGTCTCAATCTTCCTTCGAGACTTGTCTCCGAGTTACATCTCATTTTTATTCATATCACCCATAGTGTATTTTTATTTTATTTTTCACAGCTCAATTGTGGAGCCTCATAACTACAGAGACAAACAGATATGAGAAGTCATTTCTTGTCACCACATGCCAGACCACAGCGGTGGTGCCCAGTTACATTGAAAGAAAGGGCTTTCATTGCTGTTTTGTTGGAAATGGGTATAAGTAGAAGGCCGAGCATATTTTCTTATTGGGTCAAAAACTCCCGTTATATTCCATCGTTTGGAAATACTGTATGTTCTCAAGAAACAAGATTCCAATTGATCTTCAGATTCTTTAATCTCGTGAACGATCTATCACCATCTGGTCACCCTGACTACAACCCATGCGCCAGGTTCGATCCCATTGTTGAACATGCCAATTGTGTATTATGATACCACTGTACATAACTCTTAAACTACTCAGGATAAAATATGAAACTTTACATGTTTATTCATCTGAAATAGGACATTTCAAAGTAGTCATCAATATTTATCGTTGAGTTGAATTTTCTGTTTTTTTCTGTTTTGTTTCTGATTTTTAATTTTTGGTGCTTTAAAATTGTACGGAAAATATTTTGTTTCAAAATACCCAAGAGCATTTTAGTGTTGTAATTTAGTTCAGCAGTAAGAGTGTCTTCTTGATAATATTTTTTAAAAATTTCAAGTCATAGTGATAATATTTGTGAACTATATAGCCCAGAGAGTAAGAAATGCAAAATCCTCTAAATCTGTGTGGCACTCTTGGCATACTGTGGGCACCCGAGCCTGGCACTAAGAGGGTTAAGATGAAATTTCAGATAGACATGTTTTGACCCAACATGGGGTCACCCTCACGAAAACATATATAATAAACTAAAAACGTTAGACACACAATTTGAAGTGCTCGTTAAAAAGTTTTTCCTTAAAAAACATGATGCAGCCCTGAAGATGGTTTTCCGTGGTTTCCCATTTTCACACCAGGCAAATGCTGGGGCTGTACCTTAATTAAGGCCACGGCCGCTTCCTTCCAACTCCTAGGCCTTTCCTATCCCATCGTCGCCATAAGACCTATCTGTGTCGGTGCGACGTAAAGCCCCTAGCAAAAAAAAAAAAAAAAACATGATGAAAATTAAAAATATGAGGCAAAGAGGTCGCACACGAGTCTCACAGCTAACAGCAGAACTTGGTTCAGTGTCCCATGCCTATACCCAGTGCACCAGAGATATGACAATCGCTCTTCATCACAACGATGAACACGCAGTTGCACTGTGCCGGCTGACAACAACAACTCAACTCCAACTTATTTTAAGCATTATGGTTATACAGTCAGGTGCCCATTGAGATACATTAGGCAGAAATTTCTTGGTTCGGCAGTTCTCCAGGAGCAGGGTCTGATCAATGCGGATAGACTCTCTGTGTGGCTGCTCCTCCCCACGACTTACAGCAAATTAATGTTTCGACATAGAGCTGTGTACCTGTATGTCACACATTTAACTGAAGGACATATTTATGATAAACTAGCAAATGTACCTGTGCTTCGCTACGGTATTCTACAATGTATACGGATATCGAAGTAAATTGCTGTACATGAACTTCTTAACTTATTTAATTGCATGTCTCTTGGCGTTATCCGAGAAAATGCATAGGGAGGTCCGCAGACATTGTTTCCAATGTAAAGTGCGAGTTGCAGAGTTGTGATGATAACGACAGGTCCACTTGTCTGCCAAAATTCACTATGCGTAACGTCAGTCACATTTTGATGGGTAAATTTGTATATAATTTACCTAATGATAAAGAGAATCAGGTAAAAGAGTTTAAAAAAAATGCACATTCCTTGCCCTCTGCTAGTCAAATCAAGAAGGGAATTATGCATTACAATGGTACACAGGCGTTGGAGAACTACCCCATTCCTATTGCTAGTTAAAGTCGATGTGGGGAGTACTGATTACAACAGCAGACGCCCTCCTGCTGAGAGTCACTTTTGATTTGTAAAGTATTAATTACAATGTAAGACACACCCCCTTCTAGATCGCTACAAATCGACTTAAATTAATAAATGTAGATCGACATACGGAAGTATATGCATGTTCACCTTCATTTACAGAATAACTGCTGCTAAACGGTGCATTCATATTGAAAAACAGATTGTATAAGAAGACGACTCTGGCCTCATTTATCTATCTAAATGGCTGGCCCTATGATATTTCCTCGTATCTCATCTATTTAAAGGCAAGATTATTTTAGAACCATTGAATAGGGTGCAATTTGTGTAAGGTTTTCACACAGTAAATTACTTTTCAGATAGTTATGCGACAACTTCAAACATAGAATTTGGCTGGGTGGGCCAATATTCGTGTAGAATTTGATGATTCCATCTTTCCTATAAGTGAATCAAACCATCAATTATACGTGTACAAAGTGCAAAATTTAGGCAAATCCAGAAATAGAGCCAAATTTAACATAAGGGATAGAGATACGACAAAAAGTCATAGGACCAAAGTTGTATATCACTTCAAATTGAACGGAGATTGTGCCATCCGTTTTGTGATTCGACTTACCGTTTAGCCACCAAATACCTCGAAATGAAGGTCTGTACTGTTCTTAAAATTGCCTCCATATTTAGATATGTTTTGGGGGTAAAAAAATAATTTTTTAAACATCTCATAAATTTTCCATTGGTTACAGGCAAAAAGCTATAATTTTGCCAAATTTAATAATTAGGACTTTCAGGAAACTTTTAAGCCCATGAAACCTATAGGTTATCGTTCAGGATAAATATCACTGACTGAGTTCTTATGCAGATTTGAAACTCCCAACGTGTCTCTCTCAGAGAATTTTGAGAATTTTGGATTTTTCTAGGGATCCTGAAGTCATCAGGTTGTCTGGTACCAAGTTTTAAGTTTCTAGGATGCCTAGAATAGTCTCATTAATTCACGTCTGTTTTCATTTTTATGCCTTAATTTATATATATACTACAGTATATATAGAGCCTCCGTGGCTCAGACGGCAGCGCGTCGGACTCTCACTGCTGGATACCGTGGTTCAAATCCCGGTCTCTCCATGTGAGATTTGTGCTGGACAAAGCAGAGGCGGGACAGGTTTTTCTCCGGGTACTCCGGTTTTCCCTGTCATCTTTCATTCCAGCGACACTCTCCATTCTCATTTCATACCATCTATCACTCATTAATAAATCACTTTGGGAGTGGCGACCCCATCGTATTAACAGCCTATATCTGATTAATTCATTACATCCCTGACCCGGTCAATGACTGGAAAACAGATTGTAGGTTTTCACTACAGTATATACAGATCGCGCCAAAATGACTTCTATTTATTAATATTAGTGTTATATAAAGGATTGTTGCCCAATTGTATTTCTTCTAATAAAAATAACCACCACCACCACCACCATCACCACCCTCTAATAAACGTTCCCCACCCCCTTTCTCATTTATCATTTCTTTATCCATTACTACGGCAAGTTGTTTCGAGTTGAACCTCGTATTTCTTTCATTATTTCTTCCTATATTTTAATATATTTTTATTTGGCTTTATTCTTTTTTAACGTTTTAAATTATTTTAAAACCTATATATCCACTTTGAATTTGACGAAATTAAATCCTACACTGTTTTCCTAAGACTTCATTCACGTCACCTTTTACTCTTCGGCCGGAGAAACAAATGCCTACAAGACCTGCCTAGCAACGACTTTACATAAGTGCATACTTGATCTGCTTATGAACTTCAACTATATTTGTTTTCGGCGCAAGATAGTGATGTTCTGTTTACTCTCTTGACTGTGATTATTGTGTTTTGAACATTAACTGAATTGCTACGATATGATACAATGTTAATTTCTTGCCTGTGTTCAATATATTAGTTTTAAGATCTTCGCTAATTGGCTGATGATGACACTTGAAATGTGTTGAAACCGGTCCCAATAAACAGGTTGTAACTACTTTTTAGTTCAACTTACTACGGAATATTGAAGGGTGGATCCTTCCCTATAATATTGTTATAATATTGTACATCTTCTTATTTAACTATGGATTCGAACCTATTTTCGATTATTTTTATATTTCATTCTCCCATCTCCCCCACCATGATAGGGGCTGAAATTGGACTTTAAAAAATTCCGGAGTGTCACTATTCATCTCAGCGACCCCAAAAAATATGGATTCGACACTACATTCGATGATTTGTACATCTCAGCCCCTCGCCCCCGCCCCTAAGGTTTCCTGGGCTGTCTTACCCTCATGTGGTTTGTCTCCTGATACTAAAAATCCGGAGTGTAGAATTCATCTCAGCGACCCCGAAGACTATGTATTCGACAGTATTTTCTATTATTTCTATATATCAATCCCCCATCCCCCCCCCCCCCCAACGAAGAGGGCCGAACTTGGACATTAAAAACATCCGGATTGTTGCTATTCATTTCATCAAGCCCGAAAATTATTGATTCGACACTACATTCGAAGATATATGTCTCACCCCCTCGCCCACCCCTGCCCCTAAGCATTCTTGGGGTGTCCTACTCCCACGTGGTTTGCCTCCTGATACTAAAAATCCAAAGCGTACAATTCACCTCGCCGACCCCGAAAACTATGTATTCGACACTATTTTCGATTTTTTTATGTATAACTCCCTCCTCGCCCCCCACCCCAAAGGGGGATGAACTTAGACTTATAAAATATCCGGTATCTCACTATTCATCTTAGCGACCCCGACAACTATGGATTCGACACTCATTTTGAATATTTTTATATATCACTCTCCCATCACCCCCTACCACGAAGGGGGCTGACTTTGGACGTAAAAAAATTCCGGAGTGTGACTATTCATCCTAGCGACCACGAAAAGTATGGGTTCAACACTACTTTTGATGATTTTTGTATCTGTGACCCTTTGCCCCCCAGCCCCTAAGGTTTCCTGGGCTGTCTTACCCCCACGTGGTTTGTCTTCTGATGCTAAAAATCCGGACTGTAAAATTCACCTTAGCGACCCCGAAAACTATGTATTCGACACTATTTTCCTTTAATTTTATATATTACTCCCCGCTCGCCCCCACTCAAAAGGGGACTGAACTTGGACTTAAAGTCCAGAATATCACTATTCATCCCAGCGACCCCGAAAAGTATGGATTTAACACTATTTGCGTTAATTTGTATATCTGACCCCCCTCACACCCCGCCCGTAAGGGTTCCTGTGCTGTCTTACCCCCACGTGATTTATCTCCTGATACTAAAAATCCGGACTGTAAAATTCACCTCGGCGACCCCGAAAACTATGTATTCGACATTATTTTCGTTTAATTTTATATATCAATTCCCCCTCGCCTCCCACCCAAATGGGAGCAGAAATTTGACTTTTAAAAATTTGGGAGTGTCACTATTCACGTAAGCGACCCCCAAAACCATGGATTCGACATTATTTTCGATTATGTTTTTACCTGACCCCTCACCCCCACCCCTAAGGGGGCTAGTGGGGCTTACCCCCACAGTGCTCGTCTCCAGATAGCAAATAATATGTGTTCAAAATTTGATTGAAATTGCTCCAGTGGTTTAGGAGGAGATGTGTCATTTACACACATACATTCATCATCAGTCCCCCCTCGCCCCCCACCCAAATGGGTGCAGAATTTTGACTTTTAAAAAATCGGGAGTGTCACTGTTCACCTCAGCGACCCCAAAAACTATGCATTCGACACTATTTTCGATTATTTTTTTACCTGCCCCCTAACTCCCCACTCCTAAGGGGGCTAGAGGTGGCTTACCCTCACTTTGCTCATCTCCGGATAGCAAATAATATGTGTTCAAAATTTGATTGAAATTGCTCCAGTGGTTTAGGAGGAGATGTGTCATTTACACACATACATTCATCATCAGTCCCCCCTCGCCCCCCACCCAAATGGGAGCAGAATTTTGACTTTTCAAAAATCGGGAGTGTCACTATTCACCTCAGCGACCCCCAAAACTATGGATTCGACACTATTTTCGATTATGTTTTTACCTGACCCCCTAACCCCCCACCCCTAAGGGGGCTAGTGGTGGCTTAGCCCCACAGTGCTCGTCTCCAGATAGCAAATAAAAAGTGTTGAAAATTTGATTGAATTTGCTCCATTGGTTTAGAAGGAGATGTGTCATTTATATACATACATTCATCATAAGTCCCCCCTCGCCCCCCACCCAAATGGGAGCAGAATTTTGACTTTTCCAAAATCGGGATTGTCACTGTTCACCTCAGCGACCCCAAAAACTATGGATTCGACACTATTTTCAATTTTTTTTACCTGACCCCCCTTACCCCCCACTCCTAAGGGGGCTAGAGGTGGCTTACCCCCACAATGCTCGTCTCCGGATAGCAAATAATAAGTGTTCAAAATTTAATTGAAATTGCTCCAGTGGTTTAGGAGGAGATGTGTCATTTACAAACATACAAACATTCATTTTTATATATATAGATTGATTTACCCAGGACCTGAGCCCCATCAGTGGCTGTAAAAAATATTTCATCACTTCTGAGACAGAAATGAGCAACTCTCATACAAAAGTGCAGGTTCGTAAAAGGTTTTGGAAGAATGATTATTTTTGTTTTCTGGCCTTATCGCCGTAAGGGGTGGAAATACCTTAAACCTCATCTTTCTTAACATTTAGGATTTGGAATGTACGTGAAATTTTAACTTTGCTCAGTCAACGGTTTTGGAGCAATGAATATTCTCGTTTAACTTTATTGTTTCAGACCCTTTCTTAACCTTTTGACGAGTGCACACGGCATAATACCGTGCAATAATGCCAGCCGCATCTGAGTACGTATTTGACTGGTAAACAACCTCTGGGGAGTAAGAATTAAATAAAAATAAAAAATTACAATAAACTTATTTACTACAACTTTGAGAGACTTTGAGACACATGAAAACACATTTTGGATCGAGAAAACACTGTCGTTTCAAAACTTTTTTTAATATATCACCTTCACTAATATGTCTATTTGCCGGGCTGAGTGGCTCAGACGGTTAAGGCGCTGGCCTTCTGACCCCAACTTGGCAGGTTCGATCCTGGCTCAGTCCGGTGGTATTTGAAGGTGCTCAAATACGTCAGCCTCGTGTTGGTAGATTTATTGGCACGTAAAAGAACTGTGGGACTAAATTCCGGCACCTCGGCGTCTCCGAAAACCGTAAAAGAGTAGTTAGTGGGACGTAAAAAAATAACATTATTATTATTAATATGTCTATTTAGTTCATCTATAATATCATCACTTGTGTCCAGAAACTCCATAACATCACTTGTAATTTACAAAAGAAGAAACATTCACAGTTATATTTACGAAAACCAAAAATATTTAGAGCACAAACATCTATCCACATTGGCAGCAATCGTAACACTGCTGTAACCTATAGGGTAGCGGCGCGCCAACCTCTTACACTGTAGGGCGTATACGCATTTCTGTCAGAGACCACCACAATACAGAACTAGGGTTTGTACAGCGACACTATTCGTTTAGCTGCAGTTCCAAAAATGCCACCAGATGTCGTATTACGACAGTAAGCAATTAAGTTCTTAGTACTAGCCTAAAACGACAAATGCTGTGCTTCCTCATGTGGGACCAAACGGCGAATGCCGTGTGCACTCTTATCGACTGTCCTCAGGTGCACTCAACAGGTTAATGAGCACCTAACACATCAGCAAACCTACATCAGCAGATTTCAGAGATACAACTGTAACCCATTGGTTGGTCCACCAGTGCTAAGTCTGCCTGTCACTCTTGAGAGCAGAGTCAATCTCTTGTATGACTTGAGCATTAGAAGTGACGTGAACAAACACAGTGGAACAATCCAGCAACAAACTTTTCTACTTGAAAGAGGGCAGAACTACTGGAGGTGAGAGGCACAAAACAGTTTTTAATATCTCTAAAAATAAGTTGGACAACAGTTAATGATTTTGTATTTGCACTTACTGTAGATTAACAGAGACCCAACATTTCAAGTTAAACTTGTAAAGTTTTTACATGCAAATGAACACACTCAACACTTGAGCTAACAAACAGTAATTTGGTAACTTAGCACTTCAAAGATTAAAACGCTAATATTTTTATACACTACATGTTAACCTTCCGTCGGGCGCGCCTCTGAATGAAACAAAATCAGGCGCAGCTGGCCTGAGAGGCCAGCCGTATATTTTAACCCCTTCTCTCTACCTAATAGTTTGCTTAGGATCTAATACTTTGCTAGGATCTAAGGAAGGCAAATATACCAAACTAATGGGAAAGAAAGCGTTTATTACATGAAATAAAGCTTAAACAAAACAACAAAAATTGATCACTTATCACAAAAGAAATTTTAAAATTAGACGAATTAAACATTATAAAAGAAAAGAACTGAAATACAAAGGTAAAATACACTGTCTTCTGACGTGGGACCATCGTTCTTTGCCGCAGATGTGAGCAGAAACCTACGATGAATCTTCAGAATCAGCAGCTGAATAACAGGTCTGGCACAGCGGTTTTACGTGGCGTGGACAGATTGGTTCATGACAATTATGACACTCGTATTTTGTCATCCTTTTGAATCCTGTTTCAGCCATGCATGTACCACACTTGCGTCTTTTGGGAGGTATGGAGGAAGACGTTTCACGTTCTTTTTGGGGCAAAAACCTTTTCAAGCGCAATTTCAGCTGAGTAGACATTCCACTTGTGTTCAGATTTCGCCGGGCTAGATGTCCAATCACTAGTTGATGAGACAAAGTGCTTAGTGCTTCCAGTCCATTCCCAATCAAAATCAGTTGGGAATTTATGCCGGCTATGTTCAGACAGGCAAAAAAATGACCATCGGCCAGTGTCTTGTGTTCCGGCTCACATTGAAAGTTGTAGACATTTGGTCAGTTGTGTCAACTCCACCTTTGGTTATATTGTAGAATGTAATCCCTTCCGGTTTCTTCTGCACTCCAGTAGATTGATCAATGGCATCAGTTTCACAAAGTGATGAAATGAGAATTACATTTTTCCCTTTCTTTTGTATGTATGAAATCAAAGTGTTACCATTGTTGAATCCGAACAAGCTGCTACATTGATCCCTCCCTCTGACATTGACAAAACTGGGTGGCAACTGCTTTTTATTTTTTCTTACTGTCCCAACATATGATAGCTTCTTCTCTTTCAAATCATTTACCAGATCAATGTCTGAAAAACAATTGTCACAGGTTATGTTACGCCCTGTCTCAAAAATAGGCTCAGCCAATCGTTTGACCACGTCACTTGGCTTATTGCTTACTTTATATGGCCCTTCAGGCTGTCTTCCTGCGTAAATTTCCATATTGTAGGTGTAGAACATTCTGGCATCAATAAGGGAAAGTATCTTTATCCCATACTTGGTGGATTTAGATCGTATGTATTGTCTGAAACTGCACTTTCCACGAACTCCTGGCAACATCTCATTGATTGTGACATTTTCTCCCAAAATGTAGTTCTTTTGACAGTTGTGAACAAAACAATCAAACAGTTCACGGATTGGGCAAAGTCGATCATATTCTTTCCGTTGTGAACGGCTGGTACGATCGTCAAAACGAATACAACGTATGAGGAATTTGAACCGTTTTATACTCATCACGAGGCCAAATTTTTCAATCCCATCTCCTTCTGTTCCCTATAGTTCCTCCAGACTCTGACGGTTCGCTCTGTAAGCTCCAGCCAGGTACAATAGACCAATGAATACCTTAATTTTTATGAGGTCTGTTTCCTTGGCATCTCTATATCTGGCAAATTTGGCTTTGACTGAGTCAATATATTGGTTGGTATATTTGACAATCAATTCCAAAATATTGGTATGGAACAAACATTCCCAACATTGTAATATGGTTTTACAATTTCTTGCATATCCTTTTACACTTGAAAGGTGTGTAATGATGTTGTGACGTTGTGCATGACGAAGAGCAGCCGGAGATGGCTTTTTGGTCCACTTTGTCTATTTATCTTTTCCAAGAAAAAAGGCATCCGGTATGTCCTCTTCTCCTTCGTCTTCCTCACCACTAGTCCCTCCTTCTTCCTGTTCAGTTTCTGAGTCCACTTCACGTTCTTCAACCTCGTCCTCAGAAGCAATGTCGCTTTCTTCACCCAAATCCTCAACTAAAGCAGGATCATCACCATTATCCTCAAGGAGGATGCTTCGTATTTCCGCAACATCCTTGGGGTTGGAGACATCATACATTTTTTGGGCCATTTCAGCAGGAAATCTGAAAATAAAGATATAAATACTTAAATTAGTTATCAATATAACGTTATCAGGCGCACTCGGCCTGAGAGGCCAGGTTCAGAATAGCACTTATTTCTAAAGATATTGATGAATTTTCACACAGAACAAGCTTATTTTGAGTAAAGTTAACCCTTGCAACAAAAATATATTGAAAATACTCGCCTTCAAAATTATGACGTAATCAGGCGCAGTCGGCCTCACAAGCCACGAAAGTTACAGGCGTGCCGCATGGAGACTGGCAGTCAACTGAGGTACAGTGTCTTATGCACTGCCACGAGTCAGGAAACTATTCGTAGGGGCGGCCTGCTGGGGAGTGAGGTGGAGGTAGGGCATGCCAGAACGTGTTTTCCTGGCCTCTCAGGCCAGCTGCGCCCGACGGAGGGTTAATGTAGGATTTTACAGAGTGAACTTCTATTCGTGTTGTCAAAATCTCATTTTCTGTTACCGGTACTGTTAAATTTAAGATGCCCTGCCTCTTACCGAGAGACCCCAGATTCGATTCCCGGCTAAGTCAGAGATTTTTACTTGGATGTGAGGGCTGCTTTGAGGTCAATACATGAATTTTTCATCTAAACAATGTTATGTGGCTGAAGATGTTAATAATGTACGAAACATGTACCACTTTTAACCAGTAAGTTGTCTTAAGCAACTAATGTATCGACAAGGTGGAAAAAAAAAAATACTTAGTTGTGATTCTGTTAAAGTGCGATACGGACCATGAAGTTGATTTTATGCAACACATATTGCTGTACGAACACGTGCCTTCTTGTCACAGGATGTCAGAATGTTGCCCTGGCCCGCCCGATCGCGGGACTTGTCACCAATTGAAAATGTGTGGGATATGGTGAAACGTTTTTTTTTCTTGATTACAAGTTTCATTTCCGTATTGATAGTTCGCTAATATATAGATAAGACGGGTGCGGCGCTGTGACCCAATGCCGACCATCAAAGATGATTTGTGGAACCAGGTGAACGCAGCATGGATGGCTAAACGCAAAAACACAATTTGTGTCTTCTATGTGTCGATGCCATCACGCATGGAACAAGTTATCAGTGCGCATGGAGGACCCAGTGCCTACTCGGCAACAGGACACATGCTGAACCTACGTTACAGAAATGCTAATCGTTTCTGCAGAACATACTAATGAACATGTCCTGTGGATATGAACTTCTTTCAAGGTGTTCTATTTTTTGTGCAGTCGAGATTGACATTCATGAATAGAGGCTTACCAATAGTCAAGAGGATGGTGATGGAGTAGTCAGTGTTCCTAGTGTCGGGTGTACAACTACAATTGATACAGCCCATGTTTGTATGTTCTTATATTCAAGGTACGCTGTGCAAGTCGCACCTTTACAGATTTGACTGGTCTTCAATGCTGTATTTACTTGCATATATCTTGCACTTTTTTCTGAAAATTTGCACCAAAAAATTGAGGGGAGTTAGTAAGTCAAAATTAAAATGATAATTGAGTCGCCTATAAGCAAAACGGATAAAGTCCACTTTTTACAAAAAATGAGATAATGGTAGAAATATATCGGTAAAAGATGTGTCTACTGAAGCATGAAATAATATACTAGCAAAATCCATAACATCCTTAAGTATTTCCTCTTTAAAAACTCAGGTTAGATGCAAAACGGATAAAGTCCACTGCGTTTTAAAAGCAAAATGAGTAAAGGGCACTTCAACCAACCAGAACCTGACTTCTATGGCATGTGACAACAACATATAACATAGCTACGATTATGCTAAAGCTGCATGCTTTCTACTAGTGCTTTATTCCTAGTTTTATATCAGAGATTGCCTGCTTTCCATTTTTGAAAATGGAAGTATCACCTTCTGTAGTGTCTCCATCAAAGGTGAGAAAGAAAAGAGTCAATCTCAGTGCGACTAAGAGAGCTTTCGTACAAGAGAACACACTAATGTTGACGATAGGACGATGATAGCTATGCTCCGAAGGTGGCTTCTGCAAGCACCAAGAGACGTAGAGGAGGTACAGTTAATTTTTCCAGTAAGAGGTCATTCCTTCATTCCCCCTGATCGGGTATTCGGTCTCTCTGAAAAAAATTCAAGAAGAGAGAAGAATCGAAGATTCACAAACCTACATTAACATCATTGAAAGATTTTTAACCATTCGTCAACCAGGGATTGACATGAATATATTTAACTGGAAACAAGAGGCAACAGAGCACATGAAACCTATTCAACAATGGCACTTTAAATTCATGCCTTGCAAGTGCTACTTTTTCAGACGATTAAAAACGTCTCATCACATGGTCCTTGTGGATGGGGAGCCGTTTTACTATCATAGAACTGGAACCTACAGATCCCTGATGAAAAGTAAGAAGAAGGTGTTGGCTATAAACCCTTCACCTGTTATAAAGAACACTACTTCAGTCAACAAGAATAAAGTGTCAGATGTGAAAAGGTTTCTTGAATTGCACTTTGGCTCTGACTGGAAGTTGAGCCCATCAATGAAATTCTACGTTGACTTCTTCGACTCTTGGGAGTGTCATCAGTCGTCAACGAAAATGCTGATAATGAACTTTGCAGTGCAAAAAAGGAAGCTCCTGAACTGTGTGTTTAAATATCTACCCAGGGCACTCTTAAACCATAGTGAATGAAACATGGATATTATGTCTTCTTGTATTTTGTGCTTTTAATAAATAATAGCAAAACGAGTAAAATCCATACTGCTAACATGCAAAATGAATAAAGTCCACTTCTTAGAAGCAAAATCAATAAAGTCCACTTTTAAAACAACAATAACAGTCTAAATAATAATACTACGAGTATTATTACTTGCTCTAATAATCAGTGAATTTTTTTGTGATTTTATGCTTAATTTTTGTAAGCAACTGCCTTAATGGAAGGTGGTAGTGGTTTTTTGCCATTTTCTAAAAATGTGCTGGAGTGGACTTTATCCGTTTTGCTTTTAGGCGACTCAATTATGTTTTCATAAGAACACACTGTGTGTGACCAAAAGGATCCTGAATTTTACAGAAGTAATGTTACAATTTGAAAAAAGAAAGATCAATATTTGTGTACACAAATCAAGACCTTCTTGGACCCGATTAAAACTCACACTTCATTGGAGGAAAATGTAACAGTTCCATGGACTAAACTGACAATCACTGCATCACGTTTGTGTGAATGGCAATTGGATCAACCATCACTTGTTATAATTTTCATGAATTTTTCTCAATTTCACACGCATTATTTCAGAATAATGAGGGGCCGATGACCTTCGATGTTAGGCCCCTTAAAAGAACAAGCACCATCATCAGATTAATGAGGTCTGCAACTCTGCCAAATATTTACAAACACATTTTGACAAAACATCTTGATTATGTAATTCACAGAAATCTTCAAACAATTCAGTTCCTGTATTATGGTTATTAAGATGCTAAGACATTTTCAGTCCTTCAAGTTTATTTTTCAATATTTCACCCAAAAGAAATAGGCATTTATAGAGAAACATATACAGTACAATACCAGTATAAAATTTTTTGTTGCATCCGGGAGACAGTGGTTTTGAATCCAACTGTCGGCAGCTCTGAAGATGGATTTTCGTGGTTTCCCATTTTCACACCAGGCAAATGCTGGGGCTGTATCCTAATTAAGGCCATGGCCGCTTCCTTCCAACTCCTAGGCCTTTCCTATTCCATCGTTGCCGTAAGACTTATCTGTGTCAGCGCGATGTAAAGCCACTAGGGAAAAAAATTAAAAAATGTAGGGACCGCAGAAATTAATTTGTAATAGTGAAATTTTGTTATACTGAAATAAGTATCAATCATGAACATGTATGGAAAATGGCTACCCTATATACGCAAATAATCCGCACACTAATTTTAGCAGAGATTTAAAAACAGAAGATAAATAGGCTGTAATTTGTTTAATGTGTTGTTTTATTTATAAGAAATTAATCATACATAATGATGTACTCCAAAACTGAATAAAATTTAATTTTGTTTCAGGAAATTCATCTTAATGTTCACATGCTATTGGATAGGCAACCCATTCATCAGAACTGTAGTGTGGTTTGTGCTTACCTTCCCCAGATATTTGTAGCTAGGTGATGTACCCATGCTTCACTACGGAATTCTACATTGTATACGGAATTCTAGTGTACACGTGAGCAAGATTGTATTAAATTGCATAGCACTTAATGTTACCCTAGAAACGTGATGGGGGAAGTCGTCAAACGTCTTTTCTCATATGAAGACTGGGGTAGGGAATTTTCACTGTAATGGTAGACCCGCTTGCATACCATCAGACACAATCAGGTTGGGGAGTTTTCATTATAATGGTAGACACTCACTCTCTACCTGCCTTTTTACATGCTCAGAAAGACTGTCTTAGTGGTTTTCCCAACTGAAATCAATTACAATGGTTATTACAATGACGTCAGTAGGAATGGATTAAAAGCAATGCTTTCATATAAAATACTCGATGAAATGAAATACACATTTTCTCACTTTTAACGAACAGGACTACACTGCTGATCTAACAGTCCAAAGTTCCAGAGATGGAATGACCAAGCCGCAGACAGCCGTGATTCGTGAACACTCACATTTTTTCGGCGGGGAGAGAGTTGAATAGTGGAGACTCCCAGAGCAATCGTTTCCTAGGAGTACCCGATGAGTCAGAAAATATCAATTCACTACAGTGGCGGCGGAAAAATCTATCCGACTTGCAAATTTTTCCTCCAAGCCGGAGGAGAAACCCCCTCATCACTGATAATTTGAATGCAGAATTTAATAAAAGTGAAGAGGAAGAAGCTTTTCTTAAGAAATGGCTCTTTTCAGGGTTGAATATTGAGTTATTTAGTGAATTGTGGTGCTATAATTAGGAACAGGCCTAAATTGTTATTCTGGACCAGACCATACTACTATTACGACTACTACTAAGTGAGCCTCTGCCTTAAGTATGCACACTGCTCATTCAAAACAGCGTGTCAGAGTAGGGATCGAATAGCTGGAAATACTATGATGAACCAGTGTGTTAGGTACCACCAGTATCAGAAATTTATGAACCAGAGGAACGACATGCTAAAGAAGAAAGTTTTCTAACTCCCCGGCTATTTCCCGCCAATATTCAGTTAGGCTATTATACTCGGTACGCAGCAACAATCCCATCTATCAAAGTTGAGAGGCAGCACAAGAGACAAAGAACATAACAACAAACAATGGTCGATGTAATGTTATTGTTGATCAATTGTTATGCACTTTTGATATTGTAGGCCTTCACATTTAGTTTTCTTCCGACTCTGAAATACCACTCTTATCATAGTCGGTACAGTAAAACTGAATAAAACATAAATGATCGGAAATTGTATTCTCTGTAACTTTTGTTATGTAGTACTTTTCGATAGGACCAAAGACATAGGTATTTAAAAATTAAATGTTAGGCGCCTTCCCCTAAACTACAATTTCAACCAGGGTGAATAAAATTGTTTATAGCTTAGAACTGTAGTTTCTTATTCCCTGACTATATATATGCAGATTTTCATTAAATTCTCTGACCCATTTTATTGTGGCTTGGCGTTGATATGGACTTAGCAACAAAAATACAAATTCATGACTATCTGTTATCATAACTGATATGGTAAAAATGTATAAGATATAAATGGTCAGAAATTTAATTCTATATAACTTTGGTTTTGTAGTATTTATCGATATGACCACTAATAATATTTGAGAATTAAATTTTAGGCCTTCCCCTAAATGACCATTTCACTCAGCGTGAATAAAATGATTTATAGTCTAGATTTTAGTGGCTCATTTTCCGACTTTATATACCAGTTTTCAATGCGATTGGACCACTAATAATGTAAATATTTCAAAATTAAATTTTAGGCCTTCCCCTGAACTACCATTTTACTCAGCGTGAATAAAATTATTTATGGCCTAGATTATAGCGACTTATTCCCCAACTTTGCATACTGATTTTCGTTGAATTCTCTTTACCCGTTTTCTCGTGATGCGTGTACATACATACAGAGAGATAGATTCACAATTAAGTATTTATTATTTTCCACCTAGTCGATACAATGATTGCTTTAGGCAATTTAATTATTAAAAGTGGTACATGTTTCGTATTTTATCAACATCTTCAGCCACATAACACTGTTTAGATGAAAAATATATAAAATTGACAAAGCAATGCTTAAGAGGAAGTGTCCTTAAAATTAACATAAGATTGACAACATTAAAAACAAACAAAAACTCAAGAGAAAATATATAAATTATTACTACAATTGAAAGCAGTTGTCAACGAAACACTTGTACAATATTCCATAGAGAATATGTCCTAAATGAATATTCTTTTCTTAATAATTCATGAAAAAAGGTCAAATTATAAATTATACAGTTTATAAGTAATTGTTGAAATGAAGAAAACCAGATATCACAATGTGGTTCTTATTATTAATGCAGATGAAATATAACTAATTCCTAGTTGTCAATTCTTATTAAGCCTGCTTTCTTTTGGAACAGTAACTCCTGTCATTCTTTCACAGTCTTGTGTCTGGTGTAATATTGATGATGCATTCTTCCTTGCTCTTGCACCTGAGGAGGTGGAGGAGCGGGGGATATAGGTGTGTCAAGAACCTCCTTGCTGCCACCTATAGCTTCAACTGAGGAGGAATAAGTTGTAGGGCTATCTGTAAATGGAGAAATTCCAATTCTTTTTTCGTGATCTTTCTCAAGCATTTTCAAATATACTAGAATTTGATAATATAAAGGATTCTTATATTCTACAGCCTCATTAAGGTTATCATTTTTCTTTATAAGTTGGTCTAGATGAATGTATAGATCTTCATATGTGTTCATTAAGCTGCCCTTCTTTAATTTCTTTATGATGGTCAGGTCTTGTTCTATGTTGGTAAATTTATGACCTGTGGCAGTCATGTGTGATCCCATAGCTGAGAATCTTCTATGTTTTTCAGCATTCACATGTTCCAAATATCTAACTTTAAAATTGCGGCCAGATTGTCCTATGTATGTATTCTTGCATTCAAAGCATGTGAGTTTATATATTCCCGAATCAAAAAATTTATCTTTTTCCGAGAGATTTATTGTATCATGGTTGAAAATACTATGTTTCATGTTGTTATTGGTGGAAAATGCAATTTTGAAATTTTTTCTCTTAAATAAATTTGTTATTACGTGTATGTTTGGATTATTATATTGAACTTGATGTATTTTTCAGTTTTACTAGGTTCGGTTGCTAATTTGGAATGCTGCTTCTCCGAAAATTTATCAATTATTTTATCAATCATGTTATTGTTGAAACCATTCAAGAGGGCTTGTTGTCGGATAAACAACAGTTCTTTATTCCTTTCAGATTTGGATAAAGGAATACTAAACGCTCTGTTAACGTAACTATAATATGCTGATCTTTTCTGTGCCTCAGGGTGTAACGAGTTGTTCTTGATAGTGGTCAGTGTGAAGGTAGATTTTCTGTGTATTTTGAAAGAAAATCCTTTTTCTTCTCTCGTTGTGACTATGTCCACAAAATTCAGTGATCTCTCTACTTCCTCTTCTAAAGTGAATTTGATACTGGAATCCAAATTGTAATACAGAGAGATAGTCAGACACAGAAATTACGGAAAAGTAAAAAGTGCATTTCGTTGTTACTGTGGACAAGAGCGATACAGAAATACCATTCTTTTCAAATTCTGAGCAATGTACAGACAAAACTCTTATTTTATATATATAGTTTGGGCAGTTTTGCCCGTGTGTTGCAATGAGCATGCTGTGTGGTATCAGCTGTATAGGAACGTGTTGTGCAAAACGATTAAAACAGAATTAATGTTTATTACATACCTGCCAACTTTTGAAAAGGGCAATCAGTAAAACTCACGCGCGACAAAAACTAACATTTTTCGACATACCCCAGCTTTTGATAAACTTAACCATGATAGGTTATTATTGTTGGTTGATTCGTATTGATTAGTCTGAATGTATTACAGAACTATTTTAAATAGTTTTATTTGAATCCGCCTTGTCAATACACCTTTTATTTATTTAACCATACATGTTTCGGGAAATCAGTGACCAACACTATCCACATGGCGCATAGTGTTGTTTCCTCCTTATCAGTACAAATCAACACATCTGTCAGATTTGAAGTGACAACCGTCAATACGGAATGAGATTTATAACTTACAATAGTGTAGCATACTAGTGATGTCGCTCCGCTTAATAACAACCGTCAATACGGAATGAGATTTATAACTTACAATAGCGTAGCATACTAGTGAAGTTGCTCCGCTTAATACCATCTGTATTCTCACGTAAACTATCAATTAGTTATTGCAAGTGATAGTAACTGTCAAGTAAGTGTAACGTCATGACTCTAAAGGCAGTGCAGTCCAAGGTATCTTCATTCGAAGAACGAGTGAATGAGTTTCAGAAACGACTGGAACAAGCGACCATGGCTGCAGGCAGGGACACCAACCGCAAGAAACAACTGGACGATCTGCACTCGGACTTCCGTGAATTTTAGGCATCTATAAGTGCTGAGCTTGAATTCATCAAGAAGAACTTTTGGCACTTCAGCTGAGAGCTAACAAGCAAGACGATATACTGGATGCTAAGGAGCAATACTCGAGGAGGAATTGTCTTCTTATTCTTCACGGTGTTAGTGAGTGTCCTAGTGAGGTCACAGCTGTAAAGGTACTAAACACTGTGAAGGAGAAACTGAACATTGAACTAAGAATGGCCAGCATTGACAGGTGCCACAGACTTGGAGGTCGTAAGAGGACAGTGGCAGACGCAGTGGCTAATGGGAAGAGACTCATAATAGTAAAATTTGTTAGGTACCACGAGCGAGAAGCAGTGTGGCATGCTAAATGGGCTTTAAAGGGTACTCAGCTGTTAATAACAGAGTCTCTTACTCAGACGAGAAAGGAGATGCTTCACAAAGCCAGGGAATGTGTGGGCAGGCGAGCTTGGTCACAAGATGGATGTATCATTTTAATGGACAAAGGCTTGGTGCAGAGATGAACTGATTAGTCCACAATGGCTGTATTATACCATAGTAATCTTAGGATAGGTTTATATTATAGTGCGTGTGTCTCAGTTCAGTTAATTTTTATGTGTGTGTGTGTTTGAGTGCAAGTATAAGTTGGCAATACATCTATAGAGATACGAAGGTAAGACGCATGTTTTCTCTCCTGGGTAATTCCGTTATTACAGAGTACTGTTATGCCTCCCCCTAAGTGTGGCAATGATCTTCAGGTAGACAGCGGGCCTGCTCCTTCCCCTTCCGCACCCATCGCTAGAGAAAATATTTGTGACTAAACCACATTCTTTGAACTGCATTCATACAAATTCACAGTCTGTCCCAGCCCATACCGACGAGCTTAGAGGTCTACTTCAAGACAGCAATGTGCATATGGCTGGAGTGAGTGAAACGTGGTTCAGGAAATCTATTCCTAGTAGCACGGTAGATATAAACGGATATCGTCTATACAGGCATGACAGAGATGAGATGAGAGGAGAGGAGGAGTAGCTTTATACTGTAGAGACGATATCCGTTTTAAATTAGTTTACACATCTGAGCACTCTGCTGAACCGAGACCCGAGTTCATGTTCGCAGACCCCAGTAAAGGTATTAATTATTATTGTCTACAGAGCCCCCAGAGTAGGGCATATGACTGACTAGGAAGACATTCTACATCGACTATTACCAACTTATGAACACATATTACTATTCGGAGACTTCAATACTGACATATTATAGCAGATAAATGAAACAAAGCAACTGCTAAATATATTCCAGTCGTGTAACATGACAGTATTACCACTACAACCGACTAACCACACTGAGCAGTGGGGGAAGAGGGACGGAGAAGCGGAGGCCCGGGGGGGGGGGGCTGGATAATAAGTCGTATTAAATGAAAATGCCAAACTTTATTTAACAACTCGCCAAGCTTTGTTTTGTACAATACTGAAAGCTTTAACACCCTTACAAGTATCAAAACCTAACAACTCACAATTAAAGGAGATCACACCAGTATGCACCTTCAGAACTACAGTGGGGTAAGAATGAGGGGACCAGCCCTCACTATATTCATACAACCTTGAGAAGGTATTAGCTACTCAATCGTTACACCTTTCATAAATGTATCAAATTCATATTTATTACAAGTATGGTGACCCTATCAGGTATTTGTTCATAACCTTTGTAAAAGGTTTTTTGAGCTAACTACCCAGAACATAAGCCGAGTATTGAACAGCAATAAGTATAAATTACAATTCCATAAACGCTTTCTGAATATAAGAGAAACACAATAAAAATTCACAAACCTTGCAGCAATACTTAGAGTAGGTAAAACTAGGCCTCTTGCTGCCTTAAAGGGAGGCAATGCTTCAATGTCCACCAAATGACAGTGCCTTTGAAAAGCAACACCAGTCTAATCCCACTGTCGGGGACTTGCCCGTCTTAACAATTTCCAATATCGGGGGGCAAATGAGGTGCGTGATTACCTGCGAAGAGCCTTTCCCAGAAGGGGAAAACATATTACCCAAGAAAATACATTCTTTGCCAACTCGATTGAACACATCACCTTGGAACTTTGAGATAATATCAAAACCACAAGGCTCCTACCATTACACAATCATATTAAATTTTTCATAATTACTTCAGGCCCCTTTCCAACTAACATCATCTTAAGGGTATCAAGGTACCTCTCTCCTACCTCCACGCTAGCGTGCCGGGTACGAAGGGTTGCAAGGCGAGCCCCCAAAAGGCAGCGCACTGCACCAGTGCCAACAGGAGAATGACCATGCGGCCAGGCAAGGCCACGATAAGCAGCACTACGGTCACGTGAACCGGAACTTCCCTCTGGAAGAGAGGGGAGGAGCGGAAGGGCGCAAAGAAAGAGAGAGAGGCCTCACAAAGCAGGCAGGGACGTTGCTCTGAAGACAAATGAGAAGGGAGGCGAAAAATGTATCCATTAACAGTGGTAAAGCATAGCAAGGCAAAATACATACAAATACATCAAAGAAATACACATTACATAACACATACAGTAACATGAAGATGGGGAGAATACATGGCGCACACACACTATCGGAACCACCTCCTCATCTCATACCCTTCTTGATTTAATGGTTACGAATAACCCCCATAAAATTTTGCTTCATGGTCAGATTCCTGTTGATGCTTTTCTAAGCATGACTTGATATACCTTTCATATTCTCTTAAAGTACCAAAATATAAAACAAAATATATCACTTATAGGGACATTAAACATATAAATACCGAGCTCGATAGCTGCAGTCGCTTAATTGCGGCCAGTATCCAGTATTCGGGAGATAGTAGGTTCGAACCCTACTATCGGCAGCCCTGAAAATGGTTTTCCGTGGTTTCCCATTTTCACACCAGGCAAATGCTGGGGCTGTACCTTAATTAAGGCCACGGCCGCTTCCTTCCCACTCCTAGCCCCTCCCTGTCCCATCGTCGCCATAAGACCTATCTGTGTTGGTGCGACGTAAAGCAACTAGCAAAAAAAACAAAAACAAAAAAAAAACATATAAATATGCATGACTTTAGACTGGATACTTCTAATTCTCCTTGGGAGGACATAATTAACTTAGATGATTCCCTCTTACTCGGTCTCCTCAATAAGCATGCTCCGAAATGTAGAGTTGAAGTATCAAGACCTCCCTCACCATGGCTAACTGATGATTTTAAACGCATGATGACCCATCAAGATTCATTACATCGGCTATATAGATGAACCAACTCTCCTGATGTTCTTGAACAGTATCCATACCTGCCAACTTTTACAGTTTGTCCGTAAATTTTACGGAAATTGCAGCATTTTACGGTTTTACGGATGGACGGTGTCATTTTATGACTTCGCGGACAAAAATTTGAAACTTTAACATTTGATAATCGCTCCACTTCCGTACAATCGATTGTTTGCGTCGGTCGAAGCACGCTCGGTCTTGGCAAGACCGACTACAATATATCGTAGTCTGTCTTGGTCGAAGGCAAGTCCGCGATAGTCGATAACTCATTCTTTGTTATGATTGGTATTTTTAATCGTGTGATGTTTGCGTCATTGTTGGAATTGAATTTAAAGCCGGGATAACAGTACTTCTGTGTGAATCTTAGGTGTCGACAGGCTCTGCTTCACAAGTTCTTTGTTCCGCTCCGTTCGTTGGATTGTGAAGTGTCTGAGAGTTATAGGCTGCTCTTTCTCTTTTCTTAAAGGAGAACACAACACAAAAATCAAGTTGCCTCAGAATCAAAGATTATATCGGGTAGTGTTCAACTATATATTTGCTTTTGCTGTGCGCCGCTCCTTAGGCCGGTGAACTAAGGAAACACGAGTAGCTGTGACGTCACTGCGCTGTAAGCGCTGAGTGAGCCATCCAGTTGATTATTGCAGTACGCGCTCAGCCGCTCTTCTGTTTACTTGAAGTGTTGTTTATTATAATAGTGCGGTGACTGTTTGTCGAAATGCCTTCCTGTAGTGTGTACGGCTGTAACAACACGAGTAGAAACCGAAAGTGTAGAGAGAAAGGAATACATTTCCATAGGTTTCCAGATCGAAGTAAGTTGCCTCGAAGGTTTAGCAGTTAGGTACAATTTTGCAAGAAGAAACACTTTTCTACCGGTAAGGGAGCTACTGTGTGCTCAGTGCATACTTTTGAAAATGAAGCCTACGGAAAGGCTGCAAGGTCCGAAATTGAAGCCAGGGTCTGTTCCTTCAATAAGATGTCTGGCGTCGACAGATGGAGATACTTCTCAGGCAGGAATGCTAATTCATACGGAAGCCGCTTCACAAAATACACTGTGAGAGTACTCATCAGAAACTAAAAAGAGCAGGGCGGAAAGGTATGAGGCTAAAAGACGAAGGGAGTTTGTTGACACAGTATTAAACGGAAGTGATACCGATAATGATGTACACGACGTTCAGAATGATATGAGAGAAAATATTTCACCAGACTGACACGAATGTAGTGTAGAAATACAGTGTGAGTTAGGAAGTGAAATAGCTAGAAAATACTTTGACGTTGCAACTTCCGGCACAGCCTTGAACAGTGACGTAATGGGAGAACAGTTGAATGACAGTTTCTATGAACCAGATGAAAGTGACAGTGAAAGTTATATTAGTGATACTGATAACGAACACACTCAGGACGATGTACATATTACAGGTACATATTTCTTTGTAGCGGGGACAAGTTTGCTCACACTCTTTGAAATATGTTACATTTGTAAAAGTAAAGTGAAAAACATTTCACATTACATTAAAGGGACTATGTTGTGCGTAAAATCACTTTGCGATTGTGGTAATAAAGTCCGTTGGTATTCTCAACCTATGGAAGGAAAGAAACCGGAAGCAAATGTCCTAATATCATCAGCATTATTATTGTCAGGCATTCTGTTTGAACCATTTCGGTCATTCTGCAAGTCCATTAACTTACATATGATGTCACGAACTGTATATGATAGAATTATTCATAGAGTAACTGGTCCGATAGTGGAGGGTGCTTGGGATCAAGAAAGGACCAATGTTATTGATTGTTTGAAAAGCAGTGCCAAACCCATTTGGTTAGCCGGAGATGGCCAGTACGATTCTCCCGGCTTTTCAGCCAAACATTTAGTGTATTCACTAATGGATATAAATACAGGCCGCATAGCTCATTTGGAACTTGTTCAGAGAGTGATGGTGAAAGGTGATCTTGAAAGGGCTGCGTGTGAAATCGCGATGAGGAAGATTGTACAGGAAGAAAATTGTAATATAAAACTCTTCCTTTCCGATAGATACAAAGGAGTAAGGTATTTACTGAGAATGCAGTATCCTGATATTGAACATGAATTTGATGTTTGGCACATGTCAAAAAGTCTAATGAAAAAGATAAAAGCTCTTGGTAAAAATCATCCAGAAGTTCAAGCGTGGAAGGCCAGTATAAATAATCATTTATGGTGGGCAGCACAAACATGTAATGGAAACAGTTCTGTGTTAATTGATAAATTTACGTCAATTTTGCACCACGTAGAAAATGAGCATAAGTGGTTAGAAAACGGTGAATGGAAATCCTGTGAGCACGATACATTAATGGAGGAGGAAGAGAGAAAGAAAGTGTGGATTAAAGGAAATTCAAGTTCATATGAAGCCTTGAAGAAAATAGTTTTAGACAAATCTTTTTTAAAAGATGTGGAACATATAAAACACAATGTTCACACCGGAAGCCTAGAAAGTTATCACAACCTTCGTTTGAAATATGCCCCTAAGAGAGTTCATTTCTCGTACAGAGGCTTAAAGCTCAGGTCAGTGATTGCTGCATTGGACTATAATTGGAACATCAATAAATTGAAAGCTGGTATCAAAACTCGGTACTCAAAATCAACAGGAGCCTGGGTGATAAAACAGAAATATGAAGCGTCAAGCGATGGATGGAAGAAGGCAATAATGAACAAAATAAAAAACTATAGTAGAGCCTCACCTGAAGATCAAGCAATGGATCTGTCACTGCCTAAAAACATCGCTCCAATACCTCGACCTTCCAATGACGACCCGATCAAGAAGCACTTCTCATGATTTCACTCGCAGTAATAAATGAGGTACCGTACTTCATGTCAAAATAATACATTATCTATATTTATCATACAAATAAGCTTAGGAAACTCTTACATAATTCTACTGTTTTAATTTCATTTTTTCATTTACAGCTTGAAGCCCACATAGGTGCCATCGGGTTCCGGAAATGTGTTCCTTATGGTGTTGACAACACATGATGGTATGACAACTCTGTTATTTTTACCAATCGCAGTCCATGAATTTATCCATGAAGTGAACTGTTTGTAACAAATAAAACACCAAGTTCTATTTGATGGTTTTAAAGCTGTCGGTAAACGTTTCCTTGCCATGTTCTTTGTTTTTAAGCTCATGTTATGCCTTGTCATTGTCAATACTTCACGGTCTAAAATAAGCCTTTTAAACAAGGGATTTCTTGTTATACACATAAATTTCTCAGATTTCACTGCTTTTACATTGTCTAATTCACAACAGCATACACTTTCTTCATCCGTATCCATGACGGTACACTCATTACATTTACACCAAACTCGCGTGCCGGCACGGCCTGTAGTGTTTAGCATATCCATGTCAAGATCGCTATCTGAATGGACATCAGTAAACGTCGTTCGTTCTGGCTCATACTGATACGAACGAATGATATTTACATCCATTATAAATAAAAATAAGCCCACTGACACTGGCAACAGAAGAACACGGCAGTAACAGATGGAGTGCGGGAAAAGACTGCGCGAGTTTACTCCCAGCGTCAAGGCTGCCAGGTAGACTCTACAGCGCAGTGACGTCACGACCAGTTACTACTTCTGCACATAACTTGAGAATGGTTGGACATAGAGGTATCGGATTAACGGCATTGTTATTACATTCCCATAATACATCTTTAGCAATAAATAACGAAATATGTGTTTTTGTGTTGTGTTCACCTTTAATCATTTTTATACAACCTATTATGATGCTCCGTTCGCTTGTGATTTAACCTATATTGTTTGACCACGTGATTGTTGTTCTTTGGTGACCTTTTGAGGTTATGACATATTTTAATGAGGGGTTCGAGTTTTTGTGTTATAACTTCAAGCTTCGCAGTTTCCTGTATTCCGTGGACTCATTACACTCGTTCCAATGACTGGGTATACCGCTATTAGCGAAGCCCCTTAAATTACAAAGAATAATAATAATTACATTCGTTCCACGTGTGTGTGTTTTTTACCATGTGCACATTCTTCATTCACGAGGTTGGCGTCGTGTTCATTTAATCTTTTAAGGCTTTGTGTGCTTTGCCATGTTTTAAGGAAGTGTTTGACTGCCTTGAGTGTTTGTTATAATTTTATGTGACGTTCAGTTATCCAGGTTCCTTTCGATGTTTGAATGGATATAGAGACATTTTTTCTCGGACATTTTCTTATGCTATATTCCTATTATAGGTTATCATGAATAAATCCAACAAGAAACAGAACTTCCATACATTTAAAGAATCATATTCTGTTGATTTTCCGTGCATACTAAAATCAAGAAAGGGAGAAAGAATTGTCTTTTGTACAGTATGTGGGTGTGAATATTGCACATGGTGGAAGAAACGATTTAAGTAATCATGTGAAGTGAGGTAAACACGTAAGTTGTGTTAAATCGAAGGAAGACAACAAGAAAATCAACACCTTTCTTGCCATGCCTGGAAACGTTGACAGTGACGTAATTATGGCTGAGTGTCTGTTTACTTCCTTTTTGTTGGAACACAATGTGCCTTTAAATGCAACTGATCATGCTGGTGCTTTATTTAAGAAGATGTTTCCCACATCAGAAGTTGCAAAGAAATACAGTTGTGGTCGTACAAAAACGGCATGCATTGTAAATAAAATGGCAACGAATGCATCATCTGAAGTTGTCAAGTACCTTCAGAATGGACCATTTTCTTTGGCAACAGACGGAAGCAATGATACGAATGCCAAGTTGTATCCTATTGTTGTTGCATTCTACGATATTCTGCGGGAAAAAGTAGTGAGCACTGTGCTACCCATACCAGCGTTAGAGGGGGACTCAACAGGGCAAAACATAGGTAACCTGATGTTATCAGCTGAATTCTCATAACATACCAATTGAAAACTGTGGGGCTTTCTGATCCGACAATGCCTCTGTTATGGTAGGACACAAAAATGGGGTTTCAGCAGTTCTGAAGAAAGATCAACCAGGTATTGCCGCCATAGGTTACATTTGCCACCTGATTAATCTTCTTGATTGTTATTTTCATGTACAAATCATTGGCCCATGATGTAAGTAGATGTGATTTGCAGTGTGTATTATATTTTTTCATGCCTGTGTTACGTTAAACAAGTTTTATTGTGTAAGGCCTTTTTTGATTATCAAGTATCTGCGTAATTTATCAAGGATAACCTGCTGTATATGCTCCAAACTAATATTCACCACGCCTGCTGCTGTTTAATGTGGATTTCTTCTTGATTGTTATTTTCATCTACAAATCATTGGCCTATGATTTAAGTAGATTTAATTTCTTGAAATATTCTGTTTTCTTGAAATATTCTGTTCAAAGCATGAATTATTGCATTTTGTAGCCCAGAAGTATTAATATTTTCATCAAGCTGGGGTATGTCGAAAATGCTTAGATTTTTTGTCGCGCATGAGTTTTACTGATAGCCCTTTTCAAAAGTTGGCAGGTATGAGTATCGGTCTCTGACCAACAGCTAGCCAATAATAATATGAATGCACGAAGCACATGGCGAGAGCTTCGCTCCATGGGAATAGGGAAACTTGAAGCTAACCATTGTAACCCAGATATATCACTTGACGACTTAAATAAACACTTCTCTGACGTTAAAATAAAGCACCAACCAAAGATTATAACTCATACAATTAACACATTACAAACAGACCAATGTTCAAATTCCTTATTGTTAATGAAACTGAGGTGAAGCGTGAACTGCTTTCAGTCAAGTCAGATGCCACTGGAGTTGATGATCTCCCTATCATCATCATTAAACATATTCTAGATATTATTTGCCCAGTAATTACTCACATATATCATTTCTGCCTCAGTTCTGGAACATATCCAAGGATATGGAAAGATGCAATCATAAATCCGGTACCAAGAAAGTCTCCAGCTATTTCCCTATCAGACTATCGACCTGTGTGTATACTTTCATCTCTCTCCAAACCCTTCGAACAGATAATGGTGGTATATGGATCACTATATTACTGGACTGAACTTCAAACAACATGTTTTCGAAAACACCTGCGGAAATAGTCTTCTTGACTACCTGCTTTCCTATAATGAGCCCTCATCTGTTTCTGTGGGACGAAATATTTTTAACTCCAACCACAAGTCCGTTGAAGCAACTTTCACTCTCACACCTCCCCATGCTTCGAGATGTCATCGACCTGTCCTTCGGTGCTCTGTGCCTGTGTGGCGTAAAGTTGACTGGCAGACTGAATCGTACCCTGTCCCTTTTACCATGGCATTTGTTGCAAGTGGGTGAAGTTCTTTTTTTGCTAGTTGCTTTACGTCGCACCGACACAGATAGGTCTTATGGCGACGATGGGACAGGAAAGGGCTAGGAGTGGGAAGGAAGCGGCCGTGGCCTTAATTAAGGTACAGCCCCAGCATTTGCCTGGTGTGAAAATGGGAAACCACGGAAAACCATTTTCAGGGCTGCCGACAGTGGGGTTCGAACCTACTATCTCCCGAATACTGGATACTGGCCGCACTTAAGCGACTGCAGCTATCGAGCTCGGTGGGTGAAGTTCAAGATGCGGTAGATTTATTTTATGATTGGACCCTTGCTGTGAACCGTGACCTCATTCCTACTCGTTCGATGTCCAGGGAATTCCCCCCATGGAAGAAGAGTGATACTAAAAGTGCTGAACTAAAAAAATCGGTAGCCTGGAGACAATGGAAGAATGCGGCCTCCGAGAGAAATTATAAAATATTCTCTGACCTTCGCAAACACCACAAGTATTTATTAAGGCGGGATTACTCAGAATATATTAACGGAGCCTGCCTTGAAGTAAGACACAACAGTAAAAGGTTCTGGTCACTTATAAATAACAGAAGAGACAACAAACGAATACCGGAAGTGGTAACCTGGGACTATTCTGTAGCCAGTGGAGCAGATAGACCTGAATTATTCAATGAACATTTTACCTCTAATTTTATTAAACCTGTGCAGTATGCTGAGTTTCCTAAAATCAAACCTGTTACTTCCCATAGCCTCAGTAATACTTCTACCACTGAATCTGAAGTGTACTCCCTACTTTCGTCTTTGTCAGAAAATAAACCCACTGGTCCTGATGGTCTCAGTCCTATCTTCCTTAGGAATACAGCAGTAAGTCTTTCATACCCTATTAGTGTGATATTCAATTCGTGCTTCTCAGTCGGCTACTTTCCGAGCTCCTGGAAACTTGCGTATATCACACCCATTCTTAAAGGTGGACAGAGGTCGGATATCGCAAATTATCGCCCGGTCTCTATATTACCTGCTTTATCAATCATTTGTGAAAGGATCATCCATCAGCATTTGCTTGCGTTTACAATTCCATATATATCCCCTCAGCAGCATGGTTTTCCTTCCTGGAAGCTCCTGCGTAACTAACTTGGCTATCCTCCTCCATCATGCCACGTTTGCCATCCACGCGGGCTCTCAACTTGATGTATGCTATATCGACATCGCGAAGGCCTTCGATACCGTGGATCACACGCTTCTTGCGTACAAACTTTCTGAACAGTTTAATGTTCATGGGAGACTCCTAGCTCTAATTAATAGCTTTCTGAGCGAAAGACTACAGCACGTGGTCCCTGATGGATGCAGGTCTTCTCTCACCACCACCCTCTCTGGTGTACCGCAGGGTAGTGTCCTAGGTCCACTTCTTTTTGCCCTGTTTATTGATGACCTTACCAAAATTGTTTCCCACCATTCATGTGAAATCCTTCTCTTTGCAGATGATTGTAAAATCTTCAAGCAGATCGATTCTCTTACAGATACAATCCAATTGCAAAATGCTCTTGATTCACTGTCAGGTTGGTGTGCTACATGGCGTCTTAAACCTCATCCCTCCAAGTGTTCCACCATTTCGTTCACACTTTGTAAATCCCCTGTTCTACAAGAATATCACCTACTGAACCAATCGATTGCTCTTGTTGACAATCAAAAAGACTTAGGAGTGCATTTTGACAGTTTATTGTTGTTTGTCTTGCACATAAACAGGGTTACCTCACGTGCTATGTCACTCCTCGGTTTACTCTAGGTTTTCTGACATCATAGATTTAAATGCCCTCCGAGCATTCTACATTTCCTGTATCTTACCTATTGTTGAATACGCCTCTCCAGTCTGGTCCATTTCTGCTTCTTCAAACCTCTGCCACCTTGACCATGTACAATCTTTTTTCTGTGCTATCGTCAGAGCCAGGGTCCCTGCATGTCAGAACCTAAGCACTATCCAAGTGCTTGGAAAACTGAACCTCAAGACTCTTTCTGCTCGGAGGAAAGTAGCCGACCTAAAGCTGCTATACAAAGCAGCTGATGGTCTATTTAAGTCTCCAGATTTAGCTTCCTTATTCCCCCTCCACGTCCCATCCCGTAGTACCAGAATGAAGACCCTATTCCATATTCCTTACTCCCTATATGTATTCCAGCAATGTTTGATACCCTATCTATCAACAAGAACCTAGACATCTTCGTAACATTTCTTTCCTTCTGTCATGATATTTCTAATATAATATTTAAAAATTAAGAGTGTTCCTCCTATTCAATACAAAGATATTTATTAATGTGAAAGAATCACATATCGTTCAAATGAGGTACTAGTTTCGGCACCAGATATGTGCCATCATCAGCCACAAAGTCAAATCGGGCAAACACAATAAAACCCTAAAACAACTTTATACACACTATAACATCTGCATGGATGAATGTAAAATATAACTTTAAAACAACTTTAAAAACACACTATAACATTTGCACAGATGAATATAAAATAAAATATGGTAGATGAAGTTGCATTACATTTTAAAATCCGTTAAAATGAAGACTCCGTTGTTGTACACCCATGGCGGTTTGTCCAGCTTATATATAACTTTAGTTTTCTAAAACTGTTAAATTATGCTGCGAGGTTTATTGTCATATGAAGTTGACACTATGTGTGTTCTGTAGTTTGGTTCCGGAAAATAAACGTAAACATGAACTTGGTAAGATCTAAGATCTTTTGCCTAATTCGACTTCTAATTTCTTCCCCAGGTTCCTCAACCCATATTGAAGTGGGAATTAATTCTTTGGATCTTACCAAGTTCATGTTTACATTTATTTTCCGGAACCAAACTACAGAACACACATAGTGTCAACTTCATATGACAATAAACCTCGCAGCATAATTTAACAGTTTTAGAAAACTAAAGTTATATATAAGCTGGACAAACCGCCATGGGTGTACAACAACGGAGTCTTCATTTTAACGGATTTTAAAATGGAATGCAACTTCATCTACCATATTTTATTTTATATTCATCTGTGCAAATGTTATAGTGTGTTTTTAAAGTTGTTTTAAAGTTATATTTTACATTCATCCATGCAGATGTTATAGTGTGTATAAAGTTGTTTTAGGGTTTTATTGTGTTTGCCCGATTTGACTTTGTGGCTGATGATGGCACATATCTGGTGCCGAAACTAGTACCTCATTTGAACGATATGTGATTCTTTCACATTAATAAATATCTTTGTATTGAATAGGAGGAACACTCTTAATTTTTAAATATTGTAATCCCACTTCAATACGGATCATGAAATTTCTAAATATTAATTTCTAATATAACTTAATTTTCCTTCTTGTTCTTTCCAGTTCTGCTCCTGTATTTACTGTAAATGTATTTTTCTTTGTTAATATCGTTGTTTATGTAGGTAAGGTAAGGTAAGGGTTGTTCTGCCCGAAGGCAGGTCCGAACCTCCGCAGAGGTGTTCCTGAGCCGGAGTTTACGTGCGGTAGGGTGGCCAGTTCCTTTCCGCTCAGGCTTTAAAAAGGGACACAGCACGACCACTGCCCTATTGAAGGTTACATACAGCGCGTGGCAACCCATCCAACTCCTGACCACGCCCAATGTTGCTTAACTTCGGAGATCTCACGGGATCCGGTGGTTCAACACGACTACGGCCGTTGGCTGTTTACGTAAGTATGTATTATATATGATTGTATAGTTTTTATTGTGTATATTTGTATTCTTTGTAAATATTTATATATCTTTCTTTTTAGATTCATATCTATTGTACATAGCTCGGATCTTTGTAATTCGGCGTTATGCTGTTGCTGATCCTGAATTAAAAAAATATAAAAAATTCCATCGGCAACTAATGGGGTAATAATAATAATAATAACTTAAATGTTTCCACCTTTTCAATACAATATATTCACAAGATTACAAAATTATACGGTACTAGTTTCGACCCATCTAGGGGTCATCATCAGCCGTATTGGAGCAAAGATCATTTGTGGCGAAATCCTAAGACAATATTATTTTAAAGAATAACAAGTGAAATGAGATGTTATGGTAATAGTTAATAATACAAGGAATATACATAATAAGAGGTTTTTAACAAAGAATAAAGTATAAATGGGGTGTTGTAAAAATTATAATCATGGAAATCAGTAAGTTCTTGTATTGAAATGAAATATGGCTTAGGAAGAGGGCTTAAGGTGGGGCTGAAGGGTGCGGGAGAAAGTGTAATTGTCTTGGAAAAGTACCTTTGATTAAATTTAGGATTGAGTTTAGGTTGGCTGCATTATTGTTTCTGAGGAAAGTGATAAATAGATCGAAGAGTATGTTGGGTTTCTCTGAGATTTCATTGAGATTGTGACTGGCATTAAAGTATTGGTCTAGGTGTATGTAGTAATTTTCCACTATGTTCAGTAAAGGGCCCTTGTTTGCTAATACGAGGATGTCCATGTCTTGTTCAATATTGGTGAAATTATGGTTATAATCTTGCATGTGTTGGCCGATGGCTGAAAACTTGTTGTATTTTATTGCGTTAGTGTGCTCGTGGTATCTGATAATGAAGTTTCTCCCGGTTTGCCCGATGTAGGTTTTTTTACAGGTGGTACATTTGATCCTATAAACTCCTGATTTTAAAAAACTGCTGGTCTTGTTGATGTGTGAAGTATTGTATAAAACATTCATGTTCTTATTGTTGGTTTTGAAGGCTATTTTAACGCCTTGTTTCTTAAAGATGTTGGTTAACTTGTAGATATCATTGTTGAACGTGAAGGTGGAAAATGTTAGAGGTTTGGTTATTTCTTTTTTGAGGGTAGTTTTTGGGCGATGTTTGTGTTTATTGATTATCCTTTCTATAAAATGATCGCTGAAGCCGTTGAATTTTGCGATTCCGCGGATTGTGTTGAGTTCGTTTTTTAGATCTTTATTGGACATAGGTATGCTGAAGGCTCGGTGAACTAGGCTGTTGTATGTGGCTCGTTTGTGGGACTGGGGGTGCACTGAATCTTGGCGAATGGTGGAGGCTGTTTGAGTGGGTTTTCTGAAAATTTTATAACTGAAAGAATCTGAGTTTCTAGTGATGGTTAAATCTAGAAAGTTGATTTTTTGATTTGATTCGGATTCTAGTGTGAATTTGATATGAGACTCAACAATATTGATCCTCATATCAAATTCACACTAGAATCCGAATCAAATCAAAAAATCAACTTTCTAGATTTAACCATCACTAGAAACTCAGATTCTTTCAGTTATAAAATTTTCAGAAAACCCACTCAAACAGCCTCCACCATTCGCCAAGATTCAGTGTACCCCCAGTCCCACAAACGAGCCACATACAACAGCCTAGTTCACCGAGCCTTCAGCATACCTATGTCCAATAAAGATCTAAAAAACGAACTCAACACAATCCGCGGAATCGCAAAATTCAACGGCTTCAGCAATCATTTTATAGAAAGGATAATCAATAAACACAAACATCGCCCAAAAACTACCCTCAAAAAAGAAATAACCAAACCTCTAACATTTTCCACCTTCACGTTCAACAATGATATCTACAAGTTAACCAACATCTTTAAGAAACAAGGCGTTAAAATAGCCTTCAAAACCAACAATAAGAACATGAATGTTTTATACAATACTTCACACATCAACAAGACCAGCAGTTTTTTAAAATCAGGAGTTTATAGGATCAAATGTACCACCTGTAAAAAAACCTACATCGGGCAAACCGGGAGAAACTTCATTATCAGATACCACGAGCACACTAACGCAATAAAATACAACAAGTTTTCAGCCATCGGCCAACACATGCAAGATTATAACCATAATTTCACCAATATTGAACAAGACATGGACATCCTCGTATTAGCAAACAAGGGCCCTTTACTGAACATAACGGAAAATTACTACATACACCTAGACCAATACTTTAATGCCAGTCACAATCTCAATGAAATCTCAGAGAAACCCAACATACTCTTCGATCTATTTATCACTTTCCTCAGAAACAATAATGCAGCCAACCTAAACTCAATCCTAAATTTAATCAAAGGTACTTTTCCAAGACAATTACACTTTCTCCCGCACCCTTCAGCCCCACCTTAAGCCCTCTTCCTAAGCCATATTTCATTTCAATACAAGAACTTACTGATTTCCATGATTATAATTTTTACAACACCCCATTTATACTTTATTCTTTGTTAAAAACCTCTTATTATGTATATTCCTTGTATTATTAACTATTACCATAACATCTCATTTCACTTGTTATTCTTTAAAATAATATTGTCTTAGGATTTCGCCACAAATGATCTTTGCTCCAATACGGCTGATGATGACCCCTAGATGGGTCGAAACTAGTACCGTATAATTTTGTAATCTTGTGAATATATTGTATTGAAAAGGTGGAAACATTTAAGTTATTATTATTATTACTTATATATTGTTCAATACGGACCAAAAACATGAAATTCATAACCATCAACTAATGGGGTATCGTAACAAATATTCCTTGTTTGACCCATTACAGTCAGGCTTTAAAAAGGGACACAGCACGACCACTGCCCTATTGAAGGTTACATATGACATTTGATACGCAATGAGTTAACAGAAGGTCACATTACTTACTCTTCTTGATTTTAACAGTGCATTTGACACTGTTAACTTAGACATATTGCTGGCCAAATTAAAATCCCTTAATCTAAATTGGACTGCTTTACAACTCTTTAGCTCCTACCTCATAAACCGCAGATACCACGAACCTGCTACACAGGCGTAGCAGGGGCAGAGGTGATACTCCCACGTGGCGGATAGGGGGGTCCTAACCGGCGGACTTGAGGGAAATAAAATACCTCTCGCGGACCAAACACACTACGCCCTGCGGGTGGGGGACGCATATGTAGAGTATACCCGCGGTATCCCCTGCCTGTCGTAAGAGGCGACTACAAGGGGTGACCAAGGGATGATTGAATTAGAACCATGAAACTACTCTTGATTCGTACCATCGTGCGGGGAACACCATGGGTTGCATGTACTTGCGAGTAGTATCACTAAATTGGTACAAAATAGGTTTGTGATTAGTTGCAGTAAAAAGCCTGGCCTGGTGGATTCCAGTACCCGTGCGTTGTACCCATGTGAGCAACACTGCGGGTCTGGGCGTAGCCTGCGAGTTGTACTGCTATATGAGCGGCATTGTGGGTCAGCGTTGCCTGTGATTGGTACCCATTATGTGAGGAATACCACGGGGTGCCCGTGACTAGTACACCTAGGTGAGGAACCTTACCGGTTTGCGTTGGCTATGAGTGGCGCCATTGTGTGAGAAACACCATAGGTCTGCGTTCCCTGTACGAATTGCAATACTTGTGAGTAGTACCATCTTGTGTTGACCACCGTGAGTCTTCGCTACTTTTGATCAGTACCCCAAAATGACAAATACCATGGTTCTACTTTACTCGCGACATGTACCATTCTGTGGGACCTTAGACGTGAATTTAGCACCCCTTCAGACATCAAGCATCATTGTGCTTTATATATGGTCCCATGGTCAGCAATACTCTAATTAACTACCTTCTTTTTGAGTCTGATCCACTGTTTTTGTTTGTTTGTTTTTGTTTATTTGTAGGGTTCATGTGCATCCATTCATTCTTCATGACTTATTTTAGTCAGTGGATGAATTTGAATTTTTTGTTATTTCGTACCATTAGGGGCCGATGACCTCGATGTTAGGCCCCTTTAAACAACAAGCATCATCATCATCATCATCATCAAACCGCAGACAAGTTGTTATAAAGAATAAGATTTCTCAATGGGCAATGAAACATGCAGGAGTACCCCAATGTTCTGTACTTGGATCATTGCTTTTTATTTTATACTTAAATGACATAGCATCTTGACTGAAATATTGTAATTATTATATATATGCGGATGACCTCCAAATATATTATCACACAAATTTGGGAGATATTCATCTAGCAACTGATAGAATGAATGCTGACTTACAAAATATATCATCATATGCTTGTGAAAACTCTATATTAATAAATCCATCCAAGACAAAAGCTATTATATTTGGACATTTGAAATTGATAAACATGACACGTTATAATTCTCATGACAAAGTCGTTAGACATCCCTTCACTCACTCTATCTGGTACCAAAATTCCATATGAAAGCTCAGTAAATAATCTAGGTGTTGTTATAAATGAAAACCTAAATTGGAATGAACACGTCACTCATACCTGTAACAGGGTATATGCCTCACTCCATCTCTGAAATACCACCATAACATTTTACCGTTAAATATGAAAGTCATCATCATCATTATTTAAAGGCTTTGCCTTGTCGCTGCAACCATTGATCTCGTCTCTCTGCGATCCTTTTCATCTCTCCATAACCTTGGCATCCCATCATCTCAACTACCTCTTCGTTGATCTTCTTCCATGGTTTCCCTCTACCTTTCTTTCCCATCACCTTGCCTTCGAACAACTTCTTTATGAAGTCATTAAGCCGGAGAATGTGACCAAAAACTGACTCTTTTCTCCTTTTTATTGTTGTTATTAAATGTCTCTGGGTGTTTATTTCTCTAAGCACTGCTTCATTAGTTTTCTCAATCCAGCTAGTTCTTGTCATCTTCTTCCATAGCCACATTTCCACTGCCTCTAGTCGTTTCACGTCCTCATTCAAGAGAGTCCATCCTTCACAGCCATATAGCAGCACACTCCAAATGAATGTTTTGATAAACAATTTCTTTTGTTCAGTATCTAAGGATTTATTAATTAAGAGCTGCTTCTTCTCCTCAAAGGCTTTCTTACACAGGGAAGTTCTTCTTTTTATTTCCACAGTGCATCTCTTGTCATCGGTAATAACTGATCCTAAGTAGCAGAACTTGTGCACCTGTTTTATTAAAATATTTCCAATTCTGAGAAGTGCCACTGGCTTCATTTTAGATTTGCTTACAACCATAACATTAGTTTTACTTATATTAATGTTAAGTTGGAAATCTTTTAAGATGGATGTTAATTTGTTGAGCATGATCTGCATGTTTTACTCATTGTCAGCCAGAAGTGCAATATCGTCAGCAAATCTAATACAGTGTACAGTTGTTCCATTTATTTTAATGCCAGGTGTCCTTGATTTAAAAATTTTCATGGCCTCTTCAATGTACAAATTAAATAGAAATGGCGAAAAGGAACACCCCTGTCTTACTCCTTTCCTGATCCTCACCTTGCATACTTTTTCATTACTTTCAATAAATATGAAAGTGAGGCTTATAAAAACATTAATTCTCCCTTTATTCTACTATTGTGATGTAGTGATGGGACATTCAATTCATTTTACTGAATTGATTCATTTGATTCCGTTCACGTTACTGAATCGATACAGTGATCCAATTAATGGTACATTAGAGTCACTGTTCCTACTGCATCTGTGTAGTATTTAATGGTAAGACAGCAGCAACAGCATTCAGTGTTTGCTGCTGCCATCTGGTCTTCATACTATGAACACCTTTCTTAGGAAAAAAATGCTAGTCACTCTAACACATTGAAGGTTTCCGGCGACGCAGGATGGGAAAGGTCTGGGATTAGAAAGGTAGCAGCCATGGCCTTAATTAAGGTACAGTCCCAGGATTTCCGAGTGTAAAAATGGGGAAACTACAAAAAACCATCTTAACGGCTGCTGACGATGGGATTCGAACCCACCATCCCCCCGAATGCAAGCGCATAGCTACGTGACACTAACTGCACGTCCAACTCGCTCAGTAATTTTTGAAAATATGTATTTTTCTATTAGCAGAGGATTTTTTAAAAATCGTCATTTTTTGTATACGCTACCCGAGATGTACAGTAGCCCACTGGTTTCTGATTCAACATACTCTTGGTTAAGTTATTGCATCAGTCGGCTCACTTACTGTCCACATATGACTGAAGTCTTGTGCAAAGATGTGACATATGAACTGAGAGAATACCGAGTTGTTCTTCCCAATATAAAACAGGTACTTTTGAGTGGTCATGAGCATGACTCATAGTCATACAGCAGGCTAGAGTCGAGTTTAATTAATTGTCAAATGTCAACTAGTTATAATACTAATATTCATTAAACTAATAAATAGTATAACCTAATAGCCTACTTACTTTGTAGCTACTTTAGAATTATGTTTAAACTACCTTTTTAACACTGCAAATAAATCCATCTATTATTTAACCCTTAGCTGACCAAGGGTGTTTTGCTCCTACTTTTACACAATTTTCCATTGAAAATCTATTAAAAAGGGGTTATTTAATTACAATAAAATGTTAAATATTATTTATTTTTTCTAATTCTATGTTTTTCGTACATGGTACTTGAGAGTACCGTCGGTCCCTATGAAGGCTGGTTCAACATTAGTACTTATATATTTCATGCTGAAAAGCTTTCTCCAAGATACAAAGATAGACTACATTTATCATTTTTTAGTTAATTTTTCACATTAATAATATTAATATTGTATGAAAATTAATCCAGTGACAATTAAAATGTACAATTATTAAAAATTAATGAATTAATTGATTTTCAAAATTAGAGGAACATTTACAAATTTCAGTTCACAGTGTTATTCCTATTGATTAGCTACATCATGATAGGCACTGAAAAATTCCTTTTTTTCATTACAACACAAATGCACATTGCAGTGACTACATTTACTGTAGAGACGAGATGGTATCTGGTGGAAACTGCATAATTCACACCTAGCTCGTACGTCTGTGAAAATATGCCAATAAACGCCCTTGTTTCCTAGTCTGACATCTTTGGCGACAGAGGAGATTTTCCCTCTTCTTTTGTTGTTTCTTGGTTGTTTCTCAGCACTAAACTTCCTTTTAGAATTTTCTTGGGGTCATTGAAAGTCTATAATCCAAGATCAACATTCCTCTGAAACTGAATAAGTGGAATTTTATCATGCATTTCACAAAAAAAAAAAAAAAAACATCTGCATCAATGAATGCTATTTCAAGTAGTCCCCTAAAGAGCCTGTGCTACCATTTCTTGCATCTTCGTTCAAGTCCATACACTGTCCTAAGTCTCTGCCAAATCAACCCCTCCCATATGATAGTTATAATCTGCAACAATTGTTGGGCAGGTCATTTCTTTCCTTGTGTCCGACTCGTTGGCTGAACGGTCAGCGTACTGGCCTTCGGTTCAGAGGGTCCCGGGTTCGATTCCCGGCCGGGTCGGGGATTTTAACCTTCATTGGTTAATTCCAGTGGCTCGGGGGCTGGGTGTTTGTGCTGTCCCCAACATCCCTGCAACTCACACACTACACATAACACTATCCTCCACCACAATAACACGCAGTTACCTACACATGGCAGATGCCGCCCACCCTCATCGGAGGGTCTGCCTTACAAGGGCTGCACCCGGCTAGAAATAGCCACACGAAATTATATTATACTACTTTCCTTGTGCCATCCTTTTCTTTTCTGGAAACGGTGTTAAGTTTTCTACCATGTTAGTTAGATGCAAGAGTTACAGCTTTGGTATCTTTGCACTTGAAATATCCTATGCCAGTATTTGACATCCTGCAGTCACTCTCACCACGAGACATTTTCTTGTCATCTGAAATATTTTGGGGAATACCTTTTCTGTTTAACACTTGGCAAATTATATTCAGGAATAATTGTGTCTTTCTCTGCTTTCTTCCGTTTTCTACTTGAAAAAGAATAAAGCCTACAACCTGTTTTGCAGTCATTGACCAGGTCAGGGATGGAATGAATGAATGAATGCGGTGAGGATAGGAATTATGCTGGCTGCCGAGGCCTGTCACACTCCTCTGGGGCAATGATTAATGAATTAGAGATGAAATTAAATGATATTGGAGAGTAATGCTGGAATGAAAGATGACAGGGAAAACCGGAGTACCCGGAGAAAAACCTGGCCCGCCTCCGCTTTGTCCAGCACAAATCTCACATGGAGTGACCAGGATTTGAACCATGGAACCCAGCGGTGAGAGGTTGACACAGTGATGCCTGAGCCACGAAGGCTTCCCATTTTCGACTTATTCCGCGAGTATTGTTTTTCCCACTCCCACCAGTATCGCTATCCTCTTTGCTGGTACATCATCCCTGTTCCTTGTACAATCTCTGTTACACCACTTCAATTTTCAACAGGCCTAGATAATCTGCTAACAACCTTCTGACTCATTGATTGCTGTTACTTGTCTGACTTTAGCAATTTCAGCACTAAACAGGTAATCAAAGACCTTGTGCACGCGTGTATCGGCAAGCGGCAACGAATTATTTTCATCATCTTCTTGCTCAATATCAATGTCACAGTTATTATACAGTTCGATATTTTCTTCTAAAATGTCTAACAGTTTATTATCACTTAAGAACGTAGCCATATTTACCAACAACGCACTAAATATCTAAGTCGCTCAACAGTTTATCGCAAAGTAGACAGCGATTATCTGAGATTATGTTCATATACACGTTTCACCTTCTCACAGACCGTCGGTACTCTGGAGTACACTAACGTAAAAGTCACTATTTACGCACAAAACTGTTAAAATTTCGTTGAAAAGTATTTAGAACACCAAAGGAATGTTTGATATTCACAATAAACACGTTTTCAATTAAGTCTTGTAATGTGAAATATCATGAAAGACATTACATTTTCAACAAGGACCATAACCATGGTAACAACAGTTTCTGTTACCAAGGGGATCAAGTACAAGCTACCCAACATTACGTTTTCACGTATGTCTTATAGAATGAAAATACATTGATGCTCTAACAACTTCCAGGCGCGATATCTGCTGAACATTATGAGTAATGAGGCAAATTATTAGCTGGTACTTACAAGTACCGTTGGTCAGCTAAGGGTTAAACCTCCCTGTAAGAAGAGGATAGTGAATGCAATGAACCGTGTATGTGTTGTGTCTCACTGATCCGCGACTGCATACTATTCTTTTGGTGTGCCATGGCTCACTGTATGTCTTGCTGCAGCGGAAGCTCGGCTCTCCGCCAGTGTCCAGTGTGCTGATAAGGAGCTGTGTGTATCTTGTGTCTCACTGATCCGTGACTGCATATGATTCTATCGGTGTGCCGTGGCTCACTGTATGACTCGCGGCAGCGGAAGCTTGGCTCTCCGCTAATGTCCTGTGTTACTTGTTATAAATCTCATTTTTGGTCCGTATTGAAAATTTATAGTTCAAAAACAATAAAGGCGATCTTTAATCCACCTATTCAATACATTAATTTCCACTTATAGTGGTTACATGAACATACTATCAGTTAATTGGGACATGTTTCGCCCTCAATTCAGGGCATCTTCAGCCTAAAAACAATCTTCAAGAGTACACCTTATATTAATATCGAAGCTAAAAGTTTAGCCAGTTACTAAAATTCAGTATATAATAATGTGAGAAATGATATATTATACAAACATGTTGATGGAAACACTGTCAATGATTAAACCATAGAAATATTTTGTCAGAGACTAAAACTTATTCTGTTACAAAATTTCTAATTAAAACGGTTCATAAAAAAAAAAAAAAAAAGTGGAAAAACAGTGTGACAATGATATAATGCCAACGACATGAGGGCGTGAAAAACAAGCACTAAAATGAATGTCATAAAAACATCTTCAAGGCACAAGACAGTTAGTTCAAATAAATTTAGGATACCTAATATATTTAATTCTACATACTCTAGTGCTCCACCCATACCTACGGATATTAGGCCTACTTCTAGCAAAACAGATAACTCCGCCCCTTTGTCAGCCTCATCACAGTTGAATCCACCCATCCTCTCTCCCCTTCCACGCTTCCCTATTCCTTCCCCCCGAGTTCGCTACTGCCTCTGCAGCACAGTTATAACACGAGACTCAGAGCCAACAGAAGGGCGGCTACCAACACAACAGTAGATAGCAAATAACAGCTTTCGACAAACATGCAAGTCCTCATCTGTTCGTAAACAGAATTCTTGTCTTGCGTTCAACTTCTTAATCTTTCCTTTCCTTCTCTTACAGAGAACATTTTCCAGTATCTACTGACACTTCCTGACATGGTCTCAGTCAATTTTATTGCCTACCATTGCTAAGGGCCCCTTCTGCAATAATTCAACTGATGCTTCAGTTTCACATTATGCTCATGATTTCATCAGCGGCCTTGAAGATGTTTTTATGACATTCATTTTAGTGCTTGTTTTTCATGCCGTCATGTCGTTGGCATTATATCGTCACACTGTTTTTCCATTAAAAAATAAATTTTTTTTTTAATGAACTGTTTTAATTAGAAATTTTGTAACAGAATAAGTTTTAGTCTCTGACAAAATATTTTTATGGTTTAATCATTGACAGTGTTTCCATCAACATGTTTGTATAATGTATCATTTCTCACATTTTTATATACTGAATTTTAGTAACTGGCTAAACTTTTAGCTTCGATATTAATATTAGGTGTACTCTTGAAGATCGTTTTTAGGCTTAGTTGCCCTGAATGGAGGGCGAAACATGTCCCAATTAACTGATAGTATGTTTATGTAACCACTATAAGTGGAATTTAATGTATTGAATAGGTGGATTAAAGATCGCCTTTATTGTTTTTGAATGTCCAGTGTGCCAATAAGGAGCCATGTGTATCTTGTGTCTCACTTAGCCGTGCTGTGCGCACGATTCTTTCACGATTCACTCTCTGCTGGGAGTAAGCTGAATCGTGTGCCGTGAGCTCGCCGTTCCTGTGAATCGATTCACTCGGCCACTTGAATGAATCGATACACTGCTTCGAATCATGCATTCAGTAGCCAACACTATTGTGATGTTGTATTCATAGATGCAACGAAAGAACAAATTAGAAAAAAACAGAGCACCATGAATTCCTGCATCAGATTTATATTTTCGTTATGCTACAACATTCATGTCACACCTTATTACAAGCAACTTTCTCTCCTGAAATTTGAAGAAATCAGAAATCTTCATGTAGCCTTGTTGGTATTCAGATCACTAACTAAGAGAACTCCCCTGATCCTGTCATCAAATTTTACATACCTTTCCTCTTTTCACCAGCATAATACAAGCTCTGTTACTACACTTGCCATTCCCTTTAGCAGGTCAGCTGCCTATAATCGCCCATTCATTGCGACTCTGTTCCAAATAATACCCGCTGTACTGCCCCGACCTGGCGCCATCTATCACCTCTTCACACGAATGGGACACGCGCTCGCAGACCAGCACTTCACCAGTATCGAGGGAAGTTGAAAAGTGGCTCGACTAATGGTTTGCCGTGGAAGACAAGCAGTTTTTCTGGCTTGGTATTTATAACTTACCTGAAAAATGGGCCATGTGTGTAGAAGCCTATGACCAATATTTTGAATAAACAAAAAATGATTTGCCTTGAAAATTACGTGTTTTCTTTACCATAAAAACTTATTCATACACCTAGTAGATATACTCATTTGAAACATGTTCCCATTTTTAAAATTCTTTCCATCCCCTCAAGTGGATTTTCCAAAACAAAATAAGTGTTTATTTATTTTTAACACGTTCACTGCGTATTAGCAGAGCGTGACATACCCGCCAACCTGAGCAAAATATTTGTGTGAGACTCTTTAAAAGTTGTAATTATCGAAGTTTTGTACATTGGTAGGACGAGTTCTATCGAACTCGTGGACTTATCCCACTCACGCGCCTGGTGCGTGACACGCACAGTGGTCGAAATCGAGAAGTAATACTGGTCGACAGACGGATTATGCACCACACGCGTTGGTAGATTACTGTGCATTATTTACAGTGGATAGCAAACAATTGCATAAAGTATGTTACAGACATAAATATATTCATATTTACATTTCTCTATTACAGAATTTGACAAACAAAAATGAAATACTTTGGCTAATTGGGTGGGTCTCATGATGTTGAAGGAACCACATTATCGGCCATCTGAAAAAAATATAAATAAAATGATAACATAAGCATCACAACGCAGTAAAAAAAAAATTACTGCACGTTCTTTCAAGTTACTTTTTTTTTTTGCTATTTGCTTTACGTTGCACCGACACAGATAAGCCTTATGGTGACGATGGGATAGGAAAGGCCTAGGAATTGGAAGGAAGCGGCCGTGGCCTTAAGTAAGGTACAGCCCCGGCAAGTTACTTATAAATGTGCTGCAGGAATAAATGACAATTACAAGTTCAGTTCTTTTACTGAACATATTGCAGTAGTGGAATTTATTTATTTCAAAAGCGGAATCATTCGTAATTCTCTTGAAGAATTAATAAACAGAAAATGCAGTGTCTTACCTAGTATTGAAGTGGTCTTGCTGCTCGAAGATCCCATAAATGAATGACGACGTATGACGAGAACTCTGGAGAGGAAATACACGGAAAACAGAATATGCATATGCATGTGCAAATATGGCTACAGATTAATCTGCTAGTAGACTGGACTTACACAATGTGCGGGATGAAAATTTAGAGCCTTTCTTACCATGCGGGAAACCTGTGATTCACATTTCCTAGCAACCGTCGCATGACGCGCTAGGCGTGTGCTACGCACGTGCTTATAAGGTAGCGTCACGCGCCCAGCACGTGACCCGCACTGAACGTGTTAAAGGAGATACCAAATACCAAAATTTCATGTCCTTAAAATTGTAATTCATTGAGATGTAGATATGCTCATTTTAAACATTCACCCGCCTTTTATCACCTTTAACGCTGTTACTCGTTTAGCACCACCCGGAGGTCACGTGTAGAGTAATTTGAGGTAGTACCTACAGACATAAAGACTAGACATGGTTGTTGCAATTACTTCAGGTACAAGTAAGGTTGGATCAGTTCACCAATGTGTGATTGTAACCTGGAAGAACAGACGGTTGAGCATCTGGTCCAATGGTCTTCTTTATTTGTACCCTGGCACTGCTGACAATTTGTTCGCTCTCGCACCCGGTTTAACTGAATGGCTGAGAAGGATGGACTTTAAAGTTTGATTCTGCCTTGTACATATGTATATATATTTACTGTATAAAATCACCATATGATTAAATAAATAAACCTGCCTTTTTATCCCCTTAGCGATGGAATATCCAAAAATCCTCCCTCAGTGAGCACCTGCACTATAATATAAATGTATCCTCAAAATTTCATTTCTTTATGTCCAGTAGTTTTGGCTCTACTATGATGAATCAGTCAGTCAGTGAGGACATGTTATTTTATATATATAGATTTCATCTATGTATTTTGGGGCTATGTTCCTACAATCAACATTATTTAAGTTGAGAATTTCTAACTACCCTTTATTCATTTTAACACGTTGAGCGTCAGACCACGGTGGTCTGCAGGGACTGCTGAGTGTGGATTGTGAACTTATTGTTTCCTGGAGACCAGAGGACTGCTGCTGAATGGAAATAACAACTCATTTATGCCCAGAACGTTTTTAATTTACGATGTTGATTTTTACAAAATTGAGCACTAAAATGAAGATGAACATAACTCAAAAATAGACAGTCGTTAAGTTCAATGTGTTGAATTTCATGTTGTGAAAACACAACACTGGGGAGATCTATAACCGCAATGAAGTACAAAACTTACGGTTTATATACAATCTAATATTAGTAAACTTGATGAAAAATATCTGTGTGAAGATTTTTACCAAAAAATAAAATAAAAAACCCTTTTCCTTCAGGAAGTGAAATTTCCTGAAACCTGTATTGTGGAGAGCTACCCTACATTTCACACATTGATTGTTGGTAGTTGACTTGCAAAATCCATGCCGTGTTCTACTGTTCTAATTTTCAGGGAAGTGTCCAATGTTATCAAAATGAAGCTCAGTTGACACTTTAGCAGCTGTTGGAGTTACTCTGTGTGGTAATATCTAGTGACCACTGTAAGAGGAATTTCCCTGCCATTGTTTATTTTCTCCACTCACGGTACTATTTGAATCTCCTATTCTTTTAAGTGCAGTCTTGGCCTCTTCCGCTAAGATTATCGCATTTCCTGCTTAAGCATTCATCACTGCTATCTTCTTGAGTATTCCAATTTATTACATGTGTAGAATAAAATAATGATGAAAGATGGTCAAGTAACCAGCAATTATTTGTTTACAACAGATAAGAGTCGAAAATCAATGGCATATGGTGATGTGGTTCACTTTGATCAAAAAATACAAAGTTGTAGTTGAAGGTTGAAGAACGATGATTAAATTGGACCTTTATGGACAATCTCAATTTGATGCAATGCTAAAATGTTGTTAAGAATGTGGGTTGATTGACATTCTAGTCGAAACGGAAGTGTGACAGTTGAATCATTAGATGATGGTGAGGGTAATTTGTTACGTTATTAACTGAATGTTATTGTCGACAATAAGATTAACAATAACATTATTCTACATTATTTTTTATTAAATACAATTTTTATCGTCATTTTCGTTGTAACCGCTGGTCGGCCAACATAATTTTATAACAATCTTATCACTTGTTCATAACAGACTGTTGCTTTGTTCATTTTAATTATAATTGAAGCCTTCTAATGTCAATATTACTACCACTTTCACCAAATGTATATTTCCTCACTCATTGTAATATCTTAAAAATCAACTTCATTACGTGCCAGTAAATCTACCGACACGAGGCTGACGTATTTGAGCACTTTCAAATACCACCGGACTGAGTCAGGAGAAGTTTGATTTTCATTTGATTTTACTGAAAAAATTCAATTTAGTAATAATCCTATGTTCCATAATGTATGGATTCTTAAATTTAGATGAATAAATGTATCTTCAATTGAATTTCTGACCTGGTTTAAAATTTTACAAGAAAATACAGTAGGCCTCATTTATCCTATGTCCAATAAAACTGCGTTAACAAGTGCTCAATTGTGCCATGTCCTGACATCAGCACAAATAATCACATTTAGAAAGACTGTATGCAAATTTCTATCATAAACTGATTAGAAAAACACTTCTGAGAGATTATTATACCTAAAAAGTCAGCACCACCAAAGAATAATACATAATTTGATATCAAAACATGAGCTTGAAACTTTGTTTTTGCATTTCCCACAATTTAAGAAGTCTGGACTTGGCACTTCTGTGCTTTAAGGTATCGATATGTTGTGTGTTCCTTAAGGTACAGTCAAGTTGACACTATGTTCCCAGAGGAACCAGGAAAGAGTTCACAGTACTCTGAGATTTTTGTTTCAACCCAGACAGATCCATTGTTAGGTAAGTAATTGGTACAGTGCGACAGGCATGTGACTGGAATTCATGGCATCATAGTAGGTAACATTGCATCTATGGAGAACAGAAAACTGTTGTGCGATAATAGTGGACAGTGGTGTTGGATCAGCTCACCACACGTTCCAGCACGCCTGGTGGCATGACGTCTCAGGTTTGACATGCTGGTTCGACTCCCATCAGAATGTTGTTCAGCAGGGTAATATCACTCTGTACGGAGGGAGGGTACACGATACCGCTGACAGTGATTCGTCTGTCGGATGGAGATGTTATTTGATAGGAGTCGGATACTATTTAAATTTTCTTTTAGACAATTTGCTTTACGTCGCACAGACACAACACAGGTTGTACAGTGACGATGGGATAAGAAAGAAGCGACCGTGGCCTTAATTAAGGTAAGCTCTCTCTCATCATCAAATAGATTGGTGTCTATATGAGCACGAGATGCACTCCTATGCCCGACAGATAAACTTGGAAACTTTAAGGTTCTTTTTCATCACACATGTACAGCTTACATTTTTTTCAAACACAGACACAGCTTGTAATATGAAGACGTTGAAAAGTTCTCAAAAGAAAATGAAACACGACATAGAAAACTCAATAACACTAGTCTTATTCATTATACACTCTTAAGACAAAAGAATAGCTGCACCCACAATGAATGGTCAGAATTCAAACTGGGTAGCTAAATTCTACATTGTTGTACATGCCAGCAATTTATATTTAGTGTAATTTGGCACAAAGGAGCACCCATATGTTGGCTGCTTGCCAGCTAAATAAGGGTGTCCAGCGGAGCAAACCTGTCTATCACTCTTGAATTGCCTGTGGCTGTGTACTTCGAACTCTATTATGCCTCCAAGGAAGGTTTGCAGGTGGACGAGTTTGACATGAGCCACGTCGTGGGCCTCCATGAAGTCATTTTCACCCATCGCTCAGTATATTGCCATAACAAGACATTGGTACAAGAAGGTACTTACCATCGGCAGGAAGCTCCTGGAACACCCTGGAAAAGCACAGCAAGAGAGGATCACAGGCTCAGAGTCGCGGCATCCTCTACAACCAATCATGCGTCTTCTCGCACCATTGTGAGATGACTAGGACTACATTCACGCTGACTCCCTGTAACATTGCGTTATTGTTGCCATAATGTGAGTGGTCGGCTAAAAGCCATTCACCTCTAGTATTCATCACGGGCGACAACTCGTTTCTACAACTTTCTGCTCGGTGCACTCGTCCCCGTCACATGCTACATGGGATACGGTGAGTGATGCAACTTTTCTACCACACGACAAATGTGGTTTCTTCCAATTGTGCTATTTTAAAAATGGCTTGCCAAAAGATGTTTACACTATGCGAGTTTTATCTTAAATTTATCGACATGCAGCTACTGAGTATGATTAGGAAAACGTGTGTTCCGGGGTTTCCGTGGAGCAGAAAGAGGTGAAAGAAGGTGCTGGTGTTGAATGGGTCTAACTACGATATAAAAAATTAATTTAAAACTTCAAATAAATGTTATATTTCTTTTAGAATCTCAAACTTAACAAATTTTTCACTTAGTGAAATAATGTTACAGGTACAATGACAATTTCAAGAATTGGAAAACCCAAGACTTGGAACTTTAACAATTCTGGGCTTCAAGCCCCTAGTTTACAAATTTACAATTTTGCAAATGAGGTGTTATTTAGACAAGGACAGAAATCCCCCAATTCTAGAGCCTTTCAGAGGCACCCCTCCCTATTACAGGGAATTTACAATCTCAGAGAAGAGCTTACATGCTCTCCAACATCCCGCTTAAGGCGACATTACAATCTCTGGCCTCTCTAGGCACAATTTACACAGGGGTAACTATTACCCAACCTACTGGGCCTTCATGGAAAAAGAACAGGTTTAATTAATGGCCCGAACACAAACAGAATGGAGGCGTACTCTTGTGCTCCTAGATAATGAAGTATAAGATCCTAACGGGGCTCTCAGACCCAATGATACAGGGGCTAATCCCAACCTACTGAGGTGACTCGAATGAAGGTTAATTTAATGCATTACAGGAATGAAAAACAGTTACAAAGTCATAGTCACCTCAAACCAAGTTGAAGAGGAACTCGAGAGCGTAACGCACTCTCTATCCCCGATTTACAGTTTTAAGAGTTTATAAGTTGCGGAGGTAGCTACAGAAAAATAAGACTGATGGTCATTACTTTGGCTGATGGACTGCCTTGCGAAGAATGAAGCACCCCGCCTCTTGTCTTAACACACACACACTCTCAGAAATACGGTGATCAAAAGACCAAGTAGCTAGAAGCCGCGGCTTATATACGTGATGGAACGGTTATAGAGGGTTCTGGACTAATCCGAGGTATCTCATTGATTAGTATACCAGGCGAAGTATTCACTGCATCTTGGAAGGGAGGGTGCGATCCGTTGTTGAGAGGAAGTTGGATGAAAACCAGTGGGGTTTCAGACCACACAGAGGCTGTCAGGATCAAATTTTCAGTATGCGCCAGGTAACTGAAAAATACTATGAGAGGAATAGACAGTTGTGTTTATGTTTTGTAGATCTAGATTTATTTATTTAGCGTATGGCTAGAGATACAGCATCTATTCTTGTAAGATCTACACTATATACGTATGTCCAAATTGTTTATATAGCCTCTGAAGTCTCAAAAGCAAAGTCACTAGCATTGCCACTGTATTTTCCAGTCCTGCATTCTTTGATGATGTGCTTTACTGTCTGTTGTGTAGCGCCACAGTCACACTCAGGCGTTGGGATTCTGTTCCACTTGTAGTGGAAGGCTGCACACTTCCCGTGGTTGGTTCGGATCCTGTTCAGTGTGGACCATATTCTATGAGTAACAGTACAGTAAAGGATTGAGTTTTGGTTGGCACACTAACGCAATAAAATACAAGTTTTCAGCCATCGGCCAACACATGCAAGATTATAACCATAATTTCACCAATATCGAACAAGACATGGACATCCTCGTATTAGCAAACAAGGGCCCTTTACTCGACATAATGGAAAATTACTACATACACCTAGACCAATACTTTAACGCCAGTCACACTCTCAATGAAATCTCAGAGAAACCCAACATACTCTTCGATCTATTTATCACTTTCCTCAGAAACAATAATGCAGCCAACCAAAACTCAATCCTAAATTTAATCAAAGGTACTTTTCCGAGACAATTACCCTTTCTCCCGCACCCTTCAGCCCCTCCTTAAGCCCTCTTCCCCTCCTAAACCACCTCCACTCTTCCTAAGCCATATATAATTTTATGTGTGTCATTTCACATTGCATTCTTCATTATAAGGACTTACCGTTTTCCATGATTATATAATTTTTACAACACTAAGCCCCTTTTTATACTTTGTTCCAAACCTCTTATGTATATTCCTTGTATATTTATTAACTATTACTCACCTGTCCCATACTAACATCTCTTTTCATTTACCACATTCACTTGTTATTCCATAATAATCTTACTGTTAAAATTAACATGTTCTTAGGATTTCGTCAAGAGTGATCTTTGCTTTGATGTGGCTGATGATGACCCCTAGATGGGTCGAAACTAGTTCCATGTAATTTTAAAATATTGTGAATATATTTTGTATTGAATAGGTGGAAACCTTTACTGTGTTGTTACTCATTTGTTATTCTCAGTTCAATATGGATCAACAACATGAAATTTATAACCCTTAATCGTCTATGAGGGAGGTTGAAACCAGGTGGCAGGGTATTCTTCACAGAAGGCATTGATGGGCAGTATTTGTCATTGAGTCTCTTCTGCCATTCAGCGGAAGTCTGGTAGTTGCTGTTCCACAAGTTCATGGCATCTCTAGTTTTATCAAACGCAGACGATAACATCCGCATCGCCGATGTCATTAAGTATCGGAAGTTCTGGGTTATTTTCTGTTGTACTGAATTCTTTTAGGAGAGCGTCTTTACGTCTGAGATCTGGAGGAGGGGTATGACTTAACACTGGTAGATCTAGAGAAAGCATATGACAGGGTACTGAGGGAAAAGATGTTCACCATACTAGGGGACTATGGGATTAAGGGTAGATTATTGAAATCAATCAAAGGTATTTAAGCCGACAATTGGGCTGCAGTGAGAATTGATGGTAGAATGAGTTCTTGGTTCAGGGTACTTACAGGGGTTAGACAAGACTGTAATCTTTCACCTTTGTTGTTCGTAGTTTACATGGATCATCTGCTGAAAGGTATAAAGTGTGGCAGGGAGGGACTCAGTTAGGTGGAAATGTAGTAGGCAGTCTGGCCTATGCTGACGACTTGGTCTTAATGGCAGATTGTGCCGAAAGCTTGCAGTGTAATATCTTGCAAATTGAAAATATTGACTTTGCTTTATGGGAGCGAAAGCTGGAAAAATATTCCAGAAGGATATCTTATTCATAAGTTGGAAGTAACAGACATGAACGTAGCGAGAATGATTGCTGGTACAAACATGTGGGAACAATGGCAGGAGGAGATAAAAGCTAAGTTAGGAATGAACTCGATGGATGAAGTTGTACGAATAAACCGGCTTCAGTGGTGGGGTCAAGTGAGGCGAATGGAGGAGGATAGATTACCTAAGAGAATAATGGACTCAGTTATGGAGGGTAAGAGAAGTAGAGGGAGACCAAGACGACGATGGTTAGACTCAGTTTCTAACGATTTAAAGATAAGAGGTATGGAACTAAATTGAGGCCACAGCACTAGTTGCAAATAGGGGATTATGGCGACGTTTAGTAAATTCACAGAGGCTTGCAGACTGAACGCTGAAAGGCATGTATGATGATGATGTTCATCCCCGATTTTAATGTCAATTGTGTGTTTGTACATTTGTTTAGTTATTAGATGTATTATGTTAAGGCTGAAGATGGCTAGCCAAGGCCGAAACTAGTCCCTAGTTTAGTAATGTAATTCAATAATATTGCATACTACAGTATTGAAAAGGTGGGCCATTATGACATTAATTTAATAATTATTATTGTGATCACAATTCAATATGGATCAAGCCATGAAGTTAAGGAAACCAAGAAGCAAGAAATGGAATCTAGAGAAGTTAAATGATCCATTAACACAAGCAGCATTCGAAGAAAAGACAAGACACTATCATGTACAACAACAACAACAACAACAACAACAAAACAGATTTGGACGCTGCCAAAGCTTCACTTACAACAGCAGCAGATGAAGAGCTAGGAAAAAAGATGCTTGAACGCAGGAAGAACGGGATGACTGAAGAAATACTATATCTCATTCAGGAAAGAAACAAAGAACACTGGAAAAATATTCCAGAAAGTATGATAAAATATAAGAATCTAAAAAAATCTGGTTAAACAAAAGTGCCAAGAGGCGCAAGGAAGATGGATGGATGAATGGATGGTATTTGTAAAAGCATAGAAAATGATATGAAAATCAGAAATGCTGACAGAGCATACAATTAAATAAACAGATTGCAATTCAAGTTTAAAATAAAATCCATTGTAATAAAACATAAACAATCAAAGACTGACAGACTTCAGAAAATTGAAAGGAGGATTAGAAGAACCTGTATCAACAAAAAATATCAGAAAGATGGACAGTGGCGGTTAATACCTAACAAAGTCGTGTACCAAGAGCTAGAACCCATTACAGATACTATGCGTAAGAGGAGATTGGGATTCTCTGGACATATCATGAGGATGCAGGACTCGAGACTTCTGAAACAACTAGTACAACACAATCTCGTCTCAAAAAATACCACAACAGGATGTAAATGGATCAGAGAAGTAAGAGAGGATCTGAAGGAAATAGGCCTTATAACAGAAGACACCAAAAATAAGATAAAATTGAATACAAAACTCAAGAATACAAACCTCCGCTTTACCCTTACACAAAACAAACCAACAACACACACATTTTCAACTGAGGAAAGGGCATGAAGATCGGAGCGTCTGAAGAAGTACTGGGAGGACCGCAAAGCCCGAACAAACCCTTCAAACGACGGACTGACTAATGTGATCCTATGTGGTCATAAAAGAAGAAGAAGAGGAAGAAGAAGAAAACATAAGGAAGGAAATCTGTTAATAGAAGATGAGGAGGTAATGAAGAGATGGAAAGAGTATTAGTACATGAGTACATCATAAAACAAGAGCAGTTTTCACAAGATGAACTAGGTCCTCCCATAGTGAGAAGTGAATTCAAAACAGCACTGCAACAGCTGAAAAAAAAAAAAGGCTCCTGGACCAGACAACCTGCCGAACTGTGGAAAAACTCTGGAAAAAAAGCTGAAGGACGAACTCTTAAAAATCACCAAATACTGTATGAAAAAGGAGATATGCCAGAGGATTTTCTAGAAAGCAAAGCAGTACTTCTACACAAAAAAGGAGACTGAACAGAATGTTCCAATTACAGAATACTAAGCCTTGTTTCAGATGCAGCAAAAATATTCGCATGCATATTCAAAAACGGAATCAAAATGAAAATTGAGCAGAATCTACATGATGATCAGCTTGGGTTCAGGAAAGGAATAGGAACAAGAGAAGCTATTATAGCACTTAAAACCATCTTTGAGAGAAGACTAGAGCTTAACAGAAATACATATATAGCTTTCGTATACCTGGAAAAAGCTTCTAACCGGCACCACCCTCTAGGTCCCCGGCACAACCTAGGGATGATGGGTTAATAACCTAGAGAGAGAGAGAGAGAGAGAGAGAGAGAGAGAGAGAGAGAGACCGACCCTGGTGAGAAGGTTGCTAGTGTGTCCGCCCCAAAATAGGAGTTTAAGCGAACACGAGGGAGAATGATGGGCACAAGAAAAACGACCACAAAGGTCCGAGCACAATAAAACAACAAGAAACCATAGAAATTACCAAAGGATGAAGTTACCACACTTACCGGAAGCAGCGGAGGAAGACGACTTAAGGCCGTGGAAGCTAATACACAAGAAAATCGGTGACAGTGCTCCACCGAACGTGGCGAATGAAAACCAACACTTAAATGGAATTAAAGAACTTTAATAGAAAGGTAAATTGGAGGTAACAAATTAAATCTTTAAGTTGATAAAACTTATGTTTATTTTAAGAAGTAAAACCAAAATTAGTAAATAAACACAACGTAAAGTTGAAAAGGGGGAAAAGTAAATAACAAGTAATAAAATGAATCAGAAAATACCAGGTAGAGTTTGAAAGAAAAATTAATTCATCAGTATTTAACAATTAAGGTAAATAGATATTCTTTAACAGATAATAGATTATAATTATTATGAAAACAACAAAAAAGAAAAGGATGACCTTCGTACCCTAATGTGATTTGAAAACAACGGAAAACAAATTGACCTCCATACATAAATACTACCTTGAATAAAAATGTGATTGATCACGGATAATTAATTAATTAAAAATATCATACTCAGTTAACAAGGTTTTCAGTAAAATTGATTTTCAACGCGGCCGCTTCTCATGATTACCAAAATTAAATCGTTCAGTTTCCACCAAGGACAGTTTCCAAGACATATAGAATTTTACGTAGAAAAACACAACCACCCGGGCCAAGAAAAGGTAACACAACATTAAAGGGTGGCAAAATTAATAAATTAACTTTTAAAACAGTAAACGATACACTCAACTCAGAAATATATAATTCAAGATCCGCACAGGCTCCATGCGCCAGACTCCATCAAAATCCCGACAACAATACACACAAAAACGTTGCCAAGGAAACCACCAAACAAAAGCAACGCCTCCAAAAAACAAGGAGGAAAACCGGCAAGAGAAAAATTAATTCACAGAAAACCCCGGGGGGGGGGGGGAAGAAAACATACCTAACAAGGGGAAAACAAATCACAGGAAAGCAAACAGAAACCCAAAGAAAGTTAAGCCCGCTATCTTGGAGACTGTACCTTGGTTCACAAGGAAGTTACAATTTAAGGTGCCAAAAAAAAAACCTTCCATTTCAATTTTAAATTAAAAATCCCAATTCAGTTCACTGTGGACCTTCCACATTAATATGATTAGTTGCCGAAACTGTTTTCCAGACTTTCATAACCGCACACGCCAATAAGTAGCAATTTAACGACGAAGTTTAAATCATTATTATTATTATTATTATTTTCAGAAATCGCCGAAAATATCAAAATCCTCTTCTGGACGACGCTTAAGATATTTCAAACACTGGTACATACCTTAGGTGGTGAAGAAATTGTGAGAAATCCAAACCTGGCCATTGTTGAAAAGGAAGCAGTCACGAGGTCAGCAACAAGACCTAGTTAGCAAGTATCCAGGAGAAAAATAGTTGCAAAAATATAATCGGAGGACATGGTAGGAGGTCTTCAACTAGTTCTGCGGGGGAATATCCCCGTTAATGGAATGGTTACGGTGGTTTGAAGGTAATCCACCACTCCATGGCATAGCACTCAATCACACTCACGTTCATGATGGCTGCCCCAAGCGAACTGAGTCTCGCGTCAGCAAGCGAGGAGGAGGCAAGTCCACCTGGTAGCAGGCCGGCGCATGCGCAACCATACACGAAGCCAGACAATGGCGCGCTGTATACAGTACTTAAAAATGGTATGTTGGCGAAAGGCCGATTGACACAAATTTTCCATGGCACAAGTCCAGTCCAAAAAGGTTATAAAGGGAGGCTCACACTACATAATATTGTCTCAGCCCTCCCGCCCCGAAACGACAACAAAATCTCATGCATATGCCATCAATGATGTGGTGGTCACACATAAACTAACTTTGGGTGAAGTAGTCCAACAGAAAACGACCACCAGGATAAATTAGTTTTAATTAGTTCACAAGACCAGGTTAATAGTTTAAGACACAGTTCCATATTACGTTGTTTTTAGAAATAATTGGCGGGGTGCGATCAACATCAGTGTCCAGAAACGTTAACCGAGCACTCAGAAAATCACCAGAGTAATGTTTTTCATCAAATAGAGAGCACAATGACCAGAGTTCACCAAATATTCAGGTCCACCCGATACACTTCGGTTCAATGCATCACACCATGATATAGTTTTTGACACATGACGCAGTTCACCTTTGAGGTTTGGCAACTCTTACACAAATCACAGATATACTGACCAAAATCAAACGAAAACCACATGACTATTAGTCCACGCATCCAGGTTTTTTTTCTAAAGCACGGTGGTAAATTAATTTTAATGCACGAATACCTTTACAAGTCTCCTTTGATATTAAGGAAATGCATGATCTCGTGTTGCAAAAAAGGTGACAACCGGAGAATGAAATGCACCGGAAGACCCAGATGGGGCAAAACCACAAGAAGAGGGAGAAAAAACAGGCAAACCAGGAAATTAAAAGTAGGTGAGTTTTCAGTTACAAGGATCGATAGATCCGTCAATTAACTTTACATTATGCTAGTTACCAACCAACTAGCTGAAGCCCAGAGCTCTCCACTTGGTCCGATTTAGCACCGAAGGAAAAGAAGGGTCCATTCAACGACAATTAAGAAATCAATGGGAAACTACATAAAACATACAAGGTTACTCTACCACGACGGATACTTAGCAATGACACGTAGAGAAACAATTAACAAGAACACATAGAACATAGGGTACAAACCAACACTTAATACCAACCAGGACTAAGACAGATATCCCGAATAGATCAAGAAAATAACGGAAGGGAAAACAGTAATATTACTCAAGCACAAATCACCCCATGAAAAATATATAAATAAAGGTACCGGACCACTCCAAAGAATAGACGTCCTTGGAACATATGGTTTAGAATAGCAGGAGTTAAACAAAGAGGGCACATGAATGACCAAACAAATTACACTTATAGATACAGGAGTGACACACACACACCAAACCACGGAGTGGCGAACTCGTCAATCGGTCCAAGGGTCAAGAACGAGGTGTTGAGCAAAATACAAACCACACTGGGATCGGCAACTTATCCTAGTTCACCCACAAAACACAGGGAAGGACTCAAGCATAGAAAACTAACATTTGAACAGACCAACGGAAAACCATCAGAGAGAAGGGACGCAGAAACCACTCGAGTTACAGAGGGGTAAGACAGGCAACAGTAGAATCGATGGGCAATCAGGAGACTCCTATAGGTTACCAGATGGAAAAATCGCGATCAGTCAGTCATCCATAACGGCCACATCAAGGTACAACTACAAGAAATAAATGCACGGGGCAACACGGTACAGAATAGTAACCACAAACCTAATTCTGCGTGAGGAAAGAACAAGTCGAAAATCCCAGAGCCAACAGAAAACTAATTATGCCCACCTGAAGGTGTACTTCCTCGGAGTAGTGGATACAAAACCAACAGCCAAATCTACCGTGACACAGAGGTAAATTAAAGGACAAATCACATCCCAACCAAGGTGTCTTGACAGCCAAACAATGTAATCCAAACACGATTACATAAATAATGACAAGCTAGCAACACGGGTCACTCGTAGAGAGATAAAGGATAGCTATCCTCAATGCGTGCTCACAGACCACAAACAAAAACAGCACAATACTAAGCAGAAATTACAATAGCAATCCCGGTACAGATTAAGGACTAGGTCCATCCCACAGAAGCACAAAAGGAGAAATATCCTCAGGAAGGAAGTCCGACAGTACCACCGAAAACTCCACACGCCAACCGGTAGATAAGGAAAATTACACTACGTAACTAACGGTCCACAATTCAAAAGGATCCTAACAACTCACAACAACATTACCAAGTTACAACACAGGAGATACAACCACAATGCTGGCAGGAGTGCACAAACCGAACGCCCACAGAAAAATCGGAAACAGATTTTCTGCATAACCCCAAAACAACCCCCAGAATCAAAAGGTTAGGAAGATAAATTCAGCCCAAAAACCCATTACAGGAAAAATAATATAGAGGGTTCACGCATAGAATACCACTTTTAGAACAGCCGCGAAGAGTGCCAAAAGGAGGAGTGTCAGATCACTCAATCATGGATGAATACAAACATCAGTATCCGGAAAAGAAACACCTTTAAGACACGCGGTCCATGCAGAAGGCAAGCAGGGAACATTTCCGACACCGATAGATCGTAACACACCACAATCAGAAATCGTACAATACTAAAATGGCACAAATAGCAACCAAATCATGACAAAGCACCACACATCTTCAGACACACGCACACAATGAAAGGACGACAAAATGGTAAACACTCAGGCACCAGACACACTCCCTTACATTCCATCCCAAGCACACCATAGCTCAGCAATGATTAAGTCACAAGATGATCGAAGGGTTCAGCGGAAGGAATCCGATGCGGAGCCACAGAAGAAATAAGTCATTGAAATTACCTACTAAACGCCTAGAGAAAACAGAGGGACAACAAAGCACAATTTAAGTTAGATGTCATTAGATTTCCCCAATGGAACTTCGGTAGCGCACCACATAAGCATAAGGTTTGATAACGTGGATATCTAACCCAAGGTATTAATACCACCATCACAAGACAATTAAGGAAAGACAATTTCTAACTACAAGGATCCACACCTAGAAACAGTAACATACAAGGAGTGCTAAATTAGAGTCACCAACACGAGCCACAGAAAGGACCAGATCGACTCGCTCGCCATCCCACAGTGTGTGTGCTAAGTTCACTAACGGTACAGGTCAGTTACCAAAGGTCCATCCATCCAGCGGAAGACGCGGTACAACTTGCCAGATCAACCAGGTTTAATTTGAGAAACATGAACGCGCCTAATTCGTTTTGCTACAGGGTCACTTACCAAAATTGAAACGGGAGACAAGAACTCCAACACAGCGCACAGACCTTGGTACCTAGGGGCAAGTTTTGCCGAAAACTTATTCACGGCCTTACTTATTGGGTAGCACTTAACATACACCAGATCACCAACATTGAATTTTGACGGTTCCCTACCTTTATCGTACTGCCTTTTGACCTTTTCATATGACACGGCTAGATTCCTTTTTGCTTCGTTCCAGATCTTTTGAACATCATTAGGCCTAGATAGGTCTGGGAGAAGATCCTCAATACATAGAAGGTTAGACGTAGGGGAGTACGGAGTATAGCCAAACATTAAAGACATAGGCGTCTTACCATGAGACTCATGAGTAGCGGAATTAAAAGCACGGGCCAACCAATGCAGACAGGAGTCCCATTTGGACTGGTTGTCATGATGATACGCTATCAACGCAGACTTTAAGTTCCGATTCAACCTCTCTGCATAAGAAGGATTTGGGTAGTAAGGAATAGTGGTGACATGGGAAATGCCCAACTCAAACAGATACCTTTTGAAAGAGTTACTGGTGAAGGAACTAGCGCTGTCAGATACTAAGAACTTAGGGGGACCAAATGATGCGAAGATGGAATTTAGACAGGAGATAGAGGTACGTGAATTAGTGGACCTGGTGGGGAAGATCCAACAGAACCGGGAGAAAGCATCTATACAGACAAAAATGTGGGTGTTTCCCAAGGAAGATCGGGGGAGGGGACCTACGAAATCGACGAACAGTCGCTCCATGGGGCGCGACGCTTGTGATGAAGACAATAACCCCACCCGATTATTCAAATTAGGTTTGCTGATGGCGCAAGATTTACAAGATTTGACCATGTTCCTGATATCACTATCCATTTTCTTCCAAACAAAGAATTGCCTGATTTTCAGACGAGTTTTGAAATTTCCTAGATGACCGCCAAGGGGTGAACAGTGGTAATATTTGAAAATGACAGGTACCAGAACTTTTGGAACGACAATTTTGGAATTATGGTCCTTGCGACCCTTACAACAGAGAACACCCTTAGATAAGGATTAAGGTTTTACTTCGATCCCGCTACTGATTGTGTCAATGATCCTTTTCAGATCCGGATCAGTTTTTTGATGATCTCCAATTTCTTGGTAGAGCAACGGGGAATCGGTGAGGATGGCACTAACTCCCACGGTATTGACAGCAAGCTCATCGACACACGGGTTGTCTTCCGCACAAGGATTACCTTCAAACATCCTGCTCAAGCCATCGGCAATGACGTTCTCTGACCCACGAATGAGGCGAACATTGAAATTAAAGGATGAGATCCGTAATGCCCATCTAGTTATCCTACCGGTCCTTTTTGGTCGGTTCAACACCCAAGAAAGAGCCTGATTATCGGTCTCCAGATCAAAGTTGACGTGTTCAATGAATGATCTAAATTTTTCCAGTGCAAACAGCACAGCTAGACACTCTAGTTCATAAATGGAGTACTTAGATTCCAGATCATTGAGGACCCTGGATACGTAGGCCACCGGCCTACGCCCATCTTCATGTTCTTGTAACAGAACGCCAGCAATAGCGCGCCCGGAGGCATCAGTTTGGACAATGAAACGTTTCTCAAAATCAGGAATAGCTAACAAAGGTGCATTAGTCAATGCGACCTTCAATGAATTGAAAGCTTCCTCCTGGGCTTTACCCCAAGTAAATTTTACATTCTTTCTCCTAAGGTCGTTCAACGGGGCAGCCACCTCAGCAAAGTTAGGGATGAATTTTCTAAAAAAATTGACCATACCAATGAATCGAGCAACGCCCTTGACATCTTTGGGAGGTGGAAAATCCCTAATGGCTTGAGTTCTGGAATGATCTATGGAAACGCCTTCAGAAGAAACTACATGTCCCAAGAAAGACATGCTGGGTCTGGCGAAAGCTACCTTTGATAACTTCACTGTAAGGCCGGCTTTCCTTAACCGTAGCAATACCTCCCTAACGTGCACCATATGTTCCTCAAAGGTATTCGAATAAATTACCAAATCGTCCAGGTAATTAAAGACATAGATGAACTTAATGTCAGAGAGAATGGAATTTAGCAACCTCGACAACACGGCTGCTCCACAACTGAGCCCGAACGGAAGCCTGAGGAACTCATACAAGTTCCAGTCGGTGATGAAGGCAGTGAGGGGAATAGATCTCTTCGATAAAGGCACTTGGTAATATGCCTGGTTCAAATCCAGGACAGTGAAAAATTTTGCACCCGAGAACCATCCAAAACAAGTATGAAGGTCGGGTAGAGGAATAGATTGGAGTACAATCTTACTATTCAGGGCCCTATAGTCAATCACAGCTCGATAACCACCAGAAGGTTTGGGTACCAAGAACACAGGGGACGCGTACGGGGAAGTTGAAGGTCTGATCACTCCGTCTCTCTCCATTTGCTCAACAATTTTCGTTAGTTCCAACATACGGGGTGGAGAAAGGCGGTAAGGAGGGGATCGAACAGGCTGCAGGTCAGACAACTCAATATCATACTCGAGTACGTCGGTCAAGCCTAACTTGCTAGTGAACACATCGGGAAATTCCTTGCAAAGATCACGAACTTGCCGTGCTTCGGCATCTCCTAAATGATTCAGGTCAAGCCGATCAATGTCACTAGACTCATCTGACTCAGGGTAACCCGCACACAAAACTTTAGGCATTTTCAAGGGAACGTTAATCAATTCAAATTTCAGGTCAGGTGAAAATTTAAAAAAGAAATTTCGACACTGAGGATCCAAAACAACACCGGCCCAAGATAGAAAATTGGTACCCAGAATAATGTTACATGATAAATTGGATGTCACCAAGCACTTGATCTTCCAAGTGAAATTCCCAATCCTCAACTTGACCTTCACAGTACCCAAAATATTTAAAAACTGACAATTAGCTGAAACGCATCTTAGATTAGTGGGTTTTATTTCCGGAAGTTTACACGAGCATTTCTTTTGACAATACCAGGCATAATTCATCAAACATACTATGCTTCCAGTATCGAGAAGGGCATCTACGAGTTCATTATTGACCTCGACAAACGTGCAAGTACCAGAGGAGGGGGCATGAGCAGAAATACTATTGCACATGGGGGGACACACCGTTTTTTTACGAGATTCAGGGTTTACAAACTTAGTATGGGCAGACCTTGCCCTTTCCCTTTCTAGTCATTGAGTACCATTTCTATCTACCAAGGGGCAATTTTTTTAAACATGCTGTCTAGAGCCACAGGAATAGCAAGCGCCTGGACCACGTCTAACGTCAGGACAGGAATTTCTTAGATGATTTCGGGACCCACAGTTGTAACATTTATGGGCATTCACTACTTTAGGTGCTGACGTAAGGACGGGACAATTGGTAGTAGTAGGGGGAGGGAAATTCACAGGTCTAGAGGCATCCCCATGTTTGACATCTTCAGCAAAGGAACAGGCCTCTTCCAATTCTTGAAAGGTAGTAGGGCAACGGGTTAAGGAAAGATAGGAGCGATACGCAGGAGATATTCCTTTTAAAATTCTAGAGACCATTTCACTTTCTGGCACAGAAATTCTAAAAACCTTGCAAAAGAATCGCAGATCTAGCACATAAGTTAGCAGGTTCTCATGCAGGAACTGGGTTCGGAAACAGTGTTGGGGCACAAGACTTTGGAGAGCAAGAGAGGGAATAAATTTGGAAAGGACAAGTTCATGAAAGGTGCTAATCGATAAATTTTTAGAGATAGCTTCAGAAATTTCTCTCTTTAGGATCCCTTCACAATGAGGGAAGAGGGCGCGGAAAATCCCCAAATCATCGACTGAGTACACATTACCAGTCTCAGTCAACTCCACCAGAAACCGTAGGAATCGAATACACTCATCGATAGAATTTTCAGGAAAGGACTTCGCTCCGCGAAAAACTTCCTTTAAACAGTTAGGCGATGACGCCGAATTTAGCTTAGAGACTAAGCTTTCCAGTAAAGGAGCAGTCACACAACACGGATCCTGGGCATGGGACGAGGACGCAATTTGGTGGGAAGAGACACTCAGGGTAGGTACAGTAGGGTTAAGTCCAGTAGAAATAGAACACTTCTCCATATCCCTGTTAATTAACAGCAAATCTAAATCAGAGGTGATGCCAGAAACCACCGTTAACAATCTAGCACATTCTGACACAAAAACAGAATCAGGCTTAATGGATAATATGTCCTGAATTCGGCCCGAGTAGTGGTCAGCTCTGGCCCTCAGCCGGTTTACTTGGGCTTTGGACGGAGGCAATTCAATAAATTCTTCACGAATAATGTTAATTTCGTTAAGATTCTCACAGATTAAGTTAAGGTACTCACCCACTCGACTCCTGTCAATAGTAAATAAGTTAATGGGGACCTGGGAGTTGGCTGATAGCAAGGCAGCGCATTCAGCGACAGTACGGGCAGGTTCAAGGCCACGAATGGATAACTCGTACTCCAATTCGGCACGACGCAGGAAGGAGGGGTTCGTAACGGCACGCGCCATGGTAGAAAACATGGAACAAAATAATTAAAAAAATTACACAAGATCCTTGCACTCCCTTTCACAATAGTTACTGACAATAACACTTTTAGTTTCTTAGTCTTTGATATCCATCCACCAACATTCACTACAGCACTGCACCAAGCAAGGGTAGGAGGGGAGGAAAGTTAGGCTGCACAAGGCAGAAACAACAGAGATTAGGCAGCAGAGCAACAACAACAACAACAACAACAACAGGTCTGCTACCACTCAAATCGGGTTCAGAACAACAGTGGAACAACAAAACAACCACCGCTCTGATACCACTCTAACCGGCACCACCCTCTAGGTCCCCGGTACAACCTAGGGATGATGGGTTAAGCTTTTAACAATGTTCAGTGGAAAAGACTGTTCAGAATTATGAAGGATATTCATTTGGACTGGAAAGACAGAGAAGCAATACTAAACCTCTTCATCTATCAAGTAATGAAACAGTATGCAAAGTGAGGATCAGGAAAGGAGTAAGACAGGGGTTAGTTAACTCTCTGTCGGTCGCGCTCTAATTTCGACACAATGAGGCGCCATTGTGTTGTTAGTTTTAAAAATACGTTTTCTGTAGACATGTTTGGATATAATTGCGTTAACTAATGTTGACATTCCTTTTACTCTATTTCCGTTGTTAACAGCTCCAATAAAGTCCTGCAGGTTGTTTGATCTCGTTTCATATATTACAAGAATGTTCAGTGTCATATCTCTTAGGTAGTATTTATTTCACACACAATAATATACTCAGCAATAAGAACTATACCATAACCTTGTTCACAGAATTTGAAGTTGGTAATAACATAAAAACAGAAAAGTATGCAATGTAGTACAGAACTAAAGAAGAAATACAGAATGAACTGTTTATTTTTCCTTTTATTTCCTCAAGTCCAGATTTTCGAAGCATTCATGACAAATCATACTTCATGTTCCAGGCAGAAATGTTTCTTACATTCTTGCAGCTGTGCTTTGTCATTCTAGTGATTCTCTTTGGTTTAGCGAGTTTGCAAGTGTCACATCGTTTCTTTTCAGCAAGTGGAGGAAGGGTAGTTCCAGTGGCTATTGCTTCTTTGTCTTGCTCTGCAGGTCGGTACTTTTCAAGTTGGAAACACAGTGTAGAATGGAGACCTGTTGGATTCACGCTCCTTCACCTAATCTCTTGTGACACCAACTGCTCAGATAGAGTTCTCAGAAACAGTCTCCTTCTACCGACATTCATTCCGTTCCCAATAGTCACTACTTGAACATTTATGCCAGCTACATTCAACATAGCAAAGAAAATAACTAGCAGCCAACGTGTGATATTTCGTGCTACATTGTAACACACACATTTTATCCAGGGCATCTACTCCACCCTTTGTCCCGTTGTAGCATATCATAATTATAGGTTTGGCATTTTCTCGAATTCCATCATCAATCGAGTCGTCATCTAAATGATGACTGGAAACAAGCAGGACAATTCAGATTTTCTTAGGAACATAGGAGACTAAAGTGGCATGTTCACTGAAACCAAACATTGATGACTTTACTGTCCTTTGTTTCACATTAGTTAGCTCAGCTGGCAGACATCTGTTATTCTTTCTAATTGTGTCGACATAAGATAATCTCTTCTTCAAGTCAACCAATTATCGTCCGTAATATTACGACCTGTGTTTTAGATAGGCTGTGCCAACTGTTTAACAACATCTGACGGTTTATTACTGATATGAAACGGCCCCTCTGGCTGTTTCCCTCGGTAAATTTCCAAATTATGACAATAGAAAGTTTTTGCATCCACTGGGACTTATATTTTTATCCCGTATTTGGCTGGTTTTGATGCGATGTACTGCTTAAACCGGCACCTTCCACGAACACCCAGGGGAACAGTTCTTCTTACAGTTGTCAACAAATGATTGAAATACTTCCCGGATAGCTGCCAAGTTGTCTAATTCCTCTCTTGTAGTCGTTGTCAAAACGAAAGCAACAAAGCAAAAACGCCTCAAATTCATAACAAGATGTAATTTTTCCACTTCTTTGCCATCCATGCCCCACAAGTCCTCCAGCATTAGTTTGTTGGCATGTAAAGTACCAGCCGAATATAAAACTCCTAAGAATGCCTTTATTTCAATAATGTCATTTTCGCATCTCTTTCTCTTTGAAAATGTCCTTATACGTGTTCTATACACTGATTTGTATATCGAACGACATTATGTAACATAGTTAAATTGAAATAATAAATATGGTAGTTCAACCTATTCAATACAAGTAAATAAGAGATGTAGAGATTACATTCTTATTTAATTAAAAGTGGAAATGGTACCAGTTTCGACCCCAGCCTGGGTCATCATCAGCTGATTATAACTCGAAAAACAATGCATAAGTAAGAAAGAAGTTAACGGTCAAGTCCACACAATATCAGTTGAAGAGGCGATATGACGGGGGTAGGCACTGTAAAATTCAGACGAAGTGGAATGTAAGTCACTTAAAAGAAGTAATGCGTAATCTTCCGAGCATCAGCACGGCACACACAATGTTTGGCACTGTCTCACAATGTTCACGAAAAGCAAAGAACAGTTAAATGAGCCAGACTGCATACATCGTCAGGCACAAAGTCACAACACAATCCAAATATGAAGAACTAAAGTCATGAAGAAGCCGAAGACGAGCAGCTCAACCGAAGTAACTTGCAAGCTCCAGAAGATCAGCGCGGTGTGTACAACATCAAGTGCTGTAGTTTCGTATGCTGACGGAGACTGAAGGATAGATTAATGATCAAGTATTTGCTTAGTTCACGAAAATGTACATATATACTTATAATACGATTCAATATAATTGAGTACGCAATTACGATCTTGAAGATTTTTAGAACAGTTGATGTGAAAAATCAATAGTGAATAGAAAAAATGGTAAAAAGCGCAATATCGGAAACAAATGAAAACGTGTATGCACAGTGCGCTATTTCTTGAATATAAAAAATTCAGGTCGTGATTGAAGTAGTCAAAGTTGGCGGATGCAAGGCATGAGTTTAAATTTGAAAGTGAGAGCCCAAAATGAAGGTGGCAATGTAGGATAAATTAATAAAGAAAGAAGATTAGTGGATAAGAAAAGATTAAAAGGGTTTAAAAGTTGAAAGGTGGTGAGAACGGATAAGATAGGGATGAAGGAGGCGTAGTTTAGGGTGGGTTAGGAGGGTGGGTTACTGGAGGTACAAAATGTGGGTAGGAACTTTGTAAGGCATGGAAAATTGAATTCAGGTTTTGAAATTTAGAATTTTTGAGAAGAAGAATTAGGAAGTCAAATACTATGTTGGGTTTTTCAGAAATGTCGTTTAAGTTGAAATTGGGGTTGAAGTATTGAATAGGTTGAACTACCATATTTATTATTTCAATTTAACTGTGATACTTTTCAATACGGAACAATGAAATTTTTATCTTTAAATTATGTAACATTTCGTCAGTTATAAACAATTTCAACACTCACCTTCATCTTTTACGTGACGTGTATCACCAATAACTCTTGGCAGTTTGGTGAGCAAATTATGTGGGGGTGTTTTCTTCCATCCTTCCCTGCATAAACCAAGATGTCCCTGAGAAGAGGTTCACCTTCCGCTCCACTTTGCTCAATATCGGAGTTATCTTCTCTGCTCTCAGCCAGAAGATCTTCAGCATCAGTGTCACTGTCTTCTTCATTTTCTTGCTCTTCGTCAAAATTATCATCAGTAAGTAAACTGTGCATTAATTTCAAGACACTAGGATTGTTTAAATCGAAAAACTGAGGGTTACTGGGCATACTAAAAACACGGAAGGTTTAGGTCGCGTGGCATCCGGTAGGCGCCAATGTTCAGTATCCCAACACTAATGTTATCAACAATAACAACTTCTCAACTCTATTGTAAGACACTGGGAGCTGTGAAGATACTGTGAGTGCAGGTTCACTAGATGCATGCGCTGTGAAGTAGGGCGCAAAAAACTAGTGCTGGCGCCTTCTAGATACGGCGCGACCGACGGAGGGTTAATCTGAACATTGAAGGGGCCATGAAAATTTTAAAATCAAAAATACCTAGCATTAAAATAAATGGAACTGACACTGTATTAGATTTGCCATCGACATTGCACTTCTGACTGACAATGAGAAGAATATGCAGATCATGCTCAACAAATTAACATCCATCTTAAAAGATTTCCAACATTAATGTAAATAAAACTTATGTTATGGTTGTAAGCAAATCTAAAATGAAGCCAGCAGCACATCTCAGAATTGGAAATATTTTAATAAAACAGGTGCACAAGTTCTGCTACTTAGGATCAGTTATTACCGATGACAACAGATGCACTTTGGAAATAAAAAGAAGAATTTCGCTGTGTAAGAAAGCCTTTGAGGAGAAGAAGCAGCTCTTAATTAATAAATCCTAAGATACTGAACAAAAGAAATTGTTTATCAAAACATTCATTTGGAGTGTGCTGCTATATGGCTGTGAAGGATGGACTCTCTTGAATGAGGACGTGAAACGACTAGAGGCAGTGGAAATGTGGCTATGGAGGAAGATGACAAGAACTAGCTGGATTGAGAAAACTAATGAAGCAGTGCTTAGAGAAATAAACACCCAGAGACATTTAATAACAGCGATTAAAAGGAGAAAAGCGTTAGTTTTTTTGTCACATTCGCAGGCATAATGTCTTCATAAAGAAGTTGTTTGAGGCAAGGTGATGGGAAAGAAAGGCAGAGGGAAACCACGGAAGAAGATCGCTGAAGAGGTAGTTGAGATGATGGCATGCCAAGGTTATGGAGAAATGAAAAGGATCACACAGAGAAGAGATCAACGGTTGCAGCAACAAGGGAAAGCCTTTAGATAATGATGATGACATTTACTGTCCGTACAATTAGTGGAAATATACATACCTAACTTAATTCTGTTCATATCCTCTTAAACACCTAGACCAAAGCAGACATGTGAAAGTTAAGCAACAAAAAATTTCAAACAAATTTTGAGATGCCGCAACTCTGTCCTGTCTAATATTGGTGAATTTGTGGTTGGACTCTCTCATATGGGATCCCATGGCAGAGAATCTTTTGTATTTTTCAGCATTGACATGTTCTTGATATCTAATTAAGAAGTTCCTTCCAGATTGTCCCACGTAAGTTTTTTTACATTGAGTACAAGTTAGCTTATAAATACCAGATTCCTGGAATTCGTCATCTTTAAGTTTATTAGCTTTATTGTGACTAAAGAACGTATGTTTCGTGTTGTTGTTGGTTGAGAAGGCTACTTTGGTGTTGTGTTTCTTGAATAAGTTGGTGATTTTGTAAATCTTCGGGTTATTAAAGGTGAATTTGACATATCCTTTCTCTTTTTCTGAATGCTGTTTTTAAGTTTAATTTGTTGTTGGTATTTGCATTTAGTAATGATTTTATTGATGAATTTCAAACTGAAACCGTTATGTAGAGCTTGCTGACGAATGAAAGATAGTTCCTTCTTTCTGTCTATTTCTGTTAGCGGAATTTCAAAGGCTCTGTTGACGAAACTATAATAAGCAGATTTCTTTTGTGAGATGGGATGTAAAGAATCACTTTTGATTGTGGTTGGTGTAAAAGTGGGTTTCCTGTATATTTTAAATTGGAAATGGTTGTCTGTCCGAATTGTTTGGATATCTAGAAAATTGAGTATGCCTTTCTCTTCTTCTTCAGCTGTAAATTTTATGTTTGGGTCTAAATTATTCAAAGTATCTAGAATACTGTGACTGTCGTTGATTTCCTTATTAATTATGGCATAGGTATCATCAACATATCGAAGCCAGAGATCAAGTCCTTTAATGTGGCCTACTATCTGAGTGCGTTCCAAATAGTCGAGGTATATGTTAGCTAAAATTCCAGAAGCCGGCGCTCCCATTGGTAGTCCATCATGCTGATATATTTTATTATTAAAAGATAATAAATTGTGGTTCAAAACGAATTCCAAGATAGTTATGAAGTTTTCTATTTCGGGTATACTGATACGTTTGTGAACTAATAGATTCGTCTTTATAATCTCAGTGGTGTTTTTAACAGGGATGTTCATGAACATGTCCTTGATGTCCAAGGAACTTGTTACATGAGATGAAGTTAACTTGAAATCTTTAATAGCCATGCAGAACTCTTTGGAGTTTTTTATATCGAAGATTTGGTATAAAATATGTAGTTTTGGGTCAAGAACTTATGAATAAACTGGGATATTTTGTATGTGGGGCTTCTCCGAAAATTAAGGATGCCTCATAGGTGCATCCTTTTTTATGTAATTTAGGCATAGCTCTTGCTTTAGGAAGTCCTCGATTCATATTAATGAGTTTTTGAATTTCTTGGTCTTTAAAAAGGAAGGAGCTTTGCTTCAGTATCCCTTTCAAACTCTTTTGAATTTTTAGGGTGGGGTCTTTCTCAATTACCTTAAATTTGTTGTTAGTGAAAAAAGTTTCCGTTTTATTGATGAATTCGGTTTCATTTAATATTACCACTGTTCCACCTTTATCAGCTTTCGTTATAACTACGTCACTTTGTCTAATTTTACGCTGAAGATCCTTCTCAATCTTAGTGTTTGTGGAATTGGTCAGTAACTTCATAACTATCTTGGAATTCGTTTTGAACCACAATTTCTTATCTTTTAATAATAAAATATATCAGCATGATGGACTACCAATGGGAGCGCCGGCTTCTGGAATTTTAGCTAACATATACCTCCACTATTTGGAACACACTCAGATAGTAGGCCACATTAAAGGACTTGATCTCTGGCTTCGATATGTTGATGATACCTATGCAATAATTAATAAGGAAATCAACGACAGTCACAGTATTCTAGATACTTTGAATAATTTAGACCCAACATAAAATTTACAGCTGAAGAAGGAGAGAAAGGCATACTCAATTTTTTAGATATCCAAACAATTCGGACAGACAACCATTTCCAATTTAAAATATACAGGAAACCCACTTTTACACCAACCACAATCAAAAGTGATTCTTTACATCCCATCTCACAAAAGAAATCTGCTTATTATAGTTTCATCAACAGAGCCTTTGAAATTCCGCTAACAGAAAGAGACAGAAAGAAGGAACTATCTTTCATTCGTCAGCAAGCTCTACATAACGGTTTCAGTTTGAAATTCATCAATAAAATCATTACTAAATGCAAATACCAACAACAAATTAAACTTAAACAGCATTCAGAAAAAAAAAAAGGATATGTCAAATTCACCTTTAATAACCCGAAGATTTACGAAATCACCAACTTATTCAAGAAACACAACACCAAAGTAGCCTTCTCAACCAACAACAACACGAAACATACGTTCTTTAGTCACAATAAAGCTAATAAACTTAAAGATGACGAATTCCAGGAATCTGGTATTTATAAGCTAACTTGTACTCAATGTAAAAAAACTTACGTGGGACAATCTGGAAGGAACTTCTTAATTAGATATCAAGAACATGTCAATGCTGAAAAATACAAAAGATTCTCTGCCATGGGATCCCATATGAGAGAGTCCAACCACAAATTCACCAATATTAGACAGGACCTTCAAATTATCTGTATGATAAATAAAGGAAATCTAATGAACAACCTTGAAAACATCCACATCGTTCTTGATAAATTAGAAAATGGTGAAGAGAATCTTAACGAAAACAACAAGCAAAAAAACATCTTATACGAGAACATTAGTAAATGGGTAGACATAAAACAGACAAGACGGACAAGAGATATAATCAAACACGACATCGCAGAAGCACAGCCCAATCTCCCTCCTTCCTCACATGATATTTTAGATGACGTCAAAACTCTACTTCCTTTCTCTCCAGAGCTTTGCATGAAATGTCAGACTGTGTCACATCGTTACTTCACCAGGTCGCGCTCAAAGACAAACCCTCTAGACAGCGCAGAATAAACATCTTTTCCAAACAAGAACGAGAGGCAAGATGTCCTGTTCTGATGACCTCCATTTTTTAACAAAGGAGTCTCCAAAGAACTTTTATTATTTGTGCTTATTGTCCTAATGTTTTTTCTTCTCAATCTTTCTTTATACAGCTGAAGAGGACCATTAAGTGCTCGAAACATGTCCTGTAAGTGCTAATTTATATTCAATTTTGCCTGAGGCAATAATAAAGTATCGATTAGGTGGTTATTTTACTAACTCCTTTTCTATATATATCGATACGGTCATGAAATGGACAACTTGTAATACAGATCACCATTCGACGAGTATTACTAATCAACTCCAGCATTACCTTCAAATGTCGATGAGAGAGTTTGGTAGAGCTAAGAGCGGGGAAACGATACTGAAGATGATCAATCACATTCAAGATAATCGCTGGGGTGCATAAGTATCGATAACGGAAAAAATAATACGCTTAATCACTCGTAATAATGGATGAATCTTGCTGTAACCAAAGGACTGTTCAATACAGGAATTTTCACGGGTCAGAAAAATCTGTTGTTACAGCGGGATTGTCGCTATACTGGACCTTGAATTCTCACTCTAGCGCAATTGTCAACATACCATATTTATTCAATTATAACTCAACTCACCAACTGTAAGCCGATCCCTGGGAAATCAGAAACAAACATTTAAAATAATAATTAATGAAGTGCACAAACGAATAAGCAATACATTTCCTGTCATTTAATTATTTAGTCAGTCATTGCCATAAGATAATTCACATTCACTGTCACCGTCTTTGTACAGAGCATTCAAGCACATTTGAGATCAAACACTTTTTAAATGCAAAATCAACAATTTTTCATGTAATGTTCAGAGACAATGCTAGAATTGTTAGCAGATTTTCTACAGCGATAGCATGCGTGAGATTGATTAGTATTTCTTTCTGTAGAAGAACGTCAACTGATTATCAACGACTCCTATAAATATGCCTCAATTGGAAGATAGATTTTTCTGTTACTGTGCAAGTGAATAACGATTCTTACCTCCAAATCAGGGAGCAGTTCCGGCCAGGTTATGTAAATGGCACTATATTATTTAATAGTTCCCATATCTGAGGATGATAAGTTACAAAGGGAAGGATGAGAGAGGTCGTATTGTTAGCTGGGGACTGTGATTTAAATACTGAGAAAAACTGTTTATTATGATTTCACATGCCATGTTTTACAGCTGTATTGAAATCAGACCCTGCTCAAAAACTGCTTGGTTCTGCCATTGCTTGTTCGTAACGACATGTTAGCTAAATAACATTTGAAGGTCCATATCTCAATTAAAACAAAGTCTCAACCTATTCAATACCAGATCACTTGATGTAATGGAAAGGACATACAAATTAGTGTGTCCTGTAAGAAAACATAAAACATTTTATTAAAAGCTAGTGAATATTCGCTCCGTAAGTATTTGATGATACAGTATTGAATAGGTTCTAACATTGTGTTGATGAAACTACCTGCTCGTCTTACTCTAGGCCCAGTAGGCGGAGTATGGCCGAGCTTTAATGAATTTTCTTGCGTTAACACCAAATGTGCTAGGAGAGATGCCCATATTGTACGACATGGAGTGTCAGGTTCGAACACGCTATCTGGGGATGTGGGGTTGGAATTCTACCACTAATCCTTGATAGTTGTTGCAATCCTTCCTGTTCCCCTGCTTACTGCTTTCGTCCAGTCAGAAGGTATCTTACTAACATTCCATGCTAATCTTATTACTCTATGAAGCCACTTCATCCTTGCTTTCCCACTATACTTCACCATTTCCGGTATAAATTCTTGCTTGCTTTATGATAACGGAGTTTATTTACCATCCTTTCCACTTCATTAAGCGTAATTTCACCAATATCATTGTCCTCCTCACCATGAGCTTGTTTGCTCGCGTCACCAGAAAGAGTTCCTTTTATGTTTTACATTGAGAATATTTTCAAAATATTCCTTCCACCTGTCCAATGATTCCTGGGACCTATTACAAGTTCACCTGATTTACCCAAACACTATTCATTGCCCTTTTCTCTCCCTTCCTAAGATTCTTTATAACTGTTCAGAAAGTTTTCCCTGCTGCTTGACCTAGCCTTTCCAGGTTATTACCAAAAACTTCTCCTTGAATTCAACAACTATTTGTTTTGCTCTCTTTTTCATCTACGTACAATTCCCTGTCTGCGTCAGTCGTTGTTTGAAGCCATTTCTGATAAGCCTTCTTTTTATGTTTACAAGCTGCTCTCACTTCATCATTCCACCAAGATGTTCACTTTTTCCGATCTTTACACACAGTTGTTCCTACTATAGCATCCCTGTATGCCACCCATTCTCTTTCTATATCCTGAACCTGCTCACAATCCACTGTTCAGAACTTCTCGCTGATGATATCCATGTACATCTGTCCAATTTCCTCATCCTGGAGATTGTCTACCCTTATTTGTGTGCAGACAGATACGATAGTGGTCTGTATCATCAAAAAATCTACGGAATGCTCAAACATTCCTAGCGGACTTTCCGAATTCGAAGTCGGTTTTTGATAAAGTCTGTTATGGATCTGGTGACCCTACCCTGTGAATTTTCAACTCTGGCACTATCCTATCCTTGCTATTGACAATGAGACAGTTCTCATCCTAATTCCTCCAACTGCCAAATCTACCCACATCATTCGCTCATTTATGTGCCTAACAGAAAGTATGTTGCTTGCAACAGCATTCCTGATGAACAGTCCTACCCCCCACTCTGGCCTTCCCTTTTTAACATTTGTTAAGGACATCATAATCTCTTGTCTCTCCTGTGTTCTTTCCCCTTAACCAAATATATTATTAACTCGTAACATATCCAGATGCATTATCCTCTTCGCTGACGCACCCAATTCTACTTTCTTTCTTCCATAAGCGCCATTAATACCGATAGCTCCCCACAAAATTCCATTCTGTTCGCCAAGTTGTTTCCAAGGAGTCCCTCGCCTGTCAAACTAAAGAGGATCTCAATTACGCCCATAATCTGGGCTCAGTAAATTCTGTGAAGGAGTGCACAATCTCGGTGAGAATCTCTCCTCTAAACGGGTTAAGGACCATGAACTAGGACATGATAACAGTAGCCTACACTATGATACGTAGGTATTCTGACTCTAAAGGTGCTCACAACAGTTCACAACACAGCAGAGAAATGTGATGGGAATGTGTCCAACTCTTTATCATAGGATAAGCAAAACACAATTTACACATAGACTTAAAACTTGGATCACGCCCAGAGTTCTGACAAATTCAAAGAGCTATCCGTACAAGAGTTCCGCAAGGACCATCAACACGTCGTTACGAATGGATCATAGCCGTCTTGATCTTCAGGGTGTCTCTCAGGGCCTGCAACAAAACACAGGAAAATGATGGCACTTGCACTAAATAAAGAGCATCACATTAAAGTATGTTTCCAAAATACCTGAAAGGTGGCTCTACATGGGTGAATGGATCATGGAAAACAGGTACACCAATCTCCATAGAAAATGTATGTCACATAACAAGAGCCATTACAGCACAATTCTACACCGTTCTACAAAGGCTAGAGGACAAAGATGGGAAAATCTCAAGGAAGAAATTACGCCCAGTCATCTTCCATGGTCACCTAGAAAGAGGGGTCCAGAAAAATGTAAACACTCTTTGATAGTTAATATGTTTGGAACAAAATGACATATCGTTGCGATTCTTGCGCGGTAGCGTAGTCCATTGTTTTCTCAACAAATTACGAAGGTCACATGAATGGCACGACAATCATGGCACACGTTTTCCAGCAGATGACAGTGTAGCAATGAATGAAGTAAGACGGTCGTTTGAACAATGCAGGGCCGTACTGAAGTGGTACTGGAAGTACGAAAACATGAAGAAGGTACAACAGCAATGGCACAATGGCCACCAACACATACAACAATTTATCGTATTCAGGATAAATGTGAAGCCGACGGTACTGTTCAGGATATACATAAGAAAAGATCTGGCCGACGAAAAACATTAACAAGTCCGGCTTCCTACGCTGCTGTGTTGCAACATTTTACTACGTCACCTAAAAAATCTGTTAATCAGGGTGCACGTGAAAGCAGGGTTAGCCGATCAACCGTACAACAAATTCTGAACACTGCAAAGTGGAAAGTGTACATTCCAAGATCGCTGCACACTATGAACGAGGACGACCCGCATCGAAGGATAGAGTACTGCGAGTGGTTTGAAAGCATGCTTTGCAAGGATGAATGGTTTGCAGGGATGGTTATCTGGTCCGACGAGGCACAATTCAAACTGAACGGTACTGTAAACCTCCACAACTGTGTGTACTGGGCTCCTGAAAATAGTCACGTTCACGTGGACATACTTGCCAACTTTTAGAAATCAAAAATAGGAAGATTTTTTACTTCTTGGATTTCATCACATAGGCTATAATATTGTGCCACGGTCTAGATGAAAAAGAACAGGATAAAAGGCATACACATCTATAGTGACGATGCGAACTGACCATTACATTTAAATTCTTAAACTAAGAAAACATAAAAATGGTTACACGAAAATGTGCCCAATCATTCTCCTTTACGACATGCATATGAATAATAATATTTATATCACACTGACGCACGCAACAGAATAGTTTCCTTTATTAGACTATTAAATGAACGGAAATTTAATTTTATAAGTATCTCTGAACTCTTGGAGATAACGTTTGTTATGTTTTTTGGCCATAATATGAAGAGAAAATGCTGGAAACTGTCACCGACACAACTCCCTGAAATACATTCTCCACAATTTTGAAGTAAGAATGAACACAAATGCACTGCAATACGCGAATCTACCAAATACAAAACAGAAATCTCATACATTAAATTTTTTTGCTAGTGGCTTTACATCCCACCGACACAGATAGGTCTTATGACGACGATGGGATAGGAAAGGCCTAAAAGTTAGAAGGAAGCGACCGTGGCCTTAAATCAGGTACAACCCCAGCATTTGCCTGGTGTGAAAATGGGAAACCACGGAAAACCATTTTCAGGGCTGCTGACAGTGGGATTCGAACCCACTATATCTTGGATGGAAGTTTTACCTACAACAAGATGGCGTTCCACCTCAATACCACAGAGATGTCAGAGCCTACTTGGATGAAAATCTACCTGGACGATGGATAGGTCTCCAGAAAAATACACCTCTTGACTTCTACCTATGGCCAACCTTAAAAAATGAACCTTATTGACAGAACGAGCTACAAGAAACCATCGAGGTGTCCTGTGGGGCTATCACATCGGTAACACTGACAGCCGCAGTTCGGTCAGCAGTTCAGCGGCATCGACGTTGTATGGTTGCTAATGGGGGTCACTTTGAACACATAAAATAACCTTCCCTCCCATGCAAGAATTGTAACGGTATGTGATTGTTTCATTAACAATGTCTGGCCCCCTCTGTATACAGTAGACCAGGGATTGGCAACATTTTATAGATGTGGGCCAAGCAAATCTCCAACTTATATTAAGATGTTGAATAAGAAGTTATAGTATGTTAATAATATTGTTAAAATTCAGTATTTTTGTGAAACAACACAATTTAATTAGAAGGAGAAAAAAAGGCTTTTATTCTTATTTATGAGAAAACAAACACAGTACATTCAATTTACAGTTATTATTGGCAAGCAACGCCAGGCAGAGTGCCGACCTTCTTAGCCTTGTGTCGGTAGATTTACAGGCACGTAAAAGAACTCCTCCGAAAACCGTAAAAGTTATTACATGTATTACATGTAAAACCGTAAAAGTAGTTAGTGGAACGTAAAAACCAACATCAGTATTATTAACATCAACTGAATGGATGTACATAAATATCGGCTAACCATAATAATTTTCCTAAAACGGAGAAAAAGAGACTTTCTTAGTGATGGAAAAAATACATTTTTGGAAGATAAAATTAACATTTTTCTTTTAATCTGAAAGAAGAAGTAGCTTTATTTTTAACACTGCCGATCTGCCAACTTTCAAAAGTAAAAAATCAGGAGGAATTTGTCAGCGAGTTGCGACGTATTACGACACATCACTGATGACAGAACCTGTACTAATTCATTATAATTCAATACATTAACAATTCCATTTGGCCTACATATATATATTTTTTCATTATTTATATGTGAATACTAAATACTGGACATTATTGTAGGAACATGAGATTTCTCATCCATCAACATGTTGAACACATTACGACACATCCGTAGCTGACTTGGCTCTCTTCAGAAACTCGGAACTAAATTTTTGCTCAAAGCACTTGCCTTGCTGAACTGATTTCAAGGTTAAAAGTTTCTCTGAAGTTTGTTCAGACAGCAAGGATCTGAACTGCGTTTTTGTCTTTGTGACTCTGCTAAAAATCCTTTCACATTCTGCTTAGAGTGTCTGTCATATTTAAGTAAAATGAAATGGCGTATGGCTTTTAGTACCTGGAGTGTCAAGGACATGTTCGCCTCGCCGGGTGCAACTCTTCTGATTTGACTCCCGTAGGTGACCTGCGCATCGTGATGAGGATGAAATGATGATGAAGACAACACATACACCATGCCAGAGAAATTAACCAACGATGGTTAAATTCCCAACCCTGCCGTGAATCGAACTCGGGACGCCTGTGACCAAAGGCCAGCATGCTAACCATTTAGCCATGGAGCCGGAACATATTTAAGTACACTATCAGCTGATTTCATCTGACCTACCAATGCCCACCGAACATCAATTCTTCCTTTTGCCAGGTCTGTTTCTTTGAGCTGAAAGTTACAGAACTGGGAGTGCAGAATATCAGTTTCTTTATCTAAATGTTCCGTTTCACTAGTTAGAATGTTTGGAAACTTGATAATGAAAAATCTAAGGTTAGAAAATTCTGCCTTACGTATAGCAGAAATATTTGCAACTTCTGCATTAATTAAAACTTCATCTTTGAATGGAAATTTGTGTACCATGTAGTCACATGATGAAGAGAAACACTTTTCCTCATACTTCAAAGTGTTCACGAAAACAAACGCAGATTTCCCTATCATCAGATCACCATCTCCTTTTGATTTGCTGGAGTATGATAATGTACATCAAGGAGAGGAGGAGCTTTTAATGTGTGGTTTCACAAACCTTATTACATGGAAATACTCTCATATTTAGGCCCGTATTGAAATTCGTTATGAAGTAATACAAATATTTATTTGTTTTCAACCTATTCAATACATAAAATGTTTTTATTGTTAGGATTTTATCCTTAACATAATACTACAGCTGGGACATGTTTTGCTCGTCTATCGAGCAACCTCAGGCATTATAATGTTACATGGTTAAGTTATAATCTTGATGTACTTACAATTAAATCATGCGAAACATTTTGTTGAATTGCAGTTATAATATACAATGTATAGATTGACAGTTTAATTGTGATTAAAATAACAGTGCCAAATTTAGAGTAGAAAGCTTGATTCATTAATACTCGTGTCTAAAACTCAATGATAACATGACACTATGAGATTCTGGCTAAAAAGTTTCATACATTTTATCTTTCATTCTAAATGGTGAGTGAACAACTGTGCGTACTATAACATATTAAAATAGAGTCTTGATTAAAATTATAATATTGTCTCAAACTTAAAACTTCTGAAGTTATTGTCTTTATATACGTGTTAATTTCACTGGTTTGGTACTTTAATCATCATGTGACTTTAACACATTACAGTCAATAATTAATATTGACGGTCGAATATGTCTATGTTGGTCGTTTTTCAAACCATAAACTTAAATTAACTAGTTGACATTGTAGGGTTAGGGTTACAAGCTGTTAGGTTTTTTAGGGGCTAAAGTCGAAAGGGACATTCAGCCACGTAAAACATATCTTTGGCTTGGTTCTAAAAGAGCCAATGTGAAAAAACCTGTTTTTGAGCTATGAGCATTTGAAGTTTTGCTTATAGTTTTCCAATTATTTTTTCAGCAACTAACTTTAAATAACTTTATACTTTCTTTGTGGAAGACACATTATTAAATGCTAATTTTTTTCTATCGTATTCTTTATTGGTAATCTAACATTGTTGGCAAGGGCTTATTTAATTAAATGTTAACTGTTCGTTTAGTACTTAACAAAGACACTGGCCCTTTTAACATGTTGCAAGCCAGGATAAAACACGCTTGTATCAATTAATATCTCAATTTCGATAAAAAATGACATTGGCCCTTTTAGAACCCAGCCACAGATATGCGTTGATGAGATTGCTTCTACTATGTTCATGTGTGCTGAGATGTTTAGCGGCGTTTACTGCAGCGCGGTGACCATTTGCTGCCGCACATCGAGGCATCCCGTCTCGCGATTGTTTATATATTATTTATGTAATCGCACAGGTACAACTACAACACTTGTGGGTAGTCACTAGTAATCTTATTATTTGACCAACCAAGCAATATTAAAGCAAAGAGAGGACACACAATGTTTCGACCCCAAAGCCCCGTCAACTTTGATAGAAGATTTATTGTGATCTAGTGAGAAAATAAAACCAAGTCGATTTTATCTTACGAAGAATAACATAAGCCTACCAGGGGTAGAAACAGTAATAGAATATACAGACATTGAATATCCTTGCTGTTCAATAGGTAACTACCCATGAAATAGTTCTAACACCACGACCGCAAGGCACTTTCGTCAGAAACCATGCACCAAACTTGTATTTCGAGATCGAACCATACACCCAAATACTCAACTAGCAGAGCAACACGAAGCAGTGCTGGGATTCCAGAGCATTATCCGTGGCAGGTACAGTTAAAGAGAGGAAATGTGAGGGGAAAATTAGAATAGGCACACTTTTCATAACAACAAAACTAACAGCAGAGTATAGTTTCATATTTCACAAAAGGTTGAATAAAACATCTTTACAACAAGAAGAAACACGCTTTGAATGGTCTTTGGTTAACATCCACCTATATACTTTTTACAATTTTATTTTGAATACGAGTGGTGAAAGTTTGTAGAAAAATAGATTCCTAAGAATCCTGACTAGAATTTGAATGGATCAGCCACTAAACGTTATCACAATTTTTTCATTAGTGTGCAAAATTTAAGCATAAGTTACGAGTAAGCAGGGCAACAGGAAATAGACCGCAAATCGCATGACATATGCACCTACCAACCTTACGAGTTCGCTTTGTATAGGAAAGAAGTGTTCCCTGCTTTGACTAGCGGCGTAACTGCAAGGTAAACACAACCAGTGCCTGCACCCCATATTAACACAATAAAAAAGGCTTATATAAAAATATAGCTTTCATCATTCAATCCTCTTATAGGCCACCATAAAAATGAAACCACCAGGTTTATTCGTAAAACTTTGACAAGAAAAATACAAATGAATTAACAATAAGAATCTTGACCAAAAAGGAGAATAATGTGAGATGGGCGAGGGAATAGGAAGGAAGAGTGGCTGCTAAACTTATCGTACATCCATGTGAGCTGCATTTGTTCCCTAGAAACACTTGTTCATCTTTCCAGTTCTTGTCCACACGTAATGTCAAGCAGGATGCAAGTCCAAGTTTATTTGTTTAGGAGCAAATTTCTCTTATAAAAGGAGAGAACACAATAAACCATGAAAAATGGCATAAAGTTTATACTACATGTGTTGCCTGAAGGGCAAATGAGTAAAGAATTCCAGTAGAACTTGTAAGGTAGAATAAATTTTGCTCACCCAGCCCAGCGTTGACACGTCAGATGTTCCAGTTTGACAGAAAGAGATAAGTACGTGCGGACGAGCCGCATCAAGGTCAATGCTCCCTCCACACAGTATTTCTCGCTGGATGCCGCGCCACGGCAGCAAACTGTTACCGCGCTGCAGTAAACACCGCTAAACATCTCAGCACACTAGGACATAGTAGAAGCAATCTCATCAACGCATATGTTTTACGTAGCTGAATGTCCCTTTCGACTGTAGCCCATAAAAAAACCTAACAACTTCTAACCCTACAATGTCAACTAGTTAATTTAAGTTTATGGTCTGAAAAACGACCAACATACACGTATTCGACTGTCAATATTAATTAATAACTGTAATGTGCTAAAGTCAGATAAAGATTAAAGTACCAAATCAGTGAAATTAACACGTATATAAAGACAAAAACTTCGGAAGTTTTAAGTTTGAGACAATATTATAATTTTAATCAAGACTCTATTTTAATATGTTATAGTACACTAGTGTCCAGAAGTTAAGCATAAGTTACGAGTAAGCAGGGCAACAGGAAATAGACTGCAAATCACACGACATATGCACCTACCAACCTTCGCATTCGCTCTGTATAGGAAAGGAGTGTTCCTTGCTTTGACTAGCGGCGTAACTGCAAGGTAAACACAGCCAGTGCCTGTGCCCCATATTCCCTCAGTCGTGTTTGCCCTGTTATAGTGTGCGGAGTATAGCCTTGTGGTGAATGTGACAACATAATTGCACGACAACACCATTTGGACTCTGTTTTGCAGGGTAGAATATTCGGCCGCCTGGAAGCAGACCAGACACAGACCGAAGTTGCCGTATCCTTGAATGTGCCTCAAATTGTCATTTCCAGGCTTTGGAGATGATTTCGAGACACAGGAGATGTTAGTCGTAGGCCAGGACCAGATTGACCAAGGGTAACTACCCCAGAGCAGGACCGATATCTGGCCTTAACCTCCCGACAAAATCGGAGTGCACCTGCAAGACAATTGTCGGCGGAGCATGCAGCCATCTCAGGGGTTACTGTTTCCCGGCAAACTGTGTACCGGAGGCTCAAAACAGCAGGGCTGTTTGCCCAACGTCCAGCGGTGTGCGTCCCGCTCACTCCAGCACTGTGAAGCCGTTAACTTCACCTTCAGAAGCAGACATTTATTGTTTCTTAATGGCCATATTGTCCGTATAACAAATGTGACCATCCATTCAATTACACTTGCAAGTTATAGTTACAGTTAAAACAGTTCACTGCATCTTAGGTGCCAGGTTCACACTTTCTTACAATTTTGTGTAAATGTAAAGAGCGTGTATTTTATACGGCTTTAAGTATAGACCCACTCATTGTGCAAAATGACCAAGTGATTTTTAGGAGAATTTTTCAAACGATGTCCATTGTTATCGAAGCCTACACTGCTTTGATTATTTCTTAAGCTGGATACTTCCAGCTTCCCAAAATGTTTTACGACTTGAAAAGTCTGGGCAATTGGGGAGGACTGGGAATCTTTCTTAGAACTGTCTTTGAACTTCACGTAACATGCTGTGCCGTATTACCCTTTAAGGCTAATTACAGCGGTAAGAAAAGAACAAAACACAGATAGACAGCTGACTGTACCAGATCAATTAGCAGAGCAAACTGTGCGCACCATAAAGCATATGTGATCATTCTGTACAATAGTATTGTTATTCTCAAATGAGTTTTTAATGCCTGAAGCTCAATTCCCTCTATTTGTAAATCTTCTGGAACTGGAACACCCACTTCATGAGGTGTTTGAAACAAGTGAACACATCTGCATACTCAGGAAGTTCAACAAATCACACTTCGTTGTCGTTCAAGCAGAATTCACTAAGTCAGAAATCTTACTTCTGAGTTATAGCTGTTTTAATGTTTCAAACAACTCCTAAAATCAGATTTGCATTATTAGTTAGTATTAACCTGTTTTTTGGTGTTGTTGCCACTATTACTTTGACTTACTTCCATAATTTCACTATTTTTACAAATCTGAAGTACCAAATTTAAAAGAAATTTAATAAACCATTATTTTCGTCATTATTACGTATTGAAAAATAGCTGATCACAAAGTTTATACAAGGGGTAATTTTAATACCACCTATTCAATACAAATTTATTATACTATAGTGTGGTTAAATACACATGGAAATTGTCAGAAATTTGTGATTAGTGACTTCTGCCGGGAAAGGAATGAACTTCTTCATAGGTTGTTATAAAGGCAAAAATAACAAGTACTGGCTCACAATAAATGTTTAGGTGCATGAAATTTTTATATTATTATGATTTAATATTTCTTTGAACTATTTCTAATAACTACACAGTATGATTCAGAGAACGAAAGTGTGACAATATAAAAAAATTTAAAACACTCATGTCAGTAAATCAGTAAACCTTTCTCACTGTTATGTGTCATGTTTTACTCATTATCATTAGCTTCACACTCACTTTCACTGTCCACACTTGGTTCTGGATTACGATCCCTCACTGCACCTGAATGGGGTGAGAAGCAGTACCATGCTTGAAATTTTATTGGAATAACTCCTTTATTGCAGAGTCTAATAAGATCCTTGTACTTTTGTTCTGATATAGGGAAAGGAGTTTTGGGTGACCTCGGCCAAAAATATTTATCTCAGAGTATCTTCCAGAATGACCATATCAATATTTGAGAATACCTGGTGCATCCTTTTCAAATCTAAAGCACTTTACTTTCAACCAGTTTACTTTATTTCCGTCACTTTCCTCAGTTTTGTTATACATACAAAGGGCACTAGGAAAGTTTTGCAATGTGAGTGAATGTTTTAGACTTTTTAAAAATAATTTACACCACACTCAATACACTTCTCCATACACCGAAACCAGTCATTGAACCAACTCTGCCACTTTTCTTCAGTTACATTTTCACACTCTTGATCCCATGCTGCCAGAATCTCCTCGTCGGATGCAAAATGCTGCTCTTTCAGCTTCATCTTCACTTCTGGGAAGAGTGCGAAGTCACATGGGGCAAGATCAGGACTGTATGGAGGGTGTTCAAGCACAGTCAACCCTGATCTGGCAAGAAAATCCCGTTACATTAGCACGATGTGCTGGAGCATTGTCATGATGCAAGAGCGAAGTGTTGAGCCGTGACCTTGGACGGAGCTGCTTGAGAGCCTGGATGACCTGAGGCAGACAACTCTCACTGTACCACTTCGCAGTAACTGTCCTTTGTGTTTCTAGCACAACCCTAGTCAGGTTGCCCCGTTTAGTGAAGAATGCAATCATGCTTTTCTTCACTGACCTTGACTTTCGCAGTCACACGAGTACCCTCACCTTCAAACAGCCAAACATGTTCCGGGATTTTGTTGAGACATTATTAGAACTGCTGTTGCCAGGAGGTATACATGACTCTGCTGGAATATTCATGTGGGTTGTTGTAGGCTTTCTAGACCTACCCATCTGGTCTATTTCACTACAATCTGCATCTGAATGTAGCTAATTAGGATCCTTGTCACTATCATCCATGCGAGGATAGCCACAGGGATCAGATTCACTATCCTGACAATGAAGATTGAAGAATTAGAAAAGCTGTTAAGTCTTTATGATTTAATTTTCAAAACTAAAACATTCTACACAAACTTACATCACTATTTTCATCAGCAGTCGATTCTGCTATGATGGTGTTTTATTGCCCTGTATTTCCTTTGAGCCAAGTCCATTCTCCTCAGTTGCACCCGGCTCTGCCTAAAATGTTAAAAGATTGCTAACGTAATAAATTTATTCCTCTACAGAATCCGATTTATTAATGAATGTGAACGAGAATGTAGTAAGTCCATGACCGCTCGAAGAATGGATCTACTGTAACTTACATCTATAAGAATAGCTTCAGATTCTGCATTTAGAGAGGTATCCTCAGGTTCTTGGTGTTTAGCATAATGTATTACAAGGTGACTTCTGCTTTCTAAAGATAAATTGCATATTTTATTGTTATAACAGCTGCATAATACAATGTGAATTCTACCGAACAAATCAAAGGAAGAACTTGCACCAAGCAGAAGTCACTAAGTGGACTAAGGAACTTCTGCCTGACTAGTAAACTGGAAAAATGCACTTAGTGAAAATAGCGAGTGCAGTTTGCAATGGAACGCTTCTCAATATGACTTTGTAAGTTCTACCTGCCGATAGAGCGTCATTTTGTTAGTATGGTTTTGCACCTAACTCAAAACTGCCAATTTCTGACCTAGTGACTTCTGCCTGAACGACGACGACTTTAAACTCTCTCTTGAACACATACGACTTCAACGAGAATATCATGGTTTTTATTTTTAAGTTCAATGGAAATACTCTTCTTATTCTTGACTTGTAATTTTAAAATTTCCTATTTGTTTTCAAATGCTTTCATATTTGCATACATTTTTCTCAATCACCTCCAGATTATTTCCAAGAGGATCCTACCCGAGTACCAGTGCGGTTTTCAAATATCCAGAGGCATAACAGACATGATCTTCTGTGCAAGATAAATGCGGGAAAATGCAGAAAGCAACAGACTCAACTAGTCCCGGGACCATCTATGTGGACAGAACTGAAACACTTTGGCTGTCCACAGTTTTGTAGATCTGATCAAGGCTCTTAATATTACGTCTGGGCAAGTCGTTCATCAAAATATTATCTTTGACCATTTCCTATCATCCATGGATTGAAACAAAGATGTGTGCTTACTCCAACACTCTTTACCTAGCTGTCATGCTATATGGAACATCTACAGATAACCAAGGTCTGACTAGACTTCACACTCCTTAATGTTCACTAAGATTACCTCAGTTACAGAATTGCAATATGATTTTTTCTCTTCACAGTTGTTTCTTCACGTCAACTGTTCTAAGTATTCTATAGGAGCACAATTACTTATTCAATTATATTGAATTGTATTATATTTATTTATATAATTACTTTCCCGCGACCGAGGAAAATTACTGGATCTTCAAGCTATCCTCCATTTTACTTTGGCGTTTGAAACCACAGTGCCTAATGTTGAATGTGTCGCGCTGATCACCGGGAGCTGGCAAGTTGCTTCAATGGATCTACTCGTCTTCAACTTCTGCACGATTATGGATCTTCGTATGTGTTCGATTGTGATGTGACTTTGTGCCTGACAGTGTTTAAAAACTGGCTCATTTAACCGTTCTCCGCTATTCGTAAACATTGTGGGACTTTGCCTAGCGCTGTGTGTGCCATGCTGCCGCTCAGAGAATTGCGCACTGTTTTCTTTTGAGTGACTTGCATTTTACTTCTTCTGAGTTTTACAGTGTCTACCCACGTTAATTTTTATATCGCTTCTTCTACAGATCCGGAGTGTACTTGATCTTTCATTTCCTTTTCCTATGCATTGTTTTTCATGTTTTAATCGGCTGATGATGACCTGGACTAGGGTCGAAACCGGTAGCATTTCTACTTATTATTAAATGGGAATGTAATTCACTACATTCCTTATTCTTTTGTATTGAAGAGATTGAATCTCTTTATCAATTATTTCAATTTTAACTGTAAAGCACACTATGTAAAGAGCTGGAATTAACACTAAATCCTGGGATACGCTTGCTGAGAATCGTACACTCTTTCTGCATCATTTATGGTGTTTGAAGAGGATAAAGGACAATCACGGAGGCTCCATCACGCTCAGCCTCGCCCTCCCCCAACCATTCCATGTGATTTGTGTGGACGTATGTTTCATGCCAGGATAGGGCTACTAAGTCATATGAAACATATTCGCAAAGCATTGTGAGTGTGAAAATGTAAACTGCTGAAGAATATGTTTACCCGGTATTCAGATATGAGTCACAGCCGACTTTCAACTACAAAAATATGCCAAGTCACATAACCACTCTCAAAAGTGAAAGTTCTTTTTTCTTTAATTTTTAATAGTACCTTTTCTTTTTGGCATGGGGTTGTGATGACCACAATGCCTAGTGCGCAACCACTGCAGTCAGCCTCCCGAGTATTGGCGGGTAAGCCAAAGATCTAGCTTACATGAGGAAATGCTTGTCAGGCACTGACCATCTTGTGCAAAACCAAACACTTGCGCACGATAGGCCCAGCAAGCCAGTGGTTAGTGTCTTTTTATTACTTTCAAACGTAAAAAGAGACTCGGATCGAAGTTATTACCTAGTGCGAGCAGATCTATCAGTATGACGGCCAACATGGTTCCGATGATAGACAGATTTCCAAGAAGAGAAAAGTATGAACTGGGACTATGAATATATTAACCCTAACAGGTAAAACCGAAGAACTCATGGATATGATGCAAACGAAAAACATATCTATATTGGTGTGGACTGGAAAAGGAGGCAAAAAATGGTGTGGGATTTTACTGACAAAAGATATGGATGCAGTGTCAGAAGTTTCCTATAAGAATGACACGACCATAAAATTATCTTTACAATTAGAGTTTACAAATTATGTGACTGTACAAGTGTACACCCCACAGACTGGATGCAGTGCTGATGATAAAGAAAAAATTCTTCAAGACTTAGATTATGTAATCGATGAAGAAAATGTTATCATTATTGGAGACCTAAATGTACAAGTTGGAGGAAACAGGCAAGGCTGTTCAGCCACATGGGTTCGGAAACAGAAATTCACAAGGTGAACAACTGATTGATCTTTGTTGAAGAAATGGCATGATTATCAAGAACACCTTCTTCAAAAAACTGGAGAGCTACAAACAAACAAGGTATAGCTGGGATGGCAAATATAAATCTTGGATCGATTATGTCATCACAAACAAAGGTGGGGGGAAATGGTTGACAGTGACCATAAATTGCTGATCATGGACTTGGACCATATGACAAATGAAACTCGGAAGAAAACAAAGAAACAAAAAATAAAGACATGCAAATTAGAAAAAGCTCAGTTCCAGGAAGAATAGAATACAACAAAACCTACCACAGGGGCAAACAACAACAGTAGAGGAAGAGTGGATTTCTTTATAAAGATGCATTTGTGGGAGAAGCTGAAGGGAACTCTGTGGGTTAACAGGTCGATGAAGAGAAACACTTTCTAACAGACTTAAAGAACATGCACTTTTCCTCAGACTTCAAAGTGTTCACTAAAACACAAAGTTCCCTATCATCAGATCACAATCATCCTTTTGATTTTCTGGAATATGATAATCTACATCAAGGAGAGAGGAGGAGCTTTTAATAACGTGTGGTTTCACAAACCTTGCCGTCACATTCTTCAATAGTTCCTCCAAAATTGACCTCAAGAAGTGGATGTGCGGCATACTTGACTGAAGAGCTACGTTTGGATTCTCAAAGACATCTATAAAACTTGAGAGAAAAAGGCAAACAGATCTATGTAAATTTGATGAAAGGAACATGAATAGTCGTTCTTCATATGACAATGCATGGCTTATAGTGTCATCAGTAGTTTCATTTAAAAAAAAGTGAAACTGATGACTGGGTTTTCCTTTTAACAGAGGAGAGTGAAATGTTATGACAATGCTTCACATTTTCAGACAAACAAGACACATCTGCACTCTACTGTTGATGCTTGTTGTTTAATGGGGCCTAACATCGAGGTCATCGGCCTCTAATGGTACAAAATGAGACGAAATGAAATGACAAATTAAAAACCCAAAATCCTCCACTGACCACAATTCAAAACGTGAGGACAAAGAATGAATGGATGGATATGAATTTAAAACGATCAGTGGAACCGACCCACAGTGCCTCACATGCACAGAAGCTGGTGTAAAAGAATAGTATTACTGACCAAGGGAGTGCTTCTATAGCACGATACTGAATCGATGATGCGTGTAGTTGAAAGGAGTCCAAAATTCAAGTCATCGGCCCCTACTTATCGCTAGAAAAGTAGAACCATGGTATTTGTCATGTTGCGGTACTAATCAAGAGTAGCGAGGACTCGCGGTATTCCACACATTATGGTACTACTCACAGGTAACGAAATTTGCACATTTATTACAGACCTACTGCGTTTCGCACATTGCAGCACCATTGACAAGCAACGCAAACCTATGGGGTTCATCATAGAAGTCTACTAACCGCAGGGACTCGTGGGTTCCGTCATCCCATGGTGTCGCTCATATAGTGCTACTAATCACAGGTACTGTAAAAGCCGTTGTTCTCTCGTTCGCTAGTAATCACAAACCTATTTGGTACCTAACATAGTGGTACTACGCACAAGTAAATGCGACCCATGGTGTTCCCTGTGTGGTGGTAGTAATCACAAGGAGTTACACGGTTCTAATATAACCATCCCTTGGTTGCCCCTTTTAGTAGTCTCTTACAACAGGCAGGGGATACCGTGGGTGTATTCTTTGCCTGTGTCCCCCACCCACAGGGGATAAATTACACTGACTTAGCTAATGTCATGGGATAGTCACCTAATAGCGGGTGGGGCCTCTTCTGGCCCTGCAAACAGCAGTGAGACGCTGTGGAAGTGAGTAGACAAGTCCCTGGTAGTCCTCTGGACACAGCTGACACCAAATCGTTTGCAGAACGGCTGCCAATGCTGGTCTGTTCGTGGGTGCAGGATCCATGGCACGGAGCCTGCGTTCCAGAACATCCCAGATATGTTCGATAGGGTTCATATCGAGGCTCCTGGGTGGCTATGGCAGTCGTTGGACCTCTGCTGCATGTTCCTGGAACCATTCCTGGGCGACTTGGGAGCGATGTGGCGGCGCGTCATCATCTTGAAACACTGCAGAACCGTCTGGGCGCTGGAAGGCCAAAAATGAGTGGAGATGGTCTCCAAGCAGCTCAACATACCGCGTACTATTCAAAGTCTCTTCCAGAACAACTAGGGGGCCCATTCCATACCAGGAAAATGCACCCCAGACCATAACAGAGACACCAGCGCCCTGGACCACACCTTCGAGGCAGGCGGGAGCCATCGCTTCATGTGGTCTGCGCCATACATGGTGCCTCCCATCGGCATGGTGTAGTTGAAATTGTGATTCATCCGACCATATCACGTTACACCAATGTTCCGGTGTCCATCCCTGGGGACTGGCGACAAATGCGCGTCGTTGTGCCCGATGACGTTGGGTTAACAGTGGCACCTGTGTGCGGCGCCGGCTCCCATACCCCATAGAACCCATGTTCCTACAGATTGTCCACTGGGAGATGTGTCTAGCACGGCCTGTGTTGAACTGAGCCATGATTTGTTGCGCGGTTACCTGTCTGTCACTATTGACAATCCGTCTCGGATGTCGCCGGTCACGGTCATCGTGGGTGCTGGACGGCCGGTCGTTCGTCTGTTGTGGACGGTGACACCCACATTCAACCATTCACAACACACCCTGGACACGGTTGATCGTGTGAAGCTGAATTCCCGCACCACTTCTGAAATCGCATTCCCATCCGTCGGGCATCGACCACCATACCCCGTTCGAACGGTGTCAGCTCACGACGACGTTCCATGTTACACCTGTCACATGCACAGCCACTGTTCACACGGTCTCCTATACAACTGCCGCTGGCACAGGGGGTGTGTGGTGCGCAGACAACACACCTGCACATCAGTGCTCCACTATCCCATGACATTTGCTCAGTCAGTGTACATTTAAATTCATAACTCATGTCCTATATGCCTTTCTCCCATCATATTTAACACTTTCGAAAATTTTGTAAGTTTCACGAGCTGCGAAATTTGAGTGTCGCTAGTGTTATCAAACACATTGCATTCTATGCTCCGATAGAGACAAAATAGAACATCGTTAAGATTAAGTTACAGAATAAATTCCATAAGTATTTAAACATAAATGTTCATACATTTTTAAATATCTGAGTGTTATAATATAGAGCAAAACATGTCATTCCCTTTTAATTACTCAAAATTAGTTCCAGCAGACTGTCGAACCTAACAGAAGAATAAAATAAAAATAGCTTCTGACAATGGATACAACAGAAAGTCTTGATAAAATTATTTACAAAATACGAAAAACAACCTACTCACTGCAGTGAAAAATCATTTAAAGAAAAAGAGAGGTTTGGCCAGTTTTTCCTTCAACAATAGCAAGCTACATCAGATCACAAATCTACTTAGAAGACAAGATCTTAATATTGCATTTAGAACAGGCAATAGCTTCACAATTGAACTGCACCCCCACCCCAAACATACGTGAAAGTCCCACCTATGGAATCCACAGAGGCGCAATAAAAAAATCAATTCAAGTAAGAGGACTGCGATTGAGAAAGCCTGCAAGAAACAGGCCTTGAACAGGAGACTTGTCCCTTAAATTAAACCTTCAAAGGACTGATGCTACTTGTGAATGAAAGCTGAGAAGTACTCGAAATCATAATTTATTCAAACAAAACATCAAGGGGAAAAAGAAGGAAAAATATTTAACATGAAATTAACCAGGTCAAGGAAGAAAATTAAGGTTTTATACATACATGCAAATTCAAATGGGCACAACTGCCGCCGACAATCAAGGGAAATGGGCAAGTACATTCCGTAACTGATTATGCCAGGAGGTTTACACAGGCAAACTGCCAACTTTTAGAAACTAAAAATAGGAAGATTTTTTAAATTCTTGGATTTCATCATATATATTCCACCACAGTCTAGGTTAAACAAGGTCAGGATAAAAGGCATATATATCTACAGTTACAATGCGAATTGACCATTAAATTTAAAATCTTAAACTAAGAAAACATCAAAATAGTTACAAGAAAATGTGCCTATTCATTCTCATTTATGACACTTACATACAAATAACAACATTTATGTCATACCGACGCACGCAACAAAATGCATAATACCGCATTTTCTCGCGTAATTAACGCACTTTTTTGACAAGAAATACAGGCGAAAATTTTGGATGCTTAAATTATTCAAGGAATTCAGATATTTACAAATTATTTGCAATTCATTTACATTTAAAAGATACATCAAATATAAACCCAATTGGTTCAACTCATTTGCGGTTATCGTCATTTGGCATAAAATTCCGATGTGAGATTTTTTCTGAAAATTCAAGTAGGGTACATCAAGTAAGTTAGACACGTGGGTTTGAAGTAGTGACACTGGAAAATATTCTTCCCATTACGAGCTGACAATACGACCTGAAGTGAAATAAACACGAACTTAAAAGTATAATTCATGTAATATCATAACAATAACATACCGGCAAAAAAAAGAAAACTGTTCAACACGAGAAGGAGGGAGCCTGCTACATTACCTCAAACTGTTCGTATTCAATCTTGTACGAGTGACGTGTCCATCCACCCTTTTTCTTGAATACGAAGGGGGATCACTTGCTTTAGGCATTGTTTTTCGTTTTAGAATACGCTTTCTGCCATCGGCTGATACATTGTACGTTCCTTTCTTATCGACTTTGTGGCAATTTCTATAAGGCAGATCAAATATACCTTCACTTTACACTTCTCAATCACAAAGCGATGAAAATGTTTGAAATCATTCGTCATTTTTTGGCATAGTGTTGTTCTTTGTCGAAGAGAAAGTTCATTTCTCTTCAAAAAATTAATCAAGCCTTGGCTAACCTTCAAATCCGAGACACTGATTCCATGTGCAGTGGCTATTTCTCATTCTTATTTCGTGAGAAATAGCTTATCCAACGTTGCGTAACAAAATCATATATTCAACCAGATCCTCCTCTACTTGCGGAAACTTACCGCTTTTTGGTCTGTGAAATGCTTCGCGAGACTTGTTGGCCGCTTAAAGTGCACTTCTGTTACCGCGGTAGCGCACGTTTCATTTGAACACTGAATACTTGCTGCCCGCTGCTCTATTCCCGCATATTTCGGCGTAGCCGATCAACGTGAGTTTGTATGATGCAGTATCACTCGAATACTGTGGACTGACGAACAATTTTGAGATCACAGAATGTCCTGTACCCGAAACACTCGTAAAACTAGTGCAGTGGGATTTCCTGCCGGCTAATAACAGCACGTTGCACTGTGTTTGGATTGCCCACTTTCGCAATAGGAACCCTGCTACTTGAGTAGTTGACATCTTTATTTCGAAACCCATATGGAGCTGCGTGATGGATGTTCGAAGTTGTGGGTGCGTCAAATACGTGAACATTTCTTTTTCTCCACTTTGGACCCAAAAATATTGGGATGCATAAATTTTGCAAGGGCGTTAATTGCGCGAGAAAATATGGTAGTTTCGTTCATCGGACGGTAAAATGAACGGAAATTTATAGGTACCTCTGAATATTTGGAGAAAACATTTGTTATATTTTTTGGCATATATTTTTTATGTCGACATAAGCCCATTAAAAACATTCAACTCATTAAAATTATGGACTTAAATATGTGAAACTACCACTTACAAAACAATTCAATATGTCCCATACATTATTAACATACGAGTTTGACAAGAGGGGGGAAAAGCATAAAAATGTAAGAAAAAACACGTGGCCCTATAACTCCGACGAAACTATGCACAGAAATAATGTTAACAGTGCGCGAATAACACAATAACAAACTCATTCTTTCGCTAGCTGCCTCTGTGGATCCGTGGTAGAGTGTCGGCCTCCGGATCCCAAGAAAGCGCGTTCAAACCCGGCAGAGGTAGTCGGATTTTTTGAAAGGCGGAAATAAGTCCATTCGATACTCCATGTCGTACGATGTCGGCATGTAAAAGATCTCTGGTGACACATTTGGTGTTTACCCGACAAAATTCATTAAATCTCAGCCATAGATGCCCAAGAGAGATTTGGTTTACTCTGTCTGCCATCTAGTGGGCCTAGAGTAAAACGGAATGTTGAAATTGACGAGCAGACAGCCAGATGGCGTCAAATCGAAATGTCTGCACACGGTAGCTGAGGCCATACAATTATTATTATTATTATTCTTTCGCCAAGATTAACTGAGTCGCTAGCGCGCACTAGCCTCTCTTGCTTGCTGGACGATTACCGCCTGGTGAGCGGGAAACAGGATGCACGAAGGTGATGGACGAAACGCTCACAAAATAAAACATCAAATAAATACGCTTCAAAATGAGGTTTCGTAAATTACACAAGCACATAAGGATATATTGCACTTTCAAATCGGAGTGTTTAGCTCTAAAATGCGTGTTCAGTTTGCAGTATTGCACCCCGCATTTCTTAAGCTTCTGTATTTCTTAAGCTTCTATGTTTTGCAATTTTTTTTACAAATGTTGAAATACTGGCACAATGTGTCAGCCATCTCGCAATACAAAGCATAACAACCATACTCTAAATTACTGTAAGAAACAATACATTATTAATCAAATACAAAAACTACAAAGTACATAACTGTACGCTACATGTTAAGTAAAATAACTAACTGCATAAATAGTTGTGATGTGTGGACTGACCAAAAAGCATTTCTTACAGAACTGGGGACAACGACGCTCACTACGATTTTACTCAAACTTAGCAACTCTGAAGCACATTGTAGACACCACAGTAGATTGTAGATGCTCCAGAAGAATCATCATCATTTTCATTTCCCCTCATCCAGCTCCTGTCTCTCCTTTCACCACTCCTCTTCATTAACTGTATTCCAGTCCAGACTTCTTTGTCTTATGCTGTTGTTGACAGAGTCCACCCATCTTGCTCTGGGCCTCTATCTTAGCCTCCATCACTATTTCGTTTGTGACCTCAACATTTCTTACTCTGTCCCTCCTTCAACTGGCCTGAATTTTACTCTCATTCTTGCTGACAAAGTCCAAGTCTCTGATGCGTACGTTATAGCACATCTTGTTCATTTCACAGGAACTTCTCTGTTCCACACCAGGTTCCTTATTAGTTTTAATATTTTCTCAACTTGATCTTCTCTTCCCAGAACTTCATTTTTTCTGACCTGGCCGCTCTCTCTTCATCTGTAATGGTGTACTGTTTTCGTTTGACTGTTTTTACTTTTAGTCTTGTATGGTTCATGTTTGTGGGTTACTGTAGTCACGTCCTAGTTCGTGAACCATGGGCAACGGCTCAGTGGCCTAGTAAGTGGTCCTGAGAGTCGGGATACCAGTTGCTATGGAATGGGAGTGGGCATCTCGGACATATTCTGAGTCGTGGCCCTCCTTGTGCTCAGGCGGCTAGGACTATACAATTCACCGGTGGTCCATAACCCGTTAGAGGAGAGATCCTCACTTGGACTATGTGCAAGTAGGGCAGCATCCTGCTTCATGAATTTACCGAGCTCAGAACACTTTAAGCAAGCCTCGGACTTATGGGAGTAATGGAGTCCCACTCCCATTTGACAGGCGAGGGACTCCTCTGAAACAACTTGGCGAACGAAATGGAATTCGATGGGGAGCTATCTGTATTAATGGGGCTTATGGAAGAAAGAAGGTAGAACTGGCTGAGTCAGCAAAGAGGATGCATCTGGATGTGCTAGGAGTAAGTGATATTCGGGTAAGGGGAGACAATGAGGAAGAGGTGGGAGATTATAAAGTGTACTTGACGGATGTTAGAAAGGGAAGGGCAGAGTCTGGGGTAGGGCTCTTTATCAGGAATACCATTGCACGCAACATAGTTTCTGTTAGGCACGTAAGTGAGCGAATGATGTGGGTAGATTTGTCAGTGGGAGGAATTAGGACAAGAATTGTGTCCGTGTATTCACCATGTGACGGTGCAGATGAGGATGAAGTTGACAAGTTTTATGAAGCATTGAGTGACATCGTGGTCAGGGTCAACAGCAAGGATAGAATAGTGCTAATGGGCGATTTCAATGCGAGAGTTGGGAATAGAACTGAAGGATACGAAAGGGTGATTGGTAAATGTGGGGAAGATATGGAAGCTAATGGGAATGGAAAGCGTTTGCTGGACTTCTGTGCTAGTATGGGTTTAGCTGTTACGAATACATTCTTCAAGCATAAGGCTATTCACCGCTACACATGGGAGGCTAGGGGTACCAGATGCATAATAGACTATATCTTAACAGACTTTGAATTCAGGAAATCTGTTAGGAACGTACGAGTTTTCCGGGGATTTTTCGATGATACAGACCACTATCTGATCTGTAGTGAACTAAGTATCTCTAGGCCTAGGGTAGAGAAAGTGAAATCTGTCTGCAAACGAATAAGGGTAGAAAATCTCCAGGACGAGGAAATTAGACAGAAGTACATGGATATGATTAGTGAGAAGTTTCGAACAGTAGACAGTAAGCAGGTTCAGGATATAGAAAGTGAATGGGTGGCATACAGGGATGCTGTAGTAGAAACAGCAAGGGAATGCCTAGGAACAACTGTGTGTAAAGATGAGAAAAGGCGAACATCTTGGTGGAATGATGAAGTGAGAGCAGCTTGTAAACATAAAAAGAAGGCTTATCAGAAATGGCTCCAAACAAGGGCCGAGGCAGACAGGGATTGGTACGTAGATGAAAGAAACAGAGCGAAACAAATAGTTGTTGAATTCAAAAAGAAGTCATGGGAAGATTTTGGTAATAACCTGGAAAGGCTAGGTCAAGCAGCAGGGAAACCTTTCTGGACAGTAATAAAGAATCTTAGGAAGGGAGGGAAAAAGGAAATGAACAGTGTTTTGAGTAAGTCAGGTGAACTCATAATAGATCCCAGGGAATCACTGGAGAGGTGGAGGGAATATTTTGAACATCTTCTCAGTGTAAAAGGAAATCATCCTGGTGGTGTTGCAAACAGCCAAGCTCATGGGTAGGAGGAAAATGAGTTTGGTGAAATTATGCTTGAGGAAATGGAAAGGATAGTAAATAAACTCCATTGTCATAAGGCAGCAGGAATAGATGAAATTAGACCTGAAATGGTGAAGCATAGTGGGAAGGCAGGGATGAAATGGCTTCATAGAGTAGTAAAATTAGCGTGGAGTGTTGGTAAGGTACCTTCAGATTGGACAAAAGCAGTAATTGCACCTATCTATAAGCAAGGGAACAGGAAGGATTGCAACAACTATCGAGGTATCTCACTGATTAGTATACCAGGCAAAGTATTCACTGGCATCTTGGAAGGGAGGGTGCGATCAGTTGTTGAGAGGAAGTTGGATGAAAACCAGTGTGGTTTCAGACCACGGAGAGGCTGTCAGGATCAGATTTTCAGTATGCGCCAGGTAATTGAAAAATGCTACGAGAGGAATAGGCAGTTGTGTTTATGTTTCGTAGATCTAGAGAAAGCATATGACAGGGTACCGAGGGAAAAGATGTTCGCTATACTGGGGGACTATGGAATTAAAGGTAGATTATTAAAATCAATCAAAGGCATTTATGTTGACAATTGGGCTTCAGTGAGAATTGATGGTAGAATGAGTTCTTGGTTCAGGGTACCTACAGGGGTTAGACAAGGCTGCAATCTTTCACCTTTGCTGTTCGTAGTTTACATGGATCATCTGCTGAAAGGTATAAAATGGCAGGGAGGGATTCAGTTAGGTGGAAATGTAGTAAGCAGTTTGGCCTATGCTGACGACTTGGTCTTAATGGCAGACTGTGCCGAAAGGCTGCAGTCTAATATCTTGGAACTTGAAAATAGGTGCAATGAGTATGGTATGAAAATTAGCCGTTCGAAGACTAAATTGATGTCAGTAGGTAAGAAATTCAACAGAATTGAATGTCAGATGGGTGATACAAAGCTAGAACAGGTCAATAATTTCAAGTATTTAGGTTGTGTGTTCTCCCAGGATGGTAATATAGTAAGTGAGATTGAATCAAGGTGTAGTAAAGCTAATGCAGTGAGCTCGCAGCTGCGATCAACAGTATTCTGTAAGAAGGAAGTCAGCTCCCAGACTAAGCTATCTTTACATCGGTCTGTTTTCAGACCAACTTTGCTTTACGGGAGCGAAAGCTGGGTGGACTCAGGATACCTTATTCATAAGTTAGAAGTAACAGACATGAAAGTAGCAAGAATGATTGCTGGTACAAACAGGTGGGAACAATGGCAGGAAGGTACTCGGAATGAGGAGATAAAGGCTAATTTAGGAATGAACTCGATGGATGAAGCTGTACGCATAAACCAGCTTCGGTGGTGGGGTCATGTGAGGCGAATGGAGGAGGATAGGTTACCTAAGAGAATAATGGACTCTGTTATGGAGGGTAAGAGAAGTAGAGGAAGACCAAGACGACGATGGTTAGACTCAGTTTCTAACGATTTAAAGATAAGAGGTATAGAACTAAATGAGGCCACAACACTAGTTGCAAATCGAGGATTGTGGCGACGTTTAGTAAATTCTCAGAGGCTTGCAGACTGAACGCTGAAAGGCATAACAGTCTACAATGATAATGTATGTATGTATGTTGTATCTCTACTTCTCAGAATCCTCTTCTCTCTCCAATTTGTTTCATTGTTATATCCAGTTCTTCTAAATCATTCTGGACCTCAATGAACCAGTTGTTCTTGGTTTTACTTTTCCAAAAGAAATTCAATAATTGTTTCAGTAGTCTGGTCTCTGGTAGTCTTACTATGTGGCTGGTATCCACAATTGATTCATTTTCCTGATAGACTATTTCATTAGGCAGCAGTCTCCATTGTCCATTTACTTGATGTTTTTTATTGATGATTGTCCTGATGATCCTTCTGTCTATTTTTTGAATTTTATCCGTTGTTGCTTTGGTATTCAACTTAAACAGAGTTTCACTTGCGTAAGTTGCTTCAGGTTTAACTACTGAACCATAATGTTTGAATTTGGCATTTATCGAGAGAGATTTCTTCTTATATGTTGACCATGTGACTCGTGCTTGTCTCAGTTTTGTTGTTCTGTATTCTATTGAGGCTTTCTCATTTAGGTTCCAAATTATAATTTCCCCAAGATACCTGAACTTTTTTACAACCTTAATTTGTTTGTTATCGTTTATTTGAATGACGAGTGTCCACCACAAAGGTTGGCGTAATTTCTGTCTTTTCAAATGAAATTTGTAATCCTACTTTTCCTGCAATGTTTTCTTGTTGTTCAATTTGGACTTTAGCCTCTTCCACATTATTTTCCAGTAGTGCAAATGCACTTTTATATTTCTACCAATCTTGATGTTCGGTTGGCATTTCTTTCTCCATTCTCGCATGACCTCCAGTACACAATTAAACAAAACAGGTGAGAGACCATCCCCCTACTGAAGTCCAGTTTTGATTGTAAATGGCTCTGACAATTCTCCTCTAAATTTAACTTTTGCTTTAGTATTCTTAATCGTCATTCCAATAAAGTTGATCAGTTTTCTGTGAACACCAAATTCTTGAAGGGTATTCAGTAATGACTCTCAATGAATACTGTCATAAGCTTTTTTGAAGTCAACAAAAGTGATGACTAGGTTCTTACTTCCAGCTCTTTGTTGCTTCATAATCCACTTAAGACTAATGATTTGATCTGGACAACTTCTGCCTGGCCGAAATCCTCGTTGGTATTCTCCAAGTTCTTGGTCCAGTTGTTCCTGTATTTTTGGGTGAATAATTTTGGAAAAGATCATATATGTGACATCAACAAGGGATATCCCTCTATACCTAATGAGCTTATATATATTTTTTTAAATTTCCCCAGTTGTAGGCCTACATCTATCCCCAATCAGGAAAACTTTATTTTTCTTTACACTAACCATACAAGTGATGATTTACCATTGCCAATGAATCTCGTAAAACATCTAAACAAATTTCTTTTAGATATGAAACAGGAATACCTAAACAAAGGAAGAAAATCACTGAAAATTTTGTGACAGATCGTCGTGCACTAAAGAGTAACCCAATCACTTCCCAGCAACTGGCGGGTATGTGATAACTTTTCTTCAAAGTACTTAAAACAGGGTTCGTAGTGTCTTTTCTTTTCAGAATCAACTTCTTTGGCCTGTGAACTGTTACTCTCAAACCTTATTGTTGGATCAATAACAACGCTGATGTTTCTCTTCCTGCCAATTGCGACAATGTCTGCACGTTTACTGGATCCATCGCGAGAGATACAGTGCTCTTCTTCAAAGACTTCGAATCTGCGAGATTTTTTTAGAAGTTCTGCAATACTGCTCCTGACCGTATTCTTCTTCATAAGATAATAATGTAATATTATTTGCTTTACGTCCCACTAATTACTTTTACAATTTTTGGAGACGCCGAGGTGCCGGAATTCAGTCCCGCAGGAGTTCTTTTACATGCCAGTAAATCTACCGACACAAGATTGACATATATGAGCACCTTCAAATACCATCGGACTAAGCCAGGATCGAACCTGCCAAGTTGGGGTCAGAAGGCAAGTACCTCACCCGTCTGAGCCACTGAGCCCGGGGTTCTTCTTAAGAGGCCCTCTTCGAGAGGAGGTTGGTGATCCACATAACTAGCTCTGATCTTGACAGCGCAGAATGGAATGCCACTTCTGAAGTACAGGTCTTTCAACCATGAATTTCTTCTTCTCCCAACATCTCTTCGCCTGTATCTTTCCTTCGATAATACCTCTCACCTCTCATGATATGTCGTAGGAATTGTGTTTTCCTCTGTTTTATGGTGAGCAGTAGCTCTTTTTGCTTTTTCATCCGACTAAGGACCTCGACATTTGAGATTTTCATTAACCACGAAATCCGCAAGAGACGGCGATACACGTACATTTCAAAGGCATCAATATGTTTCTCTATGATTGGATTCAGAGTCCAGCTTTCACATCCATATAGAAGAACAGAAAATATATAGCAGCATATCATACGAATTCGTAGCTGGAGACTGAGATCTGACCTCACAAAGCATTTCTTCATGGTAATGAATTGTTTCCTGGCCTGCTCAATTCTAGATATTATCTCCCATTTCGAGTTACACTGGTCATCCAAGATGGTACCCAGATATTTGAGAGAAGACACTTGCTCAACTATTTTATCTTTTATTGTGAGATTTGTCCGAATTCTCTTTTTAGAGAACACCGTCAGTTTCGACTTTGAGGGGTAATCCAAACTCTTCACTGTGCTGAATTAAGGAGTTTAGCATGCACTGAAGGGCAGGCATGTCGTCAGCTATGACAACAGTATCATCTACATATCTGATGTTGTTGATGATTTTCCCGTTAATTTTGATCCCACCATAGTCTGCCAATTTTTCTTCAAAGATTGCCTCTGAGTAAATGTTAAACAACAGAGGTGACAGTACACAACCCTGGCGGACGCCCTTGCTGATCAAAGCTGTTTCTGAAGTTCCTTGATAAGTTTTGACATCTGCAAACTGATTCCAGTATAGGTTACTGATCATAAGTAGGTCACTGGAGTCAATACCTGTTGATCTCAGAATCTATATCAGCTTATTGTGCCTGACACAGTCAAAAGCTTTCTTATAGTCTATAAAACAGGCATAGACATCAACATTCATATCCCTGCACCTCTGTAACAACACATTTAATGAAAAGAGTGCCTCACGTGCACCAACGGCTTTCGGTAACCGAACTGATTCTGATCCATGTGGGATTCACATTTCTTGTATATTCTAGTGTGAATGCTTTGCAAGAATATTTTGAGCATGAGACATCAAACTTATACGATAATCATTGCACTGAGACGAGTTAGGCTTCTTCGGTAGTGGTATGAAGGTTGATTTCAGCCAGTCTGACGGTATTTCACCTGAGACATATATATATATATATTTTTTTTTGCTAGGGGCTTTACGTCGCACCGACACAGATAGGTCTTATGGCGACGATGAGACATATATTTGATTGAATAATGATGTTAAGATATTGAGGCCGGTAGATTCCTGTTCGGTTATTACTTTGAGAACTTCAGCGTAAACACCGCCTGGTTGAGTTGTTTTACCATTCTTTTGAAGTTTTACGGCATGTACAACTTCACTTTTTGTTATTTAAGGGCTATTTTCATTTATTCTCTCACCAAGTGAAGGAGGATCATTTCTGTCATCTTTGAAGAGATTATCTATATATTCCTTCCATCGTTTGAGTTTCCCTTCCACACCCAAGATGATTTCATTATTGGCATCTTTCGGAATTTGACCATATTGTCTCCGTTGCGAACCATCAAGTTCTTTCACTTTCTTATGCAGTTAAAATAGTCGTGCTTCTCTTGAAGGATCTCAATTTCTTTACACCTGTCTGACATCCATAACTGTCGGGTTTCTCTGCACTTTCTGCGTACAGCTATGTTTAGGGTTTTGTATTGAATGTGATCTGTAGTTTTGTGTTTTCTCCTTTCATCCATAAGTTCTAGAATTTCAACTGTCATCCAGCTCTGTCTTTTGATGTTGTTGTAGTGTCCAATTTCAGTTTCCTGGATTTCAATCACACTATCTTTAATGGAGTTCCATGTGGATGACTCAGTATTTCTTATTAATTCCATCTTCTTTTCCAGTGCAGTTCCAACATTAGTTCTTACTTTGGGATCCAATCGTTTCCTAATATCTATATGCTTAGATGGTTTAACATTTCTTTTAATTTTTCTGAAACGTAGCATTTTAAAGTGCATTACAACTGGATTGTAGTCACTATTTACATCAGCACCGGGATACGTCTTCACGGATGTCACATATTTCTTTAGTTGTTGCTTTACCAAAATGAAATCAATTTGATTTCTTACGATCTTTTCATCGTTATCGGCAGGTGATATCCTTGTGTAAAGCTGCCGAGGAGGAAGTTTGAAGAATGTGTTAGAGATAAACAGATTGTGCTTCATACAGAACTGAACAAGTCTGTCTCCTCTTATGTTACGTTCACCAAGACCATGCGCACCTACAGTATTGTCTTTTGAGTCAAAATCACCCATGACCAATGTTATTTCTCCATTCTTAGTTATTTTCATAGCTTCTTCTACGGTGTCATAGAATGCTTCTACTTCATCATTATTTTTATCGGCAGTTGGTGCATGGACCTGAATAACGATCATGATCCGGTGTGATGTTTGTAACATCAGCAACATTACTCTATCACTAAGTGGTATAAAATCTAGAAATGAATTTGTGATCATTGATGAAATAAGCACAGCAACTCCATATCTGTGATTGGTGTCGGTTCCTCCCAAAAAGTACATATATCCTTCCTTCGTGTTCTGAATTCCTGATCCAGTCTCTTACCTCACTCAATCAAGGATGTCTACTATCAATCTGCATCTTTCTGCTTCCACATTTGCTAGTTTTCCACTCGTATACAAACTGCGTACGTTCCAAGTAGCAACTTAGAATTTGTCATATATTTTGATTCTCCTAGCACTGTCAAGTACACAATCTTTTACAACCATGTTTGGAGCATTCTCCCCTAGAGATCCGATTGGGGGAAGAGAAACTCCAAATGCTAATTTCCGAGCCATGTTATGTTAATTTATAGGGATGTCCTTCAGGATCTTTAATGCAGTGGTTTCCCATTGCCTTCTGCATTCTACTGCTGTTGACCAACATTTGGTTCTTTTGCCTTTAGGCACAATTTCTTGCCCCTTGTGAGGAACGCAATGGGAAACTACCTCACTCCTCATTTCCCTAGTACACCTCTTCAGTGATGCCTAGGCCATCTATGACAGCTGGACAGGTGGAGCTGTTGAGGATCCAACCAGCCTTCAGGTTGATGACTGAACATACATCTTGCCCCTTGGACAATAGAGTGCCCAGACCTACACCTCCTCATCCACTCTCAAGGAGACTGTTGGCATTTGGTGTAGGGGATCTCCTTATACCGGGAGATATTCGGTCCCCTTTTAGTCGCCTTTTATGACAGGCAGAGGTTACCGTGGGTGAATTCTAACCCGCAGACCACAACTTTCAAAAATGAACTGTAGAGTAGACACTATCAATAAAATATTCTAGAATATGTATTTTGATTAGTAGTATCACTTTATAAGAGATGACAATTTAAGTTCCTTTAAGTTATGTTTAATACTGGTTACAAGAGATGGAGCTATATATTTTGGGGATTTACCAGGGAGCCAAAGAGCAATATAAGCAAAAAGCAGATCTCTCAGCAATCCTCAGTATTATCTGAAATGCACCGCTGGTGGTTATGTGATACTTTTCTTCAAAGTACTTAAAACAGGGTTCGTAGTGTCTCTTCTTTTCAGAATCAACTTCTTTGGCCTATGAACTGTTACTCTCAAACCTTATTGTTGGATCAATAACAACGCCGGTGTTTCTCTTCCTGTCAATCGTGACAATGTCTGCACGTTTACAGGATCCATTGCTAAAGATACAGCGCGCACTTCCTCGAAGACTTCAAATCTGCCAGATTTTTTGAGAAGTTCTGCAATTGAAATAATAACAGTAAGTTATTTATTAGACCACCTAATCAATACAAAGTCTAGTCTTGGATGGTTTACATAAATTTGTTAACACATGGGTGACGGGCCCCGAGAAATCTCGTAGTACGCTTGCCAGCGGTAGGTGACGGGCCCCGAGAAATCTCGGTTTTATTCACGACATTGTTTTCGGTCTTCCTGTGACATCTCTTGACCACATCTTGAACTATTTTGGACGTGCACATTGAGTAGAATAAATCGTAGATGTATATCTGCCACTTTTCTTCTATTCACGGCCTCTTTTATTCTTTGATTTAGTTTCGAAACGTCGACTTTCTTTCTGCCGGTTCAGTCAATGACAAGATGGAGCACCCGCAGAATACGGTGTTAGCTGACGACGATATTTTAGAAGAATTATATGCCGATGAGTGTTCAAATGGAAATGGTCTAATGAATTAGTGGAAACTGAATGTGAGAGTGATAGCGGAAGTGATATTCAAGCCCCTACAGGCCGTAATTTACCTAGTGTACTTATTTATTCAAGTGATTCTGACGACGACAACGATGTAAACATTAATGATGTGTTAGGAATTGACGCTGAAGATGGTTTTGTAAAGGCAGATCGACTATTACTAGGGGCATTGGAGAGTACCCATACCAACTTTAAAGATAAAATATTGACTGGTTTAATATTTATTTTCGTTTTTATAATAAAGTGCACCCTAGTATGCATAGTAGAAAAATGTCCGGTCCACAGGGTATGTGACAAGCTCAAGCATCCGGTCAGCAATGTGTTAACTAATAGTGGTACATGTTTCGCCTTCCCTGAAGGCATCATCAGCCATAGTCTTAACCTTAAATTAAAAATAAGCGTCTAAATAACATGTAATAATGAAATGAATTTTAAAATCTTGAGGAGATTTGAAGTAAAATAACATTAAAAATAACAATGATGGTTTAAAAAATACAATGTGATGAGATATAATAGTGGAAGTATTAACAAAATTAACATTAGAAGACTGCTAAAATAAGTGCAATGGATAAAACAGATTGTTATACAACAAGTAGTAAGATTGCATAAAAATAAAGTTGATAGTCTGGCAGTTATAATTAGACGATGGCGAAAAATTGTATATAATCAAAGTAAAGAAGAGAGAATAAAAGTCAAAGGTTGGTCGAGAGATCCAAAGTTAATCATAATCTTGAAGATAAAAGATGAAAGTCAGAGGCATATGGTGAAGTTGTAGAACACGTTGAGGATATGAAGTTGTAGAATAGAAGTTGAAGAACAGTTTTAAATAGGATCTCTATGGACCATCTCAAAATTTGAAGTAATGCTCAAATGTTGCAAGTTGTGAGTTTGTAGACATTCTAGATGAAAAGGCATATAATAGTGGAATCATTTGACGGTGACAAAGACAGCTTGTAACGTTATGAGTTAGAAGTATTTGCAGCCCTCTAACACAAACCTTCAGCTATAACACACGTAGCAAGAAGTCTACTATTATATCTCATCACATTGTATTTTTTAAACCAACATTGTTATTTTTAAAGTTATTTTACTTCAAATCTCCTCAAGATTTAAAAATTCATTTCATTATTACATGTTATTTAGACGCTTATTTTTAATTTAAGGTTAAGACTATGGCTGATGATGCCTTCAGGGAAGGCGAAACAGTACCACTATTAGTTAACAAATTTATGTAAATCATCCAAGACTAAACTTTGTATTGATTAGGTGGTCTAATAAATAACTTACTGTTATTATTTCAATCAAATATCACCAATACGGACCAAAAATGATATTTATTACATGTAAAGTTCTGCAATACCGCTCCTGACCCTACGGTGGCTGTTATTTCTCAATAGTTCCCCTTCCGAGCAGAAATCAAGAACATGAGGGAGGGTTTATATCTCATTGCAGTGACGGCAACGGTTTTCTTGGTTTCTATCGGGAATGCTTCGGACTGCTATCACATTGCAGTTTATTTTAATGGCATTAGTCCATTGGGAAGCTGAAAGTCCTTTCTTCATTGCAATCCAGGTGTTTGATTGTGTCCATTCTGAAAAATGCGAGACACCTATTCCACGGTGTGGTAGTTTTTTCTATGTTTCAAACTGCTGATCTCTGTTTCTTCCGAAGAGTCTGTACCTTAGGTTGTTCATCGGAAGTGAAGCCAAGGCTTCTCAGACTACCCTTTATTTCTTGCTGAAAATTTCTTGTTTGTACCAGAAGTGGGTCAACAACAGAGTCCAGTCTGTTACAGATGTTAATGTGTTGAAGGAAAGCTTCCCATGACGCTCTCATAATGCCCAATCCACAAACATTTTTTGAGCTGTAGAGCATACAGTCTGGACAATCCGTTGGTAAACCAATTATTTCCTTTACTGTACTTCTGATTAATTTATCAACGTCATCTAAACACCCGCGTCTGAGTTTCGATAAGGGTGCACACTTAAAATTGAAATAATAAATAAAGAGGTTCAACCTATTCAATACAAAAGAATAAGAAATGCAGTGATTACATTCTTATTTAATAAAAAGTAGAAGTGGTACCTGTTTCGACCCTAGTCCAGGTCATCATCAGCTGATTAAAACATGAAAAACAATGCATAGGAAAAAGAAAATAAAAGATCAAGTTCACTCCGGATCAGTAGAAGAGGCGATATAAAAATGACAGGGGTAGATACTGTAAAATTCAGAAGAAGTAAAATGTAAGTCACTTTAAAGGGTGCACACTGTAAAGGATAAATCAAACTTAGTCAAATGTATTGATTTATAATATTCATTTTCTGATCTGGTTTAAGAAAAATTGAGTTCACAAGTCTCGATAAATTATCGTTTAGTTTAGTTATAATGTTCCTTTCATTTAATATTATTTCGTTGTTGTATGTAACACCCAAATATTTAAGGTTTTCCTGCTTATCAATACATGATACCTTAAGGCCCGGTTGTATAAAGACGTCTGACTGGAAATCAATTAAGAACTTCATCGCGTTGTATAAAACTGAACTTGGTTTACACATGTGTAGTTCAAATGTAATCGGAGTTCAAAAAGTGGACGTGGCAACACCGCAAAACAAATGAAATACGAAATAGCTCGGCCCTTTGGATAATACATAAATGGCGGGATTGACCTGGCCGTGACTGTAAACAAATGAAATACGAAACTGCCGTGACTGTCGAAGAAGGAGAAGAAGATAATATTGAAATCTCGCGAAGTAAACATGGAAGGAAATTCAAAGGAGCGTTCTGCGAATTTCACACCGAAATAAACGGACGATCTGGTGGATATTGTACTATCAAGGTACAAACATATAATATAAAATAAAAGAACCGATATGGTGACATCAAAGTTGAAAGAGAAAGCCGTTGACTTGTCAATTTGAAGAGATCTCTAACAACCATTTGAAAACTTCTTGTAGCATAAAACATACACATGGGTGACAGGGGATAATTTCTTTGAGTAGGTTTTTGTAGTGTGTCCTTTAACTTCAGTTCCAGTCGTTCCTCAATATCTTTCGAGAAACGAAATATCATTTTGAACATTTGATCACTCATTTCAATCATCGGATTCCGTCTGTACCGAAAGACGCGAGGAGCTCATCGTAAAATCAACTCTTCTTCATCAGACGAAAAGTCGGAATAATCTGACATCCCTGCTAAAGAAAATATATATATATTACACAGTTGCTTTGTTTTGTAAACTTGAAACATAATTTAAAATAATTCATTATTGAAGCAGTATCATAAAACTATGTAACAACAACGTGTTGGTATGACAGTAGGCTATTTTTTATATGATATTCACATAACCTCACTTCAGAAAAAATCGAGCGATCTTTAGCAATATTATTTAACTACTAGCATTCAAGATATTTATAACTCATCTCGATATTATTAAGGTGCGATATTCTTACGCAGATACGATAGAAAGAAACACTTCTCAAGTCTTCAGGGCTAGTTCAATGCTTAATATGAATGATAATGATCTAGGTTCAAGGAGATTAACCGATGAATATTCGCCAGTCAAATCTGAACTTAGATCGAGACGAGATGATCTTAGATTAGCGTTTATACAACGGAAAATCGAAGTTCAACTTGACTGGCAGCCATTTTTCCTCGTTAAACTCAGATCAAATGTTTTATACAACCGGGCCTAAGTCCACTGATAGTCCTTAATAACAACATTTATCAATTGCCCATTCTGAATAACTATAGCTTTTGATTTAGAAGTATTCAGTGTGAGCCCTACTTTGGAAAGGCACTGACTTGCTGTGTCAATCATAAGCGCTGCTGATTTTTTATCTTTAGATATTAACGCAATATCATCAGCAATACCTAGTGCTGCCACATTGTCAATATCTTGCACAAGATTGTAGCCGAATTGAGAAGCATGTTCTAAGTAGTTTAACTCCCTTAATATGAAATCAATTGCCAAATTAAACAGAAGAGGCGATCCTTGAGCTACTCCCCTATGAACTTGAATTTCCTTAGTTCGAGTGATCGCGTCTATTTCTACACGAATCAAATTATTCCTGAAAAGATATATTATTAAAGACTTCAGCTTCTTGGGAACAGATGTCGAATTTTGTGCATATTCCAAGTGATTATGACTAATATTATCGAACACTTTGGATACATCTAGAAAAGTGATGCAACAATTCCTTTTTTTTAGTTTCGCGTCTTGAAGACAATTCTTGACCAAAGATGAATTTATGAATGTACCTGGTGTAGGCACAAAGCCTCTTTGCTGGGTTGACAAGTCAATGAAAGGTCTAATTTTTCTTTCCAGACGTCTTCTTTCAATCTTGCTCACTACGCGTACACTACCCAACGGATAATTCTGTATACAATGTAGAATTCCGTAGCGAAGCACAGGTACATCAACTAGTCTTATAATATTTTACAGGTCATGTAACAATAAAAGTTATGTCTAAGTTAAAACACATTTGTCTAAAATCTTAGTATTAACATTGTCCTTTAAACTTATGGGCGAAACTCATCTGTTGAACATCTTTTTAACCCATTTTAAAAACCATTTGAGATCTGGATAATTATATTGATTCAGTATTTCTTGACTTGTGTAATTGTCTTTGAACGTTCATTGTATTTTATGAAGTTAATAATTGCCTTTATTATGAACCATTGTCTTATTCTCGATGTTACTAGAGTAACACTAGTACAATATGTATTGGCATAAATCCAATATTGTCAATACATCAGTCTTGTTTTGAATGAACTTGTTAGTAAAATGAAACTGTTCTAATGTGAAGTAGAACTTTCATGAACACCATAAGTTTCCGAACTGAGCTTGCTGATATATCTGTAATAAAATAAAAAATATGTTTAAGGCTTCGACTATAATTCTGTATAAACTTCTTAATGAAAGAATTATCATTTACCCATCCTTCTGTTGCATAATTGTCTACTGTTACTCACAACCTCGTGACAACTACTTGTTGTTCCGTTTGCGCTCCTTGTATAATACGAGTGAGTTTGAATGAGCTTGCGTTTTGGCAGGGAGTGGGAAGGGGAAGTGAAGGTAGGCGGCGCATTGATAGCTACAGTAGATGGTGGAGGGGGCTGCCTAGGAGCAGTAAGGGGAGGAGTCGAGTTTATTTGCGTCAATAAGCTACTAACTTTTGTCGGATTAAAATGAATTTATTTATATCAGATTTAAGCATTTGTATTAATTTTAGTGATTGTACTAAAAGGGGGTTCTTAATTTCAATTTCGTCATTTAGGTTTTTATTCTTGTTACTAGCTGATGTACCCGTGCTTCACAACGGAATTCTACATTCTATACGGAATTTTAGTGTATACGTTGTGAGCAAGATTGTATTAAATTGCATACTACTTAACTTTGCCCTAGAAATGCGACGGGGAAGTCACCAAACATCTTTTCCCATATGAAGACTGAGTTAGGGAATTTTCACTGTAATGGTAGACACTCACTCTCCACCTGCCTATTGAGAATAAGACAATAGTTCATAATAAAGGCAATTATTAACTTCATAAAATACAATGAACGTTCAAAGACAATTACACAAGTCAAGAAATACTGAATCAATATAATTATCCAGATCTCAAATGGTTTTTAAAATGGGTTAAATACTGTCTTAGTGGTTTTCCCAACTGAAATGAACATACATTACAATGACGTCAGAAGGAATGGCGCAATTAAAAGCAATGCTTTCATATGAAATACTCGATCAAATGAAACACCACACATTTTCTCACTTTTAATGAACAGGACTACACTGCCGATCTAACTGTCCAAAGTTCCAGAGCTGGAATGACCAAGCCCGGACAGCCATGATTCGTGAACACTCTTCGTCTATTTTCGGCAGGGAGAGGGTCGAATAGTGGAGACTCCCAGGGCAAAAATTATGCCCTTTTACTAATCTGTTTCCTAGGAGTACCCGATGAGTCGGAAAATATCAATTCACTACACTGGCGGCGGAAAAATCTGACTTGGAGGCAATTTTTTTCCTCCAGGCCAGAGGAGAAACCCGCTCTTCATTGATAATTTGGAATACAATGAATGTAGAATATAACAAAAGTGAAGAGGAAGAAGCTTTTCTTAAGAAACGGCTCTTTTCAGGGTTGAATTTTGAGTTATTTAGTGAATTGTGGTGCTAAAATTTGGAATAGGCCTAAATTGTTCTCCACCACCACCACCGCCAAGTCAGCCTGTGCCGTAAGTATGCACACTGCTCATTCGAAACAGCGCGTCAAAGTAGGGATCGAACAACGGGAATACTATGAAGAACCAGTGCGTTACGTATCACCTGTATCAGAAAACGTATAAACCAGAGGAACGACATGCTAAAGAAGAAAGTTTTCTAACTCCTCGGCTATTTCCCGCCAATATTAAGTCAGGCTATTATACTCGGTATGCAGCAGTGATTCCATCTATTGGAGTTGAGAGCCAGCATAAAAGATGAATAACATCACAACAAATAATGGTCAATGTAATGTTCTTGTTGATCAATGTTATACGCTTTCGATATTGTAGGCCTTCACATTTAGTTTTCTTCTGATTCTGAAATACCATTCGTCATAGTCGGTACGGTAAAACTGATTGAAACATAAATGATCGGAAATTGTATTCTCTGTAACTTTTGTTATGTAGTACTTTTCGATAGGACCAAAAACATAGGTATTTAAAAATTAAATTTTAGGCGCCTTCCCCTAAACTACAATTTCATCCAGGCTGAATAAAATTGTTTATAGCCTAGACTGTAGTTTCTCATTCCCCAAATCTCTATACCGATTTTCATTAAATTCTATTAATCCATTTTCTCGTGGCTGGGCGTCGATATGGACTTAGCAACAAAAATACAAATTCATGAATATCAGTGTTATCATAGCCGGTACTGTAAAAATGTATAAGACATAAATGGTCAGAAATTTAATTCTATATAACTTTGCTTATGTAGTATTTCTCGATACGACCACTAATAATATAAATATTTGAGAATTACATTTTAGGCCTTCCCCTAAAGTACCATTTCACTCAGCGTCAATAAAATTATTTATAGCCTAGATTGTAGTGGCTCATTCCCCGACTTCGCATACCAATTTTTATTAAGATAGGACCACTAATAACATAAATATTTGAAAATTAAATTTTAGGCCTTCCCCTAAACTACCATTTCTATCAGCGTGAATAAAATTATTTATGGCTTAGATTGTAGCGACATATTCCCCGACTTTTCATACCGATTTTAATTAAATTCTCTTCAGCCGTTTTCTAGTGATGCGTGTACATACATACATACATACATACATACATACATACATACATACATACATACATACATACAGACAGACAGACAGACAGACAGACATTACGGAAAAGTAAAAAAGTGCATTTCCTTGTTACTGTGGACATGACCGATACAGAAATACCATTCTTTCAAATTTTGAGCAATGTACAGACAAAACTCATATATATATATAGATATTGCTGGTCTATATAAAATGTATATATTTTCCAATTCCGTCATTACATTTCCCTTTTTACTCTTTTTAAAATTCTTAAATCCCTTTTAATAGTTGGAAAACAGTGTCCAGTTTCTTGCATGTGAGCGCTCATTGCAGAATGTTTCTTTTGTTTTGCTACATTTACATGTTCAAGGTATCTTACCAGAAAGCTTCGGACAGTTTGGCCAACGTATGAGTAATATTTGTACTCTGCACATGCAAGCCTATAAATTCCTGATCCTTGATAGTGATATTGCTATTTATATTAACATTATTGTGATTGAAAGAATATTTCAGTTCGTGTTTTGGGTTTTGAAGGCGATCTTAACGACTTGTTTTTTGATGGTATTAGTGACTTGGTATATGGTTGGGTTAATAAATGTAAAAGTTGCAAACTTGGATTTCTTATTTTTATCTGGTATGCGACTTGTGGCCTGTTTTATTTTCACCTTGTTAATCATCTCTATTTTATAACCATTACTGAGTGCTAAGTCCTTTATAAAATTAAGTTCTTCCTTTAAACTCTTGTTTGCTAGTGGAATCTTTAGGGCTCTGTAAACTAAACTTAAAAATGCTGCTGCTTGTAAGAGTTGGGGTGGAGTTACTCGTTCTTGATCGTTATTGGAGCAAACATCGGTTTTCTATAAATTTGCAAGTCAAATCTATTTTCTACTCTCTTTACATTGATATCTAGAAAATTTAATGTAATTGTTGCTTTCTTCCTCTTTAGTGATTTTATGTTATTGTCTAAATTATTTAAAAAATCCAAAATATTATTTAGTTTACTGTCTATTATGACAAACGTGTCATCGACGTATCTCAGCCAAAGGCGTAGTCTTTCTATATTATTCAAAATTTTAACATGTTTCAAATGATCCGCATAAATGTTAGCCAGTATACCTGATGCAGGGTCACCCATTCCTAAGCACATTTGATGATATATCTTTTGATTAATCATCATCATCATCATCATCATCATCATCATCATCATCGTTGACCAACTCCAGTTTCCCACGAGTGTTCTGTCCAAGAACCATTCTTCGTTCACAATCCACTCCCAATCCTGACCTCTCTCCTCTACATCCTTCTTCACTAAGTCTGTCCATTTTTCTCTAGGTCCGCCCACTGGTCTCTTTCGCCTGATTTCTCTTTCATACTCCTTTCTTGCAGACCTGTTGGCACTCATTCTTTTCACATGACCAAACCACTTCAGTCTTACCTTTTGGATCTTCTGGAGTAAGGAGTCTTCTAGTCCTACGTCTTCTCTGTCTTTTTCATTCCTGCTGCTTGGAGTTTCGAGTTGTCCTTTCTTGTTAATGTAGCGGTTTCCAGGTTGTATGTGAGGATAGTGGTGTAGTATGATTTATACAGTGTCATCTTGATTTTGAATGGTACTTGTTTATCTCATAGTAGCTGTCTTACTTGGAGGTAAAAATATATTGCTTTGCTGATTCGACTATTTAGTTCATATTTAGCTAAGTTATCCTTGGACATTATACTACCCAAGTACTTAAATTCTGTGACACTGTCCAGCTTAGTGCCATTTCGCATGATTTCTGGCTGACTTGTCACCCTTCTGTTTTAGCCTTGTTGATGTTTAATCCATATCTCTCAAACTCTTGACTCCACCCTTACAGTCTCTCTTCCACATCTTCTCTGAATTTCCCCAAATTACTACACCATCTGCAAATGCAAGTGCATTTAAGTCTTGTTGCCAGTTTTCTTTTAGCGTCTTTAAGATGGTATTAAATGTTAAACAATTAATTTATTGAAACCACCTATTCAATACTAGTTAAGTCTTTAGGACTATAACACTGTCATTTGAGTATGGTACATGTTTCGCCTGTCATTGCAGGCATCATCAGCCATGAAATCTATCTCTAAGTCAGAGCTCTGAGTGAATGCTATACTAGGATTATTCATAAATCAATACTTTTTATATAACAATTTGCACTGAAGTACAAGACATTAGGTCATATTGGAGTGAATAAGACGTTCATGTCTTTAAGTTCTAATGTGATGTCCAACTCTTGTTCACATCCAATGGAAATAATATTAACTGTCAACTCTCATAATGCCGGTAATGAGGACGGCATGATACAAGTGGGTTTAAAACATCGGTACATTTTTACAACCTATTAGGAGATTAGCTAATACTAGAAATATTCTTAAAGACTATTTTTTACACAATTTACACTAATATATATAACATATGGTACAATTTGGGAATGAACTGGTCAATCTTGTCTTAAAGTTCCAGTGGCATGTCTTACTCATGCCCACGTCGAATGGAGATAATGTCGATACTGAGATGGCAATTGTAGTCTATTGGAATCATAACATTTAAACATTTCTTTTTACATTTGTAGGAGATCAAACACATTCAGCTTATATGGTTTTTGGGATGGTCTAAATATTCTATAGATCAACATCACTTCCTTGAAGAATGAGGATCAATATTAAAGTGGAGTGCCAGTTGGATGGCAAGAATGCTGGTAGAGAGCTTGATCGAGTTTCATTAAATAATGGATTATTACATCTCCGTATAAACATTCTGTATGTTGTTTATGTTGTGAAGCTTCTGAAGTGATTCCGTGTAAGTCAGAAGAGGAGTTCAACTGGATTCTGGATGTAAGTGTGCGGCTAGTGGGTGTATTGAAATCTGTGGAATAAAACGAAAAAGTGTGTGAGTGCTATATAGGATGGTTTATTAGTGGATTTGATATTCTTGACACGTCAGGGAGGAAGTCCGGTTGTGTGAGGTGATCTGAACAGTCGCTTTATCTCTGCTTTCTGTGTTGACATTTAACCAATAATGTAGAGTACGTTATTATCTCTGCTTCTCGTATTGTAGGAGCGTGTCATTGTTTGTTACGAGTGGGGGAAGGGAGCAATGGCTGCTCTTGATATTGTTGGATTTATAGTTGAAGAATTAAAAAAAATTATTACTGTTTATGTTAAAGTGTAATTTCAAGTATGGTAATATAGTAAGTGAGATTGAATCAAGGTGTAGTAAAGCTAATGCAGTGAGCTCGCAGTTGCGATCAACAGTATTCTGTAAGAAGGAAGTCAGCTTTCAGATGAAACTATCTTTACATCGGTCTGTTTTCAGACCAACTTTGCTTTACGGGAGCGAAAGCTGGGTTGACTCAGGATATCTTATTCATAAGTTAGAAGTAACAGACATGAAAGTAGCAAGAATGATTGCTGGTACAAACAGGTGGGAACAATGGCAGGAGGGTACTCGGAATGAGGCGATAAAGGCTAATTTAGGAATGAATTTGATGGATGAAGCTGTACGCATAAACCGGCTTCGGTGGTGGGGTCATGTGAGGCGAATGGAGGAGGATAGGTTACCCAGGAGAATAATGGACTCTTGTTATGGAGAGTAAGAGAAGTAGAGGGAGACCAAGACGACGATGGTTAGACTCAGTTTCTAAAGATTTAAAGATAAGAGGTATAGAACTAAATGAGGCCACAACACTAGTTGCAAATCGAGGATTATGGCGACGTTAGTAAATTCTCAGAGGCTTGCAGACTGAATGCTGAAAGGCATAACAGTCTATAATGATAATGTATGTATGTATGTATGTATGTATGTATGTATGTATGTTTATGTTAAGAGATGACAGTGAGTTAGGAATTTTAACTCATTTTTTAGACAAAATCTTTTACATTTTTGTTGTATGTTACACTGGTGGGAAAACACCTGATTCGTTTTAAATACCCTCTTTAAAACAATTGGGCTCAGATTAAATTTGATATTTTTGATAAACTTTATATCCTTGCCTATCTTTCCTATCTTAATTCTTAAGCCCAAAAACGTGGTGGGCTTCTTCAGTTAAATCAATAAACTTCATTGTTTGTCCGTATTGAACCAAGATTACAACTTTTATTATAATTTGAGTCCACCTTATTCAATACATAAAAATTGTTGCTTAGATGTAATTACAACATACAGTATATTTCAATTAGAACTAGTTTCAACGCCCCTCTGCGTCATCATCAGCTGATATAAGTAAAAGATTTTGTCTAAAAAATGAGTTAAAATTTCTTTATAAGAGAAAAACCATTTTGAATCAGCAATTATATGAGACTCACCTCAGGGCCGCTGCCTTGCTTACTAAAGCGCAATGGAACATTTTTCAAGACTCGGTTCAGAATAAACTGAATAACTTGCTTCCTGCTAAACAGAAAATATTGGATAAAAAACTAGAAATGCTAAAGAAAGAATCGACATCAAGTAAACCCATCTTAACCTTTAGAATACCAGAGAGCGCAAAAGCGTTCCTCAGCGAGCGAGCGAAAATTGCCGGGAACGCAATAGCGCTCCTTACGCAAGCAGTTTTGTATTTGCTTGTAGTTCTTAGTTTCCGGACATATAGCAGCACAATGCAGGTGATCTAGACTCTTCGGAACCTGCAGTTTCTAAATCTACCACAACTATTGCACCAATCACTTTATTTACGGAGATATGATTTTATCAAAGCGACCTATATTCTGTACACCGTAAAAGTTTGTGAGCAGGAAAATGGCCGCCTTTGCCGCGCGCGATGTGTTCGAGAATGATGACGATTTAGCTGAATATATTAACAGACTCAATGCCAATGACGACTATATTGAGTCTGATGAAGATGTAGCTATATGAGCGTCATGTAATAATGATGTTGGTGATGTTATTTCAGAGACAGGAAGTGAGTGTAGCGATGACATTCCACAGTACAATAAACCTCGTGGTATTGTCATTAGTGAAAGTGACAGTGATGCTGATTCGGAGAGTGACAGAAATGAAGACAGTGTAGGCCGTGATGCAGGCAGTAATGACAACAATGCCTACATGCATAACACAGTGTTCAGTGAAGATTCAGTTGGAAATGACACCCGGTTCAAGCCCTCCCCGCTGTATCTCGAAACACCCGGTCATAAAATATTTTTTTAAATTAGAAACTTTAGTGCCTAGGTTATTGAAATTTTGCAAATAGTGAACCAAGAGCATGTATCTGCAGACAATAATATTTTTCAGTGCATAATTTTAATTTTGATTTGTGTTTCTGTATCTCAATTATGACTTTTCAATTTTCATTTTGATAATTGTTAAACTAATATTTTTTTATTTGTTATAGCGTTAATATAACATAGCTTGTGAATTTATAAACATTTAAAGAACCTCCTTTTCTATGATAAATTAAAATGTCGGAGGCATATCTTCAATAGTAAGAGAGTTATAATGATTTTACTGAAACATTGCAATTTCTTAAAAATAAGCCTGGGTATTCTTCGCATACACCACCTATAAGGGACTGGTACTAAAAGGGTTAAGAACCAACATTTTCCTAACAAAGATTTAATCAGGAGTTTTCATACACCAGTAATCAACCTTTCCAAGACCGACTTGAATGAGAAAGAAATGCAAATTCTTTATAAAGGCCCAAAAACATAACTGGCCTAATTTCAACCGAGCCAAAAAGACCACAAAACTTGTTGTGGAATCGGAAGTTGCGATTGGTAAATTACCACATGAGGTACAGGAGGAAGTTAGATTAGATCTAAAAAGAAAATTGCACAATAGTTTAGTTACTAATAATAAAGAGTTTTCCACTTACAGTTCCAAGGACAGCAGTATTGATAAAAAGTGTATTCTAGAATGAAAAAGAATGTTAAAGATGAGTAACTCATTATCACTAAAGCAGATAAGGGTAATGTGACGGTAATCATGCATAAGGATGATTACATAAAAAAAACTAAACGTTTTTTCGATGATGAAAACTTTTGTTGATCAAGAAAGACCCAACGCAAACTCTTCAACGCCAATTAAAACAAACATTAAAGAATGCATCCTTCCTCTTTACCGAATAAGAGAAGCAAAAACTAGTAAATATGAACCTGGGCCTTCCAACAGCGAGACCACTCCCCAAGATCCACAAGGCCGGAGTCCCCATTCGACCCATAATAAATTACAGACCCAGTCCTCTATATAAATCGGCTAAGTTCATTCAGAAATTTCTTGAACAACACTATAGGTTTACTGCAAACAAATCCGTAAAGAACTCCATGGAATTGGTTAATGAATTAAACAATTTTAAATTACAAGCTCACCATACCTTACATTCATTTGACATCGTCAACATGTTTCCGAGTATTAGAACCAATGAGCCGCTTCCAATTATTTTCAAGAATCTAAGATCCTACAGTCAATAAGTGAACTTGAGATACAAGATTTCATGAAAATGGTTAAGTTACTTATAAATAATAACTACTTCATCTTTGACAAAGTCATTTATAAACAGCATGGGTTGGCAATGGTGTCTCCGGCCTTGGGAATCTTGGCGGAGATCTGTCTGGATTCTTTGGAAACATACATGATGGAGAACGACAGGGAATTTGACAACATTCTGTTTTGGTCTAGATTTGTGGACGACACATTAGTAATTTTAGACGAACGTGTTAGGGACACAACGGCTACTCTAGATGTACTCAATAACATTGACCCAAAATCTTGGCGGAGATCTGTCTGGATTCTTTGGAAACATACATGATGGAGAATGACAGGGAATTTGACAACATTCTGTTTTGGTCTAGATTTGTGGACGACACATTAGTAATTTTAGACGAACGTGTTAGGGACACAACGGCTACTCTAGATGTACTCAATAACATTGACCCAAAATCTTGGCGGAGATCTGTCTGGATTCTTTGGAAACATACATGATGGAGAACGACAGGGAATTTGACAACATTCTGTTTTGGTCTAGATTTGTGGACGACACATTAGTAATTTTAGACGAACGTGTAAGGGACACAACGGCTACTCTAGATGTACTCAATAACATTGACCCATAGATAAGATTTACTTTGGAATCAGAAAGTAATAAATCAATTAATTTTCTAGACTTAAAAATCAACACATTGGATTCCTCTTTTGCTTATAGTATTTTTAGAAAGCCTATACAAACGACAGTTACTATTAGACAAGATTCAGAGTCAAAAAACCTCTACATACAATAATTTAGTAGAATGGGCTTTTAGGATCCCTATGACAAAAGCTAATTTGAATTATCCGTTCAATGGCTAAGGCTAGTGGTTTTAGTGAATGGTCTATTGAACGTATCATCAACAAGTTCAGGTAGCGTTTACGAACCACTTTGCTCAAAGACAAACCTAATCAAAAGGTGTTCACAATATTTACTTATAATAAGGATATACATAAGTTTACTACTATTTTCAAGAAGCATAATGTCAGGGTTTCGTTTCGTACCAATAATAATAACACAGTTGTATTGCATAATTCAGCCTCAGTCAACAGATTGAACCCATATTCCAAATCGGGTGTGTATAGGTTTAAATGTAACGACTGTGGGTGCACATATCTAGGTCAAACAGGACGAAACTTATACAGAACATACTAATGCCATCAAATATAATAGGTTTTCCGCGGTGGGTCAGCATATACACGATCTAAAGCATAAATTCACATCTATAGAACAGGACATTGAGGTCTTGGAGAAATTAGGAAAATGAAGTTTGCTGGATGTTACGGAGTGTTGCTATATACACCTGGAACAGTATTTTAATCCAAACCTTAATTTAAATGAGATTTCTGATTATTTGATTTCCTTATTGCATTTTTTAAAACCGTACATATCCCGGCAAATAGGTGGGTGTTTCGTTTTATGCGTAATAGCTTTGCTAGTTGCTTCTTACGACTATGCCCTCCAGAGCTCCAACAAATTGCCATTCTTCAGTTGTTCCTCCCACTTCCCCCTACTTTCCCTCTTCAGTCCCGTCCAACCTTGAGCACTTGATTAATATCACAACACTGCTTGCTGTGCTTCATTGCGCTTTGCATGGACGGCGATCTTTTGAGGTGAGTCACGTAAAAACGATTACGTTATAAGACGTAATTTTATATCTTGCCTCTTCAGTGAAGTGATAGTTTATTACATTTTATTATTACAGGTCCACATTGAACTGGGAACGTTGTCCTCGATAACATCTCAAAGGACTTATTGCTTGTTTCCACCTCACTAGGATTGCTCCATTAAAAGGACACTGTAGTTTTTACTGAATAATTTCTACATCGATTTTACGTCAAGTTTTAAGAAGCGTGATAAATTAAGCACAAAGTACTTCAAAACTATTTTACTTTTAAGTTGTTGTTCTTTTAAATCTGTGTTATTTCATAACTGACCAAACCGGTTTGCATATGTTTGTATCAGTTTATGGCTTAAGACTCGCAAGTCTTGGACTTGTAGAAAATACAGTATAATTTTCACACAGTTTCATGTTGTTAATATGGTTTTAAATTGTGATCAATTTGAAGTAGATAAACTTATATGATTGTCGATTTTTCCAAAACTTATATCAGCTGATGATGACGCAGAGGGGCGTCGAAACTAGTTCTGATTGAAATATATGTTGTAATTACATCTAAGCAACAATTTTTATGTATTGAATAAGGTGGACTCAAATTATAATAAAAGTTGTAGTCTTGGTTCAATACGTACAAACAATGAAGTTTAAGATTTAACATACCTTCCTGCCACCTTTCTTAAATACTGGTATTACTACACCTTTACACTAATCATCAGGTACTTGGTACACCTTTAGAAGCCTATATAACCAATGTAGGTTCTGCTGCCTTTATTATTTCCACACATATTTCATCCATCCCTGCTGTTTTCATTTGTTTAACAGCCATTTCCACCATTGCCATTGCAATATCACTCTCCATTTCTGGATCACCCTTATTTACCACTACACTTTTTTCTGTATCAGTTCTCACATTCAGGAGTTTACATAAAATCAGCTTCATGGTCCATATCACACTTCAATAGATTCACAATTATTTATTTGTTTTCCACTAGTCGATACAATGATTGCTTAAGGCAATTTTTAACGGTTAAAAGTGGTACATGTTTCATATATTGTCAACATCTTCAGCCACATAACACTGTTTAGATGAAAAATATATAAATTGACAAAGTAATGCTTTAGAGGAAGTGTCCTTAAAATAGCCTTTCCACCTTTTTTTAATCTCCTCTGTATCTCTTATTACATTTCCACTTCTTCCTTCACTTGTTTTCTGTAGTTTTTCTTTTATCCTATTTTTTTTCAATCCTGTGTGAATCTCCGCCAAGAATGTTCTTTTTTCATTTACCACTTTTTTTACACTTCCTTTTATTTAACGACCTCCTTCACCTTTTCATTCCACCAAAGTGTCTCCTTTTCCTTCCCTCTCACCGAAGTTCTGTCGCAAATCTTCTCTGCGCAGCTTACAAATGTGTTTTTAAATTTGGTCCATTCTTCTTCTACATTTTCTATTTCTGATATAGGGATGTGCTGTTTTGATTCCTCCCGAGTTCTTTTATCTTTTAATTTCCATACTTTTATTTTTTTGTCTTATTTCTTTTACTTGCACCACTACTCTGTGCTGTTACATCCATGAACTGTTTTTGATTTATTTTCTCAACAACCAAAAAAATAATCAATAACTGTTTCTGTCCTTCTTTCACCCCAGCCAGTGATCTTCTTTCCAAACCAAGTGTTACCCACAATTGTTCCATTTCTCTCACAAAGTCTTCCTCGCTGTTTCTTTCTCCACATCCAAATGGACCATTGAGGTCTCCCATGACTATACTTCTACACTGGTGATTACTTCCTTGAGTGTCTCCAAGAATTCCTCTGTTTCCTGCTTGGGGCGCAGAAATCTTTCACTCCTTCGTCCATCCTCAGTCGCACACTAACGTAGCCTACCCTACGCAATCACTCCGGCTCAGTACAGGTCCCATCATTGCAACATTCTCTTTCTCCATAAAATCAATCAACTCCTCTGATTTTCCCGTCAGGGGCTACAATATTTATTATTCCCACCTCCTGGTTGTCCTCCAATGACAGCTCCCCCAGCAGAAGAACTGTGCATTTCCGAGGCTGATAATTGCCACTACTCCTTTGAGGATACTGTTATGACGGGGGTCGCCAATCCCAAAGGCATTTTAGAGCTACTGCCTGCAATTATTCAGGCCGCCCATTACACGAGGAACAGGCACCCTTGCGGCCGCCCATTACATGGAAAATGGGCTGCCTCTTCTGCAATCTCCACCGTTCTGAAGTCCATCTTTACCGCTGTAGATTCCGTTGATTTCTTCGCTTGTAACCCTGTGCTGGGACCCTTACTTGATGCTACACATCGGGTCAGTGTGCTGCCTCCAAAGAAGGTCCCTACCAGCTACCTTTAAATATTGCTGTAAAATAGTGCTTAAAAATAAAGATAATTTTTAACTAAATGTCTGAATTTGGGTTGTGGCACTAATTCTTCAAATGATAAATTATCCGAATTTTGAACTAAACAATCTAAATAACATGGTAATTCATACCTCAAGTTTCCAGAAACAAGAGATTATTTGAATTTGGAGAAATTTTGAATTATCAAGGTTTTGCTGTAACTTTTCAAGGTTTTCAGTCTGTCAAAACACTAGGCCATTACAACATACCTGTAAAAAAAAAAAAAATCATCACCGTTTCATAAAGAGAATGACATGTTTCATTCTTTTGTTCTGCAAGAACATCCTCAGATTCTACCAAATCACTTGAGAGCAAAAACTTAAAAGTTATATCTAAGCCGAGGGTAAGTTGTTTTAAAGTGTAGATGGTGGTGTCTGTTCCATTCGGTGCAGATAAATGACCCTTCTTGTAATAATCCTGAGCTGATCTTTGTTGACAGTGTCAAGTTTGTTGTGGAGCATTCTTACCTCCCACTCCTCCATGCTCAGTGCCAGAGCCATATGCCAGAGTCGACTCTTTTTGTTAGGGCTCCTCTCCTTCTCATGTCTCCGGTCCACTGGGATGATCACAAGTGGCAACCCATCCTCACCTACACAAAAATAGAATCTTCATTCATTAGTGTCACATAAATACTGTAAAACCTCGTTAAGACAGCAAGGAGATAACATATCTATTAAGTTCCACCTATTCAATACAAATTACGTGTTGGCTAATAACTTTTGTTCAACTTGGGATCGGTTTTGACACATAAAATGTCATCATCAGCCATAAAATGAATCACAAATATATAAGCAATGACATAATAATCAAAACTGTTGTGGATACACATTGAAATACGATCATTAAAAATCTTTAACCGTCCATTCACACAATGTGTTAAGATAAATCGCCATAACAGAAGAGCAACGGCATAATAATTAAATCTGGCGCAGTGACATATTGAAGTATGTATATAGTCTCTCACTATTCACCACTGACTGATAGGGCCCTATTCTTGACGTAGTAGAAAATTGCTTCATTCACTTAGAACAGTTCTACAACTCCAATTCGAATCTGAATGAAATCTCAGAAAAAACTAATATTCTGTTTGATTTTTAAATTAAAGTATTTAAGTATTTTAATACTCTGAACAGGAGGTCAATATTTAGCGCGATACACAATACCCTATCACGTTACAAACCCCCACCACACTGTTCACAAGACCCACCTTAAACCTACAACTACCGAGCTCGATAGCTGTAGTCGCTTAAGTGAGGCCAGTATCCAGTATTCGGGAGATAGTAAGTTCGAACCCCACTGTCGGCAGCCCTGAAAATGGTTTTCCGTGGTTTCCCATTTTCACACCAGGCAAATTAATTAAGGCCACGGCCGCTTCCTTCCCACTCCTAGCCCTTCCCTGTCCCATAAGACCTATCTGTGTCGATGTGACATAACAAAATCATTTTCCTCCCTTACCCCCTTCCATCCGCCTTCTCCCCTCCAGACCTACCACATATAACATTTTATATATCCTTCTCACAAGACTAACGTCTTTTACCACGGACTGATTTCATATTCAACAGTGTTAAATTTTTTATCAGGTATAAATTACATACCAAGTGATTCAAATAAGTTTTCGACGCTCTGACTGACGCATAGCATGAGTGAGTGTTTTAAATAACTCCTTACATTGGAAGCCTGTTGGAGCCTTCTATTAAACGGATGCACAAAGACTACATATTGAAGAACCTTCTTTTATTCTTTGAATAGTGAGAGACTATATGCATACTTCAATGTGTCACTGCGCCAGATTTAATTATTATGCCGTAGCTCTTCTGTTATGGTGATTTATCTTAACACATGGTGTGAATGGACGGTTAAAGATTTTTAATGATCATATTTCAATATGTATCCACAATAGTTTTGATTATTATGTCGTTGCTTATATATTTGTGATTCATTCTATGGTTGATGATGACATTTTATGTGTCGAAACTGGTCCCAAGTTGAAAAAAAGTTATTAGTAACATCAAGATATAATTAGTATTGAATATGTAACCCCCCATTTTACAGAAGAGAGCACATAATATAAGGTACATATAAAACAAAATAACAAACCTGAACGAACGTCAGCCAATGATATACCAGGAAAACATTTTAATTTTCAACACATGGCTACACAGGATAACCAACATGACAACTAGAGAAAGGATATATGGGAAGCAGGCTGGGAAACCTTACAGAGAATGAGATCTTACATGACGTTGTAGGGAAAGAAATGTGAGAGCATTATCCCTTTTGTCTGACTTTACTCAACATATAGAATTTAAACAAGGTATAAAGAACACTAGCGCTGTTAACGGAGCGGTTGTTTACGGAGCGGAGGCTCCGGGCGCTTTCAATCGTTTGCCTCCGGAGAACCTCCGATTGAATTGCAAGCGCGTAGTTTGAACTTGGTACGGGAGAAATGAACGAGCATTTGTACAGGAATTTATAACTTGTCGCTATTAATATGAAAAACTACACCCCTCCGTTAATACTTCAGTTATTTGGCGATATTACAAATAGTCCTACCATTCTTACGTACAAACATAATAATTATGTAACAGAACCTCCGATTGAATGACAAGCGCGTAGTGTGAACTTGGTACGGGAGAAATGGAAGAGCATTTTCTCAGGAATTTAAAACTTGTCGCTACTATTGTGTGAAACTAGGCCCCTCAGTTAATACCTTAACTATTTATCGATATTACACATAGCATTCTTACGTACAAACATAATTATGTATTTTCCTAAATATAAACATGTTATAATTTAGGCCTTGTCCGTGACTGTAAATTACTTCGTAATGAAATAATTAATACTATTATCATTGCATGCCGGGCTGAGTGGCTCGGACGTTTGAGGCATTGGCTTTCTGACCCCAACTTCGCAGGTTCGATTCTGGCTCAGTCCGGTGATATTTGCAGGTGCTCAAATTCGTCTGCCTCGTGTTGGTAGATTTAATTACACGTAAAAGAACTCCTGAGTAACCAAATTCTGGCATCACGGCGTCCCCGAAAACCTTATAAGTAGTTAGTGGGACGTAAAGCTATTATTATTATTATTATTATTATTATTATTACTAGCAGATGTACCCGCGCTTCGCAACGGGATTCTCAGAAATACTAACTTGGTGGTTTTCCTAACTGAATTCAACATAGGTCATTACAAAAACGTCAGTAGGAATGTAGCGATTGAAAGCAATGTTATCATATAAAATACTCGATCAAATGAAAAACCGCACACTTTCTCACTTTCAACGAACAGTACTACGGTGCCGATCTAAGAGTCCAAAGTTCCAGAACTGGAATAACCAGGTCGCAGACTGCCGTGAACACTCCTCTTGTCATTATTTCGTTAAATATGCACACTACTCATTCCAATCAGTGGCTCAGAGTAGGGATTTTATAGCTCGAATACAATGATGAACCAGTGTGTTACGTACCAGATATATCAGAAAATGTATGAACCAGAGGAATGGCATGCTAAAGAAGAAAGTTATCTTACACCCCAGCTACTTCTCACCAATATACGGGCAGGCTGTTACAGTCGGTACGACCAAGCGAGTTGGCCGTGTGGTTAGGGGATCGCAGCTGTGAGATTGCATCTGGGAGATAGTGGATTCGAACCCCACTGCCGGCAACCCTGAAGATGGTATTCAGGAGATGATGGGTTCGAGCCCCACTGTCGGCAGCCCTGACGATGGTTCTCCATGGTTTCCCATTTTCACTCCAGGCAAATGCCGGGACTGTACCTTAATTAAAGCCACGGCCGCTTCCTTCCACTTCCTAGACCTTTCCTATCCCATCGTAAGACCTATCTGTGTCGGTGCGACGTAAAATAACTAGCAAAGAAAGAAAAAAAAAAACATTGAATGACAAGCGCGTAGTGTGAACTTCATACGGGAGGAATGAATGAGCATTTTCACAGGAATTTATGACTTGTCGCTGTTTTTGCGCGAAACTACACTCCTTCTTTAACTTTTTTAAATGCTATTTGTTCGGGGCGTCGACCTATGAAGATCCTTTGCCCCTATTTGCACCATATATGAGGAAACCCGCGTGTATTATGTAAATGGCGGTAGAGTAAAGTGTTGAATGCGAGGAAAGGAACGTTAAGGATGACACAAACACCCAGTCCCCAGGCCAGGGATATTAATAATTTACAATTAAAAACTGACCTGGCCGGGAATCGAACCCGGGGCCGACGGGTGACAGGCGGACGCGTTGCCACCTACACTGCAAGACTGGTGGTTAGTAGACATTTGTGCATGTTTTACAGAGCAGCACTTACAAATTTGAACCGCTTGAACTCCTCCCTCCACTCGTAAATAATCATCCCTTACTTCTGCCATATCTTTCACGTTTTTAACATATGTCCAGAAATTAAAAACGAATTCAAATTTAACTTGAAATTACTGTATTCTAGCGCCAATATAATGGGAATATTTACATAATAATGATAATAATAATGAAGGAACCACTGTGTAAGTTCTGCACAAGTAGGGCCTGTACTTCTCTGAGGAACAACTGAACCTATTTAGATATATTGTTTGTTGTATCTACAGGGTTTATACCTACAGGTATATGGGGTATGTATTATATGTCGATATAATTGCATTTTCTTGATAACAAATGAGAGGATGCATTAATTATTCTGAATGACTATATGTTCTTTGTTAAGGGGTATTATATGGAATATCGGTGATATACATCAATTTTCGTGTATGTAGGTAACGATTTTTATAGGGCACCTACATTCATGGACGTAAGTTTGAAATTACAGCCCACTACGTCCTTACACTCGGAGCTACTGTTGCGAATAGGAGGCGGCCCCTCCGGTTAACCTCCGGAGCTCCGTAACTGCTCTGCCTCCGTCGGTAGTACCGGAGGTCACCGGAGGAGCGCTGTAATCGTATCATCCGATTCAATCAACAGGAGGACCGCCTCCTCTTCACAGCGCTAAAGAACACCAATAAAAGGATAACATCATCAATTAAGAAAAAGTTTAAATCGAACCACGAGGTTCCTATCAGTGTTTCTTCAGAAAAGTGAATATTTACACAAAATTACAATTACATTTAAATAAGTGAGCATAATTTCGATGTTGAAATTTACAATGAAAATTCAACGGGAATATGACATAATTACAAACATCTTACAAGGCAATCTAAAAATGTTACAAGGAAAGGAAACAACGGAAATTAAATTTAGTGCAGAGGCCTATAGAGGGGCAGTCCTCTCCTAATACACATCAGTGAGGGACGCATAGCTCAACAGGTGCACACTAAATTGACACGAAATTACTGGAAGCAACTCGGAAGGAAAATTTACATTTACACAAAAGGTTAATAAAAGGAATTGCCTCCAAAACAAAGGATATACCTAGCTGACGAACTAAGGCATTACAAAATCAAAACAGTGAAAACCAGGGTCTAAGGTAAACTCCGAACAAATGAATTTACATTTTAATTTAACACTTGAGAAAAGAAAACATGCTTACCCCGGGATGGCTGGAGCCGGTGAGCGGACCACCTAAGACGTACGAAAACCAAAGACGCTGAACAGAGCCCTGCTCCTGCTAAGGAGCCAAAAGGCCGGAAATTCAGAAATACTCAAACAGCCAATCAGGGAAGCTACCTATGTTTCGACCCGAAGTTTCACCAATACAATTTAGTGTTATTTTCGCCAATAGCATTACAGCACCATATATGGTAATGTGGGAAAATTATTCTAGAGGTTTCGATTGCGAAACTCAGTGATTTTGTGATCGAAGCGTCCATGTGGCAACTACAGGGTGATATAAAAAATGAGTTACAACAAACATATTACTGGAGATCTCCACTATAAAATCAATGTCTTTTCTTTTAATATTATCGCCATAAGACCTACCTGTGTTGGTGCGACGTAAAAAAAAAAAAAAAATCTTTTAACACTCAATGATTAAGGGCCGGTTCTACCATCTGCTGGTAAAGTGGCTGGCAGCTGTCCGGGAGGTAAACTACCTGGGGGTGTAAAGCAGCTGGTACTTTGTGCTGCGTCCAACCACCTCCGCGCAAGCGCTGGGTAGCTACCAGGAGCTAGACACCGATATATGGAGTTGGCTAGACTGATTTTCAGCGACTTCTCGCTTTCGAGTGTAGTGCTATCTATCATCAGATGTATGAAGCTCATTTCGATTGTCTTATTTTCCTGTGCTTGCATCTGTTGATTATCTTCAAAAAGCCTAATAAGGGGAGTCTTAAGAGTTATGGACAACGATTTATGTCAAGCTTTCGTGATTTTAATCTATGAGCTTCAAAATCAATACCTAATTGGGATTAAAATCTCGAGATTACATTTTCTTATGCTGGTTATAAGCTGTCATGTAAGGCAGCGTTTTTGGAAAGTATTCTCGTAGTAGATTGGTCAAGTCGCTCGCTCCGCAATAGAAGGTACGCAGGTTTTCATCGTCTTTCTAATTTACATTTAAAAAAATATTTTCGTTCGCTGCCGTTGTTCTTAACTCTTTTTCACACGCTTCCATATATGCATATACACCCAACATCTTCCTTAGGGACTTACTGACTTTGAGCATTCTATCTGCAGGCTTCTGTGAACTGATTATCTCCACGATGCTCTATTTGCAACTAGCTCTGTGACCTCATTTAGTTTCACATGCTTCCATTTATTTATAATGCATTTCATTCTAATGTTTATGAAGATAAAGTTGGAAGGTACCGTACTGTTAAAGAACTAATCGGGGTAAATATCCATCGTAGGAAGAGGAATTCGGGAATGGAATAGTTTCCAATTTCTTCGAAATCATTTACAACTGACGAGGAATCTGCTACATGGGCGACAGTCCTATACGGTATGATATATTACTCGTAACATCACTTTCTATAAGTAGCACACATATAAAGCATTTTCCTAGTAGACATAATATTGTGATTAAACATTTCAATGAAATATGTTATTAACAAAAGAACGTATGAAAAGAGGCATACAGATTAATACAAAGCTAATAATGAAAAGAAAAAAAAAAAAGAAGAAGATTCGTCATAATGAAGACTCGAACCTGCAAACCTCGTAGTATGAACTGCGCACGTTAGCCATTACGCTACGAGGTAGCCTGGGGTAATACGGATACATAGAAAAAAATTATACCTGGTGTTTGAAAACTGAAAGACTAGAATATTTTGAAATTATTTCCAAATAGGTTTCAATTTTATATCCTTTTAGAGTTTCTTTGCGAAAGCTTGACGTATAAAATGTGTTCCCTACGCTATCAAAGCGAGAGGCTGGTGTGACCATTGCAAATCTAAGGAAGCATTAATGTTCAAAAACCTGCAATCCAATATTGATCACTGTTACAGTATAATGCTTTTTTTTCAGTATACTAAGCTAATTTGAGTTGTATGTCACCAGAAATACGGCTAATAAAGTTCAGCTCTCAAAACTTGCCGGGCAGGTAAAGTCTTATCGGGTCCTCGAAGTGGCTGATAAATTATGCCCCGGGTAACGACGATTTATGCTGCCGATAGCGCTACCTGGGAGTGGTCGAACGGAAACATCCTTTTAAGCGGACGGCAAGTTATGCGCTACTCTACCAGTAGGTGGTAGAACCGGCCCTAAGTAAATAATTGTCTCTTCAGTGAGTCCTGAAAATTCTTTAAAATTACAAAATTTCACCAGAAATAAAACACATAAAATTGTACATAAATTCACAGCAACAAAAAAAATACATACTTCATAAATGTCAGTTCCTTCTGTCAATGACGCTTTCATGACAGTTTTCAGTATTAAATATTCCACCGATTCTATCAACTCACCATTGGCGACATCCTCCACCGCCGAATCTCGAGCTCTGCTCGATAATACACACATACATACATACATAATCATTATAGACTGTTATGCCTTTCAGCGTTCAGTCTGCCTCTGTGAATTTACTAAACGTCGCCACAATCCTCGATTTGCAACTAGTGTTGTGGCCTCATTTAGTTCTATGCCTCTTATATTTAAATCGTTAGAAACCGAGTCTAACCATCGTCATCTTGGTCTCCCTCTACTTCTCTTACCTTCCATAGCAGAGTCCCTTTATTCTCCTAGGTAACTTATCGTCCTCCATTCGCCCCACATGACCCCACCACCGAAGCTGGTTTATGTGTACAGCTTCATCCACAGAGTTCATTCCTAAATTAGCCTTTATCTCCTCATTCCGAGTACCCTCCTGCCATTGTTCCCACCTGTTTGTACCAGCAATCATTCTTGCTACTTTCATGTCTGTAACTTCTAACTTATGAATAAGATATTCTGAGTCCACCCAGCTTTCGCTCCTGTAAAACAAAGTTGGTCTGAAAACAGACCGATGTAAAGATAGCTTAGTCTGGGAGCTGACTTCCTTCTTACAGAATACTGCTGATCGCAACTGCGAGCTCACTGCATTAGCTTTACTACACCTTGATATAATCTCACTTACTATATTACCATCCTGGAAGAACACACAACTTAAATACTTGAAATTATCGACCTGTTCTAGCTTTGTATCACCAATCTGACATTCAATTCTGTTGAATTTCTTACCTACTGACATCAATTTAGTCTTCGAGAGGCTAATTTTCATACCATACTCATTGCATCTATTTTTTAGTTCCAAGATATTAGACTGCAGGCTTTCGGCACAGTCTGCCATTAAGACCAAGTCGTCAGCATAGGCCAAACTGCTTACCACATTTCCACCTAACTGAATCCCTCCCTGCCATTTTATACCTTTCAGCAGATGATCCATATAAACTACGAACAGCAAAGGTGAAAGATTACAGCCTTGTCTAACCCCTGTAAGTACCCTGAACCAAGAACTCATTCTACCATCAATTCTCACTGAAGCCCAATTGTCAACATAAATGCCTTTGATTGATTTTAATAATCTACCTTTAATTCCATAGTCCCCCAGTATAGCGAACATCTTTTCCCTCGGTACCCTGTCATATGCTTTCTCTAGATCTACGAAACATAAACACAACTGCCTATTCCTCTCGTAGCATTTTTCAATTACCTGGCGCATACTGAAAATCTGATCATGACAGCCTCTCTGTGGTCTGAAACCACACTGGTTTTCATCCAACTTCCTCTCAACCACTGATCGCACCCTCCCTTTCAAGATACCAGTGATACTTTGCCTGGTATACTAATCAATGAGATACCTCGATAGTTGTTGCAATCCTTCCTGTTCCCTTGCTTATAGATAGGTGCAAATACTGCTTTTGTCCAATCTGAAGGTACCTTACCAACACTCCATGCTAATTTTACTACTTTATGAAGCCATTTCATCCCTGCCTTCCCACTATACTTCACCATTTCAGGTCCAATTTCATCTATTCCTGCTGCCTTATGACAATGGAGTTTATTTACAATACTTTCCACTTCCTCAAGCATAATTTCACCAACATCATTTTCCTCCTCCCCACGAGCTTGGCTGTTTGCAACACCACCAGGATGATTTCCTTTTACATCGAGAAGCTGTTCAAAATATACTCTCCACCTCTCCAGTGATTCCCTGGAGTCTATAACGAGTTCACCTGAATTACTCAAAACACTGTTCATTTCCTTTTTCCCTCCCTTCCTAAGATTCTTTATTAGTGTCCAGAAAGGTTTCCCTGCTGCTTGACCTAGCCTTTCCAGGTTATTACCAAAGTCTTCCCATGACTTCTTTATGGATTCAACAACTATTTCTTTCGCTCTGTTTCTTTCATCTACGTACCAATCCCTGTCTGCCTCGGCTCTTGTTTGGAGCCATTTCTGATAAGCCTTCTTTTTACGTTTACAGGCTGCTCTCACTTCATCAAGATGTTCGCCGTTTCCCATCTTTACACACAGTTGGTCCTAGGCATTCCCTTGCTGTTTCTACTACAGCATCCCTGTATGCCACCCATTCACACTCTATATCCTGAACCTGCTTACTGTCTACTGTTCAAAACTTCTCACTAATCATATCCATGTACTTCTGTCTAATTTCCTCATCCTGGAGATTTTCTACCTTTATTCTATTGCAGACAGATTTCACTTTCTCTATCCTAGGCCTAGATATACTTAGTTCACTACAGATCTGATAGTGGTCTGTATCATCGAAAAATCAGCGAAAAACTCGTACATTCCTAACAGATATCCTGAATTCGAAGTCGGTTATTTATAGTCTATTATGGATCTGGTACCCCTAGCCTCCCACGTGTCCAGCAAACGCTTCCCATTCCCATTTGCTTCCATATCTTCCCCACATTTACCAATCACCCTTTCGTATCCTTCAGTTCTATTCCCAACTCTTGCATTGAAATCACCCATTAGCACTCTTCTATCCTTGCTGTTTAGAACAGAGATCAACCGCAGCAGAAGAGAAAGTAATACAGGAAAAGGCACAACCTCGGCTATGCAGAAGAGAAACATAGACTGAAGGGACCTCGAAATCTGGGGGCCAACTTACTAATATCATGGTCCGGAGCACTACTCACAGTATGAGTCTTTAGATAAACCTGGGTCACCCAGAGACGGATTGTGTGGTCTTCGCCCGTGATTATAGTTACGTTGAACTTTAGCGTAATATACTTTCAAATTCTTACGCGCACGGTGCCAAGCAGCACGGATCGTTTCTGGATTTGCGACATCAGGTAGAAGATCGTTAATAGACCACAGATTACAGAGTGGAGAATTGGGGGTGAACGCTAGCATCATTGAAGCAGGAGTTTGCTTATGACTTTCATGAATGGTAATGTTGAAAGCCAATGATAACCAATTAAGTAATGAATCCCACTTAGAATGGTCAAAAGAATGGTAGGCAATAAGAGCAGATCTTAAATTTGGATTGATTCTCTCAGCATGACTAGGCATGGAATAATAAGGGGTGGTAGTCGCATGAGAAATAGATAGATCAAAACAAAAATGACGGAAATGCACAGATGTAAAAGTTCTAGCATTATCACTCACCAGAAATTGACAGAGTCCAAATGAAGCAAAGATCTGTTTCCTGCAAGAAATAGTAGTATTAGCATTAGCCATGCGAGTAGGAAACAGCCACGTAAAACGTGAGAACGCATCAACACACACAAGTATGAAATGATGGCCGATCTGTGATCGCGGGAATGGTCCGATGTAGTCTATAAATAGTCTCTCCATCAGGCGAGATGCTTGCTCAGATGACAACAGAGCAAGGCGGGTATTAGGAGCGGGTTTACTATTATTACAGGTTTTACAAGATTTGACCATGGTGCGGATTTCACTATCCATAGATTTCCAAATGAAGTGTTTACGAATTTTCTTTCTAGTTTTGAATACACCAAGGTGTCCGCCGACAGGGGATTCATGGAAATATTTGAAAAGAGCAGGAACTATATTAGCTGGAACAACAATTTTGGGGTCTCTGTGACCACGAGCAGGACAACACAGCATACCATTCTTAATGACATAGGGTTTGACATGCTCACCAGACTTAATTCTGTCAATAACAGCTTTCAATTCAGTGTCGTCCTCCTGATGTTTAGATCTTTGAAAAGGAAAGGGAAATTTGTCAAAACTACATTAACAAAGGCCGAAACTTGTTCAGGAGAGGGATCTGCAGGCTCTGATTGAGGATTAGAACTGCCAGGAAGAACATCCTACTAAGACTGTCAGCAACAACATTTTGAGTTCCACGAATGTGACGAGAGGCAAATTGAAAAGCCAAGATGCGTACCGCCCAATGCGCAAGACGACCGGTCCTTCTTGGTCTGGCCAGTACCCACCTCAGCGCCTGATTATCAGTTTCAAGATCAAATGGGAGGTGTTCGAGGCACATTCCAAATCTTTCCAACGAGAAAACAACAGCTAAGGCTTCTAATTCATAAATCAAATAATTACGTTCAGCAGGATTGAGACTACGGGAAGCATAAGAAATTGGTCGACGTCCATCTTCAAATTCATGAAGGAGCACACCAGATATACCAGTAGATGAGGCATCAGTCTGGAGAATGAAACGTTTAGAAAAATCTGGCAGCGCCAGCACAGTTACATAAGGCAGATTTCAAATCATAGAAAGCATCAAGTTGAACAACACCCCATTCAAATTTAGCATCTTTCCTCCTCAAGGCGTTTAATGGAGCTGCTCTTTCAGCGAAATTGGGGATGAATTTTCGGAAGAAATTGACCATGCCAACAAACCTAACTACAGCCTTGACATCTTTAGGGGCTGGGAAATTTTGAATCACTGCAGTACGAGATTGGTCATCGAGACACCTTTTTCAGACACAATATGTCCTAAGAAGGACATCTGGGGCTGCGCAAAAGTAACTTTGCTAGCCTTAAGGGTCAGTCCTGCTTTACGGAGTCTTTCAAGGACTTCATTGAGATGAACGAGGTGTTCTTCAAAAGTTTCACTAAAAATTACTAAATCATCCAAATAATTGTAAACAAATTTGAATTTAATGTCTGACAACACGTTATCCAGCAGCCGAGTGAGGACTGGGGCTCCCGTCACCAGCCCAAACGGTACGCGCTCAAATTCATAGAGGTTCCAGTCAGTGGCAAAAGCCGTGAGATGCTTGGATTCCTCAACAAGATGTATGTGATAATACACCTGATTCAAATCAAAAGTGATAAAATTTTTGGCATTAGCAAACCAAGAGAAACAAGAGTGTAAGTCAGGAAGAGGAATGGATTGAAGCACAACTCGCTTATTCAACATTCTATAATCCACTACAGGCTGAAAGCCACCCTGTGGTTTAGGGACGAGAAATATGGGAGAAGAGTACGCAGATTTATAAGGACATATTACACCATCAGCAAGCATTTGATCGATGATAGCCTTAAGGGCTTTCATCTTGGGAGGCGACAACCAATACGGAGAACGAACAGGTACATTATCAGTAACTTCAATTTTATATTCCAAAACATTGGTTACCCCTAACTTATCGGTAAACACATCAGGAACTTTATCACAAAGATTTCTAAGTTGGTTGGCTTGATCCTCAGGTAAATGACTAAAGTCGAATGCTTTGGGTTCACTCCTGTCCTCAGGGACAGCACTGACATAAGGAAGAATAGGAGAATGACTACACAATTTAAAGACTCTAACAGAAAATTTAAACTGGAACTCGTACTGAAAATCCAAAATCATACCTGTTTTGGCAATAAAATTTGCACCCAGAATGAAAGGACAAGATAAATCTCTCCCCACTAGCATGGGCATTTTCCACGTGAAATTACGGATTCTAATTTTGACATTCGGACTTCCAATCACATTCAATGAATTAGAGTTAGCCGTATGGCAGGTTAAAGACACAGGTTTTAAAGAAGGGAACTTACAAACAGATTTTACAGAGTTATACAAATTTTTGCTCATCAAGGTGAGGCTACTTCCAGAATCCACTAAAGCACAAACAGGTGCATTGTTCACTTCTAGGCATATGTAAGGTAATTTACACGGAGGAATAGCAGAAATACCACAAGACTGTGGGAAATTGACACTTGGGTTAAATACAGGTTTATCATCAACTACAGGATCGGGTAAGTCATCACGTCACAGACGAAACATGAAGGTACACTATAAGGTTTGGCACAAGAACTGACGGTTAGTCATCTGGCATTGCCATTACCAGAACACCCGGAACTGGAAGAATTGCGAGGACACTGTCTAGAAAAATGTCTACATGACTCACAGTATCTGCAAGAATTAGTGGAGGAAGAAACTCTACTCACATTAGGATTTGAATTGCCTAAGGGCTCAATCTTAGGACAATTCCTTTGGAAATTTTGGAAGCTGACCACCCATGGACGGTTTTGAATTGCCTACGGCCCCAATCTTAAGACAATTACAGTGGAAATGATCAGTGGAGCCACAATTGTAGCATGCACGCGAATTACGTGGCTTGGAAGGAGAACAAACGGCACTAGTGACCTGAGAAGACATGTTCATAGGAGGAGGAGCTAACGCAACGCGTAGCTGGTCGGCATTCCTAATGCCTTCAGCAGAAACAGTGATAGCTTCCAACTGAGCGAACGTAGCGGGTCGTGGTGACAGAGCAAGATATGACCAATAATTTGGTGCAAGACCCTCAACAATGCTAGCAACCATTTGAGACTCAGAATAGTTGAGCATAAAAATCCTGGCATTGAACTTAATGTCCTGAATATATTCAGACAATGTTTCATTCAAATGCTGTACACGAAAACAATGCTTTTGCGCCAAGGAAGACAATGCACGGGAAGGAATAAAGAACTCAAGTACATGCGCGTGAAATTGGTCAACTGTCCACTTTTCAGAAATGGCTCTTATGACATGCTCAGAAAGAGCTCCAGATGCATGTGGATATAAAACTTGGAAGAAATTATCACTACTTAAAGCATATACTATACATTGATCTTTAAATTCAACCAAGAAACGCAGAAATGTAAGAATCTCTTCGACTGAATTAGCAGTGAACTTAGATACGCCCTTAAACTGAGCAGTTACTGGGTGAGGTAAATTAGCAAACATTTGAGAAACAGCAGGCATAGTAGGTACCTGAACAGGATTGGATTGATTAAGAGAAGGCATCACAGTTGTATAGAAATCTTGACTTGGAATGCCCCTGGGAAAGGGTGGGTGTACTAAAAGTGAGGTTAGGACCGCAGCTAGATTGTATCGAAACCGGCACAGATATTCGCATCTGCGAAACATTTTCGCACATTTATGACACCATCAAAGCATTTGCTACAGGTGACACTTGGACATGGGGATATCTTTGCACAATAGGAAGAGAAACAACTTGAGTCGCAACTGAAGGTTGAGATAAAGACACAGTAGAATTAACAGTTCCCATAGGAACGGTAGACATACCAACTTGTGTACAAGAAGCATCACTGGCATTATTCACGGGCAGAGAAGCACTTGTAAATATAACAGGAGAAGATTGCAGAGGAACATTATTACAAATTCCCACATTACTAAATTGTGAAGCAGTAGATACCAAGATAGTTTCACTGTTAAAAGTTTCAGATGGACCAGACACATCAACTACAAAACTGGAGCTAGACGACGCATTACCTTCTAGCAAGCCTACAATTTTATCGAAAATCCCGGAAAATTTTGATAACAACAGCTCGCATTCCTGTTGCTCATTTATAGATAAATTAAGAGTTAACAGGTTGCAAATCCTGTCCACATAATGCTGGACTTGGGCTTTCACACGTGTTAACTGAGCATTGGACGGTTTAGAGGAAGAAAAGGACAAAAGAATAGCTTCGAATTCGGTAAATTTATCTTTAACAAGGGTCAAAGATGCACACACTTCATCTGTTGATAGGCTGGGTACGCCTATTGTTATGTTAAGCGATTGCTTTAACAAGCTCGCGTCATCCCTAACCCTTCCTGTCGAATTCAATTTACGAATACGAAGTTCGTAAACTAATTCCTCCTTCCTCAAATGAAACGGACCAGGGACCACACGAGACATGTTAATAAGAAATTATGTTAGGAGATGATACCGGAATATTTTAAGTTAGTTACGGGTTACTACTCTCGCATCTCTTTCCTCTACAACCACGCATCAGCTAACAGATGTAACCCCTCCCCCCTTTTACAGAAGAGAGCACAAATTTAAGGTACATATAAAAGTAATGATTTAATAAACCAAAATAACAAACCTGAACGAACGTCAGTCGACGATATACCAGGAAAACATTTTAATTTTCGACAACACATGGCTACGCAGGATAACCAACATGACAACTAGAGAAAGGATATATGGGAAGCAGGCTGGGAAACCCTACAGACAACGAGATTTTACATGACGTTGTAGGGAAAGAAACGTGAGAGCATTATCCCTTTTGTCTGACTTTACTCAACATATAGAATTTAAACAAGGTATAAAGAACACCAATAAAAGGATAACATCATCAATTAAGAAAATGGTTAAATCGAACCACGAGGTTCCTATCAGTGTTTCTTCAGAAAAGTGAATATTTACACAAAATTACAATTACATTTAAATAAGTGAGCATAATTTCAATGTTGAAATTCACAATGAAAATTTAACAGGAATATGACATAATTACAAACATCTTACAAGGCAATCTAAAAATGTTACAAGGAAAGGAAACAACGGAAATTAAATTTAGTGCAGAGGCCTATAGAGGGGCAGTCCTCTCCTAATACACATCAGTGAGGGACGCGTAGCTCAACAGGTGTACACTAAATTGACGTGGAATTACTGGAGGCAACTCGGAAGGAAAATTTACATTTACACAAAAGGTTAATAAAAGGAATTGCCTCCAAAACAAAGGATATGCCTAGCTGACAAACTAAAGCATTACAAAATCAAAACAGTGAAAACCGGGGTCTAAGGTAAACTCCGAACAAATGAATTTATATTTTAATCTAACACTTGAGAAAAGAAAACATGCTTACCCCGGGATGGGTGGAGCCGGTGAGCGGACCACCTAAGATGTACGAAAACCAAAGACGCTGAACAGAACCCTGCTCCTGCTAAGGAGCCAAAAGGCCGGAAATTGAGAAATACTCAAACAGCCAATCAGGGAAGCTACCTATGTTTCGACCCGAAGTTTCACCAATACAATTTAGTGTTATTTTCGCCAAGTGCATTACAGCACCATATATGGTAATGTGGGAAAATTATTCTAGAGGTTTCGATTGTGAAACTCAGTGATTCTGTGATCGAAGCGTCCACGTGGCAACTACAGGGTGATACAAAAAATTAGTTACAACAAACATATTACTGGAGATCTCCACTATAAAATCAATGTCTTTTCTTTTAACACTCAATGATTAAGTAAATAATTGTCTCTTCAGTGAGTCCTGAAAATTCTTTAAAATTACAAAATTTCACCAGAAATAAAACACATAAAATTGTACATAAATTTATAGCAACAAAAAAATACATTCTTCAAAAATGTCAATTCCTTCTTTCAATGACGGTTTCATGACAAGTTTTCAGTATTAAATTATTCCACCGATTCTATCAACTCACCACCGGCGACAGAATAGGCGGAACCTAATAGATATCTCATCTCTGTGATCTTGGTTCAATACGGAAACATCAATGAAGCTTATATCTTTGAAGACAACAAGGAGCGAGAAAACATACTACTGAATCCACAAATAAAAGCTATCCAACAGAAATACAGAAAGATTTTTCGATGCAGGTGCATTTTATGTTGTGTATGTACAGATGAGAGGAGAATGTGAGCAAAGCGCTTGCCTCTGTAGTACATTGCTTCTTGCTGGATTTTTACAACACTTCTACTTTTGAAACTCAAAACAGATTGTTAGGAAGGGTGGTGTCGGTTAAAAGCAAGACCCTCCATCCATTATTAGGCGCGACACTGCAGCGAATAACGGTGCTACTCACATTTTGTGCATTATAATTAGTCAAGCTTTGTCTTATGCAAATGTTTATACTCTGACTATTGTTAGTGACTTTATACAAATTATAATGGCATCCAATGATCAGTGCACTTTTGTGGTTGGGTGGACTTAAAGACCGCAAGTGGTGGTAAGGAAACAGATGAGGTTTACAAAAGTGATCATAACGCTCAGTCTGCAAGTTCTGAGGAAGAAGAGGCACTTTCATTGACTGAAGGCTGTATTCCATTCATTTTAGGAAAGAATGGAATCACCAAGCTCCATGCTCCCGCTACAAATGTTCTAACCCGGAAACAAAAAGTGCTGAAAGCAACAGAAGTGATGACTGACTGTGTAAAATGTCTGTTTTGTATTATGCTGAATTTTATGTTTGCATCATTTGGTTCATTCTCCTCCTATTTCATATGTTTAAATGTAAACATTCGTGTTCCTACATAAATTGTCTACTCCTTAGTCCCCGTGTTGGGGATGAGGCGAGATGTATGTATCACACGTTTTACGGCCGGATGCCCTTCCTGACGCCAACCTCAGTTAAGGCGCTAATGAACAAGAAATGAATGATGGTGAATCAGCTATGGCCTACGAATTGAAACTGTCCCAACATTTTCCTGGAAGTGTAAATGGGAAACCATAGAAAACCATTCTCAGGACAGCCGATGGAGAGCTTGGCTCCATAGCCGTAAGGCGTAGATAAGCACGGTCGCTCCACTTGCTCATGTTCCTAAATAAGTAACTGTCTTAAATTGATGTATCGAAAATACCTTCATCTTTATATGGGCTTATTATGGCCTTGAAACATAAGAGGTAAGCGCTGCGCTCACGAGTGAGTAATGCCTCACATAATGCCAGGTTAGAACGTGTCAGATGTGAGAATCTTTTCCACTCGGGCTTGTAAAATAACAGTGTATCGAATGGTGTGTAAAACCATCAGACAACAAATATGTAAACATTTGCAGCACTGGGAGACATATTGTTGAAGATCAGAGTCTTTCTAAGACAATTGTTAGTACAAGCCTTATATTTCAGATCTCTGGGTTAATAAACATTGTCTTCAGGTCACACTCTTCGACCATGAATTATTTGGAGGTTACAATCCACCGTGTGCGAGAGAATTCTGAATGTGGCAAAAATTCAGCCGACTTGAGTCCAAACTCGAAGGTGGGAGTAACAACATTCCCACCACCTCCACACACTTAAAGATGCGGACACCAATCCACTTCCCAAAATGAAAATCCACACCTGTTTCCAGTCATTCAACCAGGTCAGGAATGGAATGAATGAAGCCCCCTATTACCGCCGAGGATAGGAATTGTGCTGGCTGCAAAAGCCTGTCGTAGTCCTCTGGGGCAATGATTAATGACTGACGTATGAAATGAAACGATATTGGAAAGTGCAGTTGGAATGAAAGATAGCAGGAAAAACTGGAGTACCCGGAGAAAATCTGTCCCACTTCTGCTTTGTCCAGCACAAATCTCAAATGGAGTGACCGAGATTTGAACCATGGAACCCAGCGATGAGAGGCTGGCGCGCTGTCGTCTGAGCTATGGAGGCTCTAATCCACTTCCTAAAGGATTTTAATTTTATCATTATTAGTAAGCAATTATACGACTTTTCCCGTATCCATAACTAGGCTATCACACGACAAATATTCGCTACCCTTCGTTGTACCACACACACAATAAATTTTGAAATACAAGCACAAACAGTCTCACTGGCTTATTCATCAATCTCACTGCTAACTAAAACTGACCTTTCCTGAGGCTAACGGCTTGTGCTCTGAAAACTCACCCTGTGAAGTTAAGGAATTCAAGGCCTTCTCCCGTTATTGTGCAACTTTCCCCGACTTTCCTCCTGTGGCAAGAGTTCTTATCTATGTTGGAAATCACATTACTTTTACAAGGGATGACAAAAGACATTTTCAGGGCTAGGATAAATGTAAATGCACTAAGCATGGTTACTAAGATGGCGGACGGTTGCAGGCGTGTTGTAAGTGTGTTCCTGATAATAAGCGTGTTCCTTGTGGTCCAAGTGCTTTTATCGCGGTTACGTGTGAATGAAATTGAACCGACTAGCGTATACTTTGATGTTAAGTGCGGTGTAACTTGTTGGGAAGATATACTCTCCAATAATAAGCTGCAAATAAGTGCCCACGTGTTGTGTATTAACGGCAAGCAGCAGAGAATGGCGTCCAGTCAGCGTGTAAAGCACAAGCCTTCGGCCAGTGACACATCCATCCTGACGCTGAGTGTTCTACTACTAGCAGTTGCCGGCGATGTCCAGCTGAACCCAGGACCGGAGGTAAATACCAGCCTTAGCATCTACTACCAGAATGTCTGTAGTCTTAAGAAATCACTCGTGGACTTTAACGTCGCTCTGAGTGACATGCATTACGACTGCGTGTGTTTGGCGGAGTCCTGGCTCGGCTCTTCAATCGACAATAGTGAAATACTGAATGACAATTATGTTATTTTCCGCCAAGATAGGCAAAATATCATTACTAGTAAGAAGAAGGGAGGAGGAGTTTTAATAGCAGTCAACTCTGCGTACGGTCCAGTGCAACGACCTGACTTAACGGGAAACTGGGAATGTGTTGTTGTGAAAGCCACCCCATCCCCTGGCCGAGCGCTATACATAGTCTGCTGTTACCTGCCCCCGGGCGAGGTGAAAGTACGGCTCGCAGACTTCCGAAAAACCCTGGCTCGAATCAATCGCGTAGCAAAACAAAATGACACTGTTATTGTGTGCGGAGATTTCAATATAAGCCAATTAGCCTGGGCGTCAGACGATTCGGGATCTATTAATCCTATCCTCGCCCATGTCAACGAGGAAGCCTGCTTTCTTTTAGAGATCACTAACGAATTCAACCTTCGCCAAGTTTGCGGTTTTCCAACACGAGGAAATAACTTCCTGGACCTTGCTTTCGTGTCTGAAAAAGTCACTAATAATACCCTGTGTGAAGCAACAGAACAGTTAGTACAATCAGATCATTCTGCGCTCGAGCTCAGACTTCATATTTCCCGTGTTCCTCGTTTACCACAGACTACAAAATCATTCTTCGTTTGGACAAAAGCAGACTTTCCCCATCTACGAAATATCTTATCCCGTTGTCCGTGGAACTTGCTCGAATCCTGCCCATCTCTTGATGCCGCAGTTGACTTGTTTTATGACATACTGCACAGCGCTCTTCAGGACGCTGTACCTTCCCGCATAATGAAGACCAGGCGTCTTCCCTCCTGGTATGATTCTGAACTTACAGACAAAATGCGGGCAAAGGAAAGAGCAAGGAAACGAGCTGCAAAGTCTTCACTTCCTTCAGATTACATCGAATTTGCGGCGCTAAGAAAGGAATACAAACAAATGCAGCGGAGAAAGTACAGGGATTATGTCGGGTCTGTTGAGGAAGATATTATTAGACACCCACAAAGATTTTGGAAATTTATTAATTGCAAATCAAAATCTAGGCGGCTACCATCTATGATGATTAATGAAGACAAGGAAATTAGCTCATTGAAAGAAATTGTGGATAATTTTGCTGACACTTTCAAAACATTCCATCCACCCAGTGTTCCCTGTAATTCTCACACCGAACAATTAGGGGAAATTAATTTATCATCAGTAGTAACTTCGGCATCGGAAGTCTGCAACATCTTGAAGTCGATGGATACGAAGAAGTCTTGTGGTCCAGATCAAATTCCAGGAATCGTGTTACGTGAGTGTGCTGAGGAGCTGGCAACCCCACTAGCTACGATAATCAACTGGTCTCTTCGTACAGGCAATTTCCCGTCGGAATGGAAGAAAGGCTATGTTATTCCAGTATTTAAGAAAGGCGACAGATCTTTATTTGTCAATTACAGACCAGTAGTTCTTCTTTCACTCATATCCAAAGTAGCGGAAAGAGTCGTATACAAAGCCGTGTACAGTGCAGTCAGTGGTTTAATTAATATTAACCAGCATGGGTTTGTCCAGAAACGCTCAACTACCACCAATCTTGCTGTGTACTCCCACTTCATATCTAGCGCTCTGGACAATTGCAAGCAGGTTGATGCCGTGTACACGGACTTTTCCAAGGCTTTCGACTCAGTGCAGCATAATGCTCTTCTGACTAAGTTGTCAGCATATGGCATTCATGGAAGCTTGCTTGAATGGTTTAAATGCTATCTTAACGAAAGAAGGTATACAGTAAAATACGAGGGAATCATTTCTCGCCCTTATCAGCCTATGTCTGGCGTCCCACAAGGTTCACTACTGGGACCTTTATGTTTCCTTCTATTTATTAATGATCTTCCATCACAAATCCATTCGAGCAACTACCTGCTCTATGCTGATGACCTTAAAATCTACAGGGTAATTGAAAATATGAGTGATTGCGAATTGTTACAGTCTGATATAAATAATATTAGTGATTGGTGCAAAAAATGGCATTTAACCCTAAATATTTCAAAGTGCAGTGCGATATCCTTCACGAGAAAAATGCAAGTTAATGTATTCAATTATAATGTAGGGAATCAAGAAGTGAAGCGTGTTAATAAAATTAACGATCTTGGTATTATTTTTAGTAATCAAAATGGTCTGTCTTTCAATGAGCATGTGTTAAATATCGTTAACAAGGCATTTAAAACGTTAGGCTTCCTCAAAAGAAATTGCAAGAGTTTTAAATCTGTTGTCCCATTGAAAACCCTGTATTTTTTGCTTATACGATCTAGTCTAGAGTACTGCTCTGAAGTGTGGATCCCCTCACAGCAATACTTAGTTAATGCCTTAGAGCGAGTACAGATCAGATTCTCAAAATGGATTAGTAAAAAGTGTTTGGGTATCAAGCTGTCATCGACAGATTATGATTTGTTTTGTACAAATATGTGTATTGAGTCGCTTAGGACTAGGCGCAGGTATGTCAACACACGTCTCATATACAAATGTATCGGTAATTTCCTTGACTGTCCCAATTTAATCCAGTTGCTACCAATTCATGTTCCTTCCCGCAATACCCGACAGGCTGTCACCTTTCACTTACCCAGGTGCAGAACGGAATCACACAGGAACTCTTGGTTTATGCAGGCCCTAAGATCCCTGAACGAAATTAGCGGGATAGTGGATATATTTCACTCGTCAGCTAGTGAAATTCGCAGACATCTTATGGACACTTCATAGACAGAGTGTTCCTTGTATCTTGTTCTGCCCATTCAGTAACTGAAAGTTATACTTCCTTCCTTCGGTCACTTCAAAACATGTCTTTTTTTCCTTCCTAATGTGTTTTGTAAATATGTATATATTGCTTATTTATAATTAGTGGTAGTAGTAAGTTCTGTTAATATTGTTATTATTTGAATGTATTATATCATCTGTAATTGGAGAATCAATAACTCTGTTGATGATAAATAAACAAATCAAATCAAATCAAATCAAATCAAAGCAGTAATAATGAAAATTAATGACACGACAAGCAAGGTATTTTTATACAATGGGAATCAGGACTTCAAATTTACGACCTGGTTAAGTGAGAAACTGTGTTAATGAGGTTTCAGTGCATAAGTGCATCGCACTGACCAAATTTTCACATCAGACTCTTTATTGCTGTTCCAAACAGGAAAACGGGCTAAATTGTATTACCGTGATGGTACCAATTTTGACATTCCTAGGAAGCAGAAATTAGCTCATCAAGGGTTGAGAAGAACTGGGTATGACGAGAAGAGATCACATTATCCTTGTCGTCGTCTTCTCTTCCCACTGCCGGCCAAAAGTTTCTGGACAAGCAGTGAACTGTTAAAGAATGGACTGAGATTGAAAGAAAACAACATGCCTATGCAAGGAATTGACAAATATATATTCTAAAACTAATATTTTACAAGAAAATTATGTTTTTACATTACATCTGAGCAAAAAATAGACAATATGTACACATTTACTCCCACAGATCACCAGAACATATCAAACTCTCTTCTCATCATTGCATTTCCCAAATAGACCTTAAAAAGACATTGGGTTCTTCCATTTGTTTTACATCTTTTTCAGTTTCTGATTTGAGTTTTGTAATCTACCACATGATTTTTATGGCTGATGAAGTCTCAAATAGAGATGAAACATGTCCCGAAATATTTTTAATATGTTTTTAATTAAATAGTTCACTTGTTAAGTGATGTGTATTGATTGGGTGGACCAGAACCTAACATTGTTTCTTAGTTTTAACTGTATCAACACCAGTGGCGTACACTGAGGGCTACCAGGGCTATCACTGAAGCCCAAACCTCAATTGACAATGATGGAACTCTAAAGCACATTATAATATAAGCATCTGACACATTGTTCCATTTACAAAACTTGAAAGCAGTGAGGAAAAACGTCGCACATATTTCTGAGAGCAAGGCATCGGAGACTGATATCATAGCCCAGACTCTCGGCCCCCTCCCCTCGACTCGCCACAAGCGGCTTCCTGCTGTAAAATAATAAATTTATAAATTTACTCATTCAGGACAAATATTTCAGATTCCCTATGGGAATCAATATCTATGTCATTCCTGCTGTATATCGGATAGCAGCGGGGACCGAGGGGATAGGTGTGCTAGGCTTCGGTCTGTCAGATCGCCACTTCTATCAACCACGCGTTACTCATCGTATATACTTCCTCACCTCATACTTCTGACTTAATCATATAGATAACTGAGTGCTGGTATTTCACTCCGTTTACTCTTCTACATTCTTGTAGGAAGACACTGCAGGGCTGCTGTTATAGGAGCAATATAGTTTTTGTTTTATACATAGATCTGCTCAAATGAAATGCGATCTTTCAGGTTTAGTGTTCTCTTTTGTTGGTTGGAATAGAACCCGTGATCATGGATCGGACACCACCACTGATCTCCCGAGGAAGCTAATTAACCAGTATTATTATTATTATTAGCGTATGGCAAGGAAATTATATACATAATATACAATATATACACAATAACAAAAACATTGATTCACTTCAGGCATTAGCGTTATATCTGAATGTCCAACTTTTCAATCAACTGTAGTGCTTCCGCTGTTGGAGATAAGAAGTCTTCCAAACTACCTGGATAAGCCCGCAGTGAACGATGCATACGACTGCTGTAAAACAAACCATTTTTATTTAATAACTAGCTGACCCGACAGATGTCGTTCTGTCAAAAATAAATGACAATAGAACGAACATTAAAAATTAAATAATTGAAGTTCAACCAATTCAATACATAAAAGAAAGAAATGTAGTAATTACATTCTTATTTAAATGGGACCGGTTTCGACCTTAGTCCAGGTCATCGTCAGCCGTAAAAACAAGTAGGCGAAATCACACAATGTTTATGAATATTGGAGAAATGGGTTAGTTTCACACTCTGTCAGGCACAAAGTCACAACACTATCAAATAATATATGAAGGTTATAAATAAACTTGAAGTCGCAGACGAATATTTTGTAGAAGCAAACCGCCAGTTCCCGGTGATCAGCACGGCACATTCAAGGTCATGCGCTGCGGTCTCGAACGCCAAAGTAGAGTGGAGAATGTCTTGAAGGTCCAATATTTGTCTCGGTTGCGGGAAGTTAAGTACGTATATAAAAAATATACGACGCAAATCAGTATAATTGAATGAGAACTTGTGCTCCTGCTAAGTTCTTGGAAAACAGTTGACTTGAAAAAACAATTGTAAATAGAAAAAATGTAGTAAAAAGCGCAATATCGGAAAACAAATGAAAACTTATATGCACAGTGCGTTATTTTTTAAATTGAAAAAATTATTAGGACATGATTGAAGTAGTCGAAGTTGGCGCAAGACAAGAGTTAAAATTTTAAAGAGGAGAACCGAAATGAAGGTCGATTTTTTTTTTTTAAATAGAAGGTAGAATAAATTAACAGAGGAAGAGTGATAGTGAAAAAAGAGAAAAAATAAAAGAGATTGAAGTTAGATGGTATTGAGGAAGGATAAGATAGGGAAATGAAGGAGGGGTAGTTTAGGGTGGGTTAGGAGGGTGGGTTATTGGAGGTAGAAAATGTGGGTGGGAACTTTGTAAGGCATGGAAAAAAGAATTGGGGTTTTGGAATTTGGAATTTTTGAGAAGAAGAATTAGGAAGTCAAAAAGGATATTGGGTTTTTCAGAAATGTCGTTTAAATTGAAATTAGGGCTGAAGTACTGGTCAAGGTGGATAAAGCAATTTTCAGTAACGTTTAAGAGGGGGCCTTTGTTAATGATTTTAAGTATATTCATGTCATTGTTAATACTGGTGAAACTATGCTTGGAGTCTTGTATGTGCTGTCCTATGGCAGAGAATCTGTTGTATTTAATGGCGTTGACATGTTCAGAGTACCTGATATTGAAGTTGCGGCCAGTTTGTCCGACGTAGGAGGAATTGCAGTTGTTGCATTTGAATCTGTATACACCAGATTTAGAAAAAGCATTAGACTTATTTAGAGATTTAGAGTTGTGTAAGATATCAAGATTTCTATTGTTAGTTCTAAAAGAAATTTTCATGTTATGTTTTTTAAAAATATTAGTTATTTTATAAGCATCCTGAGTGAAAGTGAAGGTGGAAAAAGCAGCTGGTTTTATTGTGTCTTTAGATAAAGTGGTTTTTGGACGGTGTTTGAATTTGTTGATGATGCGGTTAATGAAGGAGTTGTTAAAGCCATTAAATTTAGCAATGTTGCGGATGGTGTTTAATTCATTATTTAAATCTTTTTTGGACATAGGGGTGTTGAAGGCACGAAAAATTAAGCTGTTATAAGTAGCACGTTTATGAGCTTGGGGGTGCGAAGAATCTAGTCTTATTGTAGTTGCCGTTTGGGTTGGTTTTCTGAAAATTTTGTAAGATAAAGAGTAAGAGTAAGAGTAATAGTTAAGTCTAGAAAATTAAGAGTTTGGTTTGTTCTGATTCAAGGGTGAATTTAATGTTAGAGTCTAAGTTGCTGAGATGAAGAAGTGTAGAGGCTGCGTTGGTTGATTCCTCATTTAATATTACTAATGTGTCGTCGACATATCTCGCCCAAAAGAGGATGTTGGAGAAATTATTATTATTATTATTAATTTTAGTGTTTTCTAAGAAGTCGAGGTAAATTTCAGCAAGAATGCCAGAAGCAGGTGAGCCCATAGCCAAGCCATCTTGTTGATAAATGGTGTTGTCAAAGGTAAAATAATTATTGTTGAGAACTAATTTTAAAATAGACATGAAGTCTTGAATTTCAAGTTTACTTAGGTTACTGAATTTGTTTAGGTTGTTGTTTATAATGGGGAATAATTTTGAAATTGGAATGCTAGGGTACATGTTCACAATGTCAAAAGAGTGGAGAGAAAAATTTGGTTGGATTTCAAAATTCTTTAATTTGTTGATTAGATCAGAAGTGTTTTTGATAGATTTGTTGGATAAAAATCGATAATTTTTTAGTAAAAATGTTTGGATAAATTTAGAAGTGTTGTATAGGGGACTGGGTCTGTAATTGATTATTGGACGGATGGGAATGTTAGTTTTGTGAATTTTAGGGAGTGCTTTGGCAGTGGGTAGTCCTGGGTTCATGTTTATTAATTTCGTTTTTTCTTGATCTGTGAGGAGAAAGGAAGCGTTTTTTAAAGTATGTTTGAGTAGGCGTTGGATTTTTGTGGTTGGGTCTTTTTTTACTATAGAAAAAGAAGGGTCACTGAAAAAGTTTTTGGTTTTATCTAAGTAGTCAGTTTTATCCATTATGACAGTAGTGTTGCCTTTATCAGATTTGGTGATAATGAGATTATTGTCATTGATTTTCTTTTTAAGATCTGAAATGATTTTATTATCATTATTATTATTATTATTATTATTATTATTATTATTATTATTATTATTATTATTATTAAGAGAAGTGTTTTTGTTATTGTTAATGAAGACTTTTTCGAGTTTCCTTTTTACTTCATATCTGATTTCATCTTGTACATCTGTTGGCATTTTGTTAATGGCTATTTCAGATTCAATAATTAAATTGGTGGCTATATTGAAAGTGTTGACATTGGGCCAATTGTGTTTGAAGCCCTTTGAAAGAATTGAGTTTTCAGCATCACTCAGAGTTGTTTTAGATAGATTTACGATGGGAGGATGGAATTGTTCAAATTCAGTCTGTACTGCACGCAAAAATCCGAATAATGCAAATGACTGCATCATCAACATCAAATGAGTTAATTTTCTATTGCTACCATAAGTTAGTAACAAACTACTGGAAAAAAGTGTTTTCATTAACTGCAATATTAATATCTTGATTGTGAATAAGGAAATGCTCAAATAGGTCACAGCATATCACTACCCAGAAATAACCCTGATTGACTGTAATGTAGATGGGAACTGTTCAGCAGGTCTTCAAATCCCTCACATAGCCATAATTACCCCTCCGTTGCAAATCAAGTAATTGATAAGTTGATGGCGTGAAGATAATGTGGCAAAACTTACTCCTCTTCCTTCGTAGGAAAAAAAACAACTCATAGAAAACACTGACCATGAAGATATTTTTCATTGTAAAGCTTTAAGGTACACGATATTTTTTACTTGATTACCTAGCGCGCAAACAAAGTTGATGGTTTTCCAACACGGGAACAGGCAACATACAATTGGCTATGCGAGAAACATGGGTTTTCAAGATTAATGCCACAAACACTCAATGACTTACCCTGGGATTTATTTATGGTCATAGCAAAAGCGAGCCGCACTGGAAACTGCAGTCATTTAAATTCAAATGTTATGTCAGTCAGAACCATAGGGATGCGTGGTATCAAAACGTCTTCTCCTTTATACTTCCCCGTTAGAATGGGTTGCTTCGATCACGTTGTTCAGTAATGTTTTCACCGCTAGCCGCGTGCCATTACAAAGATGCGGTTGGTTGATATTTCATAACATTATGACCACTGATCTGACCTTCAATTAAAGAATGCGAGGCGGCAATCCTGGCAAATCCAGCGAGTTCAAAAATTTGGCTGGATAGCTGACTACATCATCTTGCTTAGTAGCAGAATCAACTGATTTGTATATTCTCAATTCACCGGCAATTTCATTTTGAATTTTGAAATTTAATTCATTTACATACACGTTTTTGGCAGCCAATATAGCTCGTTAGCTCAACCAAATATGATCTCTGTAATTTTGACCATTGTTTGGGAACACCTCTTGAATGAGTTTGATTTTGGATTAAGTACACTGAAAAAAATTGTCAGGAAAAGTAATGCAGCCAGTCAGAACGTCTGAAGTGAATTTCAAAAACATATCAGATGTAAGGTTTCTTAGGCATTTGCTCTATTAACCAGCGTTTCGTCTTAGGTCTGACACTAGACTCAACAGAGTGGGATGTGTCAGACCCTACCCACTGATGCTGGGGTGTATACAGGTGAACTTATCAGAAGCCCTTATAAGAGGCACATTCTGATAACTGCATACGGGAGATAAATCTCCACAATGGAATTATTGCCTGCCTAGCAAATCTGAATGGAAAATTCTAAATTCCCATGGAGGGAATTTGCCATTACCAATGCCAATTAGTTGTTTTGAAAATATCTCTCCAGATGGATCATTTTGCAACTCGACACGCATATTTTGGCTTAAATTTAGTATCTTGACGTGTTTCCACAAAACTGATGACTTTAAACATGCATCAAGTTCATCAGCTGGCATTGACCGTGGAATCACTGGCAATGTTCGACGAAAATCTCCTGCTAACAAAATCATCGCTCTACCAAATCGGTTTTGATTGTTCCTCAGATCTTGCATGGTTCGGTCTAATGCCTCCAAAGACTTTTTATGTGGCATGGTACATTCATCCCACACAATCAATTTACATTGCTGCAAAACCTTTGCCATTGCAGAGTTCTCCGATATGTTGCAGGTCGGAATTTCGTTGCTTAGCATATTCAATGGCAATTTTAATGCTGGATGGGCTGTTCAACCGCCTTCCAAGAATGTAGCTGCAAAGCCTGATGAAACAAGTGCGAGTGCAATTTCATTGTGTGAGCAAATTGTTGCTAAAATCAATGAAATTAAGGAAGTTTTTCCTGTATCCTCAGGAGCGTCCAAGAAGTAATTCCCTCCAGTTCCACCATTTACAACTTTCATTAGAGTATCAAATACATACTTTTGTTGTTGGTTCAACAGCGGAAGATTTATTCGAACTGATTCTCTTAGAGCATCGAGATCATACAGTTTTTTGCATTGGAACTCTTGATTAAAAGCGTTGTGCATCAGGCGAGGCCATGCCTAATTGAGATAATACTTTGTTTGACATCATCAAGCACATGTTCTCAATTGATATCAATGCCTCATTGTACATTTCTTCACAGATTTGTAAATTTGGATTTCCTGTTGTGATGCGCATTTGATGCAAGATATTATCACACATATCATCTTTGTATTTGATCCATAAATCAATTGGTTTTGATGGGCAGCATGTTGATATAATTATAGAAAACAATGTTCGTATTTGATGAGGTTGTGAAGAAAGTACGTCATCATTGAGAGTTTGATCCAATGAGCGTCATTTTCTAACAGTTGCAAACACAGACAGGCTTCTTTGTAAGAGCCACACAATTCACCATTAACAATTCGTAAATGATGGAATTATGTTGGGCCTTGAACAATGACTAATAGCAATCGCAAATAAAAATACTCATCGTTGCTTGGATGGACTGAATAAACTCAACCTTATTGCATTGGTGTAATATGCATTTGGGTAACCTGGAACTGGTTTTCCTTGTTTCTGTCGTTGAAATTTATTTGAGGATTGATTCCCAAGTATAATATTTTGGCATTTCGGAGTATAGCGGTGTTCGGGTGAAATCATAATTCTGACACAATTCAAAAAAACTTTTCAAGGTTGTAGATAGTGATTCAACAGCTCATTGTAATGCATTCTGAGCCATAAAATATACTCTTTGACCATTTTCTAAGTGTATGGCTAAGTGAACAACAGTGGAGTGTCTTTCATGAATGGGAAAAGAAAAAATGCGCCAAATTGCTTCATTACTGCTAACGTAGCGGTAACTTCATCATTGGAATTCTCTGCATTAACTCCAATCACAGCCCTGTCACTTCCTTTGGTTACATATTTACAAATGTATTTGATAGATTTGACGGAATGGCAAGATTCAACATTGATGTGCGCCTTGAAAGTCTTTGATAGGGTCGGCGAATATGGAACAATCCAACGACTATCAATTTCAATGTATTGTTGATTCACTTGGATTATTTTTGATCTTCCGTTGTCTGCAGTCGACCGGCGACGATACAGTGTATAACCCTCATTTCCGGTAATTGTTTCTGGTACTAATGCCCGTGGATAACACTTCGAACATTTACCATCCACCATACACGGTGAATTTTGATTAAGTGTTCCACAGAGACCATGAATCATGTTTTTAATAACTACCTCATGCAAGCCTGGATCTACTTGTACATCAGGGATTTCAGCTGATATTACTTCATCAACTTCATTTGGTCTCATATTCTCAACCAACCAAATCAGAATATGTGCACGAGACAAATCCACGTTTCTGCCACTCCACAGAATACATCCTGCAGCGCGTCTCGCCAAACATGCCCTGTTTCACAATGAAATCCATTAAAGATTTCAACTTTTGTTGGAAGACTCTAGCCGTAATGGCATGGCGATCAATGGTTGATTGGCCAGGGAATAACTCTTGTTTGATTTCTATCCACTGCGGATTGCACGTGAATGTGATAAATAAATCTGCTGTGCCATAATGACGAACATACGACATGGCATCTTGAGCATATTCATGCATATGTCGAGGACTTCCGATGTATATTGCTAGAAGAATGATCATCCGGCCGACATTCTCTGCATTTCCATCACTGTTAATTGCATCTCGAAGGTGAATATACTCTTCAGAACGGAGTTTGCTCTGGTTCAACTTGATGAATGTCAAACACTCTGTTTCAATTTTGACATACAATACAGTATCAACAGCATATTGGTGAAATAATCGTTCACATTTCAATATGTGATTGTTTTCATTTTCATGAACCATAAGGCGATATGGTTAATATTTCATTGAAATGACTTTTTCATTGGTTTCGGCACCTGTAAATAAATTATTGTTTTAATGACAGCGATTGAACTTGCATGTAATACATATAGTAGCTGATACAAAATATCCAAATTTATAATTACCTGTAAGGGGATTTATCATCTTGATCGAGAAGCGATAACCATCTTCACCTTACCAAAATATGCTGGGATATTGTAGCACATCATATGAGCGGTGTGTTTCATACACGCGCTGTAACTGATCACTCCAGAGATGTAAAACAATGTCACGGGCTTCCGAATTTTCTCCAACTATAACAATTGCAACTTCATCAATTGTTGGCGCATTGAAACGCCTTGCATGTTGGCCCACAGGAGTTTTATCAGCTCTGATTACAATTTTGTGATTATCAGATGGCATGAGATCCAGTGAAGTTTTGAACAATGTAATGAAAGAAAGTTTGTAACTGTTCTACAGTAGACCTCTTCACTGAACTGTTATGCGCTCAACGCAGATCAACTTCTTGTATTGAATTGCCCATGAAACAAATTTGCAGGAATTTGTAGTCACCATCTAACACCGGCAACAGTGAACCTGCTCTGTGATATTTTTGGCCTTGTATCTGTAAATTAAGGAGGACAAATTTATTATTTTTGTCACAAAAACTATAAAGTAAAATAAACAAAGCAATAAGTCTGTTTGTTATATGTTACCTTGAAAGTTGGCATGAAATTGTCCCAAAGTACATTTGTTGCCCCATATGAAGTTGTTATATTTTTGGATATTTGTAAGGAAATGTATGGAATCTGTTCCTGTTCCTGAAACCAATGAGTACAATGGAACTGGTGGTGGAATCAATGGCACTAATTGTACTTTGCCATTTGCACAACACAATCCAGTGGCTTCATTTTTGTATTTCAATGCCATACAATTTTGGCAAACTGAGTTCATAGATCCAATAGCAATGCATTAATAGGCACTGTAGTCAATTGAAACATCGTAACTGAAAGCAGCTCGATTCAAACTTGGAAGATTATTAGCTGCACGACGCGCTGCACGGGTTTGTGATATCCGAATCCTTTCAGTTTCATTTCGCTTTTCATGTTGTTGTGCAGTTCGATTAGACTGAAAATTAGCTTGGCTTGTAGCATTTCGAGTTCCTTGACCGAAGTTTCTCTGCCCGCGTCTTATAGGCGGCATGAGTCTTGAAATGAGTATACTGTATATGGAAGCACACACAAAAGAATTAAATCAACCCCAGAAATCAATGAACTTGTTTGTTGAGAAGCAAAGATTTAAAAACAATCAGAGTAGACAAAGGTCTCCACCTATAACAAAACACGACACTGCATGCGACTGTCTGGAGAGCGTACGTTTGGGAGATCCGTGCCGGCAGTCGAGGCAGACAGACAGCAAGCCAGCCAGAACTAAGCGAGATAAGACCATTTGCTTTGCTTTGACCCCCCCGTGCAAATTCAATAGCAAAGAAGTTTGTAATTTGTGATGAGACAGACTCAGGACTCTACTGGAATATTTTTAAAATTGTAATATTTTTTTTTTTTAGGGAAACAGCAAGATAATATGGAACTGTAAATGAACATTGCAAGATACGAGAATTGTTGTGAAGTTTTTTTTGTACGTAAATTTTCTGTAATTGGTAATTTAATTAATGTCAGCAAACGTGTAAAAAGACACTTGGGGCGTTTTAACTTGAAGAATTTTTTGAAGAATTGAACATGGTTCATGTTTGTGGGTTACTGTAGTCACGTCCTAGTTCGTGAACCGTGGGCAACGACTGAGTGGCCTAGTAAGTGGTCCTGAGAGTCGGGATACCAGTTGCTATAGAATGGGAGTGGGCATCTCGGACATATTCTGAGTCATGGCCCTCCTTGTGCTCAGGCGGCTAGGACTATAAAATTCACCGGTGGTCCATAACCCGTTAGAGGAGAGATCCTCACTTGGACTATGTGTAAGTAGGGTAGCATCCTGCTTCATGAATTTACCGAGCTCAGAACATTTTTAGAAAGCCTCGGACCTATGGGACTAATGGAGTCCCACTACCATTTGATAGGCAAGGGACTCCTTGGAAACAACTTGGCAAACGAAATGGAATTCGATGGGGAGCTATCAATATTAATGGGGCTTATGGGAGAAAGAAAGTAGAACTGGCTGAGTCAGCAAAGAGGATGCCTCTGGATGTGCTAGGAGTAAGTGATATTCGGGTAAGGGGAGATAACGACGAAGAGATAGGACATTATAAAGTGTACATGGGTGTTAGAAAGGGAAGGGCAGAGTCTGGGGTAGGGCTCTTTATCAGGAATACAATTGCACGCAACATAGTTTCTGTTAGGCACGTAAATGAGCGAATGCTGTGGGTAGATTTGTCAGTTGGAGGAATTAGGACAAGAATTGTGTCCGTGTATTTACTATGTAAGGGTGCAGATGAGGATGAAGTTGACAAATTTTATGAAGCATTGAGTCACATCGTGGTCAGGGTCAACAGCAAGGATAGAATAGTGCTAATGGGCGATTTCAATGCGAGAGTTGGGAATAGAACTGAAGGATACGAAAGGGTGATTGGTAAATGTGGGGAAGATATGGAAGCAAATGGGAATGGGAAGCGTTTGCTGGACTTCTGTGCTAGTATGGTTTTAGCTGTTACGAATACATTCTTCAAGCATAAGGCTATATACCGCTACACATGGGAGGCTAGGGGTACCAGGAATGTACAAGTTTTTCGCGAATTTTTCGATAATACAGACCACTATCTGATCTGTAGTGAACTAAGTATCTCTAGGCCTAGGATAGAGAAAGTGAAATCTGTCTGCAATCGAATAAGGGTAGAAAAATCCAGGATGAGGAAATTAGACAGAAGTACATGGATATGATTAGTGAGAAGTTTCGAACAGTAGACAGTAAGCAGGTTCAGGATATAGAGTGTGAATGGGTGGCATACAGGGATGCTGTAGTAGAAACAGCAAGGGAATGCCTAGGAACAACTGTGTGTAAAGATGGGAAAAGGCGAACATCTTGATGAAGTGAGAGCAGCCTATAAACGTAAAAAGGAGGCTTATCAGAAATGGCTCCAAACAAGGGCCGAGGCAGACAGGGATTTGTACGTAGATGAAAGAAACAGAGCGAAACAAATAGTTGTTGAATCCAAAAAAAAGTCATGGGAAGATTTTGGTAATAACCAGGAAAGACTAGGTCAAACAGCAGGGAAACCTTTCTGGACACTAATAAAGAATCTTAGGAAGGGAGGGAAAAAGGAAACGAACAGTGTTTTGAGTAATTCAGGTGAACTCATAATAGATACCAGAGAATCACTGGAGAGGTGGAGGAAATATTTTGAACATCTTCTCAATGTAAAAGGAAATCATCCTGGTGGTGGTGCAAACAGCCAAGCTCATGGGGAGGAAGAAAATGATGTTGGTGAAATTATGCTCGAGGAAGTGGAAAGGATAGTAAATAAACTCCATTGTCATAAGGCAGCAGGAATAGATGAAATTAGACCTGAAATGGTGAAGTATAGTGGGAAGGCAGGGATGAAATGGCTTCACAGAGTAGTAAAATTAGTGTGGAGTGTTGGTTAGGTACCTTCAGATTGGACAAAAGCAGTATTTGCACCTATCTATAAGCAAGGGAACAGGAAGATTGCAACAACTATTGAGGTATCTCATTGATTAGCATACCAGGCAAAGTATCACTGGTATCTTGAAAGGGAGGGTGCGATCAGTGGTTGAGAGGAAGTTGGATGAAAACCAGTGTGGTTTCAGACCACAGAGAGGCTGTCATGATCAGATTTTCAGTATGTGCCAGATAACTGAAAAATGCTAGGAAAGGAATAGGCAGTTGTGTTTATGTTTCGTGGATCTAGAGAAAGCATATGACAGGGTACCGAGGGAAAAGATGTTCACTATACTGGGGGACTATGGATTTTAAAGGTAGATTATTAAAATCAATCAAAGGCATTTATGTTGACAACTGGGCTTCAGTTAAAATTGATGGTAGAATGAGTTCTTGGTCCAGGGTACTTACAGGGGTTAGACAAGGCTGTAATCTTTCACCTTTGCTGTTCGTAGTTTACATGGATCATCTGCTGAAAGGTATAAAATGGCAGGGAGGGATTCAGTTAGGTGGAAATGTGGTAAGCAGTTTGGCCTATGCTGATGACTTGGTCTACATGGCAGACTGTGCTGAAAGCCTGCAGTCTAATATCTTGGAACTTAAAAATAGATGCAATGAGTATGGTATGAAGATTAGCCTCTCAACGACTAAATTGATGTCAGTGGGTAAGAAATTCAACAGAATTGAATGTCAGATTGGTGATACAAAGCTAGAACAGGTCGATAATTTCAAGTATTTAGGTTGTGTGTTCTCCCAGAATTGTAATATAGTAAGTGAGATTGAATCAAGGTGTAGTAATGCTAATGCAGTGAGCTCGCAGTTGCGATCAGCAGTATTCTGTAAGAAGGAAGTCAGCTCCCAGACGAAACTATCTTTAGATCGGTCTGTTTTCAGACCAACTTTGCTTTACGGGAGTGAAGGCTGGGTGGACTCAGGATATCTTATTCATGAGTTAGAAGTAACAGACATGAAAGTAGCAAGAATGATTGCTGGTACAAACAGGTGGGAACAATGGCAGGAGGGTACTCAGAATGAGGAGATAAAGGCTAAGTTAGGAATGAACTCGATGGATGAATTTGTACGCATAAACCAGCTTCGGTGGTGGGGTCATGTGAGGCGAATGGAGGAGGATAGGTTACGTAGGAGAATAAAGGGACTCTGGTATGGAGGGTAAGAGAAAAGAGGGAGACCAAGACGACGATGGTTAGACTCAGTTTCTAACGATTTAAAGATAAGAGGTATAGAACTAAATGAGGCCACAACACTAGTTACAAATCGAGGATTGTGGCGAAGTTTAGTAAATTCACAGAGGCAGACTGAACGCTGAAAGGCATAACAGTCTATAATGATAATGTATGTATGTATGTATGTATGTATGTATGTATTATTTGAAAATTTTTTTTTAAATTTTGTATATAAAAATGGTAATTGGATGAAAATGTAACGGTGCTTTAGTTGCACAACATCCTGTACCGCATGTGCGGTTATGGGTGTTGAAATAGGTGTCGCAATAGAAAATCTCGAGAAGTTGCTAACTATCTTAATATGACCATATATGGTCATGCAATGTCATTCGCTAGAATAACGAGATTTCCTATTGGCGAAAATGTAGGGAATCTAGTGGAAATTATTTCCCATTGATCGGTTGTGATCGGGCCATTTCCGGACATTCTGCCGGCTCCGGAATAATCATGCGTGTGCTCGGCGTCTTTTACATCCGCCTAGCGAGTGCGTGTGCTCGAGGGCTCCCCTCGGGAACCCAAGTTTAATTTGGTAAGTGTTATTTCAATGTTATTCTCTATGTTTTCTGGTTTCATTTAATTTAATTTAATTACTGGGGTCTTTTGGTATTTCCTTGCTTAATGTCATTTTTAAAGTTTTAAATTTAACGTGTCCGGGATTGCCCTAGATTCCCGCTGATGGTAATTTCAAGTTTTTCAGCTATTTTTTAAATCAACAATCCATTCATTTGTGTTTTTGGATTCGTAATTGTATCAGTTTGTCAAAAGTGTTAAGTATCGGCTGCTTTGTGATTAAACCTTGTTTTTGTAATTTTTCGTTTGTAATTTTTAATATAGTTGAGCTAGAGGGTGTTTCTTGTAAGTCTTTTCTCCCCCATAACGGCATACGTTCCTATGGAACTCATAGGGCTTCCAAGCACCTTCCTCTCTCCTCTTAGTCGTCATTTTTAGACCTGTAAGTGTTCCTTTGTAGTTGCATGTTCTTATCAATTAAATTTAAAAACAAACTTATCTACGTCAAGCTGAAATGTTCCTTTACCAGCAGTGAAAAAATTACAAATATAGTGAATATAAAGTAGGAGTTATGACACGATACGTTCTATGCAATGAAGATTTCACATTTGAGGTAACATTCCATTACAGTAGAAGTCCGCTGTAGCGAGTACGGCAGATAATGAGAACTCCGTTATAGCAACGCCTTTTACTGTCCCTTCAAAATTCCTATATTAAACTGTGTATCGTCCTTCGGTTACAGCGAGAACCCTGTCACTGACGCATCCGTTACTACGAGCGATTAAGCGCGCGCGATTTTTCCGTTGCCGATTTTTATGCACCCCAGCGATGATATGGCACGCGACCGATTACCTTCGGCATCGTTTCCTCGCTATGTGCACTAGCGATTTCTCTCGTCGATATTCGAAGGCGATGTCGGAGTCGATTAGTAATACCCGTGGACAGCTGTTCCAAAAAGAAAATTCGAAATGAAAGAGAACATATTTTCGTAATAAATGCGTAAATAAATAACGTGTCTGATAACGATTGTTAAACTACCGCTTAATTTTGAGGCTAAATACTGCAGTTAAGTAAGAATGGGATACACCTCGAGATATGGCAGAGTGCTTATTGATTTCAGAGGTTAGCTTATATTTTGTCGCGTCTGGTTAAATTACGGAAGGGCTATTATGAAAATTTATAGCGAGAAAGTTATCATTTCTCTACTGGCGCTTGAAATGTGCTTTCATCATATGTATAGTACGGTTAAGTTACGATACGTGACGCTGTTTGAATAAGACAACTGAAACGTTTGCAACAAAATGCGATCGATCGTCTTCGGAACACGTTTTCGTAATAAATGCGTAAATAACGTGGCCGATAGCAGTTGTTAACTCGTTTATAATAATAATAATAATAATAATAATAATAATAATAATAATAATAATGTTATTTGCTTTACGTCCCACTAACTACTTTTACGCTCTTCGGAGACGCCGAGGTGGCGGAATTTAGTCCCGCAGGAGTTCTTTTACGTGCCAGTAAATCTACCGACACGAAGCTGTCGTATTTGAGCACCTTCAAATACCACCGGACTGAACCAGGATCGAACCTGCCAAGTTGGGGTTAGAAGGCCAGCGACTTAACCGTCTGAGTCACTCAGCCCGGCGTTTAAAGTAAAGACTGAAGTAAACGATATCTTAATTTTAATGTTATATATGGAAATTAAGTAAGAATGTGATACACCTCAAGATATTGCAGAGTACATCACTCGTTTCTGAGGATATATCATATCCTCTCGCGTCTAGTTACGGCTATTTACATGTACATTTTTCGCGGGGAGGTTATTTCTCTACATGCGTTTCAAATGTGTTTTCAGGATACATATATACGGTTGGGTTAGGTGACGCTGTTTGAAGAAGACGGCTGAGGTGTTAGCCACAGAAATCTCAGGAGTGATATCATATTTCTCCGAATTCAAAACGTTTTTTTTTTCTCAGAATCTCATGCGAAAACTCAAGGGTTGTTGCATTCGCGGCCTAACAGTAAGTTAATTGACACCACTGGCAACTGACGCGGTAACTACGCTGCTTCTTTTCACACGCGCACAGAACTCGTTGACAATAAACGACCACCCCTTTACTACACATCGCTAGCCGCGACAATTGGTTGTACAGTGCCTGTGTGTTTCTCAAATCTGCAGAATGGCATCAAAACATCCGACCCTTCGAATTCTTAGATAAGCCATGGCTACTCAGTGGCAGAGTACTTGACTATTGTACTTGACGCTTAGTAAAATTAAGGTTTATAGACAGCAGGAACATTTTCGTATGGATAGTCGTGTTGTAAAGATACGTGGAAAAGGGACTGCCGGAAAATTTTCAACGGGTTCTAGTCAATATTATGATGCCAATTTTAAGTTAATGGTTATTAAACACTCGGAAATGTAGAATAATTGTGCAGCCGCAAGAAAATACGGCATAGGCCTAACTAAAGCCAATATTTGGCGTTAGCGTGAAGAGTAAAATTTTCGCTATTATGAATTCTCGCTATAACGGACTTCTACTGTATATTAACATTTTCACACTCGATTATTTTGTAAACCCTTTTTTGTTAACGGCATCAAATGCGGCTTGAAATTTTGTACATAATCCGATATTCACCCATTTTAACCAATAATATTGAGATTTACGGACATTTGGCAAACACACTGGATTAGAGGAGGACAGCGGTAAGCGCAAATGTGGGAGAAGGAAAGAGAGACGAACAGTTTGAATGGAAAAAGAAAAATGGGGCTTTTACGTTTTTCCTGGCATTTTTTCCAATTTTTCTCTTCGTAAAAACCTTACTCGGACATGGCGAATATTTGAAAAAAGAATTAGCCGAATTGGTCCAGCCGTTCCCGAGTTTTGCGCTTGGCAACACATTTAGCGATTCATTTTTATTTATATAGATAATAATAATAATAATAATTAGTGATAATAATAATAAACATAGTGCATGGATTTGTATAGGCGTGGTGGTGACCTAATGAGGATAAAATGAATGGCGAAGACGTCATAAACACCCAGTCGCCAAGCTAGGGAAATTAACAGTATGAGAGGGTCGATTCTGGCCTGGGTGCATGCTCTCCCGAGGTGAGCTGGCTCACAACTGTTGTAACTTGTCCTTGATATCCTAGATACTGACACAGGGACGGAGATGATGTCCGACCTGGTCCCATACATGTTCGACCGGGAACAGATGCAGGAGATCACAGGAGTACCTCACCATCACGCAGACAGTTGTGCCGAAAAATGGCACCACAATACTGTCATGTGATGAGGACACACAATGCCCGTGACATACCATTGTGATTCAAATTCTTATAATTTTGTTAAATACCACCTATTCAATACAATAATAACGTAATAAAAACGTACATATTTATTAAGTTGTTAATAAGGTACATGTTTCACTCCTTTTTCATGAGCATCATCAGCCAATTATCATTTACTTAAGGTTATATAAGATTGTGAATCTATTCTATTGGATTAAATTATGCTTGTAAACCTGATTGACAAATCTTATAATATTTTATAACAATAAAATTATGTCTTTAAGTTAAAACATATTTGTCCAAAATCTATCTAAGTCTAACATTTTATTGATGAAACTCATCTGGTGAACATCCTTTAAAATTATTTTAAAAACCTTTTGAGATCTGGCTAATTGTATTGATTCAATGTTGCTTGACTTGTATGATTGGCGTTGAAACTTCGTTAACTATATTAACAATTTTCTACAGTAATGAACATTTAAATTGTTCTCGATGTTGCTGGAGTAACATTTGTACAAAATGTATTGGCATTAATCTTATGTTGTCAATACGAGAGTATTGTTTATGAACAAACTTGTAGGTGAATACAAACTTTCTAATGTGAGGTAGAATTTGAATGGTTCTCGTATGTTCCAAATTGGGCTTGTTGGTATATCTGTAATGAAAGATAAAAAATATATGTTTATGTTTTTGATTATAATTCTGTATAAACTTCTTATCAAAAGAATTGTGTCCGACTCGTTGGCTGAATGGTCAGCGTACTGGCCTTCGGTTCAGAGAGTCCCGGGTTCGATTTCCGGCCGGGTCGGGGATTTTAACCTTAATTAGTTAATTCCAATGGCACGGGGGCTGGGTGTATGTGTTGTCTTCATCATCATTTCATCCTCATCACGACACGCAGGTCACCTAAGGGTGTCAAATAGAAAGACCTAAACCTGGCGAGCCGAACCCTTCCTGGGATATCCCGGCACTAAAAGCCATACGACATTTCATCAAAAGAATTGTCACTTACTTTTTTTTCTGCTGCGTAATTGTCTAGTGTTACTCCTAAGCCTCTTGAGAACTACTTCTTGTTCTGTTTGCACTCCTTGTATTATATGAGTGAGTGTGGATGAGTTTATGTTTTGGCGGGGGGTGGGAAGGGGAAGTGAAGGTAGGCGGTGCATTGATAGCTGCAGTAGATTGTGGAGGGGACTGCCTAGGAGAAGTAAGGGGAGGAGTTGAGTTTGTTTGCATCAATAAGCCATTAACTTTTGTCGGATTAAAATGTATATAGAATTTATATAAAATGTATAAGAGCATTTGTATTAATTCCGGTAATTGTACAAAGATGGGGTTCTTTATTTCAATTTCGTCATTTAGGTTTTTATTTTTGTTGTATTCCTGATCTTAATGAATGTACATGTTTTCCAATTTCGTCATTTCTTTTCCTTTTTCTACTCTTCTTAAAATTCTTAAATCCCTTTCAATGGTTGTAAAACTGTGTCCAGTTTCTTGCATGTGTGGTCCCATTGCAGAATGTTTCTTGTGTTTCGCTGCATTTACATGTTCGAGATATCTTATCATAAAGCTCCAGCCAGTTTGGCCAACATAAGAAAAATTGCACTCTGCACACGCAAGCCTATATATTCCAGATCCTTGATATTGATTACTATTTATATAAACTTTATTGTGATTGAAGAAAATATTTCGGTTTGTGTTTTGGGTTTTGAAGGCAATGTTAATATACAGTTTTTTGATGGTATTAGTGACATGGTATATAGCTGGGTTAGTAAATGTAAAAGTTGCAAATTTGGATTTCTTATTTTTATCTGGTATGAGATTTGTGGCAAATTTTATTTTCACCTTATTAATGATCTTGTTAACCATCTCTATTTTATAACCGTTATTGAGTGCTAGGTCCTTTATGAAATTAAGTTCTTTCTTTAAACTCTTACTTGTTATTCAAAGTAATAAACTTAATTGTTAGGTTCCATATTGAGTTAAGACTATGCTTAAAGTAAATACAAAATTTTAATATTCCACCTTCTCAATACTGAAAAACTGAAAAACCATTTGATTTACAAAAACATTACAATGATATTAATAGGTACCAGTTTTGGTCCACTGTGGAGCATCATCAGCCTAGCCAAATTACAACAGTAAAAGACATAGTGATAAAATAAGTAAAATAATGTGGAGAAATGAGAGAGGATCTAGAAGGATGGGATGGTGGTGGAATGACAGACAAAAGTGAAAAACCGTATATGCGAATTATGATAAAAGTAAGAGAAGTATTCACATTGACAAGTGAAATCTTTGTGAAGTCACGTAAAAACTCTTGATGAGATAGTCTTTGGTTGACAGTTACTCCTGTGTTGCACAATTAAAATTTATAACTAAGTATATGCTTCTAGAAAGTTCTAGATGTGAGTTTCACTTTAGCGTAGAGGGAAAAGTTGTCCGATGAGACCAGCATAAGATTAAAAGTTGACAAAGTTGGACATGTTCTATGGTGGAATGAAAAGCTTGCTGTGTTAAACAGAAGTAGTCTCAGTTCAATCGGAACCCCAATGAACCTGGGGAAAGAAGTTAGTATTAACGCGAGTAATCAAATAGAGAACGAGCGAGGCACCGGAAAATATAAACGATGACTCACCTTGCGCTATGTGGAACAAACTTGCTGTAATGAATGCAACTTACGGAGTGAGCGTAGCGCGGAGTAGATCAGCGGGAGAGGGGGTAGGTGAATACGGAGGGGAGGAATGACGTAAATGGTGGAAGGTGGGAGGGATGGGAAAGGTTCAAGGCGGGGTGGACGGGAGAGGAAGTGATGGTGTTTGTATTGGCGGGGGACCCTTAATTGACTTACTTGTTAGCGGAAATTTTAGGGCTTCTATAAACCAAACTCAAAAATGCCGCCTGTTTGTGAGAATTGGGGTGGAGTGACGCATTTTTAATCGTTATTGGAGTAAACGTCGGTTTTCTATAAATCTGGAAATCGAATTTATCCTGCTCTCTTTACATTTATATCTAGAAAACTTAGCAAATTGTTACTTTCATCTTCTTTAGTGAATTTTATGTTACTGTTTAATTTATTTAAAAAATCCAAAATATTATTGCTATTATTCAGTTTACTGTCAATTATAACAAACGTGTCATCCACGAATCTCAGCCAAAGGTTTAGTCCTTCTATGTTATTCAAAATTTTAACATGTTCTAAATGATCCATACAAATGTTAGCTAGTATACCTGATGCAGGGTCACCCATTCCCAAGCACATTTGATGATATATCTTTTGATTAAATGTGAAGTCATTATTATGTAAAATGATTCTCAATACATTTATGAATTCTTCTATTTCACACCTACTTAATTTGCTGTGACTGAATAAATTGAGTTTGGTTATATTAATGGTTTCATTAATCGGTATGCAAGGGTACATGTTATATCATATGAACACATTTTATGATGCGGTTGTAGTTCGAATTTATTAAGCTTATCACAGAATTCTATTGAGTTATTGATTGTAGAATTATTGTAAAATTTATAGTGCTTTTAAAAAAAATTATATATATATTTTGAAGTCTTATACGTTGGGCTATTCATGCAGTTGATTATAGGTCGCATGGGTATATTAACTTTGTGGACTTTGGGCATGGCTCTGGCTGTTGGTATCTTGGTATTCATATTTATCAGCTTCTGACACTCTAGTTCATTAAAGAGGAAAGACAATTTAAGCAATTTTATAGATTCTGTCGAATTTTGACCGCAGGATCTTTCTGTATTATCGAATAGGCTCCATTCGAAAAAAATTCTTCTGTTTTCTTAATGTAATCATGCTTATTTAAAATAACTGTAGTTTCCCCTTTATAAGCTTTGGTTACTATATCACTTTCTTTGATTTTAGTCTTTAATTCTTTGATTTGTTTAGTGAGGTTGGGATTTAAGTTATTATTTATTTCTTTTACTAAAGTTAGAAGTTTCTTTTTAACCTCGAATCTTGAATCACATTTTGTGATTCTAAAGGCAATTTCCCTATATTAGATTCTACAGGGTGATTAATTTGAAAGTGCAGAGAGGAGTGCCGAGGATTAGGCATGCTGGGAAGCGGAGGCAGCGAGCGCAGTGCCTGCCATGACAAGCAGGCATAGTCGGCTCAAAGAAGCGGCATGATTATGCCTGTAGAAACTAAACGAAACTGAATTCACCGGCTACATAGATGCTATGGACAAATAAGTAAATGAATAAACAAATAAATAAATCAACTAGGAAATTAAACTGAACTCGCCAGTAATAAATAAATAAATAAATAAATAAATAAATAAATAAATAAATAAATAAATAAATAAATAAATAAATAAATAAATAAATAAATCAACTAGGAAATTAAACTGAGCTCACCAGTATTTACAGACAATGCTGAAAGTGATCTCCTTCAGCTGCAATGCAAGCTTCACATCTTGTAATGAGATTTCGAAACACACTTTGCAGTTCATGGACACCGATAGAACACACAATGTTCCTAATTTCAGTTTTTAATTCTTCTGCAGTTTGAGGATTATTCCTGTAAACTTTTCCTTTCAGATTTCCCCATAGATAAAAATCACATATGCTTAAATCAGGCGAACGAGGGGGCCATAAGCCTTTCCTGATGATCTGATCATAACTGAACATTTCCCGTAACCGTTGCATAGAGCTACGCGCCGTATGGGCTGTTGCACTATCCTGCTGGAAATAGCCGTACCTTTTCTCTTCTTCAGTCAGTTCAGCAAAAAATTGTTCCAGAATGTTGTGAATATAAGGGTCAGAAGTAATTGTGTCCTGAAAAATATCGGTCCGATAATTCGTCGGGCACTGACAGCGCACCACACACCCACCTTCACATTGTGCAGAGGTCATGGCTGTAAAATGTGCGGGTTGTCTGTATCCCCCAGATTCTATTGTTCTGTGAATTGACATATCCACTCAAATGAAACCAGGCTTCATCGCTCATAAAAAGAAAGTCTGGATCCACAATACCGTCGTGGACACTATTTATTAGCCAATTGCAAAATCGTTTCTTGCATTGAAATCTGTAGGCAGTAAGTTATGGACTGAATGAGTCCGATAAGATCGTAAACGTAACAATTTTGTTGCATTATGTGCTGAAGAAGGTGAAATACCAGTTTCCTGACCTACTCTCCAAAGCGACTTATGTGGACTGACCTGGAGTCTTGCCTGTATATCTTCTAACCTCTCCCGTGTGAGAGTTGTTCTCCTTCTCTTCTTTTTCTTATTGCTTACGGAACCAGTACTACGCCACTTGTAAACGAGCTGATGCATGTAACGTTTTGATGGTACTGTCGCACCGGGAAATTGTCTACGGAATTTTCGAAGGCACCTTTTAACTGGTTTCTTCTTCTTGTGCAAATAACACTCGATCAAAAAGATTCTTTGCTCTATAGTGTATTTAGTCATCGTGATAATAACCTCACAACATACCTTAAAAGTCCAATATTTTCTAACTAACTGGGGGACAGAGTGCTAAATAGCTACGTGCTGCAGTGAACACTTCTTACCTCGCCATGTTGACAGAAGCCATATGGCGCTCGCTCGGGACTTCCCACAGCATGCGAAAAGAAGTCTGAACACTTAAATTATTCTCCCTGTACTTCCCCTATAGTGGTTATTACGGCTTCTATTTGATGATGGTAGGGCCAATTAAATTTTGCTCCTTTATCCAGTAGGAAACTGGACACAGTTTTACAACTATTGAAAGGGATTTAAGAGTTTTTAGAAGAGTAGAAAAAGGAAAAGAAATGATGGAATTGGAAAACATGTACATTCATTTAGATCAGGAATACAACGAAAATAAAAACCTAAATGACGAAATTGAAATAAAGAACCCCAACTTAGTACAATTACCGGAATTAATACAAACGCTCTTGTTGTTGTTTGAGTCATCAGTCCATAGACTGGTTTGATGCAGCCCTCCATGCCAACCTATCCTGTGCTAACCTTTTCATTTCTACGTAACTATTGCATCCTACATCGGCTCTAATCTGCTTGTCATATTCATACCTTGGTCTACCCCTACCGTTCTTACCACCTACACTTCCTTCAAAAACTAACTGAACAAGTCCTGGGTGTCTTAAGATGTGTCCTATCATTCTATCTCTTCTTCTCGTCAAATTTAGCCAAATCGATCTCCTCTCACCAATTCGATTCAGTATCCCTTCATTCGTGATTCAATCTATCCATCTCACCTTCAGCATTCTTCTGTAACACCACATTTCAAAAGCTTCTATTCTCTTTTTTTCTGAGCTAGTTATCGTCCATGTTTCACTTCCATACAATGCCACGCTCCACACGAAAGTCTTTAAAAACATCTTTCTAATTCCGATATCAATGTTTGAAGTGAGCAAATTTCTTTTCTTACGAAAGCTCTTCCTTGCTTGTGCTAGTCTGCATTTTATGTCCTCCTTACTTCTGCCATTGTTAGTTATTTTACTACCCAAGTAACAATATTCATCTACTTCCTTTAAGACTTCATTTCCTAATCTAATATTTCCTGCATCACCTGCCTTCGTTCGACTGCACTCCATTACTTTTGTTTTTGACTTATTTATTTTCATCTTGTACTCCTTACCCAAGACTTCATCAATACCATTCAGCAACTTCAGATTCACAATTAAGTATTTAATTTATTTTCCACCTAGTCGATACAATGATTGCTTAAGGCAATTTTTAATGGTCAAAAGTGGTACATGTTTCGTATATTATCAACATCTTCAGCCACATAACACTGTTTAGATGAAAAATATATAAAATTGACAAAGTAATGCTTTAGAGGAAGTGTCCTTAAAATTAACATAAGATTGACAAGATTAAAACAAACAAATAACTCAAGAGAAAATATATAAATTATTTCTACAATAGAAAGCAGTCGTCAAGGAAACACTTGTACAATATTCCATAGAGAAATTGTCCTAATAAATATTCTTTTCTTAATAATTCATGAAAAAAGATCAATTTATAAATTAAAAATTATACAATTTATAAGTAATTATCGAAACGAAGAAATCCTGATATCACAGTGCGGCTCTTATTATTAATGTAGAAGAAAATATAACTAATTCCTAGTTGTCAAATCTTATTAAGCCTGCTTTCCTTTGGAACAGTAACTCCTGTCATTCTTTCACATTTTTGCGCCGGGTGTAATATTGATGATGCAATCTTCCTTGCTCTTGCACCGGAGGAGGTGGAGGAGCGGGGGATATAGGTGTGTCAAGAACTTCCTTGCTGTCACCTATAGATTCAACTGAGGAGGAACAAGTTGTAGGGCTATCTGTAGGTGGAGAAATTCCAATTCTTTTTTCGTGATCCTTCTCAAGCATTTTCAAATATACTAGAATTTGATAATATAATGGATTCTTATATTCTACAGCCTCATTAAGGTTATCATTTTTCTTTACAAGTTGGTCTAGATGAATGTACAGGTCTTCATATGTGTTCATTAAGCTGCCCTTTTTTAACTTTTTTATGATGGTCAGGTCTTGTTCTATGTTGGTAAATTTATGACCTGTGGTAGTCATGTGTGATCCCATTGCTGAGAATCTTCTATGTTTTTCAGCATTCACATGTTCCAAATATCTAACTTTAAAATTGCGGCCAGATTGTCCTATGTATGTATTCTTACATTCAAAGCATGTGAGTTTATATATTCCGGAATCAAAAAATTTATCTTTTTCCGAGAGATTTATTGTATCATGGTTGAAAATACTATGTTTCATGTTGTTATTGGTGGAAAATGCAATTTTGAAATTTTTTCTCTTAAATAAATTTGTTATTACCAACATAGAACAAGACCTGACCATCATAAAAAAGTTAAAAAAGGGCAGCTTAATGAACACATATGAAGACCTGTACATTCATCTAGACCAACTTGTAAAGAAAAATGATAACCTTAATGAGGCTGTAGAATATAAGAATCCATTATATTATCAAATTCTAGTATATTTGAAAATGCTTGAGAAGGATCACGAAAAAAGAATTGGAATTTCTCCACCTACAGATAGCCCTACAACTTGTTCCTCCTCAGTTGAAGCTATAGGTGACAGCAAGGAAGTTCTTGACACACCTATATCCCCCGCTCCTCCACCTCCTCCGGTGCAAGAGCAAGGAAGATTGCATCATCAATATTACACCCGGCGCAAAAATGTGAAAGAATGACAGGAGTTACTGTTCCAAAGGAAAGCAGGCTTAATAAGATTTGACAACTAGGAATTAGTTATATTTTCTTCTACATTAATAATAAGAGCCGCACTGTGATATCAGGATTTCTTCGTTTCGATAATTACTTATAAATTGTATAATTTTTAATTTATAAATTGATCTTTTTTCATGAATTATTAAGAAAAGAATATTTATTAGGACAATTTCTCTATGGAATATTGTACAAGTGTTTCCTTGACGACTGCTTTCTATTGTAGAAATAATTTATATATTTTCTCTTGAGTTATTTGTTTGTTTTAATCTTATCAATCTTATGTTAATTTTAAGGACACTTCCTCTAAAGCATTACTTTGTCAATTTTATATATTTTTCATCTAAACAGTGTTATGTGGCTGAAGATGTTGATAATATACGAAACATGTACCACTTTTGACCATTAAAAATTGCCTTAAGCAATCATTGTATCGACTAGGTGGAAAATAAATTAAATACTTAATTGTGAATCTATTGAAGTGCGATACGGACCATGAAGCTGATTTTATGTAATTCAGCAACTTCTCGAGATCTTCTGCAGTCTCAGATAAAATAACAATATCATCGGCAAATCTCAAGGTTTTGATTTCCTCTCCTTGGACTGTGATTCCCTTTCCAAATTTCTCTTTGATTTCCTTTACTGCCTGTTCTATGTAAACATTGAAAAGGAGAGGGGACAAACTGCAGCCTTGCCTCACTCCTTTCTGGATTGCTGCTTCTTTTTCAAAGCCCTCGATTCTTATCACTGCAGACTGATTTTTATACAGATTGTAGATAATTCTTCGTTCTCGGTATCTGATCCCTATCATCTTCAGAATCATAAATAGCTTGGTCCAATCAACATTATCGAATGCCTTTTCTAGATCTACGAATGCCATGTACGTGGGCTTGTCCTTGATTCGATCCTCTAAGATCAGACGTAAAGTCAGGATTGCTTCACGTGTTCCTACATTTCTTCTGAAGCCAAATTGATCTTCTCCCAACTCAGCTTCAACTTGTTTTTCCATTCTTCTGTAAATAATACGTGTTAAAATTTTGCAGACATGAGATACTAAACTAATAGTGTGGTAGTTTTCACACTTGTCAGCACCGGCTCTCTTGGGAATAGGTATAACAACATTCTTCCGAAAATCGGATGGGACTTCTCCTGTCTCATACATCTTGCACACTAAATGAAATAACCTTGCCATGCTGGTTTCTCCTAAGGCAGTCAGTAATTCAGAGGGAATGTCATCAATTCCAGGTGCCTTGTTCCTATTGAGGTCACTCACAGCTCTGTCACACTCTGACCTCAAAATTGGGTCTCCCATTTCATCAGCATCAACAGCCTCTTCATGTTCCAGAACCAAATTATCTACATCTTTACCTTCATACAACTGTTGGATATGCTCCTATCATCTTTCTGCTTTGCCTTCTTTCCCTAGAAGTGGCTTTCCATCTAAGCTCTTAATATTCATACACCTAGATTTACTTTCTCCAAAGGTTTCCTTGATTTTCCTGTATGCAGCATCTACCTTTCCCAGGACCATACAGCCTTCGACATCCTTGCACTTCTCCTTCAGCCATTCTTCCTTAGCTACCTTGCACTTTCTATCCACTTGATTCTTTAATCGCCTGCATTCTTTTCTGCCCTCTTCATTTCTAGCATTCTTGTATTTTCGTCGTTCATCAATCATGTCTAGTATCTCCTGAGTTATCCACTGATTTTTAGTTGATTTTTTCTTCCTTCCTAACATTTCTTCAGCAGCCCTACTGACTTCATTTTTCATGACTCTCCACTCTTCCTCTATAGTGTTTCCTTCAGCCTTTTCATTTAGTCCTTGTGCAACATGTTCCTTGAAACAATCCCTCACACTCTTTTCTTTCAACTTGTCTAGATCCCATCATTTTGCATTCTTACCTTTCTTCAATTTCTTCAGCTTCAGATGGCATTTCATGACCAACAAGTTGTGGTCAGTCCATGTCTGCTCCTGGGAAAGTTTTGCAATCCAACACCTGGTTTCTGAATCTCTGCCTAGTCATAACGAAGTCTATTTGATACCTTCCAGTGTCTCCAGGTCTCGTCCACGTATACAGCCGTCGTTTGTGGTGTTGGTACCAAGTATTGGCAAGGACTAAATTATGATCAGTGCAGAATTCAACCAGCCGACTTCCTCTTTCGTTCCTTTGTCCCAATCCAAATTCTCCTACTGTACTACCTTCTCTTCCTTGGCCTACCACTGCATTCCAGTCTCCCATCACAATTAGATTCTCGTCACCTTTTACATATTGTATTAAATCTTCTATCTCCTCATATATTCTTTCGATTTCTTCATCATCCGCTGAACTAGTGGGCATATAGACCTGCACTATTGTGGTGGGCATTGGTTTGGTGTCTATCTTGACGACGATAATTCTTTCACTATGCTGGTCATAGTAGCTTACCCGCTGCCCTATTTTCTTATTCATTATTAAACCAACTCCTGCATTTCCCCTGTTTGATTTTGTGTTGATAATTCGGTAGTCGCCTGACCAAATATCTTGTTCTTCCTGCCAACGTACTTCACTTATACCAACTACATCTAACTTTAGCCTATCCATCTCCCTTTTCAGATTCTCTAACCTACCACAACGATTCAAACTTCTAACATTCCATGCTCCGACTCGCAGAATGTCAGTATCCATCTTCCCCTCTCGTGTAGTCCCCACCCGGAGATCCGAATGGGGGACTAGTTTACCTCCGGAATATTTTACCCGGGAGGAAGCCATCATCAGTACGTCATTCATACAGAGAGAGCTGCATGTCCTCGGGAGTTAGTTACGGCTGTAGTTTCCCATTGCTTTCAGCCGTGTAGCAGTATCAACACAGCTAAGCCATGTTGAGTATTATTACAAGGCCGTATCAGTCAATAATCTAGACTGCCACCCTTGCAACTACCGAAAGGCTGCTACCCCACTTTCGATGAACCATTCGTTAGTCTGGACTCTCAACAGATACCCATCCGATATGGTTGCACCTGCGGCTCGGCTATCTGCATCATTCGGACACGCAAGCCTCCCCACCGTGGCAAGGTCACATGGTTCGCAGAGGAGGCTCTTATAAATCTTATATAAATGAATTCTATAAACATTTTACTCCGACAAAAGTTAATGGCTTATTGACGCAAACAAACTCAACTCCTCCCCTTACTTCTCCTAGGCAGTCCCCTCCACAATCTACTGCAGCTATCTACTTCCCCTTCCACACTCCCGGCCAAAACTAAACTCATCCACACTCACTCATATAATACAAGGAGTGCAAACAGAACAAGAAGTAGTTCTCAAGAGGCTTAGGAGTAACACTAGACAATTACGCAGCAGAAAAAAAAGTGACAATTCTTTTGATAAGAAGTTTATACAGAATTATAATCAAAACCATAAACATACATTTTTTATCTTTCATTACAGATATACCAACAAGCCCAATTTGGAACATACGAGAACCATTCAAATTCTACCTCACATTAGAAAGTTTTTATTCACCAACAAGTTTGTTCATAAACAATACTCTCGTCTTGACAACATAAGATTAATGCCAATACATTTTGTACAAATGTTACTCCAGCAACATCGAGAACAATTTAAATGTTCATAACTGTAGAAAATTGTTAATATAGTTAATGAAGTTTCAACGCCAATCATACAAGTCAAGCAACATTGAATCAATACAATTAGCCAGATCTCAAAAGGTTTTTAAAATAATTTTAAAGGATGCTCACCAGATGAGTTTCGTCAATAAAATGTTAGACTTAGATAGATTTTAAACAAATATGTTTTAACTTAAAGACACAATTTTATTGTTATAAAATATTATAAGATTTGTCAATCAGGATTACAAGCATAATTTAATCCAATAGAACAGATTCACAATCTTATATAACCTTAAGTAAATGATAATTGGCTGATGATGCTCACGAAGTAAGTTTTCATTACGTTATTATTGTACTGAATAGGTGGTATTTAACAAAATTATAAGAATTTGAATCACAAGTAGATCCTCAATACAGACAAAAAATGAAATTTATAACCTGCAACATACCGTTGTGCCGTCAATCACTGTCAGCGGTGACCTCAAGTCATACCCCATCGTTCCCCACACCGTTGGTTGCCGCCATACTTACAGGGTAGTGGAGAACCGTGATTCATCACTGAACACAATGCAGTCCATGCTTCCCAGTCACGGCATGGGACAGTAATTCTCTAGTCCGGATGCTGCTAGTCTCGAACCTATGATACTGGCTGACAGAATGTTGTAGGGAATTTGACAAATTTTCGCAAACCTCATTCTACAGCCGCATTATGCAATACATTCTTATGACGTACCGTATTTACGTGAGTAATCCCCGCATATTTTTTTAAAATATTGAGGCACGAAATTGCAGTGCGGGTTTTATTTGCATCAAGGTTGGCAACACACTCCTGGCTCACCTACTATTCAATATTGTTTTTAAAGTTAGGCTTTGTGTAACCGCAGATGGAAGAAAACTGCCCCCATATTGTACCATTCTGTTTAATCGCGAGAATGGATATTTAACGCAGTAAAAATATTGCGCAATAGGACGCCGCTTGTGAGGGCGTGATGCTATATAGAGCGCGGGAATCGAGAAGGTAATTCCCGAGGCAGGGTGTGGCTGTGTACAAGTGAGAAAGAATATATGTGGAAGAGAGAAAGAGAGATAAGATTTCGTTATGGGAAGTCCCAGCGCCAACCTAACAGAATTTTAAGCGGGAGCAGACAGGGTCATCACACTACGGGAATCGAGCCATAATTCTTATAATTGAAGGTTTCTCAGGAAAATAAAAAGATGGAAATGATTGCCAGAATTTTACGAAGCCACAGATACCTCAAGATTTATTAACATAGAATTAGATCAATAAATATGTAGCAAGCAGAACCACCGTGGGAAGATATGTAGTGGCCGCATTCCAGACTCAAGTTGTTTCTTGGTGGATTCCCGAGCGTCCCTTCGTATGTTGCCTCCTATAAGAGCTGAGAGATATGGAAAGGGGCATTCAGTCGACGATCATATTGCTGCCAGTATGCGTCGCGTGTCTGCCTAGATTGCGCCAGAAACCCTTTTGTTCAGAACAAAGACAGTGAGTAATTAGTGCAGTGCGGTAACTTTGATCCAGTGGATCGGTGATCTACAGAGTTACAGGTGGTAGATTCATAGCTGTGACAATGTTCAGATACCTATCAGGGAGGTCGTGTGTGGCTAATTTTATTGACAACAAAAGAACGCTGTACTTATAGCGGTAGCGGTAAGGGTGAAGCTCGCGAGGTGCCGAGGAAGTGCGAACAATAGGCTAAGGAGGTCTACATCCATCCTCTGATAGACTTGTGAATCCGAATTAAGCGGGCATAAAAACACAATAACTGAGTAGATAGTTTCTAGGGCAGAAAATAGATAATGGCATAGTGCACAAGTTAGTGAGTATTCGGTTATACGAGAAATGAGGACAAGGAGTTGTAATGTTGCAAAGTGTATGCTAGCTCAACCTAAATGAAAGTCCTGAATGATGCGTTGTGTTTAAAGTGATCATTTCATTGTAGTAAGAGGTCGAGACGTATTCCGAGGGAAGTGAGGTGCAAGAACTTCAGAACGTGGCTTCGAAGATGCTACGTTGAACGAGGCATCCCTCAAGAAGAAGACAGCACCATGGACCAGCGGGACATGGAGACCAGAGTCCAAGAATCGACCCTGGACGAGACCTCTACCATGATGGGCTAAATCACTATAGCCTACCCGGAGGGGGAGAGGAGGAGGTCACCATAATGAGATAAGTGGACCAGAGTTCCTAGGCATGTGGTAGATTTGGGGAATTACGCAGAAAGAGGACGATTAAACTTGTAAATATTAATATAGGTTTTGATTGCAGCCCATCAGGCTGCATATTAAGGTTGTTTTGATGGCTTTATAGTGTAAGGGTAGATAGATTCTTTTTCCTCTTTATGTAAAGCAGACAATGATGTAATTTTGTTAATACGGCAAGAGGTAGTGTGCCTAGTTGATACGTGTTGTTTGAGTGTGATAGACCGGATATTTTTCTTTGGGTCGGTCGTTGAATACATTTTCCTTGTAGGATTAGGATTACTATGAGTAATTACCATTTCATTCCAGGGGGAAGGGCAGACATATCTGCATAATGTAAGGTGTGCATGCTGACGGTATTTAATTATATGCATGGCTCTATTCACGTGACTTAGATGGACGTAAACTGTAACGTAGGCGCAGGCATTACAGCTATTTGACTCTGTGCTACTCTGCCAAACACGGGCTTGAACCTCTAACCCCCAAGGTTACCGGAAACTCGTCGTATTATGGACGGGAATGATTTTACGAGATAGTATGGTAGAACACTTTATGTGATATAATTGCGGCCCGTGGTGGTCTGTTAATTGAGGTCGGATATGTAGAGTGCAAGGTGTTTTCCTCACACATTTTTGTGGTCATTTTTCTTCGCTATGCGTAGAAATATAAACCCCTTTATGAAGGGAGCCAGAAGAGCGCCAGATATAGGGTACGAAGTCAGGCGGTAGTTTGTTTACAATTTTTTTTGTGGTATGGGCCGAGGCTCAAGGCGAGACAGTAGAGGTCAATGTTCAGCCAGCTCAGTGGGGGTGTAGGCTCGGCCATCTTTAAATCGCCCAGGGGAAGGTCATTCTTCTTTTGGCAGAGAAGCGGTTTGGGGACACAGTTGCTTCATTTATTTTGACTTTTTACCTCTCTCTTTTTTTTTTTTTTTTTTTTTTTTTTTTTTGTATCACATTTCTTATGGTTAAGCTATCTTGACACTATATAATTGGTAATGATAGTCCATCTGTTGACACAAGTCTTGCCTGGGGGACGTGGGTTCGCGTCCAGGTATATATTGTAAACCATGGCTGTAGAGTAGGTTATCTAAGGCGTTCTTTTTTTTAAATATGCTTATTTGTGCTGCTATTTAGGTGTATATAAATTTCCTAAAATGGGAGAGAACTTTCTAATAAGAGCTCCAGTTACTGCGGAATATCCCTAATTCTACCATCATGTCATTTTATGTCGTCGGCATAGTGATGCTGTTTCCATGTTGGGGACACATCCGTTTCTTTTCCTGGTTCACAGATCAACGAACTTCAGCCTAATGTCATCACCCAGATGGTGTTTTCTTTGTTTTCTTTAAAACTGTAGATGTGAGCCTTTGGGGCATTTATTTGGGCACTACAGGTGCAATCATTGTAAATAACTTGAGTTATGAATACAAACTTATGCTCAAAAATTCTGATCGCAGCGAAAGTGTTCCTCATTTCGTAGCTTAATGTATGGTATAAGTCCCCCATGTTCCTCTCGTCATAAGAACCCTATTGTCGACCATTTCTGCCGACTGCAGCTGAGCTGGTGCCCGTATGTAAGAACAGGTGAGCAGGTAAGTATGATCCTGCAGTGTTGTTGTGCCCTGAAGGGTATAATATGTCATATTTAAACAGAAAACAATTAAGTTTTAAAATTTAAAACTGCCTTTACATTTAAAAAAAAATAGTATTTTACAGAGTAATTTAAATTCAAAATTTCTATGTGTCAGAATAGAACGAGTCTTCCAAAACGTGCAGGGGGTAGCTTTCTGCACTTTCACTCACTTCGGTGTGTCAAGAATGTGTTTCATAGTTGCTAAGTTCGAGTAAAATCGTACTTCTTTTGTATTCAGTGTTTTAAGGAAAGCCACAGTATCACGTAACAGGCAGTATTCAGACAAGCAGAATCCGCGAACACTGGCGATGCCGACAGTTGGCGAAAAAGCGTGGTTCATACTTATAATCAATTTGTATGCTATGAACAATGCCAATGAAACATCACTGTTGATTTTATGCTTTGCCCAAACAGACTTTTTAAAAGGTGACGGGGTCACTGTACTGTGTTGCAAGGCAGATGGAAGCGAAAGACTTCCTTCCCTTGTCATAGGAAAGTTTGATAACCCACGATGTTTTAAGGGTGTCGGGTACTTTCTGTGTTAGTACAAGGCATCTAAAAATGCAAACATTTTAAGTCAAGAATTTTATATTTGGTTCATATTGAATAGAGATTACAAAACAATGAATTAGATTGTACAAGATCCACCTTATCAATACAAGATGTGTTGTTGGTTAAGATTACAACCTCATTTATTTATGGTACCGGTTTCAACATCCATGGATGTCATCATCAGCCAAGTAGGGTCATTATACAAAGATACATAGAAAGTTAAAACACACAAAATCATTCCTCATAATTAAAAATGTCTATAACAAGTTAAAATACAAATCCTATTAATGCTAAATGTCCAGGTTTAAATATACAGATAGTACAAGTTTGACAAATTGTTAGTCAAAAATAAAAAAATGAAGCTGAGGAGCCTTGTAGAAAAACAAGTTCAAAGCATTTGACACTCTTGAAATTTTTTATAGATTTGAGTCCTTTGTGCGGCATTGCTAGCCACAATATATGCAGAGAACTGTGTGTTGAGTGCTATGCGATAATAGGTTGAAAGAATATTTGGTTTTTCCTCTGTGAGCGTTAAAAAAGCGACCATAAATCGATTGGTAATATATATGAACTATCTTAATAAAGTTATGTCGTGTTATATTGGAGCAAGTGGATCTTATGGCCGGAGCTATGTATTGAAGATGTTAAAAGCAAAGGTTCTCGATCCAATGAGGGACCTGTACTATGAAAAATAAAAACAACTTAAACTCGGAAAGTGGAAATGGGGCAAGAAAGTAAATCTTTATAAAGAGACTCCCCTCGGTTGGTTGGTAGCGTGGACTACGGAGTTGAAGATGAACTGGCTGGGAAGTCGCGTGGACCGGCTAAGGAAGGTAGGGGAGAGGGAATGAGTGTGTTAGGGAGGAGGAAGGGGAGGGGCAATGGAAAGGGCGGGATCAGGAGGTTTTAGAGAGAGGAGGGGATATCGCTTCAGATGTTACGTCCCATCAGAGCTGTTTTTTGGAATTTTGAACATATTAAACACTGCAATGAGAACATCAACCAAAGGACAAAGGACAAAGTACATCACAGACTTGTCAATGCGCTATTCCAAAAGCAGTTTACCTTGGAGAACAAGTTCAATTCGCTCATGAAAAAATCAAAACCACATCACGCTCCTCCAATAAAAGTTAAATATTTCGGTACTTCTGACAACCCCATCGCACATTTTCATCCACCACTCATTAATTTATCCAATACAACACTAGATGCTGATGAAACCTCAATTCTTTCTAAAGGCCCGAAACACAAATGGCCTAATTCTAATGTACCTAATATCGCTTCTAAGCTCATCATTGAAACAGAAGTTGCCATCAACAAAATGCCACAGGACTTACAGGCCGAACTAAGGCTGGATGCCAAAAAACAAATAAGATTTTCATTTCTCCCACACCTAAAAAAAACTAATGTACATTTTGCAGAAAAAACATAATCAAACTAAAAAAGAAGATTAAGGATAACCAATTGATCATTACCAAAGCTGACAGGGGGAACACTACCGTCATAATGGAAATATATGACTACATTAAAGAAACTAAATACTCTTTTACAGATTGTACATTTTCGATGATCAACAAAGACCCGACTGAATTTATCCTCTGACAACTAAAACAAACACTGAAAAACACATCTTTCCTTCTAACTGAAAGGGAAAAACAAAAACTTATCAATTTGAATCCAAGCTTACCGACCATCAAGGCACTGCCAAAAATCCACAAGACTGCTGTCCCCATACACCCTATAGTAAACTATAGACCAAGTCCCTTATATAAGCTGTTCCTTAAAAAACATTATACATTCCTTTCGGAGAAATCCATTAAGAACACACTTGAGTTGATTAAGAAAATAGACAGTTTCAAACTCCAACCTTACCACACTTTACACTCATTCGACATAGTTAATATGTATCCTAGTATAGAAACCAGGACGCTTTTTTCTATTATCAAGAAGAATTTAAACTCCTACACTCTTTTAAGTAAACTAGAAATATCCGATTTTATGTCCATTTTAAAATTATTAGTTGACAATAACTATTTCATCTTTGATAATGTGATTTATAAACAGAACAACGGTTTGGCTATTGGGTCACCGGCCCCTGGCAGTTTGGCCGAAATATACCTGGATTTTTTGGAACACACGGCAATTGATAATGATGTGAGATTCAACAATATTCAGATGTGGGCCAGATATGTGGATGACACATTTATCATCTTAGATAAATGCTCTACCGATGCGCTGATGACACTAATAAACCTCAATAACATTGATCCTAATATCAGTTTCACATTAGAATCAGAAATTAATAGCTCCATTAATTTTTTGGATTTTTTCTTATATACAATTTTTAGAAAACCCACCCACACAGCAACGACAATAAAACAAGACTCTATGCATCCTAAGACTCAAAAAGTGCCACTTACAACAGCTTAGTGGACCACGCATTTAAAGTCTCCGTCTGAAACAGATCTGAACAAGGAACTGAATATCATCCGAGCTATTGCCAAGTTCAGTGATTATAATAATACTTTTACTGAGCGTATAATTAATAAATTTAAGCATCGCCCTAAATCAAATTTAATAGAGGATAAATAAAATTGTTTTCGACTTTCAGTTTTGATAAAACCATAATATATAACGTCACCAATATATTTAAGAAACATAATGTTAACATCCTCTTTTAGAACTAACAATAGAAATACGGACATTCTACACAATTCCAACCTTATCAATAGATCTAACCCTTAATCAAAATCAGGTGTATACAGATTTCGATGCAAGTACTGCAGCAGCTCATACCTCAGGCAAACTGATCGGAGCATAAAAATCAGGTACACAGAACATACAAATGCAATTAGGTATAATATATTTTCTGTAGTAGGCCAGAATATACACGATGCTAAGCACAAATTTTACGGAGTAGATCAGGAAATTGAAATCTTTGACACGCTTAGCAAAAGCCCCTTTTTAGATACTACCGAAAATGGCTAAATTCACTTAGACCAATTTTTTAATCAAAACATTAATTTAAATGATATCTCTGAGAAACTAAAAATCCTGTTTGATGTTTTCATTGAAGTGTTTAATATGTTCAAAATTCCAAAAAACAGCTCTGATGGGACGTAACATCTGAAGCGATATCCCCTCCTCCCTCTAAAACCCCCTGATCCCGCCCTTTCTATTGCCACTCCCCTTCCTCCTCCCTAACACACTCCTTCCCTCTCTCCTACCTTCCTTAGCTGGTCCACGCGACTTCCCAGCCAGTTCCTCTTCAACTCCATAGTCCACGCTACCAACCAACCGAGGGGAGTCTCTTTATAAAGATTTACTTTCTTGCCCCATTTCCACTTTCCGAGTTTAAGTTGTTTTTATTTTTCATACTACAGGTCCCTCATTGGATCGAGAACCTTTGCTTTTAACATCTTCAATACATAGCTCCGGCCATAAGATCCACTTGCTCCAATATAACACGACATAACTTCGTATTTTATTAAGATAGTTCATATATATTACCAATCGACTTATGGTCGCTTTTTTAACGCTAACAGAGGAAAAACCAAATACTCTTTCAACCTATTATCGCATAGCACTCAACACACAGTTCTCTGCATATATTGTGGCCGCACAAAGGACTCAAATCTATAAAAAATCTCAAGAGTGTCAAATGCTTTGAACTTGTTTTTCTACAAGGCTCCTCAGCTTTAGTTTTTTATTTTTGACTAACAAGTTGTCAAACTTGTATTTAAACTTGGACATTTAGCATTAATAGGATTTGTATTTTAACTTGTTACAGACATTTTTAATTATGAGGAAGGATTCTGTGTGTTTTAACTTTTTATGTATCTTTGTATAACGACCCTACATGGCTGATGATGACATCCATGGATGTTGAAACCGGTACCATAAATAAATGAGGTTGTAATCTTAACCAATAACACATCTTGTATTGATAAGGTGGATCTTGTACAATCTATTTCATTATTTTGTAAAAAAAGCAAAACGGTACAGTAATCAAAAAAAGTAAAGCACTTGCACAGGGGAGCCAGCATGATTTGTCCTCATATTTGAACGCATTTTTTTTCTTTTATTGCGTGAGGTTATGTTTGTCAGCGATTTATCCAAGTGAATTATTTGAATAATGTAAATGCACCTTGTTGGATACATTTCGAAAATCGTTCTTTTCAGAGTATTTGAAAGGTTTAAACTGTGAAACGAAGTGATTGCATGCGTTAATGGGTCTTAGAATAATTTGTGACGCGGCGAGGGTTGGCATTTCTGAATTACAAGAGAAATGCCATGGCGGGAATCGTATAAGTATAGAGTTACTGTCCTGTGTTGCAATGGAGACGGAAGCAAGAGACTTCCTACTTCCTCCCCTATGAATGTTTGATAAGCACCGGGTACTTTCTGTTTGAGTACAGGGCATCTAACGTGCATACAGTACAGTAAAGCACTTGCACAGGGGAGCCAGTATAGACTTCTCCTCATCTTTGAATAACTCTCTTCTTATGTTGCGTGAGGTTATGTTTGCCGGTTAGGTATCCAAGTGCATTATTTGAATAATGTAAATGCACCTCATTGGACACATTTTGGAAACAGTTCATTTCCACGACATCTGAAAGGTTTAAACTGTGAATCCATTTAATTGCATGCTGTAACGGATCTTAGAATATTTTGTGACGTGGCAAGGGTTGGCATTTCTGAAGTACGAATTGGCGGTTAATTCGAAATCACGTAATTCGAAGTCCGACTTTTGTGTCGCAACCACTCTGAATTAATGAGGTTTTACTGTATCGCAAAACTAAAATCCGAGTTCGCCGGTGTGTCTGTTTCAAGTGTTTACATTGCACAAAAAGAATTATCCACCATCGATCGTATTAATATCCGCATAAAAAAAGAACCACGTGTGAAAAGCGTTTTAGATGTGAAGTGTGACGAATTTGTACGTAAGTTAGGAAAGGATTCTAGTATTATCACATAAAAAACTTAAAATTTTGTCTTAGAGGATTCTAGTGATGCAAGAGACAACGAATCTTTCAATCGTCAGGAAATCAAGCCTACTGCCAGTTCATATTAATGAAATATCTGGGCCTACTTGCTAATTTTCATGGCAAATATATTTTATAGCAGTGATAATGCACTTTTATCATCTTAAATTTGTTCTGGTAAAACAGCTATATCGTTAAATTTACACGTTCTTATTTGCAATCAATGAAAGGAATTTTAGTTCATTTAATTTTTTTTCTAAATGAGCCATCCTAAAATTAGGGTGCGGGGATTATTCGTGGAAATACGGTAATTAATATGTATTCTAATATACCTGCCAACAAAATGATTAACATAATTAAGAACAACCTATACAAACACAGCTCTTTAAGCAGATATGAAACGGACAAATTTATTAATATCTTGAAACTTGTCCTTTCCAATAATTATTTCTCATTTAATAATATAATTTATTGACAGGAAGGCCTCCTTACGAGAGCACTCTCTTCGGGCATATTTGCAGAGATTTATACTGACCATCTTGAACAAAACATAGGGAATTGTCTTTTGGATGTGTTATGTAGATGATCATAGGTTGTGATTTTCATTTCCGTGTTGACATATAACTAATATAATAGAGTTTGAGGGATATTCCACCCTTCAACACAATGTAAAATGTTTGAAATTTATTAAGTGAAGACCAGTTTCGACTCCCTTGGAGTCATCATCAGTTCTTGTAGATAATTAAATCAATGGGAATCTGATAACAATCATCATGGGGATTGCCTACATACATCTCCATAGGTTGACAAAAAATCATTACAAAATTATATACACAATGGCAATTACCTAAATATTTATCAATAGGTTATCCTAAAATATAATGAAAAATTATATACACACTGACATGAAACGCACAAATCGACATGAAATACTTGGCACATTAACCCATTCCAGTCTGGGCCTTAATATCCCTAACAAACGTTCTGGACTGGGCATTTTTAAGGATTTTTAAAACATTATATCTCTGTATCTGTAGGAGATATTTGCATGATTCTTTTATCCTTGTGCTTGTTTGAGCATCTAATTTTGAGGAACGCTGTTTGTATCATGTCACCTATCACTTGAGATTTTAAAATTGTTTATATATTATACCATGTTTTGCGAATGGAGGAAAGGTCTGACGGATAACTAAGCAAGTACAGTTTTCTGAAATACTGCTATATTTACCCAATTTTACTGATATTAAATGTGCATTGCAATTACAAAACAACAACAATAATGAATACGATAAAAAAATAAAAAAATTTCAATAATAATAGTAATAATTACAATAATGAAAATCGGAGCTCTTATGAAATTTTATTATAATTGATAACTTTTGTCAAAAGTTACTCAAATGTAATATTATTGTTCCATTTACTACAAAAGACTTCTGAGAAAAAGAAAATACAGTCTTCTAAACAGACAACTTTAGTAATATGTAGACAATCTTACGTATTCACGCAAGTATGAAATACGCGGGAAGATGCGATAGAATTATAACATGTAAGATGCGATAGGCCGTAAAACGAACTCCAATCATAATGAAATATAAGAAGTTATTTCGAATTCATATGTCAATAATATGTTCATTTGCGCATAAACTTATAATATATCATAATATATCAAAAATATCACTTTCGTCAAGCACATGTTTGCCGCGAAAAGCCATGTCTTATAGCTCACTGAGTGACAACATCTACTGACGCATGCTGATCGAAAATATCATAAATTCTCTGACTTAGACATTTAATACTGCCATCTGCTTAAATACTCTCGTAACTAATACTTGAAGAAACATGATGTAAACACCAGAAAGCGTGCATAGCTCGTTCTCGATTTTTAGTGAATTGTCAAACCTTACTACGGGCTATGCCCGCAGCGCGGCCTGAACGTAATTTAGGCCGCTGCGAGCTATGCTCGCAGTTAGACCGGAAAGAGTTAAGAAAGTTCTTGGTTCTGGTTTTAAAATACTACCGTGTGTAGGCCTATGTGGAACACAGAACAGACTTGTTGGTCTTGTTTCAATCTCCTAGAAAATATTATGAACTAGTTGAAATATACACCTTGACATGAAACGCACAAATTGACATTAAATACTTGGCACTTTAAGAAAGTTCTTGGTTCTGGTTTAAAAACACTGCTGTGTGTTTGTGGAACACAGAACAGATCTGTTGGTCTTGTTTCAATCTTCTAGAAAACATTATGAACTAGATGAAATATACACATTGACATAAAACGCACAAAATGACATTAAATACTTGGCACTTTAAGACAGTTCTTGGTTCTGGTTTAAAAACACTGCCGTGTGTTTGTGGAACACTGAACAGACTTGTTGGTCTTGTTTCAATCTACCTGAAAATATATGAACTAGTTGAAATATATACATTGAAATGAAACGCACAAAATGACACGAAATACTTGGCACTTTAAGACAGTTCTTGGTTCTGGTTTAAAAACACTGCCGTGTGTTTGTGGAACACTGAACAGACTTGTTGGTCTTGTTTCAATCTACTCGAAAATGTATGAACTAGTTGAAATATATACATTGAAATGAAACGCACAAAATGACATGAAATACTTGGCACTTTAAGACAGTTCTTGGTTCTGGTTTATAAACACTGCCGTGTGTTTGTGGAACACTGAACAGACTTGTTGGTCTTGTTTCAATCTACTCGAAAATATATGAACTAGTTGAAATATATACATTGAAATGAAACGCACAAATTGACATGAAATACTTGGCACTTTAAGAGAGTTCTTGGATCTGGGTTAAAAATACTGTTGTGTGTTTGTAGAACACGGAACAGACTTGTTGGTCTTGCCACAATCAGCTTGAAAGCATGTGAACCAGTTGACAGAAAACTTAGTGACAAATTCTACACACAATCACATGAAACGCTTGGCACTTTAAGAGAGTTCTTGAATCTGGGTTAAAAATACTGCCATGTGTTTGTAGAACAGGGAACAGACTTGTTGGTCTTGTTTCAATCTACTTGAAAATATAGAACTAGTTAAAATATACTCATCGACATCAAACGCTTGGTACTGTACCATTACGTTACATTTGCGGCGATAACTGTCATGGAAACAGTGGACAAAGATGGCGTAGAACAGCTTCAGGCAATGTACAAATGTACAGAATAGAGATAGAGTAAATCGATATCGATCGGTCGCAAAGAAAAGAGTTTCTAGATTAAATAATTATGGACCGTAAAAAAAAAAAAAATTGAATTGAACTGATTCTTGACTACCTTGAAAAAATTACGATTTGAAGAGGATCAGCACGACCTACTGGCAGAGAAGAAAGGGACTGACGTGATATTAAATATTAAAGTAATATTATAGATATTTCGTTGAAGAGTTTAACTGCTAATATCTGCAGGATAAACATAGAATTTAAAGAATAACATTTATTATTGTGTCAGTCAAATACTGAAGCAGAAAGAGACTACAGCCGGGTCGAACATTGAAATGAAAGTGGCCGAAATCAATATCATAGCGGCCAGTTTATGCTAAGAAAAGCATAATTTGTTGTTTTCAAGTTGGAAACAATATCTGTTTAGGCAATAGAATTAACGAGAAATAGGCTGAGTTAAAGATATCAACAAAGTTAAGAGAGATATTTATGACCGATACGAGAATCACATAGCAAATTATACGCATTGAATAACCTACTGTTCACAAGTGAAATATGCATTTTACCATGTATTTGTTGTTTTATCATTTCATGAGAACTGGTGACAAGATGGAATCAGCCTAAACAGATGGAAAGATCGCTCAAGATGAAAATTAGCTCAAGACAAGATTCCCAGCCGAAGCCGGAGATGACGTAACCTTTGGACTGCGATGGCTGCCTGTTCCAAGATGCCCTAGGCCAGGAGGAATTCAGCAGCAAAATCCCGTTACGAGATAAGTATTATGGTTTGCATCGTATTGAATTTGAAATCAATTGGTGGGAAATATTTCGTTTGAGTGCAGGAGTGCTAACAGTAAGAGATTTAGTGCCAATGAACGGATACTAGAGTGTGAATTTCAATTATTAACCAATGATATGTGCCATTTTCTGTAGTATAACCGTAGTGCTTGCGAGATGATTTTAGGTTGATGGAAACAAGATCAGAATGAGCATAAGTACATGTTTAATGCCAATCTATATGAACAGACCGTGTAACGTCAGATCAGTTGTGGTTAAAGGAAATGCATGCGATATGAAACGTAACCTAGTAATTGTGGTCAATGTGAGCAGCAGACATGGCCAGTACGATAATTGCATTGTATGGGAATGTTGAAATATTACGGAGTTGCAGTTTGTGAAAGAATATTCAGGTTATGGATCATTTCTACCATAACACAGAGAGTATTTAAATGAAGTTAAATGAAAATGTTTTTTTTTTTTTTTTTTAAAGTATGAAGGTATATGAAGGAAATGAAATATTAGTATGGCAGAATGTTGTTGTTATTATGAGGAAATATGAATTGGTTCGTCGCGTGAGTAATGGATAGTTGAGAGAATTGCGAGTTCCTGTGTTACATATATATTGAAGTTAGCACTGCAAGCGAAGGATTCAGGCCATGTTCAGTTGAATGTATGATTTGATCCAAACATTAGATGTTTCGTTGAGACTTTCAAACTAAAGATATTGCTAGGTTACTTATTTATTATACGTCACGTAGTGTAAATATACTAGAGTAAAATGGAATCTCGCATAAATATACGAGAAGTTCAGCGCGTCAATGCTGAATGGTAGAACGGTTTTTCCCTTGACAAAAACTTGGCACAGCGATGAGACATTTGAGAATGTAAGTAAACAAATTGGCATATGATCAGGAATTCACGTGGCACGATTTTCGCAGGTTAGACTGATTTATTATTACATCTATGGCACTCTGTAGTATAGATATTTGGTGTATCGTGTACATATAATGGTGTACAGTTTTAATTTACTAAATTTTAGCAATGATAGGAATGTTTATAGCTGCATTGGTGTTTCTGAAACCATAATTAAGCAACATAATACTTATCTCGTGACATAAAGAGTCAGTAGTGAGAATCCAAACAAACAAACCAAAAGTAAAGATGAGAATCCAAGTGATGCCCCAAAGACATTCCCAAACAGTAGTAACAGGAAGATATTCCACTCCCTCTTGATGAATAAAGTTATGGTCCCTACTTTTTCCCATAAATTAATTTAAAATATTGAAAATTGGTATATTATTGGAGAATAATGTAAATGTACTCAATTTAACGATGATAATTTAAAGATTTACAATTATGTTTATCACAAAAAAAATTAAGAATCCAAGAATGTTTTTGTATTTTCGCACGATTCCTTTTCTCCATTGCCGATAACTGAATTGATATTTTTATTATATATATATTAGCATGCTAATAAACTAGATATAGGGTTATTATTGCATTTCTGTTAATTAAGTAGCCGATAGTACATAGTAGTAAGATTATATGGGAGTTAATTGAATTTCTTTATGCCATAAAGAAAGGATTTTACAGTTGATTACCAGAATATAAGGGAACTGAGTGATTGATTGAATGGATAGCCCTACTTCAACGGAGCCTACGACTTATTTGGAGTATTTGAGGATATATTTGAAGTAATTTACCCTGAGAAACGAGTATACACCTTTTATTATTGCACTTGTTCATGCATGACACCCCCGTTTTCATGTAAATCATCCATGAATGATATAGTTCGGAGTAGAGGTATGATTCTTGCCCCTATGTCGTGAATTTCATGGCCAGAGCAATGCTTTAACAGGTGTAGTACTTTAAGGAGTTCGTGGATCTGGGTTAAAATTATTACCGTGTGTTTGTAGGACGCAGAACAGACTTGTCAGTCTTGATTCAATCAACTTGATAATATTTGAAATAAAACACGTTTGACAATGAAACATATGACAAATACAGAAATTGCTTCGCACTAGTTCACGTAATCTTGAAGTGCTTTTGTATAGTATGGAACAAACTTGGTGGTTTTGTGGAGAGCGGATATTACGAGGCCATACCATCATCAATTCTACATCAACAACAATAGTAGACGACAGTTTCAACGTCAAAAGCAGATGTTCCATAATGAAGGATGTTCCCCCAACCCCTCAGCCAATTTAAATCTACCAATTATTCATAACATCAGCCATCCACAAGACCACCAAGTTTGTTCCATACTATACAAAACCACTGCAAGATTAGGTGAACTAGAGCAAAGCAATTTCTATATTTGTGATATGTTTCATTGTCAAACGTGTTTTATTTCAAATACAACGAAACTCGATTAAGAAGTTTTCCCGCCTAAGAAGTGTGATGTTCTTGGTCCCTTGATCGGTTGCATTAAGATATACAGTAGAAGTCCGCTATAGCGAGTCATCATCATCATTGACCAACTCCAGTTTCCCAGGTGTGGTATACGAGCCCCTTCCATTTTGTTCTGTCCATGAACCATTCTTTGTTCACAATCTGCTCCCAATCCCGAACTCTCTGCTCTACATCCTTTTTCACTAAGTCTGTCCATTTTTCTCTAGGTCTGCCCACTGGTTTCTTTCCCTGACTTCTCTTTCATGCTCCTTTCTTGCAGACCTGTTGGCACTCATTCTTTTCACATGACCAAACCACTTCAGTCGTGCCTTTTGGATCTTCTGGAGTAAGGAGTCTTCTAGACCTATGTCTTCTCCGACTTTTTCATTCCTGATTTTATCCCTCCTGGTCTTCTGGATCATTGTGCGTAGGGAGACAAGCGTTGCTTTACGTCCGTAGGTATAACCTTAAATTACCCTACACTTGTCTCCTGGGTGGTGCTAATTAAGCAACGAAATTGGCTGCTGGACCTTAAGCTCTGCTTAACGGATATCCCAGCAAATTGAGGATACATTAAACTTCGACTATAATGATGGAAAATTATTCCAATCAAAACGGCTCTTTTCAGAGCCAAACAAAGGACATAGGGCCCAATTTGAAGGTCCTACAACTGAATGTTGAGGGTATAAGCCGATTCAAAAGTGACTACCTCTTAAAACTGCTTAACGACAACCATGTAGATGTGATACAAATCCTTATAATTTTTTTAATTACCACCTATTCAATACAATAATATGTGGTAATTAAAAAAATTATAAGAATTTGTATCACAAGTAGATCTTCAATACGGACAAAGAAGATGAAATTTATAACCTGCAACCATGTAGATGTCGTACTACTTCAAGAAACACATTGCGAGAATGAAAACCAACTTCACTCCAGATGTAAACTAGCAGAATTCAATCTTGTTGCAGCTACCTTCCATAAAACCTATGGCATCTCTACGCACATTCGAAATAATATTGAGCATTCACAATTAAGTATTTATTTATTTTCCACCTAGTCGGTACAATGATTGCTTAAGGCAATTTTTAATGGTCAAAAGTGGTACATGTTTCGTATATTATCAACATCTTCAGCCACATAACACTGTTTAGATGAAAAATATATAAAACTGACAAAGTAATTATATATTTTTCATTTTATATATTTTTCATCTAAACAGTGTTATGTGGCTGAAGATGTTGATAATATACGAAACATGTACCACTTTTGACCATTAAAAATTGCCTTAAGCAATCATTGTATCGACTAGGTGGAAAATAAATAAATACTTGATTGTGAATCTATTGAAGTGCGATACGGACCATGAAGCTGATTTTATGTAATAATATTGAGCAAGTAAAAATTCTTGACATCAGCTCTGATAACATTTTCACCACCAGGATTAAAGCTGCAGACTTGGAAATAGTAAACATTTACAAACCACCATCTCAACCTTGGTGTAATGAAGCCATCAAGAATGTAAATCATCCGGCAGCCATCATGGGAGATTTCAACAATAGGAGTACTTCCTGGGGGTATGGAGATACTAATTCAGATTGTCTTGGTGTGTTAGAATGGTCTGAAACAGAAGATGTTTTCCTTGTGTACGATGCAAAAGAGAGAGGCTCCTTTCACTCAGGAAGATGGAAGGAGGACACCAACCCAGACCTCTGTTTTGTTTCAAGGGACGAGCACGGAAGACCTTTACAATGCAGCAGGAAAGTACTAAACAATTTTCCCCGAAGTCAGCATAGACCAATTCTTCTAAAAATTGGCATTGAAGTCCCAATAATAAGATCAACATCTCTACCTTGCTGGAATTTTGAAAGAGCAAACTGGGAAGCGTTTACTAACGAGTTGGATCACAATATTCAATGGATTCCACCCAAACTGGACAACTATAAGCGATTTGTTAGTTTAACATGCTCCATAGCAAAGAAACACATTCCCAGAGGATTTAGAAAAGATGGAATAGAAGATGTGATGAGCTGTATGAAGAATACCAAATCAGCAACAGAACAGAAGTCGCTGATGAACTATTGCTCTGCCTAGATTCTGCCAGAAAAGACAAATAGAACTCAATGACAGCAAGCATGAATTTCCAACACTCAAGCAGAAAAGCATGGACTCTTCTTAGAAAACTTGGTAGTTGTACTCCCAAATATATTAATAAGAGCTCAGAGGTATCTCCAGTAGATGAAGCTAAAAGAATCATTAAACTATCCAAAATACCAGAAAATGTCAATAAAGATGAATTAAAAAAACTCAAGAAAGAGCTGAAAACTAGGCTATCCTCAACTGAATCAACCCCCCAGTTCTCAGGTGAATTCACAACTGCAGAAATCTCAACAGCTCTAAAAAAAATAAAACCAGGCAAAGCAGCAGGAGTGGATGGGATATATCCAGAATTCCTTAAACATTGTGGACCTAGAACTCTACACTGGTTACTTATGTTCTTTAATGGCATCTTAAGAAATGGTAGGCTTCCATCCTTGCTTAAGAGAACTAAAATAGTTGCCATTCTAAAGCCCGGAAAAAGTGGAGATAGTCCTGAAGATTACAGGTCAATAGCACTCTTAAGTATTTGCTACAAGTAAATGGAGAGAATGATTTACAACAGAATCTCAACCACAGCCTTCCAACACATACCAACTGAACAAGCAGGATTCCGACCTAACCGAAGCTGCTGTGACCAGGTCTTGGCACTCACCAGCCACATTGAGAACGGATTTCAAGACAAGAAGAAGACCATCACTGTTTTTGTGGACTTGACATCAGCTTATGACACAGTATGGCGACAAGGGATGATTTTGAAATTCTTGAAGATCATTCCCTGTAAGAACCTTGCAACACTGCTGAACAACATGCTATGCAATAGAGCGTTCGAAATACATTTAAACGGCAATAAGAGTAAGCCCTATATACTAAACGATGGTTTACCCCAAGGATCAGTTCTTGCTCCTATACTGCAGATCTTCCAGAAACTACTTCCAGGAAATTCATATATGCAGACGACATAGCTCTGGCTGTCCAATCGAGTGACTTCAAAACAGCAGAAACTATACTCACAAAGGATCTCCATAATCTGAACAAATATTTCAGTACATGGCGACTCAAACCTAACTTGAAGAAAACTGAAGTAAGCTGCTTCCACCTAGACAATCAAAAAGCCAACTATGTACCTCAAGTCGAATTCAAAGGCCAAAAACTTAAGTATAACCCATATTCAAAGTATCTGGGCGTCACAATGGATCGGGCACTTTCATACAAGCAACACCTCTCTAACACTGCAGCCAAGATAAAAACAAGAAACAACATATTACAAAAGCTCAGTGGAACAGGATGTGGAGCAAACGCGACGGTACTACGGACATCAGTTCTTGCCTTGATCTATCCAGCTGCAGAATACTGCTGCCCTGTGTGGCTTAACAGTGTATATACTTCAAAAGTCGATACACAACTGAATGATACCATGAGGACAATATCAGGCACCATCAAATCGACACCCCTAAAATGGTTACCTGTTTTATCCAACATCCATCCCCCTCACATACGAAGAGAACTGGCTCTTGTAAGAGAATGGCAGAAATGTCACAGTAATCCTTTTTTTTTTTTTTTTGCTAGGGGCTTTACTTCGCACCGACACAGATAGGTCTTATGGCGACGATGGGACAGGAAAGGCCTAGGAGTTGGAAGTGGCCGTGGCCTTAATTAAGGTACAGCCCCAGCATTTGCCTGGTGTGAAAATGGGAAACCACGGAAAACCATTTTCAGGGCTGCCGATAGTGGGATTCGAACCTACTATCTCCCAGATACAAGCTCACAGCCGCGTGCCTCTACGCGCTCGGCCAACACAGTAATCCTTAACTGCCCTTACATCAGGACTGCAACCCTCAGAAACCGAAGAGATTGAAGTCCAGAAACCCATCATGGAAGTTAGGCGAGAAGCTCCTGGAAACACATTTTGATGCTGATGAGATCTGGCATGATGAATGGACCTCCTCAAATCCTGACCACCTGGGTTTAATCCACCATTCTTGTAGAGCTCCTCCTGGTTTCAATTTACCGAGAAGGGAACGGACATCTCTAAACAGAATCAGGACAAACCATGGAAGGTCTAAATTCTGGCTTCACAAGTGGGGAAAATCTGAAGACCCATTCTGCGTCTGTGATAATGTGCCTTAGACCATCCAGCACGTTGTTATGGACTGCCCAAAAAGAAGATTCAATGGATCTGTTCAAGAATTACATAGTGCCTCTGTTCAAGAAAGGAAGCCGACGAAAATGTACTAATTACCGTGGTATCACACTACTGTCTCGTCCTGAAAATATTGGAAAAAATAATAGAGACCAGAATCAGAGATATTGTTGAACCAATTTTGGAAGAAGAGCAGTATGGTTTCAGACCAGGAAGGTCAACTACAGACCTTATATTTGCAATTAGGATGCTAATGGAAAAATACTGGGAGAAGAACAAGCCTTTATTCCTAATATTTTTGGACAATGAGAAAGCATACGATAGTGTACCAAGGGAAAGAATTTGGCAATGCATGAAAGAACTTTAAGTGCGAGATAGCCTCATAGACAAAGTGAAAATGTTGTATAGTGGGAACAGAAGCTGTATTCAAGTAGGATGTGGTTTGTCGGACTGGTTTGAAACAAAGAGAGGAGTGCAGCAGGGCAGCTCATTGTCACCACTTCTATTTATTATTGTAATGGATGTAGTAATGAAATCTATTAAAAGGAAAGAACATGGAGATATCAAAGCCTTCACATTTGCAGATGATGTTGCGATCTGGAGTGACTCAGAAGATGAATTGGGAGAGAGAATACAAAGCTGAAATGTGGAGTTTAAGAAATATGGTTTAAACATCAGCAAGACCAAGACGGTGGTGATGAAAGTGTATGGGGAAGGAGCAGAACCAATAGTCATGTTAAATGAAGCTCAACTGGACAGCGTTCCAGTTTTCAAATACTTGGGTAGTGTTATATCAAATGACAACCTAGCAAAACATGAGGTGAACAATCGAATCAATAAGGCAACACAATTCTACCACCAGGTAAGACACCTGCTGTGGGATGAGCAAATACCCATGAAAACAAAAATGACATTGTACAAGTCCTATTATACACCAATTCTTACATACAGTCTCGAAACCACAACACTGACCAATAGAGATAATTCCAAACTTCAGGCAGCTGAAATGAAATTCCTACGCATTATGATCCAGAAAACCAGGAAAGACAAGATTAGGAATGAGAAAATTAGAGAAGAAGTAGGAATAGACAATTCTCTCCTAAATAAGATTCAGATATCACGACTGAAGTGGTTTGGTCACATGAAGAGGATGCCAGTAAACAGAACTGCAAGGAAGGAATTTGACAGAAAGGTAGAAGGAAGACGACCCGTGGGAAGGCCACGAAGGAAATGGATAGATTTAGTTAAGAGCGATGTAATGCTGAGAGGTCATGATTGGGACAAGTTGGTGGAGGAAGAATGGTACAAGGACAGGATGAGATGGAGGAGGCTCATATACCACACCCGGGAAACTGGAGATGGTTTAGGACGATGATGATGATGATGATGATGATGATTAAAAATATGTATTTATATGTATTTATAATGTATCGTTGTTTTGCCATACGAAATAATAATAATAATAATAATAATAATAATAATAATAATAATAATAATAATAATAATAATAATAATAATAATTGTGCATAGCAACTTCATTTCTGCTGCTTGGAGTTTCGAGTTGTCCTTTCTTGTTTATGTAGCGGTTTCCAGGCTGTATGTGAGGATAGGGGTGTAGTATGATTTATACAGTGTCATCTTGGTTTTGAGTGGTACTTGTTTATCCCATAGTAGCTGTCTTACTTGGAGATAAAAATGTATTACTTTGCTGATTTGACTGTTTACTTCATATTTAGCTAAGTTATCCTTGGACATTATACTACCCAAGTACTTAAATTCTGTGACACTGTCCAGCTTAGTGCCATTTAGCATGATTTCTGGCTGACTTGTCACCCTTCTGTACCTTCAACACCACCGTTTTAGCCTTGTTGATGTTTAATCCATATCTCTCAAACTCCTGACTCCACCCCTGCAGTCTCTGTTCTACATCTTTCTTTGAGTTACCCCAAATTACTACATCATCTGCAAATGCAAATGCTTTTAAGACTTTTGCCCCTTTTCTTTTAGCGCCTTTAATATGGTATCCATTACAATGATAAATAATAGGAGCGACAAAGCACTACCTTGTTGTACTCTCCTTTTTGTCTCAAACCAGTCTGACAGTCCAGAACCGACTTGTACACAACTTCTAGTTTTCTCGTAAAGCACCTTAACTTTTGAAATTAGACTGTCTCAAACTTTGAGCTTTCTCAGGCACTCCCAAATATGCTCCCTTGGTGTGCTGTCACAGGCCTTTTCAATGTCAAGGAACAGTAGATATAAAGGCTTCTCTTTTTCCCAATGTTTTTCCATCAGCATCCTGACAGCAAATGTAAGATCTGTTATTGATCTTCCAGGCCTAAAGCCATATTGTTCCTCTTCTAAAAGTAATTCTACAATTCCTCATAGTCTATTCTCTATAATTTTTTTCCAGAATTTTTAATCCATGAGAGAGTAGCAGAGGTGCCAACTGTTACGGATTGTCCGTAATTATTATGAATTTCACCTCATGATTACGGCATTACGGTGAAAGGGAAAATTATTTACGGAAAAGTGACATTAACACGAAAAATAATTTTCTAAGGGGAAAAAAAGAAAGAAGGAAAGATTTTCAATCCTTTGCAGTATTTCTGCTCAACCTTCCTCGTTTCAATGCTTGTGAGTTGACAATGATACTTCAATTTGATCGTCACTTCCTCTCGTTACCCATAAGCGTTGTTAAATTCATTGTTTGAGTGAAGGAACTCTTGCTCTGTTTTCCACTATAAATTCTTAAGTAATGTTGTATGTACAGAAATGAGGACTACATTAAGCACATGTAGGTACACTGGAATCACTTAATGGTTCAAAAGACAAAAGTGTCATCACAGAGGAAAGGATGCTTAAAGAATACCTACACTGAAAAGCAGCTGCTGGGTGCGAAACAAGTTACAAAGAATGTTTTATCACTGAATTAACAGGCAGTGTGAATATGTTATTGTGTAATTTGATATACTGTAGAGTAGATTGCTGACGGGAAGGGAAAAGGGAGTATCATTATCGAGAAGGGAGGAACATTCTATGGACTTGACTCAAAAATTTTGCTAAGGGGCGGAGTTTGATTACTGATAACCCACTTCAAAGGTTGGCACCTCTGGAGTAGAGTGATGCCACGGTAGTTGGTACACTTCCGTCTGCTGCCTTTCTTGAATATAGGTACAATTATAACTTTCTTCCAGTCTTCTGGGATGGTATTTTTCTGCCATACTACATTTAGGAGTTTATATACCCATTGGATTGCTGGGGTTCCTCCTGCTCTCAACATGTCCACTCTTAACTCATCTATTCCTGCAGCTTTCCCTTTCTTCATACTTTTAAGTCTCTTCTCTATCTCCAGCAATGTGATTAGTGGCTCCATATTTTTACTGGGTTCTTCACTTTTTCCAGATTCTTACCTGTTTTGAATTACATTTGATGCCCTTCCATTCAGGAGCTTGTCAAAGAAGGTCTTGAATTCTCTCCTGATTCCATCTTCCTCTCGTACTATTGATCCACTGTCCTACTCTGCTATAGCGAGTACGGTGTATATCTAATCACAAAGTTTACACAAGGAGTAATTTTAATACCACCTATTCAATACAATTTATTCCACTATTGTGTGGTCAAATACACATAATAGAAATTACCAGACTTTCAAAGGTACATGTTTCACCCACTATTTATTGGGCATCTTCAGACTCGTTCAATCTTAAAACACACACTGGTCTGAGGAATATTAACAATTTACATAAAACGTATTGATGAACACTTACAGGTGTTGGTACTGTGGTTGCATAATGATTACAGAACAAAATATATTGAATAAAATAGATACATATACTAAAATCACTTTGAAAAATTAAAACGTTCATCTAAAAGTAATTGTCACACATTGTTTTTTAAAAATCATCCATGTCTGACACTGAAATGGATCTTTTTGATAAAAAGCTTGAACAGCCTGGAGAACAGATATCAAAACCAAGGCTTCACAGGACAAGAACAATACAGTTAAAAGATAAAGTATATGATGAGGTTGAAGTCTAATATTTAAATTAGGATGAAAATACGTAGTCGAATTGGAGGCGGTATAGATTAAGACATCTTGGAATGTTGGATAAAAACCCTAATGTGTCGAGAAGCGCTAAAAAACATCAAAAAATTTGTCGAAAACGCTGCTAAAATTATCTTAATAAAAGAAGGTAGGACAAATGACAATTTTGTGTAACCAGAAAATGCCTGATGTAGACGTGGATGTCCGTAGTAAACAATGTTGTCATTCTGGAATGAAATAGAAAGTAACTTGACGGTGGGTATATCACTGAAAATTATATGTTGAATAATGTGTACTTACTCATTCGTAAGATGTAATGTATCTGCAACGTTAGTCTGTTTGAAGTTCCTATGGTGTATATAACGAGAACCCCATTATAACGCCAGATTTAGTCCATTCCTTCAAAATTCCTACATTAAACTGTGTATTATCCTTTGGTTACAGTGAGAGCCCTATCACTGATGCATACCACCTATCCAATTACGAGCGATTAAGCGTGCACGAATTAGTCCGTTACCAATATTTATGCACCCAGTCATATGTGATCGATCATCTTCGGTATCATTTTCTCGCTATGTCCACTAGCGAGCTCTCTCGACGACATTAGAAAACAATGTCGGATTAGTTGTCGATTAGTAATTCCTGTCGACTGCTGTTCCGTAAGGAAAAATGAAAATGAAAGAGGAGATGTTTTCATAATACTGTAAATGGGTAAATAACGTGTCCGATAACAGTTGTTAACTTGTTAACGATAAAGGCTGAATAAACGATCACTTAATTTTAATGCTAAATATTGCAATTAAGTAAGAATGGGATACACCTCAAGATATAGCAGAGTGCGTCATTGATGACAGAGGTTAGTTTATATTTTCTCGCATCCGTTAAATTATGGAAAGGCTATTATCATGTAAATTTATAGTGAAAAGGTTATAATTTCTCTACTGGTGCTTGAAATATATTTTCATCATACGCATAGTACAGTTAAGTTAGGATAGGTGACGCTGTTGAAAAAGAAAACTTAAACGTTTGTCACAAAATGCAATCGATCATCTTTGGTACGGTATAGTTTTCTCGCTATGTGCATTTGCGAGCTCTCTTGTCAACATTCAAAGGCGATGTTGGAGTCGATTAGTAATACCCGTTGACTGCTGTTCTCTAAAGAAAATTTCAAATTAAGGAGGATAACACGTTTTCGTTATAAATGCGCAAATAACATGGGCAATAGCAGTTGTTAACTCGTTAAAAATAAAGGTTGAGGTAAATGATCTCTTAATTTTAATGTTACTGACATTAAGTAAGAATGTCATACACCTGAAGATATGGCAGAGTACATCACTGATTTCAGAGGATAGTTCATATTTTTTCGCGTCTAGTTAAATTTCGGAAAGGCTATTCTCATGTAAATTGTTAGCGAGGAGGTTATCATTTCTCTACGTGTGTTTGAAATATGTTTTCATGACAGGTTATGTGACGCCATTTGAAGAAGAAAACTAAAATGTTTGCCACAGAAGCCTCTGAACTGAGACCGTATTTCTCCGAATCCAAGACGACGGTTTTTTCTCAGAAACTCACGTGAAAAATCAAGGGTCATTTTGCATTCGCAGCCTGACAGTAATGAAGACCACTGGCAAATACCGCAGTAACCACACTGTTTCTTTTCACCCGCGCCCGCGCGCGCACACACACAAAACCCGTTGACAATAAACGACCACCTCTTTATCATACATTGCTGGCCGCGGCAACCGGTTGTACAGTGTTTATGTGTAACGTTACTGGATCTCGGGAAATAGTGAAGAGAGAATGACGTTCTATTATCCTCAACAAAAACGTTTGTTTCTCAGATCTGCAGAATGGAATTAAAACTTGCCAGCCTTCAAATTCTTAGAAAGGCCACGGCTACTTAATAGCAGAGTTATAATGAGTCTACTCTACCTGACGCTTAGTAAAAGTAAGTTTTAAAGACAGCAGGAATATTTTCGTAATGGACTGTCGTATTGTAAAGTACGTGGAACAGGTATTGCCGGCAAATTTTCAACGGGTTCTCGTCAATGTTATGATGCCAATTTTAATGGCTATTAAACACTCGGAAATGTATAATAATTGTGCAGCCGCAAGAAAATATGGCATAAGCGTAACTAAAGCCAATATTTGGCGTTATCGTGAAGACAAAGGTAGCTTAAAAATGCATACTGTACAAAAAATGCATTCAGTGGCACACAACAAGGATGCTTTAAAGAAGTCGAAGATGAATTGTGAGGTACGTGCACAAAAAATGCAAGGGTGGAATTGCCATACCGCGGCGCAATAAACTCGTTTGTAGACCTTCAAAGTCCACAATTAGGCCTATACATTGCTAGCCGCTGAAGTTGGCCGAACCCGGCAAGCGAGACATGCTTGCACCAGCAGCCAGTTATATCTGACGCTGAGTGAAAGTAACAATTTTCTTCTTCTTCTTCTTCTTTTATGACCACATAGGATCACTTTAGTCAGTCCGTCGTTCAGGTCTCTTTGAAGGGATTGTTCGGGCTTTGCGGTCCTCCCAGTACTTCTTCAGACGCTCCGATCTTCGTGCCCTTTCCTCAGTTGAAAATGTGCGTGTTGTTGGTTTGTTTTGTGTAAGGGTAAAGCGGAGGTTTGTATTCTTGAGTTTTGTATTCAATTTTATCTTATTTTTGGTGTCTTCTGTTGTAAGGCCTATTTCCTTCAGATCCTCTCTTACTTCTCTGATCCATTTACATCCTGTTGTGGTATTTTTTGAGACGAGATTGTGTTGTACTAGTTGTTTCAGAAGTCTCGAGTCCTGCATCCTCATGATATGTCCAAAGAATCCCAGTCTCCTCTTACGCATAGTATCTGTAATGGGTTCTAGCTCTTTGTACACGACTTTGTTAGGTATTAACCGCCACTGTCCATCTTTCTGATATTTTTTGTTGATACAGGTTCTTCCAATCCTCCTTTCAATTTTCTGAAGTCTGTCAGTCTTTGATTGTTTATTCAGGTAAAAGAGTGTTTCTGCTGCATATGTAGCTTCCGGTTTTATAACTGTGTTGTAGTGTTTTATTTTTGTATTTATTGATAGACATTTCTTTTTGTAGATATCCCATGTTAATTTTTGTGCTTTAGCTAATCTATTTGTTCTTACTTGGATTGAGATTTTTTCATTTAAGTTATGTGTTATTACTTCTCCAAGATATTTAAACTGAGTTACTATTTTGATTTTATTACCATTTATGGTGACTTCTTTTAGCTGTGTTGGTTTTTGGGGCATAATTTCTGTTTTTTCAAATGATATTTTGAGGCCAATTTTATTTGCAATGTTTTGAAGTTCTGATATCTGGGTTTTTGCTTCTTTTATGTCCACTGCTAGTAATGCTAAATCGTCAGCAAAACCCAGGCAATTTGTTTTGATTTTTCGGCCAATCTTTATTTTGGGGGGACATTTTCTAAACCATTCCCTCATTACCATTTCTAGAGCACAGTTAAATAATAGTGGTGAGAGCCCATCTCCCTGCCGTAGTCCAGTTTTAATTCCAAATGTCTCTGATGTTTCACCCCTAAACTTCACTTTTGACTTGGTATTGGTGAGAGTCAATTTTATCATGTTTATTAATTTGGGGTGTAGTCCAAGGTGTCTTAAAATTTTAAACAGAGATTCTCTATGGATGCAATCATAAGCTTTCTTGAAATCTACAAATGTTATCACCATATCTCTGTTTCTTCTCCTGTTATAGTCCATTATCAACTTAAGACTCATGATCTGATCAGGACAGCTCCTCCAGGGTCTGAAACCTCCTTGATATTCTCCTAGTTCTTTCTCAAGTTGTAAACTTATCCTATTAAGGATGATTATTGAAAATATTTTGTATGTTATGTCTAGGAGAGAGATTCCCCTGTAGTTATTAGGGTCGGTTTTGTCCCCTTTTTTGTGCAGAGGATGAATGAGGGCTGTTGTCCAGTGTTCTGGTAGTTCTTCTTTAATCCAAATAGAGACAAGTTGTTGATGGAGGGCAACTTTTGCTGAGGTTCCTGCATATTTCCAGATTTCCGCAAAGGTCTGATCTTCTCCTGGCGCTTTGTAGTTTTTTAATTTATTCAGAGCTTGGTAGACTTCCTTTATTGTGGGGGGATTGATGTTTTCTGGTGATGTTTTTATCGGGGTGTTGGTGTCCAAATGAAGGAGTTCTGTAGGTTCCCCACAATTTAAAAGCTTGTTGAAATGTTTAGCCAGAATTTCTGCATTGTCTTTATTGTTATGGGCCAGCTTACCATCTTCATCCTTCATCAGTAGGGTCGGGGGTTCATATTTTTGGAGCTGCTTTCTGAAGGTTTTGTAGTAGTCCCTTGATTTAGTTTTACTGAACTGTTCTTCAATTAACTGCAGGGTGTCCTTATGATGTTGTCTTTTTATTCTTCTTAAGACTTGGGTAGTTTCTTTTCTCTGTTTTACTAGCTTTTGATAGGATATTTCTGTCTTTTGGGACTGATGTAATAGCCATGCCTGATGTCTTTTCTCCACTGTTTCATCACATTCACTGTTCCACCATTGGTGTTTTTTACGTGGTTTAATTGGAGCTAGGTCTTCTGCAATTTGTTTAAGGTTGTGTACTAAGTCTTCAAGTTTGTCTGTGATTTTTATTTTTTCAGTTGCTTTCTGGTAATTTTTGTTGTTGATTAGCTGGGTAGGATCTATTTTTCTTTTAGTTTTAAGGGCTTGCTTTTGTTGTCTCCTCTGGGGAGTGAGTTTAATTTTAATTTTAACTACGTAGTGATCTGAACCTGTGTCTATTCCTCGGAGGACTCTGACGTTATAGATCTCTTTGTGGTGGTATTTGTCCATGCAGACGTGGTCCAGTTGCCATTCTCCTTTAGTGTAGTCAGGGTGTTTCCATGTTTTGAGTTTTTGAGGTTTCCTCTTAAAACATGTAGATTTTGAGATTAAATTATGGTTTCTACACAGGTCAACTAGTCTCTCTCCATTTTTATTTGTTTTCTTGTGTGCTGGCCATTTTCCGATGATGTCACGGTATTTTCTTTCTCTGCCTAGTTGAGCGTTGAAGTCGCCTATTAATAATTTTATATGGTGTTTGGGGATGTTATCTATGGTCTGGTCCAATAGGTCCCAAAATTCTCCTGTTTCCTCCTGGTCTTTTGAGGAGTTGTTTTTATCATTAGTGGGAGCATGGGCATTTATTATAGTATAGATTTTATTAGATGCCTTTAAGGTGAGCGTTGAGAGTCGTGGAGACTGTGATCTGAATTCTTGAACTGAGTTTATTATTTTAAGGCTGACCAAAAATCCTGTTCCAAATTGTGGGACATTCTTCATCACTCTCTTCCCGGGTATACCTTTATAAAGTCTGTACCCTTGAGATTCCAAGGCATCCTGGTCAGTGTTTCTAATTTCCTGTAATCCCATGATAAGAATTTTGTGTTGGTCCATTATGTCGGTGATCACTTTTAGTTTACCGGTTTGCATGAGTGAGTTTATGTTGTGTGTAGAGAAGTATGTTATCTGTTTTGGTTTGATTCTTGATTTTGTCTCATTCGTGTATGTAGTACTGGGGTATTTCCGTGCCTCCGACTTCACGGTATCTTTCAGGTGGCAGCCCACCGTATCCGAATGCTGCCTTCTCTGAACTCTTGGTTCAGCCGGTGGAGTATTCCTTAAAAGACCTTCCATGGTTGACTGTCAAGGTGTCACCTGTGTGGGACTAGGTCCCGAATTACAACTCTGGATGTGATCCAGTGAGGTGATAATGAGGCCGCTCCTCTGGAGTACAGACGCCTTGTGCAGCCGCCCCTAACCTGGAGAACAGACGCTGCGTAATGGATTCCAGTGGCATTTCCTCCACTGTGGGGACCATCACCCCACCCAAAGGGGCTCATTCGCCCGAAGCCGTTGGCCCCCTTAGGGAGTCAGGTTATTTCCCGCCGCCCAACACTCGGCGTTGGCAATTTTACAGCTGGGTGCCAGACCAGCAAACCCTCCTCCTTTCTCATTCCGGACTTGGGACCGGACAATGGTAACAATTTTATAGTAAGCAAGAATATTTTTTTGAAGGATCACCGTATTGTAGAAACGCATGGAATCGGTATTGCCGGCAAATTTTCAACGGGTTCTCTTACATATTATGATGCCAATATTAAGTTAATGGTTATTAAACCCACTGAAATAAAGAATAATTGTACAGCCGCAAGAAATACGGCATAACTAAGGCAATGTTCGGTGCCTACAAATAGTCTAAACATGTGTAAGAAAGGCATTCATATGATTTTACAAAGCACTTTTTAAGCCATATTTAAATTTTTTTGAAGGAAAAAGTGGGGGTCGTCTTGGATTCAGAGAAATACGATAATATATATTTTTTTCAGAATGAAATTAAACATACACTTTCACGTAGTACTGGATTTCGAAAAATAAGCAAGTAAGTCGTAGCGTGTATATTATCCACGAAAACACAAGTTTTGAACAAACTATTTGCCGTTTCACACTGATTTTAATGTGTATGGGGGTTTTCCCAACTTTTACAAAATATCAGATGTAACGACAATCCGCTATAGCAAGAAAATTTTTCGCTATTGTGAATTCTCGCTATAACGGACTTCTACTCTATGTATATTTTACCCGTTTAAAGTATTCTGTTGAAAATATATTTCCCTGTTAAACAGTTTAAATTTTAGAGCCCCTTGAGATAGAAAACATCCACTCAAAGCAGCTCATGGTTAGAACCCTCCAGTCTCCGCGCAAGTTGAACCCTGTGTTAGACCGTTTGCGCCTGTCATGGAGCCTCTTCGGGCTTGCCAAGGGCATATGATGTCACGCTATGACAACACGAACGCCAGATGCTCACTCTCACCTTATGGAATTGAACTGAACCCATCAGTCAAAACTTCCACTCCACCGTTCACATCAAGCAGAATAGAATCGAATGGGAATGGGATTCTACGCGGGAAACTGACATACCGTACTGTATATGGACTTCAACACGATAACATGATTCTGAAATAAGGTCAATAATAATAATTGCAAAATAAACTAAGTATCATATAGGCCTAATCTACCACAATATTGAATATTCTAACCTGTTTGATTTTTTCATTCCCTTGCTTATTTCCTTCCAGGCATTCTCTCTTCCGTTGTTCTTGTAATAATACTTATGGGTCTTGTCGTAGAGGAAATTACGTTTCAGAACTAAATGGATAAGATTTTCCGTATTCGTTATTAGTTAGGTGAATACACTATTACGAAACAAAGAAAGTTCCCGACTCTATGCAGGACATGTAACAAGCTTTAACAGCTTCATTTCAAATAATAATAATCCTGTATTGACTATATATCAAATAGTAAATATTTAAGATAAACTTAAATATTATTAACAAGTGGTCTGCCTATTCAATACATTATACAATTTATTATAATTAGTACATGTTTTGTCCCCTAAGGGACATCACCAGCTATAATAAATTAACATTTATATATCAGAATACAAAATAAATATTATTAAAAATGGCAATACACATTAAAAAAACATTGATGTATGGTATGACATTTAAAATAAAATCATAGCAAATTTTGTTAAAATTATAAGTCATATGCAGGAAACAGCCGACTGATCGTCTACGATAACCAGCTGGGTGTTGGTGGGAGGCATTGCGATATCACGTTTTGGCATAAAATTGAAAGTTATTTTTACCTTTATACAAGCTAAACATTGTATTATTGTGTCACGGTTAATTATTACATCGCATTGTTAGAACGTAGCACAAGGATGAGGAGACATGAAATAAAATTCTCGCGGGGAAAGAAACTGTTTACATTTAGATGTGCTAGTGTTGCTACGGCGCCTTAAGCACTCGCACGTAATACCCCAATATTTTCCCATGCACTCATTTCTGCAACTTCGAACCTGTGTTTCCTTTTTGATTACCTATAGCATGAAGAGGATTAAAGCAGGAAAATAAACTCAATACCGGCTTGTCCATGCGGTATTTGCGAAACAGCCAGAAACTACGCCTGTTGCCATGACAACCAGTAGTAACGCAGGGGTGATATAGGCCTATGAATAGATTCTAAGAATCTCTAAGAATAAGTTGCCGGATTTCCCATTTGCTGCGATTAACTTGGAGCAGGTGTCGAGGAGGGGGGTGAGGAAGATACAAAGCACATGCTAACAAACTGTAAGCCTAAGCTACAGATTGCCAAGCGTAGTGTAGCATCGTCATTAGTGTGAATAGGAGTCAGTGAAGTTAGTTGTACTTGTAATATCAACGTACGAACGTTTTAAATGAAAATGAGCAGAACTCAGAGGAAAGTGATCAAGCGAAAGGCACTAACAATTAAAGACTAAATGGAGATTGTAAGGAAAGTGGAGTCATCTACACTTTTCCGTGTCACTTTGGTGAAGGAGCTGGGGATGCCGCATCTACTTTGTTAAACGGCATTATAGCGAAGAAAGAAGAGATTTTGGCTTCAACAGGGAATACTTCAGCAAACTGCAACAAAGTAAAATCTGGAAAGTACGATGAAGTAGAACAAGCTCTGCTAATATGGTTTACACAGCAGTGAAATTTAAACATACCTTTGAGCGGGACTATCGTGAAGGAGAAAGCCGAAGAAATTGTGTGCAAATTAAAGGAACCTTTAACCACATCAAACGGGTGGCTGGACCGCTTTAAAAATCGAGCCGGTATTGTTTACAAAACAATTTGTGGCGAAGCAGAGAGTGTAAGTGCGGAAGAAAGGGAAGCGTGGACGGAAACAGTTCTGCCTGCTAAAATAAGCAGTTACAAACCTTGCAACGTTTTTAATCTCTTTGAATTTGCACTTTTTTACCAGCTTATCCCAGATAAATCTCTAGTTTTGAAGGGAGAATCTTGCCACGGGGGAAAATTAAGTAAAGTGCGAGTTACGGTGTTGGTGGGTGCTAATATAGAAGGAACTGAAAAACTACCTCTACTGATGATAGGGAAGTCTAGCAAGCCACATTGTTTCAAAAATGTCAGGATTTTACCGTGCAAGTACACCAGCAACAAGTCAGCTTGGATGACAAGTTCCCTGTCTGAAGAGTATATGCAGGCATTAGATGCGAAAATGGGGAGCCAGAACAGGAAGATTGTGGTGTTTACGGACCAAGGAGTGGCCCCATTTGAGGAACATCACGGTAGAATTTTTTCCACCGAATACTACATCGGTACTTCAGCCCACGGACGAAGGAATCATTAAGGAATTGAAGCAGAGGTACCGAAAATCAGTTGTGCGCCGTATGCTGCTATGCATGGAATTAGGCAAACCATCTACAAAGCATCTCTTTTAGACACAATGCAATTCATTGCCTCATCATGGGATTCAGTGGAGCCTGTAATAATAGCAAATTGCTTCAAGAAAGCAGGCTTCGGTAGTGGTAACAACAGCATTGGTATGGAAGGTGGCGATGAAGAGCCAGGGTGCTAGAAAACTATACAGGAGAAGATGGAGATTACCAGTAGTTTTGACAACTTCACTGCCATTGATGATATGGTAATCACTTGCGAGGAGCAGACCATAGATAAGATCTGCAAGGAAATTCAAGCAGGAGATGAGGAGATTGAAGAAGAAGAAGAGGAGGAGGTTGAGGAAGAGAATGCCCCCAAGACCATCTTGCAGTGAGGCAAGCAGCTGCCTTGAAAAACTGAGGCGGTTTATGGAAGGTTCAGTCAGAGTGCCTCAGAACACATGGAAGGCAGTGTGGGAAATGGAGAGGTTCATACTTCAAGAAAGTAGTAAAAACCTAAAACAGTCAACTCTGGACAATTTCTTTTCCAAATAGGAGACTAGACTTTTGTGTTTGGAAATGTATTTTATGTCTAATGCAGTACGGAATTTACATAATGTATGGCTACCATCTACAGTTTTAATCTTAGCATTTCTTCCGATCTCTTGTTCAAGGTTATCAAATATATTTATAATACGGTATGTTCCGTGTTCTACAAACACACGGCAATAATTTTAACCCAGATCCGAGAACTCTCTTAAAGTACCAAGCGTTTGACGTCAATGAGTATATTTCAACCAGTTCCATATTTTCAAGTAGATTGAAACAAGAGCAACAGGTCTGTTCCGTGTTCCACAAACACACAGCATTGTTTTTAAATCAGAACCAAGAACTTTCTTAAAGTGCCAAGCAATTCATGTCAATGTGTATATAATTTGTCATTAGATTTTATTTCAACTGCTTCACATATTTTCAAGTTGATTGTAACAAGACTAACAAGTTTGTTCGGTGTTCTACAAACACACAACAGTATTGTTTTTTAGGGGCTTTACGTCGCACTGACACAGATAGGTCTTATGGCGACGAAGGGATAGGAAAGGCCTAGGAGTTGGAAGGAAGCGAACGTGGCCTTAATTAAGGTACAGCCCCAGCATTTGCCTGGTGTGAAAATGGGAAACCACGGAAAACCATTTTCAGGGCTGCCGATAGTGGGATTCGAACCTACTATCACCCGGATGCAAGCTCACAGCCGCACGCCTCTACGCGCACAGCCAACTCGCCAGGTAGTATATTTTTAACCCAGATCCAATTTCTTAAAGTGCCAAGTGATTCATGTCAATGTGTATATAATTTGTCATGTTTTAGGACAACCTATTGATAAGTATTTAGGCAATTGCCATTGTGTGTATAATTTTGTCATGACTTTTTGTCAACCTATGGAGATGTATGTAGGCAATCCCCATGATGATTGGTATCAGATTCCCATTGATTTAATTATCCACAAGAACTGATGATGACTCCAAGGAAGTTGAAACCGGTCTTCACTTAAAAAATTTCAAACGTTTTACATTGTGTTGAATGGTGGAACATCCCTCAAACTATTATACTACGTAGATGACTTTTTTACTATAATTGACCAGAAAGCCTCTAATGGCGAAATAATTCTCAATCATTTGAACCAAGCAGATCCTTCTATAAAATTTATACTAGAATGAGAAGTTAAGAAATCACTGAATTTCCTAGATTTAACTGTCACTAGCACTAAGAAGAAACTTACCTATAACGTCTACACAAAACCCACACAAACAAATATTACCGTAAGACGGGATTCTTTTCACCCTGAAGCCCAAAAAAGAGCGATATTCTTCAGTTTGATCCATAGAGCTATCGGTGTCCCTTTATCGGCTAGCAGTCTAAAGAAGGAAATGAACATAATCTATAGTCTAGCTACCACGAAGGGTTTTAATAAATCATTCATTGACAAAATTGTCAATAAAATCAGCAATAAGCCAGTGACTACTCTTACAAGAGAACCAAAAATGCAGGGAAAAAAAAAGAGAGGGAACTACATCACATTTACTTATAGTAATGATATCAAATCACATATGTTTTTAAAAGACAGAACTTTAATATAGCTTTTAAGACTGTCAACAATAATTCCACGTTTATTTTTAATCATCATAAAATCAACACTAGATCTAAATTCTCAAATTCAGGAGCCTACAAAGTGACATGTACCCACTGTTCTCCTAGTTACATTGGGCAAACACGGCACAGTTTCTCCATCTGTTATCTAGAGCATGTTAACGCCAAAAAATATGGTAGATTCTCAGCCATGAGTAGTCACAGGTCTGACTATAACCTTCATTTTCCGACAATGAACAAGATCTTTCCATTCTAAAATTAATTAACAAAGGCGCTCTTCTCAACATATATGAAAATATTTTTAATATCGATCAAATAATTAACCCCAACAGTAACCAAAATGAAATCTTTGAAACTTATAACATTCTCCTTGAAGAAATCATAAAAACTTTTTTTCAGAATACGAACAATTCTAACGCTTCTAATTCTTCTGTTCCCCTCAACTCGACTCCCCCTACTACCACTCCCCTCATTTCCGCTCTGGAACACGCTGCTCTTACCTTACTATCAACAGTAAGCAGCAGCGCCACAAAGAGCCAGACTCGAGACAGCCGGACAAGACAGAGAGATAAACAGTGCGGAGAAGTACAATAGTGTCCAAAAGTTAAGCATATTCACTAAACGAGGCCATACCGCCTGATAGGAACGTCAGATGGATTGCTGACCAAACGGAAGCTGAATCACACACATGTCACACAATTGTCCAAAAACAATAGTATCAGAAAGGTTCTGATGGTTAAGGTACACCTTTGACAACAACTAACAAAACTTGGCAATGTTTTCCACAACAAAATATGCTGTTAATAGGGTGTATGGTTACCCCTAACGGCCACACACGCTTCACAGCTATCAGATGGTCCATGAGCTCTTGTGGCAGTTGATCCCATTCCTCAGAAAGGGCAATCCGAACGTCTTGGAGGGTCCGCGGTGGAGGCTGACGGTATGCAATTTGCCTGCCCAATGCATCCCAGGCATGTTCTATAGGATTCAGATCTGCAGATCTCGCTGGCCAGTCCACGCAATGAAGGTCTTCCCCAGCCTGAAATCCATCCACCAGAGCAGCGCGGTGTGGTCAGGCATTATTGTCCCTTAAGAGGAAGTCTGGACCAACCGCACCTCTGAAGAGTCAAACATGTGGTCTCAGTACCTCATCCCTGTATCTCCAAGCGTTAACAATGTTCCTCGGACCACCCATGAAGATGTGCAGGTCTGTATGGCCATTCAATATGATGCCACCCCACACCATGATGCCACCACCACCATACTGGTCCCGTTCCACGATGTTCCTATGGGTGTATTGGCTATCCAGTTCTCTCCAAATTAATGTGCGACGGAAATCATTCTGCAAACTGAAGTGTGATTCATCTGTGAAGAGCACGTGCCTCCATTCATTCATAGTCCAGTTTTGATGTTGATGGCTCCACAGCAAACGGGCCTGTCTCTGTGCTGGAGCAAGCGGGACGCACACCGCTGGACATCGAGCAAACAGCCCTGCTGTTCTGAGCCTCCAGTACACAGTTTGCCGGGAACCGGCAACCCCTGAGACGGCTGCAAGCTCCGCCAATTGTCTTGCAGGTGCACTCCGATTTCGTCGGGCGGTTAAGGCCAGATATCTGTCCTGCTGTGGGGTGGTTACCCTTGGTTGACCTGGTACTGGCCTATGAATAACATCTCCTGTGTCTCGAAATCGTCTCCAAAGCCTGGAAATGACACTGTGCGGCACATTCAGGGATGTGGCGACTTTGGTCTGTGTCTGGCCTGCTGCCATTATGCTGTCACGTTCACCACGAGGCTACACTCCGCACACTATAACAGGGCAAACACGACTGAGGGAATATGGGGCGCAGGCACTGGCTGTGTTTACTTTGCGGTTACACTCCTAGTCAAAGCAGGGAACACTCCTTTCCTATACAGAGCAAACACATAAGGTTGGTAGGAGCATATGTCGTGCGATTTGCGGTCTATTTCCTGTTGCCCTGCTTACTCGTAACTTATGCTTAACTTTTGGACACTAGTGTAAGCACTCAGACGCCGTAAACACTTTATTTAGGCCTACCTTAGAATTGTGCACAATTCTCTTACCTTTTTCTTCTTTTTTCTTTTTAGAACCTTTCATACACCAATAATATACGGATTACACAAACTGTCTGGATGCATAGCCTACATATTAAGTAATTCCACCTAAAAAACAAGCCCCGTTTAACCGATTTTCCGATTTTAGAATGCTGTGATCATCATATTAATTTTTATTTTTGAGTATCAAAACTCAATTGGACTTTCATCATTTAGTAATTGGTCTTCAGACAATTTTTAACAACATGAACTGTTTTTAAAACTGTGTTTACGTATGAGTCATCTTGACTTCTTAAATATTTTAAGGATATGTCATTGTTTTTTTAGTGTTAAGAATATCATGTGTTTATCATTATAATATGTTAGGCTGAAGATGTCTCACAAGGAAGAGATGAAACTTGTCCCTTTTTTAAAATAAAGTAAAAAAAGGAATAACATTGTACTGTATTATAAAGGTGTAGTCACTCAATTGTTAAGACCTTCTATCTTGGGGAATACATTACTTGTTCTCGGTGCAGATGTGCCCAGTGCACAATACAGTGATCCTCCCTTGTGGGGGTCAGACGTGGTCAATAGAAACCTCGACGACGAGTATGCCTGCCCTCACATTCGCATGGAGTCTAACATCGGGCGACTGTCACATCCAAATGCCTGACAGATCTGGATATTGCACGATTTGACCAGCCGGCCAAATGGAGACCCACAACGAAGCAATGTCCACAATCACCCGTGTACTAATAAACTGAGGCACCTTGCCCTGCTATTCCCAGTAGCACCTTGTATATTCCAAACAACACAGTCGTGTTGTGTACACTCACCTTGGAGTAGGTTGAAGAAGCCCTCCCTGACAAGATGCGACACGTGGAAGATGTTCTGGACTGTCCTGCCGTAAGAGTCCGGATCCAGGACAATGGAGAAGAAATCTACCGGCCTCTTCTGTAACTTGTACTGTGATAGGATGACACGGGTGATGTGCTTCATACGCTCCTCCATGTCGATCTCCACCTTCTCCTGACGCTCCAGCTGCAAGATATCCACAGAGTTAGAAACAGAGAACAGGAATAGAAGAACTGGGATCCCACTTCCCTCACTGACCCGTCGATGTGAAGCATATTCAACTTTCTTGCAATAGTCAAACTACCTGTTACCAAAAAACAAATGGGAAATGGTGATGCTAATTTAATACCACACAGTAACAAACAAAAAGGCGAGTTTAAAGATCTTTTCTCCCTTACATCTCTACCTGCTTATCCTTCAATTGTCGCTTATCTTTCTGATATTTGTTTTATTGGCTAGGACCGGGAAGGAAGCGACAGTGGGAATGCAAGCTTAACCAAGTCGCACTTGAGGACAGATGCAAGTCTGTTGCCAAGGGGAAAAAGGAGTGAAATACTTTTGCTGTGTGTTACACAATGAGCATAACAGACCTCGTGTTGACTTGAACGATAGGGCATATTGTGATACATTACGATGTCTGGCGAGATTTAGTTTGTTACTTTCAACGACCTTTCTCCTAAGTCTCCTGCTTGACTTAGTGAAAGTGTTATGCATTTCACAAGGCTTTGCAGACTTAATGCCTTCACTCCTATACAGGAGTAAAGTAGTTTAGGGCTCGTTCAGTGTAGTGTGCTCCAATACGCTTGTGTTTTCGGTGACCAGAAATGTTCCACCTAGAAGTTTCTTTTTTTCCCTGGTAGATGACCTGAGTGTCCTTTTCTCGACAATGTTTACAAGCTTATTTTGGCGCTTCTCAAACTGACTGACGTTGCAAGTGACAATGATTGTGTAGTAAACAAAGCTTCAAATGAGTAAATGTTGTAGAAATAAGAGTATTTCCAGAAGAAGAAATGTGTGATAATCTGATAGCTTCAGATATTGAAAGTGAGTGTGATTATGTGCACAGTTAAAGCACTGGACAGGAACAATGACCGAGTTTCTTTTTTGTCCTCTATCGGCTCCAATATTTGACGTATGTACAGGTGTAAATAAAACAGTGAGAAAAACGATCTTACGTCTTTTGTAAAAAAATTTTTTTCAATAATGATTTCTTCAGCAGTCAAGTAGGGGGCTGCAGCAGTGGCATGCTTCTCTACCATTCATGAGAAAACAACAATTACAACTAGTGATAGCGTTCTTGTCAACAGATCTTCAGTTTTACTGTAGTGAGAAAATAATTTCATTTTTACACATTAAAAGCACAAAAAAATTATTTACAGAAAGAAATAATTGATCATGTGGAAATAAAAAAACATTTCTTTTGACAATGATTCAAAAGAGTCAGCACAGGATTTGCAGCAAAGAGGATATAATAGGACAGAGATGTAGGTCAATAATAAATTTCGGTTCCAAGATAGATGGTCCCTTGTAGTTTCAGTCCGCAATGTGCATTGTGTGCAATACAGTAAAACCTTCTTAATTCGAAGTCGTTGGGACTCAAAAATCGGACTTCAAATTACGTGATTTTGAATTAACCGCCAATTCATAATTTGATATAGATGGTGATTCCCATAGGGAATCTGAAATATTTGTCCCGAATGAGTAAATTTGTAATACCAATATAAATGGTCCGTTATTGGACATTTTAAATTTTCCAGCTAACTCATTCCTGGTTGCCAGCGTTTCGCCCTCGTGTGCTAGGTTGGGCTCATCACTTGGTACCTAGCACACCTACCGAGACGCATGCCTAGTGCACACCGTGGAAAATTTATAATGTCCAATAACGGACCATTTATATTGGTATTATAATTCATAATTTAGAAGTGCCAACCCTTGCCGCGTTAAAAAATATTCTAAGGCTTGTTACTGCATGCAGTTAACCTTGATTCACAGTTTAAACCTTTCAAATGCCATGAAAAGTAAAACTATTTCCAAAATGTAGGTATCCAATAAGGTGCATTTAGAGTATTCAAATAATGCAATTGGATTACTCACTGACAAACATAACCTCACACAACGAAATGAAAGAAAGAAAGAAAGAAGGACGGAAAAAAAAAAAGCAAGGCAAGGAGAAATCTATGCTGGCTCCCATGTGCAAGTGCTTTATTCATTGGATTAGTGTACTGTATGCATCTTAGATGCCTTGTACTTACACAGAAAGTACCCGATGCCCTTAAAACATTGTGGCTAATCGAACTTCCCTATGACTCTATCCTTGTACAATTTCCCGCCATGGCACTTCTCTCGTACTTCAGAAATGTAAACACTTGCCGCGTCACAAAGTATTCTAAGACCCATTAATGCATGCAATCACCTCGATTCACAGTTTAAACCTTTCAAATGCCACGGAAAAAACTACTATTTTCAAAATGTATCCAACAAGATGCATTTACAATGTTCAAATAATGCACTTGGATGAATCACTGACAAACATAACCTCATGCAACGAAAGAAAAAAATAGCACAATTCAAAGACGAGGATAAATTATGCTGGTTCCCTGCGCAAACTGCAAATGCATTTTTTTTTGGATTACTGTACTGTTTGCATTTTTAGAGGCCTCGTACTTTACGTAAAGTGCCCGACACCTTTAAAACATTGTGGCTTATCGAACTTTCCTGGACGAGGGGATAAAGTTTCTCGCTTCCGTGTGCACTGCAACACAGTACAATGAGCCCCTCCCTCGTGCCGATTCTCCGGCTGGCACTTTCTCCTTTAAAATCATTAGACCGTTTGAGCTTGTCATTAAAAGAAAGCAATGCAGTTTCAACGGCTATGATAATATTGTTTATATGAATCACGCTTTTTCGTCAACTGTCAGCATCGCCAGTGTTCGCGGATTCTTTTTTTCCGCACACTACCTGCTGCGTGATATTACAGCTTTCCTTTAAAGGTTGAATACAAAAGAATGATGATTTCTTTCAACTTAGCAATTATGAAGCACACTGTAGACATACCGAAGTGTGTGTAAGTGCGGAAAGCTACCCCTCCACATCCAGAACACGTGTTCTATCATAACAAGTATACATTTTGAATTTAAATTACTCTGTACTGTACTATTGTTTTAAAATGTAAAGGCAGTTTCGAATTAAAAGTCTGAATTTCGGTAATTGTACTTCAAATGCCCACCCTCATCGGAGGGTCTGCCTTACAAGGGCTGCACTCGGCTAGAAATAGCCACACGAAATTATTATTATTATTATTGTACTTCAAATTACGAATAATCCATATTTCGAATTAAACAATTTAAATAACAGGCAAAACCGTATCTCATGTTTCCGGAAACAAGAGCTTCTTCGAATTAGGTGGGACTTTGAATTAACCGATTTCGAATTACCGAGGTTCTACTGTACCTTACTATTATTATCAACAGATAGCGCAGAAGTGACTTCCGCCATAGTGACGCACATCCGGTTATGCTCACCACAACCCCTCCCTTCCACCCTCCACCTACGATAACGATTATAACGCAGTTCTATTTCCATTCCCAATACATTATAATTGATATATTTTTATTTTCAAGTACCTGCTATATCCTAAATAATGATAATGATCCGATGATACCACTAGTTCGTATGGCATACTATGCTATTGAGAGCATAACCTCACATCACAAAGTACCTTTACCTTGAAATGAATGACTGACACATTACCATAAAGCTGATATTATGACCATAAATTCCTTCAAAAGCAAGACAGCAGAGCATAGCATACGCAAGATATGGGTATCACATGAGTATCCAAGTACCACATGAAAATAATAATAACAGAATTAAGAGCACTGAGACAGGAAATAAATATAAATAGATTAATAGGATCATTGAGGTGTACACAAACAGGAAAAAACAGGATTTCAGGAGGACTGGTGAAGATATATTTCTAACAAACAAGCACAAGGAACAAAGATTTACAGCACAGGCATATGGGCACTTGGTATTCAAACAACACAAATACTGTAGCATTATTAGTTCGAACAAGGTTAATCGATTGGGTAAAGTCAGATTCAACGCAATCCAGCCATATTATCTCCATAATACTTGACACTGTATGACTGATTCTTTGTCAAAAGGGCCACTGATTGAGGCTAGACTTGAAATACTTCCCTTCGAGGCAAACAGCCTTTAATGAGAAAAATCGCTCTTTTCATGCCAACTTGCCTGCCATCTACAGAACCTTTGTACAACTATCTACACATTGCTAATGACCTAGCTACAGATTGGAAGGTGCGATGTTCTTTGTGTTATGTCTATGGTGGATGATAGGAAAAACCTAAAACGGTCCACCTTTTCAATACAAAAATGCCTATGTCTATGGTGCAGAAATTGAGGCGCACGATTCAAATTGATCAACTTGCTGTATTTGCTATGCCAGAGAGCCAGGGAAGGGAAAGACAGGGGTAATGCTTCCGTGCGAATGCATTTTGTATAGTTGCTTCCCAGTCCCAGGAGGCAGTGTACTGTACAAATCCCGTAGAAAGAGGTCGTTCGTGACACACCATTCTGTACTGCAGGACGGAATTAGGGCACACTATCTATTACACATAAGCAGCTATGCATCCCCACCCCGATGGCTCAAGAGCCCCGAAGCACCATGGCCTACCGAGCGAACACTGCTCAGCTCGAGGGCCTGCAGATTATGAGGTGTCGAGTGGTCAGCACGAAAAATCCTCTCCACCGTTATTCTTGGCTTCCTAGACTGGGGCCGCCATCTCATCGTCAGATGGCTCCTCAATTGTAATCACGCAGGCAAAAGCTATGCGTGGAAAATCATTTTCTTTTACACTCATAACATTTTCATGTTCAAGAAAGTTGCACTGTACGCTACTGACCATGACATTGGGCAAAAGAGCTTGTATTCAATTGGAAAAGGAGGAAAAAAAAGATCCTGACAGATATATGAGGTACCAAAAAGCAGGGTGGAATATTGGTGCATAGATCAAGGCAGAAGACATACGAGAAAGTAGAACCAATTTCAAGCATATTACAGAAAATAAGGTTGAGTTTCATGGGACACTGGATGAGGATGGACGACACCAGGTTAACAAAGAAAATATGGAATGCGACATGCTTAATGAGAAATAACTGGATGAAGGAAATTAGGGAGGATTGGAAGGCTATTGGCATAATAGATAAACATCCACTAATGACTGTGCAGGATAGATCTATTTACAAAAAGCTTGTCGAAAGTCATAAATGGACTGATACTAAGATGAAGTGCAGAGAAATAGGAGGAGTAAAAGAATGACGAGGTACTGGAAAGAACGAAGACGTGCTGAACAAGTCACTCGAGATCCTAAGGGTTGAAATAAAGAAAGACAGTTATAAGCAAGTTGCGACAATACACACCGCCCAGGACCATGGCACTAGATTACATCTAAGATCTGATTCAAATGCACTTCTTGGACAGAGACGTGCAGCACATCTAGGACCATGTACGAGGGTCCAATTGGCTGTAGCTGCTAGTCAACGCGCTGTCCCCTAGCATGAGTTGATACCAGTTGCATTGCGTACGGTTCGGTGCGGCCAGTTCATCTGTTTCAGATAATTCAGCGTCCTGGTGAGTGTGAAGTAAGGTCCGTGATTTGACATTTTACAACAAGAATGTGACAGCTCCGGACATTCATCGCTAGATATGTGAGGAGTAAGGCCCAAATGCAATGACTGACAGCAAGGTGCGTAAATGGGCGAGATTGTTCAAGGACGGGGGGGACAATGTCCATGATGAATCGCGATTGGGCCGACCTTCTGTAATCTCAGATGATTCGGTGCGTGCAGTTGACGCAAAAATCCATGAAGACCGGCATTTCACAATTTCCACTTTGTCACTTTGTCACAGCAATTTCCACAAGTTTCAAGGTCAGTGCTGTACAAAATAGTTTCTGCAGTTCAAGAAGCTGTGCGTGTGCTGAACAGGTCACTCGAGGGTTGAAAGTGCTTACTAGTTCTGACACCTTGCAGTTCAGGAAGCTCTGCGCGTGCTGAAGAGGTCATGTTATAAATCTCATTTTTGGTCCGTATTGAAAATTTACAGTTCAACAACAATAAAGGTGTTTTAATTTAATCCACCTATTCAATACTTTTATTTTCAGTTATAGTGGTTACATAAATAGAATATAAAGAGAATTCAGGTTACATAAATTGAAACAGATGAGGACTTACATGTTAGTTGAAAGGTGTTATTTATTATCTACTGTTGTGTTGGTTACTGCCCTTCTGTTGGCTCTGAGTCTCGTGTTGTAACTGTGCTGCAGAGGCGGCAGTGAATTCGGAGGGGAAGGAATAGGGGAGTGTGGCAGGGAGGAGAGGATGGGTGAAGTCAACCGCATTGCTGGAAGTAGGCCTAATATTTGTAGGTATGGGAAGAAGAAGAATTAAATATATTAGGTATCCTAAATTTATTCGAACTGACTGACTTTAATAATTTCGGCGTTAATTCATGTAACATACTTTTACTGTCTGTGGTTTCATTAAGATTCTGTTCCTTATTGTAGGTCTGATCTAAATAGATAAATAAACTTTCTAATTCGTTCAACATTCTCCCTTTTTCTATGTTTCTAATTATCGCTAGGTCTTTCTCTATGGATTCAAATCTGTGACCAGTCTCCTTCATATGCAAACTCATTGCTGAGTATTTCCTATGTTTTTCCGCGTTAACATGTTCCATGTATCTTGTCATAAAACTTCTCCCAGTCTGTCCTAAATATGAAAAATTACACTGAGTACGTTTGAGTCTGTATACTCCTGATCCCAAATAACGATTTTTATCATAATTAACTTTATGATTAATTATTGGTTACTATTAGTAGTTCTAAACGCTATATTAAAATTATGTTTCTTGAATACGTTAGTAATCTGGTGTATAGCTGGATTATTAAAAGTGAATGTAGCATACTCGGTTTTTGTGTTTTTTTCTGGTATCAGATTTGTGGATAACTTGTTCTTAATTTTATTGATTAATTTGTTTTTATCACTTCTATTTTGAAACCATTTTGTTTAGCGAGGTACCTAATATAATTTAATTCTTTCTTCAAATTCTTGGGAGATAGAGGGATTCTAAGTGCTCTATAAATCAGACTGTGAAAAGATGCTTGTTTATGTGAATTTGGGTGTAAAGAAAAATTGTTTATAGTTGTAGATGATTGTATTGGTTTTCTAAATATTTGGAAATCAAAAGTGTTAACCTTACGCGTAACCGTTACATCTAGAAAATTCAATGAGTTATCAGCTTCGTCCTCTTTTGTAAATTTCAAATTAGGTTCAATTTCATTTAACTTATTTAAGATTTCTTGACTATTAGTGACATCTTTGTTTCTGATTACAAACTTATCATCTACATATCTCAACCATAAATCAATTCCTTTAATTTTTGCTATTATTTAATTGTGTTCGATTGAATTCCTAAATATGTCGGCAGGGATGCCCGATATTGGGTCACCCATTGCTAATCCATTCTGTTTATAAATTTTATTGTTAAATGAGAAGTAATTATTGTCTAATACGAAATTTAACAATCTAGTGAATTCTTTCTTCTACTTCCATTTTACTAAGATTACTGTGTTTATGATATTAACAGATTTATCTGTCGGAATATTCGGGAACATATTAACTACGTCATACGAACATATCATCTGGTTTGGACGCACGCCAAATTTAAGCAAAATGTCACACAAATCAATGGAATTTCTTAATGGTTGTTTATTAATAAAAGTGTAATGTCTTTTCAAAAAATTATGAATGTATTTGGAGACCTTATACGTGGGAGAATTTCGGCAATTGATTATCGGACGAATCGGAACATCTTTTTTTTTGTATTTTGGGCAAAGCTCTAGTTTCTGGGAGCGTTGGATTCGTATTGATAAGTTTGAATTGTTCTTGTTCGGTAAAGAGAGATGTGGATCTTTTCAGTAAGGCCTTTAAGTTGCATTGAATTTTAGCTAACAGATCTTTAGTCACTAATGTGTATTTGTTATTATCTTGATATATGTATCTTTATCCATCAAAATGATCGCACCCCCCCTTGTCAGCCTTGGTGACACAGGATTTAGCCCCATTAGAATGGAACACAAATTAACATACGCACTTGGTAAGAAACAGGATACATTGAATAAGAAATTAAATCATTTGATAGACACACAAGTACGTCACAGTAAAGAAACTAAACAAGAACAAATTAAAGGCCCATCAGATACTGTTACTCCCACGTTAACTTGACCAAGGTACAATTTACGGAAGGAGAGAATGACCTACTTAAAACGGGTCCAAAATACAATTGGCCTAATAAAGATAGAGAAATCAACATCATTAACACAGTTGCTGAAGCGGAGGCGAATATATCAAAACTCCCACGCGATGTACAAGACGAAGTAAGATTGGAGTTAAAGAAGAGATTACCCAGGTTAGCTAGAGAGATTTATACCAATTTTGATCCTAAACAACAGAAAACAATAAAAAACATGAAATTGAAAATTGAAGATAACAATATTATAGTAACGAAGGCTGACAAGGGAGGTGCAATTGTTTTGAAGGATAAAGATACATATATCAAGAAAACTGAAGATTTTTTGATAATAACAAATAAACATTAGTGACTAAAGGTTCGTTAGCTAAAATTCAACGCAACTTAAAGGCCTTACTGAAAAGATCCACATCTCTCTTTACCGAACAAGAACAATTCAAACTTGTCAATATGAATCCTACGCTCCCAGAAACTAGAGCTTTGCCCAAAATACATGAAAAAGATGTTCCGATTCATCCGATAATCAATTGCCAAAATTCTCCCACGTATAATGTCTCCAAATACATTCATAATTTTTTGAAAAGACATTACACTTTTAATAATAAACAACCATAAAGAAATTCCATTGATTTGTGTGACATTTTGCTTAAATTTGGCGTGCGTCCAAACCAGATGATGTGTTCGTATGATGTAGTTAATATGTTCCCGAATATTCCGACAGATAAATCTGTTAATATCATAAACACAGTAATCTTAGTAAAATGGAAGTAGAAGAAAGAATTCACTAGATTGTTAAATTTCGTATTAGACAATAATTACTTCTCATTTAACAATAAAATTTATAAACAGAATGGATTAGCAATGGGTGACCCAATATCGGGCATCCCTGCAGACATATTTATGGATTCAATCGAACACAATTAAATAATAGCAAAAATTAAAGGAATTGATTTATGGTTGAGATATTTAGATGATAAGTTTGTAATCAGAAACAAAGATGTCACTAATAGTCAAGAAATCTTAAATAAGTTAAATGAAATCGAACCTAATTTGAAATTTACAAAAGAGGACGAAGCTGATAACTCATTGAATTTTCTAGATGTAACGGTTACGCGTAAGGTTAACACTTTTGATTTCCAAAATATTTAGAAAACCAATACAATCATCTACAACTATAAACAATTTCTCTTTACACCCAAATTCACATAAACAAGCATCTTTTCACAGTCTGATTTATAGAGCACTTAGAATCCCTCTATCTCCCAAGAATTTGAAGAAAGAATTAAATTATATTAGGTACCTCGCTAAACAAAATGGTTTCAAAATAGAAGTGATAAAAACAAATTAATCAATAAAATTAAGAACAATTTATCCACGAATCTGATACCAGAAAAAAAAACACAAAAACTGAGTATGCTACATTCACTATTTATAATCCAGCTATACACCAGATTACTAACGTATTCAAGAAACATAATTTTAATATAGCTTTTAGAACTACTAATACTAACCAGTCCATATTCTTTAATCATAAAGTTAATTATGATAAAAATCATTATTTGGGATCAGGAGCGCACAGACTCAAATGTACTCATTGTAATTTTTCATATGTTGGACAGACTGGAAGAAGTTTTATGACAAGATACATGGAACATGTTAACGAGGAAAAACATAGGAAATACTCAGCAATGAGTTTGCATATGAGGGAGACTGGTCACAGATTTGAATCCAAAGAGAAAGACCTAGCGATAATTAGAAACATAGAAAAAGGGAGAATGTTGAACGAATTAGAAAGTTTATATATCTATTTAGATCAGGCCTACAATAAGGAACAGAATCTTAATGAAACCACAGACAGTAAAAGTATGTTACATGAATTAACGCCAAAATTATTAAAGTCAGTCAGTTCGAATAAATTTAGGATACCTAATATATTTAATTCTTCATACTCTTAATACTCCTCCCATACCTACAAATATTAGGCCTACTTCCAGCAATGCGGTTGACTACACCCATCCTCTCCTCCCTGCCACACTCCCCTATTCCTTCCCCTCCGAGTTCACTGCCGCCTCTGCAGCACAGTTACAACACGAGACTCAGAGCCAACAGAAGGGCAGTAACCAACACAACAGTAGATAATAAATAACACCTTTCAACTAACATGTAAGTCCTCATCTGTTTCAATTTATGTAATCTGAATTCTCTCCTTACGTTCAACTTCTTAATTCATCTTTTCCTTCTCTTACAGAAAACATTATTTCAGTATCTACTGACATTTTCTGGCAAGGTTTCAGCCAATAGTATTACCTACTGGTGCTAAGGCCAATTACAATTTTTCAACTGATGCTTCCGTCTCACTTTATGCTCACGAATTTCATCATCGGCCTTGGACATATTGTATTTATGACAATCATGTTTATGCTTGTGTTCACACCCTCATGTCGTTGGCTTTATATTAATACCACTTTGGTATTCCACTAACATTTTAAATGAACTGTTTTAATTAGAATTTTAATGGAAGAAGTTTCAGTCTCCGACAAGATTATAGTTGAATCATTGACAGTGTTTCCATTAGCATCTTTATATTGAACCCTTGGACTTACCATTCCATCGTTGGTCGGCCACGGCTGCTACTGTAGAGCAATATTGAACTCTTAAATCTTGGGTCGTTGCGAGAAGAAATTCGGTCACGATCTTAACCAAACGATGGGGTTCAGAAGAGAGCCTAACTACTTGAAATGAGGAGCAAATATGTGCTTACTAACTTTTATTAAATTCGAAACTGGCACAAAAAACATAATGATTTTATATAAATCCTTGGAGAAAAGAAAATTAAAAGTTATTTATTATTGAATGTTTCCAACGCAGTCACATTGCATAGCATTGATTTAATTCTTACAATACCGAAGAGTTGCTTCGGGGAACATAATAAATTAGTGGACAGCGAAACTGGAGAAAAATGAAAAAGAAAAACCTGAAAAATTGGGCACCTGTTACTCCAAACAATAACTAAGAATTAATCCACACGATCCGTGGAAAATCTGACTTTCAACAAGTAGAACGCCTGATTTCCTCTCAATTAAGGTTATCCGCCAGTCGAATACCATTTCGGATACGGAACACCCGCCGAATGGACCCTTAATCGAACTAAATTGACTATCAGTTGCTTTGGATAGGTTGCGAATTATTATAGGAAAACATGGTGTTCACTACGAGTTAACAGCAGCATTCACAAATGAAACAAAATTCCACCATGTATTTGTCATTTCATGACACCCTTAAGTGATAAAATAATCCTGATGCTAAATGTGCATCACCCAAACAGCTGTTCAGAAGGAACCAACAACAACACGACCCGCGAGGATCTTACGTTACGTCTTTCTGAAGGAACAAAACTGCGAAATGCAAGAAACACTTATTCATCACGCATTTAGAAGAAATGCCCAACACTGAAGTTAATTAAAAAGTGGCAAATCACTTGAAAAATATTATTATAAAACCGACTTTCAGGTTATGGATGGTTACGTTACGCTTAATAAACTTACAAGTCCACAGAGAAAAATATACACAAATTACAGAATAAAAGAATTCTTTCCTACTCAACAATGACTACCATCACAGATCCATCTACTTATTGTTTGTCCCAAACACACTACCTACAAAGCTATCAATTAATCAAACTCAACTACGTACAAAAATGAAAGAACGACAAAGATCGAAAATATATTACTGGCTAACGAATCGAATTCGTATTTGTAACTCAAGTCTCATACTAATACATTGAGTGTCAATATGCACACTATCAAAGCGAAACGGACGTCAGAACGACAAAACAATTAAGTCCGTAAAATAAAATAAAATATCGAAGTTATTTGAACTCAACATGCATGGAAAATTACAGTAAAATATTCAATCACCGTTAGGTCAGTACCCAATGTTGGGCAACCCTCATTTGCCGATAACGGTCCCATATCTTAGGGAGCACCTTCCAGCTGTTGGGAGCTGCGCGCAAGATTGGCTTCATTATTACCGATCTAACCCTCTTCATATTTCGTATTTTACTGTAGATGCTACCATCACCCAGGTCACTTCGCAAAAACATCTAATCTGAGACCTGAGTATGTACAGCTGACATTCCAGACCTATCGTCGGGCTTACTTAAAGTCTGTACACCCTAACGCTAATCTCTATGTACATAATACCTTCCTAATTCTATTGTCGAGCGTAAACTAGGACGTCTCATCATCAGTATATTCGTAGGATAACATGTGACGTCCTAAATCTATTGTCGGGCGGAAACTGGGTCATATATGCTTCCCCTAGCATATCAGGCGAACCCGTAATTTTGACAACAAACTCTGATATTTTTAACTGCAAGTATGGTTGAAACGAATAACACACAACGAAACAACTCTTGTCACAGAACGAATGCAAGTCGAAAATGCCATAAGTTTCTATCTTGTTACAAAAACAATGTGAACTTGAAAATAAATATCACGTGACAAACAATCCCCCAACTCAAACACGATCTCAGCCTGCGCAATGAAGTTTAGGAAAGAATAATATCTTCCAACACACGTCTACATTTAGTGGATGTCGTCAAAAATAATAATCATCACCAGCGCAGAAATCCATACTAAAATTTTAGGGTGAAGCCCTCAGATTACCTAAGGTCATTTTCCAAAATCCAGTGAAACGAAATTCAATAAATTGACACAGTCAAACATATCGCTTTAAAAACGTCGAATATCTCATTTCACAAATGCTCCTATTTACTGATAAATTACCACCCTGTAATTTATGAACTCTATTGAATGGAAACTCGTCCTTACAACCAAACAACACCAACCGTGTACACAAAATGCTCTTTTATCCTTGAGGTCATATTATTCTAATATCCATTACTGACTTTACGTAACTAGTCACTTGAAATGTTTACTACCAAGAGTTACCCACCAGAATCGTTTTTCACTTGGGATCTTAATTAACATTTACTCTGCTTCGCACAATAATGATCTCGGACCGACCTTCTCCAGGTCCCAGCTTTCGGATTGTTAGCGGAATATACTACAGCCTGCCGCATAAAATCTCATATTTAATATACAGCCTGTCTCACAAATCCTTCCTCAGCAAACACAGCTTGTCTCAAAACTCATTCTCCTCGCCTTTTCCCGGCGGTATTACGTAAAATCAAGCCTCCCTTTCACCTTCAATATTTCTACCACTCTCATCTCCACATATATAAAATCTTCGCTCTCAATCCATTTTTCTTATATTTCAAGACCCTTTTTCAAATTTCAATCCTCTTGTGAAAAACAATAACCATTATAAAATACACCTCTTTAGTTTACTGTTACTACAACTTTCGGACCTCGAGAATACAAGAACACACCGTGATTTTCCATATCACCTACATACACGATGTCACAAAATTTTACTTCCCATGAATAAAACATAACTTTATCGGATTTCACTGGAAATTTTCTAAATGCCCGCAATCCTTGTAAAACATACTTGTTAAATGCACTTTTCACATAGGAAAATTTTATCCCGCGGTAGACATTATTATTATTAATATTATTATTATTTTTATTTTCAACAAAAATTTCTGAATTCAAACGATATTTTGAATTTAAGTCATTCGTCACAACTACTTCATCATGATCACCTTCCTAATTTTACTCACTTTGGACAATATCTCGAAGAACAATAACACAAGTTTCAAACGTCGCATTTTACAGTTTCTTGACGTGAATTTTACAAAACTAAAATTTTCACATGCTGACCAAAAATATAATATCTTTTTCCTGATCATTACAAAATATCAACCCGGCATACGCAAGGAAAATTTGGTTGGGACAAACAACATTCTAACTACAACATAAATATATAATATTCATAGACCTGCGATCGTAGACATCGTTCTGGATTCTGGCTGCATCTAACCAGCCACCTCGTTTATTTAGCCCTCCATGGCAAAAATAAATGTATACAGCTTAGATTACACAATATTCTATAACACACTTTCGACACAGTCACCTTGTGATGAGCTCGCCTTTCAAATGGCGACTGACACAATTTTCCCAGGAGTCTGCTCTGGTTAGGACAGGTGTTACAAACAGATAAGACACCAGGCATAGTGGTTAACTTCAAGCTCTTCTACAACAAACACACGCTGAATACCGAGAGAAATTCAATTACTTCTAGATCTTCAAAATTTCATTAGCGGCAGCTCAAAAAAAGTTTCTATCATCTTCCATTAAATAATATATTTTAACCATAGCCACGAGCATGTACTGAGTTATATTGGGGATCAACTTTTCGCACTTTTTTCTGACGAACGTCGAGGGCTTCGCTGCTCCAGCACCCAGACGGACACTGAGAAATATACAGCGGGGGGTTTCTTTTATACTCTTATGGGGTGATGCCACTAACACCATGAAGCTTGATTATGCAATCTACTAATTTCGCGTCCAATAGACCGATTTTTCTGAAATTCGTTCCATGACTTTGGACATATTTGCAATTTATTTGGGCGTTATTTTCATAATTTTCCCACACTCATAACAGACGAAATAAATTATTTCTGCCCGGGCGTTTCGCGGGTTTTCTTCATCCATTGACCTTGGCACGTAAAGCTAGTCCACTGATGTGACGCTGATTTGTATCTAGGCTTAACTGCATTTATATTTACCCTAGGGGTTCTGTCTTCACGTAGGGTTTAAGAATAATTTAGATTCTTTATTTCTGTATTTACTGTGTTGCCAAAATCTCTCGTTACGCAGAATTCCGTGATTTTGAAGAATTGTTGAGTACTCGAAGTCCACCGAGGTGTCACGGTATTTCACGAGCTTGCCACGGGTGAGTTCGTTCCCACGCGACAGAGAGGCTCTTGAAACGCAACATGGCTGCTCTCAAAAATAAAAGTAGCTTGTTATTTGAAATAAATATTGAGAAAAATAAAAAATAATTTTCTCATTGTAGAATTATGGGTTTAATATATTGTATCATTTTTCACATTTTTATGTCCCAAATTTTAATAACTGGCTAGACTTTTAGCTTCCATTTTTAATATTAGTTGTACTCTTGATGATTGTTTTTAGGCTGAAGATGCCCTTAATTGAGGGCGAAACATGTCCCATTTAACTGATAGTCTATTTATGTAACCACTATAAGTGAAAATAAAAGTACTGAATAGGTGGATTAAATTAAAACACCTTTATTGTTGTTGAACTGAACAGGTCACTCAAGGGTTGAAAGTGCTTACTAGTTCTGACACCTTTCAGTTCAGGAAGCTGTGCACATGCTGAACAGGTCACTCGAGGGTTGAAACTGCTTACTAGTTCTGACACCTTGCAGTTCAGGAAACTGTGTGCGTGCTGAACAGGTCACTCGAGGGTTAAAACTGCTTTCTAGTTCTGACACCTTGCAGTTCAGGAAACTGTGCGCGTGCTGAACAGGTCACTCGAGGGTTGAAACTGCTTACTGAGGAAAATAAAACCAGGAGAATGGCTTGTGTTTTGGCCTCTTTGTCCTGATACAGTGAGGAAGGAGAGCAAAAGTTTGGACCACATTGTCACAGGGGATGAAACATGGGCTTTGCATCTGATTGCTGAATCGAAACAGCAATCAACGGAAAGGCAACACACGTCATCGCCAGTCAAAGGCAAAGCCAAACAGACAATGTCAACACACAAGATTATGGCCACTGTGTTTTGGGACAGACATAGTGTCCTGCTAGTTGACTTTATGCCACGAGTAGCAATAAACAATAATTAAATGGTTTTATCCTAAATATAAAGGACTATTGTGTATTGGAAAGGTGGTTTTATTAATATAACTTCTTATAATAAACTCAGCGGCGTACTGCACGACCCTGAGAAGGCTTCAGTGTGCCATGGCCTATTGTCATCTGGAGTTTTGTTCCTGCACGACAATGCACAACCTCATTCCACTGCTCAACTCAAGAGTTAATCCGATCTTTTGGATGGGAGCAAATAGACCACCCACCGTACAGCCTGAACCTTCCGCCAAGTGATTATCATCTGTTCCATTACCTGAAGCAGTTCCTCGCCGTAACTATGTACAAAATAACTTAACATGTAGACAGGACATATTAAAAAGGTTACTTTTGTTTCTATTGACAAACAGACCTTACTAAAAAAAAAAGTCCCCCCTATTTTTAATACTCTACCCCCAAAATTATTAAAGATAAGGAAGGTGCAAAGCTACAAGAAATGAATGAATAAGTGGCTTCTTCAAATAGATGTCAATTATATAATAAATTTTCACCTACGTTAACTCCTTCCAAACTTCACAGGCAATTATAGGTACTATCATTACTATTTGCATGACTCCATGACTGATAATCAATTACCACTGTAATAACTTTAGTACTTAGATAAATAAAGTAAAAAAATTACGTCCCTCTGTACAGTAGGTATTACCATAACTATTGTCGTTGAAATGATTTCATGATGTAATATGTTTAATGTTACGTAATGTATACAACCCCTCTAAAAGTACTGGAGAGTTTAGGAAATGCCATTATGGTCCTAATCTCAATGAAAGGAAATTCCTGATATTCACCTCCCCGCATTTGAATATACAGTTTTGCCATACTCAAACGGCTAACGAATACAGTGACCGAATGTCTGCCGGAAAAAGGAGACCAGCATTACTAAGTGCCAACGGTCTCCTGGGAGGGCGGATGAGCGGGTAATGGTACAGGGCACTCTCTTGTCCTAGAGGTAGGAAACTACCTCTGAAGGCGAATGAGCCACTTTAGTGCTGGTCAACGGCATAGGATGGAGAAAGCAACAGGAAACTACTCCATTAATGATCTATTAAGATTTCTCAAGTATTGGCAGTATGATGGAAGGCTCTTTAGTAAATTATTCTGGAATAGTCCTCCATTTGGATCTCCAGGCAAAGACAACAGTGGAAATACAGTGGAGGAGAGAAAAGTATAGCAACATGGAATGTGCAATCAATGATGAAGTGTGGAAAGTTGGAAGATTTGAAACACAAGATGAAAAGAACGAAGATTGATATTTTAGGAGTGTCAGAAGTTAGGTGACCAGTTGCAGGAGACTTTAGGAGTGGCAATATTAGAATAATTCATTTAGGAACATCATCTGACAAACCAGGTCAAGCAGAAGTAGGAATAATCCTAAATAAAACATGGGCATAAGAGTGAAAGGATATGTCCAATTCAGTGAAAGATTAATACTGGTTAGACTAGAAACAGAAACATGAGATAAAATAATAGTACAAGTTTACATGCCAACAACTGGTCACGACGATCAGGAAACAGAACACATGTATGAAGAAATAGAAAAACCTATTAGTAGAGTAAAATGTGAGGAAAACCTTATCATACTAGGAAACATGAATGCTGCAGTGAGAGAAGGAGCAGAAGACAACACAGTAGGAAAATATGGACTGGGGACGAGGAATGGAAGAGGTGAAAGACTATTAGAATGTTGTGCTAAAAATGAACTTGTAATCATCAATACAGGGTTTAAACACTACGAAAGAAGGAGGTACACTTGGAAAGCACCAGGTGATATCAAATTAATTATACTTTGTATTATATTTAAAAAGAAATTTATGAATCAAGTAAAAGATAGCAGAAGCTATCTGGGTGCTGATGTGGAAACAGATCATAATCTCATTATGATGAAGAGCAGGCTGAAATTTAAAAGAATACAGAAAATAAATACCAAATCTATGCAAATAAGTAAATTGAAAGATGAGAATATTGCTGAAGCATACCAACAGAAAACCGATGAGATAACTAAAGCAGAAATAGAAAATACTATAGAAGATTCATCGACCCAAATAAAAAAAGATCTGACGGAGGCAGCTGATGAATATTTGGGGAAAACAGAAATACCACCTAGGAAGGAATGGATCACTAAAGAAATTTTAGATATGATAGATAAAAGACGGTTACTCAAGAGTTCAAGAAGGTCGGAAGACAAAAAAGAAAACAGAAGATTGCGGAATGCTATAAACAGGAAAGCAAGAATAGTAAGAGAAAATTATTATGGGGATATATGCTCAATGACAGAAGAAAAACTACTAAAGGACATGTAGATTCTGCGTATCAGATGGTAAAGATTTTCTTTGGAAAGAGGTGTAACAAAAGTAATGCCATATGTAATGCAGAGGTAATAAATCTCGATGACCATAGTGAGATAGCAAAGAGTGGAAAAATTACATTGAAACCCTGTACGAGGATATAAATCTACAAGAAAATGAAGTTCTTGAGGAAGAAGATGAAGTAACAGAAGATGATTTAGGCTTCAACGTACTGAGAGACGAATTTGAATTAGCTCTACGAAAACGGAAGGACAATAAGGCGCGAGGCATTGATAATCTCAAAACTGAACTCCTAAAGCAAAGCGGGCCTCATATGAAGGAGAGATTGCTTAAACTTGTACAAAACATGTACTGCCTGCTGACTTAACAGAAGCGTCGTGATCCCTATACCAAGGAAAATGGCAGAAAAACAACATTGCACTATCAGTTTAGTCATTCGTGCTTCTCACCAGAATAATATTAAGACGATTGAAAAGCAAATTGAAGAGTATCTGACTGAAGACCAGTTTGGGTTTGTTAAAGGTAAGGGTACATGAGAAGCCACACTGGCATTGAGACATACTTGAAAAATGATTAGAAAGAGACAAAAGTACATATTTATACTTTGTGGACATTAAAAAGGCTTTTGATAATGTACATTGGATTAAAATGTTTGAAAATTAAGGCCACGGCCACTTCCTTCCAACTCCTAGGCCTTTACTGTTCCATCGTCGCCATAAGACCTATCTGTGTCGGTGCGATGTAAAGCACCTAACAAAAAAAAAATGAATGCTGAACTGTTTAAAAAGTGGAGGAAAATTATACCTTATAGAAAAGGACAAAGAGGAGGAGGACTACATACCAGAAGAATAATCCAAGGTTCAAAGAACAGCGGCAGCTACGTACCAGAAGAATAATCCAAAAGTTCATAGAGCAGCGGCAGCTACATACCAGACGAATAATTCAAACGTTCATAGAGCAACAGCAGCTATATACCAGAAGAATCATCCAAGGTTCATAGAGCAGCAGCTACGTACCAGATAAATAATCCAAGGTTCAAAGAACAGCGACAGCTATATACCAGAAGAATAATCCAAAAGTTCATAGAGCAGCGGCAGCTACATACCAGAAGAATAATCCAAGAGTTCATAGAGCAACAGCAGCTATATACCAGAAGAATAATCCAAGGTTCATAGAGGAGCAGCTACGTACCAGAAGAATAATCCAAAAGTTCATAGAGCAGCGGCAGCTACATACCAGAAGAATAATTCAAAAGTTCATAGAGCAGTGGCAGCTACATACCAGAAGAATAATCCAAAAGTTCATAGAGCAGCAGCAGCTATATACCAGAAGAATAATCCAAAAGCTCATAGAGCAGCAGCAGCTACAAACCAGAAAAAGAATTCAAGGTTCATATAGCAGCAACAGCAGCTACATACCAGAAGAATAATCCAAGGTTCATAGAGCAGCAGCTACGTACCAGAAGAATAATTCAAGGTTCATAGAGCAGCAGCTACATACCAGAAGAATAATCCAAAAGTTCATAGAGCAGCAGCAGCAGCTACATACCAAAAGAATAATCCAAAAGTTCATAGAGCAGCAGCTACATACCAGAAGAATAATTCAAGGTTCATAGAGCAACAGCTACATACCAGAAGAATAATCCAAAAGTACATAGAGCAGCGGCAGCTACATACCAGAAGAATATTTCAAGGTTCATAGAGCAGCGGCAGCTACATACCAGAAAAATAATCCGAGGTTCAAAGAACAGCGGCAGCTACATACCAGAAAAATAATTCAAAAGTTCATAGAGCAGCGGCAGCTACATACCAGAAGAATAATCCAAGGTTCATAGAGCAGCAGCAGCTACATACAAGAAGAATAATTCAAGGTTCATATAGCAGCAACAGCAGCTACATACCAGAAGAATAATCCAAGGTTCATAGAGCAGCGGTAGCTGCATACCAGAAGAATAATTCAAGGTTCAGAGAGCAGCGGTAGCTACGTACCATAAGAATAACCCAAGGTTCATATAGCGGCAGCAGCTACATACCAGAAGAATAATTCAAGGTTCATAGAGCAGCAGCAGCTACATACCAGAAAAATAATCCGAGGTTCATATAGCAGCAGCAGCTACATACCAGAAGAATAATCCAAGGTTCATAGAGCAGCAGCAGCAGCTACATACCAGAAGAATAATACAAGGTTCATAGAGCAGCAGCAGCTACATACCAGAAGAATAATCCAAAAGTCCATACAGCAGCGGCAGCTACACACCAGAAGAATAATCCAAGGCTCATAGAGCATCGGCAGCTACATACCAGAAGAATAATCCAACAGTTCATACAGCAGCGGCAGCTACACACCAGAAGAATAATCTAAGGTTCATATAGCAGCGGCAGCTACATACAAGAAAAATAATCCAAGGTTCATAGAGCAGCAGCTACGTACCAGATAAATAATCCAAGGTTCATATAGCAGCAGTAGCTACGTACCATAAGAATGATCCAAGGTTCATATAGCAGCAGCAGCTACATACCAGAAGAATAATCAGCTTGTATAGCAGCAGCAGCTACATACCAGAAGAATAATTCAAGGTTCATAGAGCAGCAGCAGCTACATACCAGAAGAATAATCCAAGGTTCATAGAGCAGCGGTAGCTGCATACCAGAAGAATAATTCAATGTTCAGAGAGCAGCCGTAGCTACATACCAGAAGAATAATTCAAGGTTCATATAGCAGCAGCAGCTACATACCAGAAGAATAATTCAAGGTTCATAGAGCACCGGTAGCTACATACCAGAAGAATAATCCAAGGTTCATATAGCAGCAGCAGCTACACACAAGAAGAATAACCCAAGGTTCATATAGCAGCAGCAGCTACATACCAGAAGAATAATTCAAGGTTCATAGAGCAGCAGCAGCTACATACCAGAAGAATAATACAAGGTTCATATAGCAGCAGCAGCTACATACCAGAAGAATAATACAAAGGTTCATAGAGCAGCAGCTACATATCAGGAGAATAATTCAAGGTGAATAGAGCAGCGGTAGCTACATACCAGAAGAAGAATTCAAGGTTCATATAGCAGCAGCAGCTACATACCAGAAGAATAATTAGTTTGTATAGCAGCGGCAGCTACATACCAGAAGAATAATTCAAGGTTCATACAGCAGCGGCAGCTACATACCAGAAGAATAATCCAAGGTTCATAGAGCAGCGGTAGCTACATACCAGAAGAATAATTCAAGGTTCATAGAACAGCGGCAGCTACATACCAGAAGAATAATATAAGGTTCATAGAGCAGCGGCAGCTACATACCAGAAGAATAATCCAAAAGTTCATAGAGCAGCGGCAGCTACATACCAGGAGAATAATCCAAAAGTACATAGAGCAGCAGCAGCTACATACCAGAAGAATAATTCAAGGTTCATATAGCAGCAACAGCAGCTACAAACCTGAAGGATAATCCAAGGTTCATAGAGCAGCAGCTACGTACCAGATAAATAATCCAAGGTTCAAAGAATAGCGGCAGCTACATACCAGAAGAATAATCCAAAAGTTCATAGAGCAGCGGCAGCTACATACCAGAAAAATAATTCAAAATTTCATAGAGCAGCGGCAGCTACATACCAGAAGAATAATCCAGGGTTCAAAGAACAGCGGCAGCTACATACCAGAAAAATAATTCAAAAGTTCATAGAGCAGCGGCAGCTACATACCAGAAGAATAATATAAGGTTCATAGAGCAGCGGCAGCTACATACCAGAAGAATAATCCAAAAGTTCATAGAGCAGCGGCAGCTACATACCAGGAGAATAATCCAAAAGTACATAGAGCAGCAGCAGCTACATACCAGAAGAATAATTCAAGGTTCATATAGCAGCAACAGCAGCTACAAACCTGAAGGATAATCCAAGGTTCATAGAGCAGCAGCTACGTACCAGATAAATAATCCAAGGTTCAAAGAATAGCGGCAGCTACATACCAGAAGAATAATCCAAAAGTACATAGAGCAGCGGCAGCTATATACCAGAAGAATAATCCAAGAGTTCATAGAGCAAAAGCAGCTATATACCAGAAGAATAATCCAAGGTTCATAGAGGAGCAGCTACGTACCAGAAGAATAATAGAAAAGTTCATAGAGCAGCGGCAGCTACATACCAGAAGAATAATCCAAGAGTTCATAGAGCAACAGCAGCTATATACCAGAAGAATAATAAAAGGTTCATAGAGGAGCAGCTACGTACCAGAGGAATAATCCAAAAGTTCATAGAGCAGCGGCAGCTACATACCAGAAGAATAATCCAAGAGTTCATAGAGCAACAGCAGCTATATACCAGAAGAATAATCCAAGGTTCATAGAGGAGCAGCTACGTACCAGAAGAATAATCCAAAAGTTCATAGAGCAGCGGCAGCTACATACCAGAAGAATAATTCAAAAGTTCATAGAGCAGCGGCAGCTACATACCAGAAGAATAATCCAGGGTTCAAACAACAGCGGCAGCTACATACCAGAAAAGTAATTCAAAAGTCCATAGAGCAGCGGCAGCTACATACCAGAAGAATAACCGAAGGTTCATAGAGCAGCGGCAGCTACATACCAGAAAAATAATCCAAAAGTTCATAGAGCAGCGGCAGCTACATACCAGAAGAATAATCCAAGGTTCATGGAGCAGCGGCAGCTACATACCAGAAGAATAATCCATAAGTTCATAGAGCAGCGGCAGCTACATACCAGAAGAATAATCTAAGGTTCATATAGCAGCGGCAGCTACATACAAGAAAAATAATCCAAGGTTCATAAAGCAGCAGCTATGTACCGGATAAATAATCCAAGGTTCATATTGCAGCAGTAGCTACGTACCATAAGAATAATCCAAGGTTCGTATAGCAGCAGCAGCAACATGCCAGAAAAACAATCCAATGTTCATATAGCAGCAGCAGCTACATACCAGAAGAATAATCCAAGGTTCATAGAGCAGAAGCAGCCACATACCAGAAAAATAATCCCTACGTTCATTGAACAGCGGCAGCTACATACAAGAAGAATAATCCAAGATTCATAGAGCAGCGGCAGCTACATACCAGAAGAATAATACAAGGTTCATAGAGCAGCGGTAGCTACATACCATCAGAATAATTCAAGGTTCATAGAGCAGCGTTAAAACATACCAGAAGAATAATCCAAGGTTCATATATCAGCAGCAGCTACACTCCAGAAGAATAATCCAAGGTTCATACAGCAACTACATACCAGAAGAATAAATCAAGGTTCATAGAGCAGCAGCAACTACATACCAGAATAATAATTCAAGGTTCATATGGCAGCAGCTACGTACCAGAAAAATAACCCAAGGTTCATATAGCAGCAGCAGCTACATACCAGAAAAATAATTCAAGGTTCATATAGCAGCACCTACATACCAGAAGAATAATCCAAGGTTCATATAGCAGCAGCAGCTATATACCAGAAGAGTAATCCAAGGTTCATATAGCAGCAGCAGCTACACACCAGAAGAATAATTCAAGGTTCATATAGCAGCAGCAGCTACATACCAGAAGAATAATTCAAGGTTCATAGAGCACCGGTAGCTACATACCAGAAGAATAATCCAAGGTTCATATAACAGCAGCAGCTACACACGAGAAGAGTAATCCAAGGTTCATATAGCAGCAACAGCAGCTACATACCAGAAGAATAATTCAAGGTTCATAGAGCAGCAGCAGTAGCTACATACCAGAAAAATAATTCAAGGTTCATATAGCAGCAGCAGCTACATACCAGAAGAATAATTCAAGGTTCATAGAGCACCGGTAGCTATATACCAGAAGAATAATCCAAGGTTCATATAGCAGCAGCAGCTACACACGAGAAGAATAATCCAAGGTTCATAGAGCAGCAACAGCAGCTACATACCAGAAGAATAATTCAAGGTTCATAGAGCAGCAGCAGTAACTACATACCAGAATATTAATTCAAGGTTCATATGGCAGCAGCTACGTACCAGAAAAATAACCCAAGGTTCATATAGAAGCAGCAGCTACATACCAGAAAAATAATTCAAGGTTCATATAGCAGCACCTACATACCAGAAGAATAATCCAAGGTTCATATAGCAGCAGCAGCTATATACCAGAAGAGTAATCCAAGGTTCATATAGCAGCAGCAGCAGCAGCTACGTACCAGATGAATAATCCAAGGTTCATAGAGCAGCAGCTGCTACATACCAGAAGAATAATCCAAGAGTTCATATAGCAGCAGCAGCTACATACCAGAAGAATAATTCAAGGTTCATATAGCAGCAGCTACATACCAGAAGAATAATCCAAGGTTCATAGAGCAGCAGCACAAACATACCAGAAAATAATTCAAGGTTCATATAGCAGCACCTACATACCAGAAGAATAATCCAAGGTTCATATAGCAGCAGCAGCTATATACCAGAAGAGTAATCAAAGGTTCATATAGCAGCAGCAGCTACACACCAGAAGAATAATTCAAGGTTCATATAGCAGCAGCAGCTACATACCAGAAGAATAATTCAAGGTTCATAGAGCACCGGTAGCTACATACCAGAAGAATAATCCAAGGTTCATATAGCAGCAGCAGCTACACACGAGAAGAATAATCCAAGGTTCATATAGCAGCAACAGCAGCTACATACCAGAAGAATAATTCAAGGTTCATAGAGCAGCAGCAGTAGCTACATACCAGAATAATAATTCAAGGTTCATATGGCAGCAGCTACGTACCAGAAAAATAACCCAAGGTTCATATAGCAGCAGCAGCTACATACCAGAAAAATAATTCAAGGTTCATATAGCAGCACCTACATACCAGAAGAATAATCCAAGGTTCATATAGCAGCAGCAGCTATATACCAGAAGAGTAATCCAAGGTTCATATAGCAGCAGCAGCTACACACCAGAAGAATAATTCAAGGTTCATATAGCAGCAGCAGCTACATACCAGAAGCATAATTCAAGGTTCATAGAGCACCGGTAGCTACATACCAGAAGAATAATCCAAGGTTCATATAGCAGCAGCAGCTACACACGAGAAGAATAATCCAAGGTTCATATAGCAGCAACAGCAGCTACATACCAGAAGAATAATTCAAGGTTCATAGAGTAGCAGCAGCAACATGCCAGGAAAACAATCCAAGGTTCATATAGCAGCAGCAGCTACATACCAGAAGAATAATCCAAGGTTCATAGAGCAGAAGCAGCCACATACCAGAAAAATAATCCCTACGTTCATTGAACAGCGACAGCTACATACAAGAAGAATAATCCAAGATTCATAGAGCAGCGGCAGCTACATACCAGAAGAATAATACAAGGTTCATAGAGCAGCGGTAGCTACATACCATCAGAATAATTCAAGGTTCATAGAGCAGCGGTAAAAACATACCAGAAGAGTAATCCAAGGTTCATATATCAGCAGCAGCTACACTCCAGAAGAATAATCCAAGGTTCATACAGCAGCTACATACCAGAAGAATAAATCAAGGTTCATAGAGCAGCAGCAACTACATACCAGAATAATAATTCAAGGTTCATATAGCAGCACCTACATACCAGAAGAATAACCCAAGGTTCATATAGCAGCAGCAGCTACATACCAGAAAAATAATTCAAGGTTCATATAGCAGCACCTACATACCAGAAGAATAATCCAAGGTTCATATAGCAGCAGCAGCTATATACCAGAAGAGTAATCCAAGGTTCATATAGCAGCAGCAGCTACACACCAGAAGAATAATTCAAGGTTCATATAGCAGCAGCAGCTACATACCAGAAGAATAATTCAAGGTTCATAGAGCACCGGTAGCTACATACCAGAAGAATAATCCAAGGTTCATATAACAGCAGCAGCTACACACGAGAAGAGTAATCCAAGGTTCATATAGCAGCAACAGCAGCTACATACCAGAAGAATAATTCAAGGTTCATAGAGCGGCAGCAGTAGCTACATACCAGAAAAATAATTCAAGGTTCATATAGCAGCAGCTACGTACCAGATGAATAATCCAAGGTTCATAGAGCAGCAGCTGCTACATACCAGAAGAATAATCCAAGAGTTCATATAGCAGCAGCAGCTACATACCAGAAGCATAATTCAAGGTTCATATAGCAGCAGCTACATACCAGAAGAATAATCCAAGGTTCATAGAGCAGCAGCACAAACATACCAGAAAAATAATTCAAGGTTCATATAGCAGCACCTACATACTAAGAAGAATAATCCAAGGTTCATATAGCAGCAGCAGCTATATACCAGAAGAGTAATCCAAGGTTCATATAGCAGCAGCAGCTACACACCAGAAGAATAATTCAAGGTTCATATAGCAGCAGCAGCTACATACCAGAAGAATAATTCAAGGTTCATAGAGCACCGGTAGCTACATACCAGAAGAATAATCCAAGGTTCATATAGCAGCAGCAGCTACACACGAGAAGAATAATCCAAGGTTCATATAGCAGCAACAGCAGCTACATACCAGAAGAATAATTCAAGGTTCATAGAGCAGCAGCAGTAGCTACATACCAGAATAATAATTCAAGGTTCATATGGCAGCAGCTACGTACCAGAAAAATAACCCAAGGTTCATATAGCAGCAGCAGCTACATACCAGAAAAATAATTCAAGGTTCATATAGCAGCACCTACATACCAGAAGAATAATCCAAGGTTCATATAGCAGCAGCAGCTATATACCAGAAGAGTAATCCAAGGTTCATATAGCAGCAGCAGCAGCAGCAGCAGCTACACACCAGAAGAATAATTCAAGGTTCATATAGCAGCAGCAGCTACATACCAGAAGAATAATTCAAGGTTCATAGAGCACCGGTAGCTACATACCAGAAGAATAATCCAAGGTTCATATAGCAGCAGCAGCTACACACGAGAAGAATAATCCAAGGTTCATATAGCAGCAACAGCAGCTACATACCAGAAGGATAATTCAAGGTTCATAGAGCAGCAGCAGTAGCTACATACCAGAAAAATAATTCAAGGTTCATATAGCAGCAGCTACGTACCAGATGAATAATCCAAGGTTCATAGAGCAGCAGCTGCTACATACCAGAAGAATAATCCAAGAGTTCATATAGCAGCAGCAGCTACATACCAGAAGAATAATCCAAGGTTCATATAGCAGCAGCAGCAGCAGCTCCACACCAGAAGAATAATCCAAGGTTCATATAGCCACAGCAGCTACATACCAGAAGAATAATTCAAGGTTCATATAGCAGCAGCTACATACCAGAAGAATAATCCAAGGTTCATAGAGCAGCAGCACAAACATACCAGAAAAATAATCCGAGGTTCCAGCAGCAGCAGCTACATACCAGAAGAATAATCCAAGGTTCATAGAGTAGCAGCAGCAACATGCCAGAAAAACAATCCATGGTTCATATAGCAGCAGCAGCTACATACCAGAAGAATAATCCAAGGTTCATAGAGCAGAAGCAGCCACATACCAGAAAAATAATCCCTACGTTCATTGAACAGCGGCAGCTACATACAAGAAGAATAATCCAAGATTCATAGAGCAGCGGCAGCTACATACCAGAAGAATAATACAAGGTTCATAGAGCAGCGGTAGCTACATACCATCAGAATAATTCAAGGTTCATAGAGCAGCGGTAAAAACATACCAGAAGAATAATCCAAGGTTCATATATCAGCAGCAGCTACACTCCAGAAGAATAATGCAAGGTTCATAGAGCAGCAGCAGCTACATAACAGAAGAATAATACAAGGTTCATATAGCAGCAGCTGCTACATACCAGAAGAATAATACAAGGTTCATAGAGCAGCAGCTACATACCAGAAGAATAATTCAAGGTTCATAGAGCAGCGGTAGCTACATACCAGAAGAATAATTCAAGGTCCATATAGCAGCAGCAGCAGCTACATACCAGAAGAATAATTAGTTTGTATAGCAGCAGCAGCTACATACCAGAAGAATAATTCAAGGTTCATACAGCAGCAGCAGCTACATACCAGAAGAATAATCCAAGGTTCATAGAGCAGCGGTAGCTACATACCAGAAGAATAATTCAAGGTTCATAGAGCAGCAGCAGCTACATACCAGAAAAATAATCCGAGGTTCATATAGCAGCAACAGCAGCTACATACCAGAAGAATAATGCAAGGTTCATAGAGCAGCAGCTACGTACCAGAAGAATAATCCAAGTTTCATAGAGCAGCGGCAGCTACATACCAGAAGAATAATATAAAAGTTCATAGAGCAGCGGCAGCTACATACCAGAAGAATAATCCAAAAGTACATAGAGCAGCAGCAGCTACATACCAGAAGAATAATTCAAGGTTCATATAGCAGCAACAGCAGCTACAAACCAGAAGGATAATCCAAGTTTCATAGAGCAGCAGCAGCTACATATGAGAAGAATAATCCCTAGGTTCATTGAACAGCAGCAGCTACATACCAGAAGAATAATCCCTAGGTTCATTGAACAGCGGTAGCTGCATACAAGAAGAATAATCCCTAGGTTCAGTGAACAGCAGCAGCTACATGCCAGAAGAATAATCCCTAGGTTCATTGAACAGCAGCAGCTACATACCAGAAGAATAATTCAAGGTTCATATAGCAGCAGCAGCTACATACCAGAAGAATAATTCAAGGTTCATATAGCAGCAGCTACGTACCAGGAGAATAATTCACGGTTCATATAGCAGCAGCAGATACATACCAGAAGAATAATCCCTAGGTTCATTGAACAGAGGTAGCTGCATACAAGAAGAATAATCCCTAGGTTCATTGAACAGCAGCAGCTACATACCAGAAGAATAATCCCTAGGTTCATTGAACAGCAGCAGCTACATACCGGGAGAATAATCCCTGGGTTCATTGAACACCGGTAGCTGCATACAAGAAGAATAATCCCTAGGTTCATTGAGCAGCAGCAGCTACATACCAGAAGAATATTCCCTAGGTTCATTGAACAGCAGCAGCTACATACCAGAAGAATAATCCCTAGGTTCATTGAACAGCAGTGGCTGCATACAAGAAGAATAATCCCTAGGTTCATTGAACAGGAGCAGCTACATACCAGAAGAATAATCCCTACGTTCATTGAACAGCAGCAGCTACGTACCAGTAACATAATCCTAGGTTCATATAGCAGCAGCAGCTACACACCAGAAGAATAATTCAAGGTTCATATAGCAGCAGCTACATACCAGAAGAATAATCCAATGTTCAAAGAACAGCGGCAGCTACATACCAGAAGAATAATTCAAAAGTTCATAGAGCAGCGGCAGCTACATACCAGAAGAATAATCCCTAGGTTCATTGAAGAGCAGCAATACATACCAGAAGCATAGTCCCTAGGTTCATTGAACAGCAGCTACATACAAGAAGAATAATCCCTAGGTTCATTGAACTGCAGCAGCTATATACCAGAGAATAATCCCTAGGTTCATTGAACAGCGGTAGCTGCATACCAGAAGCATAATCCAAGCTTCAAAAAAGCAGGAACAGCTACATACCAGAAGAATAATTAGTTTGTATGGCAGCAGCAGCTACACACCAGAAGAATAATCCAAGCTTCATAGAGCAGCAGCAGCTACATACCAGAAGAATAATCCAAGCTTCATAGAGCAGCAGTAGCTACATACCAGAAGAATAATCCAAAAGTTCATAGAACAGCGGCAGCTACATACCAGAAGAATAATTCGAAATTTCATAGAACAGCGTCAGCTACATACCAGAAGAATAATCCCTAGGTTCATAGAGCAGCAGCTACGTACCAGAAGAATAATCCAAGGTTCAAAGAACAGTGGCAGCTACATACCAGAAGAATCATCCAAAAGTTCATATAGCAGCAACAGCAGCTACATACCAGAAGAATAATTCAAAAGTTCATAGAACAGCGGCAGCTACATACCAGAAGAATAATCCCTAGGTTCATAGAGCAGCAGCAGCTACATACCAGAAGAATAATCCAAGGTTCAAAGAACAGCAGCAGCTACATACCAGAAGAATAATCCAAAAGTTCATAGATCAGCGGCAGCTACATTCCAGAAGAATAATCCCTAGGTTCATTGAACAGCGGCAGCTACATACAAGAAGAATAATCCAAGATTAATACAGCAGCGGCACCTACATACCAGAAGAATAATCCAAAAGTTCATTGAGCAGCGGCAGCTACATACCAGAAGAATAATCCCTAGGTTCATTGAACAGCGGCAGCTACATACCAGAAGAATAATCCCAAGGTTCATAGAGCAGTGGCTGTTAAATACCAGAATAATAATCCCCAGGTTCACAGAGCAGCGGCAGCTACATACCAGAAAAATAATACAAGGTTGTCCGGCTCCATGGCTAAGTGGTTAGCGTGCTGGCCTTTGCTCACAGGGGTCCCGGGTTCGATTCCCGGCAGGGTCAGAAATTTTAACCTTAATTGGTTAATTTTGCTGGCACGGGGGCTGGTGTATGTATAGTCTTCATCATCATTTCATCCTCCTCACGACGCGCACGTCGCCTGCGGGCGTCAAATCAAATGACCTGCATCTGGCGAGCCAATCTTGTCCTTGGACACTCCCGGCACTAAAAGCCATACGCCATTTCCATTTCATTTCAAAACACAGTTTATAGAGCAGCGGCAGCTACATACCAGAAGAATAATAATCCAAGTTTCAGAGAGGAGCGGCAGCTACATACCAGAAGAATAATCCAAGATTCAGAGACCAGTGGCAGCTACATACCAGAAGAATAATCCAAGGTTCAGAGAGCAGCGGCAGCTACATACCAGGTTCATATAGCAGCAGCAGCAACATACCAGAAGAATAATTCAAGGTTCATAGAGCGGCAGCAGTAGCTACATACCAGAAAAATAATTCAAGGTTCATATAGCAGCAGCTACGTACCAGATGAATAATCCAAGGTTCATAGAGCAGCAGCTGCTACATACCAGAAGAATAATCCAAGAGTTCATATAGCAGCAGCAGCTACATACCAGAAGCATAATTCAAGGTTCATATAGCAGCAGCTACATACCAGAAGAATAATCCAAGGTTCATAGAGCAGCAGCACAAACATACCAGAAAAATAATTCAAGGTTCATATAGCAGCACCTACATACTAAGAAGAATAATCCAAGGTTCATATAGCAGCAGCAGCTATATACCAGAAGAGTAATCCAAGGTTCATATAGCAGCAGCAGCTACACACCAGAAGAATAATTCAAGGTTCATATAGCAGCAGCAGCTACATACCAGAAGAATAATTCAAGGTTCATAGAGCACCGGTAGCTACATACCAGAAGAATAATCCAAGGTTCATATAGCAGCAGCAGCTACACACGAGAAGAATAATCCAAGGTTCATATAGCAGCAACAGCAGCTACATACCAGAAGAATAATTCAAGGTTCATAGAGCAGCAGCAGTAGCTACATACCAGAATAATAATTCAAGGTTCATATGGCAGCAGCTACGTACCAGAAAAATAACCCAAGGTTCATATAGCAGCAGCAGCTACATACCAGAAAAATAATTCAAGGTTCATATAGCAGCACCTACATACCAGAAGAATAATCCAAGGTTCATATAGCAGCAGCAGCTATATACCAGAAGAGTAATCCAAGGTTCATATAGCAGCAGCAGCAGCAGCAGCAGCTACACACCAGAAGAATAATTCAAGGTTCATATAGCAGCAGCAGCTACATACCAGAAGAATAATTCAAGGTTCATAGAGCACCGGTAGCTACATACCAGAAGAATAATCCAAGGTTCATATAGCAGCAGCAGCTACACACGAGAAGAATAATCCAAGGTTCATATAGCAGCAACAGCAGCTACATACCAGAAGGATAATTCAAGGTTCATAGAGCAGCAGCAGTAGCTACATACCAGAAAAATAATTCAAGGTTCATATAGCAGCAGCTACGTACCAGATGAATAATCCAAGGTTCATAGAGCAGCAGCTGCTACATACCAGAAGAATAATCCAAGAGTTCATATAGCAGCAGCAGCTACATACCAGAAGAATAATCCAAGGTTCATATAGCAGCAGCAGCAGCAGCTCCACACCAGAAGAATAATCCAAGGTTCATATAGCCACAGCAGCTACATACCAGAAGAATAATTCAAGGTTCATATAGCAGCAGCTACATACCAGAAGAATAATCCAAGGTTCATAGAGCAGCAGCACAAACATACCAGAAAAATAATCCGAGGTTCCAGCAGCAGCAGCTACATACCAGAAGAATAATCCAAGGTTCATAGAGTAGCAGCAGCAACATGCCAGAAAAACAATCCATGGTTCATATAGCAGCAGCAGCTACATACCAGAAGAATAATCCAAGGTTCATAGAGCAGAAGCAGCCACATACCAGAAAAATAATCCCTACGTTCATTGAACAGCGGCAGCTACATACAAGAAGAATAATCCAAGATTCATAGAGCAGCGGCAGCTACATACCAGAAGAATAATACAAGGTTCATAGAGCAGCGGTAGCTACATACCATCAGAATAATTCAAGGTTCATAGAGCAGCGGTAAAAACATACCAGAAGAATAATCCAAGGTTCATATATCAGCAGCAGCTACACTCCAGAAGAATAATGCAAGGTTCATAGAGCAGCAGCAGCTACATAACAGAAGAATAATACAAGGTTCATATAGCAGCAGCTGCTACATACCAGAAGAATAATACAAGGTTCATAGAGCAGCAGCTACATACCAGAAGAATAATTCAAGGTTCATAGAGCAGCGGTAGCTACATACCAGAAGAATAATTCAAGGTCCATATAGCAGCAGCAGCAGCTACATACCAGAAGAATAATTAGTTTGTATAGCAGCAGCAGCTACATACCAGAAGAATAATTCAAGGTTCATACAGCAGCAGCAGCTACATACCAGAAGAATAATCCAAGGTTCATAGAGCAGCGGTAGCTACATACCAGAAGAATAATTCAAGGTTCATAGAGCAGCAGCAGCTACATACCAGAAAAATAATCCGAGGTTCATATAGCAGCAACAGCAGCTACATACCAGAAGAATAATCCAAGGTTCATAGAGCAGCAGCTACGTACCAGAAGAATAATCCAAGTTTCATAGAGCAGCGGCAGCTACATACCAGAAGAATAATATAAAAGTTCATAGAGCAGCGGCAGCTACATACCAGAAGAATAATCCAAAAGTACATAGAGCAGCAGCAGCTACATACCAGAAGAATAATTCAAGGTTCATATAGCAGCAACAGCAGCTACAAACCAGAAGGATAATCCAAGTTTCATAGAGCAGCAGCAGCTACATATGAGAAGAATAATCCCTAGGTTCATTGAACAGCAGCAGCTACATACCAGAAGAATAATCCCTAGGTTCATTGAACAGCGGTAGCTGCATACAAGAAGAATAATCCCTAGGTTCAGTGAACAGCAGCAGCTACATGCCAGAAGAATAATCCCTAGGTTCATTGAACAGCAGCAGCTACATACCAGAAGAATAATTCAAGGTTCATATAGCAGCAGCAGCTACATACCAGAAGAATAATTCAAGGTTCATATAGCAGCAGCTACGTACCAGGAGAATAATTCACGGTTCATATAGCAGCAGCAGATACATACCAGGAGAATAATCCCTAGGTTCATTGAACAGAGGTAGCTGCATACAAGAAGAATAATCCCTAGGTTCATTGAACAGCAGCAGCTACATACCAGAAGAATAATCCCTAGGTTCATTGAACAGCAGCAGCTACATACCGGGAGAATAATCCCTGGGTTCATTGAACACCGGTAGCTGCATACAAGAAGAATAATCCCTAGGTTCATTGAGCAGCAGCAGCTACATACCAGAAGAATATTCCCTAGGTTCATTGAACAGCAGCAGCTACATACCAGAAGAATAATCCCTAGGTTCATTGAACAGCAGTGGCTGCATACAAGAAGAATAATCCCTAGGTTCATTGAACAGGAGCAGCTACATACCAGAAGAATAATCCCTACGTTCATTGAACAGCAGCAGCTACGTACCAGTAACATAATCCTAGGTTCATATAGCAGCAGCAGCTACACACCAGAAGAATAATTCAAGGTTCATATAGCAGCAGCTACATACCAGAAGAATAATCCAATGTTCAAAGAACAGCGGCAGCTACATACCAGAAGAATAATTCAAAAGTTCATAGAGCAGCGGCAGCTACATACCAGAAGAATAATCCCTAGGTTCATTGAAGAGCAGCAATACATACCAGAAGCATAGTCCCTAGGTTCATTGAACAGCAGCTACATACAAGAAGAATAATCCCTAGGTTCATTGAACTGCAGCAGCTATATACCAGAGAATAATCCCTAGGTTCATTGAACAGCGGTAGCTGCATACCAGAAGCATAATCCAAGCTTCAAAAAAGCAGGAACAGCTACATACCAGAAGAATAATTAGTTTGTATGGCAGCAGCAGCTACACACCAGAAGAATAATCCAAGCTTCATAGAGCAGCAGCAGCTACATACCAGAAGAATAATCCAAGCTTCATAGAGCAGCAGTAGCTACATACCAGAAGAATAATCCAAAAGTTCATAGAACAGCGGCAGCTACATACCAGAAGAATAATTCGAAATTTCATAGAACAGCGTCAGCTACATACCAGAAGAATAATCCCTAGGTTCATAGAGCAGCAGCTACGTACCAGAAGAATAATCCAAGGTTCAAAGAACAGTGGCAGCTACATACCAGAAGAATCATCCAAAAGTTCATATAGCAGCAACAGCAGCTACATACCAGAAGAATAATTCAAAAGTTCATAGAACAGCGGCAGCTACATACCAGAAGAATAATCCCTAGGTTCATAGAGCAGCAGCAGCTACATACCAGAAGAATAATCCAAGGTTCAAAGAACAGCAGCAGCTACATACCAGAAGAATAATCCAAAAGTTCATAGATCAGCGGCAGCTACATTCCAGAAGAATAATCCCTAGGTTCATTGAACAGCGGCAGCTACATACAAGAAGAATAATCCAAGATTAATACAGCAGCGGCACCTACATACCAGAAGAATAATCCAAAAGTTCATTGAGCAGCGGCAGCTACATACCAGAAGAATAATCCCTAGGTTCATTGAACAGCGGCAGCTACATACCAGAAGAATAATCCCAAGGTTCATAGAGCAGTGGCTGTTAAATACCAGAATAATAATCCCCAGGTTCACAGAGCAGCGGCAGCTACATACCAGAAAAATAATACAAGGTTGTCCGGCTCCATGGCTAAGTGGTTAGCGTGCTGGCCTTTGCTCACAGGGGTCCCGGGTTCGATTCCCGGCAGGGTCAGAAATTTTAACCTTAATTGGTTAATTTTGCTGGCACGGGGGCTGGTGTATGTATAGTCTTCATCATCATTTCATCCTCCTCACGACGCGCACGTCGCCTGCGGGCGTCAAATCAAATGACCTGCATCTGGCGAGCCAATCTTGTCCTTGGACACTCCCGGCACTAAAAGCCATACGCCATTTCCATTTCATTTCAAAACACAGTTTATAGAGCAGCGGCAGCTACATACCAGAAGAATAATAATCCAAGTTTCAGAGAGGAGCGGCAGCTACATACCAGAAGAATAATCCAAGATTCAGAGACCAGTGGCAGCTACATACCAGAAGAATAATCCAAGGTTCAGAGAGCAGCGGCAGCTACATACCAGGTTCATATAGCAGCAGCAGCAACATACCAGAAGAATAATTCAAGGTTCATATAGCAGCAGCAGCTACATACCAGAAGAATAATCCAAGGTTCATATAGCAGCAGCAGCTACATACCAGCAGCAGCAGCTACATACCAGAAGAATAATTCAAGGTTCATAGAGCAGCAGCTGCGTACCAGAAGAATAATTCAAGGTTCATAGAGCAGCAGCTACACACCAGAAGAATAATCCAAGGTTCATATAGCAGCAGCAGCTGCATACCAGAAGAATAATCCAAGGTTCATATTGCAGCAGCAGCTACACACCAGATGAATAATCCAATGTTCATATAGCAGCAGCAGCTACATACCAGAAGCATAATTAGTTTGTATAGCAGCAGCAGCTACATACCAGAAGAATAATCCAAGGTTGATTGAGTAGCAGCAGCTACATACCAGAAAAATAATCCAAGGTTCATATAGCAGCAGCAGCTACATACCAGAAGAATAATCGAAGGTTCATATAGCAGCAGCAGCTATATACCAGAAGAATAATCCAAGGTTCATAGAGCAGCAGCAGCTACATACCAGAAAAATAATCCCTAGGTTCATTGAACAGCGGCAGCTACATACAAGAAGAATAATCCAAGATTCATAGAGCAGCGGCAGTTACATACCAGAAGAATAATTCAAGGTTCATATAACAGCAGCTACATACCAGAAGAATAATCCAAGATTCATAGAGCAGCAGCAGCTACATACCAGAAGAATAATCTAAGGTTCAAAGAACAGCGGCAGCTACATACCAGAAGAATAATCCAAAAGTTCATAGAACAGCGGCAGCTACATACCAGAAGATTAATCCCTAGGTTCATTGAACAGCGGCAGCTACATACAAGAAGAATAATCCAAGGTCCATAGAGCAGCGGCAGCTACAAACCAGAAGAATAATCCAAAAGTTCATAGAGCAGCGGCAGCTACATACCAGAAGAATAATCCCTAGGTTCATTGAACTGCGGCAGCTACATACCAGAAGAATAATCCCAAGGTTCATAGAGCAGTGGCAGCTAAATACCAGAATAATAATCCCCAGGTCAACAGAGCAGCGGCAGCTACATACCAGAAGAATAATACAAGGTTGTCCGGCTCCATGGCTAAGTGGTTAGCGTGCTGGCCTTTGCTCACAGGGGTCCCGGGTTCGATTCCCGATTGGTTAATTTTGCTGGCACGGGGGCTGGTGTATGTGTTGTCTTCATCATCATTTCATCCTCATCACGACGCCCACGTCGCCTACGGGCGTCAAATCAAATGACCTGCATCTGGCGAGCCAAACTTGCCCTTGGACACTCCCGGCGCTAAAAGCCATACGCCATTTCCATTTCATTTGATTTCATTTCAAAACACAGTTTATAGAGCAGCGGCAGCTACATACCAGAAGAATAAATCAAGGTTCAGAAAGCAGCGGCAGCTACGTACCAAAAGAATAACTCAAGGTTCAAGAGCAGCAGCAGCTACATACCAGAAGTATAATCCAAGGTTCATAGAGCAGCGGTAGCTGCATAGCAGAAGCATAATCCAAGGTTCATATAGCAGGAGCTACATACCAGAAGAATAATCCAAGGTTCATAGAGCAGCAGCAGCTACATACCAGAAGAATAATTCAAGGTTCATATAGCAGCAGCAGCAGCAGCTACATACCAGAAGAATAATTCAAGGTTCATATAGCAGCAGCAGCTACATACGAGAAGAATAATTCAAGGTTCATAGAGTAGCAACAGCAGCTACATACCGGAAGAATAACCTTAGTTCATAGAGCAGCAACAGCTACATACCAGAAGAATAATTCAAGATTCATAGAGTTGGAAGAGCAGCTACATACCAAAAGAATAATTCAAGGTTCATAGAGCAGCAACAGCAGCTACATACCAGAAGAATAATTCAAGGTTCATAGAGCAGCAACAGCAGCTACATACCAGAAGAATAATTCAAGGTTCATAGAGCAGCAACAGCAGCTACATACCAGAAGAATAATTCAAGGTTCATATAGCAGCAGCAGCTACATACCAGAAGAATAATCCAAGGTTCATAGAGCAGCAACAGCAGCTACATACCAGAAGAATAATTCAAGGTTCATAGAGCAGCAACAGCAGCTACACACCAGAAGAATAATTCAAGGTTCATAGAGCAGCTGCTACGTACCAGAAAAATAATCCAAGGTTCATAGAGCAGCAGCAGCTACATACCAGAAGAATAATTCAAGGTTCATAGAGCAGCAGCTACGTACCAGTCCGACTCGTTGGCTGAATAGTCAGTGTACTGGCCTCGGTTCAGAGGGTCCCGGGTTCGATTCTCGGCCGGGTTGGGGATTTTATCCTTAATTGGTTAATTCCAATGGCACGGGGGCTGGGTGTATGTGTTGTCTTCATCATCATTTCATCCTCATCACGACGCGCAGGTCGCCTATGGGAGTCAAATAGAAAGACCTGCACCTGGCGAGCCGAACCCGTCCTGGGATATCCCGGCACTAAAAGCCATACGACATTTCATTACGTACCAGAAAAATAATCCAAGGTTCATAGAGCAGCAGCAGCTACATACCAGAAAAATAATCCAAGGTTCACAGAGCGGCGGCAGCTACATACCGGCAAAATAATCGCAAAAATCACAGGACAATTAAAACGCGATACGAGCAACATCAACCTGGTTTCCAAGAAGAAAGTTGATTGCGTCCATGGAAAATTAAGTTTCGTTCCGGGATATCTTAAGATTCACAAATTAATTACAAAGATAACAGCTTGATAACCATTGGTACAATTATCCATAAATGCCAATTCTTCAAAGCTCTCAATTAGAAAGATGAAACACCAGTCATGTGTTGTGATTCTGGCAAGGTTCAGCTGCCACCACTCCAATCTCCACCTGAACCAATGTACAGTTTACTAATGGGTGCCCATTCAGATCGTGGCCATTTATTGGATCTAATTAGAAAATATAACAGCTGTTTTCAAATGACATCAGTCGGTGCTAAACAAGTCATCCAAGATGGCTTTATGCCAACTTTCAAAGTACAAGGTCAAATTTATCATTGCATAGACAGTCTATTGCCAAGTGCTCATCAAGATCCTGGATTTTGTAGACTTACTTTGTTGTTGAAGATGAAAGAGAAGCAGTAATATGATGTTCTAAGATACTAGATGTTAAGCCAGCTTTGGTTAAACGGTTGCAGTTCATGCAAACAGAAAACCAGCTGACGCTCACAGTGGATGATATAATGCTTCAACATCTAATGAGGTTGCTTTAGTAATCGTTGGAGAACAATTTGAAAAAATAGATATAGTTATTCAGAGCCACAATGATAAACTCAAATGTATCAGTGAAATTCATTTGTCTTATGATGCACTTCAATATATATTCAACATTGTTTGAAGAAAAAGGTATCAGCGGCAAGCTATTATGCCTTTTGAATAATGGTACGAGAGGGTGAATATAATTTACTCTTACGTTTTGGTGCTTTGTTAAATCAATATTTAGTTGAAATGTATAGAAAAATAGAAACCATGAGGTTAAATATCATTTGCAACAATCAAAAGCAGCTAAGATCAGAAAATTATATTCATTTAAGAGATGCGTGAGCAGGCAAGATATAAGTGCCGATCAACTTGTACAAAGAGTAATTGTGCCTTCATCATTTACCGATACATGCATGAATGCACACAAGATGCGATTACATACCACATCATTACGAAAGTCCTGATCTTTTTATTACATTTACGTGCAATCCCAAATGGATTGAAATTTTGGAAGAATCTGGAATAGGCAAAAGCACTACAATCGTCATGATATCATTTCTAGGGTATTCTGATTGAAGGTGAAAAAACTAATGGACCTTTACAATAAAGCAGGTAATGTGCGTTGTTACATGCACTCAGTAGAATGGCAGAAACATTGATTGCCTCACATTCATATATTACTGTCATCATCATCATCATCATCATCTCCAGTTTCCCGGGTGTGGTATATGAGCCTCCTCCATCTCATCCTGTCCTTGTACCATTCTTCCTCCACCAACTTGCCCCAATCATGACCTCTCAGCAGTACATTACTATTAGTACATCGCTCTTAACTAAATCTATCCATTTCCTTCGTGACCTTCTCACGGGTCGTCTTCCTTATACCTTTCTGTCAAATTCCTTCCTTGCAGTTCTGTTTACTGGCATCCTCTTCATGTGACCAAACCACTTCAGTCTTGATATCTGAATCTTACTGAGGAGAGAATCATCTATTCCTACTTCTTCTCTAATTTTCTCATTCCTAATCTTGTCTTTCCTGGTTTTCTGGATCATAGTGCGTAGGAATTTCATTTCAGCTGCCTGAAGTTTGGAATTATCTCTATTGGTTAGTGTTGTGGTTTCGAGACTGTATGTAAGAAGTGGTGTATAATAGGACTTGTACAATGCCATTTTTGTTTTCATGGGTATTTGCTCATCCCACAGCAGGTGTCTTACCTGGTGGTAAAATTGTGTTGCCTTATTGATTCGATTGTTCACCTCACGTTTTGCTAGGTTGTCATTTGATATAACGCTACCCAAGTATTTGAAAACTGGAACGCTGTCCAGTTGAGCTTCATTTAACATGACTATTGGTTCTGCTCCTTCCCCATACACTCAACTCCTCATTCCAGCTTTGTATTCTCGCTCCCAATTCCTCTTCTGAGTCACTCCAGATCGCAACATCATCTGCAAATGTGAAGGCTTTGATATCTCCATGTTCTTTCCTTTTAATAGATTTCATTACTACATCCATTACAATAGTAAATAGAAGTGGTGACAATAAGCTGCCCTGCTGCACTCCTCTCTTTGTTTCAAACCAGTCCGACAAACCACATCCTACTTGAATACAGCTTCTGTTCCCACTATACAACATTTTCACTTTGTCTATGAGGCTGTCTCGCACTTGAAGTTCTTTCATGCATTGCCAAATTCTTTCCCTTGGTACACTATCGTATGCTTTCTCAATGTCCAAAAATATTAGAAATAAAGGCTTGTTCTTCTCCCAGTATTTTTCCATTAGCATCCTAATTGCAAATATAAGGTCTGTAGTTGACCTTCCTGGTCTGAAACCATACTGCTCTTCTTCCAAAATTGGTTCAACAATATCTCTGATTCTGGTCTCTATTATTTTTTCCAATATTTTCAGGACATGAGACAGTAGTGTGATACCACGGTAATTAGTACATTTTCGTCAGCTTCCTTTCTTGAACAGAGGTACAATGATGCCCATCTTCCAGTATTCAGGAATAGTATTTTCCTCCCATATCTTGTTGAGCAGTCTATAGAGCCATTGAATTCCTGGAACTCCCGCTGCTTTCAGCATATCTGCATATCTTGGCTCTCCTCTATCCATTGTTATGTTTTCTGTATCTCCATTCAGCAGCTTTTCGAAATAGATCTTGAGTTCTTGTTTAATTTCTCCCTCTTCTTGTGCCAGAGTTCCATCATCACGTTCTATTGCTTTTATGGTCTCTCGATCCCTTCGCTTGTTTTTCACTACTCTGTATAGCAATTTCATATTTCCTCTACTGTCCTCTTCCAGTTTGTCTGCAAACTCATTCCATTTCTTCTCTTTTTCTTCCCTTACAATGTTCTTTACAGCAAGTTTCTTGTTCCTGTATACTCCTTGAAGTCTTTGTATTTCTTGTTCATTTCGTTCTTGTCCCCGTTTTTCCTTGTCCAGTGCCTTCTTTATTTGGTTTCTTTCTTTCACCGCTGTTTTCACTCTATCATTCCACCATGGTGTCTCCTTTTTTCTTTTGATAGAACTTGTAACTCCACATAGGTTTTTGGCTTCTACAACAAAGGTGTCTTTGAAGGCCTTCCATTCTTCATTAACGCTGGTTACTTCACACTTCGGCAAACTCTGTTGAATCCTTAGTTTGTATTCTTCCTTTATTTGGACTTCTTGCAACTCATTTATTACTGTGATTGGTGAAAAAATACCGTCTAACAAGATCGATGACATCATTTGTGCTGAAATTCCTGATCCAAATAAAGATCCTATTTTGCACGATATTTATAAAATCTAGAATGGTTTAAGGACTCTGCGGTAGTTTGAATCCTAATGCACCTTGCATGAAAGATGGACATTGCAGTAAGAGATACCCATAACCACTTCTTTGTCAAATACAAACTGGTCATGATGGTTATCCGCTGTATCAAAGACTGGCTCCACAAGATGGAGAATTCACAGTGCAGATCAACAGTGCACAGCTTGACAACGGATGGGTAGTGCCTTTCAATCCTGTTTTATCTCGCTTATTAAAAGCTCATGTTAATGTGGAACACAGCAGATCTGTTAAATCAGTTAAATATGCATTCAAGTAAATCAACAAAGGCTGCGACCAAGCAGCTCTTTCACTACAAAATGAAGCACTTGATTGAGGTAAAATTATATGAAAGAGGAAGGTATATTAGTAGTTCAGAGGCAGTGTGGCAAATTCTGGGATTTCCTATTCAAGAAAGACATCCCACAGTATTCCATTTCGATGTACATCTTGAGAACGGGCAACGTGCCTGTTTCACTTTGGATAATTTGACAGAAAAAGTCACGAATCCTCCAAAAACGACTGTTTTGGCTTTCTTTGATTTATGTGATACGGATTCTTTTCCAAAAACTCTCCTGTACCATGAGCTTCCATCATACTATGTATGGCAGAACAATAAATTTGTAAGAAGAAACCGAGGCGATGATGTTGAAAGTTGGCCAGGAGTTAAAAAAGATTCTGCACTAACAAAGGTATATACTATTCATCCAAATAATACTGAATGCTACCACCTCCGAATCCTTCTTCACGAGGTTCGAGGACCAACATAGTTTTCTTCAATAAAAACTGTGGTTAGTGTCCTATATCCTACATTCCAAGTTGCATGTAAAGCTCTGGGATTATAAGAAAATGACAGACTTTGGGAGTTAAATCTTGAAGAAGCGGTTTTGAGTAAATCTCCTTATAAAGTACGTGAAATTTTCGTCGTTATGCTAGCATTTTGTCAAATTTCTGATCCTGCTAATGTTTGGGAAAAGTTCAAAGATTTTTTGTCAGATGACATCTTATGGCAAACAGAAAAGCAGATGGAAGATTATACTCTAAATCACAGTGAAGTATACAACCAATGTCTATTATTAACCGAAGACGCAGTGTTATATGTAGGAGGACAGAAATTTAAGTCAGTATGGCTTACAACAACCCGTAAGGTCTGGAAATGAAGAAAATAGAGAATACATAAAGAAAACCAATTACGATATTCAATCTTTGGAACGACTGATAACAAACAGCGAAAAATCTTTAACTTCAGAACAACTTGCAGAATATCGTAAAATCCTGAGTAGCATGCAGTCTGAAAAATCCAGGTGGTATGGGAAAAACATTCCTTATAAATTTGCTACTGGCAAAAGTCAAAACATTGCTGTAGCCACCACATCGTCTGGGATCGCCACAACATTACTGGTGGGAGGTGAAACAGTGCACGCAGCCTTCAAGCTGCCTCTTAATCTTACTCGCACTGAGACTCCCGTCTGTTATATTTCTTAACAATCTAACACGGCCGAGGTTTTGCAAGTGTAAACTTACTGTTTGAGACAAAAGTACAATGGACCATTAATGCGGGTTTGAGGCTCTCGATAATACTCTCGACGACTTAAGGAGTAACAAAGTAACTTTACCAGTGATACCAAGAGAGATGCATGTTACGAGGCAAAGGCATGTGTAAAAACGTCATACTTATGGTCTAAAGTACACAAACTTGCTTTGAGAAAAAATATAAGGGTCCATTTGAGAGATCTTTTGGCTGGCATATTTTTGGAACTTCTTCTGAAAATTGGAAATGGAGAATTATCAGAAGTCGCTGAGAAAATTTTGATTCCCGAAGGTTTAGATGCAGTAGTAAATTCTTCAGAAAGTATTATTTCAAAGATATATCCCGATGTCGCTAATCTGAAAGACAAATCTATGGACCTGCTGTGTGAGCGAGCAATTCTCACACGGCTAATGAAATAAATGAAGTATTGCCTACATATTTTGATGCAGAAGAAATAGAGTATCAATCAGTCGACATGGTAGAATTATCCACTAAAATTCCTAAATACTCTTAATCCTCCAGGACTCCCATGTCACAAACTTCGCTTGAAAGTAGGAGCACCTGTAATGTTGTTACATAACCTGAAACCACCTAAGTTGTGCAATGGCACTATTGTTGCGGCCACGAAATTAGGCGGGTCAGAGAAATTACGCTGTTGCCAAGGTTATGTAGCAACTGGCAAAGAAATGGCTAACCGAACACATCATTTCAGAGCGCGAGGCAAGCTGCTCTCTCTCAAGCTCCTCATGTTACTTCATACAATGTTTCGAAACAAATTATACTACAAGCTTCAGAAAAGACTGCTGATTCCAGTGGTATAACTATTTTCCATATAAACTACTTTAAACAATTATGAAAAATAAAATCTTGAACGAGTAAGTTTAAATCCGTATTGATCTGTATTGAAAATTTCAGTAAGCGGCCAAGTTTTTATTTCTTCAGCCAATAAAATTTTGTCTGCGGGAAAAATGTAAAAAAATGACGTGAATTATATTTTTTATCTGAAACATATTTCCGTGAGTCTTATCATTTTCCTGAAAAATGGCCCAGAAAGCGATCATGTAAATGTCGCTAGCTGAGGCAGTTCGAGGCGCACGCACCAACACAGGCTGCAGGACCCCGTAAATACTTTCGGATTACATATTAATCCATATCAGTTTTATTACATTATAATAAATATTTCAATACTGTATATTGTACAGAGTAATACAGAAAAAGAACTACTTTAAAGAATAGGTTTACATTAATTTACAATGAAGTAAGAATCAGTTTCTGGCTTCAAGGCAGTCTTAGCCACTGTCATCACTCATCTCACTATCTGTCGAGTCGTCTTTTAGACTGGTGATGAATAGCTCCATTCTTTCGTCCCTTACTATTTCCTTGACCCAATCGTCTGTTTGAACATTTTCTGCGCGATTAAAACACTTTTCCCAATCTGCAGCAGTCACGCGGTCGATGGCTTCTGACGTGAGTTTTTCTGCGCCCTTTATTTTGAATGTCTTGTTCCTCTCTGCCACTTCTCTCTTGACTTGAGCCCTAATCAATTCACATTCACTATCCATCTTCAACTGCACTTACGATGCAAACTCAACAGCTGCTTGACAGGGAATGACTCGGGTAAAGTGGACTGGAGTGGATGGACTTCAATTTGACAGCACTGCACGATCAGCGTTGCCAGTCCGTGCCCAGGGTTAAGCGACTCTTGACCATCTGTCTCTTTGCCGTTCCCATATCTGACGACAGCTCAGTTTTCCTCACCCGCCTAATTTGGTAGCCGCGACTATAGATTGCGTGTGACGGGTTTAAAAATAAAATTTAACAGAAGCTACTGTTATTACAGGGTGTGCTCAAGGAGAATCAGTGTTCATTCCACGAATGCCACCAGATTTTCCGTTTGAGTTTAAAAGACTGCAGTTTCCAATTAGAGTATGCTTTTCTATCACAATTAATAAATCTCAAGGCCAGAGTTTAATATTTGCAGAAACCGATCTATGCAAAGATGTTTTTCTCAAGGACAATTTTATGTTGCCTGTTCCAGAGTAAGTTCTCCAAGTAGCTTAGTCACTTTGGCACCAGAAGGAAGACCTGCCAATATTGTATACAGTAAAATACCAGTATAACAAAATTTTGGGGACCTCAGAATTTAATTTGTTATAGTGAAATTTTGTTATTCTTCTTCTTTTATGGCCACATAGGATCACTTAGTCAGTCCGTCGTTCAGGTCTCTTTGAAGGGATTGTCCAGGCTTTGCGGTCCGCCCAGTACTTCTTCAAATGCTCCGATCTTCGTCCCCTTTTCTCAGTTGAAAATATGCGTGTTGTTGGTTTATTTTGTGTAAGGGTAAAGCGGAGGTTTGTATTCTTGAGTTTTGTATTCAATTTTATCTTATTTGTGGTGTCTTCTGTTGTAAGGCCTATTTCCTTCAGATCCTCTCTTACTTCTCATTTACATCCTGTGTGGTATTTTTTGAGACAAGATTGTGTTGTACTAGTTGTTTCAGAAGTCTCGAACCCTGCATCCTCATGATATGTCCAAAGAATCCCAGTCTCCTCTTACGCATCGTATCTGTAATGGGTTCTAGCTCTTTGTACACGACTTAGTTAGGTATTACAGTTAAAATTGAAATAATTGATAAATAGATTCAACCTATTCAATACAAAAGAATAAGAAATGTAGTAAATTACATTCCCATTTAATAATAAGAAGAAATGGTACCGGTTTCGACCCTAGTCCAGGTCATCGTCAGCCGATTAAAACATAAAAAACAATGCATAGGAAAAGGAAAAGATCATGGCACACGCAGCGCTAGGCAAAGTCCCACAATGTTTACGAATAGCGGAGAACGGTTAAATGATCCAGTTTTTAAACACTGTCAGGCTCAAAGTCACATCACAATCGAACACATAATTGTGGAGGAGTTGAAGATGAGTAGATCCATTGAAGCAACTTGCCAGCTCCCGGTGATCAGCGCGACACATTCAATATCAGGCACTGTGGTTTCAAACGCCAAAGTAAAATGGAGAATAGCTTCAAGATCCAGTAATTTTCCTCGGTCGCGGGAAAGTAAGTATAAAGATAAATATAATACAATTCAATATAATTGGATAAGTAATTGTGCTCCTATAGAATACTTAGGTATTAACCGCCACTCTCCATCTTTGTGGTATTTTTTGTTGATGCAGGTTCTTCCAATCCTCCTTTCAATTTTCTGAAGTCTGTCAGTCTTTGATTGTTTATTCAGGTAAAAAAGTGTTTCTCCTACATATGTAGCTTCCGGTTTTATAACTGTGTTGTAGTATTTAATTTTTGTATTTATTGATAGACATTTCTTTTTGTAGATATCCCATGTTAATTTTTGTGCTTTAGCTAATGTATACTTTAAGGTTAAGTTTCAATATTCCACCTTTACCATACCATAAGTTTATTGTTTATTTATTTAAACAACATTATTAAATAATACGGGACATGTTTCGTCTAACTTGTAGACATCATCAGCCGTAAGATATTCAAGAAAAAGCTTTAAAAAGGACAAGGACAGAAAACAATAAAATAAATCGGTTCCAAGTACTTGGAACAATCTGAAACATCCTCGCTATTTTGATTGACGTTGTTCGACAACCGATTTATTTTATTGTGTTTGTTCTGTCCTTGTCCTTTTTAAAGCTTATCAACTTAAGACTCATGATCTGATCAGGACAACTCCTCCAGGGTCTGAAACCTCCTTGATATTCTCCTAGTTCTTTCTCAAGTTGTAAACTTATGCTATTAAGGATGATTATTGAAAAGATTTTGCATGTTATGTCTAGGAGCAAGATTCCCCTGTAGTTATTTGGGTTGGTTTTGTCTCCTTTTTTGTGCAGTGGGTGAATGAGGGCTGTTGTCCAGTGTTCTGGTAGTTCTTTAATCCAGATAGAGACAAGTTGCTGTTGTTCCTGCATATTTCCAGATTTCTGCAAAGGTCTGATCTTCTCCTGGCGCTTTGTAGTTTTTTAATTTATTCAGAGCTTGGTAGACTTCCTTTATTGTGGGGGGATTGATGTTCTCTGGTGGTGTTTTTATCGGGGTGTTGGTGTCCAAATGAAGGAGTTCTATAGGTTCCTCAAAATTTAAAAGCTTGCTGAAATATTTAGCCAGAATTTCTGCATTGTCTTTATTGTTATGAGCAAGCTTACCATTTTCATCCTTCATCAGTAGGGTCGGGGGTTCATATTTTTGGAGCTGCTTTCTGAAGGTTTTATAATAGTCCCTTGATTGAGTTTTATTGAATTGTTCTTCAATTAACTGCAGTGTGTCCTTATGAAGGTGTATTTTTATTCTTCGAAAGACTTGGGTAGTTTCTTTTCTCTGTTTTACTAGATTTTGATAGGATATTTCTGTTTTTTGGGACTGATGTAATAGCCATGCCTGATGTCTTTTCTCCACGGCTTCTTCACATTCACTGTTCCACCATTGGTGCTTTTTTACGTGGTTTAATTGGAGCCAGATCTTCTGCAATTTGTTTAAGGTTGTATATTAAGTCTTCAAGTTAATCTGTGACTTTTATTTTTTTCAGTTACTTTCTGGTAATTTTTGTTGTTGATTAGCTGGGTAGGATCTATTTTTCTTTTAGTTTTAAGGGGTTGCTTTTGTTGCCTCCTCTGGGGAGTGAGTTTAATTTTAATTTTAACTACGTAGTGATCTGAACCTGTGTCTATTCCTCGGAATACTTTGACGTTATAGATCTCTTTGTGGTGGTATTTGTCCATGCAGATGTGATCCAGTTGCCATTTTCCTTTAGTGTAGTCAGGGTGTTTCCATGTTTTGAGTTTTTGATGTTTCCTCTTAAAACATGTAGATTTTGAGATTAAATTATGGTTTCTACACAGGTCAACTAGTCTCTCTCCATTTTTATTTGTTTTCTTGTGTGCGGCCATTTTCCAATGATGTCACGATATTTTCTTTCTCTGCCTAATTTTGATGTGCGAAATACACGGCGATTAAAACAGGATGAATTTTGTTATAATGAAATAAATCAATTTTTAAGAACTCGCCCCTTGCTAAACCTGTTGTAAGAATCTACATTATTTCAACATGAATTTACACATAAAAAACCTTAATACTGTATTTATTAAATGAGAGGAAAATTAGGCTACAAATATTTACATGAAGAAATGAAGTACAGGCACTTGCAAGAAGTTTTCAGCATCTCAAATTTTACCCTGTACCGGTACATTATGTCCTCGATTTTTTATTTTGAAAAAGTCTGTGATTTTCTTCTGAACACTGCCAGATGCAAATTAATATTCAAGGCAGTCAGCAACCACTGTACTTGAATTTAACACAGATTCTGACACATCACTTCATGACAGAAGAAAGTCCTGCAGACTACATGCCATGTTTGTTGCCTGCACAAGAGTCAAACTCTGTTGAACACCTCGAGGTAAATCTTCCTCTTCCTCCTCATCATCACAGAGATTTCTATCACTTATAATATCTACTGATTTAGAAATCGGTATGTTGGAATACATGTCTTTTATGTTACTTTCCTCTAATTCAAAATCCTTGGTTCTGTTGCAAAATTAAATCATGTTGTCGAGTACTGCTGTCGAAGTCAACTTGAAAAGTTTCTTTAAAAAATCTGTATAAACTCTGCTATCATATAGGTTGGATTATTTCTAAAATTTACTATTGATTTTACAGATGTGTTTATTTTATGTATAGTGTAGTTGTAGTATTCTTTTATGACATTTAAGTATACAGTAAAACCTCGTTAAGACGTTTCTACAGGGGACAACAAAAAAGAACGTGTTAAGCAAGGAAACGTACTACTGAATATACGAATGAAAACTATCCACTAAATATGTCAATTTCCGACATGAGGGCATTTTACGTTGTGTATCCGCAGGTACAATGTAACCTATATCTACGATATCTAAAGATGAGGGGAAAGTATTATTAAAAGGTGTGAAAAACATGAGAGAACAAATATGAGAAAACCTTTTCTGCTGCAGCTCTAAAATAAGTGCACTGAAAGTTGTGGAAAACACCAAAACCTGTGCATGGGGGTCAAGTATTATTGCAGATCACACTCTCTAAAAAAAATGTTAGTAGAAGCCTTTTATTTTGGAGCAAGGGGTTGTTAAGCTCTTTGACAATGAATTGGAGGTTACACTCAACCATGTGCGACTGGCAGGAATTACTTTGGCCACCATTTTGAATCGAACAAAACTTCGACCAACTGAAGTGTTAGTCGAAACTCGAAGGTGCGAGTTCAACATTTACTAGATGCGGACGCCCAGTCCACTTTCTGACAGATTTTAATTTTGTATTCATTAGTAAGGAATTTCACGACTTTGAAGGCCTGATGTCGTACTTCTTCACTATTTCTCCTTTTCTTTCCTCCTTCCTTCACTTTCACAAGTATTTTACATTTTTCTTTTAAAGAAAACTTCTTTCGCTTCGTTTGATCTATATTCGCGAAAGAGTTAACTGGCACGTTGCTTCACGAACGAAAGATAAACAATGAACGCAGTACTGAGTGTACAGTAGAGATGTGAAACCATTGGTTGATTGTAAATGTGGTGCTCCTACCCAGCCAATACTGTTGCTTCTTACGTATTGGTTACTTTGAAATCGATATCCAGCTCGACCAATCGCGTACATGTATGGAAAATGGCTACCTGAACCATGTCCTGAAAACACGAATACTGTAATCCAATCTGTACATCCTAATATTTGAAGATATTTTTATTAACAGAAAATTGGCTTTAATTTGTGTTTTATGTATAAGAAATTAATCCTACCTAATGCTGTTCAGTACTGGTACACCAAAACTGAATAAGATAATCTGTTGGGTAGGCAACCCGCTTGTCAGAACTGTAATGTGTTTGCTTACCTTCCCCTGATTTGTAATCGGGTAGTTTTGCCTGTGTATACCGCTTGGCATTCACTGTACAGACATGTAGTGTGAAATACACGGCGATTAAAACAGGATGAATTTCAATTATATTTTGAAGGAAAAAGATGTTAAATATAAGCAAAAAGGACACATTCTAATTAGTTATACTGAAAGTTCGAAATTCGTTACAACGAAATATTTTAACACATTAAATAGGTAAAAGGGTAAGGGGCCAAAAATATTTTTTTTATTCTGAAAATTTCGTTAAACTGGCGTTCGTTATAATGGCATTTTACTGTATAAAGAAGTTCGAAACTGAATAATTATATTTAAAATTTTTCTTTTATTTGTTGTTATGTGATACGTATGATTTTATGTTACTTATTCATTGATTAAGTATATTAAAGTTCATGTTTTCTAAAGATATTTAAGTTACCTGATGGTTAGGTTTTAGATATAGTTAATTATGATGTGTTTCTTTAAATCTTTAAAATTATAATTTAGTTTGATAGCAAATATTTGTATTTTAACTCTGTATTTTGATTTCATAATTAAAAGTTAATTTTTAAGATTAAGACGATTTCATTAAGCTCATTCATATCTTTAATATTTAATTACTTCATTCCATTCATAAAGCAGGTAAAGAAATTGTTACAAAAAAGTACCAGTAATGTAAAATATGAATATATTTACATTTTGAGATCACAGGGAATTTTAAATTTCATTTAACAGCGAACTCGGAATGATAATCGCATAAATTAAAAATATCACTTTGTGTTATAAGAGCAGTCCAAAGAACACGATACTTTTGAATTTCACAGCTGAAGCCGGGACGGGAAAATACATCACTTACGTTAACGTATTACATTTCTGATGAAAGTCGATGAACGCCTAACGTTTGGTTCGGTGGCATTCCAAAGAATATGGGAAATAAAAAAATATAATGGGACATGACTATGACACGAGTGAAGCCGCGGGCGCTAGTAATTTTTTAAAGCATTGATCTCAACTGTGTTTTTGTCTTTGTACATATGCAAAAATACTGTTTCACAGTTTTAATTCCAATGCAATTGCAAGCATCGTCTTATGGTTAGTCCACACCAAAGTTAATAAACAATGTTAATGAAAACATTTGTCACAACATGTTAATACACTTTTGTTAACAAACTTCTTCAGCATTGTGTCCACACCAAAACAGCTGTTTGTGAGGTTACAATGGATAGGATCACGAAGAAGAGAAATCTTACTGCTTCAGCTTTCATTATTTTACTGAGTAGGCCTACAGTTAGAGAAAAGCACAGACGCAAAGTGTGGCAAAGAAAAATATTGGAAAGGTGAGTAGAATTAAATTTGGTGAGAACACTTATGTCAGAACTTTTAATTCATGATTAAAGTTTGTGGTTTTTAGCATTTGCGATAAATGCGACTTTGAAATAATAACATTAAGTTATTTATTAGACCACCTAATCAATACAAATTTTGTATTGATTAGGTGGTCTAATAAATAACTTAATGTTATTATTTCAATCTACATCATCAATACGGACCAAAAATGATATTTATTACATGAAATGCGACTTTGTCAGTGTATGTGCCTTCGACCTGTACGAGTGGTTTTTAGCGATTTCGAATTAGCGATAAAATGCAAAATTATACAATTTAGATGTGAAATTTTCACTTTTATACGAAATAAAGATTTTTTTAAATGATGCATTATTCTTAAAAATAAGATATATGTTGTTATTTATTTCAGAGAAAAGAATTATTACGACACCTTAAATCATTCAATGTGTGGAATATCTTTCACCGGCCAGAGAGCAGTGCAAAGAATAACCAGTCAAACAGCAAATACACTTTCAAGCACACACGTTCATTCTCTTTGCGTTGACCCTTGATCATAGTCGGTTATTCTTGACACTGGTGTTGAGTAGTAGTTTTGTTTTAAAGCACAGTAGCGATTTATTTTATTATCTGGCAGCCATGCATAGAAGTGAAGTGACAATCAAACAGCGTGCCAAAAGTTACAAATTGGGGCATTTTTATGCAAGCGATACAGATAAGCCTATATTGATGAGCTGACTTTGCACTTGAATGGAAGAAGAAAAATGTTTTGCAGTCCTTCCTTTGCCTCGGCAGCACTGCAGAGCATTTGGGTCTCCACCAACAGTGTTGATGTAGAGAGGTTTCTTTTTAGCAAGTACAACATGATTGTAACTGATAGGCGGTCTCGAATGAAGGAGGACACCGTTTAAACAATTGGCACATTGAACTTCAATCATCACTGAAATTTCTCTTCCTTGTAGGTGTGTTGTACTGTGATAAATGAATACGTTCAGAATAGTATTATTCACTTTGAAATAGTGTTTGTAAACTTGTAAATATGCATATTAGTGTGTGTGTTAATACTTCTTGCAGTCTATGTTGATGTTTGTCTTATTTTGCATAGTGTATTCAAAACTGCATGACGAGCAACGTGTGATTAAACAGTATGATTTTACTCCCAACTGTCGTGTGTGCAATTTAGCCAATTTTGCATATTTTAAACCGAATTGTTACAAAACGCTAAATTTGAAAAGTATAGATGCTCAAAATGCTAAATTTGAAAATCAAAACGCTAAATCTCTGATTTTTAAATGCTATAAACCACATACTCTATTCATGATGCAGCAGGCTTTCAAAATTTTCTTGAGAATGCCCCCACATGACTTTCAGTTTTTGTTGACAGTAATTGGGTCTGAAATTGCAATTAAGAATACAAATGTAGTCGGTCCATTATTGAACATTATAAATTTTTCAGCTAACTCATTCCTGGTTGCCAGAATTTCACCCCAGTGTACTAAATTGGGCTCATTATTTGGTAATTAGCACACCTACCAAGACACATGGCCAGTGCATACCGTGGAGGCCATTGCGTAGGCTACTTGGAGTCACCGGCATGCCAATGCACTATGAGAGACTTTGTCTCGTTTTCAAAAATTGATGCCTGCCTGGCCATCAGATGATATAGATGTTGATTCCCATAGAGAACCTGAAATATTTGTCCCGAATAAGTAAATTTATAATATCAACTAGCTGATGTACCCGTGCTTCGCTACGGGATTCTCAGAAGGACTGACTTTGTGGTTTTCTTAACTGAAATCAACATAGGTCATTACAAAAACGTAAGTATTAATGTAGCGATTAAAAGCAATGCTATCATATAAAATACTCGATCAAATGGAAAGCCGCAAGTTTTATCACTTTTAACGAACAGTGCTGCGGTTAGATTGCGGTGCCAATCTAATAGCCCAAAATTCCAGAGCTGGGATGACCAGGCCGCAGATTGCCATGAACACTCATCTGCCATTATTCCGCTAAATATGCACACTGTTCATTCCAATCAGTGCCTCGGAGTAGGGATTGAATAGCCCGAATGCTATGATGATCCAGTGTGTTACATACCAGTAGTATCAGAAAATTTATAAACCAGGGGAATGGCATGCTAAAGAAGAAAGTTATCTAACTCTCCAGCTACTTCCCATCAATATTCAGGCAGGCTGTTACAGTCTGTACGACTGGGCAAGTTGACCGTGTGGTTAGCGGTGCGCAGCTGTGAGTTTGCATCCGAGAGATAGTAGATTTGAACCCCATTGTCGGCAGCGCTGACGATGGTATTCCGTGGTTTCCTACTTTCACACCAATCAAATGCTGGACCTGTACCTTAATTAAGGCCTAAGGTACTCCTAGCCCTTTCCTATCCCATCGTCGCCATAAAAGCTATCTATGTCGGTGCGACGTAAATCAAATTAAAAATATTCTGTATGCAGCAGTAGTCCTATCTACCGGAGATGAGGGGCAACAGAAGACAAAGCACATCACAACAAATAATGGTCAATGTAATGTTATTGTTGATCAATGTTAGGAGCTTTCTATATTGTAGGCCTTCACATTTAGTTTTCTTTCGACTCTGTGATTTGTAAAATATTTTATACCGTAAAATGTAGTTTCTTATTCTCCGACTTACATAGCGATTTCCATTAAATACTGTTTACCCATTTTCTCGTTACTTGGCGCTGATATGGACTTAGTAACAAAAATCCAAATTCATGAACATGTTTGCGATCAAAGCCAGTACGGTAACAATGTATAAGACATGAATAATAGGAAATTTAATACTATATAACCTTAGTTATGTAGCATTCATCGATTACATCTCTAATAAGAAATATTTGAGAATTACATTTTAGGCCTTCCCCTAAACTACCATTTCACTCAGCGTGAATAAAATAATTTACAGCCTAGACTATAGCGACTTATTTCCTGACTTTGCATACCGATTTTCATCAAGATAGGACTACTAATAACAACAATATTTTAGAATTAAATTTTAGACCTTCCCCTAAACTACCTTTTTCTCAGCGTGAATACAATTATTGGTAGCCTAGATTGTAGCAACTTATTCCCCAACTTTGCATACCCATTTTCTTTAAAATACGACCACTAATAACATAAATAGTTGAGAATTAAATTTTAGGACTTCCCCTAAACTACCATTTCACTCAGCGTGAGTAAAATGATTTATAGCCTAGATTGTAGAGGCTCATCCCCCGACTTCACATACCGATTTTCATCAGACCACTAATAACATAAATAGTTGAGAATTCAATTTTAGGCCTTCCCCTAAACTACCACTTCACTCAGCGTGAGTAAAATGATCTATAGCCTAGATTGTAGAGGCTTATCCCCCAACTTCACATATCGATTTTAATTAAATTTTCTTCAACCGCTTTCTCGTGATGCGTGTTCATACATACAGACAGACAGACAGAAATTACGGAAAAGTAAAAAGTGCATTTTCTTGCTACTATGGACATGACCGATACAGAAATACCATTATTTTCAAATTCTGAGCAATGTACAGACAAAACTCTTATTTTATATATATAGATGTAGTTGGTCCGTTATTGGACATTACAAATTTTCCAGCTAATTCATTCCTGGTTGTCAGCATCTGACATCCTCAATTCTTACTCCGTTCTTACTCTTTTCACCACACTTCCTTCTCCATGACCAGCTCCCTTCCCGATTGCTTGAAGGTACTTCCTTTCCATTAAATTGGGGGAGCTACTAACTATGAGAGAAGGTATGTCTAAGTGTTCTCACACATACCCCTCGAGGGTTCTTGTATGGCTCATTGTCCACCTTCTTGCGCTGCTGCCGACACGGCTTCTTCTCTGTTTGCGGCCCTTCTTCAAAAGAGCCCAGCAGGTAGGTGATACTCGGAGCATACTTGAATGATGCCGCTGCCATGGGCTCAAGATTGCGCCAATGTAGTTTCTCGCCATCGTTCAGCAAGTCGCTCTTGAGGGTGGACAACTGCAACATTCGGGATTGAAAAACAAGAAGTGGAAAAAAATTCAATTAAACGACAATTGGTACATGAACATAAAACTAAAATGTTCTGAGTCACAATGAACCCTCAAAATGTTTCTCAACATAAAGTGCATTTTGTTCCCTGTTTGGGCCTGGTTTATTGTTAAACCACACTACTCGTCCCTCCACCTAGCAATGTTACAAATTGGGGCATTATGGAAGTGATACAGATAAGCCTATACTGATGTGCCGACTTTGCAATCAAAGACTTGAATGGAAGAAGAAAAATGTTTTGCAGTCCTTCCTTTGCCTTGGCAGCACTGCAGAGCATTTGGGTCTCCACAAACAGTGCCGATGTAGAGTTTTTTTAAATTTATTTAGCAAGTACAAAATGATTGTAACTGATAGGCGGTCTTGAATGAAGGAGGACACCGTTTAAACAATTGGCATGTTGAACTTCAATCATCATCGAAATAGGCATAATTGGCTAAATTGCACACACGACAGTTGGGAGTAAAATCATACTGTTTAATCACACATTGCTCACAATGCAGTTTTGAATACACTATGCAAAATAAGACAAACATCAACATAGACTGCAAGAAGTATTAACACACACACTAATATGCATATTTACAAGTTTACAAACACTATTTCAAAGTGAATAATACTATTCTGAACGTATTCATTTATCACAGTACAACACACCTACAAGGAAGAGGAATTTCAATGATGATTGAAGTACAATGTGCCAATTGTTTAAACGGTGTCCTCCTTCATTCGAGACCGCCTATCAGTTACAATCATGTTGTACTTGCTAAAAAATCCTCTCTACATCGACACTACAAATACTGCTATCTCCTGTTCAACTTTAACAACGTAAACAAATACTGTAGTATGGGAATTATCCCAGAAAATGGAATATTCAGTAAATTTCAAGGCAAAGGTGAAAACACCATAAGAATCACATCAATTTATCATTTTGGGTGAACAACAGTCAAAGATATCACATGTGATGTGGACAAAATGCAAACCACCCATGACGGTCATGTAAAAGCTCACAAGATGTTGAAACTAGTGAAAAATGATCAGTTGAACAAACTAACATGTCAGTTGAAGGATTCCTTTTAAAAGACCATAATGACTGATATGAGCTTGGTGCAGAAGTGCGCAAGCATACGCTGGCAAGATGAATTTAACAGATGTAACTGTGCCCTGTCTTCTTATATCCTGACCCCTGACAGATCACATTATGTTCTAAAACAGTCTTGTTGGAGAGTAATGAACATTTCAAACATACTGTGTGCTCACAAGTGTGACAAAGTAATGGACCTTTTCTCTTCACTCTGATACTGTCTTTTACTGCAAAATGTCCTTAAACAGTAGCCACATGAAGGCATACTGCTTTTTATTCTTTCTTCTTTACTAAATTTTTAGATCTAACTTAACAGACTCTTCCTTTAGAACACTACTGAGAGCATGCTGGGTGAAACACTACGGCAGACCTGCTGAATACTGTCAAACTGGAATATTTTGGTCACATCATGTGCAAGAACAAGGGATACCACAAATTTCTACTCATGAACTTATGACGTAACCACTCTTCCCCACAGATCTGCAACAATATGTGACGTGCAGGGTCACCTTAATTTAAATATAAATAAATACTTGCACATATACTTCTCCAAAAGCAATATCCCATGGGTGCCAGCCTTCAAACTTATGGCTTGAAGACGATAGTTAATAATTAATAATACGTAATGAGACTCTAAATACTCCCAGAGATGGGGTGACGGCACACTAACCATTAAGTACACACTAACTTGGAATTTAAGGATCGTTAATAAGAGTTTCTGCAATAACCATTTAAATAACTATATATTAGGCTGAAAAACGTAACGGCACATTTACGAACTCTGAACTTACGGAAGCAAAAGAAAAACTGAATGAAATAAAATTTCATAAACTGGACTGTTGCGCGGAAGCCATTAGCTCACCATTTGTAGACTCTGTTATCTGGACACGATCTATGTAGCAGGTGATGTTTGATGGACCTCTCTTACTAGCGTCGTCATCTCTCGTAGGTACCAGTCCTATTTCTGATTCGTGCATAGCAAAGTTGTAATGAGTCCTGATATCAATAGCAAAACCACATTGGGTTACGTTCATGGAAAGAATACACTTGTTTTCTTCTGAATTACAGATTTGTACCGTAAATAAATACATAACAAAATTTCTCCTGTCCTATACCAGTCAAAACCGGTCTCTCGTTGATTTTAACTCTCGTCATTGAGATAACTAGGTCTCGATGAGAGTAGTGCTCTACTCAGATGCGAAGTGAACTAAGTTAAGATCTTCAGCAGTTAACACTTTCTCCGATGTAAAGACGTTTTCCGTTGTAATGATAGAATAGATTAGAATTGCTCGATAGGATTCACCTCTCCAGTTCTTATGCTTTTGATGTATATAGGCTTCAAAATCTCCCTCCAAGTACCATATCACATGGTCCAGTAAGATCTTATGTACCATCCCTTCTCCTATCCATCGTTGTATATCCAGCATCTTGTTCCTTAACGTCTATTCACATAGGTTGAACTTTCCCGGGCAATCAAAGCAGCATGTAGTGAACTTCGAAAAGTAGGGATTAACAAGGCTTTAACTGTCACTTCAGAGTACGGAAGGGGTAAGGACTCTTGCAAGCTTCAAGACATCTTTTTCCTGATAATGGGCTAAAATTAGCATGGTGAGTCCGGTTACCTGACCTCGGATACTGGAAATTTACTGCAAGCTATTAATATGAGTGATGTTGTAATACCATACTCAAGAAGTCGTTCGTTCAGAATACGTTATAGCCGTGATACAAGGAAATGAAATGATGATGTGACATGGATGACTAACAACCCCTATATAAACATAATAATTAAAAATGACCTACCACTAATTAAATATATACATCTTTCCAATTAATTACACACTTCGATAATTTTGTACATACTGTGATGTTTCAAACATCACAAACTAAGAGAAAACATCAAGGAGAAGAGGTCCAGAACATCGTTGCATTTTATGGCTCAGGACTCAACGTCATCCACCGAAGTCATCAGAGGAGCCATCAACAAGAAGAGAATTGCCATGATAATTGCAGGACACAAGGAAGGACATTGCAATATCTCTTTCTGATTATTGTGGGTTATTCTATACGTTTCTAACACAAATCTCGTCAAATTTTCTTCAAGAAAGAAATGTTTTCATTATGGTTGCTGTTATGCTGATATGAAAATGAATGAACTTCTATCCCCATGTTATACACTGAATGGCCAAAAGTCCTGGGAAGACTCTGAATGTGATGTTAGTAACGAGTTGCTCCTCCACGAGTCCTCGAAATGACAGCAATACGGCAAGGAATCGACTCTGCAAGGTGTTGGAATCGTTCTAGAGGGATCTGGACACACACATCTTGCACTGCTACCCACAACTGATCTTGTGTAGTTGGTGAGGGGTTCATGGAGCATACACCAGCATCGGCAGCATCCCATAAATGCTCGACTGGATTAAGATCAAGGGATCTGGAGGACCAATCTATGGTCTTAACTTCAGTAGAGTGCTCTCCCAACCACCTGTGTGCTACCACAGAGCGGTGATATGGCGTATTGTCCTGCTGAAACATGGTATCCCTTCAGGGTACTCTAAGGCCAGAAAGGGATGCAGAAGATCTGAAATAACTTTCACTTAACGTGCACTTGTCAGCGCTTCCTGCAGCCGGGGCCTAACTGCGACTGTGAGAACGCCGTCCAGACCAGAACTGAGCCGCCTCCCGCCTGGACACAACCTTGACACGCAGGATTCATAACTTGACAGGACATATGCCACATTCTCACACGGCCATCAGCTCGATACAACTCGAACCGGGATTCATCGGGCCATACCACATGCCGCCACTGTTCCACGGTCCATTGCTGATGTTCGTGGGCCCATACACATCTGTGTAGAGGTGTCAGCAAAGGGACACGAGTTGGTCATCGGCTGGTGAAACCTATTACATGTGATAAATATCATTTTTGATCCGTATTGATGATAAATGACTGAAATAATAACAATACGTTATTTTATTAATTTGGCCACCTAATCAATACAATAAATCTTGTCTCTGTTGAATTACATTGACATGTTAATTAAAATGGTACATGTTTCGCCTTACATATAGGGTTTAACCTTGATAAAATCAGGCACCTGATTTACATATAAATAAAATATAACTTATGAAAAGACTTGAAGAGACTTGGGAGAAAATTAATATATGGAAAGACTAGTACAATATTGGTTTTAAAGGCTATACTATGAGTGAGAAGTTTACATTTGGTGAAAGTATTTGCAATAGTGACTTTGGAAATGAATAAAGCAACAGTTTGTTGTAGACAAGTGGTAAAATTGCTATAAAATGATGTTGACTGACTAGGGGTTAGAACTAGAAAATAATGAGAAATGACCATAAAAATCGTATTTTTTAACCATAATGTTGAATAAAATAATGTTAAAAGATGGCCAAGTGACCTGTAATTATTTATTTACGTACGATAAAAGTCAAAAGTTAATGGCAATGGTGATTGTGGTTCACTCTGATGAAGAAGTATGAGGTTGTAGTTGAATGTTGATATTGGACCTCTGTAGACCATCTCATTTGATATGCTATGATGCTATAATGTTGTTATGACATGTAGGTTTGTTGACATCCCTTCCCATGACTTTTGGCCACTCAGTGTATAATGCATGTCAGCACAGTTAGTTCAACTGCTGTCCACAGTGAACATGCTGTGTTCTTTACATCACCACCATTTTCCAGCTCCAATTTCCTGGGTGTGGTGCACAAGCGCTCACCACTTCTTGCTGTCACAAAATACACTCATGTTCACACACAAAAAAACAGAACACCTTGAAAGACTAGAGATAGGAAGTTCATATTCACAGGACATGTTCATTAGTATGCTCCGTAGAAACGATTAGCATTCCAGTTACCTAGGTTCAGCATGTGTCCTGTTGCCTAGTAGGCACTGGGTCCTTCACAGGCACTGATAACTTGTTCCATACGTGACGGCATTGACGCGTATAAGGCGTGAATGGCATGCTGGGGTAGAGCCATCCATGCTGCGTTCATCTGGTTCCACAGTTCATCTTTAGTGGTTGGCATTGGGCCATAGCGCCGCACCTGTCCTTTCATCATATCCCACACATTTTCGATTGGCGACAAGTCTGGTGATCGGACAGGTCAGGGCAACATTCTGACATCCTGAGACAAGAAGGCACGTCTTCGTGCAGCAGCATGTGGTCACGCGTTGTCCCGCTGAAATATGGCTTCTGGGGTGTCGTCTCAGGATATCAACTGTGATTTGTGGTTGTACCCAATAGCACCCCACACCATAAGGCCTTGCGTTGGTGCTGTATGTCTTGTGTGAATGCAGTCAGTGTGATGCCTCTCCCCATGTCTGTGGCGAACTAAAATACGGCCATCATTTTCAAACAAACAGAACCTGGATTCGTTCAAAAACACTATCTGCTGTCATTCCTGTCCCCAATGACATTGTTCCATACACCATTGCAGTCTAACATGTTTATGTACATTAGTCAAAGGTGGGCGGAAAAGTGGACGACGCGCTGGTAATCCAGACCATAATAAATGGCGACAGACTGTCACTCCTGATAGTGTACGATGTGTTACACTGTTGGACCAGTCGAGGAGGACGCAGATCTGTCCTGCAATGCTATTCGGATGAGGTGTAGATCTTCTCGAGGTGTGGACTAGGTGGTGCAACCGGACCCATCTTGTCATGTTCTACGGCCTTCTGTAAACCATTCTTTACACACCTGTTGCACTGCCGACACACTTCGTCCCACATGAGCAGCAATTTCCCGGATGGATGCATTAGATTCTCTCATGCCAATAATGCATCCTCTTTCAAACTCACGCACTTGACGGTAAGGTTCTCATATACGTCTGCGAGGCATCCTGCATGTCTGTTCAAGTCACACCGACCTATTACCTTCGGTTCATAGAGACAATGAGAGCCGCAGGCACATTTTGCCAGTCGGTGGTGGTGCGATGTGGATCTTGAACCTGAGGGCCAACATGGTTCAAATGCTAATCATTTCTTCAGAACATACTAATGCACATGTCCTGTGAATATGAACTTCCTATCTCTAGTCTTTCAAGGTGTTCTGGTTTTTATGAACATGGGTATAGTTTCTGTTCCCCTATGTCCTCCTCTCCGAATTCAATGTGTCGATCCATCGATTCCTTGGCCTCCCTATTGCTTTCTTCCCTCTCACTTCCTAGTTGTTCTCCTTCTGTCCATCCTCATTACATGTCCAAACCATTGTAGCCTGTGTCTCAGTAACAGGTGTTCCTTCCTGTTTACTTCTCTTTTTCTTGCAAGCTGCCTTACGTTGTACCGACACAGATAGAAAAGGGGTAGGAAAGGAAAGGAAGCACTCGTGGCCTTAATTAAGGTACAGCTCCAACATTTGCATGGTGTGAAAATGGGAAACCACGATAAACCATTTTCATAGCTGCCGACAGTGCATCTCCCAGATGCAAGCTCACAGCTGTACGCCCCTAACCGCACGGCCAACTCGCCTGGTACTTCATTTCAAGTCTTTCCTGGTCTTTTGGTTCATTGTTCTGATGAATTTTATTTCTGTTGACTGGATTTTACTATTAGCCTTGTTGTGTAGGATATATTAAGTGAGAATTTCAAGGAAGATGTTGCACAATGATTACATGAAACTGGTGAAGGAATGACAATAGATGAAGAGTGGACAGTCTTGAAGAATGAGACCAGTAGGGCTGCTGAAGAAGTTAGGAAGAAAGGTAAGATCAAGTAAGAATCAGTGGATAACTCGGGAGATATTACACCTGATTGATGAACAGCAAAAATAAAACAATGAAAAAATAAGGAGGGCAGAAAAGAATACAAGCAATTAAAGAATTAAGTAGAAGAAACTGCAGGTCAGCTAAGGAAGAATGGTTGAAAGAGAAATGCAAGGATGTTAAAGGTTGTATGGTCATAGGAAAGGTAGATGCTACATACAGGAAAATCAAGAAAATCTTTGGAGAAAGGAAAACTAGGTGTATGAATATTAAGAGCTCACATAGAAAACCACTCCTAGGGAAAGGAGACAAGGCAGAAAGATGGCAGGAACATATTAAACAATTGTATCAAGAGAAAGTAATAGATGATAAGGTTCTGGAACAAGAAGAAACTATTGATGCTGATGAAATGGGAGACCCAATTTTGAGGTCAGAGTTTGACAGAGCTGTGAGCGACCTAAATAGGAACAAGTCACCTGAAATTGATGACATTCCCTCTGAATTACTGACTGCCTTAGGAGAAACCAGCATGGCAAAATTATTCCATTTAGTAAGATGTATGATACAGAAGAAGATTTTAGACAGAATGCTGTTATACCTATTCCCAAGAAAGCCAGTGGTAACAAGTGTGAAAACTACTGCAGCATTAGTTTAGTATTTCATGCTGCAAAATTTTAACTCTCATCATTAACAGAAGAATGGAAAGACAAACTGAAGCAGAGTTGGGAGATCAGTTTGGCTTCATAAGAAAGGTAGGAACATACGAAGCAATCCTGACTTTCTGGGTGGCGTACACCATCTTGGAGTAAATTACTACGGAAGTAGCGTTTACTAAAGAAGGCCATACTACAGAAGTAAATTACTACGGGAGTTACTTACTCCGGAAGTAACGTCGGAGAGTTGAAGTACAATTTACTCTTTTAGTTACTACTACAGAAGTAGCGTTCGTTACTCGCGGAGTAGTGCTGTGTTCATGTATCTTCTTTAAAGAAATCCAAATAGATAAGGTTATGTGCATTAGGAAACGGGGGAAAAATGTAAGCGAAAAAGATAAATGCTTGTTAATAGAGATAATGACGATCTATGCAAATATATAAGGTGTAAGAAACACAACATAAAGATGCTGGATAAGAAAGGAAATTCATGGAAAGTCGTGACGAAAGAATTCAATGCTTCGAGTGACGGAAAACGCAGTGAAAAGCAAGTTAAGATTCTGTAGAAGGACTTAAAAGCAAAGCAGAAAGTCATGGATACGCGGGAAAAATTAAAACTGATGGCGGTTTCTTCATACAGATGGCCTACATCCACAACGAAATTTTCCCATTTTCACACCAGGCAAATGCTGGGTCTGTAGGCCCTACCTTAAGGCCACGGTCGCTTCCCATCCCTAGGCCTTTCCTGCCCTATCGTTGCCATAAGACCTATCTGTGCTGGTGCGACATTAAGCAAATTTAAAAAAAAAACTCTTCCGATTTCTGAAAAGTTCACCGTTGTCACCGAGAGGGCAATAAATGGGAATATGCGCGCAGTCACAGTCAATTGCACCCACGACGTGTGGAAACCTGCCAACGTGAACAATATCCTTTCATTTTCCGAACGATCATCATCATTTGCAGGCGTACCTCCCTCTTAGCCTCAACTACTGCTTTAACTACGCGATGAAAGATACGGCTAGCAGTTGTGCGGTAAACGTTAATTAGATCACCGGCAACTGTACCGTACTGAAATGTTCCGGTACGAAACACTCGTAGGGCACACAGCAACTGTAATTTTAGAGATACAACAAAATTAAGACAAGAATTCAGCTGTAAGTGATCTCCAAGTAGATTTAGAAGGAAAGTAAAGGATTCCTTCCTAAGACAAAAAACGTTCCTGAAACTCGCCGTGTTCACATTACACGGCTATCGCCTTTCACGCACTGTAGGCCTACGCACTATTACATTTCCCATCGTTTACTGCGTCGAGATCGTCAATATAATCTAAGTAATCCATAAACACGTTTGAAACGTCTTTCCTCTCATATACGGCACGATATTATCATTAGTCAACAAGTCTAAACTTAGCTTACTCCATGGATGACGTGAGAGTAAATTCTAACCTATATTCGTACGTTATTTACTTCTTTAGTAATATACTACAAGATGGTGCTCCTCAACATTTTACTCTTGTAGTAATTTAGTCCAGGAGTATCTGAGAGGACTAAAATACTTCGGAAGTAATTTACTCTCGTATGGAAGTCGCCGAATGCTGACTTCAAAAGTACTTTACTACGGAAGTAGAACTTACTCTTGGTTGGTGCACGCCACCCTATGTCTAATCTTAGAAGATCGAGCCGACATGCACACATGGCATTTGTAGATCTAGAAAAGGCATTCAATAATGTTGACTGGATCAAGCTATTTGACATCCTGAAGGTTATCGGGAGAAAGAAGAATTATCTTCAATCTGCACAAAAACAAATCAGTCTGCAGTGATCTCGAAGGCTGTGAAAAAGCAGCATTTTTCCAAAAAGGAGTGAGACAAGGCTGCAGCCAGACCCACCATTAAGAACACCACCAGCAGCGGAAACAATCAAAAACAACACAGCTAAAGCACAAGTACCGTGGTCCTAAGGTGGCCCAGAAAAAGAAAAACCTTGTAAATCCCCAAAAGGCTATGGCCTCCTGCACTGCACAGTTTAACTCATGAGGTGAGCAGGTTCTGAGGAGCGTTATTATACAATGTTTACATACAACAGGTGATGAAGGATCTAAAAGGGGAATTTGTAAAAGGAATCACAATCCAGGAAGAGGAAATCAAAACTCTGAGGTTTGCCGATGACATTATAGGAGAGGGGATTGCATACAATTTCTAATCACTAGATTATACTGTATGCCAAAAGCCTAGATTCAATTCCAAGTCTCTCTGCAGTGTGTCTGTGTGGAGTGAGGGCGTACAAGGTACTTCCAATCATTATTCTTCCGACATAGCATTCCACTGATAAAAATATCTTCTCGCCTTAAACTTCTTCTACCATAACCAGATCCGACACATCCCCAACTATGTTGGTACCTATTTGTGCTTACCTTATGTTGTTGGTACCAACAAAGAAAACTGCCATCTTCCCCTTACCATCCTTATTTCATTCTACTTTACTTAACATCTGCTTTAAACTAAATTCGGATAACACTCAACCCTGGTTCCTTTTCCTCCCTGCATGCCTAACAATAGAGCCCTCCATTATCAGAGCCTTAGCTCCATCTGCCTCATTAAATCCTCTCCCCTCCTGATTTCCCTTATCTTCCCTGATGGCTGCAGAACCTACTTCTCCCACCCATTTCACTTTGTTCCACCTCCTCACCATCTACTCTATATTTCCCTCTCCTCCTCTGCAACACTTCCTTGTCCTCAACTTCCCTCTGCTGTACTACCAGCAGTGACTTATTGATATCAGTATCAGTATATTCTTTATTTTCCTCCAGATCTACAGCAATTATTACCTTATTGATCCGTTCATGGAGAAAAATAACATACCTAACCTAGACAAGCTCAACTCTACTTGCTTCCAGGGATCCGAAGGCCATGGTGATATGGCAACTGTATGAACAAAATGAAAATAAAAACAACATAAGGCAAAATTGAAAAACGCAGAACATTGCAAGGAGGTTAAAGACCTTCCTTCATATCTCTTCTGACTGGACTCCTGAACCTTGCACATTTCACTTGACCTACTCAGGTTCACTGATCCAGCTTTCATATAACAACACCCGCCATGATAGTGTGACACATTCTCCTCACGTTGCAACTTCCTACATGTTCTACTTCCTTATTACCAGTCATAATCAAATTCCACCATAAGTTCACTATTCAATGATTCCACTACTCAATTCAAATTTACAACCACTTGTAATTCAATACACTTAACCATAATAATCACTCTTAACCTAATGTACACTTGTGCCGGTTGGCACACGATTTTCCCTTTCCCTACTACATTTTTGGCCTGGGCAAAATGCCGTTGGAAAGTGTATCACCTGGGAATTTTATCCCTACTCTGTTTAGTTTTATTTCCTGTGCGACTTACGTCACTATGTTTTTGTATCTTCTCAGCCCGCGGGGTAGTGCTCCATCGTACATTTACGTTGTATTCTGCTCTTATCTTTGTTATTTCATGGTCCGGTCTTGCACCGGGTCTAAAGCGAGTCTATCGCTCGTGGCTCGTCCGCTGTCCGGCCGAGTTCGGCTTGGCCTAGCTTATTGGTGGGTGGCGTGTTGATTGTCGTCCATCATGGAACTTGGACGTGTTTAGCGTTGGCTCATCGCTAGAGCATTGAAATACCACAAAATGCCTGGGTAATTCATAAGATAACGTTTTCAAGATTATTCTAATGTTCTTTCTCCTGTTCCTGGATTGCCTCGCCTTAAAACTTGGTTAAATTTGGTGGATGTTACTCCGCCCTACGAATTACATTCTGTAGAACTTGGAAATTTGGTATTATGGAAAGTTCTCGGCTTACTGACTGCACCATTTCAAACTCCGTACCGCAGGAAGATCTCTATCGAACCCTGTATATCTCTCTGCATCTTTCTGGGACAAATAACTTCATTGTAAATCTTAATTTTTTTGGGATCATGTAATAGATAAGGGCAAGAAATCCTGTAATTTTATGTAATTAATGTTCTGGAAAAACTGTTTACTTTACATGCGTTCTGCCAGAAGATAATTTTTCAAATTAATTATTAAATTCTTTAATGTCAATTTTAGTTTTTAACTTAGAGGCGTCTCTCTTCTCAGAGGAAAATATTTTGACTTAATCTTTAATTATATTTAATTAATTTCTACCTTTTAATTTTATCTTGTCATAAACGGTGCACCGTAGGTTTTAAAGAAGAAGAAAAAGGTATGTTTTTTTAAAAAAGGGTAAAGTTTTTGCAAAGAAATTATTAATTAAATGATTTAATTGTTTTGAAAGAAATTAAGCAGTGTTTTTCTTTCCTTCATACTTCAAACATTGCCACCGCAAAAACCGCTAGGTTACGGTCCGAATTGCCTCTGTTTTATGGTCCTGTTCCTGATTTGGGTGAGTATCCACGCTTCCTGTTTAACTTTGTCCTTGTTTGAGTTTTTTTTACCTTTGTTTACTTGTACCAGTAATTGCCGGTACGAGCTGGTACACACTTAACAAACACAATCACTCATAACCACCACCCTCACATTAAATAACTCAAATCCTTCTTGGCATAATCTCACTTCGCCACTACCACTCCTTTCATCCATCTCATGCCCCCAACTCATCATTCAAATCAAACTCTCATCCTTCAGCAACCTTCACTCAAAATTCCCATCATACTTTCCAATCTCCTACCAGCAACTCGGCCCTACATAATCTCTCTCATCTTCACTATTCCTTTCAACTACACTCTACCCTTTATCATCATTCTTTATATACCACCACATCTGCCTCTTAATCATAATCACTCTTACCTTATATCCATCCAAATCAAACTCTTATCCATCAACTGATCACTCTTCCAAATTACCTTACTTACACTCAAGTCACTAAACATTTCAATAAATATAATCACAATCAAACTCCACAATAAATTCACTAGTCATTACAAATTCTCATCCCTCTCCTGCCACCAACTCATCATTCACATATACTTTACCCTCCAAATGAATTTAAAATGAGATTAGTGCCACTAAAGTCACTAAACATTTCAAAAGCAATCCAGTTTACTTACTACTACTACTTGACTTTTTACTTCTCATCACCATGCCTTCGTCACTTTTACCTTTCTTACCCCATAGTTTCTTTAAGCTCAAGCTTCTCCCTTTAGCCAAGGCACCTATTACTTCATTTTCTGCTTCCCTGACTCCTTCTAAGATATCACTTCTGCTCACCTGCCCTACTGCTTTCTTCTTGCTTCAAACTCTCTTCCCATGCTTTCAGTTTTGTCACTGTTCAATTCCCGTAGCTCACCACCGGTATCTGGCCCTCAACCCCTGCAGTCGTGCTCTCACTAAAACCTTCTTCAAAATTTCGGAATTCTTATATTCCTCTCTTCCCAAATCCCTCTTAATCCCAATTTTCCCACTCCGTAGATTACCGGTGTTCCTTGACACTATATCTGCCATCAGTGAAGATAGCAGCAACACTTTTATGGGTCTGCGCCCCCTCACCTTGCCTATCCCCTCCACAATATCTACATTGACCTCACTAAAGTTAATTTTCATTTTATTTTAAATGACATCTACCACCACTTTAGCTCCTGTATTTTCTTCCTCTACCCCATAAATAAGTATGGATTTCTTCTTACGATCCTGACTGCAGGCTGCAATTTCATTCTTCAAATTTACCACCATCTCTTCCATATTTTTTTTTTTTCTCCCTTAGTGACACCATTTCTCTCTCACTGTCTTCCATCTTTGCCTTAGTCTCTTTCATACATTCCTGGATCGACTGCCTCGTCTTTCTGTGCTCCTTTAACTTGCTCCCGTAGCACCTTTTATCTGATCTAATGGGCATGTCTCCTCCACTACCTCCTTTACCACCTTCCTTATAACTTCTATGTCTTCCCAGCTCATGTTGCTGCTACACTGTGGGCCTGGATTAACCTCCACTCCTCCAATAACCAGCAGCGCAGTGACCACCACTGCCGCTAACAGCATCTCCTCCTTCACTCCCAACTCTACTTTACCTTCCTTTTTATTATTAGTTCCCTTCTTCATTCTTCCCTGCCATCTCTCGATAATGACCCTGTGTTGCTCTATACCGATCATCAGGCTTCCTTCATCACTCTGCACTTGACCCGTTTGCTCCCCCACTCCTTCTCCACTCCACTAAACTCAACCGGCACACACCACACGACATGTCTGTTCCCTTTGCTAGCCTAGATAGTTAACATCTCGTTATCTTCGGATGACCAAACCCTACACACGTGTGAAAGACTGTGTCCAACATGAAGTACAAATTTAATACAGACAAAACCCCAGGTGGTAACCAATCCACCCCCGGTCATGGCAGAGTATGTAGGTCGTCAGATTCTGGGGGACCTACACCTTCATGTGACCCAGTTGGAACTAAGAGAAACCATAAAAGGAACATCACATACTTAGATTCGATCAATATCAACTCTTTGATCAAAACTGGAAAACTTAAATACATACTTGAAGTCCTGAACGACAACAACATCACTATAGCAGCCTTACAAGAGACAAGGTTCCAGGATGAAGATGCCATAAAATCTCAAGGATACAGGATACATAAGGGAAAACCTGATAAGAGAGTTATGGAGAACATACCCTTCCTGGGGACTGGTTACAAGCATACTTGACTTCTCCTCACCCAACGAAAGAACCTCAGTACTAGCCTTCAGATGGAATAATAGAGGACACTGTTTGGTTAACTTCCATGCTCCTACCAATGACCCACAGACCACCCTTGAGCAAACACTAGATAAAGTCCCACATCGGGAGAGAAGGATTGTACAAAGATACCCTGCCCACAAGAGAACCAAAAGGAACTCAACTAACTATGGACTACAGCCTTCAAACACCTACCCAGGAAGGCCATGACATGATGGGCGAGTTCCAGATCAACCAGGCACTACCACTGCGACATTATGAACATCAAGGTGCTAAGAGGACCTGTCGCTGGTGAAAACGAACCTGAAGCCACTGGTATGCTAGTGACAAACAAGAAGATCCCTAGATTTGATATCAACAAACAAACAAACAAACAAAAACAAACCCCATCGCACTACAGCCCTTGAAGGGCCTTGGCCTACCAAGCGACCGCTGCTCAGCCCGAAGGCCTGCAGATTACGAGGTGTCGTGTGGTCAGCACGACGAATCCTCTCGGCCATTATTCTTAGCTTTCTAGACCGGGGCCGCTATCTCACCGTCAGATAGCTCCTCAATTCTAATCATGTAAGCTGAGTGGACCTCGAACCAGCCCTCAGGTCCAGGTAAAAATCCCTGACCTGGCCGGGAATCGAACCCGGGGCCTCTGAGTAAGAGGCAGGCATGCTACCCCTACACCACGGGGCTGGATATCACCAAACTTGAAAATGACAGCACAAGGTACCAAGAGAGACTGAACCATAATAACAGCAGCATTAACACTACTGCAAAGTGGGACCCACTTAGCAAACCCATAATAGCAGTGGCTCAGGAGGCGATCCCCGATAGACCTAAGGGAAATAAGCATCCATGGTGGTCCAGCGAATGCGATGAGGCCAGATGAGTGGCATTGGTCAAATGGAACCAACATAAGAACGAAGCCAACCTACATGCCTTTGTTACACAAAGGAAGACCACTTCCAGTATCATAAGAGGGGCAAAGAGGAAGCACAACAAAGAACTGCTCAAGCAAGCAGAGGAAGACTTTGGAAGGAACAACTACAGAGACCTATACAAAAGTCTCATATAACAGATGACCCAGTTCGTTCCCCCTACCTTACATCTCCAGAGAACAGACAGATCACTGTGCCTCAACGACAGTGAATGTACTAAGACTCCAAGCGACTACTTCCAAACAATCCTAAATGGTGAAGAACCTGCCCAACGATTCCCAGTTACAGAACCCACTAATCCTAACACCCAAATACATCCCTCCTCCAACATACGAGGAAGTCAAAGATGTCATAACACTTCTCAAGAAAACAAAGCCTCTGAGGAAGATGGGATAGTAGCGGAAATGTTGAAACAAGCCAGAGAACACACGTGAAGTGATCCTTGATATATGGGCTAGTAAGAGCTGGACCTCAGCAGTTATCCAACAAAACAGACCCCGAAAACTACAGAGGAATATCACTCTTTGCGGTCACTATCCTAGAACGGCATGTAACGCGGCAGTTGGACGAGTTAGGAGATTACCTAGCAGGATCCAGAACATCGAGATCCTGTACTGAACACATACAAAATCTCTCCAATATAGAAAAAAGCGAACCAGACAACTCTGTGGATAGAACAACTCTCTTCAAAACCCTAATGAAACTTTGACTCAACGAAAAAATAAATAAGTTAGCGCAAGCCACACTGCGAAACACAACTTCCAAAGTAAAGTTTAGAGGACAGCTGTCGGACAACTTCCCAACCAAGACACAGGTGAGGCAAGGAGATGGGATCTCGTATATTATTTGTGTCCTGGAAAAGATCCATCAGGGAATGGACCAGACCCCTACCAGTGAATAGGGGTCAAAGCCGACAACATAAGGATCCCATGCCTGGCCTTTCCTGATGACCTGACCTTACTAGCTAACGACGTGCAAGAAGCTACTATACAACTCCAAATACTACACTCAAAAAGGGGCCAAAACAGGTCTCCTGATCAACACTAGAAAGACCGAGTTCATTACCAATATAAAAGAAGCCCTAGAACAATGAGAGTCAGTGACACCAAGCATATCAAGAAAGCAAAAATTGTAAAGTACCTTGGAGAGTGGATATCAGAAGACCTTAGTGAAATGGTTGCTCTCAAGCAGAGAAGATCAAACTAGACAAGGCATATCACGCCTGCAGAAAACTGTACGCCTCAAAACACCGATCGATGAATGTCAAACTAATGCAATACTCAGACCGTCAGTCCTCTACGCAGCAGAGTGTCGATCTCCAACTAAGAAGACCCCACTAAGAGCCCTCGAAGTTCCTGAGAAAAAGAGTAGGACCAACGATTCTATCAGATGGAAGACGAGTGTACAAACCAAACCGTGAACTCTACCAACACCAAGAAACCCTCACAGATGCCACCAGAAGAAAATGGTGTGCTTTCTATGGACACCTGTATAGAATGGATTCCCACAGGCTGTCCTATAAGATCTTCGAAGTAGTCAGCAAGGGTAAAGCCACTGGATCGCTGTGGATCCAGCAGGCAGAGATGGATCTGGCCGAACTTAATAATGCCATCATAATTAACAGGAGCAACTACCGTTCAACTATCAAAACCGGACCCTTGCTCACATATCTTACAAAAACTAACCACAATGAGACCAGGAAATGGTGCGAGCAACACAAAACAGAGTTCAGCCAGAAATGGAAGAATTACTGGGCTAACAGAAAAGGTGAAGGTACCAGGAAGAAAGTAGCAGCCAGACCCACCATTAAGAACAACACCGGAAGCGGCAACAATAAAAAACAACAACAACAACAACAACACAGCTAAAGCACAAGAACCATGGTTCTAAGCTGGCCTCAAAAAAAAAAGCCTTGTAAATCCCGAAAGGGCTATGGCCTCCTGCACTGCACAGTTTAACTCATCAGGTGAGCACGTTCTGAGGAGCATTATTATATAATATTGGAAGTAGAATTTTAATTCTTTTCCCACTAAATCTGTATTGCAAGCTTTGGATTACCAGGCTTCTACTGTACAGGTTCTGCTAAACTACAGTTGTCATGCAACCAAACAGTCCCTCTACACGTATTTGTTCTTTGACTTTCGGCACATACTATGGTGGAAAGTGGAACAGGGTGAATCTAGAGCATTCTGAATGGATTTTTCCTTTTTTAATTATCAAGAGAAACAGCCTATCAACACTGTCTTTATGGATATGAAATAATATGTAACATAGGTTTGAGAGGCTTTGGTCTTGGGTTATAATTTAAAATCTTCATCTTATGGTTATTAAGAGTCAAAAGCCACCAAGGTACTCACCAAATTCTCTGCAAATACTTCAGCATTAAAGTAGTTGAGCGAAGCAGTCGTCGTGTGGATGGAGTTCCTGATTGCGAGGGAACTCGTGTGTAGTACTCTGATGTCCCAGTAAGCAAGGTTTGATGTCACGGCTACAACAAAACAAAATTATATTTCTGCGAATTCACATTCATCCGCCTTAGCTCGAATATTCTTGTAAAGTTTAAAAATTTTGGGAAGTGGCCACAGAGGTGAAAGCCTAATTGAATTTTGTACTACAGCAGCTCTTGATGCATGAGGAACAACAGGTAATACTTGTCAGAAATCTCCTCCTAGTATGATAATTTTTCCACTGAAAGGTACCTCATTACCTGTGATATCTTTCAGTGACCGGTTTATACACATTAAAGAATGTTTGTTTGCCATGGGTGCTTCATCCAATATTGAGCTTAGCAGAACGAATAATATTAAGTTAGCCTTTTTGCTGTTCACATTCAAACCTGATACAGAATGTTCATGTAAATTTAGAGGTAATTTTAATCGGCTGTGAACTGTACGACCATGAGGAAGCAACATAGCAGCAATTCCAGTCCATGCCACAGAAATGTCTTGTATTCCTAAATTAATGCAACTGTGGATTAAACACCGATACACAAAAGTCTTTCCAGTACTGCCTGGTCGATCCAAAAAGTATGCCTTGCAGTCACTTGTAGATCTATCATTATTCAGGAGTAAGTGAAGAATTTCATCAATAACAACCCGTTGTTCTTCATTAGCTGTAGCCCTCATCTGTGTCAGTTCACCAACTTTGATTTCCTCCCGAGTTTCCTATTCATTTTCAGGGGGATCCTCAATCTTAGGTAAATCAAAAGATGAAGGAGAAAAACCATGTAATTTTAGCTTAGTGGAAATGTCTTGCGTAGCTAATTGGTAAGCTATTTCGGGTGTGTATGATTTAAGGAAATCTTCGGACATAGCCTCTTTGAAGACATTCCATAAATTTCAAGCATTGGAAGGTGAATGAAATATGCATATGTAGGCAAATGCGTAGATGGTTTGAAAAGTTCTCGGAATGTACTAGAATTAAGTATCTTACCTCGGTGGAACTGCTTTTATTTTTCAACACAGTCTCCCTGTAGACTAATGCATTTGGTCCAGCGATGTTCCAATGCCTTGATCCCATCTCGAAAAAGAGATTCCTCCAGGCCTGCAAAATACCTCTCCAATTCGGCTGTCAGTTCTTCCCTTGTAGAAAATCTCCGTCCACCGAGGAAAATTTTCAGCTTGGGGAATAGATGAAAGTCTGATGGTGCCAAATCAGGTGAATAAGGTGGATGTGGCAACAATTCGTACCCCAGTTCATGAAGTTTTGCCATGGCAATAACACTTGTGTGCGGCAGAGCGTTGTCCTGATGAAAGATGACCTTTTTCCTTGCCAAACCAGGCCTTGTTTCGCATATCTTTTCCTGTAGTTGGTCTAGGAGGTTTGCATAGTATTGCCCCGTAATTGTTTGGCCAGTAGGAAGATAATCTATTAGCAGAATGCCTTTTGCATCCCAGAAAACTGAGGCCATGATCTTTCTGGCCGAACGCACTGCCTTTGCTTTCTTTGGTGATGGTGAATCAGCATGTTTCCACTGCTTTGACTGCTGTTTTGTCTCCGGGGTATAGTAGTGGACCCAAGTCTCATCTGTAGTCACAAACCGGCACAAAAAATCTTGTTGGTTGCACTGAAAACGGGCCAGACTTTGTTCAGACATTTCCAATCTGGTGCATTTATTGTCCAATGTCAATTATCTTGTGGATAATTTTTTCATACCCAATTCTTCGGTTAAAATATAATATACCCGTTCAGAAGACATCCCTACAGCTTCAGCAATCTCCCGCACTTTCAGTCGACGATCCTCCATGACCATTTTATGCACTTTTGCGATAAATTCTGGGGTCGTAACACTTTTTGGCCTTCCGACCAAATTTAGACTCGCTGGTCCACTTGGCAACAGTTGAAAATGAAGGAGCAGAGTCCCCCAGTGTGGTCTGAAAGTCGGCATGAATTTCCTTTGCTTTCATACCTTTCTTTACAAAGTATTTAATCACTGCTTGAATCTAAGTTTTTTTCCATTGTCACAAATCACTACGCAGGAACAACAACAAAGAGTCGTCACTACCACACTCCTGCAGCTAGAGCACTGACGTGCCACGTGTTCACTCACAAAGGATGTGCGATTATTGCGCGGGAACCTCGTTGCTCTAGCACTGATATCTAGCGGTGATTCCGAGAACTTTTCAAACCGTCCTTGTAACTGTCGAAGCTGATATGGCATTGGAAAAGAAGAAGGCTCTTCTAGACCACGTTGCCATTCAATATCGTTCAATATTAGCCCTTGTGCTGTGGCGGCTGCTTTCAAGTATGGTACATTACATTTTTATAAGTCCTCAAATTTTCGAAACAGGTGGCTCCTACCACATGTAGCAATAAAAGACGTAAATGATATCGCTCCGAATCAGAAGGTGAAACATTGTACATTTAGTATAAATTTTACGTTTAAGCCATTCATTCTTACTCCACACGTAGTGAACTGGGGTTTCAGGGTAAATGTAAGGACTTCTTGTGGCAGGATTGCTGCTAAGTTTGAACCATGCAACTAAATGTGTCATACGTAACTCAGGTTGGATCAATGCTTCCTCAGGAGAATCATTCTTGATGTAAACATTGTGAAAGTCAGGCAAATGAACTGGCAATCGAACTATAGTATGCGACTGATCATGCATAGGATATGCAAGCATTCTCCAAGCAGCTTCACTTGGCCCAACATATCAAGCCTTCAAGAATACATTTCTTCATGAGCAACAGTATCATCTTCCACAGCTACTTGTATATTACAGCAATCATGACCTTTTTAGACATACTTATGCACGTATTTCATTGAACGCACACCTGAACAGATCTCAACATTGATATGAGCATGGAAATAAAGCAAAAGGAATGGATTGTACGGAACAATGAATTGATTGGTTACTTCAACATACTCTCCATGAATACGTTTAGTTATGGTTCTACCATTATCTCTCCGTTGGTAAAAGCGATAGCCATTGAACAATTTGAAAAAATCCTTTTTACATTTATCATCTTGCATACATACACAGGAAGGATTAAGATGACCGCATGATCCATGTTTCATGTGAGTTTTAACCATTTCATAGAGTTATTCATTAGAAAGATCAGGAATTTCAATTTTATCTATGTCCTCTGTGTTCCTAAATTTCGAATTATCTTGTAAGGTTAGTAAGAAATGAATGTGAGGCAGCCCACGTTTTTGAAATTCCACACTGTACAAGAACGCTTTAACTATTCCAAAGATTTCCACTTTATAAATAAGTTGTATTAATATTCTTGCACCTTAGCACGAAAAATTCGTACCACAATGTCTGGTCGATTATTTGGTGTCTCCCAATGATGGATACTATTTATTATTTCAGACTATGCTGGGTTTCAGGGGAATGTGATAAATAGATCGGGTTTCCCAAACTTTCCGACTACTGCCATAGCATCCTGGTAATTCTGCATCATATTCCTCGGACTCCCAATGAACGAAGAAGGCAGAACTACCATCCTACCTACTCTCAAATTCTCCTGTTCAGCTCTCACACGTACAGCATCTGCTAACCCTACATATGTCTCTACACGCAATTTAATTTGTTCCCTCCGAATGTACTTTAGTCTGTCCCCTTCAATACGGCAGTAATAGTTCACAAAATGTTGTTGAGTAAGTTTTCCAGCATTTATGACAGGACTGAAGGTACCAGAAAGACAACCTCCTCTCGCTGCAATTCTATATAAAATATACTGTCACATAGCAACAGTCTTCCTTATTGGTGTCTGACGTACACCCTCAATAGGCATATCTATATGCCAAACAGGTTCACCACAGGGCCAAATTAAAGTATAACACAGAGGATTGCAATGCATACTATCATAATCTATTTTCTGAAATCCGCCTTCCTTTTCATACACTGTAATATGTCTGTGAGAAGGTGGCGCTCCATCAGCTGTTTCAAACACAGTAGCATTTTCAGAATTTGTTGGATCATTATAACGTCGTTAATCTGCAGAACTGCATAACAAAATTGAGTTGAGGACGATTTTCTTTCTGAGCAAGAACTTCTTCCTCTTTGACCTTCTGATGCATGGTCTTGTATGAACGAACATAACGATTAAATTTATTCAACAAATCATTCAAATCTGTATGTCTCTTTGGTCAAATTAAGGTTAGTGTCATGGGATATTCTTACTTCATTGGCTTTGCCCATCTTTAAGGTATAATGTTGAAATTCGATGATGAACCATACCATGTATTCTGAAAGTGTAAGTGTAAGTAAACTTTTGCACCAAAGGAAACAAATGACATTGCGTTAGTGTACTGCCAAATATTCTGTCTAAAGTTTTTGGATTTTCCATCACTACCAGTGAACAACTGTTCCAGTTCGTCAACAATTGTAATAGGTGGAAGTTTTACTTTTCCATCATAACAACAGAGAGTGAAGCGTCCTGCTGTATTCCTCTCAGATTTAAAATACAGCGCAGAGCAATATTGACAAACCTCTTGAAGATCACCTACAGAAAAAGACCTTACATTTGGAATAACATGTGAAACAGCACACCTTGAAGCAATATTAAATTTCAGACCGTCAATTTTGTGATTACGCTGCCTTACAGACTTAGCAGTTGACTCACGACGATCTGTTAAAGTGGGTTTACGCCTCTGAACTTCAGGAGTAGGACCTGTATTGTTGGGTTGGTGTTTCTCCAAGATATTATGATGTCCATTGTTCAAATCCCCAGTAAATAATAAGTCACGAATCATGTGGCCACAACCGTAATCCGTTATTACATCACTATTTTCCCTGTGAACTCTGAAGAGGTGCTCAGAAAACAACTCACCCAAACTGTGAATTTCAGCATGTCCACCTTTCTGTCCATTACCAATCATTACACATTTATAATCAGCAACCTTAGTGATATTTTGTCCATAGGACTTAGCATTCTTCGTCTAATCTATTAAAAGAAGTGTAACTACTCGCAAAAATGAAATGTATACGTCTTCATGTAAAACAGCATCAGCATCTTATAGTCCATGTAACAACAAACTTTCTCACTCCCCAAGGTGTCTGAGTAAACATTCCTTGGAAGAACACTACGCATCGAGCTGTTTGCTCTTTGAATATGCAATGTCTGGGCTTCCATTTTTTTAATAACTTCCATTTTTCATACATCCAACACCCATAATTAAAATAAGTGAAACTACTCGCAAAAATGGAATGTTTACGTCTTCATGTAAAACAGCATCTTATAGCCCGTGTAACAATAAATTTTCTCACTCCCCAAGGTGTCTGAGTAAACGTTCCTTGGAAGAATCTGCGCGTCGAGCTGTTTGCTCTTTGAATGTGCAATGTCTGGACTTCCTTTTTTTTAGTAACTTCCATTTTTCATACATCCAACACCCATAATTAAAATAAGTGAAACTACTTGCAAAAATGGAATGTTTACGTCTTCATGTAAAACAGCATCTTATAGCCCGGGTAACAACAAACTTCCCACTCCCCAAGGTGGCTGAATAAACGTTCCTTGGAAGAACAATACACGCTAAGGTTTTTGCTTTCTGAATATGCAATGGCTGGAGTTACTTCCCAAGGTAGCTGACTAAACGTTCCTTGGAACAACACTATGCGCCGATCTGTTAAACAGTCCTTCAAAGATCTTCATCCTGGAGACAAATGTATTCATAACTTTTCTCAAAATCTACCAATTTAAGTAGTTAATACCTCAAAAGAAAGCGCTTAATCCACTGAGTGTTTTTAGACCAACACAAACAGCGTACCTCAATTAGAACGAAAGATATGATTGCTATTCACAATTACAAAGATTATAAGATATCATTGTTTCAATGAGAAAAAGTGTTAAAGAAATGAGACATCAAATTGAATGAGCACTCATAACTTTCCTCAGAATCAACCAATTTGAATAATTAAGAGCTGAAATGAAAGAGCTTGATCCACTGAGTGTTCTTAGGCCATTCAATGAGAAAAAATGTTGAAGAAATGAGACATCAAATTGAATGAGCACTCATAACTTTCCTCAGAATCAACCAATTTGAATAATTAAGAGCTGAAATGAAAGAGCTTGATCCACTGAGTGTTCTTAGGCTAAAACAAATTCTGTACCTCAATTAGAACCAAAGATATGATTGCTTCAGAGACAAAAAAAAAAATTGAAAATATCAAATAATTTGAGGAAGGCGGAAGTTAAATGATTTATAGTATTTGATGACAAATCTGTGCATGAAAACCTTTCAGTTTAAAAAAAAAAAATGAAGGAAATCGACCAGATAGAATGGCCAGACTGAGTGACTTTAGATTTCATAAAAAAAATTAATATATAGATTTCCCATCTCTGTTCGAGACTGTAGTGACGTGCACAGCAGCACAACGACTGTGTGTCTGAAGTGGATGATTCTTAAAACTAAACATTCCCCCCCTCCCCCAACATTTTAATTATAATTATTTTAAAAATCAGACATTCACTAGGAAGAGAATGTTGCAAGACACTGTCCTTGGAGTTCCACTGGAAATCATACTTACCACCATCAATGAGTTTATCTGCAGTCTGGATAACTTTGGTCAACTCCGGAGCACACGACTTTCCCATTTCCGTCTGAGTCTCTGAAAAGAAATAGTGAAACAGTAAAGGTATAGGGCCTAATGATGCGAGGGCCCAAGTTAGTCAACCTATTGAAATAGGAAGCTATACCACTAAAATAAGATAACAATACTTTCCAATAAGTACTAGACATACATAAATTCATAGCCTGTTATGCTCTGCCTTTCAACGTTCAGTCTGCAAGCCTCCGTGAATTTACTAACCGCCACCGCAATCCTCTACTTGTAACTAGTCCTGTGGCCTCATTTAGTTCCATACCTCTTATCTTTAAATCATTAGAAACCGAGTCTAACCACTGTCATCTCGGTCTCCCTCTACTTCTCTTACCCTCCATAACAGAATCCATTATTCTTCTAGGTAACCTATCCTCCTCCGTTCAGCTCACATAACCCCACTGCCGAAGCCAGTTTATGCGTACAGCTTCATCCATCGAGTTCATTCCTAACTTGGTCTTTATCTCCTTATTCTGAGTACCCTCCTGCCATTGTTCCCACGTATTTGTACTGGCAATCATTTTTGCTACTTTCATGTCTGTTACTTCTAACCTATGAATCAGATAGCCTGAGTCCCTCCAGCTTTCACTCTCGTAAAGGAAGTTGTCTCAAAGCAGACTGATGCAAAGGTAGTTTAGTCCAGGAGCTGACTTTCTTCTTACAGATTACTGTTGATCGCACCTGCGAGCTCAAAGCATTAGCTTTGCTGCACCTTAATTCCATCTCACTTACTATATTACCATTCTGGGAGAACACACATCCTAAATATTTGAAATTAACTACCTGTTCCAGCTTTGTATCCCTAATCTCTCTCTTGGATTTCTTACCTCCTGACATCAATTTAGTCTTTGAAAGGCTAATTTTCATACCATGCTCATTGTACCTATTTTCAAGTTCCAAGATATTTGACTGCAGGCTTTCGGCACAATCTACCTTTAAGACCAAGTCGTCAGCATAGACCAAAGTGCTCACTACATTTCTACCCAACTGAATCCCTTCCTGCCACTTGATACCTTTCAGCAGATGATCCATGCAAACTATCAACAACAAAGGTGAAAGATTACAGCCTTATCTAACCCCTGTAAGTAGCTTAGAACCAATCATACCATACCATATTCCCAAGTTTAATGGATACAATACAACATTCATAGAAAAAATAATAATTAAAATACAAATATAATATCCAAACAACTCTATCTAGAGAAAAAGCAACTAAAACCCCAAACTACGTCTTCAACTTTAATAACACACCAGGTCTCAAACATCTTTTAAAAAATACAGCCTATAAAACTTAACAACAGTAATGCAATTAATTTTTACAACGCTTACAATGTCAACCGTAAGAACAAATTTACCAAACCGGGTGTTTGCAAACAGACAGGTATCTCACAAGGGAGTCAGCACAGCTTGCGATCGCAATTGCAGGTGATTTGAGGTTTGTATGAATATGTTTGAGCTGCTGATTACAACACTGTATAACTTAAGTGCCTTTTCCACCAATCAATACACAATTTATTTTAATAGATTAAACTAGTACCGGTTTCGGCTCTTTAACGGCCATCATCAGCTAGTATATGATTTGTTTTAGCCATTAGACAATTCACAATTTGTTATTGTATTAGGCATCCGGATGTCTAATGTGGGATGGAAATGTATACAATAGCATATAATTAAAATATCAGTAGTCAGTGTAAAAAGTTACAAATTAGAACATGAGTATGTAAAACATATTAAAACACACAGGCCACAATATATAACACTTAAAAAGTTTCAACACATTAAAATGGTACGTATAGGTAGACACTTGTTAAAATTTTTAATTCATGCTACATAGACTCCATTCTTCTGTCCTCTGTGCAGTTCCTTCTTCCCCTCCACAGCTAATATGAGCCCCAGACGCACTCGCAGTAGAACACAACAAGCCTTCAAACACATCGGCACAAGACTTCCACAACAACTATAGTAAGTACTCTTTCCATACACACACCAGGCATTCCTTCACACACACACTACCGGCATACTTATATCACCTTACCTTTACAGACTACAACAACAAACGTAGACGAGAGAGGTGTTGCCACCAACTACTTCTAAATATAATCTCGAGACCTGCTGTTTGCTATATTGAAACTTGCCAGAGTATATCACAAGTTGGGATATATAACATAACAAAATTTCTTCATGACAAAAGCCCATACCAATATGACGAACACCAGTTTCAGAATGTTCTCGAGGATTACCTTACGCAGCTAAAATCAACATAACTTAGAAGCAAAGCAACTGCACAGAGGACAGAAGAATGGAGTCTATGTAGCATGAATTAAAAATTTTAACAAGTGTCTACCTATACGTACCATTTTAATGTGTTGAAACTTTTTAAGTGTTATATATTGTGGCCTGTGTGTTTTAATATGTTTTACATACTCAAGTTCTAATTTGTAACTTTTTACCCTGACTACTGATATTTTAATTATATGCTATTGTATACATTTCCATCCCCCATTAGACATCCGGATGCCTAATACAATAACAACTTGTGAATTGTCTAATGGCTAAAACAAATCATATACTAGCTGATGATGGCCGTTAAAGAGCCGAAACCGGTACTAGTTTAATCTATTAAAATAAATTGTGTATTGATTGGTGGAAAAACACATTTCTTATCTATACTTTGAATCTGGAAAAACACATTTCTTATCTATACTTTGAATCTGTCAATACGGAAAATGAAATTTATAAATAATAACTTAAGTGCCATCGCCAATTACACTGTAAGTACGAAGATTCGCTATTCCGCTCAAAGCAGACCATATCTAACATGATATTGTGGCTTTAGTAACTATAGGCACTGTAACGTTTTCTCTAGCTACTTTAGTTATTTTACATGTACGCTATGGTTGACATGCCGCGCCGCGTCCAAGGTCACCCGACACAGTTGCCGATGCGACATCTAGGGGAACCAGACAGACATTCCGCATAAGAGCAAGGAAGCTAGTATAATAGGGACCTCCGTCTGTGTTGTAACTACTTCGACCACTCATGAAGTTCCTTCTGTTTGTGGTGTTTCCAATTTTGTACCGAGTCACTGTCACCTTAATCGTGTGATAATAAATCCTGCCAATATAGTGAGTATAACTGTTAGCCATTACAAACACACATGAAGATCCAGAGAAATTACGGTAAGTGAGAGAAAACCGTCAATACGGAATGATTCTAATATCTTGTAAAGACGAAACAGTGGCAAACAATGGTAATAATATACATCAAGGAAATACAATAGACTATATTGAAGAATATGAATAACGCAGAGGAAGACGTATCTGATTGCGAAAACATTATGGACGATACAGAACCTGACAGTGAGGAAGAGTCAATAATAAAAAGTGATAGAAGCCAGTCGTCTGTGTATCTGCCAAGCCCAGAGAAGAGGAAGAGGTGGGGTGCTATATCTTTTGAAAAGGCAAAGGAGATAAATTCATTCCAAGATTCTGGGAAAACCAAACGATTAAGCTTCAATACAGTACAGAAACGATATTGTATGGTGCAAAACGTACATCATCTATGATATTTACATCACGTTGTAGAAAAAGGGGAGCTAGACAAGCACTCAAAATTTTCCCTGCTGGAGTACGGGTGCTCATTCGGTTATACTAATTGGCATCGTACATTTTTATATACGTACTTGGCTTCCCGCAGCCGTGACAGGTTCTGGACCTTCGAAACGTTCTCCACTCTACTTTGGTGTTTGGCCGCAGCGCGTGACCTTGAGTGTGCCACGTAGTCACCGGGAGCTGGCGGCTTTCATCTACAGATCTGTTCGTCTGCGAATTCAAGCCTTTTTGATCTTCGCAAGTTGATTGTTATTGTTGTGACTTTGTGCAGAACAGAATGTGATGTCGTGTCTTTGTGCCTAACAGTGAAAAACTGACCTCCAACATTCTTAAACATTTTACATGTTTTTTATGGCTGATGATGACCTAGACTAAGGTCGAAACCGGTCCCATTTAAATAGAAATGTGATTGCTACGTTTCTTTCTTTTGAGTATTGAATAGGTTGAACCTCCAGTTATTTAATTTTTAACATCAATAATTTCAATACGGAACAATGAAAATTTTTATCTTTAAATGACGATTATGTAGCTGAAAAAAAACAGGGTGGCGAGAACTGTTCTAGGCGCTAATGTTCATGACAGGGATATTCGTGATTGGGGTTTAGAAAAGGCTCGAGAAATAGGACCGACTCGATTCACTGGATCTATCCATGGATGGGTTGCACAGTTTAAACAGACAACATGTTGGTTCACGGGCAATAACAAAACGTGTAACCACTAAAGACTGGAATACAGATGGTGACGTGAAGGAACAATGTGATGAGTTTCGCAAAGAGGTAATGTCCTTAATGAATACCATGGAACGTATACAGATTTATAATACCGATCATAGTGGTATACGAAAAGAACTTCACTCATCGCGAACTCTGCATTACAAGGGAGAGAAGTCGGTAAGAAGTTCGGTGCGGAGTGATCACGCAACAACACATTCTTACACCATCTAACCTGTTACTTCGGCAAGTGGATACGTATTTCCCACGTTGCTGGTTATTTACCAGGGACCTAATGGTCAGTTTGGAGTGCGAGTAGCGTAACACATGCTGAAACCACAAAATCTGGTTCAAGTTGCTTCAAAGTCCAGCCTAATCACAAAACAAATCATGACGCAATTCTTTCAAGATGTCTACTTCCCATGTGCAGCAGGAGTCTCTTCTTCTGGTTGATTCCCTCGGGACATATCGTGACAGAATGCATATCGATGCTATCCGACCTCAAAATATGGTGTATACAGTCAAGACCATCCCTCCTCGGTGCACACATTACATTCAGCCGCTTGATGTGCTATTGTTCCGACAGTTCAAGGTGGTGCTGAAGCGGATTGAAGATCACATTATCCTTAACAACTCCTCAGTTCACACCATCGTCGAGGGATTCCATTTCGTTGCTGATGTGCATTCTACACAATCAGTTCTGTTCTCCAGTCTTCGCTGACTGTGTTCGGTACTCCTGGACTGTAGCTGGATATGACTTCAGACCAGAGAGGTTTCAATCACCACCCGAACGTATTTTTGATGTTCAAAAGCCGCATGACTCGGAAGACTGCTTATTGCAAGCATTCATAAAGTGATAAGCAACTCTGTTTTCAGCACTTTATACTCTGTGGACATGCTCATCCTCGTAATCTTTTGCCAAGAGCTACCAAAAAACCCATATTTTGAACTTGGTGCCTGAACATGCGCATGATTGTAAAGTGCAGTGCAACTGTCGATGGCACATATTGTGTGCATATTTGTAATATACATGTAAAACACTTAAATACAAACCAGAAAGTTTTTGCAATTGCGATCACAAGTTGTGCTAACTCCCTTGTCAGTCAGATATCAGGAACATATCAACGCAAATAAATTCAACAGATTTTCGGCTGTGCGGAAGACAAATGTTGAACAAGACATGAAAATCATTAAGGTGATATACAAAGGGGAAAATAGACATGAGACACGCTTTTGGGCTTATGCCATGTCAAGAAAATAAGGTGAAATTCTTTATGTTTCGCAGAGAACTGTGCTCTGCGTCATCAGAAGAAAATCTTGGCTGTCCACGAGAAAGGCTTCTTAAACAACGAACTTTTGAATTTAGACGTTATACTAGAAGTGGAAATGGTACATTCATTTGTCAACAGGTGGCTCCTCGGACGCGGTACAGCGCTAGTGTTCGAAGCGGAACCTGGCGGAACCATCAGAATCAGTCTAAGAGGGTCACATAACGTGTACGTAACATATGACATAGACAGGTGTATGACATTGACACAAGCCTGGAATGGAACATCTGGCGATGTGGAACGTACAAATTTGGAAAACACCGAGACGAAACAACAATAATGAAGTGGCAGGGACGGGAACTACCTACGTAAATCCTTAATGGCTGGCAACCAGTTATTACTTAATTGATAGCCAGTGTGTCTGTTGAAATTGTTAGGATTTCTAAATATTTCCACAGCTTTCCGTATAATCCTGGACCTGTACTGTCTAGTGTGGGTAAGAGCTCGAGCATCTTGGAACATGACATCATGACCCGACGATAGAGCATGCTCAGCTATTGCTGATATGTCTGGCTGGTTGAGACGAATATCATGTTCATGTTCCTTGATACGGGTACCAATGGACAGGCATGTTTGGCCGATGTATACCTTACTGCAAGTACAGGGAATTTCATATACCCCAGGATGTAAAAGTGGGGACAATTTGTCCTTGGTTTTACCCAGACTGTGACCAATTTTAGTGGTGGTGCCAAACGCGGTTTTTATATTGTGTTTGCGGAGGACTTTGGCAATTTGATCTGTGGTGTTGTGAATGTAAGGCAAGTAGGCAGTTCCCTTCAATTCTTACTTCTGTGACCTTTGCCTGGTCGTTTCTCTCGGATGTAGGGCTCTATGAATCTGCAAATCGCTGTAAACCATTACCCCTGAACGTGACTTTGAGTGTGTCCATCTCCACCTGGATATTTGATGGCTCACAAATTCGTCTCGCCCTCTTGGCAAGTGTCGTGAGAATTCCTTGTTTTTGTGCTGGATGGGGGTGAGAATCTGCATGAAGATAGCGATTTGTGTGGGTAGGCTTACGATAGACGGTATGTCCTAAGGAGCTGTCCGGTTTCTTTCTTACTAGAACATCCAAGAAAGGAAGGCATCCATCCGACTCCATCTCCATAGTGAATTTAATTGAAGGATGCTGATTTAGGTGATTTAGAAATAGATGAAGTTTCTCAGGGCCTATTTCCCGGATGCGCGCTCCTAACCGCACCGCCAACTCGCCCGGTGAGAGATACATTAAAATTGTGGTAGAATGAGTTGTTCTAAAATACTTAAAACAAGTAGCATGTCTAACATCTTTGAAAGAGGTGAAATTCAATCTTAAGAACTAAATCTGAAAATTTCTTTGCAATTCTTTTTTACCAGACACTGTGACTGAACATGCCGCAGACACCAATCTCATTGAGCGGAAACGGTGGTCCTTCTTCCTGGGAGAACTAGGTTCCCCAGAAAGTGAACGAGCAAGGGGATCACTTTCGCACTTTCTGGAGGAGGATTGGCAGATGATTTGCCAGACTTTTTCGGGGATATGGTTACTCCCAATCGAGTTTGAGAAGGCTTCTTCTCCAACTTCTTTTTGTTCTGGGCTTTGGTAAGTTGTGGGACATCCTTCCCCCCACACCCTGGTGTGGGAGGGCTTCCAAGCCAAACGTTCCTGGGAAAAGCCCTTCCCAGACGTTGGCATTAATGCACTTGTTGATATCCCAGGTGTTGCGGACACCTTCTTGGGATCTCCAGTTTCCATGAATAATGCTTCTTGTTGGTGGCTACTGACTTTCCGACACATGTGATGTACTGCTCAGTGGTACAAAACTTTGACTGAAGTTTTGTGCAAAGGAGATGGAGAACTTCGGAGCAACTATAGGTTTGAAACTTCTTTGGGCGTCTGGATAAGAACGCTTATCCAGAGTTTTGATCTCCTGGATCATCTTCTCCTGCTTGAATGTGGGACACTCCTTGGAGATAGGAGCATGCACACGCACACAGATGGAGTGTGCAACTGACACTGGCATGCTCACATTTTACAAGTTACAACTCTCTTGTAATATTCTTGATATATGCTTGCATTTCCCATACATTTTGCAGGTCGTATAGAGCACCTTATTACCTCTTTAACCTCTTCACGTCGGTTATACCTCAACGTGCTAGGTAAATGATCATAGTATCATCAGAAGTCTTAACCAAATCTCTATGGAAAATAACTCATTTGCAGAAGTTCAGAGATTGGTGCTTCTCAATGGAAAGTTTAAGCCTCCCAAACGTTTTGGCTTCTCGTAGCCATCTTGAATGCTCAGCCGTCGATATCTTTTCAAGGACGGACCCATCATGGAGCTTTTGCATCTCGTTGACCTTATCAACAATTTCTTCAACCGAGTTACTAATGCTGAATGGATATTCACCTAAAGAGCTCTTTCCCTTGATCCTGGAAACAACCATGAATCGAGGTAGACGGCTGTTATATACATAATCAAGTGGGAGTAAACCGCTTTTGTTCCTGACATTTTAAGGACGCTATTTTTGAAGAGTGCCACCCTTATATGAAGATAAAGAAAAAGAAGAAGGTTCCATTTTCAGTCCCACGAGTACCCGGGAAATATGAAGTAGACCTTCTGCAGAACCCTGGGCATACAAAAGGTAAGGCTTTATATCCAGAGAGCGTCCGGTTTCTGGAGGCGGTCGCTAAGAACTACCCTCCCAGTAGCCATGCATCATCTCTCCATGACCCGAAACTTGTGACTGGGGAGGGGTGAAACCTCCATATAAACTTTTCTATCCAAGGCTGAGGGGCTAGCTAGACAGTAAATGAAATTAAATTTAAGAAGTTTAGGGTAGAAAAGTAACACATGGTTTCGAAAGAAAAACAGAAGATAACAATATATAGTTGGGATAACAAAATCAAAACTCTAATAGATTACATTTTGGTCGAGAAAGGTAACAGGAAAATGTCGGTAAACGTAACAGCCCACCCAAGTGAATCTTTCGAAGATCACATATTTGTGATAGCTAAGTTAAAGATGGGGAAGATATAAAAGATGACAGATTAGGCAGACAAAGGTAAGGGTGTGGAAATTGCAGGAGAAGGAAATAAATGAAGAGTTCCAGACACACATTAAAACAAGTATACCTCAGGAAGACATCAGAAGGGTCGAAGAAGAATGGGCATACTTCAAAACAGTCATGGTCGAGTCTGCAGAAAAGACCTGTGGAAGAGTATCAGGAAGGAAGAAGGATCAAGAAACGCCCTGGTGGAATGACAGGGTAAAAGATATAGTTAAAAGGAAGAAACAAGCTTGGAAACGATGGCTGAGAAACAGAACAACAGAATGCAAAACAGAATACAGGCACTGCAAGAAGGAGTGCTCCAAAGTGGTTCAAGAAGAGAAAAAGAAATGCTGGCAAAAATTCACTGAATCTCTGCAAGAAGATACAACCGGGAACAAAAAGGTCTTATTCCAGTGGGTTAAAAAGAAAAAAAAACCAGGAGAAGGTGCTAACATCATTAAAAATGAACAGGAGGAAGTGATAACATGGAAGCAGGCTATATTGCAGAAGCGGGGAAAATACTTTGAACAGCTTTACAACGTGCAAAATACCTCGGTACAAGGAGAAATCAAAGAACCAGATTTAGTGCAGATGGAAGATAAGGAAAATGAGGTGTCCATGGCAGAGATTGAGTGGGCCACTAAAAGAATGAAACGAGGCAAGGCAGCTGGAATTGACAAGGTCACCATAGAAATTATAATAGCAGCAGGAGTAGTTGGTCTACAGTGGTTGTATAGACTCTTCAGAGTGATATGGAGAGAAGAGACTGTTCCAAAAGAGTGGACGAAAGGGGTCATTATACCAATTTTCAAGAAAGGAGACAGGAAGCAATGTGAAAATTACAGAGGAATGACACTGATACCTCATAGAGCTAAGATCCTTGAAAGAATCTTGGATAGACGAATAAGAGACAGAGTAGAGGGAAAAGTGGCAGAACACCAGTATGGATTCAGAAGAGGCAGGTCCACATTTGACCCAATATTTACAATGCGTCAAATGATGGAAAGGTAGTGGGAATATGGAAAGGACATGGTAGTAACGTTTCTAGATATTGAAAAGGCATACGACAGTGTCCCAAGGAATATAGTATGGAAAACATTGACAGTAGTGCCGTCGACACTGTCAACCCTCAGTTATTACTGCACAAACTTCGAGAATTAAATTTTAATAGTGTGTCGCTTCAGTTCTTTTCCTCTTACCTTGAAAATCACCGACAACGTGTGACAGTGGGAAATGTGACTTCAAGGTGGCAAAGTAAGACCCTCGGTGTCCCTCAGGGGTCGGTCGTGGGACCACTGTTATTTATCATCCAAATTAATGATATATCGAAAGCTCTTAAATTTTGCGAAGTGCAAGTGTATGCAGATGATGTACAAATTTACTGTCATTCAAAACTGAGTGATATTGATACTGCAATTACTAAAATAAATTCTGACCTACAACATCTTAGTGACTATGCAAATGAAATCAGTTTACTAATAAATCCGAATAAAACTCAAGTTATTATTATCGGTACCAGTAAAAACCTATATTCCCTCAAGCAACGGGACATCTCTCCAATAATTTTAAATAATAAAATCATACCCTACTCTACTTCAGTGACTAACTTAGGAATTATAATGACTGAGACCCTAAATTGGACTCAACAGGTGATAAGCACATGTAATAAAGTACACAAATGCTTGTATCCTCTGAAGCGATTCTGTAATGCATTCTCGGTTCAACTTAAAGTACAACTAATTCACTCTCTTATACTACCTGTACTTTATTATTGTGACACTGTGTTGACTAAAATTACCTGCGACAGTAACAAGAAACTGGACCGGAGCCTCAATAGCTGCGTAAGATATATATTTAATCTGCGATATGATGCTCATATATCACCATATTATAAGGAATTATCGTGGCTTTGAGTGTACCAGCGCCGTGAATTCCACATGTTATCACTTCTGCACAAAATACTTTCCACTAATACTCCCAACTATCTTTCTTCACCTTTTTCTTACCTCTCTTCACATCATGACCACAATACGAGATCTGGCTCCTCTCTTACCATACCCGTAAACCGCACTGCTGCTTACAACCGCTCCTTCATAATCTCTACGTCCAGGGCATGGAATTTACTACCTGCAAACATTAGGGACAATCCCTCTCATTGCAAGTTTAAAGTCTGCCGCAAGTATTTGTTGAGTAGATCCTGCTGACTTGCTGGATAATTGTTGAGTGAGTGAATGAATGAATGAACGGATTATTGCAGTTACATCACTTAAGTGTATTTTACTTTGTGTATTTTAAAATTAAGGATTCTTTTATTGTCATTTTAAATATTATTACTATTGTTTTTGCTATTAATATTATTTGTTTTATTTGTATTTGTAAGTAATGTATAAGTTATGTACATGTATACTCTTCTAGTGGTTAAGTGTAAGAGAGGGCCTTGAGCCCTAACTTCGCCACCAATAAAGGCATTATCTATCTATCTCGGCCTACATATCTGATTAAATATTCAGTCTCTATGAAAGGGTGGTATAATACCAATATAAAGGGTCCGTTATTGGACATTATAAATTTTCCAGCTAACTCATTCCTGGTTGCCAGCGTTTCGCCCTCGTGTGCTAGGTTGGGCTCATCAGTTGGTACCTAAGCACACCTACCAAGACGCTGGCTAGAGCATACCGTGGAGGCCACTACGTAGGCTACTTGGAGCCACCGGCAGTGCCAATGCACTATGAGAGACTTTGTCTCTTTACAAAAATTGATGCCTGCTTGGCTATCACATTATATATATCGTCTATATCTATATCATCTCTATGATCTATATGATGTTTCTTTTTCTGTTAAAAGAATTAAGGGGTATGATGCGCAAAGGTATCACCCAAATATCACTATAAAATTTGTCACAAATGGAACATAATAATTGCTTTTACACATATCAAGTGAAAAATCCCTGGCAAATTAAGAAATACCGTCGTTATTTGAGAAACATGAAAACATACTTAAGGCTTGTAGACAGGACTGGTTTATGTCATACTACGCTGCTGGTGCCGTCTTTTGTTACTTTCTTCAGGTCCAGGGCTAGCACCGTGGAATGGGAGTGCTGTCTGTGGATTCTCATTATCTTTGTCCATTCGCTGCTGGTGCTGTCTTTTGTTACTTTATTCAGGTCCAGGGCTAGCACCGTGGAACGGGAGTGCTATGTCTGTAGATTCTCATTATCTTTGGCCAGTACAAACAGCAAAATGGAGGTCAAAAGAAAAATAGCATGATCCCTGGGCCAATAAATATTTTTATTTCTGTTCGAACGAAAGTAGCTCGATCCCTGGACCAATAAATCACTAGTCCACTGAATTTTTCTTATGTACACTGGCCATATCATTTTGTCGCCTATTAAATATTGCATATCGCGATACAATTCATGAAATGATGTCATTGACAAGTGAAGAATGAAGCGAAAGCAAAGAACTTCAGTGAACACAGATATCACACACGAAATTGTTCAAAGTGTAAGACAAAAGACATACGTGTGTCACTGCGAGCGCAACACCAAATGTACTTGTAAAGTAGTAAAGTACGTATTAATATTCTCCAAAAAACATATATTTCTTAATTTGCTAGGGATTTTTCACTTGATATGTGTAAAAGTAATTATTATGTTCCATTTGTGACAAATTTTATAGTGATATTTAGGTGATACCAATGCGCACTATACCCGAATTAAGAATTTTCGAATGTTTAAGTTTCTTTTGGATGGAGTTAGTGGGATCCTTCTTGACAATTTTGAATTTATCTGAGGGAAAATGCTGTTTTATTAATATATTCCATTTTATCCATGATTTTTTGTGTTGTCTTTATCAGCTTTAGAGATAATTGATTTTACGTTTTAAATTGTTAAGTTCTTTATCAGCGATCGAATCAATTATTGAGGATCGGCTGTTCTTTCAGGTTTTGAAGTTTTCTACCCTGGGCTATTCTGTTGAGTAAACGGTCACACATTAATACATAAATATATACACCCAAATGCTCGGCATATATGGCAAATGGTGATTCGGTAAGGCAAAAGTTCAGAACACCTTACATTTTCCAGCGCTACGCATCCAGGCGCGATTGCACTGTCATTTGTTTCTCTCTCGCTCGCTTCTCGCGAAGAACTTGATCGTGCGGTGGACGGAGCTGCCAACTGTTCATATAAAGAACTAGTCCTAGTGCAGCGGCACTACTTTTATTTACGAATCTCGTGACAAAGCCATTGGTCTGGATTGGTTAGGCCATTGGTCTGGATCAAGCAAAGGGGGTCTGGGGGCTTAAGCCCCCAGGTTAGAAGCCGCGAAGCGGCCCTAGGCCTCTAGTATCCCGCGTGACAAAGCCATTGGTCTGGATTGGTTAGACCATTGGTCAGTGACAAAGCTATTGGTCTGGATTGGTTAGACCATTGGTCGTGACAAAGCCATTGGTCTGGACTGGTTAGACCATTGGCCTGGATCAAGCAAAGGGGGTCTGGGGGCGTAAGCCCCCAGGTCAGAAGCCGCAAAGCGGCCCTAGGCCTCTAATATCCCGCGTGACAAAGCCATTGGTCTGGATTGATTAGACCATTGGTCAGTGGCAAAGCCATTGGTCTGGATTGGTTAGACCATTGGTCTGGATCAAGCAAAGGGGGTCTGGGGGCTTAAGCCCCCAGGTTAGAAGCCGCGAAGCGGCCCTAGGCCTCTAGTATCCCGCGTGACAAAGCCATTGGTCTGGATTGGTTAGACCATTGGTCAGTGACAAAGCCATTGGTCTGGATTGGTCAGACCATTGGTCGTGACAATGCCATTGGTCTGGACTGGTTAGAGCATTGGCCTGGATCAAGCAAAGGGGGTCTGGGGGCGTAAGCCCCCAGGTCAGAAGCCGCGAAGCGGCCCTAGGCCTCTAGTGTCCCGCGTGACACCTCCATTGGTCTGGGCAGTTGTGTATTTCTTGTGCGCGGGTTGGTAACGGAATTCACTTACTTCATTGCTAGGAGTGACGTCATATCCCGTAGCGTCTCACCCAATGGAAATGCTGGTACGTAGTTAGGCGATGGACTATGGCGCGTGATAACTTCTATTAGGTTATAAAAGCAAAATTATTTCTGGGGGATGGCGGGTGGGTTCTTAACTGTCGCAGTGAACACATCGCTCCTCCACAAGGTATTCCACTAAAGATTTCCAACATATTACATCCTTATCATGCTATAAAAGTAATGTAAGTCTTACTGAATTTCTACCTTAGGTAATATGTACACCGACACAAACAGCTACCTGAAAGGAGGTTAATTTGACATTTCACATGAATTCACTATCGGCATCACAGTTTTGATGACTACGTTATTGAGCATTCATAACGACACTGAAATGGTACTCATCGTCCAAGACTTTACCACAAGAAATATAATTATCAACCATCCACCACATTAATAAACACTTACTTATTTCATACGCTTTGTCCAACAGTTCAAGAAAGTGTCTCTCCTTTTCTTCATTAGTTTGACTTTTCGATGGTGCTTCTGCCGCCATTCCCACAGGCATAGCCGATTACCGTTTTCTACGACAAATGCTCAATATATTTACTTGCAAAGATAAATCATTAACATTGATAAAATCACTTCATAAAATTAATACACATTATCTGCTCACACATAGGCACTATTGTCTTCGCGCAAAGGCCTGCCTCAAAGAGAATAAGTAAGAGTCGACACTCAACGTTATTTTTAACTTCCGTACACAGCGGCTGACGCAACGACTACCAGGAATTGCACGTTAGCGCTCGTAGTGGTCGTAGGGAAAAACTAAAATTACCGGGCGGGCGATTTAAATCGTTTAGCGCGGGTCGCGTCGGGTACCCAGGTTCTCACCCTCCCTCCCACCCCCTCTCTTAAATATATTCATTTCTTTTCTTTCATATCTTTCTTCTTCTTTCCTTTCTTTCTCTTACCTTTTTTTTTTTTTGGAATACTTCATTCTGAACAATGATACACCTAAAGGTTGGCCTGTGCTTTATTATTATTATTATTATTATTTCTATTTTTCTTTTTTTCTTGCTGGAGAAAAGAAGCTTACCAGCCTGTGCTGCTTATTATAATTTTATTTTTACTAATTCACAAAGCCATGAAGGAAGGGATTAACTGGACTGACCTGTGCTGCTTTTTTCTGCTGAGGAAAAAAGAAGCTAACTTGCAAAGGGTGGGAGGGAGGAAGTGACCAGAAGGTGAGTGGGATTGGCAATAATTATCTCTGATTATGAACTACGACAGAAATAGACACTAACATCACCTCGTACCTCGGTCCCCTTTAACACACACTGAGCCAACCTCAATAGTCAATAGTATTATGCAGAAAATGAAATATAAATACAATGTAAGAAAGAAAGCTATACACAGGAACCAAAATGATTAAAGGAAACTCATATGCTAAGGAGGGAGTTTGTAGGATTCAAAGGTAAATTGAAATTAAACATGATCTTTTGATTTATGGAGCTATATTCTACCTACTATCCACAGTATTACAGGTATAAAAATTGTGTAGAAATTGCCACAAATTTTTTGTGATCATAGTATATCATAATTTCATTAAGTTACATTCAGTAGTGTTAATCATGAATTAATATTCATCAGCCAGAAAACAATACAATACAACACAAAATCATTCATTTATGAAAGAAAGACTGGAACTGTCAAGTTACAACATAATAAATACTTTTCTCTCTTTTTGGAGTCTAACACAAGTCAAAAGCTTATGGCAACATCATTTGTATTATCTCAAGAAACTTACTATATGATACATCTTTCAGTCTGTCAAATGAGGCATGTAGGGCCACACACTGAGGAATATTGAGATTTGTACTTTTGTATCTGCTAGAGGATGGCAAGTCTCTGGCAGAGTAGTGTTTGAAGAAACCAAGACAGGATAGCACATACTCTGTTCCTACATATTGCATCAAAACACAGCATATCATTCAATCAGTCATCTGCATTTAGATAATAAACCATATCAAGCTACAAAAATGTATGCAATCCTTGTATTTACAGTACTTAAAAATGTTCTATTTCATGTGACAGTAAGATATATCTATATTTCTCTGTTACATGGAAAAGGATAGAATCATGAATATGTTTATGGGCTTAAAAGACAAGAAAGCGATTACAGATTCTGTGATTGTTCCCCTCTTACAACATGCAGGAAGTACAAATAATGCTTCCTTTCAGTCCATCCGCAGGGGAGGAGTTCCAATAAATTGAAAGAAATATGTAGCATCAGGATCTACGTACAATAATATGGCAGCTGATCCAGCACAAAACAATCGCATGCCACGTCACAAAATAGCTCAACCCATTAAGATCTACGTTCAAGGAATTGGTCGCTAATTTATGTACAGTATTATGAACAACATGCTGCTACCTTCCACAACATTACCGTGTGCAAGGGGCTTTGCTGTGACCTAATCAAAATGCCAGTCAAAGGCGGTGGAAATTCACTTCAAATACGGTGCCATTTGTACCTACTGTACATCAAAGGCAGAAATCTGTGTCAGTGGTTGCAGAGTAGGCTAATCCGTGGTCTGACAGCACTGCACTCTGACCGGCCAACCGAACAGAGGAAGGGTGGCCATGGCTTTACACCTCTGCATTTGAGACACAGAAAGAGGCTGTTTCCCTACCACTGGCTGTCCTGAGAACGGTTTTCCTTTCGCCTGGAGTAAGGCGAATGATGGGACAGTTCCTAGTATATGTCAAGGCCACCAAACATCTCGCCTTCACCACAAATCTCCTTGCCATGATGCTTGTTGTTTAAAGGGACCTAACATCTAGGTCATCGACCCCTAATGGTATGAAATGAGATAAATATAATAACAATTTCAAAGTCCAAAATCATCTACTGACCAGGGTTCAAAACACAATGACGAAGAATGAATGGATGGATATGAATTTAGAACAATCAGTGGATTCGACCTGTAATGCCCCACATTGCCAGCAACTAGCGTTAAGCAGAAGTATTATTGACCAAGGGACTGCTTCTAAAGCACAATCCTGAATCGATGATGCTTGTAATCTAAAGGGGTCCAAAAACCAGGTCATCTGCCCCTCATAATGGTATTTATCGCTGGGAAAGTACAACCACGGTATTTGTCATGTTGCGATACCAATCAAAAGTAGCGTAGACTCGCGGATGGTACTACTCACAGGTAATGTAATGCGCACATGTAACACACACCCATGGCGTTTCTCACATTGCGGCGCCATTTACAGGCAACACAAACCTATGGTGTTCCTTACCTAGGTGTACTAATCACAGGGACTCGTACTATCCGGGTGTTAAATTTTCATAATTTCTGTCACAAGAAAATGGCTGAACAGAATTCATTGAAAATTGGTATTTTATGTCGGGGAATATGCCACTACAATGTAGGCTATAAATAATTTTATTCACCCTGGATGATTGGTCCTATTGAAAAGAACTACATAACAAAAGTTATAAAGAATGCAATTTCCAATCATTTATGTCTTAATCAGTTTTATCGCACCGACTACGATAAGAGTGGTGGTGGTGGTGATTATTATTTCAAGAGGAAGTACAACTAGGCAACAATCCTCTATATATTAATCGGAGAGAAGAAATCGAAGGGGGTCGACACTACGAAAAAATGGAGGTATTGGCCTAAGAAAGACCAGGGCCATGAAGGGCGTGAAAATAAGACTCTCTAGGCTTCCATACGTAATACAGTCAGGGTCAGAAAAGAACAGGTGGTGACCGAGGTAGATGGGATTTTGGTAGATGAAAGTGAGGAGCCTGGCACAAGTGGAAGCAATGCCAGGATTCACCTAAGGGCTCCACGGATGCCTACCCAAGCTTGGAGCTCCCATGGCACCCTTTATAGTTGCCTCTTACATCAGGCAGGGGATGCCGTGGGTATTATTCTACTGCCCCCACTCACAGGGGGAGAACTACGGTAAGGAAAGTTTGCACAATTGTTACCATCACATCAAATGAGTTACCAACATCACAAAATTCACAAATACTAATTTAGTTACTTGCACACTGAATACATACCAATACACATTTCAGTTGAGGAAGATGTGCATACAAACTGCAAATAAGAGAGGAGAGAGATCATAAAATATTTCCTGTGTTCTGATGAGAAATTGTTTCCAAAATACAAAATTTTCAGTGAAAATACCTTTGTTAGAAATGGATGCTTAAACCAAAACTAAGACTTCTTTATAAAATTCATCCAGACAATACCACATGACACTTCCACTTGAGTATTTGATCATTATCACACAATTCTACAGAAATTATGAGCTCATATAAAGGAACAGACTATGAGGACAGTAAACCACACGTTTGAAACTTTCATTGTTCTGAAAAATAACGTCACAGTTTTTCACTTCCCATTTAGCAGATATGCTTAATGCTCCTTATAATATTAATAATAATAAAAAATGTCCCATGAAGTTTAAATAAAATGTTCGATTATACAACTCTACGGCAGGAATTTACAAAAGTCATTATGAATGCAATTAAGACAAATGGAGCCTGAAACATGCAGATGTTTGGCATATTTTGAATAAGAACACAGAACATGAATATACTTGTTTTCCACCTTTATGAACAATTATAATCATGTTATGGGCTTCATAACGATGTCTCATTTTTTTGGCTATGAGTTTTATATAGCACCGATTGATGGCAACGATGGAATGGGTCTCAGAAGGAAGCAGCTGTGGCCTTAATTAAGGTACGGCCTTAGTATATCTGCCTGTCTATTGCAAAGAAGGGAAACCATCTTCACTGTTGCCGCCAGTGGGACTCGAACACACCACTGCCCAAGTGCAATCTCACAGATATGTGACCACACTGTGTAGCCTACGTGCTGGGTGTTTTGTAATACAAAATTAAAAACTTTAATACCCAATCATTACGATTCTGCAAATTGAAATTGTTTAATTTTAAGTCTTCAACAATATTGAACCCATACACAGTGCTCTCCCTAGGACCTTTCACGGACCGCCCGGCTATCATAACCTAGATATCTGCTAATTATACAATATTTCAGGTTAATTTACATCACACCGACACAGATAGATCATATGGCGATGATGGGATAGGAAAGTGCTAGGAGTGGAAAGAAAGCAGGCATGGCCATTAATTAAAGTACAGCCCCAGCATTTACCTGCTGTGAAAATGGGAAACCACGGTAACCATCTTCAGTGCTGTCGACAATGTTTTTTTTTCTTTTTTTTTTTGCTAGTTGCTTTACGTTGCACCGTCACAGATAGGTCTTATGGCAACGATGGGATAGGAAAGGCCTAGGAATTGGAGGGATGTGGCCGTGGCCTTAATCAAGGTACAGCCCCAGCATTTGCCTGGTGTGAAAATGGGAAACCAAGGAAAAACATTTTCAGGGCTGCCGACAGTCGGATTCGGGATGCAAGCTTACAGCCACGTGCTTCTGACCACATGGCCAACTCGCCCGGTACAGTGGGGCTTGAACCCACTATTTCCCAAAAAACAAGCTCACAGCTGCGTGCTCCTAACTCACTTGGTTTACATAATATTAATACATATTTCAGTCATTGGAAACCTACAACCTATTTTCCAGTCAGTGACCGGGTCAGGTATGGAATGAACCAAACCAAACGGCACTACAGCCCTTGAAGGGCCTTGGCCTACCAAGCGACCCCTGCTCAGCCCGAAGGCCTGCAGATTACGAGGTGTCAGTGGTCAGCACAACGAATCCTCTTGGCCGTTATTCTTGGCTTCTTAGACCGGGGCCGCTATCTCACCGTCAGATAACTCCTCAATTCTAATCACGTAGGCTGAGTGGACCTCGAACCAGCCCTCAGGTCCAGGTAAAAATCCCTGACCTGGCTGGGAATCGAACCTGGGGCCTCCGGGTAAGAGGCAGGCACGTTACCCCTACACCACGGGGCTGGCCAGGTATGGAATGAATGAGGCCCAATCTTGTGGCGAGGATAGGAATTGTGCCGGCTGTCAAAGCCTGTCGCACTCCTCTGGGGCAATGATTAATGACTGACAGATTAAATGACAGTGGAGAATGTTGTTGGAATGAAAGATAACAGGGAAAACCAGAGTACCCGGAGAAAACCTGTCCCGTCTCCGCCCTGTCCAGCACAAATCTAACAAGGAGTGGCCAGGATTTGAACCACGGAACCCAGCGGTGAGAGGCCACCGCGCTGCTACCTGAGCTACAGAGGCTACACATATTTCAGTCATTATGTGTTCCAAATTAAAATGTAAACACTGTAAAACTGTTTATTTAAATGAAAAATCTTCATCATTGTCAGCATAATTGCACGAGTTACATCGGTAGTGTCGTGCGCGAGCAGTGTCTGGATTAGCGTGGAATAGCATGCAAGCAGTCGATTTCGCGGGACGTAACTTTTTTTTGTAAGTTGCTTTACGTCACACCGACACAGAGAGGTCTTATGGCAACGATGGGGCAGGCGAGGGCTAGGAGTGGGAAGGAAGCGGCCGTGGCCTTAATTAAGGTACAGCCCCAGCATTTGCTTGGTGTGAAAATGGGAAACCACGGAAAACCATCTTCAGGGCTGCCGACAGTAGGGTTCGAACCCACTACCTCCTGGATGCGAGCTCATAGCTGCGCACTCCTAACTGCACGGCCAACTCGCCCGGTGGCATGACAGCAAATCCATTGGTACATCCTAGGTGTCCATAGCCTTTGTACCCACCAATTTAATCCAAAGTAACATTGTAATGAAGTCTAGAAGACAAAGAAACTTCATTACAAATGAGGGACCAAACTTTTTGATCACTAGCCTACTCACACTTCTGACTCGAGATTCTAACACTTAGAAGAAAGCCGTGCCAATGCCTGTAGGAAATGAAAAGGAATTAAGCATTTTGGTAAGGGTTCAACAGTATCACTATTGGCTGTAGTAGTAGAAACAGCAATACTACAAGTGATAGTAACAGTGGTAGAAGTAGCAGCAGTACCGGTAACAGGAGTGGAGGCAGTGGGAGCAGCAGCAGCGGAACTCATAGCAGCCGAAGGACCTGACCGATGTCCAGACTTATGTCGAGGCACATCTATATGGGAAAAAAAAAAAAAAAAATCACTAAGATATGAATTTTTTTCTCCCCTACTACAGTGAATGCAATCATCATTCATTTATAAATATATCTATAGTTATTATGGTCTTTCTACAGTTCTTAAGGTAGGAATAACAGGAATAAAATTACACTGAGCATGCTGTCCACCAAAATTCGTTAAGCACTTGACTGTATTGAGGGATATTAAAGGACTGATTTTGCTCTTTTCAACTTGCTAGGTAAGGCAAGACTAGGTATGACGGACATTACAGTGACTTTCATTATGAGAAACGAGGTTCAACCTTGTCTGCCACTGTTGAATTTACCATAATTACCTCCAGAGAGCAATTTGAAATAAACAACAGGAAAATTTGATATGTCACAGTACTGTGACCATTAATAATATTAATAATGATAATAATTACTTACTTCTATCTGAGACAGTATCTTCGATAGAGGTCCTGGATAGCTGGAGCAGCGAAAATGTCTCAAACACATAGTGTGGTTCCTCAGCTGCTTTGAAGAAAGCTGCCGCAACTTTCGGATTCCCACAATGTCCAGCCACTTTTTGCAAATATCACGTCTAGGAACAGGGAAATGGTGAAATAAGATAAGATTCCCTGCTGCCAGAACTCTTCGCTATTGGTGTATATCCCACAAATTTGGCACTTTCCATGCATGATCTAAGGAATAAAAAGAAATAGAAGGAAATAATTAAGAGCACTATCTACAGTTTATACTTTTACTGCTAAATTCAATACCATCAAAACGACAGTGGCTTATCAGAAATAATAGGACTACATCAACTGAATTTAATAAATTAAGAATTTATTGCAGCCGAAAGGCCACAACATGACATAAATAAGTATGATACACATGTTATTGTTATTAATAACAACCACCACGAAAAAATACTTTAAAAAAAGATATTTTTGGGAACAGAAACAGCTATCAATCATCAACTTAATAACTTACATAACCTCCTGTGGCCTAGTGTTCTTTTAAGAGGACACTGTTTAAAATAGAATCAAATATCCCGCAAAAAATATTTTAAACAATAAACTAAATATAACTCTGAGTAGGCCGAAAAGTTGCTGTTATATTTATTGGAATTTCATTTTAATTGGTGTGATATGCATTCTATATTCCGGCCTCAGGAGGTTAATAAAACAAGAATAATAAGGAATTCTTACCTCAAATATCTTCTACTTCTTCAAACAAGAAATTCCACTCAGAATTTCACTGAAAAACACCCGCAGAGCATGAAAACGAAAATAAAGATAAACAAAGATGACAAAGTAGACTGGTCTCACACGTGGTTATCAAAGCAATAATTACGAATTTATTTCAGCCGAAAGACTATAACGTGACATAAATATGTGTTACGCATGTTATTGTTATTAATAACATACCCGCATATAGTGAAAACGAAATTAAAAACGGGTTGGCAACTTCAAAACACATAATTACAAACTACGACAGCGACAAACTGCCCCATCGACCGGGAATTCTCAACTCGAAATCGACCAATAGCAATCGGGAGTTGTTTCTACCAATAGGAGCTCCCGTATTTGTCACGTGAAGTTTGGTGAAGTGACGTCAGGTACAACCTCGAAGCATGTTGGTCGTAGGGAAAAATTACTCAGTCTGGGCTTAGCCCTCGGAAGCGTAGGGTCTATGCGACTGTCACCCCCCTGGCCTGCCTCGCCTGCCTTATGCGTATTTCTTTAGGATATCAACAACAAACAGGCCTGTCAACATTGACTTCACAAAAGTACCTGAAGTCCTATTCTTGAAGTTGATGTGGGCTCGTTATTTCACCCAGACACAATACTTTATTATATTTGCACTAGTTCGACACTCGCACACAATTCCGATAAATTAGGACACCAATGCAGTTCGCAATGTTGTCTGATTGAGAAGTACTTGAAGATTGAGTAAAGTAGATCATGCAGTGGACGCACAAAATGGTTTCAAAGTACTTGAAATAGTTCATTAGAAGACGTAGCACCCTAGACAAATGAGAGTGATTAAATTATGAACACAATACTAGGAATATAGGAGAATCACAGGGACACAAGGTATACTAATCTTCACGCTAGAGTGGCCGATCTCAGCGACTTCTACAAAACATACAACACCGGGCCAACATATAAGGGATAAGTAGGAGAGGTCAGTGGAACTACGGAGGAGTGAATATATGTAAGAGTGTGGGACTTTGGACAGAGGGAAATTAATATCTGATCAACGTATTTTGGGGATTTAGAGAGCGGAAAGTGTTATTGAGATCGTAAACAAAAAATTAAGAGGGGTGACAGTGTGATGATATGTCGTCAATGAAAATGTACACGCAATCGGTGGAGAGGGACAGATGACAATATACGGTAGCCATGTGGCTTGGTTTAAAAGCAGGCGGTAAGGACGACATGAGTCAAATGAGAATATTATGAAATAAGTAAGTGATGTTAATGTATTGTGGTAATGGATTATAGTTGTAAATTAGAATGATCTAAGAACTGATTTAATATATTGATTATTGTGTGAGAGGGCTTGTATACCAGACATGCAATTGACGGGGGGAGGGGAAAATTGAAATGTATTAAGCTTGAGTACAGGCAGCGTCTAGAACAGTTATACAACGGACATTGAAAAAAGAGATGATTGACATCGGCATCTACAGATCCACAATGACATAGGGGATGCTGTTGTAAATTAAAGCGAAATTTATATAGTGGCGTAAGAGCATGATTAAAGCGAAGGCGTAAGATATTGATAATATGCCGACGAGTGTAGGTTGCGTGTTGATACCAGAAAGTAGTAGGTAATAGTGGTTGTAGACTATGAGTGTAGGTTGCGTGTTGATACCAGAAAGTAGTAGGTAATAGTGGTTGTAGACTATGATAGAAATTGCCCTTCTGACGTGCAGATGTTGTCCATATGTGTTGCCATGATTGTTTTTGTTGTTATTTTAAGAGAGATATGAAATCTGTGGCGGGAATAGAAAATGTAGCTGGGTTTGTAGATAATAGTGAAGCCTCTTTTCCTAATCGATCAGCCTGTTCATTACCTGGTATGTTTTTATGTGCCGGTATCCAAATGAGTGTAACTTGGACACCTAATTGATTTAAAGTAAATAGGATGTGCTTTACGTTATATACATGCCAATTCAGCGTAAACTTGGTAGATTTTAGTGTTTGGAGCACGGAGAGAGAGTCAGTAAATATATTAGCAGATTGTATGGATGATTCTTTTATGTACAGTAACGTTTGTCGTATTGCAAGGAGTCCGGCAGAAAAAAAATGGAAAAGTGTGACGATAAATGAAACAATTCAGCATACTGAGTTTGTTCGTAGTAAAAAGCAGCTCCAACGCCACAAGAATTTTTGGATCCATCGGTATAAAAGTTGGTACATGCATTAGTGGGTGAGACACGAACTTTTTTAGAATATAGAGGAAAATATGAAAGCCGGTAAGGTAGCATAGCAAAGGATGATTCTTTAGAATAAATAATAGTAGGAGTATATTGAATCACGTCATATGACACAGAATAGTATGGTAACACCTGACTACGAATAATATTAGATTTAAATGGGGAGACAGACTCTAATGCCCAAATTAAGGCAGGGGCTCGGCAATTTTGTGTGAGAGGGGATGGAAATGATTGAGCGAGTAGTTGTAGTTTTGGGAAAAGGTTATTGGAGATCACTAGAAGTCGTTTGAGAAGATACATAGATGCTAGAAATCTGCGTCGAAGGAGAAGAGGAGGGTCACCAGTTTCTACTAATAACGCATTAGTAGGAGTGATAGATAATGCACCAAAACAAACTCGTAGCGCTTGATTTTGTGCCGTATTGAGGGATTGATGGGAGGATGGTGAAGCAAGATCAATGATATGTGCACAGTAGTCGAAACGAGCACGGATGGTGGAGCAGTATACTAATTTTGCTGTAACAGGATCAGCTCCCCAGGAACCACGTGTAATAGCTTTTAATAGGTTAATATATGTGGCAGTACTGTTTCGTAGGTGGTGTATATGGTGGGAGAAGTGTAATTTACGATCAAGTATAATGCCAATATATTTATGGTGAGAACGTATGGGAATTTCATATCTATCGAACAGTAAAGGCTCTGAATTATAAACACGCTTGGTAGTAAAAATTACCGCAGAGCATTTTCCAGGAGATAAGGATAACCCATGAGTGTGTAACCAAGACTGGACTTTAAGCAGGAGTGTGTTATGCATTTGCGGGCAACATCTATATCTTTATGGGAAAAATAGAGAACTGTGTCGTCAGCATACATAAGAATTCTGGCAGATTGGAGGGCAAGTTGCTCAAGGTCGGATAAATATAAAGCAAAGAGTATTCCACTGAATAAATCACCTTGAGAGATGCCGACAGTAGCCTGACGAGGGGATTGTGTAGTGAGGGGAGGTTTGAAGATGAGAGTGCGATATATTAACAGATGACGTAGAAGAGTTATGAAAGTAGTCGGGATTCCTTTTTGTAATAACACATCCCATAATATATTCAGGGGGACTGAATCAAAGGCACCTTGTATGTCTAGGAAGACAGCAATAGTGTGCTGTTTCCTCGATTTAGCTAATAACATGTCAATAATAAGCATATTGATCGCATCCTGAGCATTTCGACCTTTACAGTAAGCATACTGATACTTGGGAAGAAGGGAATAATACTCTAAGTACCACAGAAACCTTTGGAGCATGATTTTGAGAAAAAGTTTGCGTAGACAAGATGGCAATCTTATTCCCCTTATATTGTGAGGAGTGGTCATTGGACGACGAGGCTTTGGAACGGGGACTAGGAAAAAAGTGTTCCATTCCGGAGGAGTCGTAGTGGTTAATACAAAATTAAAGTACTGAACAAGCACTTGTAGGGCTTTGATCGGCAATTGTTGTAACATAGCATACGAGATATAATCAGGACCTGGGGTGGACGATTTGCAGGAGTTAAGAATGGACGTGAGCTCTGGGAGAGTGATGGGACGAGAAAGGACTGAAGACCGACTAGTGGAAGCAGGCATAGCTGGGTTATAAGGTGGAAGTACATAATCTGGAGTGAGGGACGTTAGAAATTGATTCAGAATATTCGATGTGATTTGAAGGCGTGGGACATGAGTGGAAGCCCGAGTGAGAGCACGGATAGCATTCCATAACTGAGATGCAGAAATATGGGTATGGAAAGAGGATATAAAAGTTTTCCAGGCTTGTCGTTTTTGATTGAGTACACGTCTGATATGAGCAATATGATGTTTGAGGTAAAAGTAGTGTGAAGGGGTTAAAGATTTACGATATATTTTGAAGAGTCTCTTGCATTTAAGGATTAATTGGTGACATTCAGTGTCCCACCACTTTAATTTAGGGGTACTAGTTGTTATGGAGTGTGATGGTGCTTTAAAAGGATGGTAGAGGTCCAGATACTGTGTTATTATTTTGAGAATTGATTGATAGGATAATTCTGTTACAGGGAATGTCTCTAACTGGGTTACCATGGAGGACTTCAAGCACAAAGCATTGAAATGTTTCATGGAACGAATTTGAGCGGTATAATGGTGGTTAAGAGGGTTTTTAGTAATATACCCATGTCCATAAGTAATGAGGATAGGAAAGTGATCACTTGTATGAGTGTCACTTAGTACTCGCCACGTGGTTATAGAGGCGATAGTGTTGCGGCAAAGTGATGAATCTACTGCGCTAGGCAACGAACCAGGAGGAGTGAGCGTGGTAGGGGAACCATCATTAAGAATCAAAAGATTATGTTGAGTTAAAGCATGTAAGAACTGTGTGCCTTTAGAGGTGTCGAGCGGGGCTCCCCACTGAGTATGATGTATATTGACACCTCCCAAAAAAGGAGTTGGGTATCAGATGGAAACTGATTAAAAAATTTGAACCACTGGGCGAAGGAGATGTAATTATCAGGAGGATTATATAAGTTTATAACATATGTGTTATTATATATAAGGCCGAGGGAATAGGTATTTGGTATTATGTATTGTAGATGTAATGGAGTGTACAATAACGAATTATGTATCATAAGTGCGACACCATCAAATCCTGGTCCGTCATGGCGTTCAATAGAATAACTTGGAAAATAAAAGTTGGTTTTATGAGAAAACCAAGTTTCTTGCAGAGCGACTATAGGAGGAGATGTTTCGTGCATTAGAATTTTGAATTCGTATTGTTTATTTTGTAGGCTCCTAGCATTCCATTGAAGGATGCGTACTACCATTATTAAAGATAAAGTGTAAACTTTCTCGAAGTTGACTAATAACTGGTAAGATATTGGGGTGATCTCAAATTAGTTGAGTAAGCTGCATGAGAAGGTTGAGAACACACTGTTGAACATGTTCTCGCTGTGGGAGTGTGGGACCTGTTTGTTGTTGATGCTGTGAGGGTTGTAGAGGGATTGACGGGCTCGATGTTGAGGGAGTTGTCTGACTGGGTTGAATGGGGTATTGATAACTCAGAGATTGAGAGGGGTGAGAGGATGTGGTGGATTGCACTAGTTGGAGATATCCAGCTCTATCATATCCGGGAGAAGGCTTAGGTGGCAAATCCTTGACAATCACTTGTGTGAATTTGCGTTTGCGAGGGATTTCTGGTATTGGAGAAGGATGTTGAGAGGGTAGGGGAGGAAATTGTTGAATGTTATTATACTCAGAATAAGTAGATGGAAATAGTCGAGTAGAAGCTTCTGAGAAGGAGATGTTATCAGTGCACATGAGTTTCTTGATTTCCACTTGCTTCTGATGAACAGCACAATCAGATGAGCCCGTTTCGTGTTCCCGATTGCAATGTACACATAATTTGACATTAGCAAAGCAGTCTGAGGTAGCATGATTCAAACCACAGTTGCGACAGCGAAAGTTAGTGGACTGGCAATTGCGTATGGAACAAATAATGGGGTAGAATATAACATTACGTGATAGATTGAAACATATCTGGGCAAAGTTTTAGAGCAAAAAACAATCTTTACGGAGCCGGTAGGTAGATATACTGCCTGACCATCTTGGAGGGTTTTACGACGTAGGCGATGAACAGAATGAACTTTGACGTCACTCGTAAGTAAAGTAAGAATATCTGATTCAGTTAGATCTTTCTCAACACCGCGTATAATGTCTACTCGGAAGATATTGGAGTGAGGAATAAAGGCATGCAACTTGTGTGTATCAAGGAACTTATTCTGCAAAAAATCATTAGCATGATTAGGAGAGTGAAAGTTTACCTGAATCCTGTTACGGCCTTTATACTGGATGGATTTAACAGGAAAGTTTCTTTCATGGAGTAAACGCCCAATAGACATAGGGTGCAGGTTGCCAATGTTATTACCTTGTTTGGATGAAACAAAAACAAGATAGGGTCCTGGGTGGTTTAATGGGTATAAATTACATGCAATAGTATTAGCAGGTTGAGCAGGAAGGGGAGGGTTATTATTGCATTGGGTCGAAGTTTGCAACGAAGGAGTAGTAGGAGAACTATCAGTCACGTTTGTATTCATTTTCACCTCTTCTTCCCGTTCAACATTACTATTTGACGCGGGATGAAAGTCCCAGGTACCTCCACTATCAGAACTCATGACACCACTTCACAATCACACGCAAGCTAGCACTCGAATGCAGGAGTAAGTTCTAGAAACTTCAGACACCGAACACGAAACCTCGAACACTACCAACCGTACAGTACCATGTCGCGGACGAGACTATTGATCAACGTCAAAACCATGAAGTCCTATTTTCAAGTTATGCCAGGACGAATAGAAATGAATTGTGCACTGCCTGCTCGATCTGCATCGGATGGCTGCTTATACTGCCTGCTCATTCCATATTCAAACGTGTAACACGACTTACAAACAATCTGCCGCCAGATGGCAGCACCAGACGTACCCAGTTATCGCGTGAATACAACTAGATAAGCATACCAGTAAAATGTAAAATCTGAAAGTAACAGAAAAATTAAAGAATTTTACGTATAAAGTGGTGCTGTAGAGAGTTATAGCTTCAGCACTTTTCGAGAAAGAGGTTTCGACGAGCAAGAAAACCTGGGAACTTTGTCTGTATGGTACTTCCCTACATTACTAAGTAGAGGTTTCACGAATTTGGCCACCACAGTTTCTGACACAAATTCCTGGTGTTTATTGTTACTAAAACACTTTAAAATCTTACATTGGGACAAAGAAGGTAGAACATAGTTTTTTATAGTCTGGAGCAGACTTGCAGAGTTCTTGCAGTACAGTAGAACCACCTCAACAAATTTCTGTAGCCCCATAATTAGGCCAATAAATCGTTGCTGGGGATAGCGCAGTCCTCCTCTATCCGACTGTCTGATTAAGTTCATCAATGGAGATGCATTAAATGAGGTGGAAACGTTATTCAAGCATGTGCTGCATTCGGTTTTTCTTCGATTACACGCATTAAATAACCACACAATAATGGTCTGGTAAGCAGATTCCAAAGTGACACACACTGACTCAGGGCGCTCACGAAAATCTTCCAGTAAATAAAGGACATACTCAGGGAATAATAATAATAATAATAATAATAATAATAATAATAATAATAATAATAATAATAATAATAATAATAATAATAATAATAATAGACGGCCTATTAGGCGACTTGCATGTCTGTGAAGATGAAGGACCTACCTCGGATTATTTATAATGCTGAAGACGCCTCACACACCCAGCCCCCGAGCCACTAGAATTAACCAATCGTCATTTACAAAATATAGACTGCAAACCACGGAATAATCAGAAGGAATCCTTTTACTTCCCTTGCTGTTTCCTTCCCTGGATATAATACTTAACCACTTTCGACGCAATTGTGTACTTGAAGGTATTTCACGGCATTCTGGTTTCCCTTTCTTTGATTTGCAGAAAGGCACGCAGCAGTACACCATTTTCACTGAAAACAAGTATCCTATTTCCCGCTATTTCATTCCGACAGGTCTGGAGCCGGTTGGTGCTGCCACCTGCTGTGGTTATTTGTAAACGGAGTGTTTCATTTACTGCCATGTTAAAATGTTGTAATGAGCAGGCAGTATAAGCAGCCATCGAATGCAGATCGAGCAGGCAGTGGAATAGTGTGACGACTCCCTCTGAATCACATGTCAACCACCGCCGTCCCGATCCTCCTATACTGCCTGCTCTATGCGAGCCTTTTTGCGACTACGCTGCGACAAAATTTCTCCGCTAGATGGCAGGCATAGACGCACAATGTTCTAAACTTATTCTAATGACGACAGCCTACAAAACACTATGTAGTATGGTCATATGTTCACTGAAGCTCGTAAATTACATCAGTAATATTAAATATCGGCAAAATTACCTGTATGAAGTTGCAGTTGGCCTCTTCATGCACAATTTAAAGATTTTCCTGGACGAAGGCTTGGAGTGGTACCATACTTTTTGTGTTCTTGCCTACGCAATATAAACAAATAGAGGTCTTACGAACTTGGTTAGGATAATATCACTAACAGTTTGCTGATATTCTTTGACCTCACACTGTAAAAAGCACATTCTGAAAGGTTTTCTTTGCTGGTTGTTTTACGTCGCACCGACACAGATAGGTATTATGGCGGCGATGGGATAGGAAAGGCCTAGGAATGGGAAGGAAGCAGCCTTGTCCTTAATTAAGGTACAGCCCCAGAATTTGCCTGGTGTGAAAATGGGAAACCACGGAAAACCATCTTCAGGGCTGCCAACAGTGGGATTCGCACCCACTATCTTCCGGACGAAGGCTCGCGGCTGCGTGCTCTTAACCGCACGGCCAACTCGCCCGGTATTCTGAAAGGGAAGAGTCGCAAGTTCTCGTATTAAGCTCGAGCGTTTGAAGGACGTCGACAATAGGGCACAGCAGCTTCAGCGAACTCCTGCACATGCTTCACCAGAGCAACAAAACAAGGTTTTGAATATCGAGCTCCTACTCTGTCCTGATGCATAATCAGTTCCATTTAGCGGTTTCGAAGCTCTAGGCAATGAGATGTTGCTGACACAAATGCACACTCCATCCTCTCTTCAACAACATGAACCTAGTACCCGCAAATTAGGATTTGATTTCCTGTTTTTAGTTTGATTGGAATATTGTCGACTGGATATCTGAGGTTGTCCAAAATGTCTAAACATGAAGACGTTTGCTTTGTGATTGTCCGCCACAATTCTTATCACAAGGAATCCACTATCCTCCACGGCTTGAATCACCTTCTGAAAAAATCTGCAGCCTGTTTCCAGTCATTCGACCGGGTCAGGAATGGAATGAATAAAGCCCCCATCTAGCAGCGAGGATAGGAATTGTGCCGGCTGCCCAAGCCTGTCGCACTCCTCCGGGGTAATGATTAATGAATGACAGATGAAATGATATTCGAGAGTGGTGCTGGAATGAAATATGACAGGGAAAACCAGAGTATCCGGAGAAAAACCTGTCCCGCCTCCGCTTTGTCCAGCACAAATCTCACATGGATTGACCGGGGTTTGAACCACTGAACCCAGCGGTGAGATGCCGGCGCGCTGCCGCCTGAACCGCGGAGGCTCCATCACCTTCTGAAATAAGGTGTAAAGGCACAGATGCGAGAGTAATCTGAGGATAACCAATTACTTCCTTTATTAGGTCCTTGCCTAGATAAAGCCGACAGCCGCTTTTCTCTTAATTCCCTTCTAGACGGTATTTCATAGAGTCGTATCTTTTCTGGCTGTGAACCACCTTGCCGAGATTGGCAAAATGGTACACAACAGTTGAATATTTCGGGGAAAGAATCTGAAGTTTCAGTTCTACGAAAAATAGGACTTACACAAACGAAAAGAAACAAGCACCAACACCTTAAAATCACTTTTGAAATATCTATTAGCGTAACATGACTAATTCATTTCACGGTTCTATACAAAATATCTCTTGTACGAACGAAAGTGACCAGACACGTTTACTTATTGTACGAAATAACTCAGGTTTACACACACATTCATGCACCAATAACACAGTGCTACACCCACACTAACAGCGAAGATTGTGCGTCTACTGCTGCACTCTTACGGCGACTTGGAGAAATGTCGGTAGTCGCGCCTCCCTGTGTTAAAATAGTGGCATAGAGCAGGCAGTATGAGAGGATCGAGACGGCTGTGATGTCAACAAACACGGTGTACTTCTCCGCCACCCGTAGCGCTGCTGTCGATAAAGGGTCCAAGTACGCGCGCTATTTGTCAGCTTAATGTGGATGTGTGTAAACAGTTTGTGGCCTTTTTTCGGTAGTTCTATACGTTCTTCAGTTTTATACGTGCAATTGTTACCTTTTCGTGAACTGAAAAGAGAAAAAGATTAAGCATTTGAGAAGCAGCACGTATACGTTGGCATATGCATCAATGTACTAACGCATGTGAATTTTCCTGCAACTTGCTATGTCCCAGGTTGCAAGTCGGGTTACAATAAACATTCGAATGAAAAGCGGCATTTTTTCACACCCAAAAGATCCCACTCTATTTTCAAAGTGATCGAAGGCTATCCCAAGTCAAGATCTGCCTTTAAGTGATAGTCCACTTAATATCATTTTTCAGTCACTTGGCGGTCAGACTGTCTCTTGGGATCTCCTGACCAATGGTACACAAACAAATGACAGCTCACATAAGCTCTTTTCAGAGTCAATCAACCAAACACTTGGGTACTGTATTAAGAGTCCTTCAAATTAACATAGAAGGCATGAGTAAATCTAAGGCCGACTATTTGCCCAAACTGTCATTAGAAAATAACATTGATTTAATCTGTGTTCAAGAAACTCATATCTCTGATGAGTCACAAATGTACTCAAGAGGAAAGATCCATGGTTACAGATTATTGGGAGTTACTTATCATCATTCATACGGTTCTACGACCTATGTTTGCAAATCCATCATGGATGCTCCTCTAGTCTCTACACACCATGAGAACAACATTTCTAACATTGTGACCCAGGTTAACAGCTTGACAGTTGTCAACACTTATAAACCTCCAGGTATCCAATGGTCTGATAATGTTCTTCCAAACTTTGCCCATCCTGCTGTCTATGTGGGTGACTTTAACAGCATTCACACCCAATGGGGATACAGATCAAATGACCTTTGTGGAGAAAAACTTACTGAATGGTCAGACTTGTCCAATATTCAGCTCATCTTCAACCCAAAGGAAACAGGCTCCTTTAAATCAGCAAGGTGGAACACAGAAACCAATCCTGACTTATGTTTTGTGTCCACTGATCACCAGTGACACACTTTACCTGCTATTCGTAGATTGCTCACAAACTTTCCACACAGTCAGCACCGTCCTGTTCTTTTGGAAATAGGCATTCAGATCCCCATTAATAGATCGTCTCCTCTTCTACGATGGAATTTTGTCAAAGCTAACTGGGACAGTTTCTCTACTGATCTTGATAGCAGCATAATATGGATTCCTCTTGTTGTCAACAACCACTGTAGATTTGTTAAAGCAATACATGCCGCTGCAAAAAGATACATTCCTAGAGGGGTCAGAAAGGGGTACATACCCGGATAGAATGAAACATGTGAAAAACTCTGCAGTGAATTTCAAGAGAATGGAGAAACAGATGTTGCTGATGAACTCATGAACAACTTAAATGAAGCCAGACGGAACAAGTGGACAAAACTGTGGAGACTATGCATTTCAAACATTCTAGCAGGAAGGCTTGGAGCCCAAATCTGCTGTATCACCTGAACAAGTCGTCAAACGGATTGCTGGATTGTCTAAAGTGAAACCCAAGAAAGAACTCTATCGGTTAATAAGAAAAGAACTAACCTTCATGAAAAGACATAATATTGGTTCATGAAATATTTCTGCCCCTTTCACCGAAGAAGAGCTACTGTCTGCTCTGAAGACAACAAAAAGCCGCAAAGCACCTGGTTTTGATGGCATTCACCCTGAATTCCTCAAGTATTGTGGGAAGAATACAAGGAAGTGGTTGTTACGGTTTTTCTCAAATATTCTGATTGCAGGCAAACTTCCTCCAGAGTTCAAACGAACCAAGATTCTGGCTATTCTGCAACCAGGTAAACATTCCAATTGTCCTGAAAGTTATCGTCCAATTGCTCTAATGAGTGTTTGTTACAAACTTCTGGGACGGCTCATCTACAATAGAATAAGCCCTCTAATTTTACGATCGCTCCCAGCAGAACAACGCGGTTTTAGACCTAATTGTAGTTGTGAAGACCAAATTCTCGCGTTAACAACGCACATTGAGGCAGGTTTTGAAAAAGACTGAAGAGTGGTGCAGTGTTCATAGACCTTACAGCCGCTTATGATACGGTTTGGAGAGGGGGAGTTGTGTATAAGTTTTTAAAGTTGTTGGATGCAGAGTAATATTACAACTCATAAACAGCATGCTATCAGATAGATTTATCCAGGTAGTTATGGATAACAAACATAGTACAGTTAAAAAGCTCAACAATGGTCTCCCTCAATGATCTGTGCTCTCTCCATTGCTATTTAATATGTATATTGCCGATATACCCCGCACTAAATCACGCCAATTCGCTTACACTGATGACCTAGCAATAGTTACTCAGCAATGCAATGTGAATGAGACTGAGGCAATTCTGAACAGAGACCTTGACATTTTGAGCGAGTACTTTGATAAGTGGTGTTCGATACCTAGCACCAGCAAAACGGAAACCTGTCTCTTTCACCTTAATAACAGGCAGGCACACATTACTTTGAATGTTTCCCTCGATAACTCTCCCCTACCACACAATCCTAACCCCAAGTACCTTGGAGTAACTCTTGATCGGACACTATCCTTCAGGAAACATTTGATGAATACCGCTGCTAAACTGAAGACCAGGAACAATATCATTCAGAAACTTGCAGGTTCTACATGGGGAGCATCAGCATCCACTCTTAGGTCGTCAGCACTGAGACTGGTATACTCTACAGCCGAGTATTGTTCTTCTGTTTGGCTGAATAGCCCTTATGTTAAGACTATTGATGTTGTTCTGAATCAGACGATGCGCATTGTCAGCGGCGCAGTCAGCTCTACTCCTCTTTTCTGGTTGCCAGTCTTGAGCCACATAACACCTCCAAGGATTCGTAGACAAAACAACCTAATTCGCGAGTTCAGGAAGATAACGATGAACCCAAGTCTTACCATTCATGAAGACATGGTTGTTAGGTAGGGACGTCTGAAGTCAAGATCTCCGCCCATTCAGACTGCAAGGGAACTCATCAATAGGAACTTTAACTGTTCTGAAGAATAGCAATTGGAGTGGACCAACACAGCTCCAGATGAATGGCAGACCCTCTTTAGTCGCCAACACCTACCACCTGGTTTTAATCTCCCCAGAAGAACTTGGGTTCTTCTCAACAGAGTCCGTACCAATCATGGACGATGTGGGTCATTCTTGCATATGTGGGGTATGCGCTCCTCCCCTGAGTGCGACTGTGGTGAGAAGAAACAGACCATCCGTCATATTGTCACCGAATGCCCTAGGAGGTCATACTCCGGTCGGCTGAAGGAGTTTGTGTGTGCTTCGACGGGGTTGTACAATGATTGGACAGCTTAGATATGAGTTTATGAACTGTTTTAGATATTGGTTGATTGTTTAAGGTGTTATATTGTTTGTTATATTTTTGAGTATTTGTATGTAGAGTTATGTACTAGCCATAAGCTAAATAAATAAATAAATAAATAAATAAATAAATAAATAAATAAATAAATAAATAAATAAATAAATAAATAAATAAATAAATAAAATAGTCAGATTAGAGCCATGGCAAAAGCTGTTGTCAAAGAGAATGCCAAAATCATAAGAACAGCTCAGGAAAACATTACAGCAAACTTACCTTTGATCAGTCACTATTATCAAGTTGGGAAGATGAACAAATAGTTCCTTTCACCAGTTCAAAAATGAATGCTATTCATCAATTCTGTGGGGATATTGTTAAACATGCAAGCAAAATAACAGATTTTACAGCATGTATTTGTTCTCTGCAAAACAATACAGAGGCGTCCGGCTCCATGGCTAAATGGTTAGCGTGCTGGCCTTTGCTTACCGGGGTCCCGGGTTAGATTCCCAGCAGGGAATTAATCAGAAGCCATACGACATTTTATTTAATACAGAGGAGGCAAAAGGCAGTCCGTTTTCAGTCCTAACAAGTCTACCAGAATATAGCAACTCGCCCAAATATCCTATTTACCCATCGAATTAATTATTTATGTTTTCTCATGTAGAGGTACTTGTGAGAAACTTTAGTGTACAAGAAGCATTGTGGGGAGAAATATTTCAAGAATGCCTGGATAGTTTACCTCCAATTACTGTTTCTCATGGACATGGGTGCTGTACTGTACATTGCTCAGGACTTGGTACCAAAATTAATTTTCCATTACAATACGATGCCGATTTTATTTCCGAATAAAAGAAGTGAGGAAAGAAATACAAGCTCGTACGACCGCAAAACATACCCGGAAAATGTCAATTCTGCTGGCAAGATTCATTAAGCTAAGCATGTTAATATATTTTAAGTAGTTATATAGGAATTAAATGTGTATGCCATATCGGTACGTAACAATCATGTGAATGCCTGCAGAGTTATAATATGTTTATATTACGTAGCACGCACACTAACAGTTGAACATGGGTTTTTAATGTTATAATTGATAATTGCAACTGAGTTTGATTTCGAGGTCAATTAATGAAAGATCACTTAGCTCTATAGACACATACACGTTTGAGATATTCGTTAAGATACTGACGAACCAATTTCAGAAGTAATGTCATTAAATCATTACTAAATGCAAAATATTTCCTACGTATTTTTCACTTTTCACTTTCAAAACAAGGAACACTATATCTTAATTAGAACGAAACACATATCGCACGTAAACACAGTCATCGGTCAATAAACAGAATATACAGTCCTGAAGTGCCTTTGCTGGCAGGACCTAGTGTTTACAGTGCACTATGTCTTCTGGTATGGGCTAGAGCAATTTTGTTACTTTCATTGATCTGTCTCAGCTTTATCCTTAGCTTTGACAAAATGAAAGTGACTGAGGTATGAGTAATGCTAGTAATGCCCTTCCTTCTGCAGCCAGTCCCTGCTATGAATGGTGTGAAAATATTGCTCATAGGGTCAGTTGGTGCATGCATTTCAGTGGGCTTGGCAGACTGATGTGTAATAGCAACTTCTGGCTCGGTGAGGAAAGCAACGGGAAACTACCTCACTCCTCATTTCCCTAGTACGCCTCTTCAGTGATGCCTAGGCCATCTATGACAGCTGATGGTGGAACTGTTGAGGATCCAACCAGCCTTCGGGCTGAGGACTAAACATACATACATACAGTCCTGAAACAGCACAATAATTAACACACGGTTTAAATCATTTATTCAAACGATAAATTCTTCTTCTTCTTCTTCTTCTTCTTGAAAGGTGTGGTTGGACTCATGTGTTATCGTCCAGTCACGAAAACATTAATTACTTAACACTGACACATGTATCACTCGTATTGTACTTTAAAAAGTAATTGATAGGAAAAAAAAGGAAAAAAAAAACAAAACATTCTATAGGAGTCACACAAGAAACGATGATAACATATAGACAGAGGGTAAAGAGATTTATATCCTACCAAAATTATGATAAACATTTTGCAATGGAAGAGAGAGCATAAAGAGACTGTCAGAGGATTATAATATAATATGTGCTTCATCAAGAAACTGATTTATGCTGTTCACAAGAGTAGGAGTTAGAGAGGATAATAAACACGAAATACTTGTGGGGAAGGGGATGCCCATGTTAAGCAAAGAGGATAGGAAGCGCTGGCGGGGAACATCAAAAGCAGGACATTGTAACAGAAGATGATTACTGTCAGTATCAGACAAGCCACAAGCACAGGAAGTTGGGGGAGGAAGATGAAAACGATTTTTATATTGGGGAGTAAGGGCATGATTAAAACGTAGACGTATAATAGATGTGATATGGCGTCGAGAGTACGTACCATAATAAAACCACGGTTTAAGAGGAATAACAGGTTGTAATTGATGATAAAAACATCCCTTTTCTCGTGACGTTTCATTCCAATCGGACTGCCAATGTTGATATGCTATATCCCGCACTTCGTGAATGAGATCAGAAGGGGGGATCGCAAGAAAAAGAGAGGGGGATTGTTGTGATGCTCGTTTAGCTGCCTGATCAGCAGTCTCATTCCCCATGATACCAGAGTGACTGGGAACCCAAACTAGAGTTATATAAACACCAGAACGAGTAAGGATATATAAGAGATACTTAACGCTATATAAGTACCAATTAGGGGAAGAAAGAGGCGAGCATAAGGCATGCAGAACATTTTGTGCATCCGTGAAAATCGTAACCTTATCATAAGCATGTGACCTGATGGTAATGAGGGCTTGTCGAATAGCAAACAATTCGGCGGTAAAAACAGAAAAGGCAGAAGGGAGGGAAAACTCAGAGAGAGCATATGGTTGGGGGATATAAAAGGCTGCTCCAACGCCGTGTGCTGATTTTGATCCGTCAGTAAAAATGCTTACTTCCCTTATGTAGAGGGAAAGTCGAATACGTTTAGTTGCAAGAGGGGAAAGAGGAGTAGAATGTGTTAGACAAGAAAATGATTCAGAAGAAGATATAATTACCTGAGGACAAAAGGACTGACTGTCATAAGGGATAGAGTATAAAGGCAATGTGGGTAAACGGAGGAGCTCATCTTCTCTTGGTATAAGAGAACGAAATGCGGTATATAACGCAGGGACACGGTTTCCACGGGGAGATTTGGAAGAATAATAAGAATGTAAAAGTCGTAGCTTGGGGATAAGCTGAGACCGGGTGACAGTAAAATGTTTGAGGACATACTTAGCGGCTATAGTCTGTCGCCGAATCTTTAAAGGCTGTTCACCGGCTTCTATTAATAAGGCATTGGTTGGTGTAGTTTTAAGTGCTCCTAAACAGACACGTAGTGCGCGGTATTGTATTGTATTTAAACGTGCAAGGGTAGTAGCAGAAGCGGTGTCGATAAAAAGAGCACAATAATCTAGCAAGGATCGAATAGTTGCTCTGTAAAGGAGAATAGCTGTAACGGGGTCAGCGCCCCAACTTCGACGGGTGATCGTACGTAAAATAGAAATAAAACGATCAGTTTTACGTTGAAGAGAGACCACATAAGGAGACCATGATAATTTGTGGTCCAATATGACTCCAAGGTAGGGATGCTGATTAACAAAGGGGATAGTAAGACGATCAAGAAGGAGAGGAGAACGGTTAGGTGCGCGAGTATGGGTAAATAGGATTGCAGCACATTTGGAAGGCGAGAGTGAGAAACCATGTTCATGTAACCAGAGAGCAACCTCATGAAGGACACATTCTATTTTTCTCCTACACACATCAACACTATCATGTGATACGTATAAAACATAGTCGTCTGCGTAAGCTAAAACTCGTGCGTTCTTTGTAATTATACGTTCTAAATCTCGCATATAAAGCGCAAAGAGGATACCGCTTAGTATATCACCCTGTGGGACTCCATGCGAAACGTGTCTTCCTGGAAACGGGGGGAAGGGGGATTTGAGAATGAGAGTGCGAGAAGTATATAGGCGTTCTAATAGAGAAATAAAAGCAGAGGGAAAGCCAAGCGAATCAAGGCACGACCATAATAGATGTAAAGGAACGGAATCATAAGCTCCTTGAATATCAAGAAAAACAGTAACAGTGCTATGTTTACGATGTCTAGCTAGTAGGAGATCAGTCAACAAAATATTGAGTGGATCTTGTGTGCTACGTCCTTTAAAAAAGGCATACTGATATTTAGGAAGGATCTGATGTTTCTCCATAACCCAGAGAAGACGCCGTAGTAGAATTTTTTGAAAGAGTTTCCTAACACAGGAACTTAAAACAATGCCACGATAACTTAAAGGAGAAGAGGGATCTTTTCCAGGTTTAAGAATTGGGACTAAATGAAAGTTGTTCCACTGTGCCGGTACCTGTAAGGTGAGAAGTATATTATTAAAAAGAGAAAGTAAGACAAGAAGACCGGTATGGGGTAAAAGTCGGAGCATAGTGTAAGTGATACTATCAGGACCAGGAGATGAACTACGAACTACTTGTAAAACGGACTGTAATTCGGACAGTTGGATGGGTTGAAGTAAAACAGAAAATTGGGGGGATATGGGACGGAAAGAAGAAAAGGGAGGCGGAATTGTGAAGTCAGGTGTTATAGTATATAGAAAAGAAAGAAGGACATTAGGCAGAATAATCGAATGCGCAGGGTGTACAGAAGTAACACGGGTAAGTGCGCGAATGGCGTTCCAAAGGGATGTTGCAGATACGCGATGATTAAGAGAGGAGATGAAGGCCTTCCAAGACTCGCGTCTCTTTGCATTAAATATGCGTTTGATACATGCATTATGACGTTTCAATGTTAAATAATTAGCTAGTGTCATATTCTTACGATACAATTTAAATAAAGCTGTTCGCCGCAGTATTAACTTGTGACATTCGTCGTCCCACCAATGTATTTTCTGATAAGGACGGGGGCAGAGGGAGGGGATAAATTTGAATGGATGGAAAGTCTCAACATATGAGGAGAGAATGCGTAGAAGGGTAGGATAGTCTAAGGTATTGGGCGTGTATTGAAGGAAATGGGTGTGAAGGAAACTACAATACGATTGTTTATCAAAATTTCGGAAAGACCGAATATTACTGAGCTGAGGGGGTGGGGATGAGGAAAAGGGTGGTTTACAAACACCAAAAGAAATAATAATAGGGAAATGATCACTCAGATGAGTGTCACTGAGTATATGCCACACGGTATTAGGAGTCATGTGGTCATGGCAGAGCGAAAGATCAACAGAACTAGGGGGTGAACCAGGAGGGGTGAGTCGAGTTGGGGACCCGTCATTTAAAAGAGTAAAGTGATGGGATTGAGTTGCCGTAAGAAAATTTGTCCCTTTAGATGTATCTTTAGAACTACCCCAGGCAGTATGGGAACAATTAAAATCACCAAAGAGAAAAACATTGTCTATGGAATCAAATTGGGTAAGGAAGCGGGACCAGTGAGAGGTAGAGATATAAACATCAGGAGGACAATACACATTGATGAAATATATATTTCGCACGATAATACCTAAAGCAAGAGTATTTGGAATGCAATGCGTCAGAGGAAAGGGGACATATGGAATAGACTTATGAATAAAAATGGCAAGGCCTTCACTTCCATTAGTATCAAGGCGTTCGACTCGAAAATCAGGAAGATGAAAAAGGGTGTTTGCATAAAACCACGTTTCTTGTATTATAATGATGTTAGCACATGTTTCCTGAATTAACAGTTGAAGTTCATGTTTTTTATGAAAAAGACTTCTAGCGTTCCACTGCAAAACGCGTATCATATAGGGTAAGGATATGAGCGATGCGATCTCGTAGTTGATAAATTACCGGTGAAATGGGAGACTCTCCTCCCACATTCTGAAGAAGCAAGAATAAGATTTGTTGGATTTCTTGATGTACTTGGTTTCTTTGTATTAACAGTTGAGAGTCGTGGGATCGGGGCGGGTAACTAGGACCCGAAGTAGAGGGAGGTGATGCTGTGGGAAGAGAAGATGGTGTTGTAGCAAACGATAAATTCCGAATTAAGTCACATCAGATCTCACTTAGATTCACATGGTCGGAAACAGCTGATCACCTTCTATCTACACCAGCGCCGCGTAGTGTAGGGACATATCAACCAGCATAAGTCGTCACACTATGCATTTCTATTCGTCCTGGTTATACCTTAAAATGACACAATCGTTATTGTAGTCAAAAAAATGTTTACAGCTTCTTCTACTTCTTTTATAAGACTTTTCTTTTAGCCTACGACCAGTTACGATGTCTGTTGTTTTCCTCACAAACAAATAAGTAAATCAAGAATAACTGAAGTAGATGATAGAAGTGCGTGTACGTGTATTTGCTCTTACCGCGCTGTAGATAGACTGGTGTGGAATAATATTTGAATGAAGTATTTATTACAGCCAACGGCTATATAAAATATAATGTTTATAATATATAATCACATAGAATTGTATATTTAAAATAAACCGCACAGTTATTTTAGATATCTATATTTGATATACAAAACTGTGTCAAAGTTTCATGTCTCTCCCTGAAACACATTACATGATCTCTGTTGCACCAATCTCCACATGCATTTACACTCTGTACCCGGTAAGTGGAGTAGCTTATACGAGTAGTAGAGTCGATTGGAGACCTGTAAACGAAGCAGACGTGTGTGCGGAGTGCTGAGTGTTGTGGCGTATGCATAATGGGAATAAGCATAGAACTCTACCGAGCGGTCACCGGCCGATGGAACAATCGAATAAAATATCAGGTATGTGGTTTAAAATGTGATATAAAATACTCTGAAATCGTGCTGGCAGCGTTAGTGATTGCTGCGTTATTAGTAATTGGAGGAGTAGAAAGCAACCCTGGGCCCCTGAATTGGGAATATATAGCTAAGATCAAGGAGGTGATAAAAGAGGGCAGCCAAACAGACACAACGAGGGAGTTCATTATGGCACAGAATAAATATATTCAGGATATGAAAGATAGCCTTCGGGGTGATATGGCAGGTATAAAAGAATCTCTGAATAAATACCAGGAAGAAATGAAAATTGCTAAGGAACACCGACTGGTGTTGGGGCAGCGCACACGGGAGCTGGAGATGCAGGTCCGGAGATCAGTGCTTGCCCAACGTAGCAGATGTCAGGTCATACATGGGATTAAGGAGAATAGTAGTGAAGACAAACTGGCGTTACTAGATGCTGTTTTGGAAGTGTTCACGCTAGGAGTGAAAGTAAATTGCACGGAATCCGATGTGGACGACGTGCAGAGAATAGGAAGGATCCAAGGGAACAGGCCGATTAAAGTACAATTGGTATCTGGAATGAAAACCCACCAAATTCTTCGGAATGCCAGGAATTTAAAAGGGACGGAAGTCTGGATCCAGAGAGACCTGGGAGTTGAAGAAAGGAAAGAGATGAGAATCCTACTATTTCACATGGGAAGAGCAAGAAGGGAGGGCCTTACATCGTTTATTATTATTAGAGGCAAGAGACTATTCATCACAGGCGATGGTTGGAGAAAGAACTACACGCCATCCCAGCTGGAAGCCTTGACGCGAGGTGGAAGTGCGGTACCGGCGCAACACGGAAGAAAGAATGATGACGTGCAGGAAATAGGAGCAGAGCTCGTGTCGTCAAGGTTGCTGACACCTACTGAGAGTGAGGGCGTCGCCACTAGTACGGAGAGACGACCTGTAAGTAAATGTTTCAACACCTGATGAGGAACCGGGTAATAGCTCGTGTACCACTCCGGTAGCTGGAAAAAGCAGCTGCAGGTCAGAGGACGATAAGAAAAAGAAGCAGGGACAGAGCTTGAAAGACTTATGGGCTAAGAAGGGAGTGTTCTCAGAGGGAAAAGGTAATAAACGGGAAGGAAAGAAGTTAGGGGAAATGTATAGTTCCCCTCATGGAAGTATAGTAAAAATTGATGAAACAATAAACACACGTAGTAAAACAGGCAGTGTCTCTGATAACAGGAAAGTGAAATAACTAGCATTCAAAATTGGTTTTGTTAATATAGAAGGATTATTAAGTAAACTGGGGAATGATGGAGTGTCTGAGCTTGTGGAAAATTTTGAGATATTTGCTTTTTTAGAAACATGGATGCTTGAAGGAAAGATTTTAACATGGAAGGGCTATGTTACGAGAAGTGTAATAAAGAGAAAACGAGGGACTCGAGGGAGAATTCCGGGAGGAATAACACTTCTGATAAAGGAAGAGTTTAGTAGTCAGATAGAAGAATTGCCCAACGATATGCAAGATGTGATTTGGATCAAACTTAAACTGGAAGGGAGTAAACAGAGAGACATATGCTTAGCCTTTATATACAACCATCCGATGGGGTCACCATATACCAATGTGAACTTTTTTGAGGATTTAGTAGAGGAGATTAAATATGAAGAAGCAGGAATCATTATGTTGGGGGATTGGAACGCACGAATTGGAGAGTCAATTCCAGCATATAGTAAAGAAGGAATAGAGCCAATAATAGGTAGCAGAAACAGTAGGGATAAAGAACGTAATGCATATGGGGACAAACTACTAGAACTATGTGCCGCAGAGAATTTATATATTCTAAATGGATGGTGGCGGGGAGATGAAACGGGAAAGCTAACATATATCACAGCGCAGGGAGGTAATGTAATTGATTTGGTTGTGTGTACGAGAGATATTTTAGAGATGGTAAAGGAAATAGAGATATTAGAATGGGCCGAAACACATCATTCCCCGGTATCTGTTACCCTAGAAATGTATGAGAAACAACAGGAGGAACGTAACACTGTAACAGAAAAAGATAATATGAGGATAATTAATAAATACAAGTTGTGCGAGAATACCCCAAAAAGAGTAGAGTCATATTTAAAGGGAGAAGAATTCCAGATAATTAAGAGTGGAATAGAGGTAGTGTTACTGAGTAGTAAGGTGGACTTAGCGGTAGAACTGGTAGAGAAACCCTTTAAAACTATAACTCACGTGAAAAGAAAGCAGAATAATAATAAAGATAAAAGGAATGGATGGTACAATGATGTGTGTAAAACAAAGAGAATGGAGGTGATTAGAGCCCTAAAGGCATATAGAAAAGAGGGGGAGCCTAAGGATCGGGCACACTATTGTAAACTAGGAAAAGAATATAAAGTGTTGTTAGTAGAGCAAAAGAGGATATGGCAACAGGAGAAGGCAAAATTAATAAACATAGAATGTAAGAATAATCAAAGTGATCAGGTATGGAATAGAATTAACAAAATAAGTAGAAGTGAGAGAGGATATGCCAATGTTACAATTGATAATGGAGTCTGGATTGATTATTTTAATAAATTGCTAGGAGGACAGGATACTTGGATAAATAATAGAACATGTATGGATATCTCGAAGGGTTTAGAGATTTGTATCCCCTGCTTAGATGAAGAAATATCAGAATGTGAGGTTTTAGAAATGATTAGAAAGGTCAAATGTAGGAAAGCGGGGGGCTTCAGTGGTATAAGTAATGAATTTTGGAAAGAAGCAGTAAAAAGTCAACAAATGCTGGAAATATTAGTAAAATTGTTCAATAGGATATTTGATTCTTTGGAGTTTCCTAAGGCATGGCAGACAGGTATAATATGTCCAATCTACAAGAAGCGTGGGGAGAGAAGTAATCCAAATAACTACAGAGGTATAACACTATTGGACTCCCTAAGTAAATTATATACAGGAATTCTGGCAAATAGACTGATGAAATGGGCGGAAGAATTCTCCATCCTCTCGAAATATCAAAGTGGTTTCAGAAAACACAGAAGAACAATAGATAACATCATGATTGTAAAAAACAATAATAGATAAGTATATAAAACCGAAAGCAGGAAAAGTATATATATCGGCTATAGATTTTGAAAAGGCTTTTGACACAGTCAGCAGGGGCGCATTGTTCGCGAAATTACGCCTATTAGGGATATCTAGTAAGATGGTACAAGCATTGGAGGCGGTTTATCGAAGGGTGCAATGCAGTACAAGGGTAGGTGATGGGGTAGCATGTGATCAAATAGAATCTTTATTGGGTTTGAAACAAGGATGTAAGCTATCTCCTATTTTATTTTTGTTATTTATAAACGATATATTAAATGGACATGGAGGTGATAATTGGATGAGCCCAATTTTAGTATATCAGGAAATACCAGGCCTAATTTTCGCGGACGATGTCCTGCTGATGACGTTAACAGCCGGAGGCATGCAAAAGAGCATTAATGCTGTGTCAGAGTTTGCTAAAAAGTGGTCATTAAAAATTAACATTTCCAAGACGAAAGTTCTGATCTGTAAGAAAGGCTGTAAACGAGCGAAGAATGAACAATGGACGATAGATGGATGTCAAGTGGAGGTCACAAATACATTAGAGTACCTGGGAATATACATAGCAAACAACGGGAAGTGGATCCGTCAAATAAAACAAGCCAAATGGAAAGGTCTTGCAGCATTATCAGTAATTACAATTCTTGAAAATAAATTCCCAAATACAGACTATAAGATTCAGAGAAATGTCCTGCAAGCCGAAGTTAAAAATGGAATGCTATATGGAGCTGAGCTATGGGGTGTAGAGCAAGAGTGTGAGATGCTGAATCAGGTTATAAGTAAGTTCTGTAAAATTGTAATGGGGTTACCAAATTGCACAGCAAATTGTGTAGTAAGATTAATATGTGAAGAAAATATCCAAGTAGATATTCTTAAGAGAATTCTGAAATATCTGTTGAGACTGAAAGGAAGAGAGGGTGGCGAGCTTCTGCAGATCGCATATCAACATCAGAGAGATAATATCCAGGGAGAGTATTGGTTAAAAAAAATCAGAAGTATATTAGATAGATTGGGATATGGAAATATTGGGAGAGGTTGGAAAGATCAACGAATAAACTAATCATTAGACGACTCAGAGATATTCAAAGACAGTGGTTGGTATCCGAGTGTAGAAGCAAGGCGACCCTCTCAGAGTTTAATAGGATAAGGCAGGATATGAACATAAATATTGTGAGTGTAAATAGAAGAGAAATCAGGGGTTTGATATGGTGGTTAATGGGAATTTTCAAGAACAGGGGGTGGGTTAGGGTAAAAGATGCAACAAGGTGCCTTCTCTGTGGTGAAAACAGAGAAGAATTTCACATGTTGAAATCATGTAAAGAAACCATAGCGGTGAGAAGGAAATTTTTGAATAACAAGGAACAATATATGATAAATGAGGATGAGAATGGCTATAGGATTATTAAGATGATAAGCAAAGAATCGTATAAACCTGGTAATCTCAGTAAACTGTTAATTGTAATTAGAAATTCATGTAGAAGGGTGTTGAAAGAGCCTACAATGAGAGTAGGTCATATTACGGATGGATGATCGTGTTACGAACCGGTTAGTTAAGAAATTGCCAATAGTGATATGTAGTAAAAGGAATATTAGAATATGTAGCACTGTAAAGTCGATATGTTAGTAAGCCATAACGTAATTAATTGTTAAACTGTTTGTAATGAGACAGGACCCAATGGATATAATGTTTCATCCTCAGCTGCTGGCGATCCGTAGCTGTAGGTTGATAACATTCACTCATTCATTCACTACTCATTCCACATATATTATTCATTCAATCATTTATTTAATTCATAATAAGGGCTCTCTCCCCAGTTACTGGTTATCCGTACTGGGAGGGATGAGTTTTTTTCCCTATCATGCAGGGGCGGTGCGTGGTATTGTTGCAGGTTTGCACAACTCCCAATAATTTTACGCTTCATTTGTCGTCTTTTCTTCCTATTTTGCAGTTTAATAAACCTAACACGTACTCTAAAATGTGTTAAACCAAGCACATTTTGTCGTTCGATGTACTAATACTTCGTAACGAACCATTAAACTCCGCCGTCTTCAAAACAAACTCAGGGGGTTGACTTTCCTACGCCAAACTCCCTAGCGCCCAGCGCGTCGCTATTTAGTTTCAGTAGGGTCAAGCCTAAGCCTGTATACGATGTATAGCATCAGGTAGCAAGCCCGCCAGTATCGGTCCTTGGAAGTTGCATGAGACCAGCAAGTCCCCTATCGAAAAACAACTCCAAATGTCCCCGTTAGATTGCACCACTCTGCAGAGATGACTTCATCCCTGCTTTCTCTCCACTCGCAACGGTAATTTCTTTTCCACGCCACTAGGGTAAGGGTAAGCTGCACCGCACCATTCACAATGTTACCAACATTGGTACTTCATGGGCAATCATAACCTTTTATTAAATCCCAAAATTTGTTTTGAGGACATACTTTCGGAGGAAACGTTTTCTCATCAGCATAACTTCATGTTATACATTTGCCAACCGTAAAACGAGCTTTGTGCCAACACTGTCACATGTTGGTAAACGGCTGGACTATTGCGACATGGAGTTGTTGGTGTTAATGTAGACGTTATGTTTACATTTATCACGTGCAGGTCTTGGTGTGTTTTCAGGTGACTGAGTGTTTTGGTTCTAGTAATTTTTCTGTGCGTTATTATTAAAACTGATGGATTCTGAATTGTGAGTAAGAGTTCGTCACAAAGCTGCCGGTGTTTGTGTAGTTTAGTTTCAACAAATAGTGTATACGGTTTTGGACAAACTGAAATTACGCCATGAACTATCGTCCATCTATTTAGCACAAGAAAGCAAAGCAAAGTCACCTACGTACAGGCCATGAAGGCCCTTGTAGGAGTGGAAGGTAAAGGCTTCCACCATTGTTAACCTCGGCACATGATGGGGTAGAGTGGTTAGCTCTACGCCTGGCCACCTTTGCCCCTAGGAATTAACCTGGTACTCATTTTTGGTGTAGGCTGAGTGAACCTCAGGACCATATGCACCTCCGGAAGTGGAAATCTCGTTTCTTAAATTTTACGACTTCCTGACGGGGATTTGAACCCACGTCCTTCTGGGCGAACCGAGCACGCCTTTACCGCCTCGGCCAGGCAGCCCCTATTTAGCACAAGAATTCAGATCATTGTCGGCTGTTGTTAGTTTAGCAGTGTTTATAATAACCAACAACCTAGAGAGGACGTTCACTGAACTGAGTGCTTGAAACTGCTGAAGTTTAATTCTTACAATCCCTATGACGTCTGTCGAAGCAGAAAGATGTTTTTCTACTTTGAATAAAATAAAAACTTCCTTAAGGAACTCTATGACCCAGGAAAGACTGTCGGCCTTGGCGATGCTTTCTATAGAAAGAGATCTGCTGATGGAAATCGCAGACTGCAATCAACGGGTGACTGACAAGTTTACATCAATGAAAAACAGGAGGGCGAATTTCCAATTCAAGTGAGGTAAGAATAACTGTAGTTATACTCTTATTTCCTGTGTTTTAATTGCTGGATATATTTCAATTTTAACATGAATGCAGTTCATTACGTACGGATACTAGGGATTCTTGTTATTTCTATTCGATTCTCATTTAAAATTGCAACATTGAAAATTTTGGTGCAACACCCAGCCTCAGATACGACCAGCCGCCACTGCTATCATGCATGCATGAATATGCATATACCCATTCATAAATCCATCCATACATGTTTTCTCAATACAGTTAAGGAATTAGTAATTAATTAATTAATTCATTCATTCATTTATTCATACATTCATGTAGATAATCGTAGGCGTGGCCCTTGCATGTGGAATGGTGATCCGCCTGTGCATAGGGCACTATTTTAGGCAGGGAATCATAGCCAATTAATTAATTAATTAATTCATACACTTATGTAAGGCTATAACCGAAGTAGGACGGGATAGAACGGGCCTATCCCAATCGAATATGTAGAGTGACCTAAATGCAACAGAGAAAGAAGAATAGGGAGGGGGACACATGGCGAGTGGGATTTCCGTTTACGTGTGCCTCGCAGAAATTAGGGAATGGTGAGAAATTAGTGTTTGACAGCTATTAGATCAGGTGGGGTCTTCCGTTTGGGTCTCAAGAGAAAGGGCCGGGCGTGTTATCCTTGAGTAGGTGGCTCCTTTTCTCACCAGGGGTGGATAACACGACCGGGCAGTAGTTATGCATAATCCTATCCATGCATTTATCCTGCGAACCGAATGCTCTCTCCTCAGTTAGTGGCTATCCGTGACTGGGAGAGAAGTATTCATCCATTTATTCATGCATGCATGACAATTTAATTCGGTCATGGAATCATTCATTTAAAAAAACACTCATCCAGGCATTTAGGTACACCTACATATAGTGTCTGTGAAAATGGAGGAGAACTCTGTACAGACGTATGACAAATAAAAAATAATAAAAAAATAAAATGTGGTTAGCGTGATTAGCTGCCACCCCCGGAGGCCCGGGTTCGATTCCCGGCTCTGCCACGAAATTTGAAAAGTGGTACGAGGGCTGGAACGGGGTCCACTCAGCCTCGGGAGGTCAAGTGAGTAGAGGTGGGTTCGATTCCCACCTCAGCCATCCTGGAAGTGGTTTTCCGTGGTTTCCCACTTCTCCTCCAGGCGAATGCCGGGATGGTACCTAACTTAAGTCCACGGCCGCTTCCTTCCCTCTTCCTTGCCTATCCCTTCCAAACTCCCCATCCCTCCACAGGGCCCCTGTTCAGCATAGCAGGTGAGGCCGCCTGGGTGAGGTACTGGTCACACTCCCCAGTTGTATCCCCCGACCAAGAGTCTGAAGCTCCAGGACACTGCCCTTGAGGCGGTAGAGGTGGGATCCCTCGCTAAGTCCGAGGGAAAAACCGAACCTGGAGGGTAAACAGATGATGATGATGATGATGATGATGAAAAAAAAATAAAAAAAATTATACGAGTAGTAGCATATACGAGTCCAACACTCGGCCAGCTGGATTCCTCGTCTCGCTGCAAACCTTGTAAGCAAAGAAAATGCTTGTAAGGATCGGTAAGGAGTCTCGATTTCAGTAATAGCCGTGTGAGTAGCGCTAAAGGTGTGTTTTGTACTGTATGTGCCATCTGTCAGCATTCAACTAAACTATTAGAATGGCGGTAATAGCCGGCGATTTGAATTTCTATTGCGTACTACTTCCTAGCGAATTTGGATTTTTGCCCCGTTCTACTTCCTAGAGCTTGGCGGCAAGGGTCGATGATTTGAATTTTTAGAGGGACGTACTTCGTAGCGTTGCGCGCTAACCCGAAACTTTGATTAGCTTTCTGTGCGTCCGATGTGTTCCACTTCATCTATTATTACGTTACTATTATTATTACGTTAAAAATTGTCTTAGATTCTGGGAAGGTGGCTTTTCGTCGAAGTCTGTTCATAACTGGACTCAGATATTCTCTCATCCTATATTTTTGTGCGGCCGGGGTGACGCCTCAATTATACCTCCTCTCATCTCGCCGGGCCAAATAGCATATTGGGTGTCCCTAAGTAGGTTGACGGCCTTCCCCAGCAATGTTATCCACTTGCATCATCCCGGACATTGATCCCGCTATCCCGGAAGAGGACATATGTGAAGCCCTTCTCTCGACCGGTGTCTATTTTGTTCACCACCTCTACCAAGACACCGATCCAGCACCAGAGGTCCTGCTCTACTACACATCTGCCGCTGCCTGTCTCTCAGTCCAGAAACCGGCGCTCTCATCCATCACCGCCTCTACTCCGTGGTTTCTACACCGGCTCACATCCAAGCTGAGATTGAAGCAGACGAAGAACTGGCTGCTAGTGCTGACATTAGGCCTCCCCAGTCCCCACCACCCCTCTTACCAGTGTCTTCCTGCCCTTCCCCTCCTCCTACTACCACCACCGCATCTTCTACAGCTTCCCTCACTACTCCTTGTATCGTATCTGCCACCACCACTACTATGACTACCACCACCACCACCACCACTGTCACTCATACTTTTGCTTCTCTTACTACTCTGACTATGTCTCATCCTTTTCTCCTCTCACAAGCTTCTCTCCCCCTCAGTAGTATAATTGGATGGTTCTGCGGCCGCCACCGCCACCGGGCTCCCAGAGGCCACCTCCACCACCACCACAACCAGAGGCCTCCCAGAGGCCTCCTCCACCACCCGCGGGATATTTGAATTTGTAAACAAAGCCACGTGATTTTTGACAGCTGTCATCGACAACAACGCATCGCTAACCTCAGTACTGCCATCTTGACGGGCCTAAACCTCAGTAGTGCCAACTTAACCTAACTAGCGGGAGGTAAACAAATCCACGTGTTTTTTAACAGCCACGTGCTTTTTGACAGACAACAACGCATCGCTAACCTCAGTACTGTCATCTTGACGGGCCTAAACCTCAGTAGTACCAACTTAACCTAACTAGCGCGTGGTAAACAAAGCCACGTGCTTTTTTGACAGCTGTCATCCACCATCTTTAAACTACAGAGCACTGTGCTGCCCTCTTTATCGCAGTAGCTGCAAATTCGTCACCTGTCATCAGCAGTGCTGCCATCTTGGCGGGCCTAAACCTTAGTGCTACCAACTTTACCTCACTAGCGTGAGATAAACAAAGCCACGTGCTTTTTGACAGCCACGTGCTTTTTTGACAGCTGTCATCCGCCATCCTTAAACCACAGAGCACTATGCTGCCCTCTTTATCGTAGTAGATGTAAATTCGTCACCTGTCATCGGCAGTGCTACCATCTTGGCGGGCCTAAACCTTAGTGCTACCAACTTAACCTCACTAGCGTGAGATAAACAAATCCACGTGCTTTTTTGACAGCTGTCATCCACCATCTTTAATCTATAGAGCACAGTGCTGCCCTCTTTAGCTACTTACCTTTGAAATGTGGTGGCGGATAATTTGAAAAATGCTTTTTGACAGCAGCCATCTTTGAGCACCGTGCTGCCCTCTTTAGCTAGATACATGTGGTGGCAGGCAATTCCACATGACAGCAGCCATCTCTAATCAAGAGAGCACCGTGCTGCCCTCTATGTGGTGGCGGCAAATTCTACATGCTCTTGTTTGGAAACAAACTCACGCGCTTTTTTGACAGCCGTCATCCGCCTTCTTTAATCAACAGAGCACAGTGCTGCACTCTTTAGTTAGATACCTTTGAAATGTGGTGGCGGCAATTTGAAAAATTCTATGTGCTCTTGTTTGGAAACAAAGCCACGTGCTTTTTTGACAGCTGTATCCGCCATCTTTAATCAATAGAGCACTGTGCTGCTATCATGCGGACAATTTCGTCAGCTTTCATCCACCATCTTTAATCCACAGAACACCGTTCTGCCCTCTTTATGACATGTAGTAGCGGGCAATTTGAAAAGTTCTGTTAGCTGTCATCCGCTATCTTTAATCAAGAGTGCACCGTGCTGCCATCTTTAGCTAGATACCTTTGAAATGTGGTGGCGGCAAATTGAAAAATTCCACGTGCTCCTGTTTAGTAAACAAACTCACGAGCTTTTTTTGTCAGCTGTCATCCGCCATCTTACATCGCAAACCTCAGTGCTAACACTCCTTAGTTGAAATATGGTGGCGGATAATTTAAAAAAGAAAAATTCTACAGCAGCCATCTCTCGACGCTAATTGCACAAGATGTTGGCTATACATGACTCCTTAAAGGTGCTTATGCAAGATGGCCGCTATACATAGGTTCTTATGAGAAGCCCTTGGGATGCTTGCGCAAGATGGCGGTTATACATGGCTCCTTATGAGATGCCCTAGGGATGCTTGCGCAAGATGGCGTTTGCTCTTATGAGGCGGTTTAAGGGTCCTTGCACAAGATGGCTAGAGACGCCCTAAGGATGCTTGCGCAAGATGGCGGACACAAGATGGCGGATATACACGTCTCCTTATGAGACGCCTTAAGGGTGCTTGCGCAAGATGGCTGCTGCTCTTATGAAGAAAGCTAGCTTAGAGGCTAACGCGTCGTGCTAGTTCGATTCATTAAATTTGGGGCTTAAATGCAAAATGTTAAATATCTCGAAAGCGGTGCATCGTAGAGCAAAACGGACAAAAAATTGTCTGCCCAGTACCTCGGTTCGCAGTACGAGGAACAAGAAAAACATAGTCTAATGATGAGATCAACGGTTCGGTTCCTACTTAGGCCCTTTGGCATTCGCTCTGTTTTAGCTTGTATTGAAGCAAGTCTTCGTAACATGATCAGGTTTAGCTATGGTAGAGAGTATAACGTGCCGTGCAGGTTCGATTCATTAAATTTGGGGCTTAAATGCAAAATGTAAAATATCTCGAAAACGGTGCATCGTAGAGCAAAACCTGATACCTAGGTTTGCAGTATCAGGAACAAGGAAAAAACATAGTCTAATGATGAGATCGACGGTTCGATCTCTACTTAGGCCCTTTGGCATTTGCAGCTATCTAATTCTACAAGATGGCGGCTATACATAGCTTCTTATGTGACAGCTTAAGAGCGCTTGCACAAGATGACTGCTGCTCTTATGAGACGCCCTAGGGGTGCTTGCGCAAGGTAGCAGCGACAAGACGGTGACTATACACAGCTCCTTATGATACGGTCTAGAGGTGCTCACACAAGATGGTGGCTGCTCTGATGAAGAAAGCTAGGTTTGCATCTTTACAGCACTAAACCTCATACCCTTGGAATGTGGTGGCGGGTAATTTGAAAAATTCTACGTGCTTTTTCTTAACAGCAGCTATCTTTAAACAATAGCGGCTATACATAAGCTATACATAAGCTGTGACGTCACTGCCACGTGCTCTTGTTTGGTAAACATAGCCACGTGCTTTTTTGACAGCTGTCTTCTTGACGGACCCTAACCTCACATTGAAGGACAATAGAGCGTCGCTAACCTCACTGCTGCCATCTTTACGACGGTAAACCTCAAGGCTGCCACCTTATGCATGTTATAGCACGGAATTTAAAATCCAACAACAGAACGTCGCTAACCTCACTCTTGCCATCTTGATGGGCTTAAACCTTACTGTTGCTACCTTGGTTATACGCTTTTGTGTTAGTTTACTGTTAATCGCTAAGCTGTTCGCATAATCGAAGTAGAGAGTAACAAATGTCAAGTAGATTTAAAGAAGAATCTGTTAGTAGAAGATAAAAGTCCGTCATGGAAAAACGGTATATTTGCGAAGAGTGTGGAAAAGCATTTTCCCGAAGCTATCACAGGAGACGTCATGAGATATCATGTAGGACAATTTTTCAATGCAAACATTGTAGAAGAGAGTTCAAGAACGCATACAACGCTCAACGTCATGAAGCCGCGTGTAATGTAGCTTCATCGCGGACAAAATACAGCTCAACCATATTCAAGGGAACACTGATTTATGTTTAAAAAGTACACCTCTGCGAGAGATTTTTAATTCTCCCTTGTTGTCTAGACCTGCTGCGAGTTCTGTTACTAAGCACAAACTTCAAGATAAAGAGAGGCAAGATTATGATTATGATAATAAGGATAATGGTGTTGATCAAAACAGTAGTAAAGGGAAAGTAGTAGAAGAAGAAGAAGAAAATTCATTGCCATTACAGCTTGATGATTTTACTTCATTTCCTAAGCCTACTACACGTTCTGTCGAAGTGAAAACATCTGAAGCACGTATTACATCAAAACAAGTCCCTGCACATCAACTGTCTGCATATAGACTCAAAGTTCACAACAAGCCTCTGTTACCCTATGTAGATATAAGCTACTGTAAAGACCCCAACGTACTTGTAAAACGTTTACAACTGCTAAGAGGCTATCATGATGCTGGTTACACACAGTACAAAGAAGATATTTTTGAAATAGAGTATGAATTACGTCGTGTAGGTATTATAAGTAAGCGCTTACCCTCACCTAAGTCATCCATCTGTAGTATATAGTGGATCGAGTAGCTATATTCGTATAGATTATTTCCCAACATTCTCCCTTCCTTAGGGTGTTAACTCCGCCTCTAGTTGTAGAGCCGGTCTCAAGCCCGGATAAAGAGAGGAGAGGCACCCTAGCCCTTTAGCCCTTTAGCCCATTAGCCCTTTAGCCCATTAGCCCTTTAGCCCTTTTGCCCTTTTGCCCATTAGTCCTTTAGCCTATTAGCCCTACAAGGAATGTGCAGTAACCTAATCTTCTTAGAACAAAGGTATCCCTGACATGTTCTAAACACATGTTGTATCGAGTACAGTGTTCGGTTCTACTTATTTAGTGTTCTAAACACTTCAATCAATGTTCCGATCACATGATAAAGTTAACGGCATAGAGTGCAGTGTTCGATTCTAGTCTTGTTATGTTTCTTTAGTGATTTGCAAGTCTAAACATGCATAATGACGTCATCACTGCAGCACGTGCTTACTCTAGCTATCCCGATGCAGGTTTAAACTTGTTCCATAGAGCTATGCTTTGACATAAGAGGAGGCCTTAACAGCTTATGTATAGGGCCTATTGTTTAAAATTAGCTGCTGTTAAGAAAAAGCACGTAGAATTTTTCAAATTACCCGCCACCACATTTCAAAGGTATGAGGTTTAGTGCTGTAAAGATGCAAACCTAGCTTTCTTCATCAGAGCAGCCACCATCTTGTGTGAGCACCTCTAGACCGTATCATAAGGAGCTGTGTATAGTCACCGTCTTGTCGCTGCTACCTTGCGCAAGCACCCCTAGGGCGTCTCATAAGAGCAGCAGTCATCTTGTGCAAGCGCTCTTAAGCTGTCACATAAGAAGCTATGTATAGCCGCCATCTTGTAGAATTAGATAGCTGCAAATGCCAAAGGGCCTAAGTAGGGATCGAACCGTCGATCTCATCATTAGACTATGTTTTTTTCTTGTTCCTGATACTGCAAACCTAGGTATCAGGTTTTGCTCTACGATGCACCGTTTTCGAGATATTTTACATTTTGCATTTAAGCCCCAAAATTAATGAATCGAACCTGCACGGCACGTTATACTCTCTACCATAGCTAAACCTGATCATGTTACGAAGACTTGCTTCAATACAAGCTAAAACAGAGCGAATGCCAAAGGGCCTAAGTAGGAACCGAACCGTTGATCTCATCATTAGACTATGTTTTTCTTGTTCCTCGTACTGCGAACCGAGGTACTGGGCAGACAATTTTTTGTCCGTTTTGCTCTACGATGCACCGCTTTCGAGATATTTAACATTTTGCATTTAAGCCCCAAATTTAATGAATCGAACTAGCACGACGCGTTAGCCTCTAAGCTAGCTTTCTTCATAAGAGCAGCAGCCATCTTGCGCAAGCACCCTTAAGGCGTCTCATAAGGAGTCGTGTATAGCCACCATCTTGCGTCCGCCATCTTGCGCAAGCATCCTTAGGGCGTCTCTAGCCATCTTGTGCAAGGACCCTTAAACCGCCTCATAAGAGCAACCGCCATCTTGCGCAAGCATCCCTAGGGCATCTCATAAGGAGCCATGTATAACCGCCATCTTGCGCAAGCATCCCAAGTTGTCTCATAAGAACCTACGTATAGCGGCCATCTTGCATAAGCACCTTTAAAGAGTCATGTATAGCCACCATCTTGTGCAATTAGCGCCGAGAGATGGCTGCTGTTGAATTTTTCTTTTTTAAATTATCCGCCACCATTTTTCAACTAAAGAGTGTAGCACTGAGGTTTGCGATGTAAGATGGCGGATGACAGCTGACAAAAAAGCGCGTGAGTTTGTTTACTAAACAAGAGCACGTGGAATTTTTCAATTTGCCGCCACCACAGTTCAAAGGTATCTAGCTAAAGATGGCAGCACGGTGCTCGCTTGATTAAAGATGACGGATGACAGCTAACAGAACTTTTCAAATTGCCCGCTACTACAGAGAGCAGCACGGTGCACTGTAGATTAAAGATGGCGGATGACAGCTGACGAAATTGTCCGCATGATAGCAGCACAGTGCTCTATTGATTATAGATGGTGGATGACAGCTGTCAAAAAAGCACGTGGCTTTGTTTACTAAACAAGAGCACGTAGAATTTCCCGCCACCACATTTCAAAGGTATCTAGCTAAAGATGGCAGCACGGTGCTCTCTTGATTAAAGATGGCGGATGATAGCTAACAGAACTTTTCAAATTGCCCGCTACTACATGTCGTAAAGAGGGCAGCACGGTGCTCTGTGGATTAAAGATGGCGGATGACAGCTGACGAAATTGCCCGCATGATAGCAGCACAGTGCTCTATTGATTAAAGATGGTGGATGACAGCTGTCAAAAATCACGTGGCTTTGTTTCCAAACAAGAGAACATAGAATTTTTCAAATTGCCGCCACCACATTTCAAAGGCATCTAGCTAAAGAGTGCAGCACTGAGGTTTGTGATGCAAGGTGGCGGATGACAGCTGTCAGAAAAAAGCACGTGAGTTTGTTTCCAAACAAGAGCACGTGGAATTTCCCGCCACCACAAAGAGGGCAGCACTGTGCTCAAAGATGGCTGCTGTCAAAAAGCATTTTTCAAATTATCCGCCACCACATTTCAAAGGTAAGTAGCTAAAGAGGGCAGCACTGTGCTCTATAGATTAAAGATGGCGGATGACAGCTGCACGTGGATTTGTTTATCTCGCGCTAGTGAGGTTAAGTTGCTAGTACTAAGGTTTAGGCCCGCCAAGATGGCAGCACTGCGGATGACAGGTGACGAATTTGCAGCTACTGCGATAAAGAGGGCAGCACAGTGCTCTGTGGTTTAAAGATGGCGGATGACAGCTGTCAAAAAAGCACGTGGCTGTCAAAAAACACGTGGATTTGTTTATCTCGCGCTAGTTAGGTTAAGTTGGTACTACTGAGGTTTAGGCCCGTCAAGATGGCAGTACTGAGGTTAGCGATGCGTTGTTGTCTGTCAAAAAGCACGTGGCTGTCAAAAACACGTGGATTTGTTTACCTCGCGCTAGTTAGGTTAAGTTGGTACTACTGAGGTTTAGGCCCGTCAAGATGGCAATACTGAGGTTAGCGATGCGTTGTTTTCGATGACAGCTGTCAAAAAGCACGTGGCTTTGTTTACAAATTCAAATTTCCTGCGGGTGGTGGAGGAGACCTCTGGGAGGCCTCTGGCTGTGGTGGTGGTGGAGGAGGCCTCTGGCTGTGGTGGTGGGGGAGGTGGACTCTGGGAGTCCGGTGGCGGTGGCGGCCGCAGAACCATCCAATTATACTACTCCCCTCCCTTCCATCGCTGCTCAAACATCTCACCCTCCTTCTACGCAGCCATCTGCCGAGGGACATACCGTCGCTTCTCCGGAGAACGTGGTACGACTACCTCAGCACTCACCACCATCTGTCTACAGCTGCGTAATCCGAGGGGTTAATCCCAGCGTAGGGCCCGCCGTCCTTGCCCACGACCTCCGCCAGTCAGACATTCCTGTCCAGCGCGCCTTCCGCATCTATAAGACGGACCTACTTTCCTGGTGCGGATTCAACTACTCACTTCAGCCGCCGTCCAGCGCCTCATCGCTTCCAGAATTCACATCTATGGTCGCCATTATCGTGTGGAACCTTCGCATTCTCCTCCACAAGCCCTGCACCGTCCGAATACACCTCGCAGTCATCCCCGGCCTGACCCTCCTCCTATCCCACCTCTTCTACATCTTCGATCACCTACTGTCCCACCACTGCCACCCTTCTCCTCCCCCACTCCGCCAACCCCTGAGCTACTCCGCCTTCTTTTTACTTCCCTCACCAACTTCTCCTCATTCTACAATACCTTCGCCTTACACCTTTTCCCTAGCCTACTCTCATAAATCATTAGTCTATATCTATGCCCTGTATCATTCATATTGCACCTCTGTATTGTCATACTATGAAAATAATAAAAACACTAAACCCCCCTTAGCTACGAGGGCTTTCCTTTTCCATCCAATATTCTTCACATCGCCTTTTCCCATCTCCCACTTTTCACAAATCTCCCCAATCCCTCCCAAGCTCCTGGCCAGAGAGAGGGCGTAACCCTGTAGGTAGCCCGCCCCACCCTTTCAGGGTGGGGAATGAAAACGTTCTCGAGCGAAAATGGATTCTGGATGAAATTCTCGATGTACAGTTATTATTCTGAGCTTTTCTATTATTACGTTTAATTCTGCTTGGTTTTTGGTACATCGTCTTGGATTCTGGATGAAGTTTGCACGATTTAATGTTCTCTGATCTTTAAATTAATAATAATAATAATAATAATAATAATAATAATAATAATAATAATAATAATAATAATAATAATAATAATAATAATAATAATAATAATAATAATAATAATAATAACCGCAATCAATTTGCTCGATATGTTTCACTTGATCTATTATTACATTTAACTCCGCTTTATTTTTGGTACACTCTCTTGGAATCTGTATGGACTTTGTCGACTTATCAGATCTTTTGCTGTCAGTGTAATATACTGCCGGGGAAAATATTAGTACACACTCTTAGAATTTTCCAATTCACTCAAGATTTAGTGTTGAAACAGTGCATATGGAGTACATGAAATGATTACATTTACAGATCAATAGCTCAAGCGTTACTGAGGTACGAGGTTTCGATCCATGCTGAAACGCCCATATTAGTACGTGGTGTATCGTCGTTGGGCGGTAATGCAGGCTCTTATTATGGCATCCCTTCGATCATACAGATGGAGAATACTGTCTTGGGATACATTATTCCACGCATGTTTGACCTGTTCACGTAGTTCTGCAAGAGTTGTGGGTTGACGAGTCGCACGTGTCAATTGTCGTCCTATCATATCCCACACGTGCTTGATGGGAGACAAGTCCGGATATCGTGCTGGCCAGGGAAGTTTCTGCACATCTTGCAGAGCATGTTGAATTTCATGCGCAGTGTGTGGGCGACCATTATCCTGTTGGAACAACACATTACCTTCTTGTTGCAGGAATGGCAAAAGAACATTTACAACATTCTGCACATACCGAGCGCTGGTCAGCGTTTCCTCCACAAACACCAAAGTTGAACGAGAGATGTAGCTTATCGCACCCCAGAGCAGAAGGCCTGGCGTGAGGACAGTGTGTCTTGGACGAATGCACTCTACGAGACAGCGCCCGCCAGGTATATGTCGTATGCGCAAACGGCCATCACTTGCATGCAGGCAGAATCTGCTTTCATCGCTGAAGACCACGGCCCGCCATTCCATCTTCAAAGTGAGCCTCTGACAGCACCAGTCGAGCCGTGCACATCGATGCTGTGGTGTGAGTGGAAGACGGGCTAGAGGTGTGTGTGCCCATAGTCCCACTGCTAGTAGTAACTGATTGGCAACCGTTCGTATTGACACTTGAGTGTCTTCAAACCCTCTTATCTGTGCTGTGGTAGCTGCATGATCTGCCACTGCTGCCATTACAATACGACGATCTTGGGGGGCGTCTGTGCTGCGTGGACATCCAGAACCTCGTCTACGGGTGTGAGAATGTTCTCGTGACCATTGCAACCAGCATCGTTGCACAACTGACGCAGCACGTCCAACTTGTGTGGCAATTCTCCGAAAGGATCATGCTGCCACTCGGAAGGCCACAATTTGACCTTTGTCAAAGTCGCTCAGTTCTCTGTAGGAAGCACGAGTGCGTCTCTGTGGCATGGCGCCTGTTCGCTTCACACATTTACATCACACTGAGCCTTATGGCTGTAAACATTCCCTGTTAAAGGGTACACGCAGATAGCGGACTGGCAACTATGTCACTACGCTGTCTGTTGACGGACGACGTTGAAACTACTATCCCTACACATCTACATCTACTATCCCCCAAATGGCATCTGCCGTCGTCGGATCAAAATCGATGTCGTCTTTCCAGGTGAACTAATTTGTTTTTCGGCAGTGTATGCGTATTAATTCTAAAAATATTGGGAGACATATGCAATTAGTCCATGGATAGAAGGAGGAAGTACGTTCTACGCTAATGAATCGCTGTTTGGAATCACTGTGTACTGCAAGCTTCCATTTCAAATTAGATTTTATAACACATATTGAGGAACATCAAATTCATAGCTCTAAGCAAGATTGATTAAAACTTCAGTACAGCTCACGCAACATTAGTACCATGGTTACCGCTTGCATCGCCGATATCTACGCGCGGTATGACTGTTCTATGTTTATTTCTCGCAGGTGACTCGCAGACGACGTGCTCGAGCGAAGCACAACCAAGACCAACTACAATATCTCAGACCTTAACCGACCTATCGAAACTGTCCATAATGGCGGCAGCTGGAGTGCTAGCATGCGTTTGTTTTGATTTGTGAAAGTCGTGTTGTTACCAAATATTTACGGAAATTTGAATATTATTAATCGTACATTATATTTATTTATAGTCTTAACTAGCAAGATACCCGTGCTTCGCTACGGTATTATACTGAAATGTATAATTGAATGCTTATTGTTTTAGATATATAATCCGCCGAAATTCGCGATCTGACTCGTTTTCGGCGAGAATCCACCAAAATTCCCGATCTGACTCGTTTTCTATTAGATTTCGGCATGTTTCCTCCCATTTTTCAATCTTCCTTTCCAGCAATCGATTTCGTACTTCCCGGGCTAGGCTCAGGTATTCCTCCCGGTCAGTTGGGTCCCTAAATCTTTGCCATATTTTCCTATAATCATTTTTAATATGGATAAAATCCTTCAGGAGAACCGGCGTGGTGTCATATTGGGTGCCTTGGCGGCACTAAACCCGCGGCCGGACTGCATTCTTAGTCATTACCAGTCCAGGAGCCGTTTTCAGCGCAGTCCGCACAACTGTCGACGGTCCGGAACATTATTATTATTATTATTATTATTATTATTATTATTATTATTATTATGTGTTGCTGTAATGGCTGATGACAGGGAAAACCGGAGTATCCGGAGAAAAACCTGTCCCGCCTCCGTTTTGTCCAGCACGAATGACACATGTAGTGACCGGAATTTGAACCACGGAACCCAGCTGTGAGAGGCCGGCGCGCTGCCGCCTGAGCAACGGAGGATCCTTATAAGTACATTATGAACAGTAAAATCAACAGGTTTCACCTCCTTCTACACCCCACCACCGTTAAGTTTATTTACCGCCACCCACTCCCCTCCCCAAAAAGAAATTAAAAGAAGGTTTGTTTCTTTATGTTTAAAGGCGATTCCAAACACCAATGTTCACGTCTATTACCTTCAGTTTTGAGATATAAGTATTCCCATAAAAATAATTTATTTTTCACTTCATTTCACACTACTCCCCCCCCCCACTAAGTGAATATTCCCGCAAAAAATACGTGTTTCTTTAATAGTACAGGATCTTCTAAATACCAATTATCACGACTCTAACTTCTTCAGTTTTTGATTTATGTATCCTCATGAAAGGAATTCAACTCCTTTACACTCCCGCCCTCCAAGATGGTTTCCTCCCAAAAACGCGTTTTTCTTTGTTTTTAAAGGAGATCCAAATACGAATTTTCACGTCTGATACAGCTTTAGTTTGTATTAGATGTATGTATTCTCATACAATTAAGTCAATTAAATTTTCAATTATTTCACACACACACACACACACACACACACACACACACACACACACACACACACACAGCCTCATTGGATTTTCCGAGAATACGTGTTTCTTTACTTTTAAAGCAGATTGCAAATATCAAATTTCACGTCTGTAATTCCTTCATTTTTGAGATATCAGTAGCGTAATTAAAAAAATTCAACACCATTTTCAGTCACATTTACCCCCTCCCCCTCCACCCAAGTGGCATTTCCGAAAACTAAAAATACACGTTTCTTTATGTTTAATAGAGATAAAAATACCATTTTTCTCTTCTGTAACATGCTAAGTTTTTTTAGATATACTGTAAAAATTCTCATTTTAAAATTTCTCCCCTTTTGAGTTCCCCTTAAGTGGAGTTTCCAAAAACAAATCACCTATGTTTCTTTACATTTACAGGAGATTACAAACACCCACTTTTTACGTCTGTAACATTTTACGTTTCCAAGATATTCTGTAGATATAGTCTTTCAAAAAATTCACCCCAATTTGTCACTCCTGTTTAACCGCCATTAATTGGATTTTCCAAAAACTAAAAAAATACGTGTTTATTTATAAAGGAGATCCTATATACAATTTTTCATTTCTGTAATATCTTTCGTTTCTGAGATATATGTATCCTCATTAAAGTCATTCAACCCATTTTTCACCCTTTTACACCCCACCTATTGCGATTTACAGCAAACAAAAAAATACGTGTTCCTTTATTTTTAGAGGAGATTCTAACTACCAATTTTTACATCTGTAAATTTTAAAGTTCTAAGATGTAGACACACTTATTTTAAAAAAATCACCCCCCTTTTCATCCTCCAATATTTGGAATTTTCAAAAACGAAAAAATACGTGTTTCTTTACTTTTAAAGTAGATCCCAAATACCAATTTTCAGGTCTGGAATATCTTCAGGTTCTGAAATATAAGTAGCCTCAGTTAAGACATTCAACCCATTATTCACCCTTTTACACCCTTCCTATTGGGATTTTCCGAAAACAAAAGAATACGTGTTTCTTTATTTTTGAAAGAGATTCTAAATACCAATTTTTACATCTATAAACTTTAAAAGTGTTGAGATATAGATACACTCATTTTAAAAAATCACTCCCCTTTTCACCCCCCATTAATTGGATTTTCCAAAAACAAAATATACGTGTTTCTTTATTTTAAAGGAGATCCCACACACCAATTTTCAGATCTGTAATATATTCAGGTTCTGAAATATAAGTAGACTCATGAAAGGCGTTGGACAAATTTTTCAGACTTTTCCACCCTTCCTATTAAGATTTTCCGAAAACAAAATATACATGTTTCTTTATTTTTAAAGGAGATTCTAAATACTAATTTTCACATCTATAACCTTTAAAAGTTTTGAGATATAGATACACTCATTTTATAATATTACCCCCTTTTCACCCCCTCTTAATTGGATTTTCCAGAAACAAAAAAATACGTGTTTCTCTATTTTTAAAGGAGATCCCAAACACCAATTTTCAGGTCTGTAATATCTTCAGTTTCTGAGATATAAGTAGCCCCATTACAGGCATTTAACCCTTTTTTCACCCCTTTTCACTCCTCCTATTGCGATTTTCCGAAAACGAAAAAATACGTGTTTATTTTTAATGAAGATTCTAAATGTCAATTTTTACATCTGCAAACTTTAAAAGTTTGAAGATATAGATTCACTCATTTTAAAAATTCACCCCCTTTTCACCCTCCCATTAATTGGATTTTCCAAAAACAAAAAAATACGTGTTTCTTTATTTTTAAAAGAGATCAAAAGTACCAATTTTCAGGTCTGTAATATCTTCAGTTTCTGAGATATAAGTACCGGTATCCTGATTAAAGGCATTCAACCCATTTTTCCCCATTTTCACCCTTTTCACCCCTCCTATTGGAATTTTCTGAAAACAAAAAATACGTGTTTCCTTATTTTTAAAGAAGATTCTAAATACCAATTTTTACATCTGTAAACCTTTAAAGTTTTGAGATATAGATACACTCATTTTAAAATTTCATCCTCCTTTTCACCCCCTTAGAGAAGGAATATCCAAAAATCCTCTCTTAGCGAGCACCTACATCTTAATATGAATATATTCCCAAAATTTCATTTCTTTATGTCCAGTAGTTTTGGCTCGGCGATGATGAATCTGTCAGTCAGTCAGGACAAGTTATTTTATATATATATAGATAAGGTTATAGATCCTCTTGCAGTGCCGTAAGAAGTTGTTTGTTCTCAAAGAGGTTATTTATTCCAACAATATTGGTAGTGATTAGGTTAATGTTCATTCTCGTGTTGTTCTCTGAAAGTATTTTCTTCATTTTTAGTTACCTATGCAATACGTGTATCGATGTGTATAGTTTAATGTGCTGTATGCTTGGATGTAAGTATAAGAGTTTCAGTGTTCCCGTTTCCAAAAGACCTAGTATTAAGGCAAAGTTGGGTTAAGAGAATTCGTAAGGAAAATTTCGAACCAAATCATAGGCCTAATAATGTTCTGTGCATTAATCATTTTATCATTTTTGAAATCAAATGTATTGTTAGGGAAGACATTATATACCCATAGAAGGTGATGATCTAATTCGAGTGCCGCGCAGACTTCCGAAGTTTAAACTAATGATGCCCTATCTTACTACCTTGTACCTTACTACAAAGAAAATTAAGGGGACCGGGGACACATTTTTTTCGGTAAATGGATGAAATTGTCGAAATTTGAATTCTGGCATAAATAAATTGTATTAACCTTCCTCTACGTAACAAAAGTGGTTTTGTGTCGCTGTGACTATTTTTGGCGTAGTTACGGCCGTTTTAAATGGCTCTGCACGGTCATTTAATTCTCCACCATGCCCCCATTCCTCTGTATGCTCGGCTATCCGTGTCCCTTCTGTTACCATTAATTCCCTATTTACAGTAGCATTGAGATGAAACAATTTTTGAATATTGGAATATATACTGCCGTCTGTTGGCTATGTTATGAACTTCTTCAACCTATAATTTAGTCAACATAAAACTTTATATTTCAAAACATGTTATCCATTCTAGTGACATGTTTGAGTTGAAAAAATTCTATGTGTTTTTAGAAGTAGTATTTTAATATGTTTGAGAGTTGTAATCAAATGATATATTTAATAAGTTAGTGGACAGCCTGACATCAGCCTATACACTTCCTTGTTTACTATTGGGTTTGTTTTGGTCAGTTTCGTGAATTGCAAGCAAGGTTGTGGGAAATTTTTAGTGAATATTATATCAAATCATGAGGAAGTAGATCCATCCAATGTAGGTAAACAAGTGCTTGACATTGCTGTATCAGTTGATGGAACATGGCACAAGCGTGGCCATACATCTCTCTATGGCATTGGCATAGTGATTCACATTCTGAGTGGATTAGTTATAGATTACCATGTGTTATCTAAATATTGTCACATGTGTGTTGTAACTGCTCAGGAACTGGGTGATGATTCTCCTGAATATAATATATGGCTGGAAGGTCATAAAGCATGTGGGGAATGCTCGAGGAATTATGAGGGATCATTTGTAGCATGGAAGTATTTGCAGCTGATATTTTATGAAAAAGATCAGTGGAAGAATGTGGCATGCGCTACACAACTGTGCTTTCTGATAAGGATGCCAAAACATTTCTCCATCTTTTAAATAAAGCAGTATATTGACCAGATGTACAATTGAAGAAAGAAGAGTGCATTAACCATGTTGCAAAAAGGATGGGGATTGGTTTGAGGAATTTGGTGAAAGAGTGGAAAGTAAAAGGAACTACACTTGGTGGAAGGGGGCCTGGAAGTTTGAAATAAGCAACTATTGTGAAGCTCACAAATTATTATAGGCAGGCAATATGTCTAAATATTCTCTCAAGAGATAATATGAAATCTGCAATATATGCCTCACTATACCATTACTCCTCCACAGATGAAGATCCTAAGCATAAGAAATGCCTTTTAGGACCTGAATCATGGTGCTTCTACAACAAGAGTATCGCAACTGGACAAACCCCTCAAAACCCACAAAAAATGTCAGTTAAGTTCACAACTGCAATGCTGCTGAAAATTGTGCCTGTATACCAAAGGCTGGCATCAACAGAACTTCTGTCTAGATGTTGTAGAGGGGCTACTCAAAATGCAATGAAAGTCTTCATGCATGTAAATGGAAAATGTGCCCAAAAGAGACCTCTTTGTCCTCAAAAAAACTTGGAATAGCTGTTTCTAATGCAGTTGCAGAATACATGTGATGTAGTGCAACACAAGAAATGAAAATGGTTATAAGGAATTATAATCTTTCACCAGTATCCAACAAACATGCCACACAAGGAGATGGAAGAAGAAAATTTTACAGTCAGCGGTCAGTCACATAACAAAAGAAAACAGCCAGGAAAGAACTGACAATCCTCAAGGTACACAGGGAGGAAGCCAAGAAGAAACAGGAGGGTAGGAGTTATAGTGTCGGTGAATTTTAAGAGATTTGGAAAGGCCATTATGAAAATTTTGAATGGTTTTAGAACTAAAATTCATTTAACTCAAAACACCATTTTCTGTAACCTGCAGTGTTTCATGCGGGTCAAATCTAAACCTATATTTACCAAAGTCGGTATGTAGCTTCTATGTGACCTAACAAAGAAATTGTAGGATGGATTTTGCATTCTTCTTCAACGTACTCATTTTATGAGGCAAAATGTACAGAAAATTAGTGGAAAATTACATGAAATAAAATTAAAAAATTGAAACAGGAGTTAATTGAGAAACATAGGGTGAATCAAAAATTCCATCCTAGAGTTGTTTTGTATTATAAGGAAGAATCATTTCACAAGTTTTCAAACTCTCAGGTAAAAGTCCATCCCGCAGGGAACTTTTTGAAAGTTGCCTGTTTCGCGAGTGTCATAAACACAAAGTACATCATATCTCATGAACTAATAAGGATATTAAGTTGAAATTAAGATATATTCTTTTCATAATAGTCCTACATATTCCGTATCAATTTCATTGTGATTGCTCAAAAATTGTGGAAAATTAGAAAATGTGTCCCTGGTTCCCTTAAATCAGTCCCAGAAAGATCCGGAAAATCATGATCAAGATGTATGACTTAGAGACGAAATTAATCTTAAACGGTGGTGCAAGAATGATGTAATTAATTTTCAACGTTTTACAATGAACGTGCGTAAACTAAACCTAACCCCATTTCCTGTGAGTGAACATGAGGATTATGTTCTTTTTTTATAATATACAATTATGCCATCAATTCTGGTGAGTTTTAAGGTGACGAGTGCTTTAGATGGTCAAGTGTATCATACAAATATCGCTTGTACCTACTCAACAATACAGGTGGATTTTGGAGGGTTGAAATATTGTTGGAGAAATTTGTTTGCGTGTTTTACATAATGGGCTGTGGTTAATGGTGGTGTCATAGTATTTCATGTAAGGATAATAATGCTTTGTTGACATCTATATATTGTATTTGCTGACCGGAGATTCATATGTGAAATATTTTTATACAGTAGGCCCTACTCTGTGTCTTTTTCAACCTGACGTTGATACAATAATTCTCCCTTCGTTATTATTTTCCCCTCTGAAATTACATTTAGACTTACAATACGCATTACGCTACTTTTGGTGTTTAATTATTCGTATTTCGAGTTAATGAGTTGCATTTTATGACGTTCGACTTGTGATCTTTTCTGTAGGTGACTCTGAATAAACATGCATAACCTTACCCTCAACCTCTCATATCGCCCACTGATGTCCGCCATGTTTTTCCTGGATTACGGTCTGATATAATTGTAGTTGGTCTTGGCACAACGCTACCAACCACTCTACTTAGGAACTTGAGCAGTGAGTATAGTTTCAAGGGGATGCGCGTGATGTTTAATTATTCTTTTAGTTGCTATGGTAATCAACAAGTCTCTTTCTGGCAGCTGCTGATCTCCACTAAGATACGGTCAATGTCGGTGTAAATGTTCCTTGTTTCTATATCCTTCTTTATCTGTGTGTATGAAATAAATTTTCAGCATTTCTTTCCCCTGGACCAGTGTGTACCGCTACATGTCATTATCTTGGTAGGTTAGGTCCGGCTAGTGACAAAACCATTGTTCTGTGAACAAGCGAACGTTAGAAGCCGCGAAGCGGCTTTAGGTCTCTATTTCTTATTAATATTAAATCATAAGTGGGGTGTTCTAAGCTTTACAGTGTTCAGATCCATAATTACTGCATGGCTAGTGACAAAGCGATTGGTCTCGGTAGGTTAGGTCCGGCTAGTGACAAAATGGTTGGTCTGGATTCGTTAGGTCCGGCTAGTGAAAAACCATTGGTCTGTGAAGAAGCAAAGATTAGCCGCGAAGCGGCTTCTAACCTCTTGACAAAGCCATTGGTCTGTGAACAAGTAAACGTTAGAAGCCGCGAAGCGGCTTTAGGCCTCTATTTTTTATTAATATTAAATCATAAGTGGCTCAATCTATGCTTTACGGGGTTCAGATCCGTAAGTACAGAATGGCTAGTGACAAAGCGATTGGTCTGGATAGGTTAGGTCCGGCTAGTGACAAAACCATTGGTTTCGCTCGATACGTTAGGTCCAGCTAGTGACTGTGAACAATTAATTAATATTCAATCATACGTCGCGCGGCTTTAGGCTCTATTTCCTATTCATATTAAAGCATAAAGCAATCTATGCTTTCCAGTGTTCAGAATCGCAATTACTGCATCGCTACGTCTCAGCTATTTCAACATGTTCTTATTTCTCTTTGGTGTGTTCATATATAATCGTGGCTGGCGGTGGCACGAATGGACTCTGCCATCGCCTGAAGATTTGCCCTATGAAACGTCACTCCTATAATTCAAGACAGCCAGATTGATTGTTATTCTTATTTATTTCATATGCTTATTATTTTACAATGCCTCATTCTCTTAGGTCTTTTCATCGCGTAAGTTGTTCATAACTTCCGGCTGACTTGAATTATGGGAACGACATTTCATTGGCGTAACCTTCAACCAATGGCAGAGTCAATTCGCCCACCGTCAGCCATGATTATTATATTACATACTTGCGTGAGTACTACCAAATACAGTAGAGATAATACGCGACAAGTACGGATTTCGCCTTGCTAAAATGGAAGACAATTCGACTGTGGCGCTCCTAGTGACTTGACCTGAACAAATCACGCTAAATTCAAAATATCAATAGAAATGTATATACGGAAATGGATAAATAAATTACGTCTAGAAAGAAAGTGTTATTGAGATATTAACTTCGAAGTTGCTAAAGCAATTCTCGATAAATGAATGAAGAATTATTTAAAAGCTTATTATTCAAAGACTGAAATTAGACATATAAACAAGAAGTGAAATGGACTGCTGTGAAATGGCTTGATCTTCCATTTATGCATTACCTTTTTAGCTTTAGCATTTCTGCCTGAGCTCTTACGGTTGGATTTGTCTTTTTTCTCATTTAAAAACATTGTATCATCACATTAAGACACTTGTCAATAAAAATATCGGCACATTCCTTACACATATGATGCAATGAATTAACATTTAGCTGGACAATTTTCGTCTTAACATGAAGCTTACTAACAGCAAGATATTCCTTACACATATGATGCAATGAATTAACATTTAATAATAATAATGTTATTTGTTTTACGTCACACTAACTACTCTTTTACGGTTTTCGAAGACGCCGAGGTGACGTAATTTAGTCCCGCAGGAATTCTTTTACGTGCCAATAAATATACCGACACGAGGCTGACGTATTTGAGCACCTTCAAATACCACCGGACTGAGCCACGATCGAACCTGCCAAGTTTGGGTCAGAAGGTCAGAGCCTTAACCGTCTGAGCCACTCAGCCCGGCGAATTAACATTTAATAGCTGGACAATTTTCCTCTTAACATGAAGCCTACTAACAGAAAGATAATCTATAAAATCCCAGCTTTAATCTGACAAGAGGGATAAAAGAAAGAAAAGTGTGAAAATGTTGTCGATAGTGATGCTTTGAGGAATATTTACGTACAATTAGAGTAAAAATGTAACATACCCTTTGCTGTATAGTCGAGGATTTTTAAAGTCGCTGGCCTGGAAATGATCTGAACAGATCTTATAATTCTTATATAAGCTTTCTTTTTTGTACACCTTATCCAAATCACTTCTGTGGCATTTCAAAACCCACAGATCACACCTATAACAACACATCGGTATTGAAGGTTAACTGCTGCACTATACAATAAAATATGCGTATTACATTTTAAGCCAGTTAAAATATGGGTCGAGCAGGTTAGAAGATTATGAAGTACTATAAAAATCTCTGTCACTGGAAGAATATATATGCAAACACAATTTTACTTACATGTTCTTGTCACGAGGGAACCTGAAGAACGACTGCGCATTTTCTTCTACTTCGTAATTACTGCAGCCAAACACAGCACATACCTTTCACCTCCTGTTGAGAGGAGATATCAAGGAATGACACACACTACTATTTATTTATGTCAACTCACTGAAAACGCATAAGTAACACCAAAAACTTCACACAAAAATACACGTGCTCTTATGAGAGAATCAGTACTGTTCAGGTCGATCCGCTAGAGTGAGCTCCAGTAGCTGTCCCTCGATATCTCGCTCAGTGTCGCGTATTATCTCTACTGTATTTGGTACTACTGAAGTTTTACCCAAAATTGATATTTGATTCCTTCCAAGGTGATATATTTCTTTCCCTACATACCCTATATACCTTAAACATTCAATTGTATTTTTTGCTCTCTCAGATTCTGTTATTGTTTTATGGTTTAAAATAATTACTATTCATTGACGATTTAAATGTGCACAATGGTGCAATGCAATAGTTTATTTACATACATCTTCATTGTAGACTGTTCAGTGTTCAGTCTGCATACCTCTGTGAACTTACTTTACACCTCCACAATCCTCTATTTATAACTAGCTCTGTGACCATGTTTAGTTCTAACCACAATTCTGTTGGTCTCCCTGTACTTCTCTTATCCTCCATGAGTAAGTCCTTTAAAAGGTACATTGTGATATCTGTGGTAAACTTAGTCGTTTGTGATGTGAAGTAATCATTTTCTGCTGTAATCCATTGTGTGCTTTGTTTGTGTTTTTACACAAATTTAAATGTCAGATGTTTGCTTGTGATATCATAGTTTAATCACAGTCTAATATACACAGTCGCGAAGCTCGGCTTATTTTTTTCATCCATGCGACTGCAGCGCTCCACGTGGCCAGCAAGCTGCTGGTCTTCTGGGATGTGTAAGTAGTATACGTTTTGCGAGGTAAGCGTGAGGTAATTACATTATAGATGGTCGGTTTTCTATTAAATTGACATGGTATGCACGAAAGGAGGTGTGTGTGGCTCAATGAATTGCTCAGTTACAAGAAGACACCAGAGCTATCATTCTTTAGGCTTTCTAAAGATCCTGTACATTAAAGCCTTAATTACTGTTTACATTTTCGGATAGGAGAACAATATTGTGAAGATTCAGAAATTTAACTTCAGATAAGTAGGCATTTCGTTCATCACTGATTCAGGAATGTAACTCATAGTGAAATGCATCCAATTATATGAACTTAAATAACGTTTCAACACAACCGTAACCTCTAACACGTAGCGGTGTTTTGATTTTCAATGTGTAGAAAATTGCTGTAGTGGTTAGTGTGATTAGCTACCACCACCCGGAGGCCCGAGTTTGATTCCCGGCTCTACAACGAAATTTGAAAAAGTGGTTCGAGGGTTGGAACGGTCCACTCATCCTCGGGAGGTTGACTGAGTAGAAGGGAGTTCGATTCCCACCTCAGCCACCTTCGAAGTCGTTTTCCGTGGTTTCCCACTTGTCCAGGCAAATGCTGGGATGGTACGTAAGTTAAGGCTACGATCGCTTCCTTCCATCTCGCTTGTCTAGCCCTTCCAGTATTTCCATCCCCCACAAAGCCCCTCTTCAGCATAGCTGTTGAGGCCGCCTGGGCGAGCTACTGGCCCTCCTCCCCAGTTGTATCCCAAAAACCAAGGTCTCACGCTCCAGGGCACTGCCCTAGAGGCGGTACAGGTGGGATTCCTCACTCAGTTCGAAGGAAAAACCAACCCTGTAGGGTAAATGGATTAAGAAAAGAAGAAAGGCAAGAAAATTGCTTGTAAATAGTAGGGGGGATGATTTATTGAAGAGAAATGTGAACTATTTGTACAATAACATCACGTTATGTTCCAATCATTTTGGATATAGCCAGTTTATGTCAGCAGAGAAGTAATTAGTATGAAAACTCCGCAGATTTCTTCGAACCGAAAGTTATTGATAAGAGATGATTAGCCCGTCTCAAAGGAGCACAACACACAGTTATACGTTGCACCGACTCAGATAGGTCTTTTGGCAACAGTGGGATAGGAAAGGGCTTGGAGCGAGAAGGAAGAAACCATGGCCTTAATTAAGGTACAGACTGTTTTGACAATGGGAAACCACGGAAAACCATCTTCAGGGCTGGCGACAGTGGAGTTCGAACCCACTATCTTCGAAATGTAAGCTGATAAGCACTTGCACGTTTGTCAGAGGAGCAGAGAGAACGTGGGCTGTATGCTCACTAACTTCGATGTAGTATACTATTAATTCCCTAATGTTAATACCTGATTTCCCACATTAATGCTGTGAAGGTACTAAGTCATTAGTGTTGAAATTATTTGTGAAACTAAGATTAGATTACCTTGTGATATTTTGCAATGAATGTTTTCAGTGTCGTAAAGCAAAAAAGCTCAAAATCCAGCCATTTAGGTTCCTGAGATGTTTGAATATTATTTGAATTGTTTTTTAGATCATTACTATTTTTATGATTTATGTGAAATTACCAAATTCAGTTCAATAATAGGATTTCGAAAATGGCTAAGACCTTAATTACAGTGCTATGATCAGCTGTTCCTTCTAAAATAAACTATTGTTGTTTTCCTTCGGTATTATTACCACGCTGTAGTCTAGTGTATCAACGTATTTTATTAAAATGTACGATTAATATAGTTGTCGAGGTGGTTACAGTTTATAATTTACGTGGGAAAGTGCATTCAACTGTTGGGTAGAGAATTGTTCCGGACAGTTAGAGCTTGCTGGCCGCTACGAGCGCTAGTGTCGTTCCGCCTGACAACAGGATGCCATTTCATTACTAAGGAGCTTCGCGACTGTGTATAGTAGACTGTGGTTTAATCGTGTGACCTTCAACAAGTTGACTGTGAACTATGACATCATAAACATGGCTACCGTGGCTAAATAGTCTTAGAGCTTGGCAAATATTTTCATTTAATAATCACTTATAAATTGCGAAAAATCATTAATTTTGCACGTAAGATCCCAGGTAGGATTCGTTCTTAGGTTAAAACATTTCTAAAACCCAAATTAGCGATGGTCAGCTTCTTTACCGGACCCGTCCATTATTCTCCTAGGTAACATCAAAAGTAGAGACAATACGCGGCACTGAGCGAAATATCGAGGGACAGCTTTTGGAGCTCTCTCTAGCGAGTAGACCAGAAAACTACTGATTCTGTCATAAGAGCACGTGTATTTTTGTCACCGCCGTCTCGATCCTCCTATACTGCCTGCTCTATGCGAGACTTTTTGCGACTACGCTGCGATAAAATTTCTCCGCTAGATGGCAGACATAGACGCACAATGTTCTAAACTTATTCTAATGACGACAGCCTACAAAACACCTTGCAGTATGGTCATATTTTCACTGAAGCTGGTAAATTACATCAGTAATATTAAGTATCGGCAACATTACCTGTATGAAGTCGCAGTAGGCCTCTTCATGCACAATTTACAGATTTTTCTGGACTAAGGCTTGGAGTGGTACCGTACTTTTTGTGTTCTTGCCAACGCAGTATCAAATACCGTAATAGAGGTCTTACGAACTTGGGTAGGATAATATAACTAACAGTTTGTTGATGTTCTTTGACCTCACACTGTAACAAAACACATTCGGAAAGGTTTTTTTGCTATTTGTTTTACGTCGCACCGACACAGACAGGTCTTATTGCGACGATGGGATAGGAAAGGCCTAGGAATGGGAAGGAAGCGGCCGTGGCCTTAATTAAGGTACAGCCCCAGCATTTACCTGGTGTGAAAATGAGAAACCACGGAAAACCATCTTCAGGGCTGCCGACAGTGGGGTTCGAACCCACTATCTCCCGGATGCAAGCTCACAGCTGCACGCTCCTAACCGCACGGCCAACTCGCCCGGTATTCTGAAAGGGAAGACGTCGCAAGTCCTCGTATTACGCTCGTACGTTCGAAAGACTTCGACAATAGAGCACAGCAGCTTAAACGAACTCCTGCAGATGCTTCACCAGAGCAACAAAACAAGGTTTTGGGTATCAAACTCCTCCCGTGTCCTGATGTATAATCAGTTCCATTTAGCGGTGTCGAGGCAGTGAGATGTTGCTGACACAAATGTCACACTCCCTCCTCTCTTCAACAACACGAACCTAGTACCCGAAAATTAGGATCTAATTTCCTGTTTCTAGTTTGATTGCAATATTATCGTCTGGATATCTGAGGTTATCCAAAATGTGATTGTCCGTCACAATTCTTATCACAAGGAATCCACTATCCTCCACGGCTTTAATCACCTTCTGGAAAAAATCCTCAGCCTGTTTCCAGTCATTCGACCGGGTCAGGAATGGAATGAATGAAGCCCCCATCTAGCAGCGAGGATAGGAATTGTGCCGCCTGCCGAAGCCTGTTGCACTCCTCCGGGGCAATGATTAATGAATGACAGATGGAATGAAATGATATTCGAGAGTGTTGCTGGAATGAAATATGGCAGGGAAAACCGGAGTATTCGAAGAAAAACTTGTCCCGCCTCCGCTTTGTCCAGCACAAATCTCAATGGAGTGACCGGGATTTGAACCACAGAACCCAGCGGTGAGAGGCCGGCGCACTTCCGCCTGAGCCACGGAGGCTCCATCACCTTCTGAAATAAGGTGAAAAGGCACAGATGCGGGAGTAATCTGAGGATATCCAATTACTTCCTTTATTAGGTCCTTGACTAGATAAAGCCGACAGCCGCTTTTCTCTTAATTCCCTTCTATACGGTATTTCATGGAGTCGTATCTTTTCTGGCTGCAAACCACCTTGCAGAGATTGGAAAAATGGTACACAACAGTTGAATATTTCGGGGAAAGAATCTGAAGTTTCAGTTCTACGAAAAATATACCTTGCACGAACGGAAAGAAAGAAGTACCAAGACCTTAAAATCTCTTTGAAATATACATAAGCATAACATGATTAATTCATTTCACAGTTCTATACAAAATATCTCTTGTACGAACGTTTACTCAGGTTTTCACACACATTCATACACCAATAACACAGTGCTACACCCACACTGACAGCGAAGATTGTGCGTCTACTGCTGCACTCTTATGGCGACTTGGAGAAATATTGGTAGTCGCGCCTTCCCGTGTTAAACTAGTGGCATAGAGCAGGCAGTATAAGAGGATCGAGACGGCGGTGATTTTTGTGTGAAGTTTTTGGTGTTATTTATCCATTTTCAGTGAGTTGACTTAATTTTAATAGTAGCGTGTGTCATTCCTTGATATCTCCTCTCAACATGAGGGGAAAGGTGTGTGCTGTGTTTCGCTGCAGTAACTATGAAGTAGAGAAGAATGCGCGGTCGTTCTTCAGGTTCCCTCGTGACAAGAAAATCTTCTAGTGACAGAGATTTTTATAGTACTTCATAATCTTCTGACCTGCTCGACCCATATTTTAACTGGCTTAAAATGTAATACGCATATTTTATTGTATAGTGCAGCAGTTAACCTTCAATACCGATGTGTTGTTGTAGGTGTGATCTGTGGGTTTTGAAATGTCACAGAAGTGAATTGGATAAGGTGTACAAGAAAGAAGGGACGTTACGCTTATGTATTATAAGATCTGTTCAGATCATTTCCAGGCCAGCGACTTTAAAAATCCTCGACTATACAGCCTAGGGTATGTTACATTTTTACTCTAATTGTACGTGTAAATATTCCTCAAAGCATCACTATCGACAACATTTGCATACTTTTCTTTCTTTTATCCCTCTTCTCAGATTAAAGCCAGGATCTTATAGATTATATTTCTGTTAGTAGGCTTCATGTTAAGAGGAAAAATGTCCAGCTATTAAATGTTAATTCGCCTGGCTGAGTGGCTCAGACGGTTAAGGCGCTGACCTTCTGACCTCAACTTCGTAGATTCGATCCTGGCACAGTCCGGTGGTATTTGAAGGTGCTCAAATACGTCAGTCTCGTGTCGGTAGATTTATTGGCACGTAAAAGAACTCCTGCGGGACTAAATTTCGGCACCTTGGCGTCTCCGAAAACGGTAAAAGAGTAGTTAGTGGAACGTAAAACAATTAACATTATTATTATTATCATTAAATGTTAATTTATTGCATCGTATGTGTAAGGAATATCTTTCTGTTAGTAGGCTTCATGTTAAGAGGAAAATTGTCCAGTTATTAAATGTTAATTCATTGCATCATATGTGTAAGGAATGTGCCGATATTTTTATTGACAAGTGTCTTAATGTGATGATACAATGTTTTTAAGTGAGAAAAAAGACAAATCCAAGCGTAAGAGTTCAAGCAGGAATTCTAAAGCTAAAAAAGTAATGCACAGATGAAAGATCAAGCCATTTCACAGCAGTCCATTTCACTTCTTGTTTATATGTCTAATTTCAGTCTTTGAATAATAAGCTTTTAAATAATTCTTCATTCATTTATCGAGAATTGCTTTAGCAACTTCGAAGTTAATATCTCAATAATACTTTCTTTCTAGACGTAATTTATTTATCCATTTCCATATATAAATTTCCATTGCTCTTTGAACTTAGCGCGATTTTTTCAGGTCAAGTCACTGGGAGTGTCACCGTCGAATTGTCTTCCATTTTAGCAAGGCTAAATCCATAAGTGTCGCGTATTGTCTCTATTGTATTTGGTAACATATTCTCGTCCATTTGCCTCATATGGTCCCACCACTAAAGCGGATTTTTTGCATACAGTTTCATTAATAGTGTTCATTCCTAAGTTTGCCTTTATCTCCTCACTCCGAGTGCCCTGTTGCCATTATTCCCACCTGTTTTTCAGCAATCGTTCACTCTGCATTCATGTTTGTTACTTCTAACGCATGAATAAGACATTCTAAGTCCACCCTGCTTTCACTTCCGCAAAGCAGAATTGGACTGAAAACAGACCGGTGTACCCCTTGTGGGTGGGGGACGCAGATGAAGAATACACACATGGTATCCCTTGCTTGCCATAAGATGCGATTAAAAGGGGCAACCTAAGTGCGGAATTGGATTGTGGCTTTAGTACCATGTGTTGTACCTCCTGTGGATGGGAGGGGCTGAATACATCCACAGGTAATACCTACCTGTCGTAGAAGGCTACTAAAAGTGTCATGTGGCCATTGGTCCCCTCTTTATCTTGTTATTTTTTCTTGAGGTTTAGTTTTAGTATGAATCAAAATTTTGATATGTGTGTAGCTTGGGGAGGGGTCTCTTATATGTACGATGATGCTCAAAAGCACAGATGGTATCCCAAGAGTCCAGTTTATCGGAGCGCCATGTACTCAGCAGTAGTTTCCGTCTTACAATGCAGATCCCTGCACAGCCTAATGCCAGAATAACTTATTACTTTTTACATCTATACTTATCACTCTGTATCCGCTATGGGGTACATGCTATTGCAAGTGATTTGAGGAAGGGAATCTTTGTGCCCATAGCCTCAGTCAGCCTGTATTAGGCACTGTTCAACATTGGACCCTGGGCAATACCTGCTACGACCAGGTGGGTATCGCCTTGGCAGCTTGGTTTGGTTACCGAGGCTCCTGATCGGAGTGGGTGGCATTTTGGGAGGATGTTTCTTGGCATGGCTTCAAAACGTCTCAAGTCTGCCCAGGTTTGTCCGCCACGGAACTCTTTGACTTGTGAATCCCTCAGGAGATCAACCCCTTGGGAACAGGCGCAGCACGAAAGCATGGGATCCAGCTTCCCTAGGTTTCTGCGTGCAACCAGAACTGATGGGCAAGATTTCAAGGTCTGTATTGTTCCGTAGATACACTGAAGGTGTCTACGGCAAACTGGAAGACTTAAAGAAAATGCACAATGGTGGTTTGCTACTCAAGACTCGCACTCCACTGCAAGCTGATCAGTTGCTCAAGTGCGACCACTTTGGCAAAATCCCCATCAAAGTGAAAGAGCACAAAACCTCAAACCTGGTTTGTGGCTTTATCTACCACTGTCATGTTATCTTGAACACTGACAATGAGGTGATGGAAGACATGAAGCACCGTGGCGTGACACACATCCTAACGTCGATTTCTGATACACCTTCTTATTACACTTACAAGCTGCTCTCACTTTATCATTCCACCAAGATGTTCGCTTTTCCCATCTTTACACACAGTTGTTCCTAGATATTCCCTCGCTGTTTCTACTACAGCATCCTTGTATGCCACCTTTTTTTCTATATCCTGAACTTACTGTCTTTTCTTTTGAACTTTTTACTAATCATATTCATGTAGTTATGCCTAATTGCCTCACCCTGCAGATTTTCTACCCTTATTCGTCTGAAGACATATTTCAATTTCTCTATCCTGGGAGTAGAGATATTTAGTTTGCTACAGATCAAATAATGATCTGTATAATCAAAAATCTCTGTAATACCTGAACATCCTAACGGATTTCCTGAATAAAAGGTCGGTTATGATAGCCTGTTATGGACCTGGTGCTCCTTCCCTCCCATGTAGCAGTGAATAGTCTTATGCTTGAATATTAGCACTGAAGTCCAGTAGAGGTCCCCATTGCTATTAGCTTCCTGTTACATATCTTCCTCACCTTTACCCATCACCTTGTCATAACCTTCAGTTTTATTTCCACCTCTCGCAATGAAATAGCCCATTAGCACTATCTTATCCTTGTAGTTGATCCAGACTATGATGACACTCACCGATTCATGAAACTTGTCAACTTCATCCTCATCTGCATCTTCACATGGTAAATATACTGAGATAGTTCTCATACTAATTCCTCCAACTGCTAAATCTACCCACATCGTTTGCTTATTTACATGCCTAACAGAAACTATGTTGCACGCAATACTATTCCTGCGGAAAAGTCTTAATCCCACACTCTGCCGTTCCCTTTTTAACACCTATTAAGAACACTATATAATTTACTAACTCTTTGTCATTATCTACCCTTACCGTAATATCATTAACTCAAAAACGATACAGATACATCCTCTTTGCTGAATCAGCCAGTTCTTTCTTCCATAAGCCCTATTGAAATTGATAGCTCTCCATAGAATTCCATTTCTTAAGCAAAGTTGTTTCCAAGGAGTCCTTCACCTGTCAAATTTAAGTGGGACTCTGTTACACCCATAGGTCTGATGCTTGATTAAAATGTTCTGGGTGCTCTAGGTAAATATTCTGTGAAGCAGGATACTACCCTACCTCACACATATTCCCGGTGATAAATTCTTCTCTAACGGATTAAGGAGCACCGGTGGATCGTAGTCCAGCTAGAGACCATCGGTGGATTGTATAGTCCTAGCCACTTGAGCATAAGAGGCCCATGTCTCAAAATATGTCCGACATGTTCACTCCTATTCTATAGAAACTAGTATCCTGACTCTCAGAACCACTTACTAGGCCACTCAACCATTGCCCATAGTTCAAGAACTAGGACGTGACTACTGTAAACCACACCACAAACCATTCCAGATGATTTTATAATGCAAAATTAATAAGATTGCAGATATGTGATAGTTATTTAAACTCTTCCTTTTTCAGATTTTGAAGAGTGGCTGAGACAAGCAATGAGAAAACAACTCACAGTATTATTGCAGGACAAGAAAAAGAAGAACTGATGGTTCCGAAATGATTTACTATGACTGCAATCGCTCAAGAAAATCTTATGAATGTAGAGCACCAAGGCAGAGAGCTTCTAAAGCACAGGGATCTCCAAAGATCAATGCAGGTTGCACCAGCCACTGCAAAGTGACAGTGGGGGAAGAAAATAATGTAGTGTTTTGGGCTACTCATTATGGTCATGGGCATTAAATAAAACATCTCCAACTTACAAAGGCTGAGAGAGAGATAGTGTTTAGCAGGTCGGATGAGTTTAGGCCTGCCTGCCAAAACGGTGCTAAATTCTGTTTGGGAAAATGTTGGCTCTGAAGTGAGGAAATCTGACCTTGTAACAAGAATCGACCTGCACAATATAAGAAAAGAGTTCAATTTAAATATTCTTTCAGGGCAGCGTCATGCAAACGATTCCTATAGTGATGACATTTTGTGCAGGAATCACAGGGAACAAAATCCTGTGATTTTTACGAAAAACAGGGGGATGAATCACATGAGCTGTCAAGGAATGACTTTTGCATTGTGCTTATGAATGAATCACAGAACCATATGCTAAGAATATTTTCAAGGAATGCCATCTGTATAGATGGAACACGTGGCCTAGATGGTTATGATTTTGAACTTACAACTCTATTAGTGTTAGATTACTACAACAAAGGTTTTCCTGTATTTTTCATGTTTTCTAATCGAAGAGACTGTTATATTTATGAATCACTCTTCATGAAAATTGAGGAAAGAACTGGTTCTCTATATACAAAAATTCTTTTTGAGTGGCATCAATGAAACGTATTACATGGCATGGAAGAGTATCGTGGAAGAGCCAGGTCAGATATTGTTATGTCTATGGCATGTGTTTAAAACATGGACTGAGAATTCCTACAAAATTAAAAATGCACAAAAACGTGAAATGGTAATGACTTCCTTGAAGATTCAAAAGGAATTTCATGGGCACATGGAAGATTTTTGTGAAGAATATGCACAAGATCCAGAGACCCAGAACTTTGGTTTGTATTTTGGAAGATATTATAGAACTATTCCACAGATGTGGGCAAAATGCTTCAGAATAGGTTGTGTTATAAGCACAAACATGCATCTAGAAAGAGTTCACAGAACCAAAGAGTATGAATATTTGGGAGGTGTGCATGCTAAAAGACTTGATGAGAGTATGCAGTTAGTGCGAGATAAGGAATTTGACAGAATACAGAAACTGATAAAAGGCAAGCACCATAAATATTTTAAAGAGTTTGAAAAGAGTTATGAAACTGCATGGCAATGCAGGAAGAAATAATTCATGAAAATGAATATGAATGGAAAGTGGGCATGTACCATGTTGAGAGAAAATTGCTGGATAACTGTTGTCAGTTGCTCTGTGATAAGTGCAAAATCTGTGTGCATGCATTCTCCTGCAGTTGCCTGGATTATCTTACCAGAAGCACGATATGCAAACATGTCCACTAATGTGTCATGCATTTAACACAAAACCTTCTTGGTACCTCTCAACAAGCACTTCCCTCTTCCCTAGAAAATGGTGGTTGCTTAGAACTGCAATGTCACATGAAGCAATTGAATAAACCTGCAGAAGCTACAGCAGAAAGTATTATGGAAGAAATTAAAAAACCAATCCAGGTAACGATAGGGAAATTAGAACTACTTCAAAATGATAAGCATAAGATAAAAGAAGATCTTAAGCAGCTTAAAGCTGTGGAAGGTTTTACAGCATAACATTGTTCCAATGACAGCCAGGATGAAACTTGCTGTACACCAGCATAAACAGTAGAGTGTGAACCTCCAAACAAGAAGGTTCAAAAACAGTCGTTCTTCTAAATAAAGATGTCATCTACATTTAAAAGCTTAAAAAGAATGAAGTGCAGGATAAAACCATTGCTTCCACCATAGTGCACCCACAGCTCTATCATTTGCAAGAAGGTGATAATGCTGGTTAAAGTTCTTGGCCAGTTCCGTATAGTGTTATTTGTTTTCTTCATGTTCCTCAAGTCTAATAATTCAAAATTTTATTTTATTTACAAGACAGAATAAAGATAAACCCACACTGATGCGTCATACACCTCTCATTACTAGTATTGTGGAAGAACTGATGGACTGCGGTTCTGGTACTATTTGTTTATTATATACATATGGAGTAAGTGATTGACTGTGCTTCTTGTGCCAATACTTATTTTATAGATACAGAGCCACTGACGGACCCTGCTTCTTGTGCTGTTAGAAGAGATTCAAAGCGTAACCACTGCATGGAGTGGTAACAGCCTCTCGCTCAGTTTTGATTGTGGCAAACTGCTACAATAGAGTTCTCGCGACACGTCCCGGCGAAGAAACAAAACATTAAATAGTAAAGAATATTCAATATTTATATTTTCAAACTGTTGGTAACAGTGGATACTGGCACGCTTCGCCACTGAGAGCTATTGTTTATTTTTGTTTTTAATTTAATGATAGTTCATGGTGCGGGTTACTGTAGTCACATCCTAGTTCGTTGAGCATGGGCAACGGCTGAGTGGCCTTTTAAGTGGTTCTGAGAGTCGGTGTCAGTAGGGTAGCACCCTGCTTCACGAATTTATTGATCTCACAACATTTTAAGCAAGCCTAGGACCTATGGGAGTAACGGTGTCCCACTCCCATTTGACAGGCGAGGGACTCCTTGGGAACAACTTGCCGAACAAAATGGAAGTCGATGGGCAGCTGTCAATATTAATGGGTTTTATGGAAGAAAGAATGTAGAACTGGCTAAGCCAACAAAGAGGATGCATCTGGATGTGCTAGGAGTAAGTGATATTTGGGTAAGGGGAGAAAACGAGGAAGAGATAGGATATTATAAAGTGTACTTGAGGGGTGTTAAAAAGTAGAGGGCATTGTGTGGGGTAGGGCTGTTTATCAGGAATAGTATTGTACACATCATAGTTTCTCTTACGCACATAAATGAGCAAATGATGTGGATAGATTTGGCAGTTGGAGGAATTAGGACGATAATTGTCTCAGTGTGTTCCGCATGTGAGGGTGCAGATGATGATGAGATTAACAAGTTTTATGAAGCATTGAATGACACCATAGTCAGGGTCAACAACAAGGATAAGATAGTGCTTGTGGGCGATTTCAGTGCGAGAGTTGGAAATAGAACTGAAGGATACAAAGAGTGATTGGTAAATGTGGGGAAGATAAGGAAGCTAATAGCAATGGGAAACATTTGCTGGACTTCTGTGCTAATATGGGACTAGAATTTAGGAATACATTCTTCAAGCATAAGGCTATTCACCACTGCACATGGGAGGGTAGGGGTACCAAATCCATAATAGACTCTATCAGGATCACTAAGTCCATAATGGACAATATCAGTACCGCTTCAGGAAATCTGTTAGGAATTTATGGGTTTTTCAGGGATTTTTCGATGATACAGACCACTATCTGATCTGTAGTGATCCAAGTATCTCTAGGCCTAGGATAGAGAATGTGAAATCTGTCTACACATGAATAAGAGTAGAACATTTCCAGGAGAAGGAAATTAGACAGAAGTACATGGATATGATTAGTGAGAAGTTTCAAACAGTGGACAGTGAGCAGGTTCAGGATATAGAAAGAGAATGGGTGGCATACAGGGATGTTGTAGTAGAAACAGCAAGGAAACCACTGTGTTAAAAATGGGAAAACAAACATCTTGGTGGAATGAATATTGAATTTTCACGACCGCATTGTAATCGAAACAGACTTTCAACGTATTAGGTCGTGTTACGTACATGTAGTATGTGTTGAAGAGATGTTAAGTACAGAACAAAAATGGCCAGCCGGACACCAGTGGGATCCGAACCCACAACCTCCACGACCTAATACGTTGAAAGTCTGTTTCGATCTTGGTGGAATGATGAAGAGAGGGCAGCTTGTAAACATAAAAAAAGGCTATCGGAAATGGCACAAAACAAGGGTCGATGCAGACAGGGAATTTTTGGTTATGGGAAAAATAATGCGATAGATATCATATCATGCTGTATGAGAAATGACACAGTTAACATAGGTATGTTTTGGGGCTGGTGATCTATCAGGAATCAGCATAATCGATTTCATGACACTACTGTAAGTGTGGCAAGCAATTTCATCATGTAAGTATACTAGGCCAGGTGCATCATCTATACATTCCTATAAGAACACAAGCTTTGTGAGAAGGATTATACACTCTATAACGAAAAACGACGCATTGGGAAGGCGTTGTCCGATATTAAGGAAATTACGTATGCAAAGACATTCGGACCGAACATGCAAATGACTAAAGTTTCGCGTCCAATGAATGAATAGCGGGAGCTCCCGCGCATGCATCAGGTGTATATAAGGCGCGATTCTGAAGCGTATGCTCAAAGAAGCTGTTGCATTCGACTGCGATATTTTAACGTCGGCTGTAAGAATGCCACGCTGAAGGATTCTTGGTCATTACGAGCAGATGTCAGAGTTTGAAAGAGGTCGTACGATCGGATTGAAAGAAGCTGGTTGGTCGAATTGAGCTGTCGCTGGACATTTGGGTCTAAGTGATGCGGAGATCAGACGATGCTGGCAAGCGAGGGTCAGCACCTCCAGGATTCAGCGTCAGGACGGCAGTGGTCGACCGAGGGCCACAACAGCACGGGCAGACAAAGCGATTATCAGAACAGCTGTCACAGCACCGGAGTCGTCGTTATCAACGATCCAGCGTGTGACCCGCACACATGTGTCCACCATGACCATTAACAGACGTCTGAGCGAGAGGGATTTGCACTCGCGCCGCCCGTTACGCCGCTTACCACTCACGCCTATTCACCGTCAAGCCAGATTGCAGTGGTGCCGCGCTCGAACAACGTGGAACTGCGCTGACTGCGGACGTATAGTCTTTAGTGAAGAGTCCCGTTTCCAACGGTACCCTGACGAAAACCACAGACGTGTTTGGAGTCGTCCAGGCTAGGTGGGGATCCTGCCTTGACTATCGCATGCCACACAGCCCCACAACAGGGGTGATATCCGGGGGTGTCATCTCCTTTGATAGCCGGACCCCTCTGGTAGTCATTCCTAGCACACTGACAACACAGCGGTATGTTGATGACATTCTACAGCCGGTTGTGTTACCGTTCCTTCAGCGACATCCAGGTCTTACTTTCTAAGAGGATAATGCCCGGCCGCACACGGCACGTGTTGCTATGAACTGTCTTCAAGCTTGCCCTATCCTTCCTTGGCCATCTCGGTCGCCTGATCTCTCTCCCATAGAGCACATTTCGGACGTCATGGGAAGGCGATTGTGTACATCCAGGAATGTCGCCGATTTAGCTAAAAAGTTGGAGAACATTTGGCACGAAATTCTGCAGGATACCATCCGGGACCTTTATCAGTCTGCTTGCATCCAGGCCATGGGTGGACCAACTTCTTATTGACGTCCTCTCTTTGTAACGCTCTAACTCTGCAATAAATCATTCGATTGTTCTGCATTTTCGATACTTTGTTTCTCTATGTCTGTTCCTCACATCCACCGATTTTTATCGTCATTGGACAATTCCTTCCTGGTGCTTCGTGTTTTTGTTATACAGTGCAATTTACTACCCATCGTACTTGGTAGCGATTTGAACATCAATGTGAAGTCAGCACTTGGTCAAGATTTTCTCTCCTCCAAGTGTGATAGACTGGCCTTCGAATTAAACGACGACCCAGCCAATTCTACTATGAGGAGTAGTACTTGTGCCGATGCTGTGTTCAGTCGCCATGTAAACCAGATAACAACTCAACAGCACGTTTTATACTTTTCCTATCATTCTGCATTACACCGAGTACAACTAATGTACCCAACCTACAACTGTGGATTAATTTTTAAACAAATATTTGTTTCATTCCATCAGTATTGCATCTTTCTTCATAAAGTTGAGCCAATGCAATTCTGGATTTGGATTGCGAGGCCTTTTGTAAAACTAACGTCAACAGCTCTCGTACATAAACCTGCATAAGAAGATTTTCTTGGCCAAAAGGAGATTTTAGGCTAATTGCTTTGCTGTAATTTATTCGTGCTGGGGGAGGGGGAGGACATCTCAACTACCTGCTTAGAACGTGACCCTTTCATTATTGCCTGTATTAAGTATTGAAATTTATCCTCCACAGCTATTTCAGGATCTTCATCTATTTGAGAGAACTGACTCCAGAAGTTAACCACTCCTTTAAATCTCCTCCATAACTGCGGAATTCTAATTTCTGCTAATTTAATTTCTTGGTTTGTTGGTTGCTAGACCTACTACCAACACTACCCGCTTCATATTCGGTTTGTTGAACCTGTATTCCCGAAATACGCAGTTTAAGGTCCAGATACTTCTTCTGACACTCATTAGCCCCTTCTACTTCCATGTCAAAATCAGCTTCGTCATCAGCTAATAACAAATCAACCACTTTCATGTCCAGTTCGTTCAAAATCGCTATCTTACTTTCTAACACGTTGGATAATGATTGAACTTCCGTAAAATTGAAATTATCTTCTTTAGTCAAATCACTAACCTTTTTAGCAATTTTCGTAAACGAAGTCCTGGTTGCTCTCCTTTCCTTCAGTAATTTATCAAGACTTTCTCGCTCCATATTCCACGTGGGCATGATGATTCTTCCTTCTTCAAGTTGTAAATGTCCTGTCACGGTCGCCACTAAATCTTGTGTAATACCATTACACACAGGAACACATTTTAAGGAAGTCTTGCAGTTGAAAATTGAAGCTAGGCTGCACTGAATTTAATTAAAAACACTACTTTTCAGAGCCTACATCACTTCAAACTTTAAAAACATAGCAGCCATCACTACTGTTATAATAAACTCGATTTGACTCCATACATTCAACATATTTACTGTTTAAATTCAATAACAACACATAATCGTAATAGAATATAGATTTGTTCAACAACTATTCACTTCACTGGTCCAAGAATCGCCATGGTACACAACCAAAAAAAACGAGTAAAAGTTCTACACAATTCAAAACAGTTTAACATCTCAACATTTCTCCCACCCTGAAATTGTGAAAATAATTTCAGTCACTTTGATATCACAAATGACTTATGCCTGCGAATATCACAGGACCCTTTCTTCAGCACAGTTTCATAGTCTATAACTTAAGAGGAGTATTTTGGATTGGGGACCACTCTGCGACCACTACGGGTTCTGTACCCATGGGGAAAGTTATCAGGTGAAGAGGCTTTGGAAACTAAGGGGTCCTCACGAGTGTCTATCTCCAGAGAATACAGTCGTCTTCTCAGTGTTCCCTCTTTCAGTCTTAACTCGGCTACCCGAGATACACCGTCCTTGCCAGGAAAGAGAGACACTATTCCTGCTAGTGGCCACTCCACTCTGTTTTGTTGCTCGCAACCAACCAGAACCTCATCACCTTCCTTCAAAGTCGATTTTCCTCTTCCTTTGGGACGCTGGGTCAGTTGGGACAGATATTCCTTCCTAAAGCGTTGTTTCAGTTCTTGCATCAGGTGTTGTCGGTAGCGCAGGCGTGCCTGGAAATTCTCCTTCTCGAGATGATCAATATCTTGCACAAAACCCTCTCCAATATCGTTAAGAAACATTGATGGTGTCAAAGGATTTAAATCCTCAGGATCCTCTGATATATAAGCCAGTGGGCGTCCATTAATAACGGCCTCTACATCACAAACCGAAGTCAGTAATTCTACATAAGTGAGCACAGACCTTCCGAGCATTCGTCTCAACAATTATTTAATGGAACGGACCAGACGTTTCCACCATCCTCCCCACCAACTTGCAGTAGGGGTATTTCTTGAAACCTAGACTGTTGTTGGAAGTTCTTGGAGATCTAGGCCTTTTAATTCATTGGAATCACGAAAAAAATTAATACTTTGTCAGAATAGATAATAGATGGACGGTCCCTTCTAGCGATACATCTTCTCAATTGAAGATTGAAAGCTTCGGTACTTAATGACGAAACTATGCAGTTCCAAATGGACTGCCCGGAAGACGGCAGGCACAGGTGTAGAGAACAATTCATACCTTAGAATTACCTCTCAGAATTAATGGTCCTGCCATGTCAATGCCAACCACTTCAAAAACATTGGCATGCTTTGCTCGAACATTAGGTAGAGGGGCAGACTCTGTTTCAGCATTCTTTGGTTTATGACGTTTCCAATGCAAACAACTTGCTATCACTTTCTTTACAGTCCTTCTAGTTTGTACGGTACAATACCTTTTTCTCAAATAAGCCATTAAAAACTGCAAACCTGCATGACAATGAAGTCAATGTGGCTCCATAATCATCAATCAATACTGATCTGCATTTAGGGCAGTCGCCTAGGTGGCAGATTCCCTATCTGTTGTTTTCCTAGCCTTTTCTTAAATGATTTCAATGACATTGGAAATTTATTAAACATCTCCCTTGGTAATTTATTCCAATCCCTACCACCCCTTCCTATAAATTAATATTTGCCCCAATTTGTCCTCTTGTATTCCAACTTTATCTTCATATTGTGATCTTTCCTACTTTTAAAGACGCCACTCAAATTTATTCGTCTACTAAAGTCATTCCACGCCATTTCTCCGCTAACAGCTTGGAACATACCACTCAGTCGAGCAGCTCGTCTCCTTTTTCCCAGTTCTTCCCAGCCCAAACTTCGCAACATTTTTGTAACGTTACTCTTTTGTCGGAAATCCCCCAGAACAAATCGAGCTGCTTTTCTTTGTATTTTTTCCAGTTCTTGAATAAAGTAAACCTGTGAGGGTCACATACACTGGAACCATACTCTAGTTGGGGTCTTACCAAAGACTTATACGCTATCTCCTTTACATCCTTGCTACAACCCGTAAACAAACTCATAACCATGTGCAGAGATCTGTATCTTTTATTTACAATCCCACTTATGTGATTATCACAAAGATCTTTCCTTATATTAACACCCAGATACTTACAATGATCCCCAAAAGGAACTTTCACCCCATCAACGCAGTAATTAAAACTCAGAGGACTTTTCCTATTTGTGAAACTCACAACCTGACTTTTAACCCCGTTATCATCATATCATTGCCTACTGTCCATCTCACAACATTATCGAGGTCATTTTGCAGTTGCTCACAATCTTGTTACTTATTTATTACTCTGTACAGAATAACATCATATGCAAAAAGCTTTATCTCTGATTCCACTTCTTTACACATATCATTGATATATATATATATAAAACATAAAGGTCCAATAATACTGCCTTGAGGAATTCCCCTCTTAACTATTACAGGGTCAGATAAAGCTTCGCCTAGAAATATAGCAACCCATTCAGTCACTCTTTTGTTTAGTCCAATTGCACTCATTTTTACCAGTAGTCTCCCATGATCCACCCTATCAAATGCTTTCGACAGGTCAATCGCGATACAGTCTATTTGACCTCCAGAATCCAAAATATATGCTATATCTTGCTGGAATTCTAAAAGTTGAGCTTCAGTGGAATAACCTTTCCTAAAACCGAATTGCTTTCTATCGAACCAGTTATTAATTTCGCAAACGTGTCTAATGTAATCAGAAAGAATGCCTACCCAAAGCTTACATGCAACGCATGTCAAACTTTCTGGCCTGTAATTTTCAGATGTATGTCTATCACCCCTTCCTTAATACACAGAGGCTACTATAGCAACTCTCCATTCATTTGGCATAGCTCCTTCAACCAAACAATCTTTACTTACTATATATAAAAATGTATGTATGTATGTATGTATGTATGTATTTGTGTAAATGACACATCTCCTCCTAAACAACTCGAGCAATTTCAACCAAACTTGGTACACTTATGATTTACTATCCGGAGACGAGCACTGTGGGGGTAAGCCATCCGTAGCTCCCTTAGGAGTGGGGTTCAGGGGGGACAAATTATAAAAGAAATTGAAAAACGTGTCGAATCTACAGTTTTCGGGGTCACTGAGATAGATAGTGGCATTCCCGATTTTTTAAAAGTCAAAGTTCAGCTACCTTTTGGTTAGGGGGCGAGAGGGGAGTGATATATAAAATTAAACGAAAATAGTGTCGAATACATAGTTTTCGGGGTCGGCGAGTTTGAATTGTACACTCCGAATTTTTAGTATCAGGAGAAAAAACACGAGGGGGTAAAACAGCCCAGAAACCCTTAGGGGCAAGGGGGCGAGGGGCTGAGATATTAAAATCATCGAAAGTAGTTTCGAATTCATACTTTTTGGGCTCGCTGAAATAAATAGTGACACTTCGGAATTTTTTAATATCCAAGTTCAGCCCCCTTCGTGGTGGGGGCGATGGGGGTAATCTATAAAAATAATAGGGAATAGTGTCGAGTCCATAGTTTTCTGGGTCGCTGCGATGAATAGTGACACAACAGATTTTTAGTACCAGGTGACAAACCACGTGGGGGTAATACACCCCAGGAACCCTTAGGGTCAGGCGGAGCGAGGAGGCTGAGATATAAAATTCATCGAAAGTAGTGTCGAATCCATATTTTTTGGGGTCGCTGAGATGAGTGGTGACACTCCGGAATTTTTAAAGACTCAGATCAGCCCCCTTCTTGGTGGGAGGGGGGTGCTGGAAGAGTGATACATAAAAATAATCTAAAATAATTTTGAATCCATAGTTGTCGGCGTCGCCCAGAAGAATAGTGAGAAACCGGATATTTTATAAGTCCATCCCCCTTTTGGGGTGGGGGCGATGGGGGAGTGATATATAAAATTAATCGAAAATAGTGTCGAATACATAATTTTCGGGGTCGCCGAGGTTGAATTGTACACTCCGAATTTTTAGTATCAGGGGACAAACCACGTGGGGGTAAGACAGCCCAGGAACCCTTACGGGTGGGAGGGCGACGGGGTCAGATATACAAATCAACGAAAATAGTGTCGAATGCATACTTTTCGGGGTCGCTGAGATGAATAGTGACACTCCGGACTTTTTAAAAGTCCAAGTTCAGCTCCCTTTGGGGTGAGGGCGAGGGGGGAGTGATATATAAAATTAAACGAAAATAGTGTCGAATACATAGTTTTCGGTGTCGCCGAGGTAAATTGTACACTCCGGATTTTTAGTATCAGGAGACAAACCACGAGGGGGTAAGACAGCCCAGGAACCCTTAGGGGCAAGGGGGCGAGAGGATGAGATATTAAAATAATCGAAAGTAGTTTCGAATTCATACTTTTCGGGCTCGCTGAAATAAATAGTAACACTCCGGAATTTTTTAATGTCCAAGGTCAGCCCCTTTCGGGGTGGGGGCGATTGGGGTAATATATAAAAATAATAGAAAATACTGTCGAACCCATAGTTTTCCGGGGTCACTGCGATGAATAGTGACACAACAGATTTTTAGTATCAGGAGACAAACCACGTGGGGGGTTGTACACCCCAGGAACCCTTAGAGTGAGGGGGCGAGGGGGCTCATATAAAAAAATAATCGAAAGTAGTGTCGAATCCATACTTTTCGGGCTCGCTGAAATAAATAGTGACACTCCGGAATTTTTTAATGTCCAAGTTCAGCCTCCTTCGTGGTGGGGGCGATGGGGGTAATATATAAAAATAATAGGGAATAGTGTCGAGTCCATAGTTTTCTGGGTCGCTGCGATGAATAGTGACACAACAGATTTTTAGTATCAGGAGACAAACCACGTGGGGGTAATACACCCCAGGAACCCTTAGGGTCAGGCGGGGTGAGGAGGCTGAGATATAAAATTAATCGAAAATAGTGTCGAATCCATACTTTTTAGGGTCGCTGAGATGAGTAGCGACACTCCGGAATTTTTAAAGTCTCAGATCAGCCCCCTTCTTGGTGGTGGGGGGTGGTGGGAGAGTGATACATAAAAATAATCTAAAATAATTTGGAATCCATAGTTGTCGGCGTCGCCGAGATGAATATTGAGAAACCGGATATTTTATAAGTCCAAGTTCATCCCCCTTTTGGGGTGGGGGCGATGGGGGAGTGATATATAAAATTAATCGAAAATAGTGTCGAACACATAGTTTTAGGAATCGCCGAGGTGAATTGTACACTTCGGATTTTTAGTATGAAGAGACAAACCACACGGGGGTAGGACACCCCAGGAACGCTTAAGTGCGGGGGTCTAGGGGATATACTGTAAAAATCATCGAAAGTAGTGTAGAATGCATACTTTCCGGGGTCGCTGAGACGAATAGCGACACTGCGGAATTTTTTAAAGTCCGAGTTCAGCCCACTTCGTGGTGGAGGCGATGGGAGAGTGATATATACAAATAATCGAAAATAGTGTCGAATCCATAGTTGTCGGGGTCGCTGAGATGAATAGTGAGACTCCGGATATTTTATAAGTCCAAGTTCATCCACCTTTTGGGGTGGGGGGCGATGGGGGAGTGATATATAAAATTAAACGAAAATAGTGTCGAATACATAGTTTTCGGTGTCGCCGAGGTGAATTGTACACTCCGGATTTTTAGCGTCAGGAGACAAACCACGAGGGGTAAGACAGCCCAGGAACCTTTAGGGGCGGGGGACGAAGGGGCTGAGATATAAAAATAATCGAAAGTAGTGTCGAATCCATAGTTATCGGGGTCGCTGAGATGAATACTAACACACCCTATTTTTTAAAAATCAATGTTTAGCCTCATTTAGGGTGGGGGATGGGGAGTGAGATATAAAATTAATCTAATATACTGCCGAGTCCATAGTTTTCCGGGTCGTTGAGATGAATAGTAACATTCCGGATTTTTAAAGTCCATCTTCAGCCCCCGTCGGCAGAGGGGGTGATAAGGTTAGGAAATAAATTGTCAAAAATGACCGAGATAGTGGACGTGTATATGTTCCAGTGTGACTTTCAAGTATGACTTACTACATGGAAAACATACTTTGGGAGTAAGACGCCCGTAGAACCACTAGGGAAGCGGGTGAAATATAATCTGTATTAATGAATGGAAGTCAGTCAAATTTCACCCTATTCAACGTTTCTGCTCAATCATACCTTTAAATAGATGAGATACGAGGAAATGTCATAGGGCCAGCCATTTAGATTGCTAAATGAGGCCAGAGGTATCTTACCGTACAACCCGCTTTTCGATATCATGCACCGTTTAGCAGCAGATATCCTGTAAATGTAAGTGAACATGCATACACTTCCGTATGTCGATCTACGTTTATTCATTGAAGTCGACTTGTAGCGATCTAAAAGGGGGTGTGTCTGACACTGTAATTAATACTTTACAAATCAATAGTGACTGTCAGCTGGAGGGCGTCTGCTGTTGTAATCAGTACTCCCCACATAGACTTTAACTGGCCGTAGGAATGGGGACCTCCTCCAACGCCCGTGTACAATTGTATTGTATAATTCCCTTCTCGATTTGACTAGCAGACAGCAAGGGAGCGTGCATTTTTCAAAACCCTTTTAGCTGATTTTCTTTATCGTTAGGGATAGGTGGCCCCTTGCAAGGGTGCCACCGATTATATAAAAAAATACCCATCAAAATGTGACTGACGTTACGCATAATGAATTGCGGTAGACAAGTGAACCTGTCATTAACATCACAACTCCTCAACTCGCACTTACATTGGAAGCAACGTCTGCGGACCTTCCTCTGCTGTTTCTCGGATAACGTCAAGAGACATGCAGTTTAAAAAATCGTATTCACTTCATGTACAGTAATTTACTTCGATATCCGTATACAATGTAGAATACAGTAGCGAAGCACGGGTACATTTGCTAATAATCAAATAAGTACTTCAGATATGGTACTATATCCCAACACATTGTCTTTTGTATATTCCCAGAAATCTTATCAATTCCAGCCGCTTTTCTAGTTTTTAACTTTTGTATCTTGTTGTAAATATAATTGATGTCATATGTAAATTTTAATAATTCTTTAGCATTAGTCACCTCCTCTATCTGGACATTTTCCATGTAACCAACAATCTTTACATACTGCTGACTGAATACTTCTGCCTTTTGAAGATCCTCACATACATACTCTCCTTGTTCATTAATTATTCCTGGAATATCCTTCTTGGAACCTGTTTCTGCCTTAAAATATCTATACATTCCCTTCCATTTTCCCTAAAATTTGTATGACTGCCAATTATGGTTGCCATCATGTTATCCTTAGCTGCCTTCTTTGCTAGATTCAATTTCCTAGCAAGTTCCTTCAATTTCTCCTTACTTCCACAGCCATTTCTAACTCTATTTCTTTCAAATCTGCACCTCCTTCTTAGTCTCTTTATTTCTCTATTATAATAAGGTGGGTCTATATCATTCCTTACCACCTTTAAAGGTACAAACCTGTTTTCACATTCGTCAACAATTTCTTTAAACCCACCCAGAGTCTATTTACATTCTTATTTACCGTTTCCTCCACTCATAATTACTTTTTTTAAACTGCCTCATGCCTGCTTTGTCAGCCATATGGTACTGCCTAATAGTCCTACTTTTAAAACCTTCTTTTCTATCACATTTATTTTTAACAACGGCAAAAACTGCTTCGTGATCACTAATACCATCTATTACATCGGTTTCTCTATAGAGCTCATCTGGTTTTATCAGCACCACATCCAACATATTCTTCCCTCTAGTTGGTTGCGTTACTTTCTGAATCAGTTGTCCTTCCCATATTAGCTTATTTGCCATTTGTTGGTCATGCATTCTGTCGCTTGCATTTCCTTTCCAATTGACATTTGGTAAATTAAGATCTCCCGCTACAATCACATTCCTTTCCATGGCGTTTCCCACATAGCTGATTATCTTATCAAATAATTCTGAATTCGTGTCAGCGCCACCATTTCCCGGTCTGTACACTCCAAAGACATCAAGTTGCCTATTATCTTTAGAAATGAGCCTTACACCTAGAAGTTCATGTTTCTCATCTTTAACTTTTCCGTAGCTTACAAATTCTTCTTTCACCAGAATGAATACTCCCCCTCCCACCATTCCTATTCTATCTCCACGATACACACTCCAGTTCCGTGAGAAAATTTCTGCATCCATTCTATCATTTCTCAGCCATGATTCAACTCCTATTGCAATATCTGGTAAATTACTTAATTCTATTCCTTTCTTTACAATACTTCTACAGTTCAACACTTAACATTTTTATGTCATCCCTACTTGACTTCCAGATCTCTGCACCCTCATCACCGCTCCCTAGACAACACCGTTTCCCTGAATGTACCTCCCTATTACCCAAACAATTTCCTAACTTATACGTACCACTGCGGTTTAAGTGAAGGCCATCTGAGCGCTGATCCCTATCTCCTACCCACCCATTAGGGTGTAGCAATTTCACTCCCAATTTCCCACATACCCACTCCATAGTCTCATTTAAATCCCAAATCACCCTCAGTCAGTATCCCTCCTACACAGTATTCCACTGATAACAATCTCCGCTTCTTTAAACTTCACCCGTGCTGCATTTACCAGATCCCACACATCCCAAACTATGTTGGTACTTATATTAGCTTGCCTTACGTTGTTGGTAACAACGTGAAACACTATCACCTTCTCCTTCCCCTCCTCCTTCTGTTCTACTTTTCTCAGTATCCGCCTCAACCTAATTCCTGAATAACACTCTACCCTGATTACCTTTCCGCTGCACACTTTCCCACGTGTCTAACGATGGAATCCCCCATGACAAGAGCCTCAACCCTACCCACCTCATTTGATCCCCTCCCCTCCTGGTCAGCCCCATCTTCCCGATAGCTACAGAAGCTATGACCCTGTGCCACCTGTCTTTTCCTATCCTCTACTCTACATTTCCCTTCCTCCTATTTCCACACATCTCAGCAACAGTTCCCTGTTCCTCATCTCCCCTCTGTTGCTCTATCTGGAGTGGCTCGTTCCAATTTCTCACAGACACCGTTCCTGAATTCTGTCCTGAATAGAGCACTTAGCCTGCAGTCTCCTTCTCCTTAGACCATTAGACCAGCTGTCTTGTACAGTTCCCCCTTTCATTCCCATCCCTCTTTTACACCTGCTGTAACCTGTACATTGTTTGAGGAGGCCTACCTTTATTCCTGTCTTCTATGAGAATCCTAATAATCTCCCTCAAACTCTCCACCTCCTCCCTCATGCCCCTCAATGCCTCGCCACACTCACAGTTTCTACACTTGCACTCTTTAGCCATTTTTACTGACAAAATGAAAAGGAAAAGAAAAGTAAAATAACTTGCTTTGTGCAAAGAAATGAACGAAAAAAATATTGTCTAGGATGGAACTCAAAGATCACACGACAATTAAGTAATTAATATACTAATACACAATAATACTACCTAGACGTATTCTATTTTTATCCTACAGCACCCTAACAGAAAAATACTACTGTTAATTACTGAATACCGAAAGGAATACACAAAAAGGACACAATTATATATTGATATTAAGCCTCTCCTAATTACAAGAGCAGAATTTTAGTAAGAGAGTTTCTACAGATACCTCTACTATACTACACAAAATTTTAAATTAATTTTACAATAATAAAATAAGCACGCTAATGTCTAATAAGATATTACTCTTATTCTACTGTACAGTACACGACAATAATTTTTAACTACGTTCAGCCGTATCCTAATTACAATACCGGTACCGTATGTCACTACTGAGCAGAAACAGAAAATGAAATTGCAAGTTTGTAATTTGCACGAACAACTGTACTCAAAGATTACCAACAAACGTAGACAGATTATTATTAGTACTCTGCTCTGATAGATACACACACAAAAATACACACGAATATAGGAGGTAAGATACTGTACTACCTAAGTATACCTATCTGCACTACAATTCTAAACTGAAATGTGTTTATATCAATTTTATCGCTGGTGGATTACTATTATTTTCCCTACTATGCGGGACGGAGAATAAGACTGTCCTTAAATGCCAAAAAATAAGAGGTTGTCTACAATAATTTCTGTCAAAACTACGTCGGGGGCTTGAACTGCAATATTATTACGATAGGCCCCACAGGAATTTAATTATTAACTTTTAATCGATGTATGAACGAAGGTGCAAAGTGTTGCTTCAACCATTTTATGTTCCTTAGGCAGCAACAATGGGTATCTGAAGTTCATTAGATCCTCTCTCATCACAATCTTGGTCTTCACTCGGATGAGACCTTCCTCGTCCCTGACAACATTTATCCCATTGACGTTATCACCTTCAGTTGGGAATGAATTTGATTGAATACCTTTGATGACAATCAGCTCTGCTGCCTTTATTTCTGAAAAGTATAGGGGACTTGCATGGCAGTTAATCTTCTTGTATTACTACAAAATCTAAGAATCTATGCCACAACCCTGAAACAGTATTAATAACTTAAAATCCCTTTCCCAAGGAACGGTTTCGAACTGGCCTTTCGGTTGTGGAAATTGGTAACCTTTATTCAGTAACTGAAGCGTTTTCTGACGTACTGTTTGTAACTGTGGAATTACTCGTTCCTCATTGTGTGTTCTTCTGGCCTGTGGACAGGAAGGAACTAGTTTAAAACTCCAGACATTTATCCTGTATCGAAAGTGAATTTATTTTTACGATTCCGGATGTGTACTGCACTCTTGTGACCACGCGCTAAGTTACACGCTCCTCCCACTGTTGTCTCAGCCAATCAGGTACGGCTAGTTGGTGGCAACAATGCGGGAAGCCATTTTTTTTTAGACGAGTTCGTTGCTGGAGAGAATGGCGAGAGGACGCACTTGGAAACCTACCATAATGCTTGTGTTCGGGAGGAAATTTGACCCCGGCTAAAGTCTAGTGTAGTGGGTTTTACGCCCTTCTACCTTTAAATTTTAATTTGGTGACATCGTCCTCGTCGTATTCTTAATTTGTTTACTTATGTGAGCTGTGAGATAACTTCTGTAAGTACTATGATGAATCCATGAACTGGATTATGACTGCTTAGCCTTTGGATGTACACATGTAAGTACTACAAGTACCGTAAACTTCATCTTCTGTGATATTGAAAACATTCTGCGTGTCAAAGGTTTCTTCGAGGAACTGAAAACTGCTTATTGTGTCTGGTAAATTTTCTACCTTCTTGCGACGTTCCTGTACGTCTAATCCGTTTGAAAGAAATGATAACGTGGACCAAAATGGATCTCGGGAAATTCTAAAATTTGAACTTTGGTGTTTGTAAAGGTTTTGGTGTAAATGTATGGAATTGTTTTTCACCCGTGAATTGTTTTAGCCTGTGTATAAGAAATATCACTAATCTGGCTAGAGTACCTTTAAACTACTGGGGATGAACATGAGCATGAAATTCTAAATCGCTTTAAATTTTTCTTGGGTTTTATATTCTCTTCAAATATTTCTTTTTGACGGTATTCTTTCTTGTTTGTTGGGTGATTTTCTTTTGTTTAATTTCGCTTGACCTTTGTTGTTGCCTAATTCCGCCATTGCCTGTTTACTGATGTTTTTTAAGTGATGCGAGTTTATTATTATTATTTCTATTATACCAACTTCTTGGCTGGCGTGGCTCTGTTGATGTAAAGTAAGTCGTGTAATGACATTTTTGGATCCTTTGCTTTCTGCTAATTTTGGGTTTTCTGATAAGAGGAACGTATCTTTCTTACCTAAATTAAACTCTATTCAATTGGATTTTCATGCTGATGTGCGATCCTACTGGGACAAGATACTATCATTATAGGTGTTATCTCAGGTTTCTACTCTCTTTATTCTTTGGTTCTTGGTTTTAAATTAAATTACTAAGCGGATCCGCAATTAAGCTTTAACTCTGTAATTCTGGTAACTTTAATCTTTTATTTCCTTGTAGGTTATTTATTCCTTTATGGACGATGTTATTAATTCACCATTTAATTTTATGAATTAAAATTTTCTTATTTTTAAAAGTGAAGGTGTTCTTTCTTTCACTCTCTTAATGTGTTTCTGATGTCCAGTGATTTGTTTCATTATCCACGGTTGGTGGTGACACCACTCCACTTGCCAAGGTAAGTCCTACTTGTTTGTTGTTGTTTGTGTGGAGTGTATTGTGTCAGATTGTCCTTCCACTTGTTATCTACGAACTGGGGTAGTTGTGTAATTGCTAGTTCGTATTTCTGGCTGACCGTTACGGTAGTTGTTGGCGTGTTGACTAGTAACGGTACAGTTAGTGGTAGCAGAGCGTGGTTAATTGTTTGTGTTCCGTTTACTTTTATTTACCTGAAGGTCTGTTGTATCCTTCATTAAATTTATTCCAAACTGTACTGTATCAGAATGTTAACTGAGTGAAAGAAGGACATGGTATTTAAAAGGTGTAGTATATTATTGTAAAAGAAATGCATTCGTCTTGTTTATTCTTAATATTCTTGTTTCATGTAATCTCTTCACGGTGTTTCGTGTCTTTCCTGTTCGTCCGAGTCGTGGTGACTGTTTGGTGTCATGAGTGTACAGTTGGTAATCTTGCGACCAGCTGTTTAGTTCCGCTGTAACCTGCTTCCTTGTTTCCTGCCTCTCAGGTGTAGTGTGTCTTTCCTTTCTTCTTTCAACATAAATTGGTGAGTACAGATAATTTTTGATGTTTGGCATTGTGGTACGAAATGGTACCTTTTGAAATGGTGGTGGGTGTCCGCTTGAAATACAAATCGATTAGCCTTGGGCCATAAGCATACTACTGTTAATCGTGTGCTCTCTGTGTTTCATATGGCGTTGCTGTTTTAACATTCGTTCTACGTACGTGTGTGTACCTTTTCTAGATCGGTGTGCATTAAATTTTAATTACTACTCGGTGAGCTCGTGTGATTTTATTCACTGCGTGAAGTGCAGTTGTTTTCCTGTGTTTAACGAGTGTTTACATGTGATAGTTCGTGTTCTGGGAACGTCTTATGGTATTATCAGTTCTGGCTTTATGTTTTATTCACAGATTTAAGGTTGTGATTATTATTATTATTATTATAAAAGTTATTTCCTGACAAGTGTTCTTGTGCATGCGAGTGCCTACCTTTATGTGAGAATCTACTGTCTCTAAGTGTGTTCTGCTGTGTTGAAATTACCGTGTGAAGTGAAATTTTACTTAACCTCAAATTAACCGTAAACATAGTGTGTTATTCATATGTGATAGTGGTATTGTACCATCGTATATCGGAATTTATTTTCTCCTGGTTTGGTTATTTCCGGTGGCCATTTATTTTATTTGGTTCTGGTTTAATGTGATTTCCCCTGTGCCCGAGTTTTCCGTGTCGTTAGTGAATATTTATGAGAAATACTGGCCTTAGGCTGGTATGGTTCTCCTTTCGTGCTAGGTGTGGTTTTTTTCTAAATTAAGTGAAACCTATCTGTGGTGAACTATTCAAGTTGCTTTTGAATTTAATATGCTCTATAGTATACCAGTTATCTTGGCCTTGTAACCTCTTCTCCTGTAATTATTTAAGATTTTTCCCTGCGGTGACTCGTTGGCTGGTCACGTTATTTTCTGGTGGGATTGCTGAGCAAGCCTGTTATGCTTATATTAACCTTTGTAGCTATTATTTAAACCATCTATGGCTTCTGGATGTGATGACTCTGACTTTGCTCTGTGTTTGCTGATCTGTGCTGGCTGTGGGGTAGGTGTTTGCAAATTTGCATGAATGAAGTATTTCATTTTTACCCTGTCTCGCGGCTGGTACGGGTTGGTGAGTTGCTGGGCGGTGGTTTGAGTAATTCACATCATCCCTAATATTGTGGAGTTATGGGGAAAGCATCAGTCATGGTGGTATGAGGTTAACTTGTGAGGATTTGGCCTGTATTTTATGTGAATATGTGCAGGTGGTACCTACGTTAGGTCTAACTTGTATCGTTCTTATGGTCGCCTTGCTTCTTTTGAAAATTTTATTGAAATTTACTGTTGATAGTTGTTTAACTAACCTTCTATTTGATATGAGCTGCCATGAATTAGTAACTTTTGAGTTATAATTATTTCTGGATTGCTTATAATTGTTTACCTTTCTGGGCTACTTGAGGTTCGGTCATATTTTCTTGTGGTGATATCTTGACTGAGTATTTAAATTATATCACCTGTATAATTTTTTCTGGAGTTCTGGGGGCTGTCATTGGTGGTGTGTTCCTGCACCTGCTTCGCTATAGCTGGCCTGTGCTGATCGTGGGGCTGTGGGTTGCGTATGGCATGAGTAATATTCTACCTTTCCCTGTTTCACGGTTGGTGTGGGTTGGTGCGTGGCTGAGCGGTCGCTTGAGTCATTTCACCAAGGTTTCTGTTTGAGTGGGGTTATTGTGTAGGCATTCGTTGTCGTTGAATTCTGTCTGTCGGTGACAGTGTGGATGTCTTGTTGACCCTCTGTCTGGACCTATTCAGGTCTTTATTAGTTCATCTGTGCTGGTTATTGGCTGCTGGTAGTCTTCTATTTCTGATGGATCCTGTGCCCTCTAATTAATTTAACCTGTTCCCTAGTTATGGTGTAGTCACTTAGAGTAGGGCCCTTCCTCAAGTTTCTGGCTCATACATTTTGGTCTTGCTTTATTTAAGTTAACTTGTGATTTCTGGAAAGGTTGTCCTGTTAACCTCCTTGCGGTTAGGTCTGGTTCATGTGTGGATATTCTTAGGTGGCTAGTAGTTTCTTGTATGGTTTGTGGTACTCTGTCGTGGTCATAGTCTTCATAGAATTCCTATGTTCTGAAAATTTATAACCTATTCGTATTTAATTGCATTCCATTTTGAGTTGTGGATTCCATCGGCCTCCTTACCATTTCTACTGTGTTGGATTGCTGTTGAGCTAATGTGGTCTGTAGACTGAGGATGGAAAAGCCTCTTAACCTAATAGGATTGGGCGCAGATCATTGTTGGGTGATGATATTGGTACCAAGTATTTGTTGTTTGGGGTTTATATTTCGGGGCGGGCATGATGGTTTCGCAGCAGTGTCCCTTTTTCCCTATTGGGGCTGGCGCATGCATGTTGGAGCTAGTCATGGTTGTTTTACGGTTTCTGTGTTGTGTTGTTGGCTCATTATGACATGTCAGGTATGGACTGGTTCGTGGTCTTATTATTGTACCTTGTGTCTTCGTAGATTTGGAAATACCCTTCGGTGTGGGTCTATTGCTCTGATGGAATGATTTTAACTTGTGTTATGTAACTTGTTGGTTTTGTGTGTCCTGGTTTCTTCGCTTTTGGTCTCAGTGCATTACCTATTGATCTGACGTTATCTTGTGTTCTATTGGTACTTCTTGTTAAAGCTCAGTTAATGTTCACCTGTCACTCCTTGACATTTTTTCTCTTCAGTGGATCTAATTTGTCTTTTGACAAGGTTGTTTGGTCATCTTACCGTTCTGTGGAGTCATTAACTTGGTATGGGACTCGTTAATGGTCTTTAGGCGGTACCGAAGTCGCCCAACTGTTAGATTATGGGGTCTATGTGTTGAGTTCCTTTATTCTTCATTATCATTGAGCATTTGCTAACGACCTGCCATCTTTTCTGCCATGTATATTTTATTTTACCTTGTTTCCTGGTTGTATGGAAGGGTACCTGCTTAGCGGTAATGCGGCAGTATGAATCTGCGGATGTCATATATTATTAGCCCGGCTAGCTCCGAGGTCTTGTAAAAGACAACCGGTAGATTGGGTTGCGTAGGTCATTGCTCTAATTTCCTGATGGTCACTTGGTTTGAGGTGGATTTCATCGCCTTTCCTTATTTAATCAGGTGTCCTGCGTGAAAGCATGTTGTTGTGAATTCTATGAAGTTGGAGGTTTTGTGACTTCGGATTGGTTTTCCCTCCTGGATATCTTTCATCCATTTTCTATTCTGTTATTCCTATGGTGTTATCGAAGCAACCATTATGTATTTATTATTATCCATCCCAAAATTAATCTTGGCTTGGTATTGTTGTTGCTTGTTCGGTTGTTGATGACAAACTTTTGCGCACCTCACCATCTTATAGAATCAGAAGTCTCCTTCCGTACTGCCAACGTTATCTCGTCTCGAAGACTTTTCCTCTAACCCTAGGATATTTTCATTTTCCTAAACTTGCCGTAGGTGTGTGATATTCTTGAACTGAAGTTATGTTTCCTCTCAGTTCTCTTATTCAATTAGGTAATGTGTTGTGATTGGGAATGTTGAACCAGTAATGGTTGCAAATTTTACTTGATGTCTGTGATAATGTCTTGGGAAATTTTAAAATGCATTAATTGCTCACCGAGCGGTAGTATTGAGGCGGTTTTGGTTCTAATAATGTGAAATTAAGTGTGCTTTCGGAATGTTGGCATCTGTGATGTGTTCTGTTTGGAAATTATATCCCTTGATATTGGGCGGGTTATATTATCTACACTGTTACGTGGTTAGTCTTGAGGTGGTTTGGTAAGTACATGTGATGTATGCCTTAACTTAGTGTGTCACCAAGTTTAGTGTTCTGGTGGGTACTGTTATTTAACTTGGCGTTGTGAATTTTTGATATTGTGGTGACGTTAACTGGTAACGGACTTCCGCTGAGTGGTGAACCCGTAATTGATTATTGCGCTGCTGATTGAATCTGGTGTCGAAATTACTATTTTGTAAAACTTGGACGTGTGCACTCATTTAAGTGTCGTTCATTCTGTGTTGGTGGAATTTGGAGAGTCACTTATGTTTGTGTGGTTTGCTCTTGTACGACTTCGTAGGCTAACCTATGCTCTTATGTGGTATGCTTTGGCTCTGGCTCAGTCGATTGTAGTTTGAAATTTTAAATTTAAATCTGTTACTGTAATTGGATCTTAGTTATCCGTTAAATGTATTCACCAATTTTAATTATTTTTCCTTTTGCTTTACTTCTTGCTCCTTGCTTCCTGTTTTGCTGTCATGACAATTTTGATTTTGATTTTGGAGGTGAAACAAGAGGCTGCATTTCTTGATACTTGAAACCCGATTTATTAGATCTGCACTGAAACTCAATGTTTAAAGGTCGATTGTACTGCCGAAGAGTATTAATTCTGTTAATCCTATTTGTCATGATCATTTGGCAATTTGAACTATACTGGAACTAGGGTGAACTTAACCTAGGTACCTGCGTGCGTGTTGTGTTAATGAACTGATTATTGAAAATTTAAGCTGCAATTGCAAAGAATTAGGAAAATTATGTAATATTGAAGAGACTCTGGTATTGTGTTCGTAAGTGATGTATCAAAGGTGCTGAATTGGTGGTTGTATCTAATGTGAACTTCATTCTAAATTTAGATTGTTTCTTGACCACTAATTTAAGTGACCATGTTGGAAAATAAGGTCAGCTTCGGGAGGGGAGGACTGAAACAGTATTAATAACTTAAAATCCCTTTCCCAAGGAACGGTTTCGAACTGGCCTTTCGGTTGTGGAAATTGGTAACCTTTATTCAGTAACTGAAGCGTTTTCTGACGTACTGTTTGTAACTGTGGAATTACTCGTTCCTCATTGTGTGTTCTTCTGGCCTGTGGACAGGAAGGAACTAGATTAAAACTCCAGACATTTATCCTGTATCGAAAGTGAATTTTTTTTTACGATTCCGGATGTGTACTGCACTCTTGTGACCACGCGCTAAGTTACACGCTCCTCCCACTGTTGTCTCAGCCAATCAGGTACGGCTAGTTGGTGGCAACAATGCGGGAAGCCATTTTTTGAGACGAGTTCGTTGCTGGAGAGAATGGCGAGAGGACGCACTTGGAAACCTACCATAATGCTTGTGTTTGGGAGGAAATTTGACCCCGGCTAAAGTCTAGTGTAGTGGGTTTTACGCCCTTCTACCTTTAAATTTTAATTTGGTGACATCGTCCTCGTCGTATTCTTAATTTGTTTACTTATGTGAGCTGTGAGATAACTTCTGTAAGTACTATGATGAATCCATGAACTGGATTATGACTGCTTAGCCTTTGGATGTACACATGTAAGTACTACAAGTACCGTAAACTTCATCTTCTGTGATATTGAAAACATTCTGCGTGTCAAAGGTTTCTTCGAGGAACTGAAAACTGCTTATTGTGTCTGGTAAATTTTCTACCTTCTTGCGACGTTCCTGTATGTCTAATCCGTTTGAAAGAAATGATAACGTGGACCAAAATGGATCTCGGGAAATTCTAAAATTTGAACTTTGGTGTTTGTAAAGGTTTTGGTGTAAATGTATGGAATTGTTTTTCACCCGTGAATTGTTTTAGCCTGTGTATAAGAAATATCACTAATCTGGCTAGAGTACCTTTAAACTACTGGGGATGAACATGAGCATGAAATTCTAAATCGCTTTAAATTTTTCTTGGGTTTTATATTCTCTTCAAATATTTCTTTTTGACGGTATTCTTTCTTGTTTGTTGGGTGATTTTCTTTTGTTTAATTTCGCTTGACCTTTGTTGTTGCCTAATTCCGCCATTGCCTGTTTACTGATGTTTTTTAAGTGATGCGAGTTTATTATTATTATTTCTATTATACCAACTTCTTGGCTGGCGTGGCTCTGTTGATGTAAAGTTAGTCGTGTAATGACATTTTTGGATCCTTTGCTTTCTGCTAATTTTGGGTTTTCTGATAAGAGGAACGTATCTTTCTTACCTAAATTAAACTCTATTCAATTGGATTTTCATGCTGATGTGCGATCCTACTGGGACAAGATACTATCATTATAGGTGTTATCTCAGGTTTCTACTCTCTTTAATTCTTTGGTTCTTGGTTTTAAATTAAATTACTAAGCGGATCCGCAATTAAGCTTTAACTCTGTAATTCTGGTAACTTTAATCTTTTATTTCCTTGTAGGTTATTTACTCCTTTATGGACGATGTTATTAATTCACCATTTAATTTTATGAATTAAAATTTTCTTATTTTTAAAAGTGAAGGTGTTCTTTCTTTCACTCTCTTAATGTGTTTCTGATGTCCAGTGATTTGTTTCATTATCCACGGTTGGTGGTGACACCACTCCACTTGCCAAGGTAAGTCCTACTTGTTTGTTGTTGTTTGTGTGGAGTGTATTGTGTCAGATTGTCCTTCCACTTGTTATCTACGAACTGGGGTAGTTGTGTAACTGCTAGTTCGTATTTTTGGCTGACCGTTACTGTAGTTGTTGTCGTGTTGACTAGTAACGGTACAACCCTAACTGGTTAAGAAAAACTCAAATTTCTTGTCATTTCTAGACTTAGCATTGTCATAGTGTAGTCCAACTTCTTCTTCCTTTCTGCTCGGATTGTGGTTTCACCCTCATTGTCTTCCAGCTGATTAATTGGCCACTCTTCTTCTGGTCGTTTTAACCATTCCGGACCTTTCCACCACGACGATTCCTTCAGCTGGGTCGGATAACATCCTCTTGATATGGGATCAGCCGGATTGTGTATTCCTGGAATATGTTTCCAGTCCTCTGGACTTGTTAAACTCCTGATCTCTTTTACTCTGTTGCCAACAAATGTAGCCCATGGTTTGTGTCTTCTTATCCATGCTAATGCGGTTGAAGAATCACTCCAGAAATATTCTCTCACATTTTGTAGATGTAGAGCAGACTTAACTGTTGATGAGAGTCTACTTCCAACTAGGCAGCCTAATAATTCCAGCCTGGGAATAGTGATGGTTTTAAGTGGGGCTACTCTGGATTTAGCTAAAAGCAGCTGCACTGAAACTTGCTGGTCACTTTCAGTTTGTAAAAATATCACTGAACATAAGCGTGTTGGCTAGCGTCTACGAATGTATGAAGCGACCATCGATTCCTTTCCTTCACACCACCCGTGATTAGTCGAGGAACTTCCACTTCCCTTAAGCAGTTCATTTCCTGATAACGCTTACGAAATTCATCAGCGATACTCTCAGATAATGGTATGCCCCGCTTCTGTTTGACCTTCTTGGTTTCATTTTATACGCACCATGCGTTCTGCAACAACAGCTTGAATGGGAGAAGTGCTGGAGTGAGAAACCCAATTATATAAAAAATCTTGTGTATTAAGGAAAGTAAGATTCTCTTCGTCAATACTTCTGGGAGAGCTAAAAATTCTGTATTAAATTCAACACTCATTGTGTCCGATCTTCTGTTCCACTGTAGTCCGAGAACCTTTGTGATGTATCTCTTCTCAGTTTCACTGTCCTCCATCGCTGTGATTCGTTCTGTTGAATATTCCCAGTTCCTAAGTACCATTTTTGGATCATTCAGCAGTTTAACGCTCTCAGTTTGAAATGTATCACATTCTTCCTTCGAAGCTACCGATGTCACACAGTTGTCGACATACATTGACTCCATCAATTTATGTGCTGTTGACTTGTCTTCCTTACGTACGTTGGTAATATGGTGGTTTATTACAACGTCTAGTATAAACGGACTGCAGGTAGTTCCAAAAACCATTTGTGAGTGTCTGTAAACTCATGTATATTCATATCGCAATTCTCCCACTATAGGAAGCGCAGGAAATCACGATCTTCCGTCGCAACCTCAATCGTTTAGAAGGCTTTTCGGATGTCTGAAGTAACTCCAATTATGTTTACCCGAAATCTGAAGAGTACCTCTGGAATTAACTGAACATGATTGGGCCCTTTCTCTACAGTCATTCAGTGAAACACCTTCTTTTGTCTTGCAGGATGCATCGAAGACTGGACGAACGGGAGTTGTCAAGCTTGTTAATTTAATTACTGGCCGATGAGGAAGATAATAACAGCATCTTTCTAATTCTTCAATCGGTACCTCTTCTATGAATCCTTCTTTCTTCCTATCGGTGAAAATCTGATCTAACTGGTGAATAGGTTTGCCTACATCAGCTTCTCAGCTGTAGATTCAAGTCTCTTCTCTGCAATATGCTTATTGCATGTGATCTCGGGGTGACCTTTTCTCAATGGGAGGTTTACTATATAGCGACCATTGCCATCTCTTTTCAAAGTACTAAGGAGATTCTGTTTGACCTCTTCAGTCGTTTTGTCTTCTACCTGATCACAGATACCAATAGTCTCCAGGTTCCAAAGCTCAGATATGGTTCGTATATCGTCGCAAGCCATTGAGATGGTGAGGTTACTCAGATTAACATCAACAGATTGATCTTGCCTCTCACCAGCCAAAGTCCCTCCTAGTTTCGTTTCCACGGCTAGGAGTCCATTCTTCAATTGAACTGTCTTTCCTGTGAGAGTCTTGGCGTATACATCCATTCCTATGAGGAGCTCAATCTCGGGGAAATCATCACCCAGGTCACTGATTCATATCCTCTTCATTTTCAACTCTTGCAGCAAGTCCGAATATATTGACACTCGTAGAATCGACTGACAAATTCTAGGATGATCCCGTAACTTTATTTCACAAATTAATTGTCCATCATTACTTCCAATGTTGATTTTATATCTTTTGTGTTTAATGCTAGAAGTTTGATCTCCACCAAACAAAACATGGTTTACTATTTCTTCCGCACAATGTTCTAGCCTCAACTCTTTAACTGTACTCTGAAGGAGGTAACTTCGTTGTGAGCCACAGTCTAAGAATGCTCGTACTGTTTACTGTTTACCATTACCTTGTAATTTGACCATCCGTGTTTGTAGGACAACTTGATTGATACAAGTATGGTTAGCTAGGTCGGATGTAACTTGAGTTGATTGCATTTTCTTCTCAATCTTAGATTCACTCTTCTCAGCTCGTGATGAATCAGGACACATAAGAATAATGTGCTTATTTCCACAAAGTAAGCAGTGAACGGAAGACATGCAGTTCTTATCTGAGTGGTTAGGTTTTGTACACAAATAGCAACGACCTTTTTCTTTCATTTTTGATCTCCGGTCTTCTATACCTATTTTCCTAGTAAAAGAACATTTATCACTTTCATGAGATCTGCTACAGAAAATGTATTACACTGGAGGACTGTTGTTGTAAAGTGCAGCAACAGTAGGAACGGGTCTATCTACAGCAGCCCTGTCCAGCCCGGTGCCCGAGGTGCCCTTTTATGGCGCTCTTCGCAATTAATTTCCAAATTAAATTTTACTTAATATTTGAAAACAATACTGATATGTACATTTATTTGGGGATGTTACCATGACTGGGGAGGGGGAAACAATTTTATTTTTGACTGGGTTACTTCATGTAACAAAATGGATCGCTTCCCGAGTCCATTCTAAATTTAGTATTCACGGACGGAATTAAATTGTAGTATTGTAAATGTTGGGTCACATAATGTATTTAATTTGTTGTACATATAATTCCGTAGATGTAGTGTAGATATTTAAGTCATGCATTGGTTATAATATTAATCTAGTCGAGTTTTTTCGACATTTGATTTTGTGTTTAATGTTCAAACAGACCCACATTTTCCTTTCTATGTCAGTCAATTGGCGACGATTTGTATGGTTTTGTTATGGAAAATCCAGCCACGTGCGATGCCAGCGTTTTCCCTTGTGGTAAAATTTGTATTAACGTTGACAAAATTTGTAGGGAATGTCACGAACTAATAATAATAATAATAATAATAATAATAATAATAATAATAATAATAATAATAATAATAATAATAATAATAATAATTCATGAGATATCGTCTTTCAATATGAACAGTGAGTAACATTAAATTTTGAATGAATAAAATGTTAAGATAATCGGGAATCGTTGATGACAGAATAGTTTTTTATTCGGAATTAAAATATGTGATAATTAAAATTTGTGAATCATTTATTATGAGTAATACCGGTGCTAATAAACCTTAAATGCTAATAAAAGTGTTGTTTAAATTACGGTCCAATATTTTATACATAAATGTCAGATATTTAATGTGCAATTTTTAGGACTAATAATTACGTGATCATGATTATCGAATTTCGGCGAATATAATTTCAGGCTGTTGCGATTATTTGTGGAGAATGATCTCAGAAGTAAATCAGATATGAAGAGAGATGTTGTAAAGATCATGCAGTCAGAATACAAATATGTCTTACGATGTCATCGATGAGAAATAAGTCAGTTGAAAACTCTGTGATATAAAATGATGTTGAGATATGAAGAGAGATAAATTCCGTATGGGGTCACTTACCGTATAATGAAACTGTATTGAAAGATAATGTGATACGAAGTAATGTATGAAATTAATGATAGACACGGAGAAATTAGTGTAAAAATACGGGCAATGTAACAGAGTCAAATTGAATTACGTACAGGGTAGGATTCGAACCCGTAATCGTACGTACGAAATAAACGATAGTCGTTTGCAAGACTACGGACCCAAAGATGAAAAGAGGTCAAGATTACACAGAAATGATCGTATGGCGTGATGGTTAAGAATGACGAGTGCTGATAATCATGACAATAATAATAATAATAATAATAATAATAATAATAATAATAATAATAATAATAATAATAATAATAATAATAATAATAATAATAATAATAATAATAGGTATTGGAGATCTAAAGTTGCACCGTGTTAAATGAAGGGACGATGGTAAATGTGTTAAAGAGGAATATAACTAATGATGTGAAACCTATAATAATAATAATAATAATAATAATAATAATAATAATAACGTTAGGATGGTGATAAATCGTAGTGATCAAAATAATAATAATTATTATCTAAATAATAATCATAATAAGAATTTTGTGGATTATTGAATCTTTGAAACACGACCGTTATATCGAGACGTCTGCGGACGTGACTAACTCATAATAATAATAAGATCATATGAGTAATATCATAATAATAATAATAATCATATCATTTGTATTTTGCGTCCAGTAATAATAATGATCATAATCATAATATGGCGGTGTCAGAAGTCGTAAATAATAATAATAATAATATAATAATAATAATAATAATAATAATAATAATAATAATAATAATAATAATAATAATAATAATAATAATAATAAAAAAATTATTGACGGCGATATCCCTCACCGTAAGAATTTGAACGGAGATGATAATCATATGCTGTCTCGTGACTACTGTAAGACCCGGTTTGTTTATTTTTTGCCTGAGGGGTGAGAGGAGGCCATCGCCCGGTATTCCCACTACACCTCGTGTTATCTTATCGTGACATTGACCTATTGAGACCAGTTGGTCGAGCTCGGCAGTAATTAGATCATGCCTAAATATTTGTAGAGGCGAAGTCCAATTGGCATGGCATCCGCTGGGTAAGTGATAGAATCCGTCCGTGAAATACACTTTCGTTGGTTATCGTAACATTACTCAACCCAATTGCCGACATCGGGAATTGTAGATATTGTCGGATGTACTCAATCTAATTTGAATCGGGAAGCCGATAAATTTTATTATCCTCGGGCCCTTGACATAAAGAAGGCTCGTCCTTGTGGACCATCAGATCATACGGACACTGGTTCGATCCCAACGTGATCAATTAGTGAATCATACCCCAAATTTGTATTTTTTTCCAGGATGGACATTATAAGTGTATTGTCACCCCTTGCGGTGAAGCAAGTGACCTTATTATTTAATGTGTTGTAAAATCATTGTTTTCTAAAGTGTATCTAAATTCAGCGCGCCGGATGGCGCAATATGCTGCTCCTTCTGGCATTTATTTTCAAAGGAAACCATTCTCATAATCTTTTTATTGTAGTTAGATATTATGTCCTTGTTAAAATTTAAATGTCACTTCCTAGTCCTATCATGGAGTCCTTAAATTCATGTTTATATTTGAGCGTCCCCCACTTTAAATTTTTGCATGCCCCGTTCATCCCCGTGTTCGCAGATGTCTCTACATTTATGATTTTGATGACTTAAAATATGAACCGACGACCCTGAGATTAACGCTAGTCTGAGACTCAGAGGATGGACGGGTGTAAAATGGCGCCCAACGTAAAGGGGCCGATTGCATCATAGATAAACCCAATCGTGGGACTTTAGTGTATTGTAGAGGCAAAATGGCTGGCCCAACATGGGACTTTATTGTAGAGCCAAAATGAAGCCCATTGTGCGGCTTGTTTGCATCATAGAGAGGCCAATATCATGGCTAATTAATTGTAATTTTGATTAACCCCTCAGCGCCGACCTCTATACGTGGTATAGACCCCCTTTACTTCCGTAGCCCCCGACCTCTATACGTGGTATAGACCCATACATGGTTTCGCATTTACGGCTATAGCGCGAAGAGTTTTGGTGTTATGGATATGCAAATTGTTTTGTTTCCAAGAAGACATTCTCGGGTTTATCAGTGTTCTAAATAAGAATTGAAAATCGTTAAAGTGTAGTTGCTTTTGCAAGGATAAATATTTGTCAATTATGTCTGAGCACCAATCCCTGCTTTTTTAATAGTCCGTTTGCTTCATTCTTTCCCACAGAATAAAATAAAGAAATGATGATCTGAGAAGTTTGTCTTTTCGTGTGATGTTCTTTGCTCTAATTTTGTATTAAGAGTGCGGTTTATTTATTATATTTGTCTTTATTTCTCAGCTTGTAGTCTTTTCGTAACTCTCGACGAGTGCTCTGTGTAGGCATCACTTAGTGCTGCTTTCTGTCATACGACACGAGAAGCAGTTGTGCATGGTATATATCTCGTTTGAAAGACGACGTATCGACCTTTTAATCTGAAATATGTATCGAGTTGTTTGATTCGTCATAAATGTTATTCCCCTCATTCAGTTTCGTCCTGCCGCTTTCGGCCCCGCTGCAGCTTCATCAGCTTGTGTGACGCACCGCGCTCAATGGCTAGCTCCTGCTGAGAGTAACGTGCTTGAAATATTGTATAATTCAAATGAAAGTTTAGTCAGAAGTAGTAGTGGCAGTATTAGCAGTAGTGACAATGAAATAGATGATGTGGCTGTGGTCGATGCAGTGGTAAATGATGAGAGTGGCGATGAGGAGGAACCAGTAGGTACTTGGAAATTTCGTGTAGGAGACTATAGATACGCATACAGGTCAAAGGGAAGTTTTCAACAGTGAATTCTGATTCCTGAATTCTCTAATAATATTTAGACAAGTCACAGGGACAAACATTGAGCAGTTATCTTATCAGTTTCAGCTGATGGAAGGTTTGTTTATGTAGTACAAAATACGCTTCTCGGGCGGGAAACGAAATATTCAAGGCCGGCGCGCATCAGATAATACAGTTCCAAGGTTGCAGGAAATACGTTTTATCAGGAAATTAGCACCCAAGAGTGAGAGATCCAAACCCCAGAGACGTTGTATCGCGTGTTCAAAACACGGTGAAAAGAAGACATCGGTGTACTGCTGCCATGAGTATGCCTTGGGTCTCTGTCTCGAAGAGTGCTTCGAACTCTATCACACGGAACTAAATTACTAAGGAAATGTGAAATAATTATGTAATTATCTTCATGTACATAGTTCTACCATAAGGAATTACAAATTTCGTGAATATCGGGCTACTCTTATACTAGTAGTAACGCTTTAAGTGAATCAATGTATTTCAGTCGCGCGTAGTTGAAATCTCATCCGGCCGCGGGATAGGAAGCTCTTTAAACGGCTGCGACGCTGAGGGGTTAAACCCAATTGGGGTGATTTTAATTGATTGATGACCGCATCACGGTCAAGTGTGTATTCACATGTAACGTAGGGTCATGTTAGAGTAAGGTTAGTTCCGAGCGGGGCTCGATTTCACAAGTAGATTATTATAATTAATTGCTAAATCTCTTCAAGTCAGGCAATGATGCAAAATTTAACATGCCCAATGATTTGATGTTTCCCTTTTTCTTTGTGAAATTTAATTATGTTATGATATGCCAGGACTCCATTTAAATGTCGTTAGACATGAGATAAATGTTAAAAATAGATTTGTGTAGGAAGACTTGAATTGGTAAAAATATTACTGAGCACCAATTTCAAGTTATTAATAAAAAGAGATTGAGATGGTGTAAATTAAAATATTAACGTATTTCAGGGCAGGAGATTTCCAACTTCTTCATTGTCTTAGTGTTGTTGTTGTTGTTGTTGTTGTCAGATTGGAATGATTTATTGTGAAATTTTAGGCATAAGTCAGCATGTAAGTCTACTGACATGCAAATTTACACGAGTTCTTATGCTCAACATTTTTTTCTCTAAAATTTGTTAAATGAAAAGTATGTAGGGGTAAAAAATCGTATGATAGGGCCTAGACCCAACAGTGTATTCATTCGTGTGCGGCAGGATGAGAGGCCGATAGGCCCCTTGTTTTCTCAAGAAAGTTATAATGTCAGACGACGGTGGGGAGCGACCCCAGGAGAAGCTAGTAGATGGACAGGGAGAGGTGAAAGCTCTCACGTTAGAGGACTTAATGCGAGCTTTGGTTCTTAATAGACAGGAAATTACTGAACAAAGGCAAGCGTTGGCTTTAAATAATGTTTCAATCGTACATAAATTCGATCAAATGCGGGCCGATAGTATTTCGGCTAAACAGGAACTTGCTGAGCAAATACGGGCCGATATTGTTTCAGCTAAACAGGAACTTGCTGAAGATGGCGTCAGCGAAGGATGTAAGTGAAGATAGCTCCCGGTTCTCTTGCGAAATAATCGGGAATAAATGTGGTGTAAACAAGAAGCGAGTGAAGAATGGTATCCAGTGTGAAAAGTGTTTAATTTGTTTCCATTTTGAGTGTATATGTAGTGCTGGTTTTGCTAAAAATGAAGATAATTGGACTTGTGTTAGCTGTGGCGAGAGCAATTTGAATAGCGGTAGCAAACCTAGGCCTACAACGGTCAACGAATCGCTGGCGTCTCATTACTTGGAGGATGGAAGTAAAGATAATGTACTTGTAATTCTCTCTTTATTGCAACAGGATTTACAAGCATTAAAAGCGGAGAATGAGATTTTAAAGGAAAAGGTACGTTTACTGGAATCGAAAGTACCGGTAAACACTCAGAACAGAGGTGGCTGCGAGAATTCTAGCGCGTGGTGTCAAGTTGCTTCAGATTCTAGGATGAAAAGTGTAGTTTAATAAGGACAACTTTGTAATTGACACCAAAAATAGATTTTCAGCCCTGAGGGAAGTAAGCGATACGCAAGGTATCCGTATAGGAAGCAGTCAAACGTATAGCGCAAAATCCGTTACGAGAAGCGGCAAAGTTAGCCCTAAAATCCCACACAGTGCACCGGCGAAAGTGTCGAACATTCTTATATTTGGTGATAGCCAGGCGAGGGGAATTGCGGAGAAAATGGTCAATGAAGATATTGCAACATCGGCAGTCATCTATCCTGGGGCCCCAATGAAGAAGGTATTGGAAAACACGGAGCAGGCGGCAAGAAATCTCGGAAGTCGTGAGTAGTGATCATCGGCGGGACGAACGACGAAGCTTACAACGACGCTAAGAATGTTATTTCTGAACTTAAATGTACACTAGGTAAGCTGACTCACACTAATATCTTTGTAGTGAACGTGCCCCACAGGCATGATTTGATTAGAGACTCGTGTGTGAACTTTGAAGTGGACAAAGTTAATACAGATATGGTTAAAATTTGTAAACATTTTCGTAATACACAGGTAATTGATAGCAGCAGTTTCGAGAGACACTGTTACACAAAGCATGGCCTTCATCTAAACAATTCAGGTAAACGAAAGATAGCAAATATTGTTCTAGATTTTATTAATCATAAGATATGTACTGTAAAAAAGGCAACTCCCTTGAGTTATAATACTGACCAGGAAAACTAGTAGAAAGAGCCAGCTGTACTTCAAGCTGGCTCAGCCAACTAGAAAATGAAACTCAGGAAATTAAGGAATTTCAAGTTACCCAATTGCAACAGTCAATTTTTTGGGAGGAAGGGAGTCTGAGATTGCTCCTGGTAAACTGTCAGAGTGTAGTAAATAAACAATTAAAATTCGGTACATTGATGGAATCTTATGAGACTGATGTGGTGATAGGAGTGGAATCGTGGTTGAGAGAAGGGGTGGGTAATAGAGAAGTATTTCCAGAAGGGTACACAGTCTATCGTAGAGACCGAGGAGATAAAAAGGGAGGGGGGTGTTTATTCTGGTGAAGAAAACATATTGTTCACATGAATGGTTTACCGATGAAAGGGATGAAATATTAGGGATAAAATTAATTTGTGATAATATGAAGGAGGTGGGAATTATAGGAACATACAGGCCTGGAAGAGAGGAAAGAGACATGGAAATATTTGAGAAAATAATAGATTATACTCATAAAAACAATAATAATGATGTGGTAATAATTGGGGGAGATCTAAACTTGCCTGAGGTTGAATGGAATGAAGCTGCAAGTGAAGCCCATGAACAGAAACCGGCAAATAAGTTAATTTGGGAGGGAGGATTTACACAAGTAGTACAAGAACCGACTCGTCTCAATAACTTACTAGATGTATTCTTCGTTAAACCATGGGAAATTGTTGATAAAACTGAGGTAATTGAAGGAATAGGTGACCATAAGGCTGTAATAATGGATGTAGGACTGGTACCAAAAAGGCTTAATAAGAGGGTCACACAAGACAAGAAATTGTACAGAAAAACTAAAGTTGATGAATTTGGGACTTACCTTAAATCACAATTCAGTTGTTGGATAAGTGAAGGGTGTAATGTGGATACACTTTGGGCTAAATTCAAAGGAATCGTTTGGGAAGGAGAGAAGAGATTTGTACCTGTTAAGAAGGGTAAAATGACCTCAGACCCTGTTTATTATACAAGGGAAATAAGAAAATTAAAAAGAAAATGTAGAATAGTAAACAGGAAAATCAAAGAAGGTAGGGAGAGTAGAGAAAGTAGAAAACAGCTAATGAGGGAACTGAATAGAGTGAAAAAGGAAGCAAAAGAGAATTATATGAATGGCATTCTTCAAGAGCGTAATGAGCACAAAGGGAAATGGAAAAAGCTGCATTCATATATCAGGAATCAAAAAGGTAAAGGAATCCAAATTCCTACAATGGTGGGAGAAGGGGTGAACACTATTTAACAGATATTGAGAAAGCAAACCTCTTTAGTAGGGAATTTAGAGATTCAGTAGATGATTGTCAGGAGTTGGAAACCGAAACAGAAGTTACAGAGGGACAGACACAGAGGGAAACAAGAAGCTTCTCGTTCACAAATGAAGATATTTTCAGAGAAATCCAACTGCTTCAGCAAGGAAAAGCAGCAGGAAGTGATCAAATTACTGGGGAGGTATTAAAGACAATGGGGTGGTACATAGTGCCTTATTTAAGATTTCTCTTTGACTATGTCATAAATAATAGTGTAATACCAAAGGAATGGAAGGAATCTATAATAATACCAATTTATAAAGGAAAGGGCGATAAAAGGAAACCAGAGAACTACAGACCAATCAGCCTGACCAGTATAGTTTGTAAAATACTGGAGAGTTTAATATCAAAGTACATCAGAGGGTTATGTGATGATAAAAATTGGGTCATGAGGAGCCAGTATGGATTTAGAAAGATATTTTCTTGTGAGGCACAACTGGTGGGATTTCAGCAGGACATATCAGATCAATTGGATTCAGGAGGCCAGTTAGATTGCATAGCCATAGATCTTTCCAAAGCCTTTGATAGAGTGGAACATGGAATATTATTAAAGAAATTGGAGGGAATAGGATTGGACGTAAGGGTTACATGTTGGGTAAAAACATTTCTAAATTCAAGGGTTCAGAAAGTCAAAGTAGGAATTAATGTATCGCAGGAAGAGAAAGTTTGGAAGGGAATTGCACAGGGTAGTATAATCGGTCCGTTACTTTTCTTAATATACGTAAATGATTTAGGGAACAATATAACATCAAAAATAAGATTGTATGCAGATGACATAATTGTTTATAAGGAAATAAATACCATTGAGGATTGTTCAGAATTACAAAGGGACCTTGAGAGTATCCAACAATGGGTTGAAGAGAATAACATGAAGGTTAATGGAGGCAAATCAACTGTTACAACATTTACAAACAGGAGTTTTAAAACTAAATTTGAATATACTTGGGATGGGGTAGTTATCCCAAGAGATGGCAAGTGCAAATACTTAGGTGTAAGATTCGAAAGTAATTTGCACTGGAAGGGTCATGTGGATGACATTGTTGGGAAAGCATACAGATCGTTACATGTCATAATGAGGCTACTTAAAGCATGCAACAAAAAATTAAAAGAGAAAAGTTACTTAAGTATGGTTCGTCCATTATTGGAATATGCAAACAGTGTTTGGGATCCTCACCAAGAATACCTAATAAAATAAATAGATAGTGTGCAGAGGAAAGCAGCAAGATTGTAACAGAGGATTTCAGGAGAAAGAGTAGTGTGTCAGAAATGTTAAAGAAACTAGGGTGGGAAACTTTAAGTAAGAGAAGGGAGAAAACTAGACTTATATGTTTATATAGAGCCTATACAGGAGAAGCAGCATGGGGAGATATCCGTGAGAGGCTTCAGTTGGAAAATAATTATATCGGCAGGACTGACCACAAATATAAAATTAGAAGGAATTTTAGCAGAAGCGATTGGGGTAAATTTCCATTCATTGGGAAGGGTGTGAAGGAGTGGAACAGTTCACCAGGGGTAGTGTTTGATCCTTTTCCAAAATCTGTACAGATATTCAAGAAGAGAATAAATAGGAACAGAGAAAATACATGAAATGTTAGAGGGCATTCGACCAGTGCAGGTTAATGTAAATAAAGAATGTGTGTGAATAAATTAATTCCATCCCCTGGTCTAAGGAGTTTGGACAGCCAAAGTAGGGGACTGCCTGTAGGGGTGAAGTACAGTGGGGACTTCGAGGGCCCTGGAACCGCTACGGTAGCTGTGAAGGCCCTTCAGGAACTCTGAAAAGTGGTGGTAAAAGGGGCTCTGGTTAAGACGCAGCAGGTCGTTATGCTACTTAGGTTCCAGAATGGGTAAAGAAAAGAAAAAGTAAACAAATGCAATGTAAATTTTAATCTTATACCAGTTGTACAATATCATTTGAAGTAATTCCACATACTGTATATCGGATGACTATATTTGTAAGTAGTACAGGAGATATTATAAGTAGAATTTTGTAAACAATGTAAATTTATTAAGGATGAGCTGTGTGTTTAATAGAAAAAATTGTTAACGTAAATTATATAATATTGTATTAAAGGAAAATTTTATTCTCTTGTTAATTTAATATTTAGTGCTTGACAATAATGTATTTTAGTGTACCATTTGCCACCGAGGTAGACACCTCATTTGCAAATAAAGAGATTTTGATTTTGAAATGCAGGCCGCTACTGTTTCAGCTAAACAGATGAATGACGAGCTTGTGGGTAAGATCGACAAAATACAGGCCGCGTGTGAATTAAATAAGAACTGAAGGCACAAATAGATGCAGTTCAGGCCGCGAGTGTAGCGATGGGACAGGAACTTAGGGACAAATTAACACAAGTCCAGGAGGCATGTCACGTCGCGAAAGACAAGTTAAAAGGGCACATGGACTCCTATATTATCTGCATGAACGTGAAGGTTGATCGAGTTAGAGATGAGGCGCAAGTGGAGCGTGGGGAAATTAAAGAAAAATTCAATGCTAGTGTTAAAGAAATTGCCGCTCAGAGATTAGCTAACACACAGGATACTGAAACGTAGATAGAGGACGTACGGCGTGAATGTCGGAAAGGAAATGATATCATTAGGGGACAGATGGAAGAGAAATGTGCGCAGATAGCTGAGCATGACAAGGGCATACACGAGTTACGTACACTTGTATTAGTAGCAGGGTTGAAGAACAAGTTCGAGGAAATGACAATACATTTGGAGCCAGAGAATAACGCAATGTGATGAAGCGAACTTAGCGTTATTCCAGCGAACGGAAAATTTGATGGAACAGGGCCAATCAATTGTCGACACAGAAGTCCGCATGGTCGAGCAGAGAGGCTAGGCTGGAACAATCGGTGTCTACCCAAGACTTTAACCTCCAGTACCGCGAGTTCGAACTCCATGATAACCAGGGAATACATAAAAAGAGGGCCTATTACAAACTGACACAAACGGCTTTAAATTTGAAACCAGATATGGGTCATCTACGTTGTCAAATGCCATCCCAACATCGGTGGTACATGTCATTAAGATGTGAGATGACAAACCACCTAGGTTCGATGCCCGTGGGCATATAACGCCAAAGGGTTTCATCTGTGAGATCACCAATTACATCGGTGAAAACAAGATCCCAATAGAAAGACAGTTAAGAACGGTGGAAAAATTCCTAGACGGAGCACCGGCGGTATGGATCAGGGCGTTCTTGTATACGTTTGAGGACTTTGAGGGATTTCGGCAGGCGTTCCTTCGAACATTTTGGAGCATTGAGGAACAGCAGGATTTAAGGCTGGAATTGTACTTCAGACGGTATTCGACGTCATCTCCAATGAAATACTCAGACTACTTAGTGACACAGTTTCACAAGTTACGCGAGCTTGATAACCCGGTGAGCGAAACTGAGCTAATTAGCACCATCGGAAAGCAATTACCGATCGAGGTCCAGCGGATGATGATCGCATCAAATATCCAGACTGCTGTCCAGGCGGAGGCCTTGTTGCGCCAATTGGATCAGACGACCTATTATTCGAACCAAAGACAACCTAGGCACAGGGATCAACAAATTAATAACGTAGAACGAGCGGTAGAACTCAAGACCACCAGTATGAGGATCCAGGGGACAAGTACTGATTCGGAACCCCGTCGATCGTATAACTCAGAATGGAGGCCGCGACAGTGGAGTAAACCGAGAAACTTTGCGGAAGGCAACCGGCAAACAGACAGATGTCAATTCCGAGCTGACAGGGGATACCGTGGATATCAGAGAAGTAATAATAGGCCGTATCCAACAAGGAACCAAGGGAACCTAAGATATTACTAGGGAGGATCTCTTCAAAAGAAGGATGACCGATACCAGGAATCTAGGCGGCACATTGAGGAGTTGAATAAAAGAAAATGGAAGGAGGCAATCCATGATCGAGGCCGCGAAGATGAAGTAACGGGAGCAGAGAGCATGCAATTCCAACGGCAAAACGATGAATTAAGAACAAGAAACCAGATGTTGAGGGATGAAAACGACAGCCGTCGCAGAGGAGAGGAGCCAATATCAAAACATGAAGACGATGACGTGGAAAGGTAAAAAAAGTCTCATGATGCTCACAAGATTTTTGTCTGGGCAAGAGGAAAATGAACGCGAGTGATAGGGGTCGTAATTTAATCATGATTTAATATCCGAAGTAGAATATGGTACGCGTACTGAAATGAAGAAAATTGGTTGACAATATTCAGACGAGGTGAGTACGCGATATGGCGGAGCCGTGAGGATTAAGCCTGTCACAATGGCTAGAGTGCTGTTCTCGGTAGGGGGCCAATTAATTTACCAACCAGAAGATACGGATCTACACAAATATGTTTCATACCAGAAGAGAAAGGCGAGCCATGAACAATAAAATAGTTGCAACATTAGCGCTGCGAAGATATATTTGTGTCAAGCAGAAACTTTCCGTGATGTCTCGTATTCTCGGAATTGGAGAATGGGAATGACCAGAGCCTCAGGTCATGTGTTGTCAAGTTGTTACAAAGGAAAATTCAAATGAACCGCTTGTTCTAGTCCAATCACAAAATTCATTTGGCCAGCCAGGAGTACCATCTTGAAAAATATGAAATAAAGTGTCAATTATTTTCGAAAGTAATCAGGTAATCATATGGATCAAATTAAGGAACTTTTTAGATGTCATGCGTAGAAGAATAACACATAATAAGCTTCAAATTAAATAAATTGAAGACTAAATTTCTTGGAAACAGGGCATCTCAAATGCTATTGGCTGAAGGATGACCACGCCGTGAGAGACGCTACGAAATCCGCGAATTATCGTGGAGCTATATCTGTTGATATCTCTTAAATCTGAGATTGTTAGGAGATCATATTAAATCAGGTGTATGTTCCAGATGAGGAGATTAATTTGGTATCAATTATAACTTCCAGTTCAGACTGCGAGTGCCGATTTGAGAAATCCAGCCCCCTCTCCAAGGCATGACGTCAGCTAATCCACCAGTAAAGTCCTCCATAAATAAATGCGAGTGGAAGGAACATTCACTAACTCATTTTTACGGACGAACGCAGGTTATTTACATTACACATTCTGCTGTGCCAGGGAACATTGCCTGCATCATTGAAATAAGCTAAAAACTCTTCTCTCGTCTCCTTGGCATCCCTCGAACTGCTTTTGTAATGTCCACTTTCTATTTCAGCTAGATTAGAATCACTTGTTCATAATCCTAATGGCAGTGAGCCTAATATAGTGTCTTCAGAGTCCAAGCTTCCGACTGGTGTGTATGTGCTAGAACATTTTCTTCTTAAGAAGTTATGAAGCACACATCACGTCATAACTACAATTTCTATATCTTCAAGTTTAAAATTAATACTCCCATGAAAAATTCTAAATCTAGATACCAATATGCCAAACGCATTTTCTGCAGTGCGCCTTGCTCTTGATAAACGATAATTGAATATTCTGCGCTCATTTGTTAACTCTCTTTGATTAAAAGGCCTTAAAAAAATTGAAGTCAAGGCAAATGCTTCGTCGCCTACAAATACATAGTTGAGGACTTTATCTGAATGATTCAGCCGTTGCGGACCAGGAATACATAAATAATTATTTTTCAGTTTATTGTAAAACACTGTTTGTTCAATTACACCTCCGACGGAATTTCTTCCATTCACACCAAATTCACATATAATGAATTCATAATTTGCACTGACGACTGCCATCAGTATCATACTATGGAATCCTTTATATTTGTAAAAATATGAACCATTATCTGGCGGCGGTACAATCTTCACGTGTTTACCATCAACGGAACCCAAGCAATGAGGAAAATTCCATCTATTCTCAAATTCTAGTGCTATTTGTCTCCATTCCTCTTGCGACTTTGGAACTTAAAAAAAAATCTTTTTCAGGATGAGAGTGAAACAGATTCAATAACGAATTACTCTACCCCACAGCCTCGGCCACCTTCACAATCACCAGCAAGCAATTCTGTACCGGATCGTCCACCTTCTGACCTAGGCGTGTTATCTCCCACTCCGAGCATCCCTTACCGCCCAGACAGCTCAAGAGGTAAAGAGAAACAGAAGTAGACAGCATACTAACTTGTATTGGAAAACAATTGACGGAAAGAAGAGCTGAAGATCAACACGACATTTATGGCCGAAATATTGCTCATAAGCTTCAGCATCTACCGAATGATCAACGCATTTATGTGGAAAATATAATTAATGAGGCTATTTTTGAAGCAGAATTAGGAAACCTAAACAGAAATTGTTGTGTATATTTACCTACGAGGCAGATGCCCCCAAATGTGCCTGCTTATAACATTTCTCTGCCGTCTATCTCGCCAGTGTCACTGCATAATCCACATAATATGCCTTCGTACAGCGCGATGAACTATTCACCAGAAATGCCGAGTTATACGCAGTCTTCCAGTACAACCACCATGAACAGTAACGATTTAGATAGTGCTGTGCGAAACAGCGTTGCCGATGTTGTGGAAAGTTACAAACCGGTTTAATTATTAATCTTTCGCAAGGTTATTGTTAACTGCAATTATTGTAATAATTTTTCTTTAATAAACATTGATTTAAACTTACCTTCATGAATTCTTTGCTTAAAACTTTGTAAGTGGCCCGACATGTGTGCGGAATTATTATAGACAAAGCTTGATAAGAAATTGCCGTCGTAAATCTCAAGTCTCTATACGATCTTCCTGTAGCTAGGAACCTTAAAGTGCAACTCAGCCATTCGTGTGGAGATACAGATACGCGCAGCATAGTATTTTGACGTTCAATTAGAGCGTTGCCAAACGAAGCAATTCGGTATATGCGTTTTCATCCATTCTTAAATAATTACGCCAGTCATCTGGATATTCTCTTAAGTCGTTCATTATATTTAAATGTGAATATATATCTCTTTTTAGTAGCCATTTCTTGCTCCATTTCGGTCTACAACGCTTACTTCTCTTCCTCTTCAGCAGCAAACAGTAAAAAAATAACTGTAGCAAAAGTAGATCGTCACTTGGCCACATTGCTGTGATAGCACCTACTTCGAAGGCGAACTTTGTCGAACTGAAGTTTGCGCAAATTTGCTCGTGCTCTGTGGACGCTGCAAGTCAACAATCTGTTTTGCGCAAAGTACACCGCACAAGTATGCTCGAAGTAATGCCTGCGCGTGTGGACGGCCCTGAGCCTCATCCTCATGCGAATGGATGGTGATGCACTCTGGCAGCAAACATGAGTTTCTAATCGAGAGAGCAGTGCTTATTTGCTCTATTGTTGCATGCGGTTTGCATTAACATTAGCTTCTATCTTCTCACTGCCGTCTCGATCCTCTTATACTGCCTGCTCTATGCCACAAGTTTACACAGGAAGGCGCGACTACCATTATTTCTCCAAGTCGCCGTAAGAGTGCAACAGTAGACGCACAATCTTCGCTGTCAGTGTGGGTGTAGCACTGTGTTATTGGTGCATGAATGTGTGGGAAAACCTGAGTTATTTCGTACAATGAGTAAACGTGTCTGGTAACTTCCGTTCGTACAAGAGATATTTTGTATAGGACTGTGAAATGAATTAATCATGTTATGCTTATCGATATTTCAAAAGTGACTTTAAGGCGTTGGTACTTGTTTCTTTCAGTTTGTGCAAGGTACATTTTTCGTAGAACTGAAACTTCAGATTCTTTCCTCGAAATATTCAACAGTTGTGAACCATTTTGCCAACCTCGGCAATCATTTAGGAAAAGGAAAACAACAAATAGGGAATCTGCCACCTGGGCGACTGCCCTAAATGCAGATCAGTATTTATTGATTGAAGGTGGTTTGCAGCCAGAAAAGATACAACTCCATGAAATACCGCCTAGAAAGGAATTAAGGGAAAAGCGGCTGTCGGCTTTATCTAGGCAAAGCCATAATAAAGGAAGTAATTGGATATCCTCAGTTTACCTTCGCATCTGTACCTTTACACCTTATTTCAGCAGGTGATGGAGCCTTCACGGCTCAGGCGGCAGCGCGCCGGCCTCTTACCGCCGGGTTCTATGGTTCAAATCCCGGTCACTCCATGTGAGATTTTTGCTGGACAAAGCGAAAGCGGGACAGGTTTTTGTCCGGATACTCCGGTTTTCCCCGTCATATTTCATTCCAGCAACACTCTCAAATATAATTTAATTTCATCTGTCATTCATTAATCATTGCCCCGAAGGAGTGCGACAGGCTTCGGCAGCCGGCACAATTCCTATCCTCGCTGCTAGATGGGGGCTTCATTCATCAGATCAAAAATTAGATGGATGGCTTTTCCGGCGTTTGCTCTATTAACCAGCGTTTCGTCTTGGGTCTGACACTAGACTCTTCAGAGTGGGATGTGTCAGACCCTACCCACTGACGCTGGGGTGTCAGACCCAAGACGAAACGCTGGTTAGAGCAAATGCCGGAAAAGCCATCCATCTAATTTTTGATCTGATTTTTGATATGCTCTATTGGTGGAAAAGAATCTAATTCCCTCCATGGGAACTTAGAATTTCCATTTGGCTTCATTCATTCCATTCCTGACCCGTTCGAATGACTGGAAACAGGCTGCGGATTTTTCAGAAGGTGATTAAAGCCGTGGAGTATAGTGGATTCCTTGTGATAAGAATTGTGACGGACAATCACAAAACAAATGTCTTCATGTTTAGACATTTTGGACAACCTCAGATATCCAGACGATAATATTCCAATCAAACTAGAAACAGGAAATCAAATCCTAATTTGCGGGTACTAGGTTCGTGTGTTTGAAGAGAGGATGGAGTGTGACATTTGTGTCAGCAACATCTCACTGCCTAGAGTTTCGACACCGCTAAATGGAACTGATTATGCATCAGGACAGAGGAGGAGTTCGATACCCATAACCTTCTTTTGTTGCTCTGATGAAGCATCTGCAGGAGTTCGTTTCAGCTGCTTTGCCCTATTATCGAAGCCCTTCAAACGTACGTGCGTAATACGAGGACTTGCGACGTCTTCCCTTTCAGAATACCGGGTGAGTTGGCCGTGCGGTTAGGAACGCACAGCTGTGAGCTTGCTTCCTTGAGATAGTGGGTTCGAACCCCACTGTCGGCAGCCCTGAAGATTGGTTTTCCGTGGTTTCCCATTTTCACACCAGGCAAATGCTATGGCTCTGCCTTAATTAAGGCCACGGCCGCTTCCTTCCCATTCCTAGGCCTGTCCTATCCCATCATCGCCATAAGACCTATCTGTGTCGGTGCGACTCAAAACAAATAGAAAAGCCTTTCAGAATATGTTTTGTTACAGTGTGAAGGCAAAGAACATCAGCAAACTGCTAGTGATAGTGTCCTAACCAAGTTCGTAAGACCTCCATTACGGTATTTGATATTGCGTTGGCAAGAACACAAAAAGTACTGTATCACTCCAAGCCTTCGTCCAGGAAAATCATTAAATTGTGCACGAAGAGGCCAAATAATGAGACTTCATAAAGGTAATATTGCCGATATTTAATATTACAGACGTAATTTACGAGCTTTAGTGAACATATGACCATACTGCATAGTGTTCTGTAGGTTGTCGTCATTAGAATAAGTTTAGAACATTGTGCGTCTATGTCTGCCATCTAGCGGAGAAATTTTGTCGCAGCGTAGTCGCAAAAAGGCTCGCATAGAGCAGGCAGTATAGGAGGATCGAGACGGCGGTGTATTTTCTGTAACATGACATCTAAAACTGATTGTTGTTCCGTTCCACTATTTCTAACAGTTCCGGGAGTTGGGTATAATTTTAAGTACAGCAACTCTCCTTCACGAACTAAGACTTTTTCAAGTTTCCGAATGACAAACAATATGTGATCAGAAGGAAAGCGCGGACTAAATCTTTGAAACAAATTACGAAGAATTTAAACCGAGGACACCTATGAATAATTCCAGTATTTATATACGTCATTTTGTAAAATGAATGCTTTGAAGAGATCATGGACAGCCCTGTATATGTAAGCCTATTTAGATTACTTCTGACATCAATTTCAAACAGTGAATGGGAATTACTAGGAAAAATCATTGCTGAGTGTTTCAAAAGCCGAAAATTAAGGCATGACAAAAATTTCATGGGTATTAATGTCTGTTTGACTATTTTTCCCAAGTGCATGGGCTATTAAGATAAACAATTTTAATACCATCTTTTGCTCTTTTTAAAATATTGATGCAGGCATCCCGATTAACCTTCTTATGCAGTACCAGTTAACAATCAGTAAATTACGGACAATTGATTGACAATGGGCTAAAATATCATAAAATGTTTCTAAAACTTCTGTATCTCTTCAGCTTTCACATATCTCTGTTCTCGAGCACGCATTGGTTTCTACGATTGTTGCAAACACGTAGTATTGGAAGCGTCTCTCCCACTAGTTACAAATAAATACAAGGCAGCAATGAGCTTGCACCTTTCTGACAAGCCTGTCTTACCCTACGTGACGTTACTCGCAGCCCCTGCTTCTCTGCCCACGAGCAATGTAAGTTCTGTGATCTAGTCCTATACACCCGGTCTTTATCTTCTATGGTGGCTTCAGATATTATTTATTTATTATTATTGATTTAAGCCCACTAAGGAGCGCTGGTGACTAGTTCTTCCTCGATGCTCTTCTTTGTTCCCAATATCTCTTGAGCCCTGCTGATAATTTCTCCTTTCTCTCCTGTGAAAGGGGCTTCCGACTTCTAGGAACTCTAGGTGGTGGGGTCCAAGACTGTACCATAGCACAAAATTTGGAACGATCTTCTATATCAATATCTGAAATCCCAGCCGAATCCAAGTCCTTCTGTACTTCATTAAGCCACAAGCTTCCAGTCTTGTAGCTTTTAACCAAAGAAAAGATCTTCTTGGTAAGCCTGTTGCTGTCCATTCGTTGTAGGTGTCCATAGAACTTAAGCCTCCTACGTCGCATGCTGGTATTGGCTGATTCTAACTGTCGATACAGCTCAGAGTTCGATTTAAGTCTGTAGGTTCCATCTGGGAGCAATCTCGGTCCATGAATTTTCCTGAGGATACGTCTTTCGGCTTTCTCTAGATCATCCATGGTGCCTTTTTTGTTCATCAGGAGGGTCTCTGAGGCATACAAAAACTGTGGTCTGACAACAGTTTTGTAATGACAGATCTTAGCATTTTTCGAAATGCACCTCTTATTATAATGGTTGTGGGATAGTTGTTACGCTGCATTGAGTTTGTTACATCTTTCTAGGATGGATGTACCGTCTCTACCATTGGGGTGGACCCATTCACCAAGATAGCGGAAGCGATTGACTTTCCCAATCGTTCCATGTATGGTCGTCAAAGGGGGGTTATCGGGATGCCGAGTCTCAAAGTACTTAGTTTTGTCATACGATATGTGTAATCCAGCCTTCACCGCTATCTCGTGCAGGGCTTCAATAGCAATGACAGCATCCTTAGAGTTGTTGGTTAGGATTGCAATGTCATCTGCGAATGCTAGGCACCTGATCTCAATCTTTCGAGTCCCGGCTCCAATGGCAACTGGTTTGATTTCTAGATTCCTCAGTGTACATTCCCAGTTCTTGATGACTTTATCAAGCACTAGATTTATTTATTTATTCAGTGATGAACATAACAGGCTTTTTGCCCAATTACAATATTCACAATACACAGTACAATTAATAGTTACACTACTAAACATTAAATGAAAAAAGACAATACAAAGAATACAATGAACTACCCAAACAATACAAAGTTGGTAATACAATAAAAATATACAGTTACTACAATAATAATTATTTTACAGTGGTGCCTAACACAAAGTAACACATTCAGTTATACAGTTAAATTATACAGTCTTAGTCTTAAACATGACACATGACATTGGTGGAAGTGAATCAAGACGACTTGGGCGGAGTCCGACCACGGGGAGGAGCCAAAATTCGCAGTAGTGGACGGGTAGTGGGAGCAAAATTCAAATTTTGTGAAGCGAAGCGCATTAAATCATAAAGAAGAAGTCACTTTGTCCACTGTAACGCTTCTTCATTTGGATCAAGTGCTCTATGAACGAAGGCCAAATTTTTATTTTATTTGTGGTAAAATTCTGTGAATGTGTGTTTGTAAGTAAGTATTTCTTTACACCTTGATGTGAAAGAACATGTAATCACCTTTTATAAGGTTTTATTAAACTTAAGACGACCAACTGGTGCATAAACAAATTCAGTAGCAACAGTAACATCTGACTAGAAAGTGTCAGAGAAAATATACAAATAAGGCAACTTTAAAGCTGGATTAAGACATGTCAAAGAGATCACACAAATAAATTATATCATTCACCCCCACCTATATAATAGTCCTTAAGGTGGGCGGGACAGCGATGGATTCTTGTGCTCCGTCTCGGTAGCTGGTCAGGAGTGGGAGACGCGGTTGGACCCCTTTCTTCTAACCTTAATGATTCAGGAGATTCCGTCTCGCATGGAGCTGGATCTGAGAATCCGGGTGAGGAGACAGGGGTCTGGTAATGTTCTGGGCTTCCATGGGAACGTTGTCCATCTATTACTCCTCCGGCATCTTCTTCTCCCCTTTCTTCAGAAATACCTATTGAAGTAGGCAATGGTGCCAGGTCTCTAGTCGAAACAGTAGTTTCCCTTCCATCTTGGTGTTGTATACGAGCATACTCGGGATTTGCTTCAAGAAGAGTAACTTCTTCCACGAGTGGTCCGTACTTAGATTGCCTGACATGCTTCCTTAGGAGTATTGGACCTGGAGTCAGAAGCCACGAGGGGATTGAGTGTCCATAACTGGATTTTCTCTGGTGCTTAAACATCCGCTCGCGGGGAGTTTCATTGGTAGTAGTACACAGCAGTGATCTGACGGCATGGAGGGCATCATGTACAACTTCTTCCCACTGTTGGATATGCATTCCCCTTGATTTCAAAGCTAGTTCTATAGTTTTCCACACAACTCCAACATATTTTTCTGCTTGGCCATTACCTCTTGGATTGTATGGAGTCGTTCTGCTTGTCGCCACACCAACAGCCGTGAAGAATGTCTTCAATTCCTGGGACATGAATGCTGAGCCTCGATCGGAATGAACTTATGAAGGCAATCCAAATATGGAGAAAAGTTGCTTAAGTTTAGAAATGACAGTGGACGAGGTGACATCTGGGCAAGGAAAGGCGAAGGGGAATCTGGAATATTCATCAACTAATATGAGGAGATAACGGTTTCTAGATTTGGATGGTAGAGGTCCCTTAAAGTCTATGTTGATGCGCTCAAAGGGACGGGTAGCTTTGACGAGATTACATTCATGCCTGATGAATCTAGGTTTCAATTCAGCACAAATTTTACACGCTGATATGACCTTCTTTACATCTTCTAACGAATAAGGCAAATTCTTCGACTTAATAAAGTGATTAAGCCGTGTTGTACCAGGGTGACATAAAGCTTCATGGAGGATTTTCAGTTTAGGTCCGCAACACTCAATAGCCAAACAAACTCTGGAGAAGGCATCTGCAGCTTCGTTATGCTGTCCTGGTCTGTAAACTATTTCATAATCAAAACACGAGAGTTCAAGTCTCCAGCGCAATATCTTCTCATTCTTCACCTTACCAAGATGTCTAGTATCAAACATAAAGGCTACTGTCTTCTGGTCAGTGATGAGTCGAAAATGTCTTCCTAGCAGGAAATGTCTCCATTTTTTCACGGATTCAATGATAGCCTGCGCTTCTTTCTCCACGGATGAATGTCGTTGTTCAGATCGGTTTAGTGTGCGAGAGAAGAACGCAATGGGGCGTCCATTTTGTGTTAGTGTTGCTCCAATGGTGTGTTCTGAAGCATCAGTCTCTACAGTGAACATAGCTTTATCATCTATAGCTGATACTAGTGCATTTTTCACATCATCTTTCAGCGCTTTGAATGCTTCAATAGCTTTGTCATTTAATGGAAAACTACCACTTGAAAGGTTATGTATTTTCTGGAAGAATCTTGGGATGAAGTTGGCGAAATGAGCGAACATGCCCATCGCTCTTCGAAGAGAGGCAGTGTCAGTTGGTAATGGGAGCTCTTGTAAAGGTGTCAATCGGTCGGGATCTGGGCGAATTTCATGATTCGAGATGATATAACCCAGTAGCTTTATTGTTTTGACCAAATAAACGCTCTTCTTCTCGTTGATCGTGAATTCATACTTTTGCACGGCTTTCAGAAACTTCTTCAAATTGAAGTCGTGTTCTTCCTTGGTCTTGCCACCCACAATGATATCGTCTAGGTAAGCAGTAACCCCATTAAGTCTTTCATTTTTGATGATCGTATCTATTGTTCTTTGGAAACAAGGTACCCCATTTGTGGGGCCAAATGGAATCCGTTTGTACTGCCAAAGTTTACCGCATGCCTCGTATGCTGTGTAAGGGCGATCCTCCTCACAGATGGGGATCTGGTGATAGGCGTTTTTCAAATCAACTGAACTGAACACTTCATAATTTGCTACCTTGTTGGCTATATCCTCGATACGTGGGAGTGGGTAAGCATCTAGCTCGGTATACTGATTTATTGTTCGTGAATAGTCAACTACCATACGGCGTTTGTGGTTTTCTGATTGGGTAACAAGAACCTGAGCACGCCATGGAGAAAAGCTTTCTTCTATAACATCCTCATTCAAAAGTCGCTGAACTTCTTGTTCAATGAATTTGGTATCAGTTGCTGTTTGGCGTCGGGAGTTTATGGCGATTGGCTTGCAACCTGGAGGTATATTTCGGAAAAGTCGAACAGGTTTGACCTTCGCGACTGTTAATCCGCAGATACTCAGAGGTTCTCTGTGACCCCCAAACTTAATCTCTACAGATGAATGACGGTCAAGTATATCATGTCCTAAAATGACGTCAGAGCAAAGGTTTGCCAAAATGTTAAGTTCAACATCTTTGTAAATGTGGTCAATTTTTATATCTACAGAACAGGCTCCTTTCACTAGAGAGCTAAGCGACGTTGAAGCCATAGTAACAGTGAGGCCGCTAGCAGAAATAGGTACTTTGAGCTTTTGGACCAGCTTCTCGGAAATAAAACTTGTTGAACTGCCCGTATCAACTAGAGCGTTGGTCTTCATTCCATTCAAACGGATGGGTATTATAATTTTAGATAAACAACCCAGTGGAGAAATAGAAGCTAAAAGTATGATATGACAATGGCAAGATTTGTTGGAGCTTGAAGATTTTGAGCACTTACACACCTTTGCGTAGTGGCCAATTTTTGAGCAGGCACGGCAAATGGCCTCCCTTGCTGGACAAGAGTTTCTATTGTGATAATTAAGTCCACAGAAGTAGCATTTCTTTGTTGTTGCGGCGACAACCTCACCTGATATTTCACTACCCGCCGAGCTACATTCACGTCTTTTGCCGATTGAGTGAGATGAACTAGAGAAACGATGCTCCTGGACAGTATTGACTAAAGCAGGTCCTTGGTACTGTATAGATTGTTCCAGTGCCGACTCTAAAGCCTTTGCTTTCATCGAAGCCTCCTCGAGAGTAAGATTAGGATTCTCCAATAACCTCTGACGAATGCTTGAGTCGAGAAGGCCGGCAATGAAAGCATCGCGAATACAATCGTCTCTGTTCACTTGTGCCGTCACAGCTTTAAAATTACAATCCTTGCTCAGAAGCTTTAAAGACTGTATATATATCGATACAGTTTCGCCAGATAGCTGCTTCCTAGTTGCCAATTTGTGTCGGGCAAATATCTCGTTCACGGGCTTGGAAAAAATACTAACCAGGATACTAATGGCGTCATTATAAGTTTTGGCTTCATTGATATATTCGTAAACGGTAGGTGAAACATGGTTGATCAATATGCGTAATTTGTCAGCGTCACTTACATGATACGCCAAAATGAAGTTCTTGAACGTGCTGTACCAATGTTTCCATTCTTGTTGAGCGTTACTGGATTCTGGGTCAATGCTTAAACGTTCCGGACGAAGTAATTTTTCCATTATCCTGCTTTCTTCTTTTATAAGGTTTTATTAAACTTAAGACGACCAACTGGTGCATAAACAAATTCAGTCGCAACAGTAACATCTGACTAGAAAGTGTCAGAGAAAATATACAAATAAGGCAACTTTAAAGCTGGATTAAGACATGTCAAAGACATCACACAAATAAATTATATCACACCTCGTGTTCTGAACATCCCTGCTTTCATTTTTGTATTTTTGGGTAGAGTTCGTACTAACGAGTGCTTTTATTTTGCGGCAGTAGCGTTTCACTGCACTCCACATGTTCTGAGCGTGGCTATTTTAAATCCGCCTCGTGTTTACTGCCATTATTTAATTTAACGTATAGTGATGCTTTCTTCTGTTGCAGGTTATGACTTTCGAATATCGCTGTTTTCCGTGTTTAATTTGTAGTTAGTGGGAGCAGACTTCATATTTTTTGCCAAGGAACGCTTCGTGTGTTTAAAGTGCTCTACTATAAGCTCTAATTTTTATTTTTGGTAAAATTAAGTGAATGTGTAGTTTTGAGTATAGTTTTACACCACGTGTTCTGATCATCCCTGTTTTTCGCACCTTTCCACGTGATCTGAGCGTGGCTGTCTTAACCTTTATTCTGCGGTAAAATTCAGAGATTGTAATGCCACGTATTAGGTGCCAGTTATGTAATTTAACGTATAGTGATGCTTTCTTCTGTTGCAGGTACTCAATGTGTTCTGACTTTTGAACATATTTTTTTCTTTTGTAGGAAAATGCAGTGAAAGTATTTTTATTGCGTGTTTTGTACGCTGTGTGTGTTTATTGTGTTCTGTATTTTGACAGTGGATTGGTAATGTAGGCCGCCCCTAGTGGACTTTGAGTGAACTAAAAACCGTAGATAACTCGTCTTTGCCGAGAGGAAAGCGGCAGAAAAAAGTAAAGATGGAGTGAGCTGTATTTGTACACTTGTGTAGCGATAATTGTGGTGTAAAATAAAGTGTAGTTAAAGCAGATTCAGTGTGTTGTGTACTTCACTACTGTGCCATTTCACCGTTCTATAGTTGCAGCATTAGGAACAAAAATGGCGTTCCAGCCATTAAAAGATCAATATGAACGCAATTAACATCGGTACGAGCCGAAAACATGATCCTTTCAACCAGTAGTCACCGAAAGAACCATTCTTAGAAGGCTGTGAGGAAAGAATGACAGAAGCGGATTATTTAAACTGATTATTAAAAAAAAGAGACTTCCATTAGAACACTAGACTCAATCCAGCACTGCAGAAAATAGGACGAGATCGAGTAAAGAAACAAGTCAGTTATCTGATTTTATGATCAATTATTGGAGGAGAATTAAATCCGCGGCAGCCCGCTCAACGTCAACTGTATAGATTGACATATATACGCGAAATTTAAAACCAGCGTTAAGGAGACGTCAAGTCTTGTTCAGCTACTACGTCACGGTTGGACTTGGAAGCATTATATTTTGTCCGATACTGCACACCGTAGAGAGCAGAATTCAATCAGCTGTAAAGTGCAATTCTAAAAAAAAAAAGCACGGAAAAATTACATCCGTTCAGCAAGCAAGAGAATTGACAAATAATAGCACATTTAGAGCTGTTATAGCTAAACTAGACGGCCCAGAGCACATATATTCCTATATCATTGGCAGTACGAAACGAATTATAGCATGTTAATATCAACTAATGCATTTTATTATTCTGTTACTGAGGTAACAGAGACCACTATGATGTTCTAAAGAACCTGAGGCAGAGACTACTCCGACTATGGTGGCGCTTCACGAGATTGATGACCCAGGAGGGTTGGTAATCAGCTGAGAGGACGAGATGGACCCGATTACCTAAGCAGAACCATGGAGCGAGGCCTACCACTCCCGATGAACAACAGCGAGATGGGAGACACTACCCAATAAGCAAAGTTAAGTCCCCTATGAGTCGTTTCGTAAGTATGTGGCTATGTGTCATATGATTTGTGACATTGTGCGTGCGTAGATGATATTCAAGTGTCGTTACAAGGAAGTAGGTATTCATCTGAAGTTACCGTTAATCCCATATATAGGCGTAAAATACCAGTGAATATCGTTCGCAAATTTATCAATGTGATGTGAGAGAAAGTGATTGAAATCTTTAAAACGTTGTCAGTGAAGTGTTAGAGTATTATATGAAGGTGATGGCTTTAACAGAATAACAAGCTTGGAGATCGTATTTAGGGAATGTTTACGACGAAGTATAGTAGCACAGTTTAGTATTGTGATGCACTTTTCTTTGATACTATGACGGTAAGGATAATGTTTTTATATGTGTAGGTTATGGCACATATGCAGCGTATTTGATGAAATGAGTGCCTGAGACGCACTAATATGAATGCTACGTGATATTTGAAGTGATAAATGGTGAATGAAGTAATAATATGAGTTGATGTCAAGTTATGATGGTGATAGTTATTGTTATTTGAAAAGTTGGTCATAGTATTCTTCCGAGACATGATAGTATGTGTAAATTGCGCATGCTAAGGTATATATTGAAACGTACTGTTTTCAATTGCTGTTTTTATTCCCTGATATACAAAATAGGGTAGGATACGATCTCAATGCCATCAATACAGAGTTATTTGAGTATGTAGGATCATCGCTTGAGCCAAGAGGCGAATAACGTTAATATTTAGGCCTTCACTGACTTATCTACGATCATTTTTAAGTACTCTCACATACGGCAACTTAATTTATGATTTTATGGGAGCAGTTTGACACATCACTGGTGACTTAGTCATTCATATATCGACTTTTAGATGAAGGTAGGGTCTTCTAATATGCCAATTTTTCCACTTATGGTATAATTTGTTGGAAAGTTAGTTAAATACACTTTGCAATGCTACATTCAGCCAGATACGCACATAAATTGAATTTCAACCATGGATTAAAATAATAATTGAGTGAGTTAGCCACATAAGCCTTATGATAGAATTAATTTGAGATTACTTACGACTTACAGTGGACTTGAATTTGCTTATATGGAGATCAGACATTGTGAAATATGAAACGAACATGGACATTTTCAAACTCATTAATTATTGAAGGTCTAAGGAAAATATTGCTTTCTCACGCGATTTTCTACTGTGCATGGACACGGATGTTAAGTTTTCAGCAAAGTGATATTCATTTCACTAGTCATATGTGAATTAAAGATTAAATGATAGAATTTTTTGATAACTTTGAGGAGCAATCCAGCTCACTAAGAAAAGATTCCAGATCTTAATTAATTAATTAATTAATTAATTAATTTGTTTGATATTTTCACTGCGTTTTCACATTCTAATTTGAAACCATAATTTGAAATGTTGTATATAGTAGGGAGTATAATTTTGTTTTCATTTAAACCAATTGGATGCATCTAATTATTTCGACTATATTTAATATGTTTCATTTGATTATATTTTAATTTTTTCTTTTTCATTTGATTTACGGACATTACCTTACTACAACCTAATATTTCGACAGGCCAGAGTTAGTGTGTCGATGATTGAGGTCTGGTTTCCAATTACTTGTTAAAGGTTTTTCAAAACCTGTTTTCCTTCATTGCAACGTAATCACAACACATATAGATGCTGATAGCATTATGAGACTGTCTACGTTATATGAGGCGATTTCTAACGAAATTTCACATAATATGTATATGATACTTAGACTGAATTGCCAATAAAAGCTGAGTAGTGAAACTATAAAATTCTTTTAATGCCTACTTAGAATAAGAGCTAGATATAAGGCTATAATGACTCATTTTCTGATTGCGATTTCGGTAGCAACATGCACGAATTTCTTGAAATGCCTTAATAACCTCGATTTTGCGATAAATTTCGGCGACATGCGAGTATGGTATCCGACTGATAGCGTGTTGGAGACGTCCTTCTGCGTAGGTTGAGGTTTACTATAGGCCATGAATGGAGAGTTGCTATAGTAGCCCCTGTGTATAAAGGAAAGGGTGATAGACATAAAGCTGAAAATTACAGGCCAGTAAGTTTGACATGCATTGTATGTAAGCTTTGGGAAGGCATTCTTTCTGATTATATTAGACATGTTTTTGAAATTAATAACTGGTTCGATAGAAGGCAATTCGGTTTTAGGAAAGGTTATTCCACTGAAGCTCAACTTGTAGGATTCCAGCAAGATATAGCAGATATCTTGGATTCTGGAGGTCAAATGGACTGTATCGCGATTGACATGTCTAAAGCATTTGATAGGGTGGATCATGGGAGACTACTGGCAAAAATGAGTGCAATTGGACTAGACAAAAGAGTGACTGAATGGGTTGCTATATTTCTAGAAAATAGATCTCAGAGAGTTAGAGTAGGTGAAGCTTTGTGTGACCCTGTAATAGTTGAGAGGGGAGTTCCTCAGGGCAGTGTTATCGGACCTTTATGTTTTCTTATATATATAAATGATATGAGTAAAGGAGTGGAATCGGAGGTAAGGCTTTTTGCGGATGATGTTATTCTCTATAGAGTGATAAATAAGTTACAAGATTGTGAGCAACTGCAACGTGACCTCGAAAATGTTGTGAGATGGACAGCAGGCAATGGTATGTTGATAAACGGGGCTAAAAGTCAGGTTGTGAGTTTCACAAATAGGAAAAGTCCTCTCAGTTTTAATTACTGCGTTGATGGGGTGAAAGTTCCTTTTGGGGATCATTGTAAGTATCTAGGTGTTAATATAAGGAAGGATCTTCATTGGGGTAATCACATAAATGGGATTGCAAATAAAGGGTACCGATCTCTACACATGGTTATGAGGGTGTTTAGGGGTTGTAGTAAGGATGTAAAGGAGAGGGCATATAAGTCTCTGGTAAGACCCCAACTAGAGTATGGTTCCAGTGTATGGGACCCTCACCAGGATTACCTGATTCAAGAACTGGAAAAAATCCAAAGAAAAGCAGCTCGATTTGTTCTGGGTGATTTCCGACAAAAGAGTAGCGTTACAAAAATGTTGCAATGTTTGGGTTGGGAAGAATTGAGAGAAAGAAGAAGAGCTGCTCGACTAAGTGGTATGTTCCGAGCTGTCAGCGGAGAGATGGCGTGGAATGACATTAGTAGACGAATAGGTTTGAATGGCGTTTATAAAAGTAGGAAAGATCACGATATGAAGATAAAGTTGGAATTCAAGAGGACAAACTGGGGCAAATATTCATTTATAGGAAGGGGAGTTAGGGATTGGAATAACTTACCAAGGGAGATCTTCAATAAATTTCCAATTTCTTTGAAATAATTTCGGAAAAGGCTAGGAAAGCAACAGATAGGGAATCTGCCACCTGGACGACTGCCCTAAATGCAGATCAGTATTGATTGATTGATTGATTGATTGATTGATTGATTGATTGATTGATTGATTGATTGATTGATTGATTGATTGATTGATTGATTGATTGATTGATTGATTGATACTTTCTCACGCGGAACCCACAACCCAGCAATGTTAAATAGAAAGAATCGTTTATTAAGAGCTAGTCTGGAACACATGTATCATCTCCTGGACGCGGGAACGGTGCACTACATAATTGGTGACCCCGACGTGATTCAGTGACGGAAGTGCACAATAAACATCGCGAAGTGCTTAAGTGTAGTGTAAGCGATAAGAACAATGGATGAAAACAACACAACGGGTACGCCAACGGCAAACGAATCTCATTCAGGACACAGGACACCTGAAATATGGTTCTTTCAAGTGGAAGCTCAGTTTTCTATCTCAAGAATTAGCCAAGAGGACATTAAATTTAACTACCTCGTGTCTCAGCTCGAACCTAAATATCTCGAAAACATTTGGGACATTATCAAAAGTTCGGAACTGAATAAATATTCCGCGGCTAAAGAACGCCTTCTAAATATCTTAAAGGAAAGCGAAGATAAACAAATAAAACGGTTGGTAACAGGCCTAGAATTAAGTGATCTGAAACCTAGTCAGCTTTTAAGGAAAATGCAGTCCTTAGCAGGCGTGAATGTTTCCGAAATAGTGCTTTGTACTTTGTGGCTTGAGAAATTACCGGACTCTATCAAACATGTTCTAACCGTATCTGACGAAAACTTGGAAAAAGTCGCAATTATGGCCGACAAAATCATTGAAATGAATCCCTGCAGTAAACTTTACAGTGTGGAAAATAGCGGTACTGGTGCGTCCGTAAGTAACGACGCTATCACGAAACTCTCTGCACAGATAGCCACCCTAGAGCAGCAGATAGCTTCAATGCGCACTTTTAGGCCCCGCAGTCGAAGTTCGAGCCGAAACCGAAGCAAAATGAAGTACGATTCAAACGGAAAGTACTGTTACTATCACTTCAGATTTGGTAATAAGTGCTTCCCTGACAAATGCAAGCCTCCATGCTCGTGGAAAAATTTGGAAAACACCAAACAGTAGTAGAGTTGGCAGCAAGCTCCTCTACTGAAAGTAGTAAAGATTGCTGTAAACCCCGTTTATTTGTACGTGACAAAAACACGGGTTTGCACTTCCTAGTGGATAGTGGAGCCGATGTTTCAATAATTCCTGTCACTTCCAGTAACAGAAACTGTGACCCAGATTTTAAATTGTTTGCAGCTAATGGCACAGAAATCCCAACTTATGGACCTAGAACACTGAATATTGATTTGGGACTCCGTCGACAATTCCAATGGCCTTTCATAGTAGCTAAAATTGGCAAGGGTATATTACGTGCTGATTTTCTGAAGAAGTTCAACTTACTAATTGACCTAAATAAAAAGCAGTTAATTGATGGCGAGACTAAACTCTCTGTCATGGGTGAAGTAACAGCCATCACAGCTGATAATGTTGTTAGCACAATGTCAAATGCACAAAAGTTTGCCGATCTCTTATCCAGTTATCCAGATTTAACGAAACCAAATTTACTACCTACTCAAATCAAACACGACATTCAACACTTCATCCCAACTGAAGACCAACCAGTTTATAGCAAGCCCAGACAGCTGGATCCTCGGAAGCTACACATTGCTAAACAGGAATTCCAGTTTATGCAAAACAGTGGAATTATTCGACCATCAAAGTCGCAATGGGCTAGTCCTCTCCAACTGGTCCTCAAAAAGGACGGGACTTTTCGACCATGCTGTGATTACAGACGACTGAACGCACAAACTATCCCAAACCGATATCCGATTCCTCGGATTGAAGATTTTCAACATATTTTGAGGGGTAAGAAAATATTTAGCAAGCTCGACCTCTTCAAGGCATATTTCCAAATTCCTGTAGCAGAGGAAGACAAACCTAAAACTGCTATTATCACTCCGTTTGGGTTATATGAATTTAATGTGATGCCGTTTGGACTCCGTAATGCACCAAGCACCTTCCAACGTTTCATTAATGAGGTATTTAGAGGCCTCGACTTTATTTTTCCATATCTTGATGATTGCCTAATTGCTTCAGAATCAGTAGAGGAACATCGTGAGCATCTTAAGATTGTGTTTGAAAAGCTATATGAATTTGGCTTCAGAATCAAGGTCTCAAAGTCTGTACTTGGTGTAGAGCAAGTGGAATTCTTGGGACACTTAATCCCCACGGAAGGCTCCAGACCCTTACCAGATAAAGTGAAAGCGATTGTTGACTACAAACTACCACATACAGTTCATGACCTTCGTGTATTCTTAGGTACCGTTAATTTTTACAGACGTTACCTCAAGGATGCAGCAGAAATGCAGTCTCTTTTGCATGCTTATCTCAAAGGTGCTCAAAAGAAAGATAAGCGACAAATTAACTGGACACCAGAAGCTATCACAAAATTTGAAAAATGTAAGCAGGACTTGGCAAATGCAGCACTGCTTGCATTTCCAGACCCAACATACCAGCTGGCCCTGGCAGTAGATGCAAGTGACTTTGCAGTAGGAAGTGTCCTGCAACAGTATGAAGAGAAAGGATGGAAACCTATCGGATTCTTTTCGAAAAAGTTAAGCGATACACAGAGAGCGTATAGCACCTATGACCGTGAACTGTTAAGAATCTACCTCTCTGTCAAGCAGTTCAAACATTTTCTCCAAGGAAGAGACTTCATAATATATACGGACCACAAACCACTCACTTTTGCATTTAATCAGAAAAATGAGAAGGCATCTCCACGGCATCTGCGACATCTTCAGTATATCTCCCAGTTTACAACAAACATCCAACACATTAGTGGCAAGGACAATATCGTTGCAGATAACCTGTCACGGATTGAATCTATGACTGTCATCGATTACGACACAGTCGCTGAAAGCCAACGTCAAGACAGTGAACTTAAACAACTTCAAGAGGAAAGTCAGTCACTCGTGTTCAAGAGCTACCCACTGCCTTTTGGAAAGTTACTGTGGTGTGATACCTCCACAAACAACATAAGGCCATACATTCCAAAATAATTTCCCAAACAATTCTTTCTTCAGATCCACAACATGGCGCACCCGGGGAAAAGACTACTGTTAGGCTGATGACTTCTAAGTTTATCTGGCCTGGTATCAAGAATGACGTCAGAAAATGGACTCAAGCTTGCATGGGATGTCAAAAAAAGCAAAATAACAAGACATACCAAATCGCCAGTCAGCCATTTTCAAGAACCTAATGAGATGTTCAGCACTGTTCACATAGACATTGATGGCCCTCTTTCACCTTCTGATGGCTATATCTACTGCCTCACATGTATAGATCGCTTCACCAACTGGATGTAGGCAATACCATTGCAAAATATAACAGCAGAGACGGTAGCAAAATCATTTTATGATCATTGGGTGATGCGGTTTGGAGTCCCAGCAAATCTAGTTACTGACCAAGGCCGACAGTTCGAAAGTCAGCCCTTTAAGAATCTTTCCGAATTGTGTGGTGTGAAGCTTAAACGTACGACACCCTATCATCCGCAGAGCAATGGTAAAGTTGAACGTCTGCATCGAACAATAAAAACTGCTATCAAAGCCCACAACTCTATAAAGTGGACAGACACCCTTCCGACTGTGTTGCTAGGTCTACGCGCATCACTCCGGGAGGACTCGAACAGTTCAGTTGCGCAAATGGTATTAGGCTTCCAGGTGAATTCTTTGATAACCCTCCATCTCATACCGAACCAGAAACATTTGTCTCCAAACTTCAGCAGCACATGCAGCAACTCAGGCCTGTGGAAGTTAAGCACAAAACTTCCCGAACTGTGTTCATCCATAAAGACTTGAGAAAATGTACTCATGTATTTCTGAGAATCGATAGAGTGAAAAAACCTTTGCAACCCCCATATGAAGGTCCTTTCCTGGTAACTGCCAAAACTGATAAATATTTCACGGTTACCATAAAAAATAAATCTGTGAATGTCTCCATTGATCGCCTGAAAACAGCCTACTTCATAGCAGCAGATGATGAAACTTCTACAGCTCGTCATGAAGAACAACCAGGTGTCTTGCAAGGACTCTGCCCCCCTGATGGATCAACAGCGGATTCCGCGGAAAAACTCAGCAAGGAGAAAGTGGTAACAAAATCACGTAGTGGAAGGACTGTCAGGTTCCCCACTCGCTATTTAGATGATGTATATATTTAATATTCTTGTGATTATGGTATATTTTGTTTATGTTTATATTGTCTTTGTATCGTAACTTGGTTACTGGAGGGGGAGCGGTGTAGGCCGCCCCTAGTGGACTTTGAGTGAACTAAAAACCGTAGATAACTCGTCTTTGCCGAGAGGAAAGCGGCAGAAAAAAAGTAAAGATGGAGTGAGCTGGTTTTGTACATTTGTGTAGCGATAATTGTGGTGTAAAATAAAGTGTAGTTAAAGCAGATTCAGTGTGTTGTGTACTTCACTACAGTAAGTAGCTTTTCTTACAGCACTCCATTGTGTCTGCATGGCTATTTTTATTTTTGTATTGAGGTAAAATTCCGTGAACGAAATGCCACCTCCCGTCAACTGCCGAATTTGTGACAAAACTTTTCCCAGAATGTACAATTTGAAACGATACATTTCTATAATTCAACCTGGAATGGAGTATAATCCACAAGAAACTAGGCCTGTAATTAACCTGCCAGTTAATCCGTTTAGCTGTCAATTTTGTGACAAATCTTTCCCCAGATAATTCAATTTAAAAAGACACATTTCTAATATTTAACCCGGAGTTGAATATAATCCAGTAGAAACTGTATCGTGCCTGTTTAAATGTGCAATTTGCCAGCAAGATTGTTATGACCTTGACATTTACAAGAAGCATGTGTGTGAGGCCCATGATATTACAATCAAGACAGAAAGTCACGAATTTCTATCGGAATCAGAATTTTATACGTGGAATCAGACGGTTGAGCATAAGGACAATGCATCATTTGTGATACACAGACAGGGCAAGACTCTATGTGATAATTCTTTTGTTGTAACATTTCATTGCCATAGATCGGGGAAATATAGGACAAATGGTTTGCCAGAAAGTAGACAAAGAGAATCAAAAATACAAGGAACTTCAAAAACAGGTGGTTATTGTCCTGCTAAAATTAATGCAGTTTTTTAAAATGGGCACGTAGCAGTAGAATTTTGCAGTACTCATATAGGACACAAAAATCAACTGGCAAAACTTTATTTAGGCCCAGCTGAACGCGGTGATTTAGCAACGAAAATTGCAATGAAAGTGTCTCACGGTGATATTTTAGATCAAGTAAGATCGTCCGTAAGTAAAGATAATCTCAAACGAGAGCACTTAATCACAAAACAAGACCTTTACAATATCGAAAGGGCTTTCTCCCTAAATAGTGATGCTGTTAGACATCCTAATGAAGCAGTAAGTGTGGATGCATGGGTAGAAACAGAGAAACAGCTGGGATCTAATAGCGTTCTGTTTTACAAGCCTCAGAACGTAGTCCTACCTAATACCCATTTTTGTTGAGAAATGATTTTTTTCTGGCCATATTCACGGAGGCACAGCAGGAGATGCTGCAGAAATTTGGCTCGGACTGTATCTGAATGGACAGCACTCATGGTTTGAATACATATGGGTTCGAGATGGTTACGGTACTTGTTTTAGATGATCTTAGGCAAGGGCCGCCGTGTGCCTTTTTTATAAGTAGCAAAATAGATTCTGCAACGCTCAGAGTATTTTTTAGTTACATCAAAGAAAGAACTAGAATGATCAGTTGTAACGTATTCTTGTCGGACATGGCAGAATCGTTTTATAATGCATGGCAAGGAGTTATGAGTAAATCCAATATGCGCTTGTTTTGCACATGGCATGTCATTCGGGCATGGAAAAGAAATCTGACAAAAATTAAGGACTCAGAAAAGCAAAAAACTAACTTTCGAGAGATTAAGATCTCTTCTGCGCGAGACAGATAAAGCCACATTTAACATTAGGATAGGTGAAATTACTCGTCAGTTATTGGAGGATGAGGAGACAAAGGATTTTGGCTTGTATTTCCAGCAGCAGTATGCAAGATGCTGTAAGGCGTGGGCATATTGTCACAGATTGAATTCCGGCATTAACACTAACATGCATTTAGAGGCAATGCATAGAACGCTGAAACACGTGTTATTGAAAGGACAACCAGTAAAACGACTAGACAAAGCAATTCATGTTATAATGCAATTGGTTAAAACTAAATTGTTTGAGCGTCTGGTTGTTATAGAGAAAGGAAAAGTGACTGCAAAGTTAAGGGATCTTAGGGATCGTCATAGGAAATTGTTACAATTGAGGTCCGATTTGGTATCGGAAAATGGAGACGGTGGTTGGGCTATTGCCACGTCAAATGTTCCACAGTTATATTATACTGTGAGGCTTGTGCAACCAGACTGCAGTTGTTCCATTACATGTACACACTGCAAGGCTTGCATACACAAATTTAGTTGCACCTGCATTGATGCAAGCATTAAGTGGAACATGTGCAAGCATATACACTTGTTATGTCGTACATTAGCACCTTCTGAATGTACCATTCAGTCTTCAGGAAATGCTAATATGGGCGAAGAACATATTGTTGCTGCCGAAAGAAATGCAATTTTAAATGAAGTTGGCAATGGTGAATTAATAAGTAGGCCTGCAGTAGTCGATATTGCCAGATTAAGAGCAGACTTGACTCGGCAATTTAATAATGTTCTCCTTAAAGTTAATAATGTAGAGCAATACAACATCTGCAGTCAAAGTCTGAAACGGTTAGTTCCTCTTCTGAATGCTTCTGAACAGCATATTGCAACTTTACCACAGACCAAGAGCAATGTTAGTAAGAAAATTGAACTTCAGAGGCGCTTTAAATGCACAAGGCAGAAATTTAAAGGTAAGAAAACTTCCAGGGCACCGACTATGCCAGAAGCAATTAACACTGCAGCGAGTACAATAGTCTCTCAAGGAAATGACTAGGACAATGGCCTAGATTATAGGTCCCTTTAAACAACAAGTGGCAAGCATTCTCATTTATAAAGGAGAGAGACGATTACTTCATTCTTCTTGTAAAATTTAGCTTTCAATGAATCCCACTGGAGGTAATCTCTGACTTAAAGGTCTGGAATGTGGGTTAGGTTATACTAATCCGTACTAAATTCTTTGAATTTGGGCAGCGACACCCGGTGTTAATGCTGGGCAGGACCGTTATGTAGGGTATGATTCTATCATTAAACATAAAGTTCTACAAAGTACAGTACTAATTTTTAATTCGTTACCGCACATGAACTTATTCCGGAATTGTTCTCGGTGTATTCATTTTCTACTACACGTACTCGTACTCTCGCTTAAACTGTGCCACACACATATCTCCTGCCTGTCGTAAGGGGCGATTTAAAGGGGCCCCACGGGCTCTGAAATTTGGAGCGTGGGTTGGCGACCATGGGGCCCTCGGCTGAGTCCTGGCATTGCTTCCACTTACTTGTGTCAGGCTCCTCCCTTTCATCTATCCTATCCGACCTCCCTTGGTCAACCCTTGTTCTTTTCCGACCCCGACGCTATTAGGTTTGCGAGGGCTAGAGAGTCTTTAATTTTCACGCCCTTCGTGGCCCTTGTCTTTCTTTGACCGATATCTTCATTTTTCGAAGTGTCGGATCCCTTCCAATTTTCCCTCTGATTAGTGTTATATAGAGGATGGTTGCCTAGTTGTACTTCCTCTTGAAACAATAATCACCACCACCACTGCCACACACATACACACCTTTCCCCTAGCTTCCCTCTACCAACAGGTTCTACTCTTTGGGAAGCTGCGAGGGAGGCAACGGCATATCACCGATTCGTATTCGCTGGCAATTTGACCTAACATAAAAATATTGCACATATATAGGTTAAAAAGTGATTTGAAACCTACGGTAATTATGTTATTAATGTTGGGTACTTTAGTTTTGCTTAATCTTGTATTAGTTTTAGACAGATAGGAAACCACCTGATGTAAATAGTGTGTACTGTACTTTATTCTATATACTATAGATAGAAATAAGAAACTGATTGTATGGAATTTCCTAGTTTTTCTTGATCTTGTATAAACTTGAAGGTTGTGTATGAAGGGATAAGACCTGTAAGTAGTGTTTACTTTATTCTCTAAGCTGTAATGACAGAAAATAGGTTGTAAGTTTTTTCCTAGCTTTTCTTAATCTTGTATTAGTTTTTGACATTAGGAACCAGATTACCAAGAAAATTTATAGAGAAACTGGAATCTCAAGCAAGAAGTAGGATGGATTAAGGAAATTAGAGAGGGTATGGAAGAACTACAAATAACTCTGGATGATTTGTAAAACAAAACTGAAAATGTAAAGAAACTGAAAAACATAGAAATAAGATTTAAACCAAAAAGAGACAAATGACATGCAATGAAATGGGTACTTACAGATGTCGAACGACAGAAAAGACCAGAACGAATGAAAAGCTACTGGGCAATTTGGAAACAAAACCCATTAAAGATGATGACCAGAGAATGATGGACTGAAGTGTTCCAATGAGGCCGTAAAAGAAGAGAGGCGACCTCCAAGTAGTGTGTACACCGAACGAGTTGGGCCGTGCAGTGGCTGTGAGCTTGCGTTTGAGCCCCACTGTCGGCGGACCTGAAGATGATTTTCCGTGGTTTCCCATTTTCACACCAGATGTTGCTGGGGCTGTACCTCAATTAAGGCCACAGCTGCGTCCTTCCTTCCCACTCCTAGCCCTTTTGCCCATAAGATCTATCTGTGTCGGTGCGATGCGAAGCAAATTGTAAAAAAAACAGAAGTGTGCATGTGCTTTATCCTATATGATGCTGTAAGAAAATAGTTTGTAGGGTGTTATTTTTTCTGTATTTTGTATTACTTTTCAGTAGGTGGGAGAGCTTGAAGGTTTCATTTGAAGAGAGATAGCACCTCGGGCAAAAATCTTGTAAGAATTATGTTGTGTTATGTGTGTAGTTTTGCTAAAGAATATTGATGTTTGTGGCCATTCCCCATTCTAGATGAGGTCTGAAGCTTTTTTTTTTACATTTTTAAAAATCTACGAATTGAATAGATTGACACACCGCTTCTCTTGTTAAATTAAACCTTCAGTTTTCATCTTAACCAGCATTGTGGTAAGGGTTTTTCATTAAATAAAATATTTATTTTCTTAATTGCTAATTTTCAGGAAATGGTTTTAATGTTTCGACACTGGCAGTAGATGAAAGTGTAAAAATGTTTAAAAAGTCAAAACGATTGTGATCTTGGCTTATAGGAGGAGATGGGTAATGGTGGGATTACACCGTCCTCTATTCCCTGGGAGAGGATATATAACTGCCGAAGCTTGTTACTATCAAGAGCACAGGGTGCTGACTTATGCAAGAATGGTATTCAGATTTAGAAACTAAAACCAGCGTTAGCCTAACACTGCAAGAAGAACGTTCCTGTGTGCTACTGTTACCTCAGGTTTCAAACTTGTTGTGAAGTGTGCAGCTATACAGTGTGGAAGGGTGAACTGGCTCAAATGTAGGTGTATTGCAGAATGTTGGAGATCCTCTGCTATGCTGGGAAATCGAGTGCTCAAGAAATATGGCAATGTAGAAGGGACACCATGTGCGCGGGCAGAGATCATCCTGTTCACGGAACAGTTCGAAGTCTGTGATAAGATAAACTCTTGAGGTCATCGATGTCTGAATACATTTGTTATACTGTGACGTTCGAAGGGACCACTTATTTGACATATGATCACTGGCAAGGGAATAACTTCCTCGTAAACGACTCTTTCACATCATCTTTATAGTGTAAATTGTTTTTATTTGTGGCAACAGAAATTGACACTTGTTACTTACTAAGAAGTGTGTGGGTTTCTCACCACCCACAGACTAACAGGCAGAGAAACGTATGCTGCTGGCAGGGACCCACACTGTATCCTGCATTACTTTGCTATCTGTCTTTTTAAGTCATCTTCCTGCTCAATGTTAAATGTGAACCCTTTGTAACTATTCATCCTTTTGTACTAATTATCCTTGAAATCCAATTCCATAAAGAAATCAATAATCATAAGTATTATCTTATTTCAGCTTTATTGTTTTCTCTGGTAGGGACCGATAAATTATTATGAACCCTATTTGAAAATTTAAACCTAATTAAAGAAGATGGCAAGTCAGAAAGATCTTAAATTTCCAGTGGGAACTCCCACCTGTCATGATCCATTCTTGATGGGTTTTAACACCTTCATTCCTCGGTTTCTTCTCCTTATTGATCTTTCATTGCACTTAAGGGTTGTATCAACTCTTTATATATTAAGGATTTCATTTTGGAGTTTACATATGATTAGTATTGCCAGAGTATGGGAAATATTTTTACCCTATTAATGTACGTTTTCTTTCAGGTGTCGGTGACTTGCCAATCGTTGCCCTCGACAAGTGATCTGCTGCCGGGTAAGAAAGATGTTTTGGTGTTTTTCAACTAGATTTTTCTGTATATTATGTAACATTTGTAACTTTCCGGTGTAAACATTCGCCTAACAGGAAATGTAAACTTCAGTTTTGAATAAATGTGTTGGTTATTTAAAAATATAAACTGTGTACTTTGTTTTGTATTTAACTTTTTACTGTTCCATTGCCATTAGTGTCATGGGGCGAGGGTGAACCAGGAAATTTGGTAATGTAAATGGGTATCCTTGGTAAGTATCTTGGTAATTATAGGTAAACTGACCGGGCGTCACAGACTAAACACAACAATCCTAATAGATCATAGTATGTAAAGCAAATTGAAAAAAAATATTGTAGGTAATAATCTGTTTATCGGTTGAATGGATTTTCTCCCACATGAACAAAATGGATATTATACTTAAATTTGTGCTAAAATTTAACTCTCCGAGTATAGAAACTAGATCTTGGCATTTTTGTTTTCAAGCAATTGTTTGAGAATCTTTGCATTTGTTGTACAGTACAAAGATTGAACTTTTACATTTTTTACAATTTGCTTTAGGTGCACTGACACGGATTAGGTCTTGTGGCGATGATAGGAAAGGACTTGCGGCAGGAAGCAAGTGACCATGGCCTGGTGTGAAAAAGGGAAACCACGGAAAACTAACTTCAGGGCTGCCGACAGTGGGGTTCAAACCCACTATGTTCCGAATGCAAGTTGACTGCTGCATGGCGCAAACCACACAGCCACTTGCTCGGTCAAGTTTGAATCAAAGTGATCTTTGAAATTTAGAATTAAAAATGGATAACAATAACATGTATCTGTATGTGATTTGTGTTGATATTCAACCTCTGAATTCTTAAAACTTCAATATCCCACTGTCTCAGTTTGTCTCTCCAAACATTGTCAGTTTACAGCAATTGTCCTACTCTGAGTTTTCCAAAATAATCAGTTCTGTTTTTATATGAATATTATTGCAATGTTCATTAATCGAAGATTGCATTACTTAATGTGTAGGCGGAAAATTCAAGTAAAATGGTACTGTTGAAGGAAAGATGAAGACTGCTGTAAAGGAAGCATGATTAATGTATGAATAACTGAAATATTGTTATCTGACAATATCCTATCCATTATTTTCCTTGAGATTGGTCATGCGCCTCAGCCTCATGTGTTTATGTAGTCCTCGTAACATTTTTTTTCCTGTTCATTTCTCTATGCTTACGAATAAGCGGAGCACAAGTACGTTGTGCAAACGTGCATTCATACAGTAAGGTTCATGATGGTTATTTGCATCTCCTAGATACCTTCATAGCCACATGCTTGTACAGGGGAATGGGAGGAATCAAATGGAGGCTTACAAGTTCTTCCAGGTAGGTGTCGAACGAGAGAATGAGGTAAGTATTCAGCAAGTATAGGTAAAATCACAGGACAGTCATTTTCTATAGCGATTAAATAGTGCTTTTTTGTGTGTGTCTGTGGTTCATGCTGTGCGTTACTGTAGTCGCGTCGTAGTTCGTGAACCTTGGGTAACGGCTAAATGGCCTAGTAAGTGGTGCTGAGAGTCGGGATGCCAGTTGCTATGAAATGGGACTGGGCATCTCGGACATATTCTGAGTCATGGCCCTCCTTGTGCTCAGGCGGCTAAGACTTTATAATCCACCAGTGGTCTCTAACCCATTAGAGGAGAGATCCTCACTTGGACAATGTGTAAGTAGGGTAGCATCCTGCTTCATTAATTTACCAAGCTGAGAACATTTTAAGCAAGCCTCGGACCTATGGGAGTAATGGAGTATGGCTTATGGAAGAAAGTAGAATTGGCTGAGTCAGCAAACAGGATGCATCTGGCTGTGCTAGGAGTAAGAAGAGATAGGAGATTATAAAGTGTACTTGACAGGTGTTAAAAAGGGAAGGACTGTTCATCAGGAATACTATTGCACGCAACATTGTTTCTGTTAGGCATCTAAATGAGCTGAAGCATTGAGCGACATCGTAGTCGGGTTCAACAGCAAGGATAGGATAGTGCTAATGGGCGATTTCAATACGAGAGCTAGAAATAGAACTGATGGATACGAAAGGGTGATTGGCAAATGTGGGGAAGATATGGAAGGTAATGGGAATGGGGAGTGTTTACTGGGCTTCCGTGGTAGTATGGGTTTAGCAGTTACGAATACATACTTCAAGCATAAGGCTATTTACCGCTACACATGGGAGGCTAGCGGTACCAGGTCCATAATAGACTGTATCTTTACAGACTTCGAATTCAGGAAGTCTGTTGGGAATGTACAGGTTTTTCGGGTATTTTTCGATGATACAGACCACTATCTGATCTGTAGTGAACTAAGTATTTCTTAGGCCTAGGGTAGAGAAAGTGAAATCTGTCTGCAAACGAATAAGGGTAAAATATCTGCAGGATGAGGAAGTTGGAGAGAAGTACATGGATATGATTAGTGAGAAGTATCGAACAAGTACATGGATATGATTAGTGAGAAGTATCGAACAGTGGACAGTAAGCAGGTTCAGGATATAGGAAGAGAATGGATGGCATACAGATATGCTGTAGTAGAAACAGTCTAGGAACAACTGTGTGTAAAGATGGGAAAAAACTAACATTCTGGTGGAGTGATGAAGTGAGAGCAGCTTGTAAACGTAAAAAGGAGGCTTGTCAGAAATGACTCCAAACAGGGAATGGTACGCAGATGAAAGGAACAGAGCGAAACAAATAGCTGTTGAATCCAAAAAGAAGTTATGGGAACATTCTGATGAAATGAAATATCGTATGGCTTTTAGTGCCGGCATATCCCAGGACGGGTTCGGCTCGGCAGGTGCAGGTCTTTTTATTTGACTCCTGCAGGCGACCTGCGCGTCATGATGAGGATGAAATGATGATGAAGACAACACATACACCCAGCCCCCATGCCATTGGAATTAACCAATTGAGGTTAAAATCCACGACCCGGCCGGGAATCGAACCCGGGACCCTCTGAACCGAAGGCCAGTACGCTGACCGTTCAGCCAACGAGTCGGACAACATTTTGATAATAACCTAGAAAGGCTAGGTCAAGCAGCAGGGAAACCCGTCTGGACAGTAGTAAAGATTCTTAGGAAGGAAATGAACTGTGTTTTGGGCGATTCAGGTGAACTCATAATAGATCCCAGAGAATCACTGGACAGGTGAAGGGAATATTTTGAAATTCTGCTCAATGTAACAGGAAATCTTCCTGGTGGTGTCACGAACAACCAAGCACATGGGGAGGGGGAGGATGTTGGTGAAATTACGCTTGAGGAAGTGGAAAGGATGGTAAATATAATCTATTGTCCTAAAGCAGCAGGAATAGATGAAATTAGACGTGAAATGGTGAAGTATAGTGGGAAGGCAGGGATGAAATGGCTTCATAGAGTTGTAAGATTAGCATGGAGTGTTGGTAAGATGCTTTCAGATTGGACAAAAGCAGTAATTGCACCTATCTATAAGCAAGAGAACAGGAAAGATTGCAGTAACTATCGAGGTATCTCACTGATTAGTATACCAGGCATCTTGGAAGGGAGGGTGCGATCAGTGGTTGAGAGGAAGTTGGATGAAAACCATTGTAGTTTCAGACCACAGAGGGGATGTCAGGATCAGATTTTCAGTATGCGCCAGGTAATTGAAAAATATTACGAGATGAATAGGCAGTAGGTGTAGAGAAAGCATATGACAGGGTACCGAGGGAAAAGATGTTCGCCATACTGTGGGGCTATGGAATTAAGGGTAGATTATTAAAATAAATTAAAGGCATTTATAGACATGATACTCTATAGGCTTTTGGGCTTATGCCGTATTAAGAAAATAAGGTGAAATTCTTAACGTTTCGCAGGGAACTGAACAATGACACTTTAAATTTGGAATGTTATAACAGAACTGGAGAATGGTGTGTTCATTCATCACCAGGTGGCCCCGAGGACGTAGCAACGTTAGAATTCGAAGCGGAAGCTGACCGAACCATCACAATCAGTTTAAGCGGTTCACATAACGTGACATTGGCAGGTGTATGGCATAGACACAAGCCAGGAATGAAACATCTGGCAACGAGGAAAGTACGAATTTTGAAAACACCGAGACAAAATAACAATAGTGAAGGGACCGGAAAGGGAACTTGTAAGGGAACTACCTACGTAAATTCTTAATGGCTGGCAACCAGGTATTACTTAATTGATAGCCGGTGTCCCTGTTGAAATTGTTAGGATTTCTACGTATTTCCACAACTTCCCATATAATCCTGGACCTGTAGTGTCTGGTGTGGGTAAGAGCTCGAGCATCTTGGAACATGACTTCATGACCCGACGATAAAGCATGCTCAGCTATGGCCGATTTGTTTGGTTGGTTGAGACAAATATTACGTTCATGTTCTTTGATACGGTTACCAATGGACCGGCATGTTTGGCCGATGTATACCTTACCGCAAGTACAGGGAATTTCGTACACCCCAGGATGTAAAAGTGGGGACAATTTGTCCTTGGTTTTACTCAGACTGTGAGCAATTTTAGTGGCGGTGCCAAACACAGTTTTAATATTGTGTTTGCGGAGGACCTTGGCAATTCGATCTGTGGTGTTGTGTAAGGCAAGTAGGCAGTTCCCTTCATTTCTTCCTTCTGTGAGCTTTGCTTGGTCGTTTCTCTGGGGTGCAGGGCTCTATGAATCTGGAAATCGCTGTAACCATTACCCTTGAACACGACTTTTAGCGTGTCCATCTCCACCTGGATATGTAATGGCTCAGAGATTCATCTCGCCCTCTTAGCGAGTGTCGTGAGAATGCCTTGTTTTTGTGCTGGATGGTGGTGAGAATCTGCATGAAGATAGCAATTTGTTTGGGTAGGCTTACGATAGACGGTGTGTCCTATTGCAATAACCTCCTCCTCAAAATGCTATTGCTTCGGCGCCCGTCAAGCCTATGATGTGGTGGAGGTATGTTGATGATGCATTTGTGGTCTGGACTGAAGGTCCTGAGAAACTTCAACTTTTCCTAAACCACCTAAATCAGCAATATCCGTCAATAAAATTCACTATGGAGATGGAGTCGGACGGATGCCTTCCATCCTTGGATGTTCTAGTGAGAAAGAAACCGGACAGCTTCCTAGGACACACCGTCTATCGTAAGCCTACCCACACAAATCGCTATCCTAATGCAGATTCTCACCACCATCCAGTACAAAAACAAGGCATTCTCACGACACTCGCTAAGAGGGCGAGACGTATCTGTGAGCCATCACATATCCAGGTGGAGATGGACACGCTCAAAGTCGCGTTTGCAGATTCATAGAGCCCTACATCCCAGAGAAACGACCAAGCAAAGCTCACAGAAGGAAGAAGTGACGGGAACTGCCTACTTGCCTTACATTCACAACACCACAGATTGAATTGCCAAGGTCCTCCGCAAACACAATATTAAAACTGTGTTTGGCACCGCCACTAAAATTGCTCACATTCTGAGTAAAACCAAGGACAAATTGTCCCCACTTTTACATCCTGGGGTGTACGAAATTCCCTGTACTTGCGGTAAGGTATACATCGGCCAAACATGCCGGTCCATTGGTAACCGTATCAAAGAACATGAATGTAATATTTGTCTCAACCAACCAAACAAATCGGCCATAGCTGAGCATGCTCTATCGTCGGGTCATGAAGTCATGTTCCAAGATGCTCGAGCTCTTACCCACACCAGACACTACAGGTCCAGGATTATATGGTGTCCCCTTTAAAAGTGGAAATAATTTATTAAGGGAGAATGATTTATTTCATCAGTGAGTTGAAACATTATTTCGATCGCCAGGAGGGTGAAATTTTACACTCCCGTGCTAGCGTGAACAAGCCGCCTGCGAACCGGTTTTCCCAACCTACCAAGAGAACGAGGAAGCAGGGTGAAATTCCTGTTAGGTGTCCTTCAGACACATGTGTGTGGGTGCCACGTGATCGGGCGGGCAGCGTGATTATAATCGATCAATAATTGCAAGGTCGTGTGATGTGAAACTAGGGCAGCCAATAAAAATGACAACCTTCACAGGAATGCAACAGATCCACCAATCGGATATAATCAAGAGGCACACCTCCGTCTTAAGACAGTGAATTTATGGTAACTCCAAGGGAAATTTTATAGAGGGTTTTTACTTCTGAACACTTGATTTGAGCGTTACTCTGAATGCAGCTACGGTCGAGACTGGACGTCGTTTGCTTTACTGGGAGACTTTGCATTAGAGAAGGCACTGAGGACTGAATAAACTGCAATTCAGGCATTTGAAAAACTTCTCTACGATTTATTTATGACTGTCATAAGATAAGTGTCCATCTCCAAATTATTAAACATCGCGTGTGTATCCTGGACTATTGCTAAGACTTTTATTAGTTTCAGCTTTTCTACGAGAACTCAGAAGAAGGAAGGTCGTTGGTTCGAGCTCGCTTCAAGATGGCTATCCATTTCCGAGATGAATCCTACTGTTTCCTGTACACCTTCATCTCCTCCACGAGTCACTAATTATGTAAGGCGTCGGACATGGGCAAGACTTTGTTCGATGGAAGGTGATGTGACCACGTACTAGGTCATCAGCCAGAATCCAGTTAACACCAGCCACATGAGTATTCTTTAAGAATACATCTTTCTATCTTTCTGTAAAATGTCTGTAAAACGTAGCCTAACTTATTCATTTAGATTTTCTATTAGTTTAGCAGTAGTTTGACTTTTCATTCTTCTTTCCTCGGTGGGAGGTAGTTTGTGCTCTGGAATGAATGTGTATTCGGTTCTATTAGTTAGAGATAAGAGTGAATGCCATCGAGAGAGACCTCAACTGTCCTAAAAATTTAAGACGGCAGGAGAAATAAAAGTAAATGACCTCCGCGTTAATCTTGAATGATTTTGAAATGGTTTGAAAATTAATTGAGACAGATTAGGACAGTGTTCTAGTGTTTTTCTAAGTGTCAAATTTCATTCTACGATTATACGACATTTCTGTGGACTTTAGTTCGTTTAGAGTCATCTGAATAATTTCGTACGATAGCTTTGCAAGTGTGATTAGGCACGGTCAATAAATATAATAATAATGAGTAAAAATAATTAAACCTAATTAAGGGCTAAAATTTGAATAAGGTCATGGGTTTAATGTTGGTTTGTTCTTGGAAAGAATTATCGTGTGCTCACTTTATGTAAAGTAGGCCTGGAACATGGCATCCTCCGGACAGAGTAATGATGAATTATACGTATATTTTACTGTGCTATTAATTTGATTATGACTTGCAGATGGACATTATATTTTGTGTGATAATTTATGCATCCATTAGAGTCATTTTTGGAATAAATGTGTCACTAGACATGTTTTCTTCGAGCTTGAGTGCAGATTAATCGAGAGCCACGATATAGTAGGAGAATAAGAATAAATGCCGCAACTCATGTACCGTAAGCGCGTATTCTAATATTTTGACCTGTGCTGTAGGTATTTTACTTGCTTATTTTGAATGATTTCTGTTTAAAGGATTCCCTTGAACATCGTCGTATAATTAATTTCTGCATAAAAGTGATAACCTCAACTCTATCACGTCCTAGACCGATACCTGGAATATACATGATATTGTCATCTAGAGAATGATTTCCCTAATTTGGAATAAATCCAAAATTTAATAATAATGGGTTAGTGTTCGTGTAAATAATATTGTAATATTGTCGTGTACCTATGTGTGAATGTGTGATGTGTGATTTGATTATATTCTGTGTTTTGTGAATTTTCTTGAATGGTTTTATGATGATGTTCTCCACTGCGCGCGTCAAATTTTGACCGATTTACGTTATTTTCGCGTGTCCGTGATTTGATAAATTATGAATCTTAGAAGATTTTATTATAATTTAAGGTAGATTAGGATCTAATTCACTAAAATAAATTGAATAAGAGAAAGCAACGTCCGTGGATTGATGTCACGGGGCTGAATTTTTAGTTATTGTACAGTCACTTATTGCATAACAACGAGTAACGTTTAGGTTGATATGAGATCAAATAATAATGAGAAGTTCAGTCACTTAATAATTATAAAAATGAATTGATTGATGAAGGGAAGGTTTAAGGAAGACTTATTAACCACAATTTCTTGAATTAAACACTTTTCAATAATTTTAATAAGGGAAAGAATATGATCATTTTCTTGTAGAATTAAGTGAGATCCAGAAGGAATATTTTAATTTAAGCAATTTAATTATAATTATTGGAGAGAGTGATACCAGATAGTACACTGACTGACAGAGCAAATGCAACACCAAGAAGGAGTGGTCAGAACGTTATGCCAATTGCAGGGTAGACTGACGTCACTGAGGTATGCTCATGATGTGAAATGCGCCGCTGTGCTGCGCTCGTAGCGAACGATAAATGGGACACGGCGTTGGCGAATGGCCCACTTCGTACCGTGATTTCTCAGCCGACAGTCATTGTAGAACGTGTTGTCGTGTGCCACAGGACACGTGTATAGCTAAGAATGCCAGGCCGCCGTCAACGGAGGCATTTCCAGCAGACAGACGACTTTACGAGGGGTATGGTGATCGGGCTGAGAAGGGCAGGTTGGTCGCTTCGTCAAATCGCAGCCGATACCCATAGGGATGTGTCCACGGTGCAGCGCCTGTGGCGAGGATGGTTGGCGCAGGGACATGTGGCACGTGCGAGGGGTCCAGGCGCAGCCCGAGTGACGTCAGCACGCGAGGATCGGCGCATCCGCCGCCAAGCGGTGGCAGCCCCGCACGCCACGTCAACCGCCATTCTTCAGCATGTGCAAGACACCCTGGCTGTTCCAATATCGACCAGAACAATTTCCCGTCGATTGGTTGAAGGAGGCCTGCACTCCCGGCGTCCGCTCAGAAGACTACCATTGACTCCACAGCATAGACGTGCACGCCTGGCATGGTGCCGGGCTAGAGCGACTTGGATGAGGGAATGGCGGAACGTCGTGTTCTCCGATGAGTCACGCTTCTGTTCTGTCAGTGATAGTCACTGCAGACGAGTGTGGCGTCGGCGTGGAGAAAGGTCAAATCCGGCAGTAACTGTGGAGCGCCCTACCGCTAGACAACGCGGCATCATGGTTTGGGGCGCTATTGCGTATGATTCCACGTCACCTCTAGTGCGTATTCAAGGCACGTTAAATGTCCATCGCTACGTGCAGCATGTGCTGCGGCCGGTGGCACTCCCGTACCTTCAGGGGCTGCCCAATGCTCTGTTTCAGCAGGATAATGCCCGCCCACACACTACTCGCATTTCCCAACAGGCTCTACGAGGTGTACAGATGCTTCCGTGGCCAGCGTACTCTCCGGATCTCTCACCAATCGAACACGTGTGGGATCTCATTGGACGCCGTTTGCAAACTCTGCCCCAGTCTCGTACGGACGACCAACTGTGGCAAATGGTTGACAGAGAATGGAGAACCATCCCTCAGGACACTATCCGCACTCTTATTGACTCTGCACCTCGACGTGTTTCTGCGTGCATCGCCGCTCGCGGTGGTCCTACATCCTACTGAGTCGATGCCGTGCGCATTGTGTAACCTGCATATCGGTTTGAAATAAACATCAATTATTCGTCCGTGCCGTCTCTGTTTTTTCCCCAACTTTCATCCCTTTCGAACCACTCCTCCTTGCTGTTGCATTGTCACTGTCAGTCAGTGTATTTTGATTTTCAATCCAGTTTATAGCAAATTAATGATCCCTATTATTATTATTACAGACAAGAACATTCGTTGAGCTTTAATTTGATCAAGATTCCTTATAGACGATAGCACGAGGAGAAGAGATTTTCAAGAATTAGTCCCAGATTTTGTAAATTTAATTGTTTATTGGAAGAGTGATAGTTTTTAATAAATGTATAAACCTATTTTAGCTTCTTTTCATTTGTCGCTAGTCCTTCATCTATTCCTGCCTTTAAAATTTTCTGCACAGCCGATAAGCGAATGGTCTACCTCTGAGACTCTCGCTCACCGGCGAGCTGAGCCCGGCATGATGGGGGCAATGGGAAGCTGTGGAAATATGTAGAAATCCTAACAATTTCAACAGGGACACCGCCCATCAATTAAGTAACACCTGGTTGCCAGCCATTAAGAATTGTTCACTATTGTTATTTTGTCTTGGTGTTTTCAAAATTCGTACGTTCCTCGTCGCCAGGCTTGTGTCTATGCCATACACCTGCCAATGTCATGTGAACGAACGTACCATTTTCCAGTTCTGTTATAACGTTCCAAATTTAAAGTGTCATTGTTTAAGAAGCCTTTCTCGCGGACAGTCGAGATTTCTTCTGAGGACACAGGGCACAGTTCCCTGCGAAACGTTAAGAATTTCACCTTATTTTCTTGACACAGCATAAGCCCAAAAGCCTATACAGTATCATGTCTTTAAGTACGGGCCGTGAAAGCAATAATGACAACATTAGAGGCATTTATATTGAAAATTGGGCTGCAGTGAGAATTTTTGATTCAGGGTACCTACAGGGATTATACAAGGCTATAATCTTTCACCTTTGTTGTTCGTAGTTTGCATGGATCATCTGCTGAAAGGTATAAAGTGGCAGTGAGGGACTGAGTTAGGTGAAAATGTAGTTAGCAGTCTGGCCTATGGTGATGACTTGGTCTCAATGGTAGATTGTGCTGAAAGCCTGCAGTCTTATATCTTGGAACTTGATAATAGGTGCAATGAGTATGGTATGAAAATTAGCCTTTCAAAGACTAAATTGGTGTAGTAGGTAAGAAATTCAACAGAACGGATGTCATATTGGTGATAGAAACCTGGAACAGGTAGATAATGTCAAGTATTTAGAATGTGTGTTCTCCCAGGATAGTAAGTGAGACTGAATCAAGGTGCAGTGAGCTTGCAGTTGCGATCAACAGCATTCTGTATGAAGGAATTCAGTAACTTTCAGTGAAAATGAAAATCCACAGCTTGTTTCCAGTCATTCGACCGGGTCAGGTATGGAATGAATGAAGCCCCCATCTAGCGGCGAGAATAGGAAATGTGCTGGCTGCCGAAGCTTGTCGCACTCCTCTGGCGCAATGATAAATGGCTGACAGATGAAATGAAGTGTTATTGGAGAGTGTTGCTGGAATGATAGATTACAGTGCAAACCGGAGTACCTGGAGAAAAATCTGTCCCGCCTCCGCTTTGTCCAACACAAATCTCACATGGACTGACCGGGATTTGAAAGACGGTATCCAGCAGTGAGAGGCCGGAATGCTGCCGCTTGAGCCACGGAGGCTCAGTAACTTTCAGTAACAGCTCCAATATTTCTGAAATTTTCCAACTGTTTAATTACGAAAAACAAGTGCAGAATTATTTTGGGCATGATAACTTCAATCAATCACTACTGATCTGCATTTAGGGCAGTCGCCCAGGTGGCAGATTCCCTATCTGTTATTTTCCTAGCCTTTTCTTAAGTGATTGCCAATCAGTCAGCTTAATTATGCATCAGTATCATCTTTTTGTTTGTATTTAGTTGAGACATTTTCTTTAAATAATAACATATACTAAAAGAAAGTACAAAAAGTTTTCAATGTAACACTTCACTTCTTGCTACTTCATATCACTTCAAAAACTCAAACCAAGCACGATTAGTACTACAATGCGAATGATCAACAGTATCTCTCTCATTTTTACTCTAGTAACTTAACCAGTGGTAAGTATTTGCAATGAAATCAGATTCTTGTGACTGGCTACACAAATAAATGACAAAAATGAATTAAAATTCTTTAACCAGCCCGCCTGGTGGCCATGATCGTTAACCACTTTGAGTCTCATGTTCACTGTCATAATGTTGGCCGCAGGGAAAGGAGGAGAGGTGCAGGTATACAATTTCTAATCACTAGATTGCGTGCCAATAACTGGGGTTAGATTTTGAACCTTTATGCAGTGCTCATGTGGAGTGAGGACACATGACGCTGTTGATGTTGAACGTCAGTACGATTTAGACGTAAAGTTTTGACCAGACTCCTTTGTGCTACTGGACATAAGTAGGTTATGTGCTGGCACCAGAAACTGCTACGAAGATTCATCTCACTTCATACCCAACTCCACAGACAAATGTGACAAGGAGACAAGTTCCGCATTCAGGAGACAAGTGGAATCGGACCCGACCGTCAGCCGTCCTGACAATGGTTTCCTGTGGTTCCCCATTTTCACTTCTAGGCAAATGCCAAGACAGTTCCTATTCATAAGCCACCTTCCACCTCCTTGCCCTCATCCTATTTCATTCACCATCATTCATTTCATCTTCATTAGCTCCTCAACTGAGATTGGCATCCGGAGGGTGTCCAGCTGTAAAAATAAATCCATATACGAGGGCCATCCAAAAAGGAGTACCCGTTAGCGCCGCATGAAGCTCGGGTAGCCGCTGGGCAAGGTCAGACGGCGTCAGTGGCTTGTCTGCCTGCTCTGTGCGAGGTTGCGTGATGCTAGCATCGCATGGGTTGTGTCTGTGATCGTTTAAAATGTTTAAACAAATTGAGAACCCTGCCAGGGCCGTGATTAAATTTCTTAATGCACGAAACGTTCGACCTTGTGATATTCACCGCCAATTAACGGAGGTGTATGGAGACAATGTGATGAACGAGTCGTCTGTTCGGCGCTGGTGTCGCTACTTCAACACATGTTGAGGAGCGTTCAAGAGACAATCTGTCATTACAGACCAACTGCTGAGCGCAGTAGACAAATGCATGAGGAACAATCGGCGCGTCACAATTGATGAACTCTGTGAACATTTTCCTAATGTGTCTCGAACAATTGTTCATGAAATTGTCAAAGATCATCTGCATTATTCAAAAATCTGTGCAAGGTGAGTCCCTCGCATGCTTACAGAGAAGCACAAAACCAAGCGTATGGCTGCAGCACTCATGTTTCTGGGACGTTATTCCGATGAAGGAGACTCGTTCCTGACTCACATCATTACTGGGGACGAAACATGGGTTTGTTATGCATCACCTGACAGTAAACGACAGTCAATGGAGTGGCATCATGCTCATTCACCAACCAAACCAAAAAAATTCAAGACAGTTCTGTCCACCAGGAAACTCATGGCAACCGTTTTCTGGGATCACCGAGGTGTACTGCTCATTGATTTTATGACCCGTGGAGACACAATTAATGCTAATGCGTAGTGTGAAACATTAAAGAAATTACGGCGGGCAATACAAAATCGACGGTGAGGGCTATTGTCTACAGGCATCATTCTCCTTCATGACAATGCCAGGCCTCATTCAGCTGCGATAATACGACAACTTTTGCAGCAATTCAAGTGGGAAACCTTCGACCATCTCCCGTATATCCCGGACTTGGCCCCTTCGGATTTTCATCTCTTTACGAAGCTTAAAGAGTTTCTGGCGGGAAAAAGATTTGACAGCGATGAAGAACTTAAACGAGCCGTGACTACGTATCTCAATATGCTGGTGGAGGAGGACTATGACTCTGGAATACAAACACTTGTTCCACGTTATGACAAATGCCTAAATTTGCTTGGAGATTATGTGGAGAAGTAGTGCTCTTTCCAATAAAAATGTGTATATTTGTTAATATTTACTCCTGTGTCTTTATTGGGCAAACGGGTACCACTTTCCGGATGGCCTTCGTAATTCCATCTCATCTCATCTCATCCCTGACCCGACATCAGGAAACCAAGACTAATGGGTAGGCATACGTACACTTTACAATCTATTTTCCAATTTGATTTTCCAGGATTTTCAAGTAAGTGGAGTCTAAAAGTTCTCATGCCTGTACCTTAACATGAATGCAAAAATAAGAGAAGATCGTTTCAACGGTGGTGTGGCATGAAATAAAAAACAGGAACATTATAGATTAAACACCCTACTGCTAGAAATAAAATAAGGAGGTTGATACCCATGCATTTTATTGAATGGCACGCCTGTAAAATAACTTTAAAAATCACCAATGAAATCAACAAATAACAATGTTATCTCTCTCTCTCCTCAACCTGATGGTTGGTGGGTAGCATGACTGTCCTCGTCCAACGACCTTCTATCCTGAGCCAGCTGCTTGATTAATTGATATGGATGTCACCATTTAATGCCATCGAGGAACCCTGTTCTTGGTCGTCCTCTTCTAGTCTTTCCTTCCAGTTTCCCTTCAAGCAGTGTGGTGCACCATGATGAATGACCTACCCAACTACATCTTCTTTTCTTGATCATTTTCTCTAGACCAATGGTTTCTTCAGCTCTCTTGAGAACTTCATTTGTTAGCCTCTGAGTCCAGGGTATTCCCAACATTCAACGCCAGCACCACATTTCAAATGCATCTATTATAAGCCTTTAATAGAGTCCAGGTTTCAGAGCCATAGGTCGCAATGCTCTAAATGAAGCTCTTGATGAAATGCCTTCTTACTAGTAGGGATATTCCCTTGGAGGTCAACAGGCTTCTTTTTTTTTTTTGAAAGCTTCTTTAGCCTGGGCTATTCGAGAACGGACGTCCTATCCACACCTCCCATCAGATGCAATGATGCTTCCCAAATAACTGAACCGATTTACTTGGGCCAATTTTTCTCCTTCAAACCAAACATTAATATCCTGTTCACCATCCGAAGTACATTTCATTATCTTTGTTTTTGTTTTGTTAACATTCATGTTACATTTTAGCACTACCGGGCAAGTTGGCCGTGCGGTTAGGAGCGCGCAGGTATGAGCTTGCATCCGGGAGATAGTGGGTTTGAACCCCACTGTCGGCAGCCTTAAAAATGGTTTTCCATCAAGGCCACGGCCGCTTCCTTTCCATTCCTAGGCCTTTCATATCCCATCGTCGCCATAAGACCTATCGGTGTCGGTGCGACGTAAAGCAAATAGCAACCAAAGAAAACCATGTAATATTAATAGATCATTCAATTTCTTTAGTGAGGTTTCTATCTCTTTCTCAGTTTCAGCTATGAGGGCAATATCATCCGCGAAACGTACTGTTTGGTATAGTTGGCCATTTTTTTTCCATGGGTGGAGGTGGCTGAAAACTCTTTCATTGCTTCTCCTAAATGCACATTGAATAATAGAGGTGACAGACCACATCCTTGCCTTACTCCTCTTCTTATTTTCACATTGATTTGCTCCTTTCCTATAAGCGCTGTCTGGTTCTTGCACAGCTGATAGATGATTTTCTGATCTCGGTAGACTACTTTCAGACGTCTAAGGGCTTTAAACAGAAAATTCCATTTAACATTATCAAACGTTTCTCTATATCAAAGAAAGCAATTAGGATGTTCTTATTGATTCTTAGGGCTTGTTCAATAATTGTTATAAGCCTCAGAATTGCTTCTCTTGTTCCTCTGTTTCTTTTAAACCCGAATTGATCCTCTGAGAGATTTTCTTCTATTCTATTCTCCATATGATGGTAAACAATTCTTGTAATAATTTTGGCGGCATGTGTTACCAGGCTTAACATTCTATAATCTTGACATCTCTTTGCACAATTACTTTTTGGGATAGGTATCAACACAGTTTTCTCAAAATCTTCCGGTATTTCTCCGCTAGTATAAATATAATTTACTAGTTGATATAAAGAAGTTTTTGCCTTATCCTCTAGAGCTTGTAGTATTTCACCTAGAATTCAGTCTACTCCAAGAGCTTTCCTTTGTTTTAGCTCATTCAAAGCGTTATCAAATTCCTCTCTAAGTATACATGGTCCCAGCTCATCTTGTTCTATCTCTCTTTCATTTTGTATTACATCGTCATCTATTTGTCTTTCATACAGGCCTTCTACATATTCTTCCCATATTATAGCTATCTTATCCTGCTCTATTATCACATCTCTCTTGCTTCCTTTTATTGTACTCAAGGGCTTTATCTTTCTTTGGAACTGCCTCCGAACTTCTGAAAAAGCTTTTTCGGTATTACCTTTCGTTATATTTTCATCTATCTGTTTACATTGTGCTTCGATCCACACTTCCTTTGCTTTTTTAGTTTCTCAATGGATTTTATTTCTTATTTTCTTGTATTCTTATGATTTCCTTTCCTTTTGGCCATCTAGCGCACGGTAATTAGTTCCAAAATGTGGGGAGTAACCCATGGCTTATAGATTCTCCTCTCTTCTTTTCCAAAACAATCTTCTGCTGCATCAGTTATTTATTTTTTGATTTCTTCCCATTTTTCTTGAGCACTACTTCCAGCCAGTACTTCAGTATTAATTTAGTTATTAGTTTCTTCTTTGAAGATTTTGATAGCCTTGCTGCCTTTCTTTAATTTACTTAAGTTCCATTTTGGGGTGCATCATTCTATTCTTCTTTTCTTAAGTTTTAGTTGGCCTGTCATTTCCACGGGAGCCAATATCAGCCCCAGGATAGCTTTTACTTGATTTTACTTGAATTCGATACCGTTCTCTAACTATTATTTATAGTCTATTTGGTATCTGCTACCATTTCCAGGCATTGTTCATGTGTATCTTCTCCTTTTTGGCTGTTTGAAGAGAGTATTTGTAATTACAAGGGAGTGACTTTGAAAAAATTTGATGAGTTTTCTCCCCTTTTGCTTCTGGAACCAAGACAATAATCGCCCACCGTATCATCTTCTCTGCCTTTTCCAAACACTGTGTTCATTTCTCCAAGGACAATGAGATTTTCTTCATCCTGGACATTTAGCAACACTTCTTCCAGTTGATCGTATACCTCCTCCACTTCGTCATCTCTGTGTATGTAGAGGTGGGCATGTACATCTGGATTAGCGCTGTAACTCTAGGTTCTGTCTTTAATTTTATGAACAGTATTCTTTCATTATATCCCCAAATACCTGACACTCGCTGTTGTAACTGCTTTGTCAGTATAAATCCAACACCACCTTTTCCGTCTGAACAGCCAAAGTACAAAACTCTGAAATCTCAACTCCACAGATCTCCGCTATCTGGCCATCTTACCTCACTCATTCCCAAAACATCCATTCCTATTCGCTTCATTTCGTTCTTCACATTCTCCAGCTTATCACATTTTTTTTCAGGGATCTCACGTTCCATGTACCTACCTTGTAGGATTTGCTCTTTGCCTTCTCCTGTATCCCCCTCCAGAGATCCAAATAGGGGGCTATTCCAGAATATTTTACGTTTAAAGACATCATCATGCTTTCTATTCTTGGGATATCACAAGAATCTTTAATGTGGTGGTTTCCCGTTGCCTTCGACATCCTATGCCGTTGACCTACTTTTTTTTGCTAGTTGCTTTACGTCGCATCGACACAGATAGGTCTTATAGCGACGATGGGAGAGGGAAGGGCTAGGAGTGGGAAGGAAGCGGCCATGGCCTTAATTAAGGTACAGTCCCAGCATTTGCCTGGTGTGAAAATGGGAAAACACGGAACCGTTGACCTACAATTAGGTTCATCTGCCTTAAGAAGTAATTTTTTACTCCAAGGACATCAGGGTGCCCTGCCCTCTTTCCGCTCATCCGCCCTCAAAGAAACCGTTGGCACTTGGGAGAGGTTAGCCACTTATACCAGTGGTTACTCGGTGTCATACTCTATTAATCCCGAGTATTGGGCTGCCACTTCCGCCATCTAAACCATGCCGAAGTCCATCTTGTCCGCCATAGATGTCCTTGAGATCTTCACTCATAACGCTGAGCTGGGACCCTTACCAGATTATACACACCGGGTCAGTGCTCTCTGGAACTCACATTGGCAGGGGCGCCACTCCCTCGGTAGGGCTGCCTCCGAGGAGGGTCCTTACCTTTTACCTGTAACGATGTTATAACAACAGTTATATCAAAACATTCTAACAATTACCTAAGCTGTCTTATACACCAAATCCAGCCATTGGTTCTTCTTTGCTGTGAACCTGTCAATGACTTTCCTAAAAAAGAAAGGCGGCATCAGAGGACAGTCCTTTTAAGGTTTTCCTTTTCTACAGCTAAAATGCTTATGTCACACAAACAGGGATTCGTTATTGAGTCTCTTAACACGTTCGCTGCCACCATTTTCTAAAATATATTTCTCAGGAGCTGTTTTGGCAGTATCAGTAAATCCTAATAAATGGTACTACATTTTATCAAAAACGTGTCCATCGAGTTTAAAAATGAAATATTATGCATTTAAAACACTTTTCTTTTACCCTGTAAAGCGTCCATGGCAATTCAGGCTGTGTTTCGGATGAGAGTGCCACCTGACGCTTTAAAGTGTCGAGCAATACTTTTCTTTTGTACTAATTATTTGTATAACAATGCACAACGTTGCTATTGGATCACCTACTCAGTTAATTTCCTCTTCATTTGCGGATGTTGATTGCACATTTTCACGAAAACTGTTGTCCTTATTCAGTGCACTTTTGTCACTTTCACTGTCAGAATTCCTCCACTTATTGTCCTCACTGCCTGATAATATATCAGAATCACTGTCAGAAACCTCTAACATTTTAATTAAATCTGCATTAATTCTTCTTAGGATGAGATGGACCGGGCTCTGACCTGTTCTTCTCCATTTCGAAACAATACTGATTGTCACCTAATTTCTCAACAATGGAACTGCGCGTGGCAAATTGTTCTAAAAGTAACCTTCCTGCAGTGCCGGCATAACCACAAGCATTAATTGCCAAACCAGCGTGTTTTTATGTAGCTTTAGAAACATAGGGCTCTGGGCACTTTAAAGCGGTAGCGGCATTGCTGTATATATCACCTTGACGCTTTAAAGCGTCAGTGGAAGTGAATGTGTGAAATAGGTTTTTAATCCTCTTGCATGTACTCATGGCTCACTCACTACTTGCTGTGGTAGCGGGATATATTGTAACCAAACGTAATAGCTTAGTGATCTCTACCATTATGGTGTCTGTCATTTAAAACCAAATACATCAGTAGGTTTTGTGGTGATAAATGCTTTTGCTCGTAGCCTCCGTGGCTCAGGCGGCAGCCGCTCGCCACTGGATTCTGTGGTTCAAATCCCAGTCACTCCAAGTGAGATTTTTGCTGGACAAAGCGAAAGCAGGACAGGTTTTTCTGTGGGTATTCTGGTTTTCCTTGTCATTTTTCACTCCAGCAACACTCTTCAATATCATTTCATTCCATCTGTCAGTCATTAATCATTGCTCAAGAGGAGTACGACAGGCTTCAGCAGCCGGCACAATTTATATTCTCACCACTAGATGGGGGCTTCATTCATTCCATTCCTGACCCAGTTGAATGACTGGAAACAGGCTGAGAATTTTCATTTTCAAATCAGTATAAATAATGAAGAGATTTTCAAGCTGATCTACAATCATGGTACTGTTTTTACTAGTTTACACATTTTTGTCTTACAAAATTCTTTCATGTGTTCATTAACTAACTCGACAGACTGGAGCTGTGGAAAATTTATAATTCTGGATTTCATTTGAAGAACTTGGCAGTCGACGATTTTGATCTCAGCGCTTTCAACCTCAATTTTTGAGTCACTGAAACTAACATTCCCATTCAATTGGATACTATTTTGCACATATTCTTCAATGAAAGTCTCGCATCTTACATCCTGTACACTTACAACAGCTTTACAGTACTGTATTTTGTACACCCCTTGGTTGGTCTACCATTACCCAGCAAACATAGTAGGTTTGTTTTATAACTTTATTTTAGCTTATATTCTACTTGCAAATGTAACTGTGCTTCGCTACGGTTTTGTATCTTGTATTCGGATTTTTCCATAAATTACTGTAAACAGGGAGGACACCATACATTGTGTTTCCGATGTTAGGTAGGCATTGGGGAAATTTTGTCGATAATGGCAGGGTACATTTCCTACTGCCAATCACAATCAAGTTCTGAAGTTTCTACTATAACGGTAGGCTCACTTGGCAATTGCCATTCACAGTAGAGATGGAGAGTTTTCATTATAAAGACAGGCCCCTTTTATAAATGCTGTCACAATCGAGTTGGAGAGACTTGATTATAATCTAAAAGTGCAGCACTATCTAACGTATCAACAACTGAGACACGAAAATAAGTCATAGGACCAAAGTTGTAGATTTCTCCAAATTGAACAGCGATTGTGCTATCTGCTTTGTGATAAAACTTACTGTTTAGCCACAATTATCCCAAAACGAAGGTCTGCACCAACATAAAAATTGCATCCATATTCCGATATTTTCCGGGGCCAAAAGTTATACATTTGAACAGCTTGGAATTTTTCTTAAAAGAAAAGAATGTCCAGGTTTCAGCATTAGCACTTGCATACATACAGAAGAATTAAGGAAGAAAGTAATACAGTTAAGAAAGTTGAAATTAGTAGAAAATAGGATTATAACTGAAGACAGTGGAGTAGGACAAATACGTAAATACCATTTGGATGTATTTAAAAAAACACCCCTCAATAAATTGTGATGGTATGAGTTACGGATATAAGAAGGTGGTAACAAAGGAGGAATTTAGGTGCAGGGAATCTTTGATAAACAGATAAGAAGATGAAAAATTGAAATGTAGTATAGTTATTAGTGCCGGGATATCCCAGGACGGGTTCGGCTCGCCAGGTGCAGGTCTTTCTATTTAACGCCTGTAGGCGACCTGCGCGTCGTGATGAGGATGAAATGATGATGAAGACAACACACACACCCAGCCCCCGTGCCATATGAATTAACCAATTAAGGTTAAAATCCCCGACCTTCTGAACCGAAGGCCAGTACGCTGACCGTTCAGCCAACGAGTCGAACAGATAAGAAGATGACTTATGGTGTTGTTACTTAAGCTTAAAGAGGCAAGGCAGAGACAAGAAATTAAAGCAGAAAACAGAAGTAGAATAGAATATACATACATCAACATTATAGTCCATTATGCCTTTCAGCGTTCAGTCTGCAAGCCTCTGCGAATTTACTAAACATCGCCACAATCCTCTATTTGGAACTAGTGCTGTGGTCTCATTTAGTTCTATACCGGTACCTAAATCATTAGAAACTGAGTCTAACCATCATTGTCTTTGTCTCTCTCTACTTCATAACAGTGTCCATTATTCTCCTGTCCGGCCCCGCGGTGTGGGTGGCAACGCGTCTGCCTGTTACCTGGCGGCCCCGGCTTGGTCAGGGGTTTTTAATTGCAAATGATTAATATTCCTGGCCTGGGGATGGGGTGTTTGTGTCGTCCTTAACATTCCTTTCCTCACATTCAACACTCTACACTTCTGCAATTCCAGTTACACACAGGTTTATATCATATGGTGCAAATAGTGGCAAAAGTCTCCTAGAGGTCAACGCCACAAACAGATGTCATTTTTAAAAAAAGAAGAAGAAGCTATCATCCATCCGCCTTGCATGACCCCACCACCGAAGCCAGTTTATGCGTACAGCTTCATCCATCGAGTTCATTCCTAACTTAGCCTCTTTATCTTCTCATTCAAAGTACCCTCCTGTTTGAACCAGCAATCCTTCTCGCTACTTTCATGTCTGTTACTTCAAGCTTACGAATAAGATATCCTGAGTCCACCCAGCTTTCGCTCTCGTAAAGCAAAGTTGGTCTGAAAACAGACCGATGTAAAGATAGTTTCGTCCCGGAGCTGAATTCCTTCTTACAGAACACTATTGATCAGTGAGCTCACTCCATTAGCTTTACTGCACCTTGATTCAATCTCACTTACTGTAACTTATTACCATCCTAGTAGAACATACTTGAAATTATCTACCTGTTCCAGCTTTGTATCACCAATCTGACATTCAGTTCTGTTGAATTTCTTACCTACTGGCATCAACTTAGTCTTTGAAAGGCTAATTTTTATACCATACTCATTGCACCTATTTTCAAGTTCCAAGATATGAGACTGCAGACTTTTGGCACAATCTGCCATTAAGACCAAGTCGTGAGCATAGGCCAGATAGCCTACTACATTTCCACCTACCTGAATCCCTCCCTGCCACTTCATACTGCACCCATAAGCGAATTTACGTAATTAATTTACAAAATAAAGTTGAATATTTCGCATATTGTGATACTACAGTAGGCTGTGAATCTAGCAGTCACAAAGGAACTTTCTGGCGCCAGTCTGACGGCAAGTAAAATCCACGAAACTCTTCTTAGAGCACGACCAACTTGTAAACCGCTCTCGGTACTCCATCCAATAAATTTTATGGTACCGCCTAGGAGTGACAACTTTCTATTTGGTTCTCACGAGAAAATCACGCGTTGAGGCCTGACCTATTTAGCAAGGACAAAGAGACAACGACAATACCCACCAACCCTTGGGAGGAAATGGAAGCATCCACGCTACGAAGAGCGCGAAAGTCTCAGCCAATCACAAAATTCTAAATTTGAATGAACTGTCATAGCGGGAATCTACAGTCAGTATTTCGCTATCTGAAGCCCGGTGTAGTGGTGAAAAACAGTGTCCTGAGTTCTTTATAATATTTGGAAATTTATCAGTGCGAAGGTGTGGTTAATTAGTGCCTAATTTATAGAATTTTAACTTCACACGGAATAGTAGTTTTGCCCAGGAGATGAACTGTCATGGCGGGAAAGAGCCATTCGCCGGAAGAAAATAACGCCGGTGACGCGCGCCGTCGTGTGGATTATCCTGTGATCGTTTCCCACGGCGCAATATAACAAGTAAGTCAGACCGAAATTAGGAAGTTTTTGTACATAAATTTTGAGACTTTAACCTACGGATGTACGATAAAGCGCTCCCGAGGGCTAGATCACTACGCCACATCCCTTCCACAGAACTATTTTCAAGGTGGGGGGAGAACTCATTACAAAACCCCAGCGACCAGGGTGTTGAATCCTCAGTGAATCTAGAGTGTCAGTATGACAGTGTGACAGAGAGTGACAGTGGCACAGTGTAACGGTGTGACTGTGTATTTCACTGTATTCTGTATTCGTGAGTTAGTTGAATCTTCAGTGTGTTTAAGGTGTGTCAGCTAATTCAGTTAGTCAGCTTTACTTTTGGCTGGTAAGAAAGAGATTAGAGACACTTGTTGGCATTTGAGAGAGACATGTATTATTTTACTTGGGAGAGTAACATTTCAGAAATGAACACTTTAACAAACTTTTACTATTTATGCAGAGATAACAGGCAAGAGCTACACTTTCAACACTTGGCTTAAATGAACTCACATCACGAGTCGAGAGGGACAAGTCCAGGTTTTCAGCATAATTACATAAAACCTCTCTAATCCACGGGTAGTTTGACATTTGTTGGAAAGCTATTTTATTCTTCATTTTGGAGGACGATCAGCATAAGTTTCTCCACAACATTGGAAACTGTACTGTAGCTTGCTTTTACCACATAATAAACTGTTTTGGCAAGCGAAATGTTTGCGGGGAGAAACTAGTAAAGGCAGGCAGGGAGGAGAATGACTTTCTTTAATGAAGGCCGCAGTGGTAGACCTTGAGCAAACTGTTATGGTCCGTAGGGGTGAATGATCGGTAAGCTGTAATTAAACAAAAGCTGAGAGAGCGGTGTGCAGATCAGCAGGTGATTTTTCAGGCAGGTAGCGGAGACGAACTTCCAACTTCACGACAGGAGTCTACGCAGTGCTGTCGTCTAACCTTCACTGGAGCACGAGAAAATGCGAGTGCTTTAGGTTAATGTAAGCGTGTGTAACGGCATGATAAAAATGTATCAAGTTTGCGTGTGTGAAAATTTGGAATACCACATCAGCTTCAAGATGGAATTCTAATTCACCATGACGGAGTCCGGAGGGTAATCCAACATGCCTCCATCACCCAGGTATGAGCATCAATAGAATAATGTAAATAAATATGTAGGACCGTGCCTAATCGATTATCAATGTAGCTTAGACTGTTAGGTAGGATTGTAAATAATTCACATAATAATAATAATAATAATAATAATAATAATAATAATAATAATAATAATAATAATAATAATAATAATGTTGCACTTTCAGCTAGGGTTATTTCCGCACTTCCTTTATGTTGATGTGTTTGTGTATTTGTTATGGATTATTCTGTAGTATGTCACTTTGACAATTTAGGAAGCTATGTTATTTGATCTCAATGAGTGTAATGCCGATTTATAATATAATTATAATAATCATCATGTTATTAGATCGTTGGTTTTGAGTCACATTTTCTGTTGGAGTTTTGATCTTTGTAGACGCCGCCTCTTTGATTTTAATGTTTATTTTTGCTATTTTGCGCATTCAGCTTGTTTTAAGTTGTGGAATCATCCTTCAGATGACCGTTTCTGGTTGTACTTATCCCATGTATTTTTGCGACGATTTTGGTAGACGCGAGTATTTATTTCTGTGTAGTTGCGGTTACACATCTTTCAATATCTGTGATTTGAGAGGCAATTTCGTCATTTTTTATATTTTTTAGAAACAGTGAGTGCCAGGAAGCCATTGATGAGTCAGCTCTGATATTTTGTGATATGTGTAGCAGAGAATGATCGAGAGATCGAGCTAAATGAGTAATATCCCTGATGATCTACGTTGATAATGGAAATGTGATATTTGGACCATGTCATGAACTGTCGTAAGAAATAGTGATGTGCACCACAGATATTTCGCCCGCCGGATACGAGCGAGGCCGTATTGTGAGAATAATGAATAATAATGACGTCAAGAATAATGATGAGTAAATAGAATTGAGAAATGAATAATTTAACCAAGAGTGTTAAATATGTTACGACATGGGTTATGATTGTAGGCAGAAGCCTGTATTTGTTTTAAAATAATTCCAGGGAAAGTAGATGCTCGGCAAATATGCTAGCCATTGTACATGTGAGCAGAGCGACGAGTCAATGTGTTTTTCGATAGTCATGTAAAGTCATGGATGACATGAGATAACAGTAATTATTGTCCATAAAGGTTAAATAGTATCATGGCCAGACATTTGTCGTCTGAGGTTAGAGATTGCCGTCAAATTCGCAATATTTTGCTACTCGCAGCGGGATATATTTTTCTGGAGACTCGGATTTTATTTTGCGCATTCCATCCTTATTAACTCTCAGTAGGCCGCGATGTTGGGATCTAGTTTTGTTTATTTGTTATTCTTTCTGAGTGTACTTTATTACCGTTCATTTGTAGGATGTGAGCGTATGTGAATTATTTATATTTGATTTGATGTAAATAGATAGGTGTAGATAGGCTAGTTTTGATTTCTGTACTTTTCTTTTGTTGGAGCAGTGTTTCTCCGTTAACAGATTTATTTATGTAAATAAGATTTCAGATGTTAGGTTAAAGGATCATCGATTAGGTCACAGTCAAAACCATAGTAGTGGTATGCTCATACCAGGCATTCAGTAATTACCAAACTTTTTTAAATCCACTACATTATATTTAAGAAATGAAGCGATCTTTAATAAACCAATTGTATAAGAACTGCCGCAATGAATGAGGTAAATAAGATGGCATCTGCCTCCATCTAGTGGTGACACCACAAATAATGAGTTGATAATGAAATGCAGTTAGCGGCAAATTCAGTAAAATTTTAATGTACAAGGATCGCTGTCATTTGAAACGTAAACATGAGGCACTTGGCCTAATCATTTGGATTACTTTTAAGAAGTCCAGTCTATCACAGTCATGCAAGTGAAGTTTAAATAATTAGATGAGTGGTTGTAACACTCAGATTCATGTTTCAATAATTTATTTTGTTTAGTCACGAGGTGTTTGAATAAGATAGTGGTTATGTGGTAAATGGAGTGTGATGTTCATGGCTGTTTTCTTTAAATTATTCCTTGTTTGTTACACATGGTTAGCGCAATCCACGAGTATTTTAAGTTGGGTGTTTTCCCAAATGAGCCACATGTGTTAAAGATTTGATAACTCCTCTGAGTCAAGTGGATTGATGACGTAACTAATTACTTTATTATGATTCAACTACTTTTAATTTATTTTGAGAGATATTTTCTACGTAATATAATTCTGTACTTACAATGAGGTGGTATTTTCTGACCAGAGTTTTAAATTTATTCACGTTATCAACTTGAAGACGGTGTCAACATAACCTGAATATTTTAATTAATGTGATTGACCTTCAGTCAGTTTATTAGGCAGATAATGGTGCTATTGTAAGGCAGATCCTCAATCTTTAATTTTCTTAGTCTCATTTTATTTCACTTTGTTTACATTTCTCGCCAGTTTAGTTTACTTTCATTTTTTTGGCATTTTGCACTTTATTCAATAAATCAGTTTGTTATCTAAATTTTAATTCAGTCTTTGGGTACCGTCATTTTATAGTTAGTTTACCCCTACTTTTCATTTCCTCACTCCTTGATCGACGGGTGGCCTATCTTCGGGGATACCAACGGACGGTCCACGGCTGAGGAAGAAGAGTCTACATGCAGCGGTGAGTATCATTTAAATGTCATTTATTGCAGGAGCAGCCGGCGCACAGAAGAAGGAAGAGTTCACCGCAGTTGTTGCCTTGAAAAGGGCACAGGGGCCGGAGTGAGGAGTGAAAAGCGTGGCGCCCACCTTTGGGGCCAGATTTGCTTATCCCCGGGACTTTGCACTTTATATTTAATTTATTTTTGTACCCAGACTGACAGCCATGAACATAGGTTTACTGAGTGTTGATAAATATGAATGCTGTGATAGTACTGTTTGACAAGTAGTGGTATTAACTATAAATGATATGTTTTGTATAATTTTATCCAAATTTAGGATAAAATTGTTTTGTATTGGTGATTACTGTGTCTTGCATGTGTTGGAAGTATTGTTGGGGAACCTGAAGGTCTCAGTCGCTTCTCTCAGTATACGAAATGTCGATTAGTCAGGAGCAGTGGGACATGTTAATAAAAACAATTAACGATTTAAGCGTAACAACTAGTGAGTTGAAATCGAGTCAGGCCGAACTATCAAACAAAATAGAAAGTAGCCAGGCAGAATTAGCTGTTGAACTTAAAATAAATCAAGATGAGTTAAAATCCAGTCAGGCTGAACTTGCAAACAAGGTAGAAGGTAGCCAGGCAGAATTAGCGGCTAGGATTGAGAGTAGTCAGGCCGGACTTACGAATAAAATAGAGGCGATACAAGAACAAGTGTTGGTAGAATTTAAACAGTGCGAGGAAAAGCTCGAGCAGAAATTCATAAAGAGCCAGGTCGAATTGAAGAAAGAATTACAGGCAAATATGGACAAACTTATGCAGGCGTGTAATGCGAACAGGCAGGAGACAATGGAAGAAATAAAGAAATTAGCGGATGTACAGGCGCAAATACAAGAACAGTTAGACAGCCATAGCGCGACTGTTAAGGAAAGTATGAGGGAAACCAGAGTGATGATACAAGACCAGGGCAAGGACTTAGCTCAAAGTATCATACTCTTAGAAGAACGAATAGATGAAATTGAGGACGAGACCAGGAAAGAAATGAGTAAAGTATGCGTGCAGGTTGGAGAGACTCAGGAGAAAATGAGTAATGAAATCATGACCCTAAAGTCAGAAACCCAGGACATTACAAAGAAGTTAACAGAACTGTCGCAGAAAATAGCAGAGACTGAGGGTGAGATTGCACATAATGAGCAATCAATAAGACAGGAATTTAACGAGGTCATTGAGGGAAAAATCCAGGCAATTAAGACCCAGGGCGAAAACCTGTCCACCTTAGTCAAGCTGCTGGTAGACAAACAGGCTGCGGAATCGCAGGTAGTAAAGGAAATAAGGGTACAGCCGCAGTATGAGCAGACAGAGAGCGAGCCGATAACACAAGTATTCAACGTGGAAAGGACAATGCCGGAAAGTACACAAAGAAATGAAGCTTCCACCCAGATAATTAACATTGTGCGGACAAGTGACGATCAACCAAAGAAATTTAGTGGGACGTCACAAATTACCCCGAAAGTATATCTTAGGGAATTAAAACAATATTTCCAAGATATAAAAGTCCCAGAAGACAAGAAACTACGTATTGTAGAAAAATACCTCGAGGGACAGGCAAAGACATGGTACTATGGTTTCGTGGACACGTTTAAGACATTCGAAGATTTCGAAAAAGCTTTCCTCGAAAGGTACTGGTCCTTGTCAACTCAACAAGCACTCAGAATGGACTTGTACACTCGCAAGTACATGTCAACACAGCCCACACGTTATCTAGACTTTTTCTTAACTCAACTGGTGAAACTTAGACAATTAGACTCCCCTGTGTCTGACGCAGAAATCGTTCAGACAATAATCAAGCAATTTCCGCCGGACGTACAGCGAATGCTAATTACGGCGGGGGTAGATGATCCAGCTCAAGTTGAGACAATTTTAAGGGAGCTAGACGCCACATCAACCAGTAATGTACCGCAGAGAGTGACCAGGCAGCCGCAAGAATATAGGGCTTACCTAGCTAATGCCACAAGTGAGAGTACACGAGGCAGTGCGCAGGTAAACGGCCCGAATTCAGGTGCTGTACCGCGGAGAGATATGAACACGAGACGCCAGGAGGAAGAAATCCAACGTCCGTGGTACCGAAGACCTAACTATCCAGACAGGCGACCGAAATATCAGGACAGGCAGCCATACCAAAGGCTCTCACGAGATAGAAGGCGATGGGAAGATAGAGGAAGAGATAGACCTTATTATCGTGACCGTGAAAGAAGATGGGACGAGAGAAGAAATTACCAGCGAGATAGGAACTCGGACCCAAGATACCAAGAGGGCCGCCGATATATTAATGATCTGAATAATAAACAGCAGAGCGATCCGTGGAAACAGGCAATCGAATCCCAGGATATGAACCCGGATATCACGGGAGCCGAAAGCCTCGAGTTCCAGCAGGCAAGAAGGAGAGGAAGCGAGGACAGCAGGCCGCTCAACCCTAATGCACCAACGTACGAGGGCACCGGTGCTAAGAAAAAAAAACTTCAATTTCCAATTAGTAGCTCCATCAGACACTGACACAACCGCACATTTAACCATCGATAGTGAAGAGTGGGAAGTAGCACAAGTACATTCATGGATAGCACAGCCTGAGGACTTATTAAATGATGAATTCAAACAGGAGAGCCCACAAATTTTACCTCTACCTGTGATTAAAATCAAAATTAATGGAACAAGTATTTTAGGACTTTTAGATACTGGTGCTAGTATCAGCATTATTTCGAGGACTCTGTTTGATGACTTGAAAGAGAAAATTAGCCTACCTGAGATCCCGGTCTCGACAGTAAAAATAAAAGGGATCGTGCCAGACAAGGTGGCTACCTGTAAGTCGCAGACATACCTGGCGATGACAATAGGGAGCTCAACCTACAGTCATACATTTATTATAATGGCTAGAGTCAATTACAACATAATTCTCGGAGCCGATTTTCTCAGGGAAACGCATGCCGTCATTGACCTTGCAGGGGGCGTTGTGAGATTCCGAAGGAATGGAGGTCATGACAGGGTTGCAATAAATCCGGAAACTGATGAGGAGGACGAAGCAGATAACAGTACTGACGGAGAGTTCCACGATACTTTGGGAGCCGAGCATGCGGATGAACAATTAAATATTTTGGACCATGAGGGGATTTTTACAGACATTTTTATGACTGACACCGCAGAGGACATTGAGAAATTAATTAATGACAAGGTTGCAGAATTTAAAGGAACAAAAGAACAGAAAGATAAATTAAGAGTTTTCTTAATTGAACATCAGGCCGTATTCGATTCCAAAGTGGGCCTAATACCTAATTTCACGTACGCTTTCAATGTTTTGGACTGGGAACCATATAAACGAAAGCCGTACCCAGTGCCAGAGAAATACCACGAGGAGGTCAAGCAAATAATTAAGCAAATGGAGGAAAACGGGATAATCTCGAAGCGACCCACTCCGTACGTGAACAGCCTTGTCATTGTAAAGAAAGCCGATAATTCCCTGAGGCTGTGTTCAGATGCTCGCCAATTAAATTCCAAATTAATCCCAGAGAATGATCAAGCCATGCCTATTAAGGACGCAATTCGCCGATTTAAAGACATGGAAGTTTTTACAGGTGTAGACCTGACCAGTTCCTTTCACCATATCCTTCTGCATGACAAATCGAAGTTACTAACAGGGTTCATGTTTGATCAACAGACCTATGTTTTTGAAAGGCTTCCGTTTGGTACGAGGAACTCAAGTAGTGCGCTCATACGAGCACTTGACAGGAACCTAACAGACGAAGTCAAAGCAGTTACCACTTTGTACATCGATGACATGATAATAGCGACTAAAACCTTTGAAGAAAACCTCCAAAATTTAGGTAAACTGTTCAAAAACCTTATAGAAACTGGATTCAAGGTGAACATCAAGAAATCACACTTCTGTCAGCCGGAAATCCTATTCCTAGGACACGTAATAGACGGCAAGGGAATCCGACCAAACCCGGTAAAATTAGAGGCAATAAGTAACTTTCCTAGGCCTACCAAGGTGAAACACGTTCGCCAATTCCTTGGTATGTGTCAATTCTTTAGGGAACACTGTAAAAATTTCACCGAAGTCGTTGCACCTCTACAAGACCTGCTGCGTAAGAACAACAGATGGAAATGGACACAGGAAGCAGAGACAGCGTTCACAAACACTAAAGAATTGTTAGCCAGGAGTATAAAATTAGCATATCCTGACTTTAACAGACCATTCATCCTCCAGACAGACGCATCTAAAGTTGGTGTAGGTGCAGTCTTATTCCAGGAACAGGACGATGAATGTAAAACCAAGGACTATTTAGGCTTTTATAGTAGAAAACTGAGGTCGCACGAACGGAACTACACAACTACAGAGCTAGAAATGCTAGCTATAGTCCAAGCCCTACAGCACTGGCGAAAAGTTATTTATGGATTTCCAATCGTCATAAGAACCGACCACAAAGCTTTAACGTTCATGTTAAAGTCAGCTGTTTCATCTGACAGAATTACTAGATGGTCACTGTTCGTGCAGCAATTTAATTTCACCATTGAACACTGTACAGGCAAGGCGAACATTTTAGCTGACGCCTTAAGCAGAAACCCAAATAAACATGAAGAGCAGGTAAATTATGTGGACTTAACACAGGAAGACCGAAATGTATTGCTCCGACTGAGCCAGTTACCAACCTTTCAACAGGCTGACCCAACCTTACAGCCGATTATCCAGTATTTCCAGGGAGCAATTCAACAAGGGGACCCTCGTTATGACGAAATTCACAAGGCCGCAGAAGAATACAGGTTGTTAAATAATCAGTTGTTAAAATATGCAGATAAGGACCATACGAAATTAAAGATCGTAGTTCCGAAAAATTACAGGAAGAGCTGATATGGCATGTACACCGAATTATTGGACACGGAGGTATTGATAAGACCGTCGCCACGATTCAGGAAACCTTTACCTGGAAAGACCTAAGGAAAACTGTCAAAGATGCAATAATTACATGCGACACTTGCCAGCGTGTGAAGGCGAACTCCTACCTTGTAAAACAGAAGCCAATTCCCATTCTACCGTCAAAGCCCCGTGAGTTATACGCGATGGATATTTATGGAAAAATCCCGAAATCACGGAGAGGCAACCAGTTTATATTAGTCACCATGGATGTATTTTCGAAATTTACAAACCTTTCTCCAATGCAAAAGGCCAATACTAGGTCAGTTTTGAGATGCCTTAATAGGGAAATAATTCCGGCTATGGGAAAACCGGAGAAATTATTAACAGATCACGGAACACAGTTCACCTCCGCAGAGTTCAAAACAGGTTTACGGCAACTAGGAATACAGCATGTTCTGAGTTCAACACGTCACCCAGAGTCGAACCCGGCAGAAAGAGTAATGAAAGTCATCGCAAAATTCAGCAGAATTTATATCCCAGAACAGCATTGGCGATGGGTCGATATTCTTCCATTGATCACGGACTGCATAAATAATACTGTCCATGAAGCAACAGCAAAAATTCCGGCCACAGTGCATAATGGCTTACAACCGGCTAGACCATGGCATCCAGTCGTCAATTGTCCGCCTGAACCCCTATTATCTCCGGAAGTGTGTACACAGCAGGTACAAGAGCGTTTAAGAGAGCAAGCTGACCGCAGGCTAAGAAGGGTTCGGGGAAGAAGATTTCACCGGCCATTAAGAGTAGGTGAAATGGTATTGATCCGTAGACCAGCCATCTCCGATCCTGAAAGGAGATATTACGCAAAATTCGCACCATTGTACATCGGTCCTTACCGCATTGTTCAAGATATGCAAAACAATGCATATAAAATTAGAAGTTTAGATGGAGAAAATGAAATGGTTATGAATGCATCCAACCTTAAATTATACAGATTAGCACCAGGCGCAGCTCAAGTGAATCTCGTGGAAAAACCAAGGAGCTCAAACGCAGGAGAAGACACAAGTTCCGGCACGGAAGGAGAAGAAGATGATGATGATGATCCATGTACTGAAGCAGAAGAAGAAGATGACCAGGAAACCCTATCAACGAACCCAGGAGACGACAGTCATTTCGAGATTGAGACAGGTCAACAAACAGAAGAAAATTGTCCGGAATGCGAACAGAACTCAGCCGAGATACTAGCAGTCATGAAACAGATTGCAGATGACCTCGAGAAAGAGAACAGAAGTTTAGAGAGAGAAATCAGAGAAAAGCTCAGACATAAGCAGAGGTATACTTCATAGTCAGAAGTATACATTCGCTTATGGCTGCAAGTATGTGTATATCATTGGTTGAATTGAGAAATCTTCCACTATCGCGTAAGATTTCTAACGTCGTAGGGGAGCATTGCACACATAAGCGAATTTACGTAATTAATTTACAAATTAAAAGTTGAATATTTCGCATATTGGGATACTACAGTAGGCTGTGAATCTAGCAGTCACAAAGGAACTTTCTGGCGCCAGTCTGACGGCAAGTAAAATCCACGAAACTCTTCTTAGAGCACGACCAACTTGTAAACCGCTCTCGGTACTCCATCCAATAAATTTTATGGTACCGCCTAGGAGTGACAACTTTCTATTTGGTTCTCACGAGAAAATCACGCGTTGAGGCCTGACCTATTTAGCAAGGACAAAGAGACAACGACAATACCCACCAACCCTTGGGAGGAAATGGAAGCATCCACGCTACGAAGAGCGCGAAAGTCTCAGCCAATCACAAAATTCTAAATTTGAATGAACTGTCATAGCGGGAATCTACAGTCAGTATTTCGCTATCTGAAGCCCGGTGTAGTGGTGAAAAACAGTGTCCTGAGTTCTTTATAATATTTGGAAATTTATCAGTGCGAAGGTGTGGTTAATTAGTGCCTAATTTATAGAATTTTAACTTCACACGGAATAGTAGTTTTGCCCAGGAGATGAACTGTCATGGCGGGAAAGAGCCATTCGCCGGAAGAAAATAACGCCGGTGACGCGCGCCGTCGTGTGGATTATCCTGTGATCGTTTCCCACGGCGCAATATAACAAGTAAGTCAGACCGAAATTAGGAAGTTTTTGTACATAAATTTTGAGACTTTAACCTACGGATGTACGATAAAGCGCTCCCGAGGGCTAGATCACTACGCCACATCCCTTCCACAGAACTATTTTCAAGGTGGGGGGAGAACTCATTACAAAACCCCAGCGACCAGGGTGTTGAATCCTCAGTGAATCTAGAGTGTCAGTATGACAGTGTGACAGAGAGTGACAGTGGCACAGTGTAACGGTGTGACTGTGTATTTCACTGTATTCTGTATTCGTGAGTTAGTTGAATCTTCAGTGTGTTTAAGGTGTGTCAGCTAATTCATTTAGTCAGCTTTACTTTTGGCTGGTAAGAAAGAGATTAGAGACACTTGTTGGCATTTGAGAGAGACATGTATTATTTTACTTGGGAGAGTAACATTTCAGAAATGAACACTTTAACAAACTTTTACTATTTATGCAGAGATAACAGGCAAGAGCTACACTTTCAACACTTGGCTTAAATGAACTCACATCACGAGTCGAGAGGGACAAGTCCAGGTTTTCAGCATAATTACATAAAACCTCTCTAATCCACGGGTAGTTTGACATTTGTTGGAAAGCTATTTTATTCTTCATTTTGGAGGACGATCAGCATAAGTTTCTCCACAACATTGGAAACTGTACTGTAGCTTGCTTTTACCACATAATAAACTGTTTTGGCAAGCGAAATGTTTGCGGGGAGAAACTAGTAAAGGCAGGCAGGGAGGAGAATGACTTTCTTTAATGAAGGCCGCAGTGGTAGACCTTGAGCAAACTGTTATGGTCCGTAGGGGTGAATGATCGGTAAGCTGTAAGTAAACAAAAGCTGAGAGAGCGGTGTGCAGATCAGCAGGTGATTTTTCAGGCAGGTAGCGGAGACGAACTTCCAACTTCACGACAGGAGTCTACGCAGTGCTGTCGTCTAACCTTCACTGGAGCACGAGAAAATGCGAGTGCTTTAGGTTAATGTAAGCGTGTGTAACGGCATGATAAAAATGTATCAAGTTTGCGTGTGTGAAAATTTGGAATACCACATCAGCTTCAAGATGGAATTCTAATTCACCATGACGGAGTCCGGAGGGTAATCCAACATGCCTCCATCACCCAGGTATGAGCATCAATAGAATAATGTAAATAAATATGTAGGACCGTGCCTAATCGATTATCAATGTAGCTTAGACTGTTAGGTAGGATTGTAAATAATTCACATAATAATAATAATAATAATAATAATAATAATAATAATAATAATAATAATAATAATAATAATAATAATAATAATAATAATAATAATAATAATAATAATAATAATAATAATGTTGCACTTTCAGCTAGGGTTATTTCCGCACTTCCTTTATGTTGATGTGTTTGTGTATTTGTTATGGATTATTCTGTAGTATGTCACTTTGACAATTTAGGAAGCTATGTTATTTGATCTCAATGAGTGTAATGCCGATTTATAATATAATTATAATAATCATCATGTTATTAGATCGTTGGTTTTGAGTCACATTTTCTGTTGGAGTTTTGATCTTTGTAGACGCCGCCTCGTTGATTTTAATGTTTATTTTTGCTATTTTGCGCATTCAGCTTGTTTTAAGTTGTGGAATCATCCTTCAGATGACCGTTTCTGGTTGTACTTATCCCGTGTATTTTTGCGACGATTTTGGTAGACGCGAGTATTTATTTCTGTGTAGTTGCGGTTACACATCTTTCAATATCTGTGATTTGAGAGGCAATTTCGTCATTTTTTATATTTTTTAGAAACAGTGAGTGCCAGGAAGCCATTGATGAGTCAGCTCTGATATTTTGTGATATGTGTAGCAGAGAATGATCGAGAGAGATCGAGCTAAATGAGTAATATCCCTGATGATCTACGTTGATAATGGAAATGTGATATTTGGACCATGTCATGAACTGTCGTAAGAAATAGTGATGTGCACCACAGATATTTCGCCCGCCGGATACGAGCGAGGCCGTATTGTGAGAATAATGAATAATAATGCCGTCGAGAATAATGATGAGTAAATAGAATTGAGAAATGAATAATTTAACCAAGAGTGTTAAATATGTTACGACATGGGTTATGATTGTAGGCAGAAGCCTGTATTTGTTTTAAAATAATTCCAGGGAAAGTAGATGCTCGGCAAATATGCTAGCCATTGTACATGTGAGCAGAGCGACGAGTCAATGTGTTTTTCGATAGTCATGTAAAGTCATGGATGACATGAGATAACAGTAATTATTGTCCATAAAGGTTAAATAGTATCATGGCCAGACATTTGTCGTCTGAGGTTAGAGATTGCCGTCAAATTCGCAATATTTTGCTACTCGCAGCGGGATATATTTTTCTGGAGACTCGGATTTTATTTTGCGCATTCCATCCTTATTAACTCTCAGTAGGCCGCGATGTTGGGATCTAGTTTTGTTTATTTGTTATTCTTTCTGAGTGTACTTTATTACCGTTCATTTGTAGGATGTGAGCGTATGTGAATTATTTATATTTGATTTGATGTAAATAGATAGGTGTAGATAGGCTAGTTTTGATTTCTGTACTTTTCTTTTGTTGGAGCAGTGTTTCTCCGTTAACAGATTTATTTATGTAAATAAGATTTCAGATGTTAGGTTAAAGGATCATCGATTAGGTCACAGTCAAAACCATAGTAGTGGTATGCTCATACCAGGCATTCAGTAATTACCAAACTTTTTTTAAATCCACTACATTATATTTAAGAAATGAAGCGATCTTTAATAAACCAATTGTATAAGAACTGCCGCAATGAATGAGGTAAATAAGATGGCATCTGCCTCCATCTAGTGGTGACACCACAAATAATGAGTTGATAATGAAATGCAGTTAGCGGCAAATTCAGTAAAATTTTAATGTACAAGGATCGCTGTCATTTGAAACGTAAACATGAGGCACTTGGCCTAATCATTTGGATTACTTTTAAGAAGTCCAGTCTATCACAGTCATGCAAGTGAAGTTTAAATAATTAGATGAGTGGTTGTAACACTCAGATTCATGTTTCAATAATTTATTTTGTTTAGTCACGAGGTGTTTGAATAAGACAGTGGTTATGTGGTAAATGGAGTGTGATGTTCATGGCTGTTTTCTTTAAATTATTCCTTGTTTGTTACACATGGTTAGCGCAATCCACGAGTATTTTAAGTTGGGAGTTTTCCCAAATGAGCCACATGTGTTAAAGATTTGATAACTCCTCTGAGTCAAGTGGATTGATGACGTAACTAATTACTTTATTATGATTCAACTACTTTTAATTTATTTTGAGAGATATTTTCTACGTAATATAATTCTGTACTTACAATGAGGTGGTATTTTCTGACCAGAGTTTTAAATTTATTCACGTTATCAACTTGAAGACGTGTCAACATAACCTGAATATTTTAATTAATTTGATTGACCTTCAGTCAGTTTATTAGGCAGATAATGGTGCTATTGTAAGGCAGATCCTCAATCTTTAATTTTCTTAGTCTCATTTTATTTCACTTTGTTTACATTTCTCGCCAGTTTAGTTTACTTTCATTTTTTTTGGCATTTTGCACTTTATTCAATAAATCAGTTTGTTATCTAAATTTTAATTCAGTCTTTGGGTACCGTCATTTTATAGTTAGTTTACCCCTACTTTTCATTTCCTCACTCCTTGATCGACGGGTGGCCTATCTTCGGGGATACCAACGGACGGTCCACGGCTGAGGAAGAAGAGTCTACATGCAGCGGTGAGTATCATTTAAATGTCATTTATTACAGGAGCAGCCGGCGCACAGAAGAAGGAAGAGTTCACCGCAGTTGTTGCCTTGAAAAGGGCACAATACCTTTCAGCAGATGATCCATGTAAACTATGAACAGCAAAGGTGAAAGATTACAGCCTTGTCTAACACCCGTAAGTACCCTGAACCAAGAACTCATTATACTATAAATTCTCACTGCAGCCCAATTGTCAACATACAGGTAGACCTCGTTATACGCGATAGTTACGTTCCGCGGAATTGCCGCGCATAGCGAATTCGCGTAAATCGAGGTTCATTTTATATGCAAAATACAGGATTAGGTTTCCGTTTACTCACATATTAAGTTTAATTAGCAGTGATTCTTAATATTTTTACAAAATATAACCATTATCCTGTCCCTGAAACGCATTTTAATGCAAAATTTATACACTTACAAATGTAACACTGAAATATACAATAATAAACTAAACTCTGCATACAAGCTCTTGGCTTTAGCTTGAATAGCAGCTCCGGAGAGAGGCATGTGTTGTTGGTTGTGATGCTCAATCCAATCCATTCTTTACATCGCTTTCGAGCGGGATTTGGTCACTCTAGTCACACTTAAGTTAGTTGAAGATTGAGCAGTTTTTTCGAATTGATTCCGCATTGTCACGAATAGTTCTCACAGTGGATTCAGTAAGTCCCAATGCATGCTGATACGCTCACATTTCTCATAGCGATCCAAAACTTCTAACTTTGTACGGTATCTAACAAATACGACTTTGGTACACGCTTCTTTCTTTCGACAGCCTCAGTTTATTTCCTTTTGCCAGGCGTTTTAAATACGAAACCTGTAAATTGTAACTTCACAGCTCTACTGACCGGAACTGACGATTCTTCTTCTTCTTCTTCTTCTTGATACTTATGGACTTTTTTACTGTCGTCTAGCCACTATGCGTATAAAAAGGAGATCACACGCCAAATAGAGTCCAAAAAACATAGGATAAGCGAACTGACGATTCACGTCTCGACAAACACGATAGAAGACACGATTCGAGATGCCCTTGCCCCGTTTAACCTTCCCGCACGACGTAGTGTACGTTACACAGTTTGGCACCCATGTCTGTACCCGCCTCAAGGCATCACAGCTTCCACGCAATGTTAACAGATGGCAGCACTGGACTTATCGCGTATATGCGAAATCGCGGATAACGAATCCGCATATAACGCGGTTTACCTGTACATGCCTTTGATTAATTTTAATAACCTACCCTTCATTCCATAGTCCCGCAGTATGGTGAACATCTTTTCCCACGGTACCCTGTCATATGCTTTCTCTAGATCTATGAAACATAAACACAACTGCCTATTTCTCTTGTAACATTCTTCATTTACCTGGCGCATACTGAGAAACTTACTGAATGCTCAGACTTGTCCAATATTCAGCTCATCTTCAACCCAAAGGAAAAAGGTTCCTTTAAAGTAGGAAAGTGGAACACAGAAACCATACCTAACTTATGTTTTGTGTCCATTGATCACAAAATTCCCACACAGTCAGCACTGTCGTGTTTTTGGAAATAGGCACTCAGATCCCCATTATTAGATTTTCTCCTCTTCCACGGTGGAATTTTGTCAAAGGTAACTGGGACAGTTTCTTGGCTGATCTTGATAGCAGCATAAGATGGATTCTTCCTGTTGTCAACAACTACTGTAGATTTGTTGAAGCAATACTTGACACTGCAAAATGACACATTCCTAGAGGAATTCCCAGATGGAATGAAACATTTGAAAAACTCTACAGTAATTTTCAAAAGAATGGAGAAACGGATGTTGCTGATGAACTCATGAACAACTTAGATGAAGCCAGATGGAACAAGTGGACAGAAACTATGGATTTAAAACATTCTAACAGGCAGGCTTGGAGCCTCTTAACACGTTGACTGCCAGGACACATAGCAAGAAATGTCCCAGTGGCCAAATCTTTTTTTCTTCTATGCATGCAGTAAATCAGCAATAAAGCAAAATTCGAAGTGATATTTCACTTAAGTATTTAATGTACGTACGAAATACACTGACTGACAGAGTAAATGCAACACCAAGAAGGAGTGGTTCGAAAGGGATGAAAGTTGGGGAAAAAACAGAGACGGCACGGACGAATAATTGATGTTTATTTCAAACCGATATGCAGGTTACACAATGCGCACGGCATCGACTCAGTAGGATGTAGGACCAGCGCGAGCGGCGATGCACGCAGAAACACGTCGAGGTACAGAGTCAATAAGAGTGCGGATAGTGTCCTGAGGGATGGTTCTCCATTCTCTGTCAACCATTTGCCACAGTTGGTCGTCCGTACGAGGCTGGGGCAGAGTTTGCAAACGGCGTCCAATGAGATCCCACACGTGTTCGATTGGTGAAAGATTCGGAGAGTACGCTGGCCACGGAAGCATCTGTACACCTCGTAGAGCCTGTTTGGAGATGCGAGCAGTGTGTGGGCGGGCATTATCCTGCTGAAACAGAGCATTGGGCAGCCCCTGAAGGTACGGGAGTGCCACCGGCCGCAGCACATGCTGCACGTAGCGATGGGCATTTACCGTGCCTTGAATACGCACTAGAGGTGACGTGGAATCATACGCAATAGCGCCCCAAACCATGATGCCGCGTTGTCTAGCGGTAGGGCGCTCCACAGTTACTGCCGGATTTGACCTTTCTCCACGCCGACGCCACACTCGTCTGCGGTGACTATCACTGACAGAACAGAAGCGTGACTCATCGGAGAACACGACGTTCCGCCATTCCCTCATCCAAGTCGCTCTAGCCCGGCACCATGCCAGGCGTGCACGTCTATGCTGTGGAGTCAATGGTAGTCTTCTGAGCGGACGCCGGGAGTGCAGGCCTCCTTCAACCAATCGACGGGAAATTGTTCTGGTCGATATTGGAACAGCCAGGGTGTCTTGCACATGCTGAAGAATGGCGGTTGACGTGGCGTGCGGGGCTGCCACCGCTTGGCGGCGGATGCGCCGATCCTCGAGTGCTGACGTCACTCGGGCTGCGCCTGGACCCCTCGCACGTGCCACATGTCCCTGCGCCAACCATCCTCGCCACAGGCGCTGCACCGTGGACACATCCCTATGGGTATCGGCTGCGATTTGACGAAGCGACCAACCTGCCCTTCTCAGCCCGATCACCATACCCCTCGTAAAGTCGTCTGTCTGCTGGAAATGCCTCCGTTGACGGCGGCCTGGCATTCTTAGCTATACACGTGTCCTGTGGCACACGACAACACGTTCTACAATAACTGTCGGCTGAGAAATCACGGTACGATGTGGGCCATTCGCCAACGCCGTGTCCCATTTATCGTTCGCTACGTGCGCAGCACAGCGGCGCATTTCACATCATGAGCATACCTCAGTGACGTCAGTCTACCCTGCAATTGGCATAAAGTTCTGACCACTCCTTCTTGGTGTTGCATTTGCTCTGTCAGTCAGTGTACAATAAAAATTCCCAGCACCCTGAGGTACCACCATGGCCTCACAGAAAAGTTCACTGCATGGTTTTGCCTAGCCCTAGATGGCCAGAGCGGTACAGTCTAGCAGTACTAGAAGCTTGCATTGCTTGATAGTACACATTGTAGATAACAGAGCGAGTCACGATTTGTTTACTAGCACTTAGGATTACAATCTCAAGGCACTCATTCTTTTACAGTAGGGTGTGTGTGAAATAATTGTGAGATATTTCTAAGTTATTTTAACAGTGAACGGAGAGGTTAGTTATAAAATTGAAACCATTTTCTTCTCGAATTTGGAAGATAATGACGCTAGCCCTTCAGTATGAGAATTCTGGTAAGTAGTGTCCATGTCAAACTGATCTATTACGTTTTGCAAAACAAAAACTCTTCACAAAGTTACATTTGAAATATATTTATTTCCTACTTATTCCTTGCCAAATGCTCGGTGGTAATGTAAAATGGTGCTATGTTGTCAATGAATGTTGTCAATTTAGAAAATGCAAATACGCTCATGTTTACGCTATATTTATTGCAATAAGCGTAGAAATCAGCTCAGGTACGGGTGCAACAAATTGGAAGGAATCGGTGTGGCCTATTGATTAGGTAAGCATAAGCTTGGGGTGAAAATGGGAAATCACAGAAAACCATAACCAGGTTTCCTGACAGTAGGATTCAAATGCACAATCTTCAAAATCTTGAGCTTTGCGAGTTAGCTAACCCGGCACACCTAAGCGCATGGCTAAACTGATTGGACAAATACTCACATATTGCCAATAAAAGGAGGTTGTATTAATAAAAAATATATACTATATTTTCGAAACCAAGCATGCCAGGATTTGCTCCGAGCCCAAAGCGGTACGTTAGCATAGCGAATTCAACAGCTCAGTGGTCCGCCGGCCCGGCAGAGAAAGTCTAATAGCAACACCTGTCAGCGGTACTTTGTACCGCCGTGGCCTCACGAGACACTCACTCAGTGGTACAATGTACCGCTCTAACAGCCGACGTGTTAAAGAAGTTGGGGAGATCACCTCACATTCCACAGCCCAAATCTGCTGTATCACCTGATCAAGTTTTCAAATGGATTGCTGGATTGTCTAAAGTGAAAACCCAAGAAAGAACTCAGTCGGTTAATAAGAAAAGAACTAACCTTCATGAAAAGACATAATATTGGTTCATCAAATATTTGTGGCCCTTTCACCGAAGAAGAGCTCCTGTCGGTTCTGAAGATAACAAAGAACCGCAAAGCAACTGGTTTTGAAGGCATTCACCTTGAATTACTCAAGCATTGTGAGAAGTACACAAGGAAATGGTTGTTACGGTTTTTCTCAAATATTCTGATTACAAGCAAACTTCCTCCAGAGTTCAAACGAACCAAGATTCTGGCTGTTCTGAAAACAGGTAAACCTTCTGATTGCCCTGAAAGTTACCATCTAATTGCTCTAATGGGTGTTTGTTACAAACTTCTGAAACAGCTCATTTACATTAGAATAAGCCCTCTAAATCTACGATCACTCCCAGCAGGACAAGCTGGTTTTAGACCTAACCGTAGTTGTGAAGGCCAAGTTCTTGCGTTAACAACCCACATTGAAGCGGGTTTTGAAAAACGACTGAAGAGTGGTGCAGTGTTCATAGAACTTAGAGCTACTTATAATACGGGTTGGAGAGAGGGAGTTGTGTATAAGTTTTTCAAACTTGTTAAATGCAGAGTAATGTCACAACTCATAAACAACATGCTATCAGAATGATCCAGGAAGTTATGGATAACAAACATAGTAAAGTTAAAAAGCTCAATGATCTGTGCCCTCTCCATTGCTGTTTGATATGTACATTGCCGATATACCTAGCACTACATCACGTCAATATGCTTATGCGGATGACCTGGCAATACTTACTCAGCAATCCAATGTGAATGAGACAGAAGCAATTCTAAACAGAGATCTTGACATTTTGAGCAAGTACTTTGATAAGTGGTGTTTGATACCTAGCACCAGTAAAACAGAAACCTGTCTCTTTCACCTTAATAACAGGCAGGCAAACACAACTTTGAATATTTCCCTCAATAACTCTCCTCTACCATACAATCCTAACCCCAAGTACCTTGGAGTAACACTATCCTTCAAGAAACATTTAATGAATACCGCTGCTAAGCTGAAGACCAGGAACAATATCATTCAGAAACTTGCAGGTTCTGCATTGAGAGCATCAGCATTGGGACTGATATAGTCTACAGCTGAGTATTGTTCTTCTGTTTGGCTGAATAGCCCTTATGTTAAAGATATTGATGCTGTTCTGAATCAGACGATACGCACTGTCAGCGGCACAGTCAGATCTACTCCTTCTTTTTAGGTGCCAGTCTTGAGCCACATAACACTCCAAAGAATACGCAGACAAAACGACCTAATATGCAATTTCAGGAAGATAACAATGAACCCAAGTCTTGCCATTCATGAAGACATGGTTGTTAGATATGTACGTCTGAAATCAAGATCTCCACCCATTCAAACTGCAAGGAAACTTATCAACAGGAACTTCAACGGTTCTGACGAATGGCAATTGGAGTTGACCAAAACAGCTCCAGATTAATGGCAGACCCTCTTTAGTCTCAACATCCACCTACTGGTTTTAATCTCCCCAGAAGTACTTGGGTCCTTCTCAACAGAGTCTGTACCAATCATGAACAATGTGGGTCATTGTTGCATAAGTGGGGTATGCACTCCTCCCCTGAGTGCGACTGTGGTGAGAAGAAACAGACCATCTAACATATTGTCATTGAATGTCCAAAGAGGCCATACTCCCGTCAGCTGAAGGCATTTATGTGCTTCTGACTGGGTTGTACAATGGTTAGACAGTTTAGATTTGAGTTTGTGAACTGTTTTTTTTGAGATTGGTTGATTGTTTGGAGTGTTATATTGATTCTTATGTTTTTGAAAGTTTTTATGTAGTTATGCAGTAGCCATAAGATAAATAAACTAAAAATCTGATTATGAAATCCCCTTTGTGGTCTGAAACCACAATGGTTTTCAACCAACTTCCTCTCAGCGACTGATCACACCCTCCCTTCCAAGATGCCAGTGAATACTTTGCCTGGTATACTAATCAATGAGATACCTCGATAGTTGTTGCAATCCTTCCTGTTCTCGTGCTTATAGATAGCTGCAATTACTGCTTTTGTCCAATCTGAAAGTATCTTACCAACACTCCATGTTAATCTTACTAATCTTTGAAGCCATTTCATCCCTGCCTTCCCACTATACTTCACCATTTCAGGTCTAATTTCATCTATTCCTGCTGCTTTAGGACAATGCAGTATATTTACCAACCTTTCCACTTCCTCAAGCGTAATTCCACCGACATCCTCCTCCTTCTCCCCATGAGCTTGGCTGTTCATAACACCACTAGGAAGATTTCCTTTTATGTTGAGAAGATGTTCAAAATATTCCCTTCACCTGTCCAGTGATTTTCTGGGATCTATTATGAGTTCACCTGAATCACCCCAAACACTGTTCATTTCCTTTTTCCCTCCCTTCCTAAGAATCTTTACTACTGTCCAGAAGGGTTTCCCTGCTACTTGACCTAGCCTTTCCAGGTTATTACCAAAATCTTCCCATGACTTCTCTTTGGATTAAACAACTGTTTGTTTCACTCTGTTTCTTTCATCTATGTACAATTCCCTGTTTGGAGCCATTTCTGACAAGCCTCCTTTTTACGTTTACAAGCTGCTCTCCCTTCATCATTCCACCAGGATGTTTTTTCCCATCTTTACACTCAGTTGTTCCTAGACTGTTTCTACTACTACATATCTGCATGCCACCCAATCTCTTTCTATATCCTGAACCTGCTTACTGTCCACTGTTCGATACTTCTCACTAATCATATCCATGTACATCTGTCTAACTTCCTCGTCCTGGAGATATTTTACCCTTATTCGTTTGCAGACAGATTTCACTTTCTCTACCCTAGGCCTAAAGACTGGTCTCCACTGATTAACATTCAAAGGCCGGTCTGCACTGATTAACATTTAACACCAACATGTTAAATTTAACATGTTACAATTGACATGTATATTGTGATTTGCATGTTAACTCAGAATGTTGAGATTAACACTTTTAACATGTTGGCGTGTTTTCAGCTCCAAGTGGAAAATATGTCAAGTCAATTCGTTGTTCGTGTGATGTCGGCACAGCTTCGGCAACTTCCATGCAGTTTCCGTGTCAACAGATAGCCAGACGACGCAAACGACGTGCTTCTTGTGAAGTAGGTTTATAGTTACAACACTCCGCAATACTCATTCTCTTTGTTATAAGCTCAAATACAGTACACACACATGTGTCGTTCTCTCTGCACTATACTAAAATGTATAGTCAGAAATGGAGTGGAGCAAGGAGATTACTCTGGACTTAATTAATTAATGATATAATAGAAAGGTCTTGTTTGTGGGTTGTCTCATCAAAGGAATATAGATATAAAGCGAAGAAAACCGGCAGTTTCCATGGACTCAAAATTATCTATAATTGTTCCCGCGAGTGCATCGAAAGAAAACTAGCGTCCCTCCGCTCTCAGTACAGTCGAGAATTGTAAAACGTTTTTAAAAGTCGGGGCGGGTGCGGACGAACTTTATACTTCAAAGGGGTTGTTTTTGAAGCAATGAGCAGGATGAGGGGAGGAAATGTGCCTAATAAAACTGCATTTCTAAATCATGACAAGAAGCAACAGTGGAATTAAGGAAGGCCAAATCCTCTTCATCTGTTATTTTTTCGAGTGGCTTTAGGTGGCACCGACACTGATAGGTCTTATGGCGACGACGGGATAGGAAAGGTCTAGGATTTGGAAGGAAGCGACCGTGGCCATAATTATGGTGCATACTAGAAACCACCTAAATATATTACCACAAATTGATATAATAAACTACCTGTATATAGAAAAAGGAAGTCAAGTTTAACATATTTCTTAAGTGTGGACACAATGTTAAATGAGACAGTATTCAACATTTGACATTTAACATGTTGATGGTGTCACCGGTTAACATTTAACATGTTGTTAAATGTTAATCAGTGGAGACCGGCCTTAAGAGATACTTAGTTCACTACAGATCAGATAGTGGTCTGTATCATCGAAAAATACCTGAAAAACCTGTACATTTCCAACAGACTTCCTGAATTCGAAGTCGGTAAAGATACAGTCTATTATGGATCTGGTAATGCTAGCCTCCCATGTGTAGCAGTGAATAGCCTTATGCTTGAAGTATGTATTCGTAACTGCTAAACCCATACTATCACAGAAGTCCAGTAAACGCTACCCATTCCCATTAGCTTCCATATCTTCCCCACATTTACCAATCACCTTTTCGTATCCTTCAGTTCTGTTTCCAACTCTCACATTGAAATCGCCCATTAGCACCATCCTATCCTTGCTGTTGACCCTGACTACGATGTCGCTCAATGCTTTATACGATTTGCCAATTTCATCCTCACATGGTGAATACACTGAGATAATTCACGCCCTAATTCCTCCAACTGCCAAATCTACACACATCATTCGCTCATATACATGCCTAACAGAAACTATGTTGCGTGCAATAATATTCCTGATGAACATCCCTTCCCCTTTTAAGTACCTGCAGGTACACTTTATAATCTCCTGTCTCTTCTTTGTTATCTCCTCTTACTCCTAGAACATCAAGATGCATCCTGTTTGCTGACTCAGCCAGTTCTACTTTCTACTTCTACTTTCGTCCATAAGCCCTACTAATATCTATAGCTCCCCATCGAATTCTATTTCGTTCACCGAGTTGTTTCCAAGGAGTACCTCGCTTGTCAAATGGGAGTGGGACTCCGTTACTCCCATAGGTCAGAGGCTTGCTTAAAAAGTTCATGAAGCAGGATGCTACCCTACTTACACATTGTCCAAGTGAGGATCTCTCCTCTAATGGGTTAGGGACCGCTGGTGGATTATATAGTATTAGCCTCCTGAGCACAAGGAGGGCCATGACTCAGAATATGTCCGAGATGCCTACTCCCATTCCATAGCAACTGGTATCCCGACTGTCAGCACCACTTACTAGGCCATTTAGCCGTTACCCAAGGTTCACGAACTACGACGCGACTACAGTAACGCACAGCATGAACCACAGACACACACAAAAAAGCACTATTTAATCGCTATAAAAAATGACTGTCCTGTGATTTTACCTATACTTGCCGAATACTTAATTCATTCTCTCGTTCGACACCTACCTGGAAGAACTTGTAAGCCTCCATTTGATTCCTCCCATTCCCCTGTACAAGCATGTGGCTATGAAGGTATCCAGGAGATGCAAATAACCATCATGAACCTTACTGTATGAATGCACGTTTGCACAACGTACTTGTGCTCCGCTTATTCGTAAGCATAGTGAAATGAACAGAAAAAAAAATGTTACGAGGACTACATAACAACATGAGGCTGAGGCGCATGACCAATCTCAAGGAAAATAATGGATAGGAAGGGCATTGTCAGATAACAATATTTCAGTTATTCAAACATTAATCATGCTTCCTTTACAGGAGTCTTCATCATTCCTTCAACAGTACCATTTTACTTGAATTTTCCACCTACAGATTAAGTATTGCGATTAATGAACATTGCAATAATATTCATATAAAAACAGAACTGAGTATTTTGGAAAACTCAGAGTAGGACAATTGCTGTAAACTGACAATGTTTGGAGGGACAAACTGAGACAGTGGGATTTTGGAAGTTTTAAGAATTCACATACAGATACATGTTATTGTTATCCATTTTTAATTCTAAATTTCAAAGATTCACTTTGATTCAAACTTGACCGAGCAAGTGGCTGCGTGGTTTGCACCTTGCAGCAGTCAGCTTGCATTCGGAAGATAGTGAGTTTGAACCCCACTGTCGGCAGCCCTGAAGTTAGTTTTCCGTGGTTTCCCTTTTTCACACCAGGCCATGGTCACTTGCTTCCTGCCGCAAGTCCTTTCCTATCATCGCCACAAGACCTAATCCGTGTCAGTGCACCTAAAGCAAATTGTAAAAAAAGTAAAAGTTCAATCTTTGTACTGTACAACAAATGCAAAGATTCTCAAACAATTGCTTGAAAACAAAAATGCCAAGATCTAGTTTTTATACTCGGAGAGTTAAATTTTAGCACAAATTTAAGTATAATATCCATTTTGTTCATGTGGGAGAAAATCCATTCAACCGATAAACAGATTATTACCTACAACAATTTTTTTTCAATTAGCTTTACATCACACTGACAAGTCTTACGGCGACGATGGGATAGGAAATGGCCGTAGTCTTAGTTATGGTTCAGCCCCACCATTTGCCTGGTGTGAAAATGGGAATTCAGCCTCAGGGCTGTCGACATGTGGTTCCAGCCCGCTATCTCCCGAATGCAAGCTCTCAGCAGCGCCACCCTAACTGCACGGCTAACTCGCTTGGCAAACTTCTGCCTACCCCAGATTGACTGCATGCAGTAGAACAGACTATGTGATCGAACTACTCAAGAACAAGAAATAACTGATTTGTTTGACAGCCATCGCCAGAGCAGTGGGACGTCAGCAATTTTGAAGCAAACCTTTATCTTCACCGAATGGACAAAACGTCCAACCACAGGATTGTTGTGTTTAGTCTGTGACGCCCGGTCAGTTTACCTATAATTACCAAGATACTTACCAAGGATACCAATTTACGTTACCAAATTTCCTGGTTCACCCTCGCCCCATGACACTAATGGCAATGGAACAGTAAAAAGTTAAATACAAAACAAAGTACACAGTTTATATTTTTAAATAACCAACACATTTATTCAAAACTGAAGTTTACAATTCCTGTTAGGCGAATGTTTACACCGGAAAGTTACAAATGTTACATAATATACAGAAAAATCTAGTTGAAAAACACCAAAACATCTTTTTCACCCGGCAGCAGATCACTTGTCGAGGGCAACGATTGGCAAGTCACCGACACCTGAAAGAAAACGTACATTAATAGGGTAAAAATATTTCCCATACTCTGGCAATACTAATCATATGTAAACTCCAAAATGAAATCCTTAATATATAAAGAGTTGATACAACCCTTACGTGCAATGAAAGATCAATAAGGAGAAGAAACCGAGGAATGAAGGTGTTAAAACCCATCAAGAAAGGATCATGACAGGTGGGAGTTCCCACTGGAAATTTAAGATCTTTCTGACTTGCCATCTTCTTTAATTAGGTTTAAATTTTCAAATAGGGTTCATAATAATTTATCGGTCCCTACCAGGGAAAACAATAAAGCTGAAATAAGATAATACTTATGATTATTGATTTCTTTATGGAATTGGATTTCAAGGATAATTAGTACAAAAGGATGAATAGTTACAAAGGGTTCACATTTAACATTGAGCAGGAAGATGACTTAAAAAGACAGATAGCAAAGTAATGCAGGATACAGTGTGGGTCCCTGCCAGCAGCATACGTTTCTCTGCCTGTTAGTCTGTGGGTGGTGAAAAACCCACACACTTCTTAGTAAGTAACAAGTGTCAATTTCTGTTGCCACAAATAAAAACAACTTACACTATAAAGATGATGTGAAAGAGTCGTTTACGAGGAAGTTATTCCCTTGCCAGTGATCATATGTCAAATAAGTGGTCCCTTCGAACGTCACAGTATAACAAATGTATTCAGACATCGATGACCTCAAGAGTTTATCTTATCACAGACTTCGAACTGTTCCGTGAACAGGATGATCTCTACCCGCGCACATGGTGTTCCTTCTACATTGCCATATTTCTTGAGCACTCGATTTCCCAGCATAGCAGAGGATCTCCAACATTCTGCAATACACCTACATTTGAGCCAGTTCACCCTTCCACACTGTATAGCTGCACACTTCACAACAAGTTTGAAACCTGAGGTAACAGTAGCACACAGGAACGTTCTTCTTGCAGTGTTAGGCTAACGCTGGTTTTAGTTTCTAAATCTGAATACCATTCTTGCATAAGTCAGCACCCTGTGCTCTTGATAGTAACAAGCTTCGGCAGTTATATATCCTCTCCCAGGGAATAGAGGACGGTGTAATCCCACCATTACCCATCTCCTCCTATAAGCCAAGATCACAATCGTTTTGACTTTTTAAACATTTTTACACTTTCATCTACTGCCAGTGTCGAAACATATTAAAACCATTTCCTGAAAATTAGCAATTAAGAAAATAAATATTTTATTTAATGAAAAACCCTTACCACAATGCTGGTTAAGATGAAAACTGAAGGTTTAATTTAACAAGAGAAGCGGTGTGTCAATCTATTCAATTCGTAGATTTTTAAAAATGTAAAAAAAAAAAAGCTTCAGACCTCATCTAGAATGGGGAATGGCCACAAACATCAATATTCTTTAGCAAAACTACACACATAACACAACATAATTCTTACAAGATTTTTGCCCGAGGTGCTATCTCTCTTCAAATGAAACCTTCAAGCTCTCCCACCTATTGAAAAGTAATACAAAATACAGAAAAAATAACACCCTACAAACTATTTTCTTACAGCATCATATAGGATAAAGCACATGCACACTTCTGTTTTTTTTACAATTTGCTTCGCATCGCACCGACACAGATAGATCTTATGGGCAAAAGGGCTAGGAGTGGGAAGGAAGGACGCAGCTGTGGCCTTAATTGAGGTACAGCCCCAGCATTCATCTGGTGTGAAAATGGGAAACCACGGAAAACCATCTTCAGGGCTGCCGAGAGTGGGTCTCAAACGCAAGCTCACAGCCACTGCACGGCCCAACTCGTTCGGTGTACACACTACTTGGAGGTCGCCTCTCATCTTTTACGGCCTCATTGGAACACTTCAGTCCATCATTCTCTGGTCATCATCTTTAATGGGTTTTGTTTCCAAATTGCCCAGTAGCTTTTCATTCGTTCTGGTCTTTTCTGTCGTTCGACATCTGTAAGTACCCATTTCATTGCATGTCATTTGTCTCTTTTTGGTTTAAATTTTATTTCTATATTTTTCAGTTTCTTTACATTGTCAGTTTTGTTTTATTTTATAAATCATCCAGAGTTATTTGTAGTTCTTCCATACCCTCTCTAATTTCCTTAATCCATCCTACTTCTTGCTTGAGATTCCAGTTTCTCTATAAATTTTCTTGGTAATCTGGTTCCTAATGTCAAAAACTAATACAAGATTAAGAAAAGCTAGGAAAAAACTTACAACCTATTTTCTGTCATTACAGCTTAGAGAATAAAGTAAACACTACTTACAGGTCTTATCTCTTCATACACAACCTTCAAGTTTATACAAGATCAAGAAAAACTAGGAAATTCCATACAATCAGTTTCTTATTTCTATCTATAGTATATAGAATAAAGTACAGTACACACTATTTACATCAGGTGGTTTCCTATCTGTCTAAACCTAATACAAGATTAAGAAAAACTAAAGTACCCAACATTAATAACATAATTACCGTAGGTTTCAAATCACTTTTTAACTTATGTATGTGCAATATTTTTATTTTTATTTTATCGGTGATATGCCGTGATATGCCGTTGCCTCGCAGCTTCCCAAAGAGTAGAACCTGTTGGTAGAGGAAAGCTAGGGGAAAGGTGTGTATGTGTGTGGCACAGTTTAACCGAGAGGGAGAGGTGATGTGTGGTTATAGATTGTCTGTCTTTATGTGTAGTAGAAAATGAATACACCGAGAACAATTCCGGAATAAGTTCATGTGCGGTAACGAATTAAAAATGAGTAGGCCTACTGTACTTTGTAGAACTTTATGTTTAATGATAGAATCATACCCTACATACCGGTTCTGCCCGGCATTAATACCGGGTGCCGGTGCCCAAATCCAAAGAATTTGGTACGGATAAGTATAACCTAACCCACATTCCAGACCAGTCAGAGATTACTTCCAGTGGGATTCGTTAAAAGCTAAATTTTACAAGAAGAATGAAGTAATTGTCTCTCTCCTTTATTAATGAGGATGCTTGCTGCTTGTTGTTTAAAGGGGCCTATAATCTAGGCCATTGTCCTAGTCATTTCCTTGAGAGACTATTGTACTCGCTGCAGTGTTAATTGCTTCTGGCATAGTCGGTGCCCTGGAAGTTTTCTTACCTTTAAATTTCTGCCTTGTGCATTTAAAGCGCCTCTGAAGTTCAATTTTCTTACTAACATTGCTCTTGGTCTGTGGTAAAGTTGCAATATGCTGTTCAGAAGCATTCAGAAGAGGAACTAACCGTTTCAGACTTTGACTGCTGATGTTGTATTGTTCTACATTATTAACTTTAAGGAGAACATTGTTAAATTGCCGAGTCAAGTCTGCTCTTAATCTGGCAATATCGACTACTGCAGGCCTACTTATTAATTCACCATTGCCAACTTCATTTAAAATTGCATTTCTTTCGGCAGCAACAATATGTTCTTCGCCCATATTAGCATTTCCTGAAGACTGAATGGTACATTCAGAAGGTGCTAATGTACGACATAACAAGTGTATATGCTTGCACATGTTCCACTTAATGCTTGCATCAATTCAGGTGCAACTAAATTTGTGTATGCAAGCCTTGCAGTGTGTACATGTAATGGAACAACTGCAGTCTGGTTGGACAAGCCTCACAGTATAATATAACTGTGGAAAATTTGACGAGGCAATAGCCCAACCACCGTCTCCATTTTCCGATACCATATCGGACCTCAATTGTAACGATTTCTTATGACGATCCCTAAGATCCCTTAACTTTGCAGTCACTTTTCCTTTCTCTATAACAACCAGACGCTCAAACAATTTAGTTTTAACCAATTGCATTATAACATGAATTGCTTTGTCTAGTCGTTTTACTGGTTGTCCTTTCAATAACACGTGTTTCAGCGTTCTATGCATTGCCTCTAAATGCATGTTAGTGTTAATGCCGGAATTCAGTCTGTGACAATATGCCCACGCCTTACAGCACCTTGCATACCGCTGCTGGAAATACAAGCCAAAATAGTTTGTCTCCTCATCCTCCAATAACTGACGAGTAATTTCATCTATCCTAATGTTAAATGTGGCTTCATCTGTCTCATGCAGAAGAGATCTTAATCTCTTGAAAGTTAGTTTTTGCTTTTCTGTGTCCTTAATTTTTGTCAGATTTCTTTTCCATGCCTGAATGACATGTCATGTGCAAAACAAACACATATTGTAATCGAAACAGACTTTCAGCGTATTAGGTCGTGTTACGTACATGTAGTACGTGTTGAAGAGATGTTAAGTACAGAACAAAAATGGCCAGCCGGACACCAGTGGGATCCGAACCCACAACCTCCCGATTTCGCGTCGGTTGCTCTATCAATTGAGCTATGGTGGCCTAGGCCGTCTTTGTTCTGTTTGAAAGGATCTGAGCTACAGGTCTGGCACTGCTGCTAGCACACTGTAGAGTGCGTTTAAGTCGCCCGTTGTGGGGCATGTCAATGAATATTGAATTTTCACGACCGCACTGTAATCGAAACAGACTTTCAACGTATTAGGTCGTGTTACGTACATGTAGTACGTGTTGAAGAGATGTTAAGCACAGAACAAAAATGGCCAGCCGGACACCAGTGGGATCCGAACCCACAACCTCACGATTTCGCGTCGGTTGCTGTACCAATTGAGCTATGGTGGCCTAGGCCACCGAATTGGATGGGTTAGTCGACGCTTCCGTATTTTGAGAAGAATCACTGTTCTGCAACGCAGAAAGAAGTAATGAATCATCTTCATCCATACGAATGACTACTTCACGTTCAACCGGTAACTTTAATGGATCGGGTGATTCATCACCCCCACTGAACTCTGCCATTTCACTCACAAGGCAGTATGGCACTCATACTACACCACACTCGCCCGTATGTAACTCTCCAACACACTAAGCAAGACAACCGAACTGGTTCGCTGCAAGGCAGCAACTGTACTTCCACCATCTAAAAACAGGGATGATCAAAACACGTGGTGAAAAACCACTACTGCCTGCTCATTCCATATTCGAACGTGTAACACGACTTACAAGCAATCTGCCGCTAGATGGCAGTACCAGACGTACCCAGTTATCGCGTGAATACAACTATTTAGATAAGCATACCAGCAAAATTTAAAATCTGAAAGTAACAGAAAAATTAAAGAATTTTACGTATAAAGTGGTATTCTAGAGAGTTATAGCTTCAGAACTTTTCGAGAAAGAGGTTTCGACGAACAAGAAAACCTGGAAACTTTGTCTGTATGGTACTTCCCTACATTACTAAGTAGAAGTTTCACGAATTCGGCAACCACAGTTTCTGACACAAGTTCTTGGTGCTTATTGTTATTAAAACACTTTCCCAGTTCACCTAGAGCCACCGGCGAGTGCAGACGTACGGAGTGGAGGGTCCCTGGAGTGGGAGAAGGTAGTGTAAGTGCGGAGTGTTGGAAGTCAGCGAGGTGCTTACAGGCAATGATTGGTACAGAGCAGTACAGGGCGAGCATAGGTGGTTGGGAGGGAAGGAAGAAGAAGTGAAGACAAGAAGATGTAGAATAGAACTGGATAAAATAGGATACTTTATACTTTCTGCAGCGGTGATTTTGATATTGCTTTGGATTGGGGGAGTAGAACTGAACCCAGGTCTGACTTCCAGAGGAAATATGAGCTGGGAGGACATGGAAACAATCAGAAGAATCGTAAAAGAGGTGGTAGCAGAGACATGTCCCTTCGAACAAATCAAGAACATGATCAAGGAACAAACGAGGGAGTTTGAAAAAATGAAGGGGTGGTTTCAGGAAAAGATAGAAGACACAGCTTCACAGGTGAGAAGAAATGGTGAAGAAGTTTCAGCATTAAGAGAGGAGATAGGGAGATTGGAAGAGGAGATATCGAAACTGAAAGCCGACGTAGTTGTTAACACCCGAAGTCGCAGAAATAAATGCTTATTTATATATGGGGTGCAAGAGGGTAAGAAGGAAGATAAGACGAGTATAGTTTATAAAGTAGTGGACATAATTCAGGGTAAAATGAAAATAAATTTCAGTGAAGTGGACATTGATGATGTGACAAGAGTGGGAAGATTTAGAGGTAATAGGCCTATCAAAGTGCAATTATTTTCTACACTGATGGCTGATATAGTGGTGCGTAATGCAGGTAACGTGCAAGGAGAAAAAATATGGATAAGGAGGGACATAGGAGCTGAAGAGTGGAGGAATGAAAAAACTCTTAAAAAACACATGATACGAGCTAGGCAGCAAGGGTTGAATGCAGTCATCAGAGGACAGGAATTAGTGGTGACAGGCAACAGATGGAGGAGAGTATGGTCGGTGAATAGACTGATGGACCTAGAACGGAGGATGAAACAAGATGAGGAGGCTAAGAGAAGTGTAGTGAATAACGGGGATGATAAACGAGTGGAAGATAATAGGCAAGTGAAAGATAACGAGGGTAGAAGTGTAATTATAGGAAGTAGTACTGAAAAGTGTCAAGAGAGTCAGAGCGAGGTGCTAAGTGGAAGTATGAACAACGGTAAGGAAAGAGCAGTGGACGGGCAATGCAGGAGAGAGGCTGAAGATCAAAGGGGTGATGGGGGAAAGGAGAGTGAGCAACAAGAAGCTGAGAGAGCTGAGTGTAGTGGTGTAGTTAGACAAGAACAGGGTATAAAAGTAAGGCCAATGTTAACCCGTGAGTACCTCGCACAGAATATGAGTTTGAGCGCAGGGAGAGATAGAAGATATACGGACATGATGAGAGGGTTTTGTTACAAGAAGTAAAAAACAATAATATAGCGAGTAAGTAAGTAATTAAGGGCGTGGAGGCTGAAATGTTGTGAAGGAGAAGTGGTATATAAGTTATGATATGTTATAGGGTTGAAATGTGGTGTTGGAGAAGTGGTGGTATAAGATGGTGGATGGCAGTTTTGTTGATATTTGGAGCTGGAGGAGTGATGGTAAATGTGGTGTTGGATAAGTGTTGTAATTTGGCTATTTGTAAATTTTGGTTTGGGGGAAGTTGGAGTTTTCGGTAGGTAATTATGATGGGTATTAGGATGAGTATGAGTGTATGGCAAATTGAGCAAATTATGATATGTTATAGGGTTGAAATGTGGTGTTGGAGAAGTGGTGGTATAAGATGGTGGATGGCAGAAGGTGAGTGTATTTGTAGAAGAAGTAGAGGTGGTGGTACTGAGATTGTATTGGTGTCTGGTATAAATGCTGAGGGATGGCAGATGAGTGTGGGTTAGGGCTGAATTGTGGTGTTGGAAGTAGAGGTGGTATATGTTGAAATGTGGTGTTGGAAAGGTATGGAGATGTAGTTATGATATGTTATAGGGTTGAAATGTGGTGTTGGAGAAGTGGTGGTATAAGATGGTGGATGGCAGAAGGTAAGTGTATTTGTGGAAGGAGTAGAGCTGGTATGCTGAAGTGTGGTGTTGGAAGTATTGAAGGCTTAGTATTCAAGTTATGATATGTTATAGGGTTGAAATGTGGTGTTGATGGCTATTTAATTTTTGGAGCTGGAAACAGGTGAGTTTATTATCATTTTGTATTGTATTGGTGACTGGTATAAATGCTGAGTGATGGCAGACGAATGCGTGTTAGGGCTGAAATGTGGTGTTGGAAGTAGAGGTGGTATATGTTGAAATGTGGTGTTGGAAAGGTATGGAGATGTAGTAATGTAACTCGGCTATTGGTAAATTTTGGTTTGGTAGAAGATGGAGTCTTCAGTAGGTAATTATGACGGGTAGGATGAGTATGAGTGTATGGTAAATGCAAGTTATGATATGTTATAGGGTGGAAATGTGGTGTGGGAGAAGTGGTGGTATAAGATGGTGGATGGCAGAAGGTGAGTGTATTTGTGGAAGGAGTAGAGCTGGTATGCTGAAGTGTGGTGTTGGAAGTATTAAATTATGATATGTTATAGGGTTGAAATGTGGTGTTGGAGAAGTGGTGGTATAAGATGGTGGATGGCAGAAGGTGAGTGTATTTGTAGAAGAAGTAGTGGTGGTATATGAGGTAGGGTTGGTGTGGTATTGTTGAAATGTGGTGTTGGAGTATTGCTGGCCAAAATTTTTGGAGGCGTGATTGGTATTTGTTATTCATTGCCGAAATTTCTGGAGATGAGAGGTAATTTTATTATGGAGTGTTATGACGGAATGAAATGAAATGAAGCAATGTTAACGCAGATTGGTAAAAGTTGCGGTATGGTTGATTGGAACGTAATGACGGAATAAGATGGCCGGTTTGGTATGCAATCATGTAATGGCTGGCTTGGAATGCAACCTGGTAATGCTGCTGTTGCAGCCTATGCTGGAGTAGGTCAGGGAACAATAGAGGTGATGAAAATGCTGAAGTAAGAAGGTTGCGTACGTGAGAGTGATAAGCAAGCATGGAGTTGTAACACCAGCAGTAGAATGTAAACATTGACCAGGCTGTTGTGAATTGATGTAGATGGAGTTGGTTCTGGTATAAAACCGGGACGGTATTGTTTATTTCTTTTTATGTTATTTAGTATATAGTGGAGAGGGGTGGCTCAGGTTGGACTATTCTTATTAATCTTATTTGTTATTTATTATTATTATTATTGTGAACATGTATTCGGGGCTGAACGCCTGTTTTGTTCACTAATAAATACAATACAATACAATACTAAAACACTTTAAAATCTTACGTTGGCACAAAGAAGGTAGAACATCTGTGTCGGTGCGACGTAAAGCAACTAGAAAAAAAAAAGAAGGTAGAACAATTTTTTTTATAGTCTGGAGCAGACTTGCAGATTTCTTGCAGTACGGTAAAGCCGCCTCAACAAATTTCTGTAGCCCCATAATTAGGCCAATAGGTAAATCGTTGCTGGGGATAGCGCAGGCCTCCTCTATCCGACTGTCTGATTAAGTTCATCAATGGGGATGCATTAAATGAGGTGGAAACGTTATTCAAGCACGTGCTGCATTCTGTTTTCTCTTCCATTACACGCACTAAATAACCACACACTAATGCCTGGTAAGCAGTTTCCAAAGTGACACACACTGACACGAAAATCTTCCAGTAAATCAAATACATACTCAGGGAATAATAATAATAGACGGCCTATTAGACGGCTTGCATGTCTGTGAAGATGAAGGCCCTACCTAGGATGATTTCTAATGCTGAAGACGCCACACACACCCAGCCCCCGAGCCAATGGAATGGATCAATTAACGTTAAAATCCCTGACCCGGTCGGGAATAGAACCCGGGAACCTGTGAACTGAAAGCCAGTACGCTGACCATTCAGCCAACGAGTCGGACATACTCCGAGAGCAACAATGGTTCTGTTTCGTCAAGTCCGGGAGAGAATACTGAGGCAGAAAATTTTGAATTTTGCTTGTGGATAACGTTAGCACCATCGGCGGAGAGAACCTGACATTAGTTTAGCTATAACTGTAAAACCGAAACAACTAAATAGGCCCTACTTGCGTAAATAATAATAGTATTAAAAAGAACAGTATATTGACACGATTTTATACTGCTAGCAAACGACTCGTAATGGAATCTTAATCTGCTTACCTTCCAGGGTTGGCTTTTCCCTCGGACTCAGCGAGGGATACCACCTCTACCGCCTCAAGGGCAGTGTCCTGGAGCTTCAGACTCTGAGTCGGTGGATACACCTGGTGTCATCGATTGAGACGCCCTCTGTGTCCTCTATCGGTGTATCATTCTATGACAGAGACTATCAGGGAGTTGTCTATCTGTAAAACCAGAGAGTTTGTACTAACAATAATAAGGGATTTGTTTATAACTTGTAAACGGTCGTTACTCGCGAGGAACAAAATATAATACTGGTGCCGAAAACCCCGGAAACGAAGAACCATCAACACTAACATTAAAGAAGACTACACTGAACGGATATCTGCAAGAGATTTTCCTTTCCTTCACGCCGCGAGTATTTACATCACAAGAGTATCAACATCACGACAGACGGCAGATGAGTAGATCACATTCTATTTATTCTGTAATAGTTAATTAGGAAAGTTGTTGTAAAAGAAATAGTGTTGAATGGAAAGGGTTGTAGTAAAGGGAAGCATGCCTATTGAGAAATGGTCAAGCTTAGATCGCAATAGAAGGTTATAAGTTATACTTAGAAGCCGAGAGCAGCCATCTTGAATATTAATACATATAATACGTAATCTGCTGGTATACGAAGGTCATCCACGAATCAGTAAGGTACAGGTGCTGCCATCTGTCGGAAAGCAATGCAATTACATTTCATAAACATCTATCAGCGCACACTCACAAACTTCTCCATCATTGCCATACTAGCCCACTTCAGGTCAACTTTCCCTTGAGTTTCATAATGACGGAAAATGAACAGCTTCTTAAAAACCTTAAAAGGACACAAAAGACCCTCCGGTCGAATGTTACACGTTTCTCCACGTACCTGAATGAAGTTAACGACTCGACGGAACAGGATGAAATAGATCACGCTCTTAACCGCTTACAAGATACTCTACAACAACTATTAATCCTGGACGAACAAGTACACGATTTGTTGAATGATGATGAGTACGAGGTGGACGCGCAGGATTGCGAGCAATATATTGACCGCTCGAAGCGTGCAATACGGAAGGCCACTATCTCATTAAAGAGAAGCGTGAGGACACCACTCAAGCCACCGTTGATTCAATTTCACAACCTCCAATCACTCAAGACGTTAAACTACCTACAATAAAAACTTGAACCTTTCACAGGCGATATCGAGACATGGCCCAGGTTCTGTGGACAACAACGCGCGTCTTTCAACCATAAATAAACACGTGTTTCTCCGAGGCTACCTAGAGGCTGAACCTAAACTTCTGGTTGACGGAATAGCGGTCATGACAGATAACTACGACCGAACGAAGCGGATTCTTCATTCAAGATACGGCGACACGGACCGTATCATACAAAACCACTTAGATTTGTTAGAAAATTTAGAACCTGCCACTTCGGATAGCCCAGCGATGTTAAACACTACCTACATTGAGTGTCATCGACGATTAGAAGCACTAAGAGCACTAGGGGAAAACATAGACGTGTTCGGACGGATGTTAGCACCCAAACTGCTGAGAGCATTCCCAGAAGACCTTTGCCGCCGCTGGCTAATTCATGCAAAAAGAAATGGCTTACAGGAAGGCAACCTTCCCCGTTTAATGGAATTCCTAAATGAAGAAATTCAAGGAGCTCTAGCCGCTCAAAAGATACGTGGTGATTCTACTCAACCACTGAACTACATGCCAACGGCAGCCGCTCTTCAAGTAAATACGAAGACCAAGAAGAGCAAGAAAGGGGTCAATTCAACACTACAGCCATTCTGCGTGTATTGTGAGAAGAATTCCGGACACTGGGGTCAAGACTGTCATCAAATGTAAGATATCCGGTCAAAAACCGAAAAACTGAGTGGTACGAATCGTTGTTTTCTATGCTTAAGGCGAGGCCACAACAAAAATCAATGTTTCAAACGCGGGAAGGCATTTTGCACCAAATGCAAAGAACAACACCATGTCTCTATCTGCAATAGAAACGACAGCTTGCAGACATCAGTTGGCAAGATTTCAGTTACGACTCCAAACTTCACGTACTTACAAACAGCCCGCATATGGATCAAAGGTCCAACAGGGAGAAATAAACTAACGCGCTGCATACTGGATTCGGGAAGCCAGTCGAGCTTCATTCATAGTTCCTTAATACATTCACTGGAACTTAATGTCACCGGTAACACAAGTCTAGAAATCACTGCTTTTGAAGCGCCCTATAGCACTGCAGAAAAAAGAAGAGAAGTCAGCTTTGACATCATGGGATACTCAACAAAGGCTTTGATTACCGCTAAGGCTTTCGAAAGTAATAACACATATTCAGCGCAACCAACACCGCCGCAAGACATCGGAGTTCTGGTTTCGGTCAGGAAGGTAAAACTAGCTGATCCACGAGACGAATCTAACGAAGACCTACCTATAGAAGTTCTTATAGGTGCGGATTACTATTGGAAGATCGTGACTTCAAAACAGCCAATTAGAGTGTCACCTTCACTGGTCCTGATTTCCACAATTTTCGGACACATACTTAGGGGGAACAGATCAAGTACTACAGTCAAACAAACCACAGTACATCACATTTCATTGCACGAAGACGTGATATTGGACAACGTAGTTAGACAGTTCTGGGAGCTAGAGTCTATCGGGATACAAGAGAAGGCCACCAGGACACCCCTGGCGAAAGATAAGCTTATCCTTCAAGAGTTTCATGCCAGTTACTGCATTAAAGATGGAAGGAGAGTAGTGTCACTTCCTAGGAAGAAGGATACTCAGTTTTCAAGTAATCTCCCCACAGCAAGAAAACGGTTTCAAGCCCTAGAGATGAGACTGAAGAGAGATGGAGATTTTCGCGACATGTATCACAAGCATATGCTAGACTACTTTGCTAAAGACCAGATAGAGCGTGCCTGCAAACGATTCATCTGAAAATGTGTTCTACTTGCCACATCATGCCGTGAAGAAAAAAACTGGTAATGTTACTAAGTTCAGAATTGTATTTGATGCGTCATCACATGAAAAGGGGTCACCGTCCTTAAATGATGCCCTAGAAACTGGACCAAACTTACTGCCCGAAATTCTTGCTACCCTATTATGTTTTCGGCAGTATCGTAATGCAATCGTTTCAGATGGAAGCCAAGCATTTCTCCAACTTTATCTAAATGAGAAAGACCGCAACTTAACTAGATTTCTGTGGTATCGCATAAATTCAGATGGCTCTGGAGACTATCAGGTGACGGAAGAGATCATTGCATATCGCTTCACACGCCTTCCCTTCGGTCTCGCAAGCAGCCTATTTCTATTATCTGCCACTTTAAGGGAACTAGCTTCATTTCATAAGGAAACGTACCCATTAGCGACAGCTCTTATTGACAAATCAACCTTCATGGATGATTTCACAATCAGCCTAGAAGATAACAACGAAGTGATCACAACCTACTACGAGTTGAATAGTCTTCTGAAACTAATAAAACTCCCCCTTTCAAAATGGGCTACGAACTCAATACCACTTAAGGAGATATGGAAGGCAGAGGGCAGGGAAACAAAAAACGAAACTACTGTACTTGGAGTTAGTTGGGATACAGACAAAGATTCCCTGACATTCGATTTCAAGCACATCCTAGAATATCTGGCAGAAGAGCCTGGAACCAGCGTAGCGTTTTAAAGGGAACAGCTAAATTCTATGATCCCTTAGGCTTACCTGCACCGGTACTCATCACGGTGAAGATCATCTTTCAAGACACTTGGCGTCGAGGACTCGCATGGGAAGAAATTCTCCCACCAGATCTGGCGCAAAGATGGCAATGTTGGTTGTCAGAACTAATTCACTTATCACCAATATACGTTTCCCGATGGATTAGCATTTCAAAAGGCAAAGGGAACTGTGAGATACATGTATTTTGTGACGCAAGTGAGAAGGCATATGGTGCTGCACTGTATTTGAGGTCAGAGTCTGATATGTTGCGTCCCGTATGCCTTGTTTGCAGCAAGGCACGACTAGCTCCTGTGAGGAAAGTAACGATTCCCAGATTAGAATTGCTTGCTGCTCTAATTGGTACACGCCTCCTCTACTACTTCTGCACGGCGACCGATCTCAGCATAAACAAGGCCACGCTATGGAGCGACAGTAAGATAACGCTTGGTTGGATTCGCAGTGACCCAAATAGGTGGAAACCTTTCGTTGCTAACAGGGTTAATGAAATTCTAAGCTGCACAGCCCCTAGTCAATGGCGACATTGCCCCGGCGACACTAATCCCGCAGACTACCTCTCGCGGGGACTCTCGACAAATGACTTACGCTCAAGTGATACTTGGTGGTAAGGCCCTTCTTGGCTCGTTAGTGAACACACATCATGGCCATTGGAAAACCCGTCAGACATAACATCTCTACCAGATGCGAAGAAACCAACTAAGCAAATTCTACTAATCACTTCGCATGAATCACTGCTAGACACATCACAATTCAGTTCGTACTGGAAACTGATACATGTTACTTGTTGGGTTCTACGTTTTATCAGAGTGATGAAGGAAAGAGTACGATACCCCGAGTATCTCACAGAAATATATATAAATAATGCTCGACTTTACTGGATACGTCAGACTCAAGAAGAATGTTTCGGTATGGAACTCACCGCTTTGAGACGAAACATTACACTTCCAAATAAGTCAAAGATTGCAAGATTCAATCCATACATCCAAGACGACATCATTCGACTTGGTGGACGACTTCAATACGCAGACCTGACACATACAGAAAGGCATCCAATCCTTTTGGATGGATCCCACACTTTCACCAGACTTCTGATAAGGCAGACACACATCAGGCTTCATCACTTAGGTGTACGGATAGTGCTGTCAGAGCTACGATCAGAATATTGGATTCTTCGTGCCAGGCAAGCCATAAAGAAAGTTCTGCGCACTTGTCTGCCCTGTAAAATGGCGCACAACAAATTTGGTGAAGCTATTGAAGCACCCTTGCCACCTGACCGTGTAAAGCCCTTACGACCATTCGAAGTGACTTGCATTGACTTTGCAGGCCCCTTGTATATCAAGGTGGGGAATGAGTCGAAGAAATGTTATATTGGTCTCTTCACGTGTGCATCAACGAGGGCCTTACACCTGGAATTATGTTCAGACATGACCACTGAAACATTCATCCTCGCATTACAAAGATTTGCAGGAAGACGAGAGTTGCCGCATGTAATCTACACGGACAACGCTAAGACTTTCCACGCTACAAACACAGAATTGTCTTCACTCTGGCAATACCTCACCGCATCTTCCGTCCACCAGTACCTAGCACATCATTCTATCAAATGGAGGTTCATTCCTCCACGGGCGGCTTGGTGGGGAGGTTGGTGGGAGAGGATGGTGTTAGGCAAGGCGTTGATAATCGAGGAAAGGCTTAACACCATTCTAGTAAATATTGCAGCCGCCATCAACTCACGGCCCATCTCTCAGAATGAAGATGAAACAGAAGCTCTGACTCCCGCCCATTTCCTGACCGGACAAAGATTAATGGCCATACCAACTGGACCAGAACCAACATTAAGGACGAACCTGACAAAGGAGTAAGCAGTACGACAAAAGATCTCAGACGACTTCTGGAAGCGCTTACTAAGGAATACCTCATGGAGCTGAGGAGCTTGCACGAAGTTCGACGTCCTCGAGGTAACAGACCACATCTGAGAGTTGGAGACGTAGCACTCCTTCAAGAAGACAACCAACCACGACACATGTGGAAGAAGGCCCGCGTAGTAGAAATCCGAGCTGGAAGAGACGGAGTGATCAGAACCGTGATTCTTAAGGATTCAAAGAGGACTGTGATAACTCGTCCAGTGCAGCTAGTCATCACCCTGGAGATAGACCAGGGTGGGGAGGATGTCAGGGATTGAGACGCCCTCTGTGTCCTCTATCGGTGTATCATTCTATGACAGAGACTATCAGGGAGTTGTCTATCTGTAAAACCAGAGAGTTTGTACTAACAATAATAAAGGGATTTGTTTATAACTTGTAAACGGTCGTTACTCGCGAGGAACAAAATATAATACCTGGGAAGGATGACCAGTACCTCGCCCAGTGCTATGCTGAGCAGGGGTCTTCCGGGGGATGGGAAGATTGGAAGGGATGGACAAGGAAGTGCGAAGGAAGCGGCCGTGGCCTTAAGTTGAGTACAATCCCAGCATTTGCCTGGAGGAGAAGTGGGAAACCACGGAAAACCACTTCCAGGATGGCTGAGGTGGGAATCGAACCCACCTCTACTCAGTTGACCTCCCGAGGCTGAGTGGACCCCGTTCCAGCCCTCGTACCACTTTTCAAATTTCGTGGCAGAGCCGGGAATGGAACCCGGGCCTCGGGGGGGTGGCAGCTAATCACACTAACCACTACACCACAAAGGCGGACAATGGAATCTATGACAGCATATTATTCTGTTTTGTACCTTCACATTAACAGTACAATTGTCCCCCAGAAATTATATTACTTAGTAATGTAATACTTCAAACCTTATGTAACGCTTACTACTTTCTGCAATGATATTTGAAGCGCTCTTGTTAGACGTCTCTGTGTTTGAATCCCTTCTCTTGATCATCGCTGAAATTAGCGATTGTTTATAAGCTGGATAATCAGGGAAAGGGCTGGGTAGAGATCCTGTTTTTAATTTTCGCGTTTTGCTGGTCACTTTGAAATCGTCATTAACGAAATGTAGACTGCAAACCACGGAATAATCAGAAGGAATCCATTTACTTCCCTTGCTGTTTCATTGCCTGGATATAATACTTAACCACTTTCGACGCAATTGTGTACTTGAAGGTATTTCATGAAATGAAATATCATGGAATTCTGGTTTCCCTTTCTTTGATTTGCAGAAAGGCAAGCAGCAGTACACCATTTTCACTGAAAACAAGTACAGTACTATCCTATTTCCCGCTATTTCATTCCGACAGGTCTGGAGTCGGTTGGTGCTGTCACCTGATATGTGTATTTGTAAACGGAGTGTTTCAATTACACCGCCGTCTCGATCCTCCTATACTGCCTGCTCTATGCGAGCCTTTTTGCGACTACGCTGCGACAAAATTTCTCCGCTAGATGGCAGACATAGACGCACAATGTTCTAAACTTATTCTAATGACGACAGCCTACAAAACACTATGCAATATGGTCATATGTTCACTGAAGCTCGGACATTTCATCAGTAATATTAAATATCGGCCATATTACCTGTATGAAGTAGCAGCTGGCACAATTTAAAGATTTTCCTGGAGGAAGGCTTGGAGTGGTACCGTACTTTTTGTGTTCTTGCCAATGCAATATCAAATAATAGAGGTCTTACGAACTTAGTTAGGATAATATCACTAACAGTTTGCTGATGCTCTTTGACCTCAAATTGTAACAAAACACATTCTGAAAGGTTTTTTGCTATTTGTTTTACGTCTTATGGCGACGATGGGATAGGAATGGGAAGGAAGCGTCCGTGGCCTTAATTAAGGTACAGCCTGGTGTGAAAATGGGAAACCACGGGAAACCATCTTCAGGGCTGCGAACAGTGGGGTTCGAACCCACTATCTCCCGGATGCAAGCTCACAGCTGCGCGCTCCTAACCGCACGGCCAACTCGCACGGTATTCTGAAAGGGGAGACGTCGCAAGTCCTCGTATTACGCGCGTACGTTTGAGGACTTCGACAATAGAGCACAGCAGCTTCAACGAACTCCTGCAGATGCTTCACCAGAGCAACAAAACAAGGTTTTGGGTATCGAACTCCTCCTCTGTCCTGATGCATAATCAGTTCCATTTAGCGGTGTCGAAGCTCTAGGCAGTGAGATGTTACTGACACAAATGTCACACTCCATCCTCTCTTCAACAACACGAACCTAGTACCCGCAAATTATGATTTGATTTCCCGTTTCTAGTTTTATTGGAATGATATCGTCTGGATATCCGAGGTTGTCCAAAATCTAAACATGAACACGTTTGTTTTGTGATTGTCCGTCACAATTCTTATCACAAGGTATCCGCTATCCTCCACGGCTTTAATCACCTTCTGGAAAAAAAAAATCCGCAGGCTGGTTCCAGTCATTCGACCGGGTCAGGAATGTAACGAATGAAGCCCCCCCATCTAGCAGCGAGGATAGGAATTGTGCCGGCCGCCGAAGGCTGTCGCACTCCTCCGGGGCAGTGATTAATGACAGATGAAATGAAATGATATTCGAGAGTGTTGCTGGAATTAAATATGACAGGGAAAATCGGAGTATCCGAAGAAAAACCTGTCCCGCCTCCGCTTTGTCCAGCACAAATATCACATTGAGTGACCGGGATTTGAACCACAGAACCCAGCGGTGAGAGGCCGGCGCGCTGCCGCCTGAGACGTGGAGGCTCCATCACCTTCTGAAATAAGGTTAAAGGCACAGATGCGAGAGTAATCTGAGGACAGCCGACAGCCGCTTTGCTAGACGGTATTTCATGGAGTCGTATCTTTTCTGGCTGCGAACCACCTTGCCGAGATTGGAAAAATGGTACACAACGGTTGAATATTTCGGGGAAGGAAAGAATCTTAAGTTTGAGTTCTACGAAAAATATACCTTGCACGAACGGAAAGAAACAAGTACTAACACATTAAAATCACTTCCGAAATATCTGTAAGCATAACATGATTAACTCATTTCACAGTTCTATACAAAATATCTCTTGTACGAACGGAAGTGACCAGACACGTTTACTCATTTTACGAAATAACTCAGGTTTTCACACACATTCATGCTCCAATAACAGAGTGACCCACACTGACAGCGAAGATTGTGTCTACTGCTGCACTCTTACGGCGACATGGAGAAATAATGGTAGTCGTGCCTTCCTGTGTTAAACTAGTGGCATAGAGCAGGCAGTATTAGAAGATCGAGACGGCGGTGTTCAATTAGTGCCATGTTAGAATGTTGATTTGAGCAGGCAGTATAAGCAGCCATCGGATGCAGATCGAGCAGGCAGTGTGTAAAACTACACATTCACTTAATTTTACCAAAAAAAAAAAAAAAAAAAGCTTCTAGTAGATCACTTTCAAGGTTCTTAAACACTACTAAAGTTTGGGCCCAACGCGAGCCGAGCTGCTATTGGTTAACGAAATGACGTCACAGTAGGAGCAAAGCAGCCGAGCCCAGAGCGCGCAAATCAGTAGGAATCTCATAATATCAGCAAACATTACAGTTTCTCAGAACTAATTGCAGACCAGACATATATATTATTGCTGTTATAAGACTGAAAAAGAGTGCAGCATAGTAACTTTTCATTATTTCCATTACGAATAAGCTGTAAATGTAACGTGACGGCACACTGACCAACGCTTGAAATTTATTAACATATCCAAGTTCCTCTATTTAGTTTGAGGAAGGTTACGCGCTCTCAAATCTGTAAACATAAATATTTAGACATATGAAATCTTTGTCATATTAAATCTTTACAGCAGAAATTCCGTGATGGAACTACCGTATGTTAACATACGATATACTGACTCACTTCCGCAGGCATCGAGTTTAAAGCTTAACACATATTATAACAGCAGCAGAAGTAAGTTCATTTTCGAAACCATTCATAGATAGTCCTGGAAAATCTACAACCTGTTTTCCAGTCTTTGACCGGGTCAGGGATGTAATGAATGAACCATATATAGGCTATTATTACAATGGGGTCGCCACTCCCAAAGTGATTTATTAATGACTGATAAATACTATGAAATGATAATGGAGAGTGTTGCTGGAATGAAAGATGACAGAGAAAACCGGAGTACCCGGACAAAATCCTGTCCCGCCTCCGCTTTGACCAGCACAAATCTCACATGGAGTGACCGGGATTTGAACCACGGTATTCAGTGGTGAGAAGCCGACGCGCTGCCGTCGAGCCACGGAGGCTCCGCATAGATAGTCTACTTTTTAAAAATTAAACAATACGAAAGAACAGGAAAAACACTTCATTAGAACACAGTCCTACCCATGAGATTAGATGTCATGAAGTGGTTGCTTTTGAAGATGAAATCCATTGTCGTGCCTTTCGTCGATGAGCTGCTATGGATTTTTCAGTTGTTGTCCGAATGTTCATTTCTTGTATGCGTATAAATATTCTCGTTATAACATACATTTTTAATATTTCTGGTGGTACAGCGGGGAATTTACTGCTAATTATTTGATTTGCGTATAATCATTCAATCAATCAATCAATCAATCAATCAATCAATCAATCAATCAATCAATCAATCAATACTGATCTGCATTTAGGGCAGTCGCCCAGGTGGCAGATTCCCTATCTGTTGCTTTCCTAGCCTTTTCCTAAATGATTTCAAAGAAATTGGAAATTTATTGAACATCTCGCTTGGTAAGTTATTCCAATCCCTAACTCCCCTTCCTATAAATGAACATTTGCCCCAGTTTGTCCTCTTGAATTCCAACTTTATCTTCATATTGTGATCTTTCCTACTTTTATAAACGCCATTCAAACTTATTCGTCTACTAATGTCATTCCACGCCAACTCTCCGCTGACAGCTCGGAACATACCACTTAGTCGAGCAGCTCTTCTTCTTTCTCTCAATTTTTCCCAACCCAAACATTGCAACATTTTTGTAACACTACTCTTTTGTCGGATATCACCCAGAACAAATCGAGCTGCTTTTCTTTGGATTTTTTCCAGTTCTTGAATCAGGTAATCCTGGTGAGGGTCCCATACACTGGAACCATACTCTAGTTGGGGTCTTACCAGAGACTTATATGCCCTCTCCTTTACATCCTTACTACAACCCCTAAACACCCTCATAACCATATGCAGAGATCTGTACCCTTTATTTGCAATCCCATTTATGTGATTACCCCAATGAAGATCTTTCCTTATATTAACACCTAGATACTTACAATGATCCCCAAAAGGAACTTTCACCCCATCAACGCAGTAATTAAAACTGAGAGGACTTTTCCTATTTGTGAAACTCACAACCTGACTTTTAACCCCGTTTATCATCATACCATTGCCTGCTGTCCATCTCACAACATCATCAAGGTCATTTTGCAGTTGCTCACAATCTTGTAACTTATTTATTACTCTGTACAGAATAACATCATCTGCAAACAGCCTTATCTCTAATTCCACTTCTTTACACATATCATTGATATATATATAAGAAAACAAAGGTCCAATAATACTGCCTTGAGGAATTCCCCTCTTAATTTTTACAGGGACAGATAAAGCTTCACCTACTCTAATTCTCTGAGTTCTATTTTCTAGAAACAGAGCCACCCATTCAGTCACTCTTTTGTCTAGTCCAATTGCACTCATTTTTGCCCCCATGATCTACCCTATCAAATGCTTTAGACAGGTCAATCGCGATACAGTCCATTTGACCTCCAGAATCCAAGATATCTGCTATATCTTGCTGGAATCCTTGAGCTTCAGTGGAATAACCTTTCCTAAAACCGAATTGCCTTCTATCGAACCAGTTATTAATTTCGCAAACATGTCTAATATAATCAGAAAGAATGCCTTCCCAAAGCTTACATACAATGCATGTCAAACTTACTGGCCTGTAATTTTCAGCTTTATGTTTATCACCCTTTCCTTTATACACAGGGGCTACTATAGCAACTCTCCATTAGTCTGGTATAGCTCCTCCGACCAAACAATAATCAAAGAAGTACTTCAGATATGGTACTATATCCCAACCCACTGTCTTTAGTATATCCCCCAGAAATCTGATCAATTCCAGCCGCTTTTCTAGTTTTCAACTTTTGTATCTTATTGTAAATGTCATTGTTATCATATGTAAATGTTATTACTTCTTTGGCTTTAGTCTCCTCCTCTATCTCGACATTTTCCTTGTAACCAACAATCTTTACATACTGCTGACTGAATACTTCTGGCTTTTGAAGATCCTCACATACACACTCCCCTTGTTCATTAATTATTCCTGGAATGTCCTTCTTGGAACCTGTTTCTGCCTTAAAATACCTATACATACCCTTCCATTTTTCACTAAAATTCGTATGACTGCCAATTATGCTTGCCATCATGTTATCCTTAGCTGCCTTCTTTGCTAGATTCAATTTTCTAGTAAGTTCCTTCAATTTCTCCTTACTTCCACAGCCATTTCTAACTCTATTTCTTTCCAGTCTGCACCTCCTTCTTAGTCTCTTTATTTCTCTATTATAATAAGGTGGGTCTTTACCATTCCTTACCACCCTTAATGGTACAAACCTGTTTTCGCATTCCTCAACAATTTCTTTAAACCCATCCCAGAGTCTGTTTACATTTTTATTTACCGTTTTCCACCGAACATAATTACTTTTTAGAAACTGCCTCATGCCTGCTTTATCAGCCATATGGTACTGCCTAACAGTCCTACTTTTAAGACCTTCCTTTCTATCACATTTATTTTTAACTACCACAAAAACAGCTTCATGATCACTAATACCATCTATTACTTCAGTTTCCCTATAGAGCTCATCTGGTTTTATCAGCACCACATCCAGGATATTTTTCCCTCTGGTTGGTTCCATCACTTTCTGAATCAGCTGTCCTTCCCATATTAACTTATTTGCCATTTGTTGGTCATGCTTCCTGTCGTTCGCATTTCCTCCCACATAGCTGACTATCCTATCAAATAATTCCGAATCCGCGTCAGTGCTACCCTTTCCCGATCTCTACACTCCAAATATATCAAGTTGCCTATTATCTTTAGAAATGAGCCTTACACCTAGAATTTCACGTGTCTCATCTTTAACTTTTTCGTAGCTTACAAATTCTTCTTTCACCAGAATGAACACTCCCCCTCCCACCTTTCCTATCCTATCTCTACGATACACACTCCAGTGCCGTGAGAAAATTTCTGCATCCATTATATCATTTCTCAGCCATGATTCAACTCCTATTACAATATCTGGTAAATATATATCTATTAAATTACTTAATTCTATTCCTTTCCTTACAATACTTCTACAGTTCAACACTAACAATTTTATGTCATCCCTACTTGATTTCCAGTTCCCTGTTCCCTTATCACCGCTCCCTAGGCCATCCCGTTTCCCTGAATGTACCTCCCTATTACCCTTCCAAACAAATTTCCTAACTTATACGTACCACTGCGGTTTAAATGAAGGCCATCTGAGCGCAGATCCCTATCTCCTACCCACCCATTAGGATCTAGAAATTTCACTCCCAGTTTCCCACATACCCACTCCATAGTCTCATTTAAATCCCCAATCACCCTCCAGTCAGTATCCTTTCTACACAGTATTCCACTAATAACAAACTCCGCTTTCTTAAACCTCACCTGTGCTGCATTTACCAGATCCCGCACATCTCCAACTATGTTGGTACTTATATCAGCTTGCCTTACGTTGTTGGTACCAACGTGAAACACTACCAGCTTCTCCTTCCCCTCCTCCCTCTCTTCTACTTTCCTCAACATCTGCCTCAACCTAATTCCTGGATAACACTCTACCCTGGTACCCTTTCCTCCACACACTTTCCCCACGTGTCTAATGTCCTTCTTGGAACCTGTTTCTGCCTTAAAATACCTATACATACCCTTCCATTTTTCACTAAAATTCGTATGACTGCCAATTATGCAGAGCCTCAACCCTACCCACCTCATTTGATCCCCTCCCCTCCTGGTCAGCCCTATCTTTCCTGATAGCTGCAGAAGCTACTTCCTCCTCCCTTTTCGCCTTCCCATGACCCTGTTCCACCTGTCTTTTCCTATCCTCTACTCTACGTTTTCCTTTCCTACCTTTTCCCTTCCTCCTACTTCCACACATCTCACCAACAGTTCCCTGTCCCTCATCTTCCCTCTGTTGCTCTACCTGGAGTGACTCGTACCGATTTCGCACAGACACCTGTCCTGAATTCTGATCCTGAATAGAGCCCTTATTATTAGGTATGCGTCACAGTTCAGCACGTCCGTGAGTGTCCCTGAAAATTAACTCAAATTCCTTTATTTGGTTTACCATTCTAACGATGGAACAAGTAGACCTCCCCGAGATAACATTTCTATCCATCCCACAGGGGCTGTACCAGAAGAAATGGAAAGCATTTCCCCAGTGGGACTTCGCATTGACCTGTCATTTCTTTCACGGTCGGAGATGTAGCCGGCGAGGTACCGAAATCCCTCTGCTGAACAATCAGGTGTCGCTGTAGATTGCGGTGAATCTTTTTTTTTCTTTTTTTTTTTTTTTTTTTTTTGCTATTTGCTTTACGTCTCACCGACACAGATAGATCTTATGGCGACGATGGGACAGGAAAGGCCTAGGAATGGGAAGGAAGCGTCTGTGGCCTTAAGGTGCAGCCTGGTGTGAAAATGGGAAACCACGGAAAACAATCTTCAGGGCTGCCGACAGTGGGGTTCGAACCCACTATCTCCTGAATCCTGGATACTGGCCGCACTTAAGCAACTGCAGCTTTCGAGCTCGGTCGGTAAATCATTAACGGCTCAGTTTTCTATCGCAATGATACTGTACAATGAACCCAAATTTCACTCCAGCTACACTGTTCACGCAACTAACGAAAAGAAAATAAGTGCACCTCACTGCACGAAACACAGCAACTTAACAGAGATCTCACAGAAACGAACTACGACACACACACTACGCAAAATACAGTAGTCCACTATATAAACCAACAGCAATATACGTAAAGAAATTACGTATAGTTATTACGTGGAAATCCTTTCTTTATAATATAGACATATATAAACAACGAAATGAGATACACGTGCGGTTGTATGCTACACAGTCACGGTGCTCCTGTGATGACGTCACGAGCAGGACGAGGGAAAACTAACATCTACTGCGCAACCAATCTGGGCCACCCGTGGAGCACTTTAAACACACGAAGCGTTCCTTGGCAAAAAATATGAAGTCTGCTCCCACTAACTACGAATTAAACACGGTAAACAGCGATATTCGAGTCATAACCTGCAACAGAAGAAAGCATCACTATACGTTAAATTAAATAATGGCAGTAAACACGAGGCGGATTTAAAATAGCCACGCTCAGAACATGTGGAGTGCAGTGAAACGCTACTGCCGCAAAATAAAAGCACTCGTTAGTACGAACTCTACCCAAAAATACAAAAATGAAAGCAGGGATGGTCAGAACACGAGGTGTAAAGAAATACTTACTTACAAACACACATTCACAGAATTTTACCACAAATAAAATAAAAATTAGGCCTTTGTTCATAGAGCACTTGATCCAAATGAAGAAGCGTTACAGTGGACAAAGTTCCTTCTTCTTTATGATTTAATGCGCTTCGCTTCACAAAATTTGAATTTTGCTCCCACTACCCGTCCACTACTGCGAATTTTGTCTCCTTTTTTGTTGTTGTTGTTGTTGTGAGCAAGTGGTTGGGAGCCCCGGGGCGAAATTGTGCCCCTCTACTCATCTGTTTCCGTGGGATACAGATGAGACGGAAAATCAGTGTTACTTACACTAGGGGGGGGGGGGGAAGCGATCTGTTTTAGGGGAGTTTAGGCTCCTAAATCAGTAGTGAAAACCCCCGAACATCGCTAAATATTGTTATAAAATAGGCGCAAGAGTGGAGGGGATACCGTTGCTTCTTAACAAACGGGCGTTTTCAGGGCAGTTTTCTAGTAATTATTGTTGGTTTTAAAAATTTGGAATGGGCCGAAATTTATTGTGGATTATAAACGAGCCAAGGGCCTCTGAATTTGAACCGGGTATTCTGCTTCTTGGTCTTTATAATCCGTTTCAACAAAGAGATTCCTGGATCATTTGACTGGGTCGAGAGCATTCTAGACTTGGCCATCCTAGTAATTTTGTTAATTTGGAAGCGTATTGTTGGGATACGCAAGTCCTGCCTTATCTTTTTATTGGAAATATACCAGGGAGGCTTAATCATTTGTCTTAGTGTTTTATTTCGGAATGTTTGTAACCTGCGCACGTGAGTTTTAGCAATGTAGCCCCAGGCCTCACAGCCGGACAGGAGGATGGGTCTCACACATGGTAAATAAATATTTCTCTTTATGGTGGGAGAGATATATTTATTTTGAAGCAGTGGTTTAAGACAGGCCACCCTCGCTGATTCTCGCTCTAGGGCCTGGTTCACATTGTTGCGCCACGTTAATTTTCTGTCAAAACTGAGGCCGAGATATTTGAACTTGTTGTAATCGATTGGTATGTGGTCAACAATGGGAGATGGCGCATGTAGGCGGGACCAAGCAAGATTGAAAATAATAGGATTGTGATCTGAATTGAGTACATGTGATATTCGGAGAAAAATATTTCGTAATAGCTATGTCTATAACATCAGGGCGTCCGCGAGCCGGATAAATAGTGGGCTCAGTCGGACCGTGAACTTTAATATTATTATCCCCTTAGGATTAGTCACACGTGAATTCCAGTCAGGATGCTTGGAATTGATGTCACCACAGATGATAGATGAAACGTTCCCATTGTTGTTTAGTATTGTATCAATTTCCAGAGTATGAAGGGGGGCGTTAGGAGATAAATAAGCTGCAATTAGACGGTAATGGAAGTTTCCATGGCGAAGTTCAATGCCTAAAGATTCAATTACTCCCTGAGGGAGGGGGTCAATGAGGTGGTGAGTAAGGCTAGACTTAATCAACACCGCCAGGCCCCAGCCTCAGTGTTAAGCCGGTCTTTACGATACATAGTTAAATTCTTAATTTTGAAAACATGTGGAGGTTTGAGGCACGTTTCACCCAGCAACATGATGTCAATATTGTAATCAGAAATAAACGACTCGAGTTCGTATTTCTGATTGACAATACTCTGACAGTTCCAAGCACAGACTGTCAAGTCCATTGTCAGAATAATTCAAGGATCTAAAAGGTTCCGAGAAGTACTGCATAGCAGCACTTATCAGAACAGTGATCTTGTCAAAAGTGTTCTGGCACTGTTTCAGTTTAGCAGTGGTATCACGTAATATAGGCATTAATTTTGAGAAATTAACCTGTCTACAGAGGTCTAGTATTTCCTTAAGGCCTGACAAGTCAGACCCCAAGGAGGAGGATGAGGGGGTGGGTTCAGTGGTGGTGGGGGTACCGCCAGTTACAGCATGAGCAAAGGTAATGTTCGGATTTATTTCCTTTGCTAATAGAGCACGTTTTTTCTGAGTTCTCTCGTACTCTCTAAGCATTTTTGCCTCCATGATATTCTTAAATAGCGCACATCCCCTCCAGGAGGCTGGATGCTCGCCCGAACAATTGGCATATTTAGCCTTAGCTTCTGGGTTTAAAGGACAAGCCGCTGCGTTGTGGTTTTCACCACATTTGACGCATCTCAAAGGCATATGACAATAATTGGCGGTGTGACCCCACCTTTGACACTTAAAACATTGTGAGGGACCTTACCTCCCCTGGTAAGCCTCAATGGTAACCCTCGTACCACACAAATATTTCAGGGAGAAAATGGTCTCTGAAAATTTCGTTTTAGGGAGGGTTACGCTCATGACGCTCAAAGGAATGTGTTTGTTGGAGCTGGGGTCCTTCCTCGTGAACTGATAGATATCACGGGGCTCGTAGCTGAGCGCCATGAGCTCATCTAGCACCCAGTCGATACCAACTGTTGGAACAATATTTCATATAATTACTTTAAGCAATCTGTTGCTAGGTAACTGGTGAGTAAAGTATTGACTATTTGCCTGCTCGAAATATTGTTTCATCAGGTGGTAGTCCTCTTCATTTTCTGCATGATATTTGATGGAATCTCTCTGGTTTATTGCTTTAATTTCCCCTACCGAGCTCGATAGCTGCAGTCGCTTAAGTGCGGCCAGTATCCAGTATTCGGGAGATAGTAGGTTCGAACCCCACTGTCGGCAGCCCTGAAAATGGTTTTCCGTGGTTTCCCATTTTCACACCAAGCAAATGCTGGGGCTGTACCTTAATTAAGGCCACGGCCGCTTCCTTCCCACTCCTAGCCCTTTCCTGTCCCATCGTCGCCATAAGACCTATCTGTGTCAGTGCGACGTAAAGCAACTAGCAAAAAAAAATTAATTTCCCCTGTGCATTTGCTGCGAAGGTAATTAAAATGTTGCTGGTAATTCGATTTATCGAACACTACAATAGGGGGAACAGGGATTTTCGGAGGGACTACCTCCATGTTCTCGCTCACAACACCACCAGGGTTCGAGCCCTCTTGAGTCCCAGTCTGAGAGGTATCAGGATGGGACTGCGAGGAAATGCGCTGTTCAGTTACAGTATTGGAATTAGACTGAACTACAGGTACCAAGGGAGCACTATCAGTGTTTCCAGTGGTGGGTAAATTAGATAGCACTTGAAAGCTATTGCTCAAGGGCACGGGAGCAGCTAAGTTCCTGGTTTTCAGCTGCTTGAAACGTTTCCGCTCGATCTCCGCGACCTTGCGCTTAGCTTTCGCAAACATTTGAAAAGCAGGAGCACTAGGAGAGGAAGGGGAAAGATTATGTGACTTACACGTGGTGTCGATGACGGCTTGGAGCAAGCTGTGATCAACATCAGGTAACACATGTATCCTCGACTCGGAAGCGGAGGCAGGCCATTGATGAAGGGAAGACGTTGAAGAGGAAGCGCTAGATGGGAGAGATCCGAGAGGGACCCCGCCTCCCGGCGGGGCAGTCGCCATGAATAGGAAGGCTCAGGCAAAGGAACACAGGCACACAAGCAAGGACGAAAAGCACCACAAACGCCAGACAACAATGCAAATCACAACAATGCACTACTCCCAGCGCAAACACCAATCACCACGGAGCAGACACAACCGTTCACGTCAAAGATTGGGAAGGGAATGGCTGATGTTTTGGCTCCTCCCCGTGGTCGGACTCCGCCCAAGTCGTCTTGATTCACTTCCACCAATCACAAAATCTGAAGCCACCATAGGAGATAAAGAGCGGGTATATAGGACTACATCACAGAACTTACATTGCTCGTGGGTAGAGGAGCAGGAGCTGCGAGTAACGTGACGTGTCTTACATCGGCAGTTCCTAAATACCAGGCATCTATCCGAGTCGGCCTGAAAAATATTTGTACAGAAAATGTGTTAATGTCCTTGAAGAGTACTGTGTTTTGACATTAGATAGTGTTTTAAATTTACAGCGTAGTTGCAGTGAATTAATAAATGGAAGCATGTAACAAAAACTGATTTTTTTTAATCTTTACAATACACGATGATTTATTTATATTAGTCTCCCCTCAACACAGGCTGGATATTTCTCCCGATTTTTCTTGTACATGAAAAATATCGGGATTGTCATTCAACTGCTCTCTTTTCCTTATTGTAGAATCGTCGAAATAAGCCGAGTGCCATTTCACAATCTCATCAAAATGCTGCCGAGACTATTTTTAATAATGATTGTCTACTACGTACGTCCGACTACTCTCCCACCTAGGTTCGCTTTTCCTCGCCACTAGGGGCGCCACGAGTACCAAACTGTTTCAATCGCACGCGGCCTATAGCAAAAAGTAGGAATGTACATCATGAAAGAAAACTATGTCAATTTAACAATATAATGTATATCTCTACAAAACCAATGCTTGTCTGTTGGGTTGGTCTCAGTCTTATACATTATCATAATATTCATCATCATCATCATCACCTTCCTTCCAAGTATTGGGCCATGTGACCCGTTACGGTCTTGCATTTTACTTTTTGCAAGATTTGAAAGCATAATATAATATAATATAATATAATATAATATAATATAATATAATATAATATAATATAATATAATATAATATAATATAATATAATATAATATAATATAATATAATATAATATAATATAATATAATATAATATAATATAATATAATATCACACTGCAGTGAAAATACATGACTGGTACTACAAATAATAGTGATTTTGGTGTTTAAAATATTTTTTTTAAGTTACACATGCCAAATTAATAAACCACGATGGTAAAAATCACAGCACCCAAAGACATTCCTATATTGAGTGACTGAAATGTCACCAGGACACTGTTCTTGCTTTATATGCTTAGCTCGTGAAAAATTAAATGTAATTAATGTTATTAGCTTTACGTCCCCACTAACTACTTTTAGGGTTTTTCGGAGATGCCGAGGTGCCGGAATGTAGACCCGCAGTTCTTTTACGTTCCAGTAAATCTACCGACACGGGGCTGATGTAGTTTAGCATCTTCAAATACCACCGGATTAAGCCTGGATCGAACCTGCAAAGTTGGGTTCAGAAGACTAGGGCCTCAACCGTCTGGGCCATTCATCCCTGGTTTTGAAAAACTAGGTGAAGTTATATTTAACTTTTTCCTGAAAATGGTCTACTCATTAGCAGAAGACTTAAAATGTTTGTAGGCCTAGATGTAGTGTTTGCTAACTTTATTTACTCACCAGAAGATGCAGCACAGTCATGACATTCTACAATGTCTTTGTAGCACTGTTCCTCATCCACAATTAGTGTTACTGTACAATTTTTGTGTTCAGGACATACTGTAAGGTTTACTATGCATTTCACACTTTGTCGCTTCACTTGAACGTCACCTATAGCACTGTCGCAATACTTTTCTCTGCCAGCGCTGTAGTTTATTGTTCAACATAGGTATAGAAAAATGAACTAAAGATATTTAATGTTTCTCTTTCACGGGCCTATCAAGTGGGAGGCAAGTTGCCCTAATCATAATTTTATACTTTTTAGGAATGATAGGTTATAAAACTATAGTACCGGTGATGTAATACTATCTATGTTTCTATGTTAGTGCTGAAGTCCCATTTGTCACTTTAGTAATGGCGAAAGCCTGAACATGTAATGCTATTCTCTAATATGGGAATCAATCTAGAAGTAAATTGCAAAGGGGATTAAGCGATTTCTGTCCATGTTCATTGTTATTCTAATACGTATATAAAAGATGCCATTTACCAATTTGCTTTTGATCTGCGAATTTCTGCAGTCACAAAACAGTCACTATTTTCCAAGAATGATGGCAACCACACATGGTAGATTGTGTGACTGTGCTTTTTTGAACACTTCTACTGTCATTTTGAAGTTATTCGCGATGGCGACTTTTAGTAACAGCTGATGAACAATGGCTGGTAGAGCTGCGTGCGGTACTGGATCGTGAAGTCACAGCCCGCCAGAGGACGTTTTACTTGCCTTGCGGAAAGAGACTTTTAAATATTTTTTTATGGTAGAAAACAAGGCAACTTACCACAATGTAATATGTTTACGTACAATTCCATTGGTGTACTTATCAACTTTTTTTAAAAATATTACGCATGTTCCCTGCCGATGGGTCGGCCGTAGGTGACCTGGGCGCTCGATCTGAGAAAGGTTCCACAAGTCGAGCACGCGCAGTGCGCACGTGCCTACCTGGACATCGATCTCAACGACGCTTTGAAGTTCCTAGTAAGTCCCGTCGACCCGGAAACTCTCGCATACAGCGAAATCTAGTCGAAATTGACGGACCCTTTAGACGCCCGTCGGAATAAATATGCAGAGATCCAGAGTGTCATGCAGAGGGCAGGGGAGACGACCGCCAGCTTCACCCTCAGATAAAGACAAGCAGCAACACACTGTGAGTATGGAGAATGTTTAGACCGCATGCTAATTGAGCAACTTCTTGTGCCTATGAATCAGAGCTTCGCCGCTACGTACGAGACAGCCTGCGCAGTCGAAAACACTCGGAACACTTCTGACGACGACAAGAAACTCAGCATAACCTGATACAACCAATCGGATAGACTACGCAAAGGGATGGCAAGCTATGGCGACGGGAGAAATCAACCAATCGCCAAGAGAAGTCCGACCAATCAAGGCCTCAACAAGGATCGCATCCAGCTAATGAGGGAACATCACGTGACCAATCGCCATTATTGTGCGCTGGGTTTGGCGGGGACCAACCACGCTGTCAGTGAAGGTCCCTCAACGCTGAATGCAGGACGTGTGGCAAGAAAGGTCACGTGGCCGAAGGAGAGAAACTAGCTGACAGCGTTGAGGTCATCGGAGCAATAGTCTCCAGGGAAGCAGTTGATAGACGTCAACGTGGAACACCGGCACCCCCTGTTCGATGATGAGCAAATTGCGGCTAGGTATGACCAAAGCAAGTTTTCTTTTGCACCATATTAACTGCATCCGTACGATGCCAGTCACCACCACCATCGGCACCATCTCCAGGAACTTCGAACTCTACATCGTCATTGTCGAAAATGAATTCGAGACTGTCCTTGGTCGAGAGTGAATCTTTCTGTGTTCGCGCGGGGGATCAATTTCAAGCAGCTCTTTGCGAGACCAGGACAGATTCACCAAATTTCCGTCAAGCCCCCTCTGTGCCTGGACCAGCAAAAGTAACTTGATGCCGTCCTTAAGCACTAGCAGGATGTCTTAAGCAGTACCCTCGGGAAGGTATCAGGCCCACCAGCGAAGATGAGTACCCACCCTCATCTTCTCCCGAGCACATGATATTCCTGTGGCCCTGAGAGGTGCTTATGCGAGAGAAATCAACGCCGAAATCGATTTTCGGTTTCTACAACAGGGTAGAATACACGAAGTGGGTATCAACAACTCATGTCGTCGTGAAGAAGAACAGCATATTGGAAATTACGGGTACCCTCTGTGGATAGGCGCGTGTAGAATAACACCCAAGGTATCCCCTGCCTGCCGTAAGAGGTGATTAAAAGGGGCTATTAACTTGGGAGCGTCATTTGACGACCACGAGGCCCTCACTTGAGCCGTGGAATTGCTTCCACTTGTACCAGGCTCCTCTATTTCATCTCTCCTATCCGACCCCCTTTGGTGAACTCTTGTTATTTTCCGACCTCGATGGTATTAGAGCACTCGAGGCTCATGCCTTTCGTTGACCTTGTCTTCCTTTGGCCTATTCCTTCATTTTTGAAGTATCGGATCCAATCCACTTATTCTTTCTCATTTGACTTTTGATGTATGGAACATCACAGCGTGTACAAAATTATCAAACTGTGCAATTCATTGGAAAGATGTATATATTTAATTAGTGGTAGGTCATTTTTAATTATGTTTATATACAGGGTATTTAGTCATCCATGTCACATCATCATTTCATTTCCTTGTATCACGGCTATAACGTATTCTGAACGAACGACTTCTTGAGTAAGGTATTACAACATCACTCATATTAATAGCTTGCAGTAAATTTCCAGTAGCCGAGGTCAGGTAACCGGACTCACCATGCTAATTTTAGCCCATTATCAGGAAAAAGATGTCTTGAAGCTTGCAAGAGTCCTTACCCCTTCCGTACTCTGAAGTGACAGTTAAAGCCTTGTTAATCCCTACTTTTCGAAGTTCACTACATGCTACTTTGATTGCCCGGGAAAGTTCAACCTATGTGAATGGACGTTATGGAACAAGATGCTGGATATACAACGATGGATAGGAGAAGGGATGGTACATAAGATCTTACTGGACCATGTGATATCGTACTTGGAGGGAGATTTTGAAGCCTATATATATCAAAAGCATAAGAGCTGGAGAGGTGCATCCTATCGAGCAATTCTAATCTATTCTATCATTACAACGGAAAACGTCTTTATATTGGAGAAGGTGTTAACTGCTGAAGATCTTAACTTAGTTCACTTCGCATCTGAGTAGAGCACTACTCTCATTGAGACCTGGTTATCTCAATGACGAGAGTTAAAATCAACGAGAGACCGGTTTTGACTGGTATAGGACAGGGGAAATATTGTTATGTATTTATTTACGGTACAAATCTGTAATTCAGAAGAAAACAAGTGTATTCTTTCCATGAACATAACCCAATGTGGTTTTGCTATTGATATCAGGACTCATTACAACTTTGCTATGCACGAATCAGAAATAGGACTGGTACCTACGAGAGATGACGACGCTAGCAAGAGAGGTCCATCAAACATCACCTGCTACATAGATCGTGTCCAGATAACAGAGTCTACAAATGGTGAGCTAATGGCTTCCGCGCAACAGTCCAGTTTATGAAATTTTATTTCATTCAGTTTTTCTTTTGCTTCCGTAAGTTCAGAGTTCGTAAATGTGCCGTTACGTTTTTCAGCCTAATATATAGTTATTTAATTGGTTATTGCAGAAATTCTTATTAATGATCCTTAAATTCCAAGTTCTTCTTCTTCTTATTTTCTAGCCCATTTCAATCCACTGCTGGATATGCTTCCATCGTCCTCGGAACCAGCGTGTTCCAGCCAACAGCTTTATGTCGTCGAGCCATCTCTTCTGGGGTCTTCCAGTGCCTCTTTTGTGTTCCCATGGTCTCCAGTGAATAATCCTAGAGGTCCACCTGTTGTAGTCTTGTCGAACTACGTGTCCTACCCATTGCCATTTTAGTCTTGCTACTCTCTCTAGGATGTCTGTTACATTAGTCCTTCTCCTGATGTCCTCTGAACGGATCTTATTCCTAAGGCTGATCCCTAGCATCTGTCGCTTCATGGCTCGTTGTGTTCGCTGAAGCTTGCGAGCACTTTCCTTCGTCAGAGTCATCGTTTCCAGACCGTAAGTAGTAACTGGCAGCATGCACGTATTATAAACCTTGGTCTTCAGCTTAATAGGAACATCCTTGTTGGTGAGGATGAATCTTAGTTTTCGGAATGCTGTCCAACTCATACCTATTCTGCGAGGAATTCCTGCACGTTGGTTGTCCAAGTTTTATCTTGTGTCCAAGATAGATGTACTCATCGACAGCTTCTATATATTGGTTTCCCATTTTAAGTGGTCGACTGTCTGGGCTTAGTATTTTCTTTTCATTAATGTTCATTTCCAAACCAATCTTAGCAGAGGCAGTTTTTAATTCTTGGGTCATGCTTTCTAGCTCATCTAGATTTTCACTTATGAGCACAATGTCATCGGCAAAACGCAGGTGGTTCAAATGTAACCCGTTGATTTTTATTCCTTTATTATCCCAATGAAGGGTTTTGAATACATCTTCCAAGGCAAGGGTAAACAGCTTTGGAGAGATTGTGTCACCTTTTCGAGCTCGTTTGCCAACTGGGATTTTATTGGTGATGAGGTCTTCGTCCACTCTGACTACCATTGTTGCTTGATCATAAATGTTTTCCAGGAGCTTTATATACCTTGAGTTTATCATGGCATTTTGAAGTGCCTTCATGATTGCCCAAATCTCCACTGAGTCAAAAGCTTTTTTATAGTCAATGAAGGCCAGATGAATCTTGATGTTGCACTCAGTGGTTTTCTCTAGAAGAAGACGAATAGTCTGGATGTGTTCAACAGTTGAGAAACCTTTACGAAATCCCGCTTGCTCAGCAGGTTGATAAAAGTCCAGTTCTCTTGTGAGGCGGTTGGTTACAATTTTAGTCAGGAGCTTGTAGAGGTGTGATAACAAACTCACAGGACGATAGTTCTCTAAATTTTTCTTATCACCTTTCTTGAAGAGAAGTATCACTTTAGCATTTTTCCAATTTTCTGGTATTCTTCCAAAGTTAATACACTTGTTGATGAGTATTCTCACGGCTTCTAGCAGATCTCTTCCACCTAATTTCAGCATTTCATTCGTTATATTATCCTCTCTAGGGGATTTTTATTCCTTAGTTGTTTAAGTGCATTTTCAATCTCAGCAGTGGTTACTTCCGGTGTTACTTCATGTGTATAATTCTAGGCTAGTTGTTCATCACTGGGTGGTTTATTAATGGTTGATGTATACAGCTTGTAGTAGAAACTTCAGTAATGTTTTGCCTATCTGTGACTATTTCTCCATTTTGGTTCTTAAGTTTTGTAATTTTTGGTCTTCCTGTAGACATGTTTTTTTTTTAAAAATCTTCATGTTTTCATTTTCTTCAATTGTCTGCACGATCATGTTATTATTAAATTTCCTTAGATCTTTTCTTATTTCCTTGCGAATGGACTTGTTAAGATTTTTGTATTCTGCTGTATCCCTGTCCATTGTCTTTCTGTCCTTAATGAGCTGCATGGTATTAAGTGAAAGTCGGCTCCTCTTATTAGTTTTCTTCAATGGGATCTCCTTTGCTGCATTTTGAATACTGACTGTAATTTTCTCATTAAGTTCGTTCACGCCCAAGTATTTCAAATCTTCTGTTGGGTTAAGTTTTCTGGTAAGAACTTGTTGAAATGATGATTGATGTTTTCCTAAGTCCTCTACTCTTGTAAAAGTGTACCCCCTTGTCATTTTGGACCGTTCAAGTTTGAGGTCAAATGTGAAGGTTGCTCGAACAGCCTATGGTCGCTTCCTGTATCAAATCTGTTGAGAACAGTTCATCACAATATTTCTTCTTGTTGGTCAGGATAAAATCTATCTCATTCTTGGTTTGTCCATCGGGGCTCTTCCATGTCCATTTTCGTTGGATGGGCTTTTTAAAGAAAGTATTCATGCAATAGAGATTTTCGGTTGTAAGATATTCTAGCAATCTTTCTCCTCTTTCGTTTCGATCGCCTAGTCCATATGTACCAATGTTCTCTGGGTCTCCGATTTCCTTTTGACCCACTTTTGCATTGAAGTCTCCAATGATGATACAGAGTTGTGTCTTTTCTGAATTTTTCGCTTTGGTGATATCTTCATACAGCTGTTCCACTTCCTCTTCGTCAGAAGTACTGCTTGGAGCATAGACGTGTTTGACTTGTATGGAGAATTTACTATTCAATTTGAGGACGATATATATCACTCTGAAAGAGACACAAATCATCTTGTGTATGACTTCTTTGATATTCTTATTGACAAGAATAGCAACCCCATGAGTAGAAGCATCCCTGTTATTACGTAAGATGACATGACCTGGTAGAAGGGTCTCAGCTTTTTCTCCTTGAAGGCGAGTCTCACAAATACCCAGAATATCCCATTTTATGTCATTCAGTTCTTGTTCTAACCTTTCCAGGTCTTCAGCTAGTCTCATAGTTCTTATGTTGTATGTGGCTATTCTTACTTTCTTAGTCATTCTTTTCGAATTTTTGCCTCCCCCAGAATCCTTGAGGCAGACTGACATATTGTCAGTGTGAGATTCTGAGTCTTTCACTCTATTCACCTGGGGTAGTTTCGTTTGAAAATTCGAAGTCACAGGAGTTTATGGAAGGTGTTCGGCACCACGCTTGCCAGACGTGTTGGTGAGTTGCGATTCAGCCGCCCCTAACATGGGGAACAGACGCTGTCGGGGTACCGCCACTAACATGTGGAACCGTCGTGCCCTTTGTGTATTGTACTCGTATTAATCCCCAAGTACAGGGCTGCCTCTTCCAACATCTCCACCGTACCGTAGGTCACCCTCTCCGCCGTTGATGTCGTTGAGGTCTTCACTTGTAACCCTGAGCTGGGACCCTTACCAGATACTACACACATAGGCAGGAGCGCCACTCCCTGGGTAGAGCTGCCTCCAAGGAGCGTCTCTACCTGCTACAGTGTGCCGTCACCCTATCTCTGGGAGTAATTAGAGTCTCATTACCTATTATTATTATTATTATCAACTATCGTCTTCAAGCCATACGTTGGCAGACATGGCCAATACGATTGTGATATTAGAAGAAATTGATTAAATATTAGGAGTTTGCCGTTAATAAATAGATATTGAAGTCAATGGACTGTAACCGTAACAAAGAGGTTGTTAAGAAGAAATTAGATGAGAATTATTTTTATATGTGGATGAATCGGAAAGAAGAGATATATGAGAATTATGTAATGATAATAGTGTTAGGAAATATTAATTGTTCCTTGTATAAGTAATGGTTGGATGAAGTTATTGCGGAATTCTCTGTTAGTTACGGTTATGGTATGGTAGATAATACTGCAAGCGATGGAGTTAGGTCATGTCCAAATGAAAATAAGATACAGTCCAAGTATTAAATGGTCGATTGGTAGTATTCACATCAAAGATTATGCAAGGTTATTTGAATCTCACATGCGTTATGGAGTAAATATAGGAATGAAGGAACATCGCCTAGCAGGACAAACGTCTCATAGTGTGAATGTAGATCAGATTATAACCTAACGTTGGAACAGCGGTAAATTATATGAGAGTTGATTTTAACTGCAATAGCACGTATGTAATCGTCCAGCACAACTTTCGTAGTTTGTACTGATCGGTTATCTTAGTTAAGGCACTTACTAGTGAAAATACTTGATTTCTTCTGGCACATATGATAGAATATGATAATATACTTGGTATTAGTATAGACAGAATTATTTAAAGTGTATTGATATTTTTAAACCATACTTGGGAAACTTATTGCTTATCTCATGTCACGAACAAGTCACAACGAAAATCCAAACAAACCAAACATGAAGAGATACCACTCGCTCCTAAAAATAAAGATTCAACCCTCTCTTGCCCCATGATATATTTATAAAATGATGAACTGTGGTCATACAACAGGATGATAATGACAAATACTGAACTGAAAGATTATAATTTACCAAATTTATGATTTATGAATTCAAGGATAATAATGTAACGTAACTACATTTTCTTTTCACTACTGCCTATAATTTGATTTTTATTTTATTGATACAGTATTAGCATGCTAATAAATTAGATATAGGACTATTTATGCATTTTCTTTATGAGAATAAGTTAAAATACGTAGTCATAAGGTAGTATAAGTGCTAATAGAATATATTTATGATAAGTTATGAGCATTATCACGGATTATTACTTGGTTTTGGGAGAAATGAATGATAATTGCGGAAAACTTTACTCTTCAACGGAACCTGCGATTACATTAGTATGTTTTGAGAACCGAATTGATATACTGTTTTACCCTGAGTAGCTAGCTGAACATATACTTCCCACCACCGTACATTACTTACGCAATTAACCCCCGTACTTGAAAGGACTAATGAAAATATTGATAGGTGTAAGGGTGTAATACCTATAACAAAAAAGAAAAACCACTAAACATATTTTCTAACACATATAATGTCCACCTAAACTACAAAAACTTCATATACAATTACATGTTTATTAACTTACATTTAGCTAAATCTAATTGTAATTTTAAACCATTAATTATATGCCTCTTCATTATAAGGGGCTGCCTGGCCGAGTCGTTAAAGGCGTGCTGGGTTCGCCGGAAGGACGTGGGTTCGAATCCCCGTTAGGAAGTCGTAAAATTTAAGAAATGAGATTTCCAATTTCGGAGGTGCATATGGCCCTGCGGTTCACTCAGCCTACACCAAACATGAGTACCAGGTTAATTCCTGGGGGCAAAGGCGGCCGGGCGTAGAGCTAAACACTCTATCCCATCACGTGCCGAGGTTAACAATGGTGGAAGCCTTTACCTGCCATTCCTTCAAGGGCCTTCATTGCCTGTAAGTTACGGAGGTGACTTTTCTTTGCTTTGCTTGCTTCATGAATTATAACCAAATTGACATATATTTGTATAACACCACATTTAAAATTCAGTAATAGTATCAAAGTAGTCAATACTAACCTTTCAGCTTTAAAAAGATTTTTCCTTTTTCAGGCCGCGGAATTACTTTCCGACATTTCTTATCCTCTGTAGTAACATTATCTTCCATTCTGTTATAGAAATATATTCCTATATTATCACAAAATGAGCCCTTGCTGGCAATATGTAGTGTTTACAGTGCACTATGTTTTCTGGTACGGGCTAGAGCAATTTGTTACTTTCATTTACCTGTCTCAGTCTCATCCTTGGCTTTAACAATATGAAAGTGACTGAGGTATGAGCGATGGTAGTAATACCATTCCTTATGCAGCCAGTGCCTGTTATGATTGGTGTGAAAATATCGCCCATAGGGTCGGTTGGTGCATGCATTTCAGTAGGCTTGGCAGACTGATATGCAATAGCAACTTCTGGCTCAGTGAGGAAAGCAACGGGAAACTACCTCACTTTTCATTTCCCTAGTATGCCTCTTCAGTGACGCCTAGGCTGTCTACGATAGCCTTTGGTGAAGGTGTGGAGGTTCAGACCAGCCTTCGGGCTGAATACCCAACATACAACATACAACATACAACATCACAAAATAACTTAATACTTGCAACTTATCACAATATATTCGAAACACTTCAGTTCAAAACAAACAGCTGATCGCAAACACAGAACCAATATGGCGACGAATGGGAGGCTGCCATTGGCTGGCGCTAACTCGGAGTTATTCTGCACTTTATCCGCAGGAGAAAGTGCTGTTCGTCTCCAAATGGTGATTTGCTTACCTATTTTAACATGGATACAGTGCAGTTTGACACCAACCAATCAGATTATTACTTTATTCAGGCAATTCCGCATTGAAACATACAATAACATAATTTTCGATAATTTTGGAGAAAGTGTGGTGGTGGCTACTCAAGTGAGGGCTGGGTCCAAGGGATGTCACGCGCACGCGTGAGGATTATCAGTCTACCAAGTTAAGTGTGATAATAATAGTACTATACAATAAAACTTACACCAAACAATTAAAAAGTGATTTAGCATTTGACTGCACACTGGACCCCGCTACATATCGCTCCGCGGCTCTCCACTACTTGCTGTGCCGCCACGAACGACAGTTAAAGAAATTAAAGGAAATAATTAGCTGAAAGGAGAACAAGGTTTGTGCAAATAATTCCCAGTTTCCGGCGGTTTTCTCCACAAAGCCCCCATAATGGCCGCTACTGGATAATGTAGTTTTGGTTGAGGATTGACATTCCGTATGACATTTAAAATTTCAACGTTAGAGTAATATTTTTGTTGTTAATTTCATTTCCTCAACAATTTAACCAACGTCAATACAATAAATATACTCTTTATTGATTTCATCAGTCTGTTTCGCTTTTAATATTAGACTATATTTAATAAGGGGGAATCATACGACGTTACATTACGCGAGGCCAGTTCGTCAACTGTAGGGCTACTGGCAGTTACCATATTTGGCGAATGTACTTTGTTCTTCATTCCATTCCTGGAAACGTTGTTAGTAGTTTTAATATCTTTCACAAACAGCACCAAAAATAAAACAATCATCAAAATGAATATATTTTCTTCGCTCTTTTGCTTGTTCTGGTGATAGTTTGCAGTTGAACGGCCACCTCTCTTAGAAAACAGTCCTTTAAATGTCTTCCTTTTTTTCTGAACCTCTGCTCCGGAAACAAAAAGTAGGATTAATTGCAATGCATTTGTGTTATGAAACAAATAAACATAATTGGTATTTAAACTAGTTGATTTCGTAAGTTGTTTTTCCGACTTCATTTTCAGGTACGTTGCCACCGGAAACAGTTCCAATACATTCCACGTTGAATGCCAGTATTGTTGGACGCACTGTACAAGATTCCCGAGTACAAATTTGGAAATGTCTACAACCACTCCATATGTCTGCCAAATTCGAAAAGGATTGGAAAGAGATTGCCAAATAACTTAACCTACGGACCATTCCCGAACTGCATTAGTGCAATTGACAGTAAACACTTCAGATGGCAGAAACCGTTTATGTCTGGATCTCTATTTTTCAATTAACCCTCTCCTGCCCAAATTGTACTTTTTCGCAAAAAGTATTATGTCCACACATTTGTAGACTGAAGGGTATTGTAGCACTAGACACATCATTTTCGATTTTCTCAAAAATTACTTTTTTGAAAATAGGTTTGTTACTTTGAGATAACAGTGGGTGGTAAAGTTAATGATACAAATTTTCGAAAGGAACGTTAAGTAATTTTCTTATCCTATTACAATGTAGATTTTATTTAGCATTCTCTTAAAATATGAGCACTATACTCAAATTAAATGAAAATATGTTTTCTCTTTTCTGCTTTTGCTCCAAATGTTACTCTTGAGAAAAAATTCTATATGTATGCCAAATACCAATATTTGTTCAGTAAAATAAGGCTGTGAAGTCTTGATTTTATGGTTTCCCACCTGTTTCTACTGTTGTGTCATCAACAACTGGGAATCTAGTTTGTTTTCCAATACATACGGGATCTTGGAAACCCATAAGTTGACCTATGTAAACAACACGCAAAAAAATGTTTGATTTCATTTTTTCACAGTTATTGATTTTCCTGGATTCTGCTGAACAGAATATAAATTTGATTCCAGATTATTATTGTCCATCAATTTTCTGAAATAATTTATTGGAACATCAGGTATTTGAGGTAACTTGTAACTGATTTTTCCATGCCAACACAGAAGTTGTCCTGCGTATGCTAACCTTCTTCCAAACAGTATTCTTTCCTCCACTCGCGCTATGTGACGGCAATGCACTGACACAACTTGGTTCAGCTTTTTTTAAAATCAATATTGATAACATTTTCAGTTTTTGCTTCAACATTGGTCTCTGCTTACACGTTGTTATTGTCTCCACCTTCATCTTCTCTTTGGGGAATAATTATATTTTCTGTTAGTGTTGAAAAATCTAATTCATCGAAGTCAGTTAAGAGAATATTTGAAGTATATCCATTCATTTCCCTCAAATTGACGGCATTGTCTGTGCTTTTACCGTAGAAATGGTTGGGATCCATCAGTCTGCAGGAAAATAAATAAAAGTGAGGTTATAGTTCGCCATTGCCCAATGTGACTTTCAGGTTACAAAGCAAACTTTGTTGGTAAATTGGATCAAACTAACTTTCACGTTATCATAAAACGCATAAAAATATTGTATATGGCTTATCTTTGCTTTATGCCTTTGCTGGCAGGACGTAGTGTTTACAGTGCACTATGTCTTCTGGTATGGGCTAGAGCAATATTGTTACTTTCATTGATCTGTCTCAGCTTTATCCTTGGCTTTGACAAGATGAGCGTGACTGAGGTATGAGTGGTGCAAGTAATACCATTCCTTATGCAGCCAGTCCCTACTATGAATGGTGTGAAAATGTTGCTGATAGGGTCAGTTGGTGCATGCATTTCAGTGGGCTTGGCAGACTGATATGTAATAGCAACTTCTGGCTCGGTGAGGAAAGCAACGGGAAACTACCTCACTCCTCATTTCCCTAGTACGCCTCTTCAGTGATGCCTAGGCCACTTATGACAGCTGATGGCGGAGCTGTTGAGGATCCAACCAGCCTTCGGGCTGAGGACTAAACATACATACATATCTTTGCTTTATAAAATTTTATTTCTCACAGTAGTGATAAAAATATCGAACATCAAACTATGAGAAAACAATACAATCATAAAAACATGTGCGGGCTCCATAAACAGCTGACATCTAGTTGCTTAGCAACCTGAAACAAGCACAGCCATACTGTGACGTTGGTCCAAAATGGAACAACAGCGTGCATAATAAGATAGTAAGAAAAATATGGTATGTGACTTCAGTGTTACACTGGGCTGTAGAGGGTTAAGAAAACTCGCTATTGTAGACGTTGACTACTGTTTCACAGCAACTGACTTAGGGTCTTACGGTGCTAATAGTGATTGGAACATTCTGAAAACTTCCACACTTGATGAGAAGTAAAATGCAGGTAATTTAAATATCCCTCAAGCACAAACTCTTTCTGATGAAGAAAATGGGAAGCCAATGCCTTTTATCATTTTTGGTGATGAAACATTCGCTCCATCCAAACATATGGCACGGTCTTCACATGGACAAGCATGGGAAAATCAAGTGTGTGGCATGTTATGGAAGTTGATCGAGAATTTCACTATGCCACGGAGAATTAGAGAGCATAATAACATTAGAAAGGGGGAAAACCAACATTACAATACTAAGGCTCACGAGAGTTGGAGTCTGACGTTTAGCGCCACCGGCGGGAAAAAGTTGACGAACGCTGCTCAAAAATGGCCTGTTGCTATGGCAACGATAACAGCGATGCCACATTTAAGGAAGCTATCGCCATGTGGATTGGCTTGCTCTCAGTGGTACTGTGTTAGTTGTTGCTGCTTTATGTATTTACATTTTGTTTTCTGTATATTATTTTCGTTGTTAGTTTACTTTTTTGTAAGTTAATCAGTGGCTAGGGTGTCCAATTCTATCCTGTATTGAACACGTGCATTTGTTGAGGTTATTGCCAGAAACTGATGATTTTGTTGGTGATTATGAAATCTATATTAACGGCAATGACGTGTTCTGTCTTAAATGCTGGAATTATAGCACCAGCTTAGGAACGGGTCAATTGCATTAGGCCTACATATACACTGAAAAAAATGGAAATTGCAACACCCAGAAGCAGTGGCGGCCCGTGGCCAAATTATCCGGCGGAGCACAACTTATAAAATAATATGAACAGTCAAGTAGAAACTTAAGGTATCGGTTGCAAAATATAACACTAATGCGCATGTGAATAAATACACTAACAACTGACTTGTAGATCAGCTTATCCCGTTTACAGTTGGTGCCAGTTAGATATCAACACCAAGGAAAAAGACAGTTAAAGGTCGGGTCAAAAGAACCGGGACACGAACCCATGACCTCTCCATTTCCGGTCAAGTGTTATTTCACTGAGCTAAATGGCCAGGGATAAGCTGATCCACATTTCATTTATAACCTGTTCTCCTACAAGTCAAGTCATAATGAATACACTAACATTCTTATTTATAGATGAAGTCCATTCTTCGATCCTTTGCTTGAGCAAATACTTCGATAACTCGCTGGTTGAAGTCCGGAATCGAACTACTTTCAATTGAAAGCATCGCCAGGGCCGTTAGTCTGTCTTGGCTCATCGTATTCCTCAAGAAGGTCTTTATTCGATTTGGAGTAGTGAAAAACCTTTCACTTTCCACTGTCGACATCGGGATTGTAACAATGATGATAACGCATTCATTGAACGTGTCTTGCATGGCGCCGCAGCACCATCTGCCGCACGCACGTCTACCCTGGAATATAACACTTCAAGTTCGGTCCTGAGCCTGGCTTTGTTCACTTTCGGGTACGTGTTTACGGTTGACGCGAAATCTTTTTCCGTAAACCGAGTACAAAATTCTCCAAAAATTGATACCCGAAAAGGTTGGCAGCTGCTAAATGGCCTGTGAAACGAAATCCTTCTTCTGCATGTAGTAAAATAGTATCACATGTTTCGTTTTCGTTGCTGGAAAGTTCGCTGCCGCTTAGGAGGAACTGGAGCTTCGTAGTCATCAGTTTCCTCTAAATCAGAGCGAATGCTTCTGATGTTACGAACAAAGTTCGCTAGGAATTCAGATACCAAGACAGGGTCAACATTACACATCTGAATTTGGGAGAACAGTATATCAACATGAGGCATCACTCTATGGAAGAAATTCAGCCAATATATGAAGTCAGCGTGGTTCAGTAATCTGATAAATCCAGAAGCTTGTCCTACAGTGTTTTGATCTGTCTCTATTTCGCATATTGTTTGGAAGCATTCAATCAGGACATCTCTGTTTTCGAACACTGTATTGACAATGCGGGTCTGAAAGTTCCAACGCGTTGGAGCTGCTTTCGACAAACGGCGCATTACAACTGTATCTAGTAGTTCGGTGCGTTTACTAGAGCGACTGGAAAAGGAGGACGTTCCCTGAATATCACTGAAAAATATCTTCAATTCTTTTATATCGGACGTGGCTTTGTGCATAATCAAATTTCCTACATGAGCATAACAATGAACAAAATTAGCTTCATTATATACTTCCTTTATGCGTGCTTGTACACCAATCTGTGCACCGCTCATTATCTCGCCCCGTCAAATGTTTGACAAATTAGTTTTTCAGGGGTTTTGTCAATATCCAACTTACTTAGTTCACTAAAAATCACAGAACTTATACCTTCAGCCAACGGCCTTAGCCGTGTTGAAACACCGGATCCCGTGAGATCTCCGAAGTTAAGCAACATTAGGCGTGGTCAGGAGTTGGATGGGTTGCCACGCGCTTTGGTGGGGGGTAAGGGAATGGAGGAGCGGAAAGGAACTGGCCACCCTACCGCACGTAAACTCCGGCTCAGGAACACCTCTGCGGAGGTTCGGACCTGCCTTCGGGCAGAATAACCCTTACCTTACCTTATACCTTCAGCTGTATGACTGGATGTCAGAAAGAAACCCCAAAACCGCCCATGTATTTCGCCATTTATATGATAGCGAAATATAAGCACCACCTGCATATTCGTTGCATTGTCGGTTGTTTCATCTGCTTGGATGGCTAAGTAATTAGCAGCACTAATTTCTAATAGGATCTAGTATATCGTTCTGTATCGTCTTCGACGTACCCTTAAAAACGGCTGCAGATTCTAAATGTTCTTTCATTGAGATATCCAAGCTAGCTACAAAGTCAACTAAACCGCGAAATATTCCAGGATTGTTTGAATCGGTTGATTTATCATGGCCGCGGAGCGCAAGTTCAAACACACCGTAGAATTTCACACAATCAATCAGACGAGATAAAATATATCTATTTTCGTCGACCTGTTCATGCTGCTTACGAAGTGAAAGTCTGTACCCACTATCAAGTTGCATCCTTATGTCCAGCTCACCTAACAGTGCGAGATCCATTTTGTTGTTCAAATGTTTTTTTCGATTCACTGTGTTTTTTCAGTTTTTCGTTCAAATGCTTTAAATCTTTGACACCTGTTGTGCTCCACGCATTGTCACCACACACATACCGAGCTCGATAGCTGCAGTCGTTTAAGTGCGGCCAGTATCCAGCATTCGGGAGATAGTAGGTTCGAAACCCACTGTCGACAGTCCTGAAGATGGTTTTCCGTAGTCTCCCATTTTCACACCAGGAAAATGCTGGGGCTGTACCTTAATTAAGGGCACGGCCGCTTCCTTCCCACTCCTAGCCCATTCCTGTCCCATCGTCGCCATAAGACCTATCTGTATCGGTGCGACGTAAAGCAACTAGCAAAAAAAAAGTAGCATCGTCACCACCGAATAGAATGCAAGGAAAGCAAAAAATGAATTTCTCTCTTCGTATCCACATAACCATTTCGCTTTAGCATACATACCACTATTAAATTTTCTGTTGAAATTCCTGTTTTTTCCTTCCGTCTGCTGCACGATAATCATAACAGGTCGCGGTGGTCCTAAACTCTTGGCACGAACTCTGGTCTCAAAATTTAATTGCTTTTCAATTAACTCACTGACTTTATTCATTTTGCAATAAACAAGCACACAAATACACAAAATATAAAACTGAAGAGAATTCACGTCACACCTAATGTTATTGTAACTAACTTATCATTAGCACCTCTATATCAGATATAGAGACACGGTAACCTCATTTAAGATAACTTATTTTAATAATTCAAACATCTGAAAACAACTAAATCCCTGCAGGAGTGATTTGAACGCCTTTTTTTAAAATAAACAAGACTAAAATATTATTAGATTTACTTTAGTTACAGAATTGGTGAATTGGCTACACTGATGTTTGTAAAGCGTGGATATTTCCCGTGATCTGTTATTTGCTCTATGCGCATGCGCTGCAGAAGTCCTCAAGAATCTGAGTGCCCAACCTGAAGCACCCACCACAACACTTAGAACATTACAAGGACTAACTTTATTTTTATAGGGGATATTAATATAAACATACTAGACGAGTCACAATGTAAGATTTTTTCCTGTGACTCCTTAAGATCATACAATGTTTACTTAATAAATACAGCGTGCCTAAACAACATAATCACCAACAATGTTCATAGAAGAATCTAAAGTAGGGATCATAGAGCCTCTCTTGTCTGACCATAAATGTCTCTGGCTTAAACTTCCATTTGCAACAAGGGAACATAAAATACCAAGCCGTTTAAGTGTTTAGTTCATTTAGTGAGGGAAGTATCAGAAGGTTGAGTTACAAATTAATGGAAACAGACTGGTAGAATGAAATTTTAAACTGCAGCAGCGTTACAGAATCATTAAAAGACGTATAGTTAAAATAAGCTCTTTCCTGTCCCCAATAAGTAAGATAGTAAATAAAGCAAAAAATACAAGTAAACGAATGCTACTCCTTTAAAAGAAAACTGAGAACGGTAGTTCAGAAGATCAGGATAGGACAACGCAAAGCAAATATACCGTAGGGAAACTAAATTAGCTAAACTTAGGCCAATATATTAGAAACTCTAAAAATAAGTGTAAAGCTGCCTGGGAAGGAAACAGACAGGAAGGTAAGAAAGGAACCAGTTGTCTTGTGTCATTTTTTTCGTGAACTCAGTACAAAGTATTTACAATCCTGCTGATCAGTCCATAGGGAGCGTGCACGGTACTAGTAACAGAGCGCTCTGGCGGAGTACTGAGAATGAATACGTCACCGCGATCCGCTGAAGTGAAGACTCGCGTCATAATTACGGCAAAAAATATCGTTGCATCTTGTCGTCAAGTTATGAAGTAGTGCTATGGAAGTTGTAATACAGTATGGATTTGAGTACATACATCTCCAAAATAGTCGCAAGTCAACAGTGAATAAAGCGCAGAAACTAGTTGACAGTGGCCATGTGTTACAAGTTGAAGAAAGACGAACGTTTTCAGTTGTGCACTTATTGGCTTCGTCATAAAATATACGAGTGTTAGGAAAAGCCCGTACAAGGTTGCAATTGAGGTAATTACGTTAGCTCATTGTTAAACATATGGTTTTAAATTTTAAATTTTAATTTTATGTGATTCAGTGAAGTCTGCAATACTTCGAATTTCTATTACAGCTTGACAATCAACGAAACTGTGTTGAATCAAACTGTGACTATGTGGCTGGTGCCGGAGGGCGCTGTAAACACGTAAGTGCCATTATACAGTACTGAAATTCTGATTCAGGATTTAGTAAGACAAATTTGCTGCAAGAATGGGGGAAACCGAATTTGAAAACAACTCGTATGTAATATTATCGCTGTTAATTATGTAATAAATTTAAGTGCTGACAATATTATTAATACAGTGTAGATTTTATATCTTCTAGGGTCCGTAAAATATGCGAAAGGGAAGAAGGCTGAAGGTCTATTTCCCAAGAAGAGGGCAAGAACTGACAAGGGTTCTGTTATTACCATCTATGAACTAGGGAAAACAGATTTAGATAATTCGCCTTGGACGAAATGGTTAGAGCGGAGCTGAAAACAGAGTTTGGATCTGTAGCTAAAAGTTTGTGTGAAGGGTTGTGCAACAGTAGCGTCAGTATTAGCATAAGAACAAATTTGCTAGGCCAGAAAATACAATTAGAAGTGCGTTTCTTGATTACTCCGAGAGTAGTAAAAAATATTCGCGCAGCAGTAGTCCGATGTACACCAAATATGACTGCTAAGGCAGCAAAGGTTATACCTAATTTCATTTTCATTAAAAAGAGTAAGCAAACATAGTTATTACTTATATTTATAGATACTTTAGAAACAAAGAAAAAAGTAAAAAATGAATGTTTTAAATTAAACACTTGTTTATGCTCTGGTATCCATGAAATCCACTGCATATGTCCGGGGGGGGGGGGGGTGTTGGGACCACAACTTTTATCCACCTTCTCCGAAATACTTGGAGGTAGGCCTACTGTGCTTGAATTGCACTGTGTGCCTACATCATTCCCACTAAAAACACAAGTGAATTCGAAAGTCGTTGCTTCAATTCGAAATGCTGCTTGCACCGACTTACGTAGTTTTTCACACTAATTTTTCACAATAAATTCATGAGTTTCCTGATTAGAAGACATATATATTTGAGCATTTCATTCGTTTACTCGCTCTTTCAAAGCGGGATATATCACATTCTCTTTTCGGTTTTTTCTTATAGCTCTCATGAAACACACATGGTATATATGATGGATGATTTTCAACATTACTTGGCTTTCCTTCAAAAAAATGTTCACTGCAGATGACGGAGCATTTGATGGGTTCTCATGGAGTTCCATCTGCACTGAAATCCAAGAAAACATTTATTATTATTATTATTATTATTATTATTATTATTATTATTATTATAAATATTCGGCGTAGTCAAGACACGTGTACATGAAAGTACATGAATGTAAACATACGAATCTGCTGCAATGCATACGTGAAGTGAAATGTACTATTTCAAAGTGTACTTAAATAAATGTGTTCTTGACTTGGCATACCTGGCATGTTTGAAATGTGGGATATGAAATGTGTGATTTACGTCACTAATGAAATATGGTACTGTACTTAATTTATTCTTCCCATAGCCGAAATCCACTTCCTGCGTCTGTCCGATTCCCATAGACGACCAGGAAATGTGTGAAATGTAATTCCTTTTCCATGCGTGTTTCTTTGTGTGTTGTGGCAGTTCACTGCACAACAGTTTCTATTTTATTTAGGCATTTTGATTCACTACTACTACTACCACAATTTCACACCCACAGTTACACAGCCTGGACGGATCGCTCGAGACAAGATCACCTAAACGTTACCGATTTCTTCCGCCAGAGGCGCTAAGAGCGGCTGTGCACGCTCGCTGTAGAATCTACAACTACGCCTACAGTCATGGCAACGTCAGCACCAACCGACAGACCAAAGTTCATATACAAAAAAGTTACACCGACTGATATAAAAAAAAACAGTTCCAGAACTTAGTAATTCTAAAACAGAAGATTGCTATGGTATCCCAACGTACTTTTAAAAGAAATTATTGATTTAATAGTGCTCCCGCTTACTATACCGTACCCATAAACTGGACATTCAAGCAAGGGGGTTTTCCAAAATGTCTGAAGATTATAATAAGATATCCAGTTTACAAAAAAAGGGATATAAATAGTCCAGGCTGCTACCGATCGTGTCCCAAATTTATCAAAAATAATAGCATTGTGTGAAAATATAATTTTCAAAATGTTTTGAAAACAAAACTTAATGAATGCTTCCCAGTTTAGTTTCAGGGCAGCTGTAGAATGTGTTATCTCTGAAATAATACATAATTTTGAGTCTCACACAATTATTGGTGCCACATTTACTGATCTTAGCAAAGGCATTGTTACAGTATCACATGAAATACAAATTTATAAATTTAAGCTTTATGGTGCTAAGGGTCTTGAACTATCATTAATTAAATCCTTTCTCACAAACATCCCCCTGTGGGCGGGGGGGGGGGCCGGTAGAATAACACCCACGGTATCCCTTGCCTTTGATAAGAGGGCCCGAGGGGCTTTCAACATGGGAGCGCGGGTTGGCAACCGTGGGGGCCCTTATGCGAGTCCTGGCATTGTTTACACTTACTTGTGACTTTCATCTATCCTATCCGACCTCCCTTGGTCAACTCTTGTTCTTTTGCGACTCCATTAGAGCACTTGAGGCCTAGGGAGTCTCATTTTCACGCCCTTAGTGACTCTTGTCTTACTTTGGCCGATACCTTCATTTTTCGAAGTGTCGGATCCCTTCAATTTTTTCTCTTATTAGTGTTATATAGAGGATGGTTGCCTAGTTGTACTTCCTCTTAACACAATAATCACCACCACCACCACCATTCTCACAAACAGAAGCCAGAAGTTAACGATTGACAACCAACATTCCACAGTTCAGCTTAAGCTACGGTCGAGCGAGGACGTATTGCGTGGAGGGTCCCGGGAGTGGGAGTAGGGAGAGAGTGCTGAGTGCTGGAAGGTTGTGTGGAGTTTATCGACAATGATTGGTGTGGAACAATACAGAGCAACTATAGGAAGATGGCAGGGGAGACAGGAGAAAGAAGAAGTGATATCAGGTGGGTGTAAAGTTCAAATGGAGATTAAAGGAGAATTATTGCTATCAGCGGCAGTGGTTATAATATTGCTATGGATTGGGGGGTTGAGCTGAACTTAGGTCCGACATCTAGTGGAGATGAGACCTGGGAAGACATGGAAGTATTCAGAAAAATTATAAAAGAGGTGGTTGAGGAAGTCTGCCCCTTTGAGCAACTTAAAAATATGATTCAAGAACAAACCAGGGAATTGAAAAAATGAAGGTATGGTTACGAGAGAGGGCTGACGATACAACAGCACAAGTGAGGAAAAACGCTGAAGAAGTTGCAACATTAAGGGAAAAATAGGACGACTAGTGGAGGAGACGTTGAAACTGAAAGCAGAAGTGGAAGCCAACACTTTAAATCGCAGGAAGAAGTGCCTATTTATATATGGTGTGCCGGAGGAGTTGAGAGAAGATAAAGTGCTTACAACCTACAAAGTAGTGGACTTAATACAGGGGAAATTGAAAGTAAATTTTAGTGAAGTGGACATAGATGATATGTAGAGAGTGGGGAGAATTAGAGGCAACAGGCCTATCAAAGTTCAACTGTTTTCTACGCTGATGGCGGTTGCTGTGTTAGGCAATGCAGGGAAATGTGCAGAGGGAAAAAATATGGATCAAGAGAGACGTGGGAATGGAGGCGATTTGGAATGAAAAATACTGAGAAAACACAAGATACGAGCTATAAAGCAGGGGCTGAGAGCAACGATCAAAGGACAGGAACTAGTGGTGACAGGCAGCAACTGGAAGAGAATCTGGTCTGTGAATAGATTGATGGACTTAGAAATGAAGATAGAATAAGACGAAGAAGAAGAGGGAAGAGCAGCGATCAGTAGCGATGATAGGCAAAACACCAAAAGTATCAGTAGTCTATGTGAAGTGAGGCAGGGAGAGGGGCCAAGTGAAAATGGGACCATAATCAGTGAAGAGGATAGGCAGGAAAGTGAAAGCAGTGAAGTAAGAGAAGCGAAGGGTAAAAAGGTAAGGTCAGGGGTGACCTGGGAGAGTCTGGATCTGAGTAGGAGCAGAAGTTTAAGGGACCTGAGTGGAGCTGAAGTTGGAGGCAAAGGAAACCAACAGAGTGAAGATAGTGATGAAATGGCGGCCAAGAGAGGTGGTAGAGAAGGAGGAAGGCACAGAAAATTGACAGACATGTGGGGTACAGGTGGAAATGAGAGGGGTGTTGTTACTCGAAGCAAAAAACATCAGTGTATTGAAGAGCGAATTTAAAGATAGTTTGACGACAGAATGTAGAGTTGAGAAGTGATGTTCGCTGGTACTGAAATGTAGTGTTGGAGAAGTATTGAGAAGGGGTGGTGTATTTATTGTTGTGGTATGAGTTACTGATGTGTTGGTGTTGAATTACGAGTAATTTGTTAGTAAGGGATGAAGTCGTAAGTGGTAGATGGTAGAGTGATGGTAGATCTGTTGGTATGGAATTTAAGAGTAAGTGGTGGTTTATGTATTGTTGTAGTATGATTTATTGATGTGTTGGTATTGAAATATGAGTAAGTTGTTAGTATGGTATGAAGTGTAAGTGAAGGAGGTTTGGTAGATTGAAATGTGGTGCTGGAGAAGTATAGAGAAGTGGTGGGTGTATTTATTGTTGTAGTATTATTTATTGATGAATGAATGTTGAAAGGTGGGGTTGGAGAAGTGGGGAGAAATGGTGGTGTATTTATTGTTGTAATGTTAAGATGGTAAAAGCTGTGAGTAAGAGATGCAGTGGTAAGTGAAAGTGGCTTGGTATGTGGAAATGTAGTGTTAGAGAAGTATAGAGAAGTGGTGGCGTATCTATGGTTGTAGTATTGTATATTGATGAATATATGTGGTATTGGATTGATGGAGCGAGGAAGTGGTAAGTGAAGTTGGCTTGATGTTGAAATGTGGTGTTGGAGAAGTATAGAGAAGTGGTGGTGTATTTGTTGTTGTAAAATTATTTAGGGATGGGTGCGTTTATTCTTATAGTGGGAAGCTGGTAAAGTGATGGTAGTTGTGTTGGTATTGAATTATGAGTAACTTGTGAGTAAGGGTTGAAGATGTACGTGATGGCGGTTTGGTATGTTGAAAGGTGGTGTGGGAGAAGTAGAGAGAAGTGGTGGTGTACCTACTGTTGCAGTATTATTTATTGAGGTATAATTTATTAAGTCTTGGAGAAGTATGGAGAAGTTGTTAAGTTAAAGAAGGATTGATGGTATATTTTCATTGAAACCTGATGGCAAATTTATGTGATGGTATTGAATTGATGGAGCGAGTAATTGGTAAGTGATGTTGGCTTGATGTTGAAATGTGGTGCTGGAGAAGTATAGAGAAATGACGGTGTATTTATTATTGTAGAATTATTTATTGATGGGCTATTTATTCTTGTAGTGGGAAGATGGTAAAGTGATGGTAGTTGTGTTGGTATTGAATTATGAGTAACTTGTGAGTAAGGGATTAAGGTGAAGGGATGGCGGTTTGGTATGATGAAATGTGGTGTTGGAGAAGTATAGAGAAGTGGTGGTGTATTTACTGTTGTAGTATTATTTATGGAGATATTACTGATTAAGTCTTGGAGAAGTTGTTAAGTTATAGAAGGACTGATGGTATATTTTCATGGAAACGGGATGGCAAATTTAATGCGGAGTGTGGCTGGGTTTTTGAATTAGATTGGGTAGGGTTAAATATGAAGTGCAGTAACAGAGAAGTAGCACAAGGATAAAGTTGCAACATGAGCAGATGAATGTAAACAAAGTCCAGACTGGTGATGTAAGGGAGTGTGGACTCAGCAATCCGGAGTGGGTCAAGCAGAAGTACATTAGCGGTGAAGGAATGTGTCGTGACGGCAAGGATGAATGTGACGAAAGTTCTGAGTGCATAAGGACACGAGTAGAGTATGCTAGAACCTTGAGGCAGTGACGGTGCTTTTCTCTCACTATCCAAGCATAGTAGGAGATGGCAAGGCAAGAGGGGTAAGGGTGAGCAGGACACACCCGTAAGAAGGCGGGGTGGGACGGGCCCAATACAAATAAGCAAAAGAAGGTGAAAGGCGGGATAAAAGAGGACAGCGGCTCCAGTTTCATGGGGATGGCCGCAATGGAATGGTGAGAGAAATGCATTGTCATCTGGTAGGATTGTTGGGGCCTTCCTTGGGACCCCACGGATAGGGCCGGTCGTGTCATCGGGAGGGCGGCCTTCTTCTCACCAGGGGTGATGACACGGTCGGACAGTAGCAGTAGTTATAATTTGTCTTTTATATTTTACTTAAAGAACATAATTTGGAGTGGCAATAGATATATTTAGGGGAGACAATGGACGTGGCATGAAGGTACGGAGGATGACTACTGTGTTGACCCAAACTTTGTGGGTCAAGTTTCCGGAGTATCCAACGGACTTCATGGCATGTCCAAGGAGTACGTTTGGGGTTTATTACTATTATTATTATTTCCGTTTGTATTATTAATTTTATTAGGAATTTGTGTTGTCAATTTCTGTTGGTGGAATTTGGTGGCTTAGGATGAACATTGTTATTTTTCTCATTCAATGGATCGATGGGGTATTTGGTTACTGTGATCTGGAGAAAAATAATAATAAAGATAATAATAATAATAATAATAATAATAATAATAATAATAATAATAATAAAGAATAAAGACAAGCAACACTCGGCGTTACTCCAAGTAACAACAGGAGCAGTCCAAGGGTCAGTAATTGGGTCATTCGTTTTTCTTGTATGTATGAATGACTTTTTTGGAAATTTACCAGGCAAGTCTGTACCTTAAGCAGATGACATCACTCTCATAACAGCAGATAAACAATTAGAAAATGTTGTTACTCGAGAAAGGGAGAGATTTCACGAGTCATAGACATGGTTAAAGGCCAATAGATTGGTCTTAAATTGCAAAGAAAGTGAAGAAATTTTCCTTTAACTGAGCAGTACAACTAGTGAGTACAGCAACAAGTCGGTGAAAATGTTAGGATTCCATTTAGACTCAAATCTGAGCTGGAATTTTCATGCACAACAACTATGTAAGAAACAGTCCCGAGTGATATTTTACTTGTAAAAACTGAAGAAATGTGTTAGCAAACCTCAAATAAATCTACTTACTGTGCTCTCCTTCATTCACATGTAACAGTATGGAACTATATTATGAGAGAATTCCAAGGGGGGTCAGGATGGCAAAAGAACACAATAAAATGCATACAGAGACAATGATGTAGGGCCATTCTCCAACAACCGGGAATAATGACTTACCAACGCATAATGGAGATCAAGGAAAATCTGATTAATTACCCAGCACATCAATATAATACAAGAAGACATGATATAGACACTCAGTAGAGGCGATGGGGGCCCTCTACTTTGTGGAGAAAATAATACATTTTTATTCCTTTTTAGCCGTGAAACTAGGAATTATCAGCTAATTACTTACTTTATTTTCTTTAATTGAAGGGCTCCCCCGAAAAACGTTGTATAATCCATTTCAGTAATTTTACAGGAGAGGCATAAAAGTAAATAATTCACCCAGTCACATGTTTGGATGTTTTATTGAATAATTTGCAATTACTGGTGAACAAAAACGTTAGTAATGTGCCACTCAATTATTTTACAAGAATTATGTGGCTACAGTGTGTGTCCAAAGTCGGAAAAACGTTGGATATTCATACATCAACACTTCAGTCACTTATTCACATGTCAAATTGAAGTAGAAGTCTCTGAACTGAGGTTCAAGGAATTCACAAGTCCTTTTTATTCTCTTTCTTAATCGGCAAAGGTTCCTGGTACACCGTGGTAAGGCTTGAAAATGGGACCACAATACATTTTCCGTGCGCCTGGCGTTTCCCACGTTGCCGCTTAGTGAGACTGTAACAGTTCCAAGGGTGAAGGACGGTATGACCTGCTGTAACTTGAAGCACTGTATGACTGTCTGCACAAATCCGCATCCACATCGCCTCAGTTATTTTTAAGGCAGGATTTTTCCTCAGGTTGCTACAAGGTGAGTCACATTAAGACAGTCACCTTGAGTCATCATTTTTACACCAAAAGGTTTATTTGGGCATGCATTTTTAATGACCCCTTCCCACTGGAATGGTGCATGAACTGTGGATACTTTCTTCTTCTCTTCAACTAGGGGAAATGCCCTGTTACACGGCAAAAAGCTGTGCCCGCCAGAAAGAAACTTTTGGCTCACCTGAGTGAAATACCTCGACGCAACAACGGCTGTATCAAAATAATCATTATCCAGTTGTTATTCTGAGCTACACAACGATCAGACCACAGAATGAATGTGCGCTCCTGGTATTGCGAAAGAGGTTCATAGTGCGTATGAACGTAGTTCAGCACACATGATGCCCCTCTTCAAGCTATGGATTCATGCCACACATGCATCTTTGTTGGTCTCACTGGGTTAAAAATGGCAAAATTATATGTAGCATATTACCTCTGATAAAAAAATATTATAATGTGTCAAAGATGGACAGAACAATACTTGTTGAAGGTCAACACATAATACAACTACATTGTCTCTTTCATGAGCAACAGCAATATCGTCCTTCATCGTTGTGTAAGCCTTTTCTGCTTTCCGATGGTGACGCTCGTTTTCCACAGTTATTTTGTTCCTTTCTTCGTCTGATTCTGCTATAATCAACTTCACGAACAGTTTGTCACATGTAGTACAGCTGTACGACCTTGGAAGCCCAAAACGTATATTAAATTCTGAAGTAAATTATCACAGTAGCCTACATATGCAACGAGACCCTAGAATTAGGGTGGACTTTCTGGAATAGTCTGTAATTGCAGCAACATTCAAGTCTGAACTAAGGCATGTTTTAGCGTTGTCTTTTCTGCTATAGTGACTCTCTTGGAAGGGGAAACTGTTGATATGATCACACACAGACTGTTTGTCTTCATCAGGAACACGGTGCGGTCTGTTTTTATGGGAACCCAGGCCATCCTCGAAGTGTTTCCCCATTTTTAATTTTTTGCTGCAAGGTGGTGGTGGTGGTGATTATTGTTTTAAGAGGAAGTACAACTAGGCAACCATCCTCTATTTAACACTAATCAGAGAGAAGAAATGGAAGGGGTCCGACACTTCGAAAAATGAGGATATCGGCCAAAGAAAGACAAGGGCCACGAAGGGCGTGAAAGTGAAAGACTCCCTAGCCCTCGCAAACCTAATAGCGTCGGGGTCTGAAAAGAACAAGAGTTGACCAAGGGAGGTCGGATATGATAGATGAAAGTGAGGAGCCTGGCACAAGTAAGTGGAAGCAATGCCAGGACTCAGCTGAGGGCCCCGTGGTCGCCAACCCACGCTCCAAAGTTCAGAGCCCCTGGGGCTTTTGCTGCAACGTATCACAAAATGTTTCTTGGCAGACCTGAATACTCTTCGCCTTCACTGGAATATAATACCTGAACGAACACGATTTAGGTGAAACAACCTCTTCAACTCGACGACGTTTAGGTTCAGTTATGTCCATATTTGAGGCTAGAAGTTTGGACTGCCCATTGTAATTTAAAGCATAAAAATTACTGAATGCATCTTTCTTCATGTCCACGGTATGTTTTTTATAATCGCTGTGAAGACGTGTACAAGGACGGTCCTAAACAGAAAGAGAAACACACAGTCACCTACTTTGTAAACATCATGTACCTAAAATATCCCACTGTTACATTGCCGGCTCACTCGCATATATTATACTATTATAACGTACAAGTTTGGATTGCCAATAAACATGAAATGCCACCTTGAAAACAACATATCTGACTTAACCTACAATATGTGTGATATACAACGTTATTCTACGCACCTTACTTGGAAGACATTTTCCAGGTTTTACCGCACCTTTACCCGCTTGCCGCGCGCAGTATCTTTAGTGTCTGTTAGTTTATGAGTGTGTAGTCGAATACTAAATGATTGTTAATTGTATAATCACGCCGTACTTGTAATACATGTGTAATATTGTTCCTTCGGTGGAAGTTGTATTGTAAAGTATTGAATCAATACCTTAAAAAACTATTATTGCCGCAGTTAAGTTGGTAAAATGTCAATCTTTACCTTTCTGTCGAAATTCGCTCACAGGGACTTACCATTTTGTAGCTTTTTTTCAGTTTTGACCAGCCCCCCGGTACTATCTGTTGTCTGTACATTTCCCCCCCCCCCCCCTCCACTCACTCCACACTCCTCATGTGAGAACGCAAAAATATGAAAGCTACACAGGAATGATATCGGTAATCTTTCACAAGCCCACTTAAGAGATATTTAGAGATAGTCTGTGAAATCCTTCAAAAGGCTCTAAGAGGCTGGCCGATGGCAAACAGCATTTAGAGTATACAGGAATTTGAAGAAAAATTGGTGCACCTCCATATAAATTAGTAACGATGTGTTATTATGTAGACATATTACTTTCAGAATAGCATACAATAGTACAGTGAGTTACGATGTTCAATAGTGTAATAGGTACAGTTATAACTGGACTTTTGCCTTTTACAATGTGCATTGTTTAATGGCAATACATTCTATTCTATTCATAATGATACCCTACCCTAAAACAATGGCTGGTGTGAATAAAAATGAGTCTAAGCGAGTGAGCGTATGCTCACTGAGTGCCTGAGTGTATCCCTGCCGATGAGCTTCCACTCCGCATTTGCGGTGAATAAAAATGTAGAGCGGAAGCGAGTGTCTGGAGCAGCCACTCAGTGCCAGTGCCATGTGTATAACACTTTGATGACTTCCGGATAGTTCAAGAGGACGAGCTTGACTGTCGTAGTGGAAGGACGTGTTCCTCTCACTCGCTCTCTCTCTCTCCTCACCAGGCGACCTGTACTCTCCCAGTACTAGTTAGGCAACTGTACTTGTTGGTACACTTTCGAAAGAGCTTTTGTTAGACCTGAGCACTTCTCAGTGCTCGCATTCTCTTCTCTTTCAGGATTTCTTTTTCAGGAGGACCAGGATGGTCCAAGCGAAACCGGCCGACTACGACTGCGATGCAGCCACACGAGGACTCCAAGCTAGGCTGAGCTTGGCGCCCGCCCCGGCTTTGGTGTACAACCGGTGGGGGAAAGACGTGTACCGGGAGACGATTCTTATAGTCGATCTCCTTACAGCGATCGCGGAGGGCAGCGGAGAGGGGCAGATCGCCCAGCTCATCGGCGAGGTGATCCTCGGCTGGGCAGTGGTGATCTACCCCAAGGACGCAAGCTGCTTCAAGGTCTACGAGAGGCTGATGTCCGAACGCTTCCAGATCGTCCGGCTACCAGGACTCAGGGAGCAGCTGGACGTCTCAGCCAGCCAGGAGACAACCACCCAAACGGAGCGGAGGACCGAGGGTGACGGCGGCGCGACCCCAGTTGGACCGCTGTACTTTACAAAGTACACGCAGCCCAACAAGGGCGCCAACCAGGAACGTCAACCACCAGTCAGGGTGAAGTGGACGCAGACCCAGGTCCATCAGGAAGTGCCTGTAACCCGGGTGTAATCCAGGAAAGCGCCCATGACGGCGGACGGCAGCACAGCAGTGGAGGAGGACGCCCCCTGGCGTTCAGAGGCTGCTGCCCAGGCCCAGCCTACCGCGTGTCTGTCGAGCTGCAGACGTCGATGTGCGCCCCACAAGACAGGGAACACAATCGGGTATCTGCGCAGACCGACGCAACTGCCGCCAGGCAGGAGGAGGGAGAACTCGGCGATGCAGCGAAGCCACACGCTACCCCGGGGTTATCAGGCCAGGAGGAGGGCTACCAGGACAAGGCCTCGTCCCCTGCCGAGAAGAAACCCCCGGGAAGAAGACGCCGCCCCCGGACGAGAAGAAAGAAGACGCAGGCCCACCAGCCGCAACCCACGACTGCTCCCAGGACAGCAGTAAACCGAGGAACCAACCAGGAGAGGATCTCAGCTGGTAGCGGCAATCAGATGAGACTGAAACGTCCCTCTCAGCTGCTCTTGCAGTGTTTCCGCTGTTTGAGGTGGGGTCACGGGCAGGAGAGGTGTGGGCTCCTAGTAAGGTGCAACTGCTGTGGGGGTGATCGCCACTACACGGCCTGTGCAACACTTAAGGAGGCGCCGGTGTGCGCCAACTGCGCGGGGGGCCACCCGGCCTCTCATCGCAGTTGCCCTGTTTACCTGGCTATGGCGCGGACAGAGAGGAAGGAGACCCGGCGTCATGACCCACCCCCTTCCAGGAGGCCCCCGCCCCGGCGGGCTTGGCTTCATTCTCCGGGATCGGAGACTGGGTACGAGGGACCCCAAGGGGATGGCGCTGTGCGGCGGGCCCTAGTGGCACTACACGCATGGCTCCGCAACCGGCAAGGCCCAGGCTAGTCACGGCAGTGCCCAGACGGACTGATTCCCTGGCAGATGGAATGGCGAGACTGTGGTTCATGGCTGGTGCATGATACCTCTACTCAACTAACACAACCACTGGACCTTTCCAGCCCACATCTTTGCACGTGCTATCAAAATATGTCAGGTTTTACATGTAGGCTCTTTCTGCCTATGTGGTTTTCCCCTGACCCTTCAATACCCACAACTTAACACCACCTTACCAACACAAACTCTGGTCGTGGTAGCGAGTCTGACTAGGAAACCGGCAGATACTCCTTGTATCACATCCCACTCTTCCCTGCTATCTCTTTCTTCTTAGAAATAATAGCAAGTAAGAGGCTATGTAGATTGAGTCGATGGTCACGAGGGGGATAGTTCAATGCTTAACATGGCAGACGACAATGTGGAATTTCAGTCCGCTTTTATCTCCATTTTAAAGGAATATACAATTCTGTTTTCAAAGCCACCGTTACCGGATAAGAAGCACAAGAAAACAAGTGCATTAAATGCAGTTCAGTGTGAATTACTTGCTAAATTTAACTGAAATATTTTCGCCCAACAACAGTTGGTAATAAATTTCAAAACATGAAAAACAAAACTCAGATATAAAGTAGAATTAAAGCGTACGGGGAACAAATGCATATCGCTAAAATAATGGGAAAAGCGACCGATGAATCAGATACAAAGCAAAGCAAAGTCACCTCCGTACAGGCCATGAAGGCCCTTGGAGGAGTGGAAGGTAAAGGCTCTCACCATTCGTAACCTCGGCACGTGATGGTGTAGAGTAATTAGCTCTACAGTACGTCCGGCCGCCTTTGCCCCAGGAATTAACCTGGTACTCATTTTTGGTGCAGGCTGAGTGAACCTCAGGGACATATGCACCTCCGGAAGTGGAAATCTTAAATTTTACGACTTCCTGACGGGGATACGAACCCACGTCCTTCCGTGCGAACCGAGCACGCCTTTAACGCTTCGGCCAAGCAGCCCCTATGAATCAGATACAGGGTGAGAATAACCCCACCATCGGCCGTCTGAAAGTTAGGAAATCATAGCCTGAATATTACGACATTAATAAATTGAGGAAAATGATATGATGTAAATATCAAAAGTTAATTATGATGAAAATAATATATTGACAATCGAATGTAATTTTTAAGGTGCCATATCTGCAGGACCGGACGAGTTGGCCGTGCGGTTAAGGCGCGTAGCTGTGAACTTGCATCCGGGAGATAGTGGGTTCGATCCCCACTGTCGGCAGCCCTGAAGATGGTTCTCAGAAGTTTCCCATTTTCACACTAGGCAAATGCTGGGGTTGTACCTTAATTAAAGCCACGGCCGCTTCCTTCCTACTCCTACGCCATTCCTATCCCATCGTCGCCGTAATATCTGTGTCGGTGCGACGTAAAGCAAGTTGTAAGATCTGCAGAAGTTATCATCCCATCGACTTCCAATAGAGGCGTGATAACTCTGCAAACATCGGAGTTTCTCCAAATTCGGGACAGAGTCAGGCCGTGATACATCTACACTGGTTGAATTTTTCCTTTCCATTGCAAGTGGCCTGTACATTAATGCTAGGGACGGCTTTTCTCTAAATGCAGTCATTCCCATGAACATGTGGCTTCTGAATTTCTACACGAGTACCGTCTACAGTTCCGACAGCATAAGGGAAGCTAAAACGTTCTTGCCACTTAGCCCGTGCTTCCTGCATCTAAGCAACATTTGTTGAAACTTTATCTAATAATCCGTGTTGTAGGGGTAGCGTGCCTGCCTCTCGTCCAGATTCCCGGGTTCGATTCCCGGCTAGGTCAGGGATTTTTCTCTCAACCTGAGGGCTGGTTCGAGGTCCACTCAGGTTGCATGATTAGAATTGAGGGGCTATCTGACGGCGAGATGGTGGCCCCGGTCCCGAAAGCCCAGAATAACGGTCGAGACATGCTTCGTGCTGACCATAAGGCCCTCGTAATCTGCAGGTCTTTGGGCTGAACAGCGGTCGCTGGGCAGGCCAAAGCCCTTTCAAGGGCGTTAAGTGCCGTGGGTTTTTTAATCTAATAATCTGTGTCTCGCCAGGTATATCCTGCTACGGTAATTGAGTAGGCCGGGCAGCCAGCGTCTCAACGCCGAGTGTTGGGCGGCGGGAAATAACCCAGCCAACTGAGGGGACCAACGGCTTCGGGCGGAGGAGTTCTCTTAGTCGGGTGATGAACCCTCAGTGGAGGAAATGCCATTGGAATTCATAACTGCAGGCGTCTGACCCATAGTGGGCGGCTTGCGGGCAGCGTCTGTTCTCCAAGTTAGGGGCGGTTGTTAAACTGATGTGCAGAAGGCAACGGGAAACCACTGCACAAGCAAAATCCCAAGAAGTTTGAGCGAAACTGTAAATACTGATCATGTGCTTCGGAACTCAAGATCCGGCAGGAGAAAAGATGACTGCAAGGCCTCTCAGGTCGTCATCCAAAGAAATCCTTGCAGGAAAGTGCGTAATAAATTCAATGTAGGGACTTGGAATATGAAAACGTTGCTAAGAATAGGAAAACTAGAAGAAATCAAAATCGCAATGCAAGAAACAACACTTGATATTTTAGGAATATGTGAAACAAGGTGGTCAGGAAACGGGGACTTCTGTTCAGACGAATTTAGAATAATTTACAGTGGAAGTGAAAAGTCGGGAATGAATGGAGTGGCTATTATCTTGCGAAGAAAATGGTCTAGTCACGTGATCAACACATATCATGTAAGTGACAGATTGATGATGATCAAAGTGAAAGCCACTCCAGTTGATCTAGTGATCATTCATATATACTGCCCAACTTCAAACAGTTCGGATGAAGAGGTAGAGATAGTCTACGAGCAAACTGAAAGCTCGTTGGAACTCATAGGAAATAAAGATAATGTGATCATAATGGGCGATTTCAATGCCTCTGTTGGTTCACATAGCGACTTGAAATATGCTGGTAAATTACGGACTAGGGAACATGAAAAAAAGAGGTCAGAGACTTTTAGAATTTTGTGAACAGCATGACATGGTTATAACAAACGCATTCTTTGAAGTACCTGTCTGAAAAAAATACACATGGAAAGCACCTGGAGATAATCCACGATACCAGATTGATTATATATTTGTCAGACAGCGATATCGAAACCAGATTAAATCCAGCCACAGCTATCCAGGACCTCATGTGGACAGCGCCCACAATCTTGTAATAGCCAAGCTACAGAAGAATATGAAATTGACCCAGCACAAATGGAACACACAAAGTTTAAAGAACACTGGCAAACAAAAGGCATACAAAATGAAAACTAATCAGTTAGCAGATACTTTTCATGTCAGTGCAATATGGGAGGAAAAACGGAATGGTATAAGTGAAGCTGCTGAGGAAGTGCTGGGAAGAAGACAGTTACAGCCGAGGAAGCCATGGATGACTGATGAAATCATAAACCTTATTCGCGAAAGGAATAAGGAGAGGAGAGTAGGGAATAAAGAACGGTACAAAGAAATTAGAAATCAGATCACAATAAAGTGTCGCGAAGCAAAGGAGAACTGGATGAAGGAGACAAGCGAGATTATAGAAAAGGACATGATCAGAGGACAGGTGGAAAACGCATATTTCAGTATCAGAACCCCACAACACATACCAAAAACCAGAAGCTCCATACTCAGAGATAAAAGGGGAAATCTCCTGTTCAACACCGAAGAAATCTGTGAACATTGGAAAGAATACATTGAAGACCTGTACCAAGGAAACGATGTAAATAATATAACCAGCTACATTGAAAAAGAACACGGGATAGACGAATGCAAAAAGGGTCCCTCAATCACATCTTTAGAGTTCAATGCAGCACTACACAGTCTCCAGGAAAAGAAAGCACCCGGTTCAGATAACATTCCAGCAGAACTTCTGAAACACTTGGGTGACGATATGAAACGTTACCGTTTTCAGCTGGTGTCAGATTGCTATGAGAATGGCATAGTTCCACCTGACTTTAGTAAAACCAGAACTGTTGCAATACCAAAAAAGAGGAATGCCACGGACTGTTCAGATTATCGAACTGTCACTCCCCTGTTTCATGCTTCAAAAATACTGCGCAACATCATCAAGAATAGAATTAAAGGGAAGTTAGAACACTATATCGATAATGACCAGTTTGGATTTCGATCAGGGAGGGGTACTAGGGAAGCAATTGTGGCATTACGTTTAATTCTGGAGAGAAGAATTGAGAAGAATAGGAAAGTATACGTGACCTTTGTCGACTTAGAGAAAGCTTTTGATCGAGTAGACTGGGAACAACTTTTCCTTATCATGAAAAAAGCAGGAATTGATTTGAAGGATAGACGCCTCATACTAAATTTATACAGAATGCAAGACACTGATTTAGAAATCAGTGGGAAAAGAAAAATGCCAAAATCAGAAGAGGAGTTAGACAAGGATGTCCACTGTCTACTTATCCCTTCAATATGTTCATCGAAGAAGCCATCGCAGTCATGAAGGAGAAAACAACGGGGATCAAAATTAATGGCAAACAAGTACACTCTATAAGATTTGCTGATGATATTGCCATACTAGCAGAAACAGGTAAAAATATGCAGAGAATGATCAACATATTAGCAAAAACTTTAGGCAAATGGAACCTCAAAATTAATACAAGGAAAACAAAAACGATGACAATATGTAAAGACAAGAAAACACCTATAACACACTTCAAAATTGGCCTTGATAAAATAGAACAAGTGAAAGAGTTTTGCTACCTAGGAACCCTGATCACGAGTGATAATCGGAGCATATCAGAAGTCACGAAGGGGATAACCATGGCAAAGAGAGCATTCCAAGATAAAAAGCATCTGCTGGCTAACAAACATCTAGATATTCAATCTCGGAAAGCCTTTGCAAAAACCTTTGTATGGAGCGTGCTTCTGTATGGTTGCAAAAGCTGGACATTTGGAATGCAAGAAAAGAAAAAAAACTAGAGGCAATTGAAATGTGGATCTGGAGAAGAATGCAGAGGATAAGTTGGACGGCAATGAAGAGCAATACCGAAGTCCTTAGAGAGATAAGAGAAGAACGGAATCTGATAACTGAAATTAAAAAACGGAAAATAAAATTTATTGGTCACATTCTGCGTCATGAGGAGTTCCTTTGTAATATTATTGAAGGAATAATTGCTGGCAAAAGAGGAGGAGGAAGACACAGAGTGCCTTCCTTCAAAAACCTGCTTCTGAGGATGAAGTGCAAGACCTACGCTGAGTTGAAAAGACTGGCTCAAGATAGACAACCGTGGCTGCAGCGACAAGGCTTAGCCTTTAGAATATGATGACGATGAATCTGTTTTCATTTCTGTTCAGGTCAAAACATACGGAAATGTTTTTGACACAGTGGTCCTAGATGTCTTCACCAACTCCACTCCGAAACTCAAGATCACCAACATAACGCAAGAAGATTCACATGTTTTCTGCACCAACTCTTCTTTCTTTGGAGTGCACAAGGAAATGCTCCGCTAACCATTCAGCATGTTCCTTGAAAATTCCACAGCCTGTTTCCAGTCATCTGACCGGGTCACGAATGGAATTAATGAAGCCCCATCTAGCGGCGAGGATAGGAATCATACCGGCTGCCGAAGCCTGTTTGCACTCCTTTGGGGCAATGATTAATGACTGGCAGATGGAATGAAATGATATTGGAGAGTGTTGCTGGAATGAAAGATGGCAGCAAACACCGGAGTACCCAGAGAAAAACCTGTCCCGCCTCCACTTTGTCCAGCACAAATCTCACATGGAGTGACCGTGATTTGAACCACGGAACCCAAAGGTGAAGGGCCGACGCGCTGCCGCCTGAGCCACGGAGGCTCTTCAGCATGCTCCTTACTGGACCTATATAACTCTCAGTAATCAAGTTGTGATGATTCTCTGCGAAGTTTATATAATTTTCTTTTCCGAATAACCACCACCATAACCTCTGCCATGCTATTGAACTTGACACTATCATTTGGAGTCACCTACTGAATTAGCTCAACGAAACATGAGCGGGCGCTTACCGGAAAGAGTGCCTGTTTAAGAAATCTGAAGCGCACACTCTGCTCCTCGAGCGACTGGCGTGTGTGCTGTGAGTGACTGCTACCGATAGGAGGTTTTTATTCACCTCATTGCGAGTGTCTGCTCTAAAGTCGCGAGTAAAGAGTGCGTGCTGATTTTTATTCACACCGCCCAATGTGTTTGCTTTAAGATTGGTGAAATTTTGATCAATACATGGCGCATCCTTTACCGGTCATTACATGTGCAAACAAAGTTATCAGAAGACATTGGAAAATCATGCTGTGTATTACATAACTTTGTCAGGAGAAAATATGGATTGCACGTTGAAGATGAATGCTGAGAGAGTCTTCTGGAAGGGATATCTCGAATTGGTTTGCGGGTATTGGTACTGAAGTGAGAGACTACTTTGCAAATTACTTCATTTCACCTCAAGGCTCAGTGTCTTGGGAATACGATACTACCAGTATTTTCTAACCAATGGCAGGTACAAGACTGCATTAATGAAATAACAAACGTAATATGACAATCTTTTCAATAACAACGTATGCATTCTTGTATTATTATTCGTGTTTTCTTCATTTTGGTTTGCAGTTAATATTTTTTTTATAATAACAAGTATATTTTTATTCAAACTTACCTTTAGTTTTCTTGTCCTTTGCTACCAGTTCATTCCAGTTTGGAATTAGTTTGTATACTAACTTCAGTACACAGTTTTTCTTTAAAATTACGATCACTGCATTTCTTTAATTGTTTATAATAAAAATATGGTCTTCTTTCACTTTTCCTTATAACTGCGGTACCTCAGTATCAATTACCGTTGATATACGTTCATCGCATCCAGTAGATTCCTGATCAGATATTTGAACACGACAAAAATTTCACACGACCGGTACAGGCCAACTTCAGAACTATCGCAAGTGGTTGCACGTTCATGCCTGTTCGTGTGATTCATTCCGTAGAGGCACAGTCGCGTCGCAGCAAAAATAGGACTTATTACAACTTTTCTATCGCTGATATTCTTTCGTCGCATGTTTGTTCACTTGTAATGAGTTATATTTGTGCGACTGAGAAATCGCTATTGGAGGCCGATCCATAGTGGAATTTGAACCTGTTTTATTGGTAGCACTGACGCTCAGTTCTATGTAGTAACTCGACTGCCGGTGCAGCCTGTGTTGAAGTAAGTACATTCATTACTTTTAATTGCTACCTTTAGAACTTTTTTTTTCTGTTGTAATATTTCAATTTCCGCAATATAATGGCATTTAATTGTAGAACTGATTTGTCTGCTGAATGAATCACCATTTCGTCACTTTCAACATGTTTGAAGACGAAGGAATTGATGCTAAAATTCTCTAGATAATTTCCTATTGCACTCTTTTCTTACTGTTAATTCTAGAAATGTTCAATAAGATTAAACGGAGACCCTGAGAATAAATGAAAGTAATTTTCTATCCTTATATACCTTATGTATTATTTCTGTTTATGGTTTCGGGATTTAACGTTGAGTATAGAAGCGGTGGGTTTGCATTAATTTTTTTCTAAGTCGTAAAGTACTGTACTTCTGTTCTTCTCTCTATGAGTACTTCTGAATCAGGTATTTTTCTTACATCACAGTCGCGCTGCTGTTAATAATGCTGTCTTACATGTCATGTAATTACGAAGGAGGCATAAAGGCTTCTCTCTGAGTGAAGGTGTAAACATTCGAGTAACATTCGAGTGGTTAGCACGTTAGAAGTTATAACACGACTTTTATGCCATTCATGTGTTAATTGACCATAATTAAAAAGATCATATTCGTTTCAGGGTAGTTGGAAATGTCATATTTCAGTGTTGAGTTCTGTTTCAAACTGGGCGTGCTGTGAAGTCGGATAAGAAACGAAGTGTCTTTCACAGAAGAGACGTTGTAGTATTTCTTGTAATTGTAACGATTTATTTACTGCGAGATATCTCTGTTGTCCCGTAATTAATTATATGGATGTGCCTGTGTACTATCGTCGAGCCAGGTCGTGAGATAAATTTGCATGCGCTGCAAGTATTCTGATAATGAGACCTTTTTGAATATACTCACGTACCGGTACCATGCTGAGAACTTCCAAAATTCAAATTGTAAGACGCAAACCCCGACCCAGTTTCGAAAAAAAGTGGAGTCTGAACACTGTATTTCGAGAGTGCTTCACGCACAGCGCAATGAGTAAGCATTCCGCTTCACGAGAACGAGATCCACAGACCGGTATTTTCATTACAAGCACATTTTTTTTTTTGCTAGTTGCTTTACGTCGCACCGACACAGATAGGTCTTATGGCGACGATGGGATAGGAAAGGCCTAGGAGTTGGAAGGAAGCGGCCGTGGCTTTAATTAAGGTACAGCCCCAGCATTTGCCCGGTGTGGACATGGGAAACCACGGAAAACCATCTTCAGGGCTGCCGACAGTGGGATTCGAACTCACGATCTCCCGGATGCAAGCTCACATCCGCGCGCACAAGCACATTAAAGAAGATACGCCCAGTAATATGTGCTTCTCTCTGGGAAGTGACACATTTCATAATCGGTTCTGTACTGACCGGACAGTTTTTGTTATTAAACAATTCTTTGAAATAAATTATTGTAATTTGTCCACCTTTTCAATACCATTATGCCTGTTGCTCACGGTAAAATGTTTAGTAAAATTTGTTGTACAATAAATTTTATAAAAATTTAATGAAAACAAGTTGTGTTGCTCACGGTAAAATTAATTTATAAAATCCGTAGAAACATCAGTATGGCCATGTATGAACTAACTTCTGAACTAAGAAGTGTATGTGCTGCCATCTATCGATAAACTTTTAAACCAAGAATCAGCTGTTCAACTTACAGTGTGTTTGAGAGTATGACTCCAACAAACAAAGTAAAACCCAATCAATCACTACTGATCTGCATTTAGGGCAGTCGCCCAGGTGGCAGATTCCCTATCTGTTGTTTTTCTAGCCTTTTCTTAAATGATTGCAAAGAAATTGGAAATTTCTTGAACATCTCCCTTGGTAAGTTATTCCAATCCCTAACTCCACTTCCTATAAACGAATATTTGCCCCAATTTGTCCTCTTGAATTCCAACTTTATCTTCATATTGTGATCTTTCCTACTTTTAAAGACACCATCCAAACTTATTCGTCTACTGATGTCCTCCCACGCCATCTCTCCACTGACAGCTCGGAACATACCACTTAGATTGAAATAATAACATTAAGTTATTTATTAGACCACCTAATCAATACAAAATCGTCTAATATCATCAATACGGACCAAAAATGATATTTATTACATGTAACATACCACTTAGTCGAGCAGCTCGTCTCCTTTCTCCCAAGTCTTCCCAGCCCAAACCTTGCAACATTTTTGTAACGCTACTCTTTTGTCGGAAATCACCCAGAACAAATCAAGCTGCTTTACTTTGGATTTTTTCCAGTTCCTGAATCAACCAATCCTGGTAAGGGTCCCATACACTGGAACCATACTCAAATTGAGGTCTCACCAGAGACAAATATGCTCTCTCCTTTACATCCTTACTACAACCCCTAAATACTCTCATAACCATGTGCAGAGATCTGTACCCTTTATTTACAATCATATTTATGTGATTACCCCAATGAAGATCTTTCCTTATATTTATACCTAGGTATTTACAATGATCCCCAAAGGGAACTTTCACCCCATCAACGCAGTAATTAAATCTGAGAGGACTTTTCCTATTTGTGAAACTCACAACCTGACTTTTATCCCCGTTTATCATCGTACCATTGCCTACTGTCCATCTCACAACATTATCAAGGTCATTTTGCAGTTGCTCACAATCTTGTAACTTATTTATTACTCTGTACAGAATAACATCATCTGCAAACAGCCTTATCTCTGATTCCACTTCTTTACACATATCATTGATATATATAAGAAAACAAAGGTCCAATAATACTGCCTTGAGGAATTCCCCTCTTAATTTTTACAGCGACAGATAAAGCTTCACCTACTCTAATTCTCTGAGTTCTATTTTCTAGAAACAGAGCCACCCATTCAGTCACTCTTTTGTCTAGTCCATTTGCACTCATTTTTGCCAGTAGTCTCCCATGATCTACCCTATCAAGTCAGTTGCAATACAGCCCAATTGACCTCCTGAATCCAGGTTTTGCTATATCTTGCTGGAATCCTACAAGTTGGGCTTCAGTAGAATAACCTTTCCTAAATCCAAACTGCCTTCTGTCAAACCATTTATTAATTTTGCAAACATGTCTTATATAATCAGAAAGAATGCTTTCCCAAAGCTTACATACAATGCATGTCAAACTGACTGGCCTGTAATTTTCAGCTTTATGCCTATCACCCTTTCCTTTATATACAGGGGCCACTATAGCAACTCTCCATTCATTTGGTAAAGTTCCTTCATGCAAACAATAATCAAACAAGTACTTCAGATATGGTACTATATCCCAAGCCATTGTCTTTAGTATATCCCCTGAAACCTTATCAATTCCAGGTGCTTTTTTAGTTTTCAACTTTTGTATCTTACTGTAAATGTCATTGCTGTCATAGGTACATTTTAATACTTCTTTAGTATTAGTCACCTCTCCTATCTGGACATTATCCTTGTAACCAACAATCTTTACATACTGCTGACTGAATACTTCTGCCCTTTGAAGATCCTCGCATACACACTCCCCTTGTTCATTAATTATTCCTAGAGTGTCCTTCTTGGAACCTGTTTCTGCCCTAAAGTACCTATACATACTCTTCCATTTTTCACTAAAATTAGTGTGGCCACCAATTATGCTTGCCATCATGTTATCCTTAGCTGACTTCTTTGCTAGATTCAATTTCCTTTTTCAATTTCAGTTTCTCCTTACTTCCACAGCCATTTCTAACTATCTCTTTCCAACCTGCACATCCTTCTTAGTGTAAGGGCACACAGGAAGCGATGCGGCGCGGGGCGGTCCGGGCCGGTATGAACAAGTACGTACTAAGCTATGGGACTGCAGAAACAAACAGCGACTTGAAGCGAGCCGGAGTGGCGCGACGCGGCGCGGGCCAACTTGGAACAGTCGAGTTTGTTTTCTTGAGGCGGGTAGACGCGGGCTGCATGTTGTACCACGGACGGCGAACTATTTATTAACGAGGTATTTGCTAGACCGCCTATTTGGCAATCGAGGCACAAGCATTATCGCAACAGAGGTGTGATTGAGAAGCTGTGGGATGAAATAGGAAGAGCAATGAATACAAGTAAGTACCTAGCTATATTTCGTAAAACAACACAGAATCCTGGTATGGTTATATAATGTTGATGTTAGACTATTTCTAAAGAAATTATTTTCAATTCAATTCAGTTCAGTTCTATTCTAACTACTATAGTTTATGAAATAATAAAGTTAACCACACTTTTAGACACTATAGTCTCCTCTCAAAAGTCTGTGTTTTTAAATAGTTGGCAAATTTATCTCTGATCTCCTGTGCTTGAGATGTGTATCTGTTATTTCTCCTATGTTTGTGTAGAGTTGTGGCTTCTCTGAACACGGGGTCATTTTCACCATCTTTGTCCTTCACAACATTGTGGAGAACACAAGCACACTTTATTATTGTTATAGCGTGGTGTACTGTCGTTTCAATGTCTTTCTGAAAAATGCGACATTTTGGGTAAAGTATGTCGAAAGCACAATCAATACACCTCCGAGCTCATGACAATCTATAATTGAAGGTTGTTTTTGCAGGAGTCAGATCATTCTGCGCATATGGTTTCAGCAGGTACGTTTTCAATGGATATGCTTCATCTGCAATGAGAACGTTTGGTAATATTTCGAAAGAAGTAGGAAGTTCGGGGGCATATTGAAAGTGTTGTTTTCGAGGCTTGCATATAGTGAAGAAGCAGCAAATGTACCGCCGTCATTCTACCTACCTTTCGCACCTACGTCAATGGCTAAGAATTTGTATTCCGGATCAGACACACCTTGCAGGACTACTGAGAAATACCTTTTTTTAGTTCTAGAATTCCGATCCAGAATGTGGAGGACATTTTATTCTGCAGTGCTTTCCATCAAGTGCTCCTACACAATTTGGCAAGTTCCATAAGTCCCAAAACCCCGCTCTTGATTGCTTTAATTATTCAGTAAAGGCCACGGGCATGTGATCTTCCACTAGGTCTTTTCCACAGTAATTTGCACGAATCTATCGCAATAGACTTCACGCTTCAGTATCCCATTCAGAAGGAATAAGCCAGCATTTGAAATGAAGCACCTGTGGCTAAATACCTAAAACAAAATCAAATTAATATATCAGCAACAATAGTTGTAATTTGTTATCAAAATATATGTAAAAAACATTTGGTAGATTTTACAGCAACAGGGTGACAGCAATTGCCGTTTCCCTTAAAAATGAAGTAAGTTATGAAATTAAATAAAACACTAAGTGATAAGGACCTCCAACGCTGCCAGTTCTAAAGATAAAATTTATCTATACTACGTAGTATAAAAATGGGGGTAGTGTCTGTTCCTCTTTTACTGAAACCCGGCTTGACCTACTACATCAAGCTACCCCATTAACTCAGAAAACAAGTTTGTTTCAGAAATGTTTTTACTTTCTTTCAGAGGTTGAAGCTTGAAGTAAATGGAAGAACATGAGAGATCATTACAGAAAGGAATTGGAAAAGACAATGAAATACAAATCTGGTGATGCCGACGGTAAAACGCAACTTTCGACCTGGCCATTTTTTGAGTTGCTCTACTTTTTGAAAGATGAGATGAATCCAAGTACAACATCTGGAAACCTGAACCCGTCTCCTATGATTTCATTCCCGTATGCCAACGACATGAACTTCGATGAACTTGATGATAGCGGCGATGGTACGCAGTCACAAAAACAGGACAGTGTGGAGGAGATAGAAGGCGAGTGTTCGACTGTTTCATCACGTTCTGAAAACTCCCACAATTATGTCCCACCCTAAGCTCAAGTTTCGGTTCTCAAAATCCCCGTAAGAGGAAAATAAATGTGCAAGATGTCGTAGCAAAGAAAATGTTACTGGTAGAAGAGCAAAAAGTCGAACTCCTTAAAATATTAATGAACAATGAGCTTGCTGCCTCTTTTTAAAGGTATGTCACCTTTAGAAAAGTTAACAATGAGAAATAAAATTACGCAGCTGTTCATTGATGCGAAAATGGCTAAATCAGATCAAGGTGGTGCTTTTGGAACATTTCATTACATCGACGAAGAACGTATACCTTCTAATCATGAGACTCCACAACAGCAGTGGTAAAATATAAAGAAATATCTACATTGAAACAGTTTGTGTTTTACATTGTCATTCAAAAAGTTTCCTCAGAGGATCTTTAATTCTGATTTCATTTGTTTTATAAAATGTCATGGCTCCAATACATTTCGTATATTTTAAAAAGCATGTACTCTAACCTTCATGTACCACCTCTACCAGCTCATTTATTTTCAGTTGCAAAAGTAATGCTGATATAAGCCATATGAAACTGACTTACCTCAGACAAACAACTATTGTCTCCTCTGGACCGATAGGTTTTCTCCAGTTGGTTGGTTGTTTTCTTTTCCAGATCGTTTTTAACTTTGCTAAGGATATAATCAAATGATGATATTGACATTCTTGTGTAACGTAAAAAGTGTTCCTCGTGCTTTCTTTAAACTGGAAATAAGTGATGATACTCTCCATGAACAGCTCTCGTCAAACACACTTCATTCACCCACCCTCTCCTCCGCTGTCGCTTCAAAATTGTCAATTTAAAAAAGTTACTTGCACAGAGGATACTTGTACGTGCAGCTTTGTGCAGTGCCATGTTGTTGATTACCGCCTGTACGATATCGCGTCCTGTGTGTGCAATACCCGTGCAGATGACGCGCCGCCCCGGCCCGGCACGCCCTGAGCCGTGCCGCGCCGCTTCCTGTGTGCCCTTACACTTAGTATCTTTACTTCCCTGTTATAATATAGTGGATCTTTATCATTCCTTACCACCTTTAAAGGTACAAACCTATTTTCACATTCCTCAACAATTGCTTTAAACCCATCCCAGAGTCTGTTTACATTTTTATTTACCGTTTTCCACCGTTCATAGTTGCTTATTAAAAACTCCCTCATGCCTGTTTTATCAGCCATATGGTACTGCCTAACAGTCCTAATTTTAATCTCTTCCTTTCTTTCACATTTATTTTTAATTACCACAAAAACAGCTTCGTGATCACTAATCCCATCTATTACTTGCGGCTTTAGCTGCAATTATATGTTGTACAGTGGTAAAAAGGTAGAAAAGAAATGCCAGGAAATGCTGGACTCGGGATTGGGTAAAAAGAAGAGAAGAAGGTAGAGGATTGCTGTCCTTGATTGAAAATGAGTTGAGGTTAGAATACCAGCATTCATATAGGAATTTTCTAAGAATGGAGGAAGGCAGTTTTAAGAAACTTCTGGATCTTGTTGGTCCCAAAATTATTCGACAAGACACTAACACGAGGCAAGCTATTTCTCTTGAAATGAGACTGCAAGTGACACTCCGATTTCTGGCCACTGGAGAAAGTTACACCAACTTGATGTATTCAACTAGAATACCATTTGGAACTCTAGCACGTATTATTCCTGAAACATGTAGGGAAATATACTCTTCACTGAAGGAAAAGTACATGAAGGTAAATATTTGAATTTATTTAAACAAAATAATTATTAAAAAATATTACATAAATATGTACAATATCATCTTTTAGGCTGTGGGAACTCCTTTCCTAGTCTGTATTTAGTAGGCCTAATACTTTCAATTGAGCATCCATTATTGCTTTTTGAATTTTATGTTTGGTAAGAATTTTAATTTTTGTGTCGGTAAGAGCTCTCAGTTCTGAGGCAGCAATTTGCCAAATTCATCGTCTGCATCTTCAGTATTTGACACTGAGTGAAGCACCTTTGAAGCCTGAAGGAGGACATCGTCTTCAATCGACCCCTTCTTCCGTTTTTGTGATGTGCCTGGAAATAATAATCATAATAATAATAAGCTAATTCACAGTGATTGCATAAATAATATGCATGTTTCTGAATTAATGTCACTGCATAATATCATAATGTGAGTAATTACCCTACTACAGTATACCATTAATAAGTTCTGGAAACCATTAACTTCCTAGAAAGTCAAGAAGGAGAATTTATCACCAGAAGATTGTCAATTTTCTTTTTGAACTCAATTACCTACAGTGTATTTTAGTTGCCTCAACAAATTGTTTAAAATATTATGTTTTGATATTTCTATAAACATATATAAGCTACCTGATGTACTTGCTGCAGGCTGTGATGTACATGATTGATTGTCAGTATTTTCTTCTTCATATACAGTCAGCATCCCATTGTCATCGAATTTTACAGAGTCATCAGGCAGAGTAACCTTTAAAACAAACACAATTTTTTTCAGGTTCCAGATACTGTGACTGGATGGCTTGAGATTGCACATGAATTTGAAGAGAAATGGAATTTCCCTAATTGTTTGGGTGCATTGGATGAGAAGCATATACAGTTTGCAGCTCCTAGATCAAGTGGTTCTCACTATTATAATTATAAGGGTACTAACAGCATTGTTTTGCTTGGTCTGGTGGATGCCCATTATAAATTCATATACATTGATGTTGGGACCAATGGACGAGCAAGTGATGGAGGTGTCTACCAAAACAGCACCTTGTTTGCATCAGTCCAAAATAAAACACTGAACATTCCTCCCCCTTGCAAACCTTCTGAAACTGAGTGTGAAGTGCCATATGTAATGATTGCAGATGATGCTTTTCCCCTCTCTTCCAACCTAATGAAGCCTTTTGGGTACAGATGGCTGACAAGAGAGCAGAAAATTTTCAACTACAGATTAAGTAGGGCCAGATGTGTAGTTGAAAATGCATTTGGCATCATGGCAAATGTTTTTAGGGAATTATTGAGTAAAGGACACTCTCTGTTGACAAAGTGGAATCCATTGTCCTTGCTACCTGTGTATTGCACAACTTCCATTTGGAAGAGAACAGGGGAGTTTATATGCCACCTCACAGTGTGGATGAAGAAAATGTACAAGAAGGCAGCGTGCAATTAGGGGAGTGAAGAAGGGATCTCATCATGGGAGAAATCCAGAGGCAAGGTGGAAACAGAGTTTTGCAAACACCACTAAGTATCAGGAACACATTGAAAGACTACTTTAATGGTGTAGGCAAAGTATCATGACAAGATCACTGTGTGGATAAATTTCGATTCTAGTTATTTATAACAAACATGTTAATTGTATTTCTCTGTGACTGTCATTTACAATATTGTGTTAAAATGGACCCTTCTTATAAATGTAGGTGTACAGTAGAGTTTCACATTTTAAAAATTAATTTAAGCCCATAATAGCATAGTGAATAGATACTTAGTTACCACTCTTTGAGATGAAAGTTTAAATTCAATTTTCTTTCTACTTTTGAAATTATGAGTTAATTTTAATTTGTAAGGGTGTAGTTTTAATTAGACAAGTATGTTTGGAATGATGTTTATCACAGTTGTTCCTCTTAAGGTTGGCCAAATATTTAGCTACTATTCTTGTAGATTAACATGTCTGTGTCTGTTAGGTCAACAACCCAGAGGCTGGTTGGATCCTCAAATAGCATCACCAAAGGCTATGCAGTTATAGGGAAACCACAAAAATCAATGGCAGTACCGAAATGAGGCATACTAGGCAAGATGAGGAGTGAGGTAGTTTGCCATTGCTATCCTCACTGGGCCAGACAGTGCCAATGTAGCACAACTAACCCTATGAGCAACACCATCCATGACACTCAGACACACTGGTTGTGCTCTGAATGTCATTAATCAGCACCACCCATACCCCAGCAGTTTCCATATTGTCACAGCCATGGATGAGACTGGGACTTCAGTGGAAGCTACACTTTGCTCTGGCCTGTGCCAAGAGATGGATGCAAAATTACTGTAACCATCAAGAAATGACAGCAGGCAGTAGATTAACATAATTTGTAATATACCAGTATTAGCCCTTGTAGACTGTTTCAACACCCTGTACTTTGCACAGCCATCGATCAGCTTTCAAATAGTACAGTACATGACATAATAAAAGTGGTATGGAATTAAATAGAATTAGTGCAGGAATTCAAATATTAACTTAAGTTATTGAGTGTTTACAGGTATTTTAATTTATGGTGCTGTCTATCATTAAATTATGATTTAAAGTAATCCACCTAAGCCTAGTTGTCTTTACTGCATTACAGCCTACATGAATGCTCAGTAATTAAATTGTGTACAGGTTCTGTATTGACTATTATGATCAAAATAAGTATCTATATGTCCACCTGTTCAATACTTTTATAATTTAATAGTATCCTTAGATTATTTCACATGGTCCATGGTTACTGGTTACCGTGTAAAATAATTTAAAGAGACTATTAAATTATGGTCCATGGCTACCATGGCTACCATGTAAATAATCTACAGAGATCATTAAATTTTAAAAGTATTGGATAGGTGGACATATATTTCTTTTGATACAGAATATTCCTCTTACTCACACATACTCCCTACCTTCACAGCTTATGAAGGAATACAATTTGGCTAACCCTGAATTTTACATATGCATGGATGCAAGAGGTGTGTATCCCATGTCTCAGAAATATTCAGACATAACCTTGCATCCCCCATTGATAGAGTTATTGATGTTTGATTAACTCTGACTGTCAATATCCTCCATTGAAATTAATACATTTATCCCACCACCTACTAGAAGAGTCAATCATACCATGCTGGAAAATTTGTGGGTCAGGAAGACAGATAGCAAAACAAAAGGTGGAGTTTCACATTCAAAGAACATCACTCTCCTACTCACAAAAAAAATTTAACTTTCATATTTAAATTTGGTTGTTGCACAGGTCACATGTGACATGACTATCTTGTAACCTATGAAATCTAGATTTAGAAATAAGCTTTACCTGACTGTCATCACTGCTACAAGTTGTATTTATATCCAAATTTGATTTGCTGCTCCTGGTAGCAATATGTGGAATAAGGAACAGCATACGGTCATACCAAGTAAATGTTGGTTTGTATACTTCATTGCCACCCATTCCACTGTGTAAACATTTCATAACCTTATTCCTGAAAACAAACAATTGAATGTAATCTACTACAGTAAACTTGCAGATTTAAATAAGTCAGTCACGTTTTAATATACACTAAAGAACAAAAAACCTGTTTATTGGTACACAGTAGGCTGTACATTAATAATTACTGCATTTAAATTTTTGACAGGTTACCAAGTCAACCGTGAATGCTTGAATAGAACTAGCTTTACTATCTGCCATATTATAAACTTCATATCAAATTTAAAGAAAAATCAATCAATCTCAAATAATTATGATTGATCAAATTCAGTACTAATCTCTCGTTAGTGAATTGAGTTCGAAGCCCGTTTATCTTCGCCTTCACATCAGCCGGGCTTGTATTCGGCCGAATTTGTGACACAATTTCGGCGATTGTGTTTTCTGCCTCTCTTCTTGCATTTCTGTTGTGGTAAAGTGGCGTTTTAACCTCGTACAAACATGGATATTTCTGGTATTCGTCCAGTAAAACGCTAACAGCTTCATTAATCCACCCGGAACCTGCCATTTTAGAAAGAAGTGTTTGTTTGCAATCGAGCTTCGCAATCTTCTCACGACGTAGCGCCAGTATCATCATGATGTCAGCTTCGCTGATTGGTTCATTTCGTAAAATTAATTTTACGGAATAGAACATGTGCTATTTTATGAAAGTTTTGTCAAAGGTTTTATAAAACTTAAATTTGACCGTGAGCAACAGAAATTTTATAAAATTAAATTATTGTACAATAAATTTGACAGAAAATTTTACCGTGAGCAACAGGCATAGAGCAATCCTCTACCTTCTTCTCTTCTTTTTATCCAATTCCGAGTCCAGCATTTCCTGGCATTTCTTTTCTTCCTTTTTACCACTGTACAACATATAATTGCAGCTAAAGCCGCAAGTTTTGCTTTATTTGTTTCAGTCATACTCTCAAACACACTGTAAGTTGAACAGCTGATTCTTGGTTTAAAAGTTTATCGATAGATGGCAGCACATACACTTCTTAGTTCAGAAGTTAGTTCATAGATGGCCATACTGATGTTTCCACGGATTTTATAAATAAATTTTACCGTGAGCAACACAACTTGTTTTCATTAAATTTTTATAAAATGTATTGTACAAATTTTACGAAACATTTTACCGTGAGCAACAGGCTTTAGACTATCCACTTACAACTAGTACATGCCTGGCTATTCTGTCCATTATATAGTATATACTTCTTTTTTATAATTTTTATTAAATAATAGAATATTAGGATACGAGCTCTGTGATTCAAACTATAAAATGTGACTTTTTCCTTGTGATTTAGAGCTCAAGGTACCTAATTTATGATTTATTGACTTCTGATTCTATTGTAAATTTGTTAGAGTATGGGAATTTAAAGAGTTAAGTTATTCTAGTAAAACTTTACCACAAGTGATGGCAAAAATATAATTCACGTGTATTTAATTAAAAAAAGTTTGTTTTTCCAAGTTGTCTCTATAAATTCCAGCCAAGATTCCCGAAGCTGGTGGTGATTCCATTGGAAGGCTCTTTTATTGATAATTAATGTGAAAGAAAAAGTCATTTATGTCTAGAACGAATTTTAAAATATTCATAATCACAACTTTCTAACACCTCCTACATGACGTCACATAGACGCACGAACAGCGGCCGCGCAGCCCGTGCCGGCGGATCCTGCACTTATACCAAGAGTGCTAAAACCTAATGAAGAAAAGAATGAAAACAAGTGAGACATGGCGGAAACAAACAATAAGTGATTATGGCGTGGTTGTGGACCTCTTAGTCTTGCAGTGTGTTTTAATTTAAAAACAGGATGAAATCACTGTGCTAAAAATTCAAAATGACTGTCTCCGTTGAGTCACCATCACAAATAGTTAAGAGGGGAGCGAAAAACTTGAGAAACTAAGTTTGAAAGGAAACTCGTGCCAGGTAAACTGTGTGTGACACATAGTGGAAATTTAATGTCAAAAACTTCATAACTTGAGAAACTAAGTTTGAAAGGAAACTCGTGCCAGGTAAACTGTGTGTGACACATAGTGGAAATTTAATGTCAAAAACTTCATTTTAGGGTCCGTATTGAATGGAGATTTACATTCAGATAGTAAAAAAGGGGTATTAGGATCCACCTGTTCAATACTAAATTATGTGATAAGTTAAGCCATCACATATTCATTGATTCAAACTTATGGTACCGGTTTTGGCAAAAATGATTGCCATCATCACCCTAGGGAATCTTTACAAAGACATCAAAAGAATGACATTGACATAGACTCTTGGAATTGATATATAGGCTACTAATAATTTAAAAAAAAATCATATAAAATCTGAAAAGTTACATAATTGTCATTAAGCATTTAGATAATGAGGTATACACCATAGCAATTATATAGTTAAAAGTTAACAAACTAGAATTTTTTTTGAACTTTCCACTATGTAATCAAATATACGAGGGTCGAGTCTTCGCCCTCTACTATGACTGCGCTAATACTCCAACTCATTCGCCCGGTCACACATGTAAACGAGCGAACACGGTGCAGTTATCAGTTCAGGCGCTTGGAGCGCTGAGAAGCTGGCATTAGTCTGCTTGATGAGACACGCTCAGTGATCATTGCTAAGAGTGCTGGTGTAATTAGTGTGTATTTACCTTATTTGGTTATTTCTTTGGTCGTGAACCGTTTTAATGTTTATGCACATCATATTGTTTACTGTTGTGTGCCTTAATGTAAGATGAAAAGCAGATTGGAAAGTGGGATTTCGTTTCATGAATTTCTTCTCAACGAGCAACAACGTCATAAATGGCTAAATGTTATTTCAAGAAAGGATTCTCGCCGAATTTCAATTCAAGATCATCGAAACGATATGTTTGCTACGATGAATAAATCCACATTTTTACGCTACGTAGGAGATATAAACTGCGAGACTGGAATGGTAACACTGTTAGTAAAGGAGTGTCTCTTAGCAGAAAGTCAGTGCCTAAATGAAGCAGAGAGATTGTGATTGTTGGTATTCTATCGAACAGCAGATGTTGTATGACAAGAAACTCGACACCTTCTTTCAACAGAAAGACGCTTCATTCCATGTTGAGCGAATAAAAACTACTCAAGATGACCGTCATCCAAGCGAAAGTAGAAATCGAAATATCCTAGTTAATAACTTTTTCTGTTTTACAATTTTTGCTGTAACCACAAAATAAAGGTTACAGCCGCATTTTTCTTCTTGAAGAGGCTTTTAGGTACAGAGCTGCATACTTTAACATTCAAAACAATAAATGGAAGTCGAAGCTTGCGGTTTTTTCATGTTGCGCATTGTGAGTGACAATCATAAGACTAATGTTAGCAGGATAAAAATAATGTCTTCTTCAAAACACATTAAACTGATGATCTGTCACCCTGTTGATAGTGAAATGCCTCTTCTTGCTTTCGACAAATGCACATTATGAAAAGTAAGAAATTCTTTACTAAAAAAATCTATGTTTCATGATTACCAGGATATAAACGGTGATTTTATCAAGAAACTGTATGAGATGCAATATGAAACTGTGAAGCCGGTTCATTTACGTGTAAAAACATCGAGCCGTCTAGGTTTAAGAAAATGAATGTGTTGCGCATGAAAGATATTTTTGTGACTGAACTAATAACAGCCCTATAATATTTGAAAGACCATTCGTATACAGATATGCACAATTTTTTAATGCAGGTACCACTGTCAAGTACAAATTACTGATAAAACAATTGATTCGACGTACATGTCAATAGCACAAATGTAGCAACATAGCGGCCAAGATGCTTGATTCTTTTGACAAGACCAAGGTATTTAACAGTGCTAATGGACTTTGATTTACTCATATAAAAGAGATTAAAAGAGCAGGCTGCAGTACACATCTGACTTGCCACCGTAGATTTTGAAAGTTATTCATGATTTTGTTCTGAAAGCACAACCATTTGTGCATAAGAATCCTGTTGCGTCTATGAGTGACTTTAGTGCCTGTCTTGAGTGATTTTCCTCACTTCAGTTTTCCTGAAATTGGACATTCATGGTTGAGTGAAGTTATTTGTGAGTGTGCTATTCCTCTATTCTTAAACAACATAGCCACGTCAATAACAGAGATCTTTGAAAGATATGAACGATCTTTGAAAGATTTGGACGCGAGAATGGGAAACAAACAGAAAAGTGTGAATATATTTATTTTCTACAGTATTTACTACCTGCCGTTAACATTATTTTGTACGATTTTTCCGCTGCGGAAGGGTACGTTCTTCACTGAATTTCTTTATTAAGGTGTAAGGTGTGATTCAATTATGTTTATTGAGTGATTGGCTTTATATTTGAACAGAAATATACAAAATACTTAACGTATGCTGTAATGAACAATCGTATTTCAGTGCCAGCGAAGCAGCGCTCGGTGGTAGAAATGGGAACTGGTCTCATATCGCTCATATTGTTGTATTGGGAAGGCGTATTAGCGCAGTCATAGTAGAGGGCGATGGTGATGGCAACTATTTTTTTCACGCGAACAGGAGACAACACGGAAAATCTAAGATATGCATTTGGAAATATAGGGCATGTACTTGTGCATATTGCCTGAAGACGAATGCTGACTTCAGGAGATTCTCGTAGGAAAGTGACAACACAGGCCATTGGTAAACATTATCTTATTATGGTATAGACAGCAAATACACAAGACTACGTACAAAGGACAGGTCTCCACTGGTTACAGATCTTCAAAATAATCACCCAAGTTTCCACTGTACGTTACCAGCGGTGGGGCAGGCACTGAATACCATTTGCTGCATGTGTATCGCTAACGTGTGACACCTCTCTCCGAAATGCTGTTATGATGTTCTCTTTGTTAGCAAACCATTGTCCACGTAATGGCTTCTTGACTTTGGAGATTAGATCATAGTCACATGGGCTCAGATCAGATGAATAAGGCGGGTGTGGAAGAACCTCCCATCCCCACCGTTGTAAGCGATCATTGCTCCTGCTTGTTGACTTCCATTTTGTGATGCTCTCACTCACACACTGAACTTGGGGGCATGCTTAAACCCACACTGTTGTTTACATACACCATCTAATGGCATCATACGCAAGTACATACCGTAAATAAAATAGAAAATAGACTTAATTAGTCTATGCATCACTAGTTGTTTACAAAAAAAGTGTTTCTTATGTGATAGTACATATATCACACCCCCGAATTATATGTAGAAGTTAGAGATATTATTGTCAGTATTCAATTTATTATTATTATTATTATTATTATCAGTATTTCATTTGTATATTTTGCCATTTATATTTGTAAGCTGGAAGATATCACATTTGTAGGTATGAGTAATTTGTTTTGCACGAGTGGGAAAACATTGCTTTAATAACTCTGGTAATTTGGATGAGTCATGTGGCTACCCCAGTGTTTGTTGTGATGTACTTGTGTCGGGAAATTCCATGAGTCATGTATATATCCCAGCCTGATGAGATGAGCTTGTTGTTGTATTAGGGAAGTTCGTTGACTCATGTAATAAACCCCAGAGTTTGTTTATCTCTTGGGAGCAAAGAGAAGTTTAGGGCTTGGTCTTGACTAGAGATCACTCATGATTGGCGGGCAAGGACCAATCCAGACGTATCGTCTGAGAGGAGGGGGATGTTGATGTCTATAAAGGTTGATCATACGGCGGCAACCAGGGCACTGTAAAAGAACGAGAAGGAAGACAACTACAACCAGTGACACTGTATAAGAGAACCACTCGGTACGGACAAGAAGGACAACTGACACACTGTACGAGAAGGAAGTAGTGCTGGATATACGGTATTCGAGTTACACGGCTGCAATGGACTGGACTTCAAATGTTCGTGGAGCGTAGTCTAGTTACGTTCGTGGAAAGTGGCTGATTGTGGAGAGTGCTTGCGCATTAAGTATTGTAGCACTTGTGGCGGCCTGGCATTACATATTGATGAAAGCCATCTCAGACTTTCCATAATTTATGTTGAGGATCGACAAACGTGTGTATATATCTTTACAACAAGTGTTAAAATATGTGAACACAGTATTAGAAGGTACAGTATCTGTGTGATGTGATAACGGCCGATTATGAGAATCGGTAAGTCAAATTGATATAGAGACAGTGAAGGGTATTTATCTTCATCCATGTACATTTTTCATCGGACTATCTACAAATGGTAGCTTAGTTCTCGCTTTCGTTTTCCCACGGTTTTCATTATTGTTGTTGTAAATATGGAGTCTTCCAGCAATATTTTATGTGTGTATTATACGTATAATGTTGTATGTTGACGAGGTGCTCATGCACGGATTTTGTTAGGAATATAGTTAGCTATTTTAGAATTAGTGGAGTTATTGATGAACCTAGGTGCAGTTCCTACCTATTTAGTCGTTTTCAGAAGGTTAGGTAAGGCCTGCAGCAGATGTACCAATACGCAGCATTATGAACACGCCCTGGGATATAAAGTTTATCATGCTCTATCTAAATTCGATGGATCCATTCTGGTGAATTCTGGCGCCCATACTACGGACATTTCGATTAAATATTTTTATAAATTTATTTCAAGTATTTTATGAAGTTTTTGAAGATTTTCATTTATGTTAATTATTTATATTTTATTTTATTATTATTATTTATTTGGTAGTCAGCAAATAGTTACACTTATATAAAATAGTTGAGTTCTTTAAAATGGCTTGGTTTCATTATATATCTGTAAATATTGTAACAAAACTTAATATTAATAGGTTGATATGAAAACAACCGAGGTTCTTGATAGAGATAGTACTTCGAGGAATGGATCTTGTATTTGTAAATCTACTTCATAAGATCCATTCCTGTATATGTAAATCTACTTCATAAGATCCATTCCTCGAAGTACTACCTCTTTTATTTGTAAATCTACTTCATAAGATATCTTTGTAAAGATTCCCTAGGTTGATGATGGCAATGATTTTTGCCAAAACTGGTACCATAAGTTTGAATAAATTAATATGTGATGACTTAATAACTTATCACATAATTTTGTATTGAATAGGTGGATCCTAATACCCCTTTTTTACTATTTGAATGTATACATGGTGGAAAGCCGACAATGAAGTTCAAATTTTTTGAACAGTTTCACTCTCGAAAGGCCTGCCTGACCTTCTCAGTTTTAGTGGTCCTGTTCTCAATGATTGTGTCCATTATTGGCTAGGTGTGCTTGCCTTATTTTGAGTCAGGAGGGCAGCGAAAAATTAAGGAGCTATGATAGAGAAGATAACAGATGCCAGATGAAATGTACGTGATACATATCGGAAACCTCCAATGAAGTTCAATTTTATTAAGTAGTTGTCCTGTCGAAACGGCGTGACCTTCTCAAATTTAACGGTCCCATTCTTGCTGATCGTGTCAGCAAGCCAAGAGTACTCAAAACAGAGTGAGCAAGTACTCATTAAACTGACAAGAGAATCTACTCTCAGACTGTTACAAATTTGAGTTTGTACTACACCACCTCCATGAGATTTGAGTATATACTCAGCTTGTGAGTACATTCCAGGAAGTTTATTCTTATGATTTGGAAGACATGTTTAAAACTGGAGTATATATTAATACTCTTGTTTTTTCATACTACCCCATTGGTCTGGTTTGGTTTGGTCATTGGCTAGTGACGAGACTATTGGTTTGGGGGCTAGTAGGTTAGAGCAACACTGTCTAGATATAAGGCCTGAGCACAAAACCAAGATGGCTGAGAATAGATGCAATCATCATAATGTCACTATGGCATCTTAACATATCTGTTTTAATTGATCTGGCTACTTACCTGTCAAAATAATGACCCCAACCCCTTCATTCTTCTGTATACAAGTAAATTACACCTTCAAAAAACCTATTTCTGAAAAAATCAGGGGTAGTTGATACACAAGGTTTCTAAATAATGCTGAAACTCAAGTGAGGTTCCATCATTTTTGAGGCCAGGAGCAAATAAACATAACCAAATTTTTCGTTACATCCTCCCACTTTTAATCACATTATGATTAAAACCACGAAACTCACAACCAAATCGAAGCTAATAAACAATCTACAAATTGAGACGAGAAGGAATTCATATCTTACACCTACATCTTTTAATAACCACTCGTAGAACAGTTCTGCTAGATTCAGGCACAGCAGGGCTCTTCTCCTGGACCTCTTTTTCATTCTGCCACTCAGTAATGGGAGTTGCTTCCAGTGGATAGATGTTCTGCACAGGCCAGTCCAACTCCACCAGCAGTGACCACCCTGACAACATTGTCTTTCCCAGGATATACAGCAACGGCCAGTCCATTCTAAGTGCTCCGTCACTTCTGAGGATAACTACTTTCTCCACCTTTAACTCTTGATGTGAGTTTGCCTGACCTTTCCCCGGTTTAAGTTACCCTAAGTATTCTATCCTGAACCTTTTGCGTAATTCTGTCCTCAGATGCTGCATATATCTGAATTTCTTTCCAGTCCCTGATCAATGTGATCAATATCGGGCACTCCCACCCTAGAAATGTTATGAAAAAACATTGCTGGAGTCAACGCTAGTAAACCATCACTGTCTTCAGATAAATAAGTCAACGGTCGGGAATTAATAACTGCTTCAGTGTCCATCAGTACTGTCAACAGTTCCTTGTAATCCAAAGAGGAATGACCTAAGATTCGTTGCAACAACTTCTTTAACATCTGAACAGTACGTTCCCAAGAGCCTCCCCACCATGCAGCAGTGGGAGGATTGAATTTCCAAGCAATTCTCAGACAACTAGCTTCTACACTCACTTTTGTCCAGCCAAGATCACAGAACGCGTTTTCAGCTCTCACAAAATCCCTTCCATTATCACTGTAAATAACATTTGGTCTCCCCCTCCGAACAGTGAATCGTCGTAACGCTTGAAGGAACCCTGGAGTAGACAAAGTCCGGATGAGCTCAAAGTGTACAGCTCTGAAAACAGCACACGTGAATATCACTATCCACGCCAGCCAAATCCACCCCTACAATCTCAAAAACAGAAGCGTCTCGAATTTGATCCTCTGGCAAAGGTGCGACCTCTGTAGCAATTCACTTGGTATCTTCTACACGTGACACAGCCAGAAATCACCTTTCTTATGGTTCTTCTACCATTGACGATCTGAAACCGCTCTTGCAAAGTAGAGAGCAGAACTTGTACTCCAGCATGAGAGAATTTCAGATGTTTCTCCAAAGTGCAGTCTGTTCAATCATGAATTCAAGCGGTCGTTTTAGTCTCGGTTCTAACATGCTGACTTGTTTCAAATGGTGTGCTGCTAAACCTAAAATGCCGTTAGTGTTGTTTGCACTGTGAATCTCAGAACTTAACATGTCAACTTTTTCAAAAAGCACTGAAATTTCATTCAGGTCCTTAAGACTGTGGGAAATAAAAGTTACCAATACTGTTTAATTTGATGTTCTTATAGTACATATTTATCTCCGCTGCTCAGTCCGAAGGACTGCAGATTACGAGGTGTCGTGTGGTCAGCACGACGGATCCTTTCGGTCGTTATTCTTGGCTATCTAGACCAGGGCCGCCATCTCACCGTCAGATAGCTCTAGCACAGCTCTCAGTAGTTGGTCCTATAAGAGCAATGTATAGCGGCCATCTTGCGCGATAGCTGTAGCACAACTCTCAGTAGTTGGTCCTATAAGAGCAATGTATAGCGGCCATCTTGCGCGGTAGCTCTAACACAGCTCCCCGGAGTTGGTCCTATAAGAGCAATGTATAGCGGCCATCTTGCGCGGTAGCTCTAGCACAGCTCCCCGGAATTGGTCGTATAAGAGCAATGTATAGCGGCCATCTTGCGCGATAGCTGTAGCACAACTCTCAGTAGTTGGTCCTATAAGAGCAATGTATAGCGGCCATCTTGCGCGATAGCTGTAGCACAACTCTCAGTAGTTGGTCCTATAAGAGCAATGTATAGCGGCCATCTTGCGCGGTAGCTCTAGCACAGCTTAGCGGAGTTGGTCCTATAAGAACAATGTATAGTGGCCATCTTGCGCGGTAGCTCTAGCACAGCTCCCCGGAATTGGTCGTATAAGAGCAATGTATAGCGGCCATCTTGCGCGATAGCTGTAGCACAACTCTCAGTAGTTGGTCCTATAAGAGCAATGTATAGCGGCCATCTTGCGCGATAGCTGTAGCACAACTCTCAGTAGTTGGTCCTATAAGAGCAATGTATAGCGGCCATCTTGCGCGGTAGCTCTAGCACAGCTTAGCGGAGTTGGTCCTATAAGAACAATGTATAGTGGCCATCTTGCGCGGTAGCTCTAGCACAGCTCCCCGGAGTTGGTCCTATAAGAGCAATGTATAGCGGCCATCTTGCGCGGTAGCTCTAGCACAGCTCCCCGGAATTGGTCGTATAAGAGCAATGTATAGCGGCCATCTTGCGCGATAGCTGTAGCACAACTCTCAGTAGTTGGTCCTATAAGAGCAATGTATAGCGGCCATCTTGCGCGATAGCTGTAGCACAACTCTCAGTAGTTGGTCCTATAAGAGCAATGTATAGCGGCCATCTTGCGCGGTAGCTCTAGCACAGCTTAGCGGAGTTGGTCCTATAAGAACAATGTATAGTGGCCATCTTGCGCGGTAGCTCTAGCACAGCTCCCCGGAATTGGTCGTATAAGAGCAATGTATAGCGGCCATCTTGCGCGATAGCTGTAGCACAACTCTCAGTAGTTGGTCCTATAAGAGCAATGTATAGCGGCCATCTTGCGCGGTAGCTCTAGCACAGCTTAGCGGAGTTGGTCCTATAAGAACAATGTATAGTGGCCATCTTGCGCGGTAGCTCTAGCACAGCTCCCCGGAATTGGTCGTATAAGAGCAATGTATAGCGGCCATCTTGCGTGATAGCTCTAGCACAACTCTCAGTAGTTGGTCCTATAAGAGCAATGTATAGCAGCCATCTTGCGCGGTAGTTCTAGCACAGCTCCCCGGAGTTGGTCCTATAAGAGCAATGTATAGCGGCCATCTTGCGCGGTAGCTCTAGCACAGCTCCCCGGAATTGGTCGTATAAGAGCAATGTATAGCGGCCATCTTGCGTGATAGCTCTAGCACAACTCTCAGTAGTTGGTCCTATAAGAGCAATGTATAGCAGCCATCTTGCGCGGTAGTTCTAGCACAGCTCCCCGAGTTGGTCCTATAAGAGCAATGTATAGCGGCCATCTTGCGCGGTAGCTCTAGCACAGCTCCCCGGAGTTGGTCCTATAAGAGCAATGTATAGCGGCCATCTTGCGCGGTAGCTCTAGCACAGCTCCCCGGAATTGGTCCGTTAAAAGCAATGTATAGCGGCCATCTTGCACGGTAGCTGTAGCACAGCTCCCCGGATTTGGTCCTATAAGAGCATTGTATAGCGGCCATCTTGCACGGTAGCTGTAGCACAGCTCCCCGGATTTGGTCCTATAAGAGCATTGTATAGCTGCCATCTTGCGCGGTAGCTGTAGCACAGCTCCCCGGAGGTGGTGATATAAGAGCCATATTTACGCGTTAGACCATGTGCCAGGCCCGACTTTAATGCCCAATTGATTTAAATACTTTAAGTAAAACTGTTTACCTGGACAGATAACGCAAGGAACGTGACGCAATCATGCAGCTTACTGTCGCCATTGATGAGATGTGGGCACGAGCCCAGGAGCGTGAATTATAGCGTCAGTCGAATGAATGGCGTCACCCCGGTTTACTACGGCCACAGGAACCAGTCGAGGGAAGTTTATGCTGACGGACATACGACTTCGAGGGTGTTATTCTTACGCATGCTATGGCTGAGGCACAGACCGTCAACAGTTTGTACTATTGCGGATTTCTGGAGCGAATTCTGCGTCTGGCTATGCGGTGCAAACGTCCACGTTTTTTGTGACACGATCGCCCTGTATCATGTCAAATATAGCCACGCTCTTATTGCAACGGTGGCACTGGGAGGTGTTGGAACTCCCTCTGCACTCACCGGACATGAGTCCTTGTGTGTTTGAAGGAACCCTCTGAGGGCGCAGTAGAGCCTTTTTTACCTCACAAATTTTCTTTTCATACTCCTTCCTCAACTTACAGAAAACCTCCCTTTCTACACCCCCAACGTTCATTCTATACTCTTGTAACATACCCAGCACCCTCCTCCGCATTCCTTCACACTCTCTGTTAAACCATTCTTCACCCTCTTTCTTTTTCTTCCTTCTACATTCTACCTTCTGTGCTATCATCTTTATTGGATGTAACATGTTTTGAAATGATATATTGTTGAAAATGATTAAATCAATAATTGTTTTTATCACAAAGGTGTGGAAATATCCATATATCTCAGTGCAGTGCAGAAGATTACGTATTATGATGCGTATCTAAACAACCAAGAAAATTAAACTCCCTTTCAAGAATTATCATATTTTCAAAGGCAACCTTTCTAATTACGTAACATTTTATGACATAGACTGGAAGTAAAATGTACGTTAAATTTTATTTTGATCAAATAATAGTCACATTTCTCTATTCGAAATACCTCTCTCATTCACATGAACGGATACGTATTTTCTAGCTCTGAGTCATTGGCCCGGTTTATTCAATCTCAGTTAGAAGAACACTAACACACTCTTTGTCAACATAGCTTTAAAATTTTAGTAGCATGTTAAGATTCTTGCGTTCATCCAAACATTTCCTGGGACCTGTTAGCTAACACGGTGTTAGCACTCGCAAGAGTCACGATCAGTGAGAATCTAGAGGGCAGTGTCAAAATCATGCAGTTTGTGAGTGCGCTTCGACGCCTTTTTGTTTGAATACAGCTGTGATGCGTTTTTGTTTGAATACACATGAAAACCGAGGCGCGTGAAGTCGACATTTATTCGAATTTATTGTCTTGACCGTGAATTTTCTTTTGCTCTAGACCATTATTTAAAAAAAGCTGAGAAGAGAATGTGTGGTTCAAATTTCTCTTCTTTTGAAAATTATTTCCAAGTATAAAATACATATTAGAGAATGTAAGCTAACTAATGGATCCGTGCTCAAAGCTAGACAGAAAATTTGTAGCGTATTAAATGTGCGTGCTGATGTTAGCCAACATGCGGTCAAGCAACTAATAATAATAATAATAATAATAATAATAATAATAATAATAATAATAATAATAATAATAATAATAATAATAATAATCGTATGGCCTCAGCTACCGTGTGCAGACATTTCAATTTGACGCCATCTGGCTGTCTGCTCGTCAATTTCGACGTTCCGTTTTACTCTAGGCCCCCAGTAGATGGCAGATGGAGTAAACCGAAACTCTCTTGGGCGTCTATGGCTGAGATTTAATGAATTTTGTCGGGTAAACACCAAATGTGTCACCAGAGATCTTTTACATGCCGACATCGCACGACATGGAGTGTCGAATGGACTTTTTTCCGCCCTTCAAAAATCCGACTACCTCTGCCGGGTTTGAACCCGCTATCTTGGGATCCGGAGGCCGACACTCTACCGCTGATCCACAGAGGCAGCTGGTCAAGCAACTGATCCCATTACAACCCCCTGCCGACCTGCCCCTGATTCTTTTTATCACTCTTAAGGTTTCCTCCCTCATAATTTCCTTGTCCAGATCGTAATTTGCCACTCTCCTATTTCTCCAAATTACTTCATCCCCCGTCTTCCTCTAGCATTCTTCCTCATTACCCCTGAGTAATTCACCAAAGTAGCTCACCCACTGTACATCTTCAATGCTCTTTACCTCGAGACTCCTTCCACCCTTTATTATTCTGTTAATCCTTTCCCAAACTTTTTCATTGCTGTTAGTCTTACATTTATTTATGACTTCAGTTTGTACCTCTAACCACGCCTTTTTTACCTCACAAATTTTCATTTTATACTCCTTCCTCAACTTACAGAAAACCTCCCTTTCTACACCCCCAACTTTCATTCTATACTCTTGTAACGCACCCAGCACCCTCCTCCGTATTCCTTCACACTCTCTGTTAAACCATTCTTCACTCTCTTTCTTTTTTCCCTTCTACATTCTACCTTCTGTGCTGTCATCTTTATTGGATGTAGCATCAATTCCAAGGCTTTATCAATATTATTCTTCTCTAACGCACCTTCCCAACCATATTTCAGAAATTGTAATTCCTCTATTACTACCCTATCCCAATCCCGTCCCACTTTCTCTGTCCATTTGTACTTGTTATATCCACTCCCTAATTTATCCTTCATCTCAGCTTCTTCCTTATATGCGTCTCTTCCCCCTTTTCAACATAACCCACACTGGGAAATGGTGTATTTCAATCCAGTCGCTTACTTCCATCTTTACAATATCCTCCAACACTCCTTCTGAGGTTAAAACCATATCTATCACACTACCTGCAACATGAATATAGCTGCCTGGAATGTTCGTACTCTGATGGACAATGATGTTGATAACCGATCAGAGCGATGTACAGCAATAATAAGTCGTGAGTTGAAGAAATACAACATTGATATCGCTGCTCTTAGTGAAACTAGGCGCGCTGGAGAAGGACAACTCAAGGAGCATGGCGGTGGCTATACATTTTTCTGGAAAGGAAAAGATGAAAACAAATTAAGAATTCATGGAGTAGGTTTTGCAATAAAGAATGAGCTCATTCACAATCTTGATGAGTTCCCATCTGGAATTAATGAAAGACTCGTGACACTCCATCTGAAACTCAAGAACAACCAAAGTGCTATGATAATTAGTGCATATGCCCCAACGCTGAAGTCAGAAAACGATCAAAAAGAAGCATGATGAACTTGATGAACTCCTGTCGAATGTACCCAAGTCAGAGAAGCTTATTCTGCTGGGAGACTTTAATGCTCGGGTTGGCAGAGAATCATCACTTTGGCCTGGAACTATTGGTAAAGAGGGTGTAGGCAAAATCAACGCCAATGGAACCCTTCTACCCACGAAGTGTTCTGAATATGATCTTGTCATTACAAATACACTCTTCCGCCAGAAGGATAGATTTAAAACAACATGACAACGTCCCAGATCAAAGCACTGGCACTTAATCGACTACATTATTGTCCGCGCCAGAGATAAGCGCGATGTTCATGTAACCAAAGTTATGACCGGTGCTGATGATTGCTGGACCGCTCACCGCTTAGTTCGATCTGTGATGGCTATACAGGTTCCTCCAAAACGGTGGATTCCGGGAAAGGCGATAAAACACAAACTAAATACTGAACATCTTAGGAACAACAGTATCAAATCTGCGTATCAAGAACTATTGGCTGATAAACTTCTAAATGAATACCCAGAAGATATTGAGCAGCACTGGTCGTTATTAAAATCAGCTATTATAGCAGCTGGCAAAGAAGCAGTTGGTGTTAATAAGAGGAAACATCAGGATTGGTTTGACGAGAACGACAAAGAAATATGTGACCTAATTGATGAAAAACGGAAAGCCTGCAACGCTTGGCAAAATGATCCAAATTCATTTCCCAAAAAACATAGATATCAACAACTCAAAACGGAAGTGCAGAAGAGATGCAGGATGTTCAAGAATGAATGGTGGATAGGCAAATCAATGGAAATGGAGAATTAAATCGCCTCCAACAACACTAGTGCTTTCTTCAGTGCTACCAAAGCAGTTTATGGCCCCTCTACCAAAGGTTTTAATTGTCTAAAATCCAAAGACGGTACTGAAGTTCTTAAAGACCCTGACTCGATAGCTTCCCGTTGGAAAGAACATTTTCAAGACCTCCTGAACAGAAACTCACATGTCGAGGAAGATGTTTTTGCTGATATTCCACAACAGCCAATTCAAGATCACTTAGGTGAAGTCCCTTCTATTCGGGAAATTGAGAAGGCCATTCATCAGCTGAAGAATAAAAAGGCACCCGGACAAGATGGAATTCCAGCCGAGCTTTTCAAGGAGGGTGGTCCTTTGCTAATTCAGCATACACACATGTTGATTGTGAAAATATGGAACATGGGAACAATCCCTGCTGATCTACGGGATGCTTCCATCATCACTATCTTCAAGAAAGGGGACAAGATTCTGTGTAACAATTGCAGAGAAATATCATTGCTCTCTGTTGCAGGAAAAATTCTTGCTAGAGTATTGTCTAATCGTCTACTGCCATTGACTGAAATGTGCCTACCAGAGACTCAGTGTGGTTTCAGGCCAAATAGAAGTACAATTGATATGATTTTCAGTGCAAGGCATGTGCAGGAAAAGTCTAGAGAGCAAAACCAACCCTTGTACATGGCTTTTATAGATCTTGTCAAGGCATTTGATTCTGTTAATCGAGAAGCTCTATGGATAATTCTAGCTCTGATCGGATGTCCAAACAAATACATACAGATACTCAGACTGCTACACGACGGCATGTTTGCTACTGTTCTTTCTAATACAAAACCAGGAGACCCTTTCCGTATTTCTACTGGAGTCAAGCAAGGTTGTGTAATTGCTCCAACATTGTTCTCACTATTTGTTGGAACTATACTACACCTTGTGGATGATAACTGCCATCAGGAGTAGAACTTCTGTTTAGAACTGATGGAAATCTGTTTAATATTAACAGACTGCGAGCTAAGACCAAGGTGTCCTCAGTGTCAGTTATAGAGCTTCAGTACGCAGATGACAATGTTATCTTAACCAACACAGAGGAAAATCTGCAATCAATCCTCAATGCTTTTAATCAAGCATATAAAAGTATCGGACTGGAAATTAATATTGATAAGACTTAAGATCCTTTACCAGCCGGTACCTAATTCCAATAAGAGAACTCCGACTATTACAATCAATGGCCAGTCTCTGAAAAACATAAATCATTTTCCTTACCTTGGAAGCCATCTCTTGACATCTGCAAACATTGATGCAGAAATCCAATATCGTTTAAGATGCGCTAGTGCGACTTTCGGCCGCCTCCTAAGAAGAGTGTTTGACAATCATGATATCAGTGTGAGAACCAAACTGTACGTTTACAATGCTGTTGTAATTCCTACTCTTATCTATGGTTGCGAGACCTGGACAACCTACAGGAGAAACCTAAAATGCGTGGAAAAATATCATCAACGATGCTTGCGGAGTGAAAGTTAAATGGCAAGATCGTCGAACGAACATTAGCATTCTCGAGGAAGCGAACACTACAAGCATAGAGGCAAAAATAGTCAGGCATGAGCTACGCTGGGCTGGTCATATCGTCCGCATGCCAGATACACGCCTCCCAAAGAAAATCTTGTACTCCCAACTAAAGAATGGCCAGCGTAACCATGGAGGGCAGCTTAAACGATATAAGGATGTTCTAAAGTATAATCTTAAAAGATGTCATATTGATACGATCAACTGGGAAACTACAGCCGAGTATAGGCAAATACTTTAATATGACAATACGGGACAGCTTGCTGTTTTCAGCGAGAAAATCGATAGTGCTGCTACCTACACAGCTTGGTGTGACCAACTCTTCTATAACATATTGCTATCTGTATGATTCTTGGCGCACTGCCGTGTTCTTTATAATGTATCAGTGTTTGTCACTAAATAATCTTACATTGCAGTTATATTCCAAGAAAAGTGTTATGTGGTGAACAAATTACCCAGCAAGATAATGGGCATGAGAACTGATAAGGACCGCAAGTATTAAAAAAAGTGATGACCTCGCATCTGTGTTCAGGTTACATTCTATGCTCCTTATATTAAGAAAATCAATCAAATACTCTACTGAAATGTTAGTGGGACCTAAAACCAATAATATTAACAAATATGGAACTCTAGTATACTCAAACTTGAGGGTCCACATTGTTAAACAGTACCATAAATTTCACAATCGGAAACTTGTGGGCCTGTAGCGTAATGATTATCGTGGTAGTCTTGAAATTGAAAATTGAAGGACTTGAGTTTCGAATCCAGTCACCTTTTTTTACTGTAAGAAAATAATAATAATATATTTTTACGTCCCACTAAGTACTTTTACGGAGACGCCGAGGTGCCAGAATATAGTCCCGCAGGAATTCTGTGTTGGACCTCTTCCATTTCCCTTCTAATCAGTGTTAATAGGGGATGGCTGGCCATAATCATCACCACGGGATGGTCAGCGTACTGGCCTTCGGTTCAGAGGGCGCTGGTACAATTCCCGGCTGAGTCGGAGATTTTAATCGCGTCTGTTAATTTCTGTAGGTCGAGGGCTACGGATTTGTGCTCGTATTCATACGCATCTTCAAGTATATACATCACATCATACAGAAAACAACCACAAAAACACGCGATAGTGAGTACGGTATATATCCCTCCACATATGATTGCTGTTAGGAAAGGCATCCGGCCGGAAAACTAGGCTAAGTCCATACAAAATCCTGCGCTAGGTAATTGAGAAAAGGCTAAAAAGAACAGGAGAGAGTAGTTGTTAAATATTTCCCCAGAGGCTGGGTGGATCCTCAAACAAATTCTGCTTTATAATTTTTAAGACAGCGAAAAACACGGCTAACATAATGCTCGTTTGGAGGTTTATGAAGGAGGCATGTCGTACATTATTATTATTATTATTATTATTATTATTATTATTATTATTATTATTATTATTATTCAATATTATTTTAACAAAAATATTTTCAATGAGTGCATTCCTCTCCCGTTGGTCTTGACTGTGGCATAGACAAGTATGCAGTTCACACCAACACGCTAGATGTCACCACCGTCGCTGTTCGCACTCCACACAATGCTGTTGAGATAGAGCTGTCCGGTATTGGTGTATTAAAGTATTTGGTATAGGCCCAAATGGCGTAGCATTGTATACAATGGAGTTGAACATTTAGAAAAAGATAGGAGAAGATTAGAAGCTGAGAGGGGGAACCGCAGGAAAGAACGAGCGAATGTGAGGGATGGCATTCTTGCACAACCATCTGCTGCAACTACTAGTGTGTGCTGTCACTGCAATAAAATCTGTGCATCCAGAATCGGACTGTTCAGCCATCTGAGACGACACAATTAATATGTCCAAATGACATTGTATTTATATACTACATATTCGTTGACGAATAATTGCCTATGATGATGATGATCACACTACCTCCCTTCTGAGTAACATAGGTCAATTTCCCCGTACTGTCGCCCTCCATCTATCCATTCAGAATATACAAATTTCCCGCAGCGCACATCTCTAGGAGTTTCTCCCCATAGATGTTGATAATTTTATCCTCATTACTTCTACTTTTTAACATACACCTTCCATTCTCCCTACTATATACTGGGCTCTGTTTCCCTGTTCTAGCGTTCCAGTCTCCGAATAACAACATATTCTCTTCTCCTGGAAAGTTCTCTCTTATCATACCAATATCCACCAATAAATCTTCAAAAATATACTTATTTGCATATGGTGAACTAGTAGGATGGCAATATACGAACTCTAGATTTATTTTCTTCTCCCTTCTCTCTACCCCTCCCATATTCAATCTCAACCATATGGTTTCTTTCATATCTGTCTATATCCTCCACCAGTTCACTGATTTCTTCCCTAATTAATACTATCATCCCTGCTGGTGCGCGTCCCTTAGTCCTCTCCTTTCTTCTATATTTAATCACAAACCCCTTCATTTGAGATCTCCCTCCCTGTTTCTAGCCAGGTCTCCAAGAGTGCCACAACATCGAAACTTTCTATTACTTCCCGAACTTCCTTATTTCCTAATTTGTTCATTAGTCCCTCAATATTCACACATCCTATTTTCCAATATAGTTATAACTTTCCCTCCCTCCCTTCTAAGTTTCCTCCTCTAATCTTACTCCTTATAGTTATTGACCCCTCATCCCGTGTCTCCATTCCTCCTTTTTTACCAATCTATTCCGTTCCATGCCCTCCGTATCCTCCATCCCTTTACATACTTTACCCCAAAGGTCTTTTAAACTCCTACTTCTTCCTTTACTCATAACTGCTTTACCTTCCTGTCGATCAGTCTTCTCATGTCCTTTCTTGCTCACTAATCCACTGCACTCTGCTCTCACCGTTTCTTGCTGCTCACCCTCACTCATCCCTTCACTGTTTTGATCTTCTGTATCCACACTGCACAGCCCGTTCTCACCTGAGTTGACCTCCTCTCCTTCCTCGTCTCCACTCCTCTCTGTTACTTATTTCTTCCTTCCATCTTGCCTTGTCATCTCTCCTCCCTCGGAACTAAAACATTCATTCATCTCCTTTAGCTTCGCCACTGAGTGCTCCCTAACCCATCGTCCGTTTGTCACCATCAACCTCTGACCTCTTATTCGGGCCTTTAACCCCTGATTTCTCGCTCTCCATAGGTGTCTGTTCAATATCTTAATATTTTCACTTCCTTCCTTTCCCATGTCTCTTTTCACCCCTACTTTCTGGCCCTGTAAATTATTACTGTTTTTTGTCACAATTTCTGCCATTAGGGCTGAGAAAATTTTTACTCTAATTGGCCTCCGTCCTTTAGTTTTTCCCACTCTCTCCACATCGTCTATGTTCACTTCACTGAAGTTTATCTTAATCCTATCCCGTATGACCTCTACCACCTTGGATATCAGGTCAATCTTGCCTTCCCTCTCACCTTCCTTCACACCATATATAAATATGGCTTTCTTCATTCTCTCCTGCCTGTACCCCTCTGCTTCTCTCTTCATCATCATCACCTCCTCTTCCAGATGTTTCACTTTCCCTCTTAATAACTCTATTTCCTTCTCATTATTGTCCACTCTCCTGTTCGATTCCTCAGTCTTCGTTTCTAGCCATTTCTTCATGTTCCCTATCTCCTTTCTCTGCTCCTCCATCATGTCCTTTATTTCCTGTACCTTATCCCATTGACACTTATCCTGTATTACCTCACTCACTACCACCTTGAGTGCTGCCAAGTCCTCCATGCTAAATTTTCCGCCGGTATTTGAGCCTGGGTTTAATTCCACCCCCCCCCCAATAACCAGTAGCACCGCTATCACTGTCACTACCAGCATCACTTCACCCATTTTTACTCCTTCTTTTCTTAACACCCGTCCATTCTTGGTCTCCTTCTGCTTCACATGCCATTTCCCAATCGTGGCCCGGTATTGCTCAATACCGACCATATTCTCGGTATGCACTGCACCACGCGACTTCACTGCACGGTTGCTCAAGCCAGACTGGGTCAAGCAACTGAAACAACTGTCTGAAAGTCATCTCTTCCATCTATCATATTCCAAATATTCAAGATACAAAAGTTCTGCATATATTGCACCTGCCATATTTTGAGTTAACGGATAATTTAACTGCTTGAACTTGGGCAGTTAAGTTAACTGAGAGTTTAACAGATTTATAGTCTTAACTAATGTCCATTAAATGCTATTTTTGTTAGGTTCGCTGTTAAATGATTTTAATATGCAGTTAAATGTTAACTGATGTTGAATAAACCGGGCCATTGTCCCATGAAACGTGTGAGTTTTTGTGTATATCTGGTTACTGCTTTCAGTTCTTGCGTAATAGCTCTGTACCTGTGGTGCTGGCGTAATGGCTTCCTCACTGAACTCAGCAACAGGAAATAAATTATCGTTACTGTAAAACAACTGCCCTGCAACTAACGAGAAAAGTGTAACTTTAACCAAATACAGTATAGATAATATACGACGCTTCCAGATTTAACCTTGATAAAATGCGAGACAATTCGCAAGTGGCGCTCCTAGTGGCGTGACCTGGAAATTAGCGCTAAATTCAAATATCAATGGAAATTCATATACGGAAATGGATACATAAATTATGCCCAGAAAGAAAGTGTTAAGATATTACCTTCAAAGTTGTCAAAGCAGTTCTGGATAAATGAAACAATAATTTAACAAGATATTATTTAAAGACTGAAATCAGACATATATTCAAGATATGAAATGCACTGCTGTGAAAGGCCTTGATCTTTCATTTATGCATTAATTTTTTTTTTTTGCTTTAGCATTCCTGTCTGAACGCTTACGGTTAGATTTGTCCATTCCCTCATTGAAAAAATGTATTATTACATTAAAACAATAAACAGATGGGCCCCTTGCGGAAGGGGTGCTAGAATTTGATGTTTTAATTTTTGGGAGATTCTGTATTGGTATAGATCCCGGCTTTAATCTGAGAAGAAAAGAAAAGCATGAAAATGTTGTCAATAGTTATGTTTTGAGAATATTTACGTGCAATTAGAATAAAAATATAACATACCCTTGGCTGTATAGTCGTAGATTTCTGAAGTCGCTGGCTTGGAAATGATCTGAATAGATCTTATAATTCTTATTCAAGCGTAACGTCCTTCTTTCTTATCCAAGTCACTTCCCTGACATTTAAAAACTCACAGATCACACCTACAACAACATATCGGCATTGAATGTAAAGTGCTGCACTAAGCAACAAAATGAGCTTATTATATTTTAAGCCAGCTAAAATAGGGGTAGCACAGGTCAGAAGTTGATATGACACACGCTGCTATTTACTTATGTTAACTTACTGCAAACACATAAATAACACCAAAAACTTCACAAACAAACACACGTGCTCTTATGACAGGATCAGTAACTCCAGGTCACTCCGCTAGACAGTGCTCTAATCGCTCTCCCTCGACATCTCGTAGACTAATACCAATATAATGGTCCGTTATTGGACATTATAAATTTTCCAGCTAACTCATTCTTGGTTGCCTGCGTTTCGCCCTCGTGTGCTAAGTTAGGCTCGTCAGTTGGGACTTAGCACACCACCCAAGACGCAAGGCTAGTGCATACCATGGAGGCTGCTGCTGCTGCAGAGCTTTCATTCCCCGCCCGAAGGACGGGGCGGGCCCCCTAGATCGTGTCGCGATCTCTCGGGCCGGGAGATGTGGAGAGAACAGTGGGATGTTTGAAATGAAGAAGAGGGAAAAACGGTGTGAAAATTTGGATGACTGGCTATACGGATTGAGATTTATACAGGAGTGTCGAGAAGGAAGTTTCGTGGAAGTGTAAGGTGGTAAAGTGTTGAAGCGATGTGATAGAGGACAGTTGTGAGGTGTCGGAGATGTTCAAGGGTCGGTGGTGGTGGGAGGGAGATATTAGCAGAAGAAGGAGTTGGACGGACATAGATAGAGCGTTGGAAGGGAGGATGATCAGGCCGGGTATGGCGACGAGAGGTGGAGTGGCGATATCTAGGGCGGGGAGGTGAACGAGAGGGTTCGACGGGATGACGACGGCCGTAGAGAAGTGCTCCGCTGGAGATCAGGTGGGCGACGGCTGCTGCACTGGAAAGCTGAAGTCTGATTAAATACGTCGGACCGGTGGAGTTGTAGATACGGAATGCCCTCTTGACGGGTATGGCTTGAAGGCGAAGTTGTTCTTGAATGTCAGTTGCCGGGATGAGTGGGCTTACGCCGCGGACGACGCAACTGAAGACTTCGTTTGTGGCTGATGTGTCTGACGGTGTTGGAGGTTGATGAGCGGCTGCTGCTGTTACGACGAACAGTGGTGGTGGTGATGTCGTGGTCGGCAAGGCAGATGTAGACAGCGTAGAAGGGCGGGTGAAGTAGCGGGGAGGAATACGTAATAGTCGAGGTGGATCAACAGGAGGTAGCGCGGGGAGAGAGGTGGATAGAAGCGGCGATGAATGGGACGACTTAACAGTTGTGATGGAAAGCGAGGAAAAGGTGTGAGCAGCGGTCGCAAAGGTAGTGGTGATGGTCGTGGTGGTGGTCGTCATGGTGGTTGGTGGTAGGGAGGCTGACATCCAACGAGGAGTCGGCCTATATGCTTTGTTGGCTCGGCGCGAGTGGAAAGTAAAGATGTGTAGCCACCCGGCCGATCAAAAATAACAGGAGTGTCTTCTGCGACGAGTTGTGGAGTTCACTTGAGGTTTACCCAGATTTGAGATCCTGGAGAGAAGGCCCCCATGGAGGCCACTGCATAGCCTATTTGAAGTCACCAGCAGTGCAAATGCACTATGAGAGCTATGACTCATTTCCAAAAATAGATGCCTGCCTGGCCATCAAATGATGTAGATGTTGATTCCCATAGGGAACCTAAAATATTTGTCCTGAATGAGTAAATTTATAATACCAATATAATGGTCCGTTATTGGACATTATAAATTTTCCAGCTAACTCATTCTTGGTTGCCTGCGTTTCGCCCTCGTGTGCTAAGTTAGGCTCGTCAGTTGGGGCTTAGCACACCACCCAAGACGCAAGGCTAGTGCATACCGTGGAGATTTGCTTGCTTGCTTGCTTGCTTCAATGCTTTCATTCCCCACCCTGAAGGGGTGGGGCGGGCCACCTAGAGGGTGTCGCCCTCTCTCTGGCCAAGAGATGCGGGCGGGTTGGGGAGATGTGATGGAAGAAGGAGGTGGGTAAAGGATGTGGAGAGTTAGGAGATGGGAGAGGATTTGCGTCTTGTCTAAGTGCTGGTATATAAGACTTTATTGATATTTTGGTGAGTTTTACAATGCAGACTGATGGATGAGGTGATACAATTCTTAAAGATGAGTATGATGTGCCTAAGTCGGTCGGACGTAGGGTCCGGGGTAGCTATGGGAGGTTAGGAACTGGAGGGTGGTGGTGATGTTATGGAGAGATAGAATGAGGAGGCGAAGAAGGTCGTATGTTTGGAGAGGTAGAGGGATGGGTCCAGTTGGGAGAGGGAACGGAGTTTGTTGTAGATATTGGGGAACACAGGGGAGGGTTGGCTGGGGGCGGCGGTGTGAATTGATCGATGGTTGGCGGTTTCGTGGGGGTAGGGGTGGGGAGTGGGAGGGTTCTACTCGATGGCGGCGACCATAGACTTGTGCGCCGGTACTGATGAGGTGCTGGGCGTCTTCTTTACTGGGCATCTGGAGGCGCATCATGAAAGTAGGTCCATGGCTGTTGTAAATTCTGATGGCTCTAAGTACATTGACTCCAGTTTTCCGTAGTTCTTGGATTATGTTTTGCTCGGTAACTTCTGGAGATATCCCACGTAGTACACAGCTGAAGACGGCTGGTGGGGGCGTCTGTTGTTGATTTGCTGGTGGTGAGACTGCGGCGTCCGGCGGAAATTGCAGTGGTGGGGCATACCCGTCAAGAGGGCATTCCGTATCTACAACTCCACCGGTCCGACGTATTTAATCAGACTTCAGCTTTCCAGTGCAGCAGCCGTCGCCCACCTGATCTCCAGCGGAGCACTTCTCTACGGCCGTCGTCATCCCGTCGAACCCTCTCGTTCACCTCCCCGCCCTAGATATCACCACTCCACCTCTCGTCACCATACCCGGCCTGATCATCCTCCCTTCCAACGCTCTATCTATGTCCGTCCAACTCCTTCTTCTGCTCATATCTCCCTCCCACCACCACCGACCCTTGAACATCTCCGACACCTCACAACTGTCCTTTATCACATCGCTTCAACACTTCACCACCTTACACTCCCACGAAACTTCCTTCTAGACACTCCTGTATAAATCTCCAAATTTTCACACCGTTGTTCCCTCTTCTTCATTTGACACCTCTCACTCTTCTCTCCACATCTCCCGGCCCGAGAGATCGCGACACGATCTAGGGGGCCCGCCCCGTCCTTCGGGCGGGGAATGAAAGCTCTGCAGCAGCAGCAGCAGCAGCAGCCTTTACGGGCTTCTCTCCAGGATCTCAAATCTGGGTAAACCTCAAGTGAACTCCACAACTCATCGCAGAAGACACTCCTGTTATTTTTGATCGGCCGGGTGGCTACACATCTTTACTTTTCACTCGCGCCGAGCCAACAAAGCATATAGGCCGACTCCTCGTTGGATGTTAGCCTCCCTACCACCAACCACCATGACGACCACCACCACGACCATCACCACTACCTTTGCGACCGCTGCTCACACCTTTTCCTCGCTTTCCATCACAACTGTTACGTCGTCCCATTCATCGCCGCTCCTATCCACCTCTCTCCCCGCGCTACCTCCTGTTGATCCACCTCGACTATTACGTATTCCTCCCCGCTACTTCACCCGCCCTTCTACGCTGTCTACATCTGCCTTGCCGACCACGACATCACCACCACCACTGTCCGTCGTAACAGCAGCAGCCGCTCATCAACCTCCAACACCGTCAGACACATCAGCCACAAACGAAGTCTTCAGTTGCGTCGTCCGCGGCGTAAGCCCACTCATCCCGGCAACTGACATTCAAGAACAACTTCGCCTTCAAGCCATACCCGTCAAGAGGGCATTCCGTATCTACAACTCCACCGGTCCGACGTATTTAATCAGACTTCAGCTTTCCAGTGCAGCAGCCGTCGCCCACCTGATCTCCAGCGGAGCACTTCTCTACGGCCGTCGTCATCCCGTCGAACCCTCTCGTTCACCTCCCCGCCCTAGATATCACCACTCCACCTCTCGTCGCCATACCCGGCCTGATCATCCTCCCTTCCAACGCTCTATCTATGTCCGTCCAACTCCTTCTTCTGCTAATATCTCCCTCCCACCACCACCGACCCTTGAACATCTCCGACACCTCACAACTGTCCTCTATCACATCGCTTCAACACTTTACCACCTTACACTTCCACGAAACTTCCTTCTCGACACTCCTGTATAAATCTCAATCCGTATAGCCAGTCATCCAAATTTTCACACCGTTTTTCCCTCTTCTTCATTTCAAACATCCCACTGTTTTCTCCACATCTCCCGGCCCGAGAGATCGCGACACGATCTAGGGGGCCCGCCCCGTCCTTCGGGCGGGGAATGAAAGCTCTGCAGCAGCAGCAGCCTCCACGGTATGCATTAGCCTTGCGTCTTGGGTGGTGTGCTAAGCCCCAACTGACGAGCCTAACTTAGCACACGAGGGCGAAACGCAGGCAACCAAGAATGAGTTAGCTGGAAAATTTATAATGTCCAATAACGGACCATTATATTGGTATTATAAATTTACTCATTCAGGACAAATATTTTAGGTTCCCTATGGGAATCAACATCTACATCATCTCGTAGACTGTCGGGTCAAGACCGACCACAATATATATCAGACCGTTATATCGAAACGAAAATGGTGGACGTCGTGGGCGCACTAGCTGCTGACTGATGAAGGCTAGGATAGCACGCAGTAACTTAATTTCGATGATAAACCAACTACTGTTCACGGTTTTTGGAGATGCCGGAATTTAGTCCCGCTGGAGTTCTTTTACCTGCCAGTAAACCTACCGACACGAGGCTGACGAATTTGAGCACGAGACCGAGCCGGGATGAAACCCGCCATGTAGGGGTCAGAAGGCCAGAGCTTCAACCGTCTGAGACACTCAGCCCGACATCACATTAAATTACTTTCGTTGATACCTCTTAACCTAGTTCAGTCCGCCAGAAATTATCACGTACATATTTTGCCAACGGCGGTAATTTCATGATAAATGTAACATCATAGAGAAAATCACTTCGCGAACAACTACTCATCACATACAACTCCACAGCAAAAGAGCACAGCACAGAGAAATTTCACTTAGTCAAATGACGTTTTCTCTTAGAGCCCGCATGTAGGCCATGATCGTTAAGGCGTTGAAGTCTAAACGGTCTGACACCGAGGTTAGCCGGTTCGATTCCTGTTGGTCGAAAAATTTCACCATAAGAATGTTGGCCGCCAGGGTAGGGGAGATGGTGGTATACATTTTCTAATCACTAGATTGCGTCCCAAAAGCCTGGATTAAATTCCAGACCTCTCCGCAGTGTTCTTGTGGAGTGAGGGTATATGACGCTGTTGATAGTGATTCGTCCGTCGGATGGAGACGTGTGATAGTACATATATCACACCCCCGAATTATATGTAGAAGGTAGAGATATTATTGTCAGTATTCGATTTATTATTATTATTATTATTATTATTATTATTATTATCGGTATTTCATTTGTATGTTTTGTCATTTATATTTATAAGCTGGAAGATATGCACATATGTAGGTATGAGTAATTTGTTTTGCATGAGTGGGAAAACATTGCTTTAATAACTCTGGTAATTTGAATGAGTCATATGGCTGCCCCAGTGTTTGTTGTGATGTACTTGTGTCGGGAAATTCATGAGTCATGTATATATCCCAGCCTGATGAGATGAGCTTGTTGTTGTATTAGGAAAATTTGGTGATTCATGTAAAACTCCCGAGAGTTTGTTATTGTCTTGGGAGGAAGAAGTAGTTCAGGGCTTGGTCTTGACAAGAGGTTCACTCATGATTGGTGGGCAAGCACCAATCAAGACGTCTCATCTGAGAGGAGGGGGATGTTGATGTCTATAAAGGTGGATCATACGGCGGCAACCTGGGACATTGTAAGGAACATTGTAAGGGTGATTGTAGAGGTGATTGTAAAGGAACGAGAAGGAAGATAACTACAACTACAACTACAACTGAGGCACTGTACTGGAAGGAAGTGGTGCTGATACACGGTACTGGAGTGACACGGCAGCAATGGACTGGACTTCAAACGTTCGTGGAGCGTAGTCTAGTTATGTTCGTGGAAAGTGACTGATTGTGGAGAGTGCTTGCGCATTAAGTATTGTAGCACTTGTGGCGGCCTAGCATTGTATGTTGGTGAAAGCTATCTCAGACTTCCCATAAATTTATGTTGAGGATCGACCGACGTGTGTATATATCTTTACAACAAGTGTTAAAATATGTGAACACAGTAGTACAAGGTACAGTGTCTGTGTGATGTGATGACTGCCGATTATGAGAATCGGTAAGTCGAATTGATATAGAGACAGTGAAGGGTATTTATCTTCATACATGTACATTGTTCATTGGACCATCTAGAAATGGTAGTTTAGTTCTCGCTTTCGTTTTCCCACGGTTTTCATTATTGTTGTTGTTGTAAATATGGAGTCTTCCAGCAATATTTTATGTGTGTATTATATGTATAATGTTGTATGTTGATGAGGTGCTCATGGACGGAATTTGTTCAGAATATAGTTAGCTATTTTAGAATCAGTGTTATTGATAAACCTAGGTGCAGTTCCTACCTAATTAGTCGTTTTCAGGAGGTTAGGTAAGGCCTGCAGCAGATGTACCAGTACGCAGCATTATGTACACGCCCTGGGATATAAAGTCTATCATGCTCTTATCTAAATTCGAGGGATCCATTCTGGTGAACTCTGGCGCCCATACTACGGACATTTCGGTTAATTATGCTTATTAATTTTATTAAGTTTTTGAGTAATTTTATTTATATATTTTTATTCATGATTTTATTTATTATTATCATCAAAAAAATTACAATTGGCTTCCCAACGTGTGGCTGAATGATTGGTACATCTGTTAGGCTTATAAGCGTAGGTGCACTTGTCAGGTGTGGTTGGAATTCTGCAAACTATGTCAGTGAATTGTTTTATATGTTTCATGTGCATTTTGGAGTATGAAGAAATGTTGTAGCGAGTCCAGTATTATAAAATTGAGAAGTAGAGAGGTTTTGAAAGTTGTTGGTACTATGAATCAGGATAAGAGAAGTAAAAAAAATTCCACTACGTTGAGTCTATTGAATTTAAGTGAGAGTAGCGAAATGGCTGATAGTAGGAAAGATCAGTTGGCAACAATAGGTGAGGAACCGAGTAACCCGTCTCAAACTCAGAATGTAGGGGATCAAGGCGAGGCTTCAATGTTTAATATCCTTAAATCGCTACTTAATGAGTTGAAGGGTGAATTAAATGCTGTTAACAGTAAAATCGATAATAATAATGTTGAATTGTCCAGTAAAATCGATAATAATAATGTTGAATTGTCCAGTAAAATCGATAATAATAATGTTGAACTGTCCAGTAAAATCGATAATCAGTGTTGTTTCTAATAGTAAGAGTGATGAATTGTCCAGTAAAATCGATAATAATAAGGTTGAATTGTCTAGCAAGATTGATAGTCAGAGTAAAGAGTTGAAGAGTGAATTGAGTTTTTTAAGTAATGAAATATATAGTATTAATAGTGAGTTAAATTCAGTTAGTACGGAATTGTCCAGTAAAATTGAGAATCGGAGTAAGAAGTTAAATTCAGTTAGTGTTGAATTGTCTAGTAAAATTGATAGTTTAAGTAGTGCTGTGAATGGTAGAATAGATGAATTAAACCAGAAGTTTGACCATCAAAGCAGGGAAATTCAGGAAGTCAATAATAAGGTAGAATCTCAACGCTTGGAATTGACTGAGAAAATCGAATGCCGATTTAATGTAGTTAGGAAGGAATTTGTTGAAAACAGCAAGGAGTGTGATAAGAGAATAAAAATAGTGGAAGATAAAGTCGAAGAAATAGATACAATTAAAACCAGTCAGAATGTTTTAGCGAAACGAATAGATGAAAAGACTGAGAAATTGGAGAAAGACCTCAAGTCAGTAGAAGGAAATGCCAGAATGGTAGTGGAAGAAGGAATTAGATCATGTCATGTGAAATTAAGGCAGGAGGTCAGTCAAATCCAAGTAGGTAGCAGTATATGTAATAGGTACGTATCTTGTACGAAGGACTCTGAATTACCCACGTTTAATGGTCGGCAGTTTAATCCGATGGAATTCTTGAAAACGGTGGAGAAACGGTTTTCCAAGAATCTTGACGATGGTTTGATCGAGTGGAGTATGGTTGATGAGATGTTGGATATTGCATTTGTTGGAGAAGCGAGATCCTGGTTTCAAGTTTACAGACAGGATATTTCGAGTTTGGAGGAATTTAGGGAGAAATTTAGTTCTAAATTTTGGAGTGAAGCTATTCAGGGAAGGGAAAGAGATCGCGTGCTATTTGGCAAGTATAAACCTCAGGAAGGTGTATCTATGACGGAGTATTTCTTGGCGCATGTTCTGATCAGCCAGAATATTGAAGGTCTAGCATCGGAGAGGGGTACAGTCCGCCAGATGTTGAGGCATTTTCCTGAGAAGGTCGGATTAGCTGCATGTATGCAGAATATTGTTACGATTAAGGAATTAGAGCAGCTGTTAGAAGGTTTGATACTTTGGAAGGGCAGGGTAGGACTAGGCAAAGTGAAGGTAGAAATTACGGGGATAATGGGAGACAAGGTAATCAGGTAGCGAGAGATGGGAATAATCAGAATTTCAGTCATTCTTGGCAAGGGAATCAGGGTGGTAATTCCGGAAGGGGAAACAGACAGTCTAATCAGGGAGGTAATCACCAGGAATATTTTGGCAGAAGACCTAATCAAGGGGAATCAGAAAGTAGGGGGCGTACGGATCAAAGACCGCCAGATCAAGTGCCGAGAAATGATAACAGTGAACAAGCTACGTCAAGTAATTTAAACCGGAATCGGACTTCTTAGCTGGGTCAGATAGGCAGTCCGATACCGAAATTCCTATTCACGCGATGAAACAGGTAAGTTACGAGGTAGACGTGAAAGAGGAATTATTGTATGACCATGTATTTTGTGTTCAGGGAGATTTTGTGAATAGGGGGCGTGATGAAAGTAAGAAAGATGTGTCGGATGTCTTATTTTGTGCTAGTGGTGATGGTAATAGCGGTGTTGCGATCGATAATCTTGTAGAAGTTTCTGAAATTGAAAGTGAAGTTTTTTGTGAAGTTGATGAAGGTTGTTTTGTGAGTGAAGAGTGTTCACGGAGTATACATCATGAGGATGTTTTTGTTGATTTAAGTGTACGTGAGGAGAGTAAAGTGAGGTCCATTATGTGTGAAAATGGTGACTTTGAAATTAATGAAACTTCTGATAAGAAAGTCGAAAGTAGCAGTGTTGTTGGCATGAAAGTGGTGCAAGTAGGAGCTGATATGGAAGGTGGTGAAGATGGATTAATTGTTGGGTCATTAAGTGGTAATGATAGCAACATTATAGTGAATTATGGTAAGAATTACAATAATAGAGTGAGCGTGTGTGAGAATGGAAGTGTGCGTGAGATGAAGGAAAGTCTTTTCAAGCGAGTGTGTAATGTTTTATGTAATGCTAAGAGTTGTGTGAATGATTTGAATGACGTGCTGAGTGATAGCGATGTGGAATGTGTGAAAAAGTATGTGATTTGTTTGCTTGCATTAATTATGAGTTTGTGGAAGAGTAAACATTGTGAGATTCCCGCGCATTTCAGAAATAGGGATTTCTTTTTTATGAATGTTCCAAATGAAAGTTTGTATGATTCTTGTGTGGCTGGATGGGATGAATGCTTGTGTGTGAGATAGAGTGGATTCTAGACGTAGTTAGTTTTTATTGCGGTACGCATTCCTCGTCTATCGATGCCAATGTTAAGTTTATGTATAGTTTTTCATTTATATCAGGGTCCGTATACTGTGGACAGTAGAATAGGCAAGTGTGCTTATAGGCTCCTAACCACTGACAACAAGGTCCTTGTGACATTTAATATCTATAGCCTTCGCAGATATAAGAGATAGGATCTGCACCTTGGATGTATATATTATCAATTATGAGTTATGTGCACAGTAGCAAGAAGGGATTGTGTTCAATGGTATATGAAACAATCAGAGTTGTGTGTATATAGCCATATTATTATTATTATTATTATTATTATTATTATTATTATTATTATTATTATTATTATTATTATTATTATTATTATTATTATTTGGACAAATTGTATTTCGTGTGTGCGAATACAATGCAGTAGACGCAATGTATATATCATTATTACAGTAAATTATGTGTTCGGTTATGCCATTATAAGGTTATGTATGAAGTTCTGTTTTATGGTGAATCATAATATGTGATATCATCGATTCACCAAGGGGGCGTTATGTGATAGTACATATATCACACCCCCGAATTATATGTAGAAGGTAGAGATATTATTGTCAGTATTCGATTTATTATTATTATTATTATTATTATTATTATTATCGGTATTTCATTTGTATGTTTTGTCATTTATATTTATAAGCTGGAAGATATGCACATATGTAGGTATGAGTAATTTGTTTTGCATGAGTGGGAAAACATTGCTTTAATAACTCTGGTAATTTGAATGAGTCATATGGCTGCCCCAGTTTTTGTTCTGATGTACTTGTGTCGGGAAATTCATGAGTCATGTATATATCCCAGCCTGATGAGATGAGCTTGTTGTATTAGGAAAATTTGGTGATTCATGTAAAAATCCCGAGAGTTTGTTATTGTCTTGGGAGGAAGAAGTAGTTCAGGGCTTGGTCTTGACAAGAGGTTCACTCATGATTGGTGGGCAAGCACCAATCAAGACGTCTCATCTGAGAGGAGGGGGATGTTGATGTCTATAAAGGTGGATCATACGGCGGCAACCTGGGACATTGTAAGGAACATTGTAAGGGTGATTGTAGAGGTGATTGTAAAGGAACGAGAAGGAAGATAACTACAACTACAACTACAACTGAGGCACTGTACTGGAAGGAAGTGGTGCTGATACACGGTACTGGAGTGACACGGCAGCAATGGACTGGACTTCAAACGTTCGTGGAGCGTAGTCTAGTTATGTTCGTGGAAAGTGACTGATTGTGGAGAGTGCTTGCGCATTAAGTATTGTAGCACTTGTGGCGGCCTAGCATTATATGTTGGTGAAAGCTATCTCAGACTTTCCATAAATTTATGTTGAGGATCGACCGACGTGTGTATATATCTTTACAACAAGTGTTAAAATATGTGAACACAGTAGTACAAGGTACAGTGTCTGTGTGATGTGATGACTGCCGATTATGAGAATCGGTAAGTCGAATTGATATAGAGACAGTGAAGGGTATTTATCTTCATACATGTACATTGTTCATCGGACCATCTACAAATGGTAGTTTAGTTCTCGCTTTCGTTTTCCCACGGTTTTCATTATTGTTGTTGTTGTAAATATGGAGTCTTCCAGCAATATTTTATGTGTGTATTATATGTATAATGTTGTATGATGAGGTGCTCATGGACGGAATTTGTTCAGAATATAGTTAGCTATTTTAGAATCAGTGTTATTGATAAACCTAGGTGCAGTTCCTACCTAATTAGTCGTTTTCAGGAGGTTAGGTAAGGCCTGCAGCAGATGTACCAGTACGCAGCATTATGTACACGCCCTGGGATATAAAGTCTATCATGCTCTTATCTAAATTCGAGGGATCTATTCTGGTGAACTCTGGCGCCCATACTACGGACATTTCGGTTAATTATGCTTATTCATTTTATTAAGTTTTTGAGTAATTTTATTTATATATTTTTATTCATGATTTTATTTATTATTATCATCAAAAATGTTACAGACGTTAAACCTTGAGCAGACCCCTTGATGCTATTCGACAGAAGTAGGCTATGTGCCGGCACCAGGTTTCGCCCTCTCCCTTCCTGCTATCATATATCACGTCATTCATTTCATCTCATTAACTCCTCTCATGAGATTGACGTCAGGAAGGGCATTTGGTCATAAAAACCCGCCACGACAGATTCATCTCACCTCACAGCCGACCCCGTAAAGAAACGGGACAAGGGTTGGACAAACGAACAAATAACGTTTACTCTTAGATTTCACTTGCAGGGTAGATGGAAATACATTATAAAACTTTTAAAATGATGTTTAAAAAATCATTGAATGTTTGAATGTTTAAAAATAATTTAAGGTGCGAAATTCCTCAATTTATTCACTCTCATGAGAATTATGAAGCATAACGTGTTGCCTTCGTTTCGAAGTGGTGGACATTTTCTAATGTTCACCACTCAATGAAAGGGAAGTACCCCCGGAATGATTATGCCAGTCCAATGACCGGCCCTGGAAGCTCTTAAAGCATATGTTGACATATGGTATTCAGCACTTCCAACAATGATGTTAAACTTAGTAATTAAATGTTCAGACACCACTAAAGACATAATGGAATTTTCACCATTTAAGAACATGAGTATAAAAACTCTATTGACTCTTATACCGGCTGTACCGTCAAGTACTCTTACAAGTAAACAATGAGCAAGAGATAGCAAATATCCATAAAATATCTTAAAAAAGGAAAACAGCAAATACTCACCAAATAGTACAGTAATTGGACATAAACCAGAGGCAACTCGGATCGAACCAAAATATTTTGCAGGTAGGAAATAAAAGAAATCATGAAAGAAAAACACTGCGGGTTTTCAGGAAAAACTAAATAATTTAATTACTGTCTTGAGAGAAAGTTAAATACAATAGGAAAAAACCCTTGAAATCTATAGGTGCACCTTCACAAGCATAATCAGGTTAACTAATTAAAATGATAAATTAATTAAATAAATACTGAATTGAGATAAATAATTAATATGATAAATTGATTAATAAAATAAATTCTGAATTTAGATAATGAATTAATATGATAAATTGATTAATTAAATAAATTCTGAATTGAGAACAAATTGTTTACCTAGAATTGAGGGACACCCTCTAAATTAAACCACTCCAGATAAAATTAATGAATAGGTAGACTTAAAGCAAGAGATAATTACAAGATAATTAGTTGTCAAGAAAATGTCCATGGACTAACTTTACTGCCTGCTTGAAGGGCTCAAAGCAAGTACCTTTAATCTTTCAAAAATTTACTTGTGAACTAATAATTAAATACATCCTTTCTCCAGGAATTATTTTGTACATTAGGTGAAAATATGCTAAAATGAGGCCGCGAGATTCTCCCATGAACCGGATCACAATGGGCACATCAGGAAAATTAATTAACGTCCACTGAACACATATCCAAAACCGAAAGCGCTCACAAAGATAGGTAGACATTAAACAGGTCTCCAAACGACCCCAGAATTTCACCCCACTTCGAAATGGAAGAACAAGATAGCACTAAGGATGGGAACGCGCCCACCAAAAATTATAAATCAATCATTAATTATCAGAGCAAGCAGCTCTAATCATAAAAGATCATGCACACACAAAATCAATTCAGCATGTAAGAGCAATGCAGCTCTAACCACAAGGAAAACTCCCACTTTCAAATCAATTAAGGCGAAGAAGTAAGAGCTAACAGCTCCCAACTTAATGGTACGCCCACCGGGCGAGTTGGCCGTGCGCGTAGAGGCGCGTGGCTGTGAGCTTGCATCCGGGAGATAGTAGGTTCGAATCCCACTATCGGCAGCCCTGAAGATGGTTTTCCGTGGTTTCCCATTTTCACACCAGGCAAATGCTGGGGCTGTACCTTAATTAAGGCCACGGCCGCTTCCTTCCAACTCCTAGGCCTTTCCTATCCTGTCGTCGCCATAAGACCTATCTGTGTCGGTGCGACGTAAAGCCCTTAGCAAAAAAAAAAAAATGGTACGCCCACCACAAATTAATTAAAATCTCAATCATAGTAATTTCTTTTCAATAATCCAAAACAATAGTTCCCGTGGGCGACGGTTGCCATGGAGATGACAACAAGAGTAAGCGTTACCGAAGCATAAAAGAAAAAAAATACTTTAAGAAAAGAAAGTCAGAAAAGAAAAAAAGAAATAGATTCCTATCTTCAGAGATAATCTCGCGATCTCAATCCTTTCAATGGATGACTTCACATAATAAAATTATTTCACTCCTAATTCCATTAAGATAGTAGGTTCGAACCCCACTATCGGCAGCCCTGAAAATGGTTTTCCGTGGTTTCCCATTTTCACACCAGGCAAATGCTGGGGCTGTACCTTAATTAAGGCCACGGCCGCTTCCTTCCCACTCCTAGCCCTTCCCTGTCCCATCGTCGCCATAAGACCTATCTGTGTCGGTGCGACGTAAAGCAACTAGCAAAAAAAAAAATTAATTCCATTAACTTAATTTTCTCAATATTTAACCCTCTTTTGATCCAAAACAGAAATACCTTTTCGTGCCAAGAACATCTCGCCGAAAATGTTTTCTTCCCTCCATAGTAAGTTTAAACAGTGCAGTCAGTAAGCCGAATACTTTTCACGTTACGAAATTGCCAAGTTCATTTGAAACGAAGATCTATCAGAATTGGTGTTCGTAGGATGGAATAATATCCGCTAATTTAATTAAGATTTTGAGACGAGGCAATCCAGCTCCAGGAGAAATAGAAAATAATAATATCTTGAAGTAGATAACTTACGTTTTGTCCTTGAGTAGAAGCTAACATCGGTACACAACCTCCACAGCAACAACAATAACAACCATATAACGTGCATAGACGAGAGAGGTGTCACCACCAACTGCTCCAAAATCAAACCCTATCTTGCTGTATATATAAATCTTACCTGACTACATCAACAGTTGAATTGCACAGTACTAAATTTTCAAATTTTAATGACAAGAGTTCTTATAACATACCAATACAAAGTATATCAGCCATAGAACATTCTCGATATTCAACTTAATCAACACAAGAACTACAAGAGGATTGAAGAATGAATGCAACGCAACATGAACTCAAATTTTAATAGACGTTTTTAAAATATACCATGTTTTAATGTGTTTAATGTACTATATTTTTTAGTGTCTTATGATGTGGCATATATATTTTAATGTGTTTATGTACTCATGTCCATGCTCAATCAATAGGTTTTAGTTTATTCTAACCATCACCACTTTTAATCAGAGATATTTTAACGCAACATACTGCAATATATTTTACTTCCATTTTTCATTAGACATCCGAATGCTCTTAATCTTTGTAATTTTGTCCTATGACTGTAAATTTGTGTGCTAGCTGATGATGGCCAAGATAGGTCGAAACCGGTACTAGTGCAATAATGCATTCACAATAAATGTATTGATCGGTGGAACATTTTTCTTGTCTATTACATTGAATCCAATCAATACGGAATATGAAACTTATAAATAATAATGCAGCGCCTAATAGCGGCTGAATGTCGGGACTTGGTCTACAAGAGAATAACAGATGGTACAATTCTCTATTACATCTTATTTTGTATATGACGTCTACAACTACAGCCTGAAAAGAGGAAATAAAGGCAGAATCCACAAATTATGTTTGCTACATGCACAGAAACTCATATATTTTCTAAAGACCTGCAATACATGTGGATGCTCTGCAGTCGGTACATTCCGTGAGTTGAGACCTATACGAACTGTAAAGAAACAGTTCGTAAAGAACTATTTTGTTTGCAGTTTAGGTCGTTCATTCCGTGGGCTGAGACACCCTAATCGAACTGTAAAGATACAGTTCGTAAAGAACTTGTTTGCAGTTCTGGTCTTTCGCTTCAGTAGAGTAAACGAGCTGTAATGACAATTCGTAAAGAACTATTTTGTTTGCAGTTTAGGTCGTTCAACCAGTTTCCTAAATTATTTATTTTGGCTCATAAAATAAAATAATGCAGTACAATTAACATGCGGATAGGTTTCCATAAAATCAAACAGTATGCTTATTTAAATACTTGGAAAAGTATATTAAGCTCACTTTGTAAGAGTTTTTAAAAATTACATACCGTACAGAAAATATTTACAAAATTAAGCCTAAGTATTAGAAATATGACTAAATTCATGATAAACATGGCAAAGAAATATTAAACCACAAATGTATAGTACAATTAATACGTTGGTATGTTTCTGTAAGATAAAACAGCATGCTTACTTCAGTATGTAGAACATAATATTATAAGACACTTTTTGGTACATTTTATATAACAAAAATTATAGTTTAAAAAATAAATCAAACATATAAAGCCCAAGTTTGCAAAATATGAATAAACTTAAGAAAATTTGATAAAGAAATATACAATATACACGTTATTTATTTAAAGTTAAGCGATTAGAAACTTCAATTATTTAAAAATACTCATAAGAAAGAATTGAAATTACCGGAACCATTAATTTGGAGAATATTGACTGCATTCTAAAAGTTACCAATCATGGTGCAAAAATACAATTTGGGATGCCTTTGCTGTAGTAAGTCTATTTCTTCTCTCCGTAATTATCTGCCCTATCTTAGAGAAGATCCTTTCACAGGGGACAGATGTTGCCACTACGCACAGTCTTCTTTTTACAAGCTCGTACAAGAGGGGATAGACGGCTCTCCTTTCCTTCCACCACTTCAACGGATCTTCCCTTCTGTCCAGTATAGGTTCCTGCAAGTATTTATTTAAATCAACAATTCATGCTGAAGTCGGGTTTTGAGGGGCGATCAATTCTTTTACCTCGCGGTCAAAATCTTCCCCGAGTGATGACGTGAGGCTAGAAGATGCAGGACCTGCCACAGATAACGTAATGGCTGGCTCGTGATCCAGCCGCAGATTTACTGCACAAACTTTCTTCTTCAACGAATCGTTAGCTGCTGTGAATTTGACACATTGCTGAAACCATACTTTTTGAATCTTTGATCTACTATTGTCGCATGTGCAGTCAATTCGTTGTCTTCAACGTCCTTGAAACGCTTCAACAATTGTTCTTTTAAAAGTCTTTACCAAAGAAACTACTTCAACAGAAAATCTCTTATCCTGTTCGTACGCAGTAAGTCTTCGGTTCATTGCCCGAACAAACAGTATCACCTTAGCTCTCGATACAGACTTTTCTGAGCTTACCTCAACTGTTATTTCTTCAAATATCTGAAGTACTTCGGTTGCATATTCCACTATATTCCACTCATGTTGGGTCAACACTTCCACACTGCTTTGTAAAATAGCTAATGTGCAAACTACAGCATCTTTTGCTTGAACAACCCGCTTCAACATATCATGCGTAGAATTCCACCTCGTCACTACGTCTTGCTTCAATTTGAGCTCGGGTAGTCCCATTTGTTTTTGAACAGACTGCAGTCTAGCGAAGGCATGCGAGCTCCTTTTGAGATATTCTACTATTGCCTTTACTTTTTGTATGACAACATTTTTTTCACCACTGCGCAGTCCTGTGTGCACCACAAGGTTTCCTGAGTGCGTGAAACATGACAAGTGCCGCTAGTTACATAATCTTAATGCAGCAACAATGTTACTGGCGTTGTCACTGACGACAGCAACAACTTTATTCTCTAACCCCCACTCACGCACTGTCTCTTTCAAGCGCCCTGACAAATTTTCAGCAGTGTGTCCGTCCCGAAATTCAACACATCCTAATAAAACGGTACTCAGCTGGCAATCAGCATTGATATAATGGGCTGTGGCGGCCAAGAAACTTTGATTATTTATGGATGTCCAAGAATCGGTTGCAAGACAAACAGCTTGTACATCTTCTAGGAGTTTCTGCACCTTTTCAACAGTGTTGCGGTAATATTGTGGTAATAAACTGGTGGAAATAGTTTTTCTAGTTGGGAGATTATATCCTGGGCACAGTAAATTTACAAGATCTTAAAATTCGGGCTCCTCCACCATACTGAAAGGATGGTAGCCTTTAACTACCAGTTTCATTAATTGTTCGTCAATTACTTTTGATTTATGTACAGTAACCGGTTTCTTTACTCTAATATAGTCACCCATACTTGTCTGAGTAGCATTTTCGCTTGAGGAAGGCTTATCAGGAGGTCGCATTTCGGTGATGATGTCTCTAAATACATCTGATGCTTCAGAACTAACTTGTTGTTGTGGGTATGATTCATATCTTGAGGTACAAACGGTCGGGTACTTTACTTTTATGTGTTTCTGTAAATTACATACAGAACCACAGACAATGCTTATAATTTGTGAACAATACACACACTTCGCTCTTTTACCCTCTTCCACTTCACTGAAATGGTTCCACACTTGGCTTCTTCTCCGTGGTGGCATAATTATAAATGTAATAATATCACTTTTATATACTCGCACAAACTCGGAAATACACAAACTAGTTGAATTGAATGAACTGTACGAACTTGTTTACGAAATGAACTATTATAAAACCGACAACTGCACAAGCGCAAGAATAGTCGACCTGTGCATCAGTGTTGCCAACTCCAGCGACAAGTCTCTTTGAAGTCATTTAGCGACAGAATTTCAAAGTTAGAGACAAACGACTTTTCTGGAAATTTTAGGAACATTTAGAGACAATTCTGACGAATTGTGATTTATGGTTTGATAAATTTGGTGAGTCAAGTAGGTTAGCTAACGCTATGAAAACTACAAGTGGTAAAGTCGCATTCTGATTGACTGCCGGCATCTTTTGACTTTGTGATAGTACATATATCACACCCCCGAATTATATGTAGAAGTTAGAGATATTATTGTCAGTATTCGATTTATTATTATTATTATTATTATTATTATTATTATTATTATCAGTATTTCATTTGTATATTTTGCCATTTATATTGGTAAGCTGGAAGATATCCACATATGTAGGTATGAGTAATTTGTTTCGCACGAGTGGGAAAACATTGCTTTAATAACTCTGGTAATTTGAATGAGTCATATGGCTACCCCAGTGTTTGTTGTGATGTACTTGTGTCGGGAAATTCATGAGTCATGTATATATCCCAGCCTGATGAGATGAGCTTGTTGTTGTATTCGGAAAATTTGGTGACTCATGGAATATACCCCAGAGTTTGTTATTGTCTTTGGAGGAAGAAGTAGTTCAGGGCTTGGTCTTGACTAGAGATCACTCATGATTGGTGGGCAAGCACCAATCCAGACGTATGATCTGAGAGGAGGGGGATGTTGATGTCTATAAAGGTTGATCATACGGCGGCAACCAGAAAACATTGTAAGGGTGATTGTAGAGGTGATTGTAAAGGAACGAGAAGGAAGATAACTACAACCAGTGACATTGTATAAGAGAACTACAACTGACGCACTGTACGGGAAGGAAGTAGTGCTGATACACAGTACTGGAGGGACACGGCAGCAATGGATTGGACTTCAAACGTTCGTGGAGCGTAGTCTTGTTATGTTCGTGGAAAGTGGCTGATTGTGGAGAGTGCTTGCGCATTAAGTATGGTAGCATTGTGGCGGCCTAGCATTATATGTTGGTGAAAGCTTCAGACTTTCCATAAATTTATGTTGAGGATCGACAGACGTGTGTATATATCTTTACAACAAGTGTTAAAATATGTGAACACAGTAGTACAAGGTACAGTGTCTGTGTGATGTGATAACTGCCGATTATGAGAATCGGTAAGTCGAATTGATATAGAGACAGTGAAGGGTATTTATCTTCATACATGTACATCGTTCATCGGACCATCTACAAATGGTAGCTTAGTTCTCGCTTTCATTTTCCCACGATTTTTATTATTATTGTTGTTGTTGTAAATATGGAGTCTTCCAGCAATGTTTTATGTGTGTATTATATGTATAATGTTGTATGTTGATGAGGTGCTCATGCACGGAATTTGTTAAGAATATAGGTAGCTATTTTAGAATCAGTGTTATTGATGAACCTAGGTGCAGTTCCTACCTAATTAGTCGTTTTCAGGAGGTTAGGTAAGGCCTGCAGCAGATGTACCAGTAAGCAGCATTATGTACACGCCCTGGGATATACAGTTTATCATGCTCTTATCTAAATTCGAGGGATCCATTCTGGTGAACTCTGGCGCCCATACTACGGACATTTCGGTTAATTATGCTTATTAATTTTATTAAGTTTTTGAGTAATTTTATTTATATATTCGTATTTATGATTATATTTATTAATTTTTTCATCAAAAAAGTTACAATTGGCTTCCCAACGTGTGGCTGAATGATTGGTACATGTGTTAGGCTTATAAGCGTAGGTGCACTTGTCAGGTGTGGTTGGAATTCTGCGAACTATGTCAGTGAAGTGTTTTATATGTACGTGATATGTATGTTAGAGTATGAAGAAATGTTGTAGCGAGTCGAGTATTATAAAATTGAGAAGTAGAGAGGTTGTTAAAGTTGCTGGTACTAAGAATCAGGAAAAGAGAAGTCAAAAGAATTCCACCACATTGAGTCTATCGAATTTAAGTGAGAGTAGCGAAATGGCTGATGGTAAGAAAGATCAATCGGCAACGATATGTGAGGAATCTAGTAATCCGTCTCAAACTCAGAATGTAGGGGTCGTTAAGGAAACGGTTCAAGGGGAGGCTTTAACTTTTTGTATGATTAAATCGCTATTTAATGAAATGTCCAGTAAGATTGATAGTAAGAATGAAGAGCTGAAGGTTGAACTGTCTAGTAAAATCGATAATCAGAGTGTTGAATTAAATTCAGTGAGTGTTGAGCTGTCCAGTAAAATCGATAATAATAATGTTGAGCTGTCCAGTAAAATCGATAATAATAATGTTGAACTGTCCAGTAAAATCGAAAATAATAATGTTGAATTGTCCAATAAGATTGATAGTCAGAGTAAAGAGTTGAAGAGTGAATTGAGATTTTTAAGCAATGAAATATACAGTATTAATAGTGAATTAAATTCAGTTAGTACGGAACTGTCTAGTAAGATTGAGAATCAGAGTAAGGAATTAAATTCAGTGAGTGTTGATTTGTCTAGTAAAATTGATAGTTTAAGCAGTGCTGTGAATGGTAGAATAGATGAATTGAACCAGAAGTTTGACCATCAAAGCAGAGAAATTCAGGAAGTCAATAATAAGGTTGAATCTCAACGCTTGGAATTGACTGAGAAAATCGAATGCCGATTTAATGTTGTTAGGAAGGAATTTGTTGAAAACAGCAAGGAATGTGATAAGAGAATAAAAATAGTGGAAGGTAAAGTCGAAGAAATAGATAGAATTAAAACCAGTCAGAATGTTTTAGCGAAGCGTATAGATGAGAAGAATGAGAAATTGGAGAAAGACCGTAAGTTGGTAAAAGAAGACCTCAAGTCAGTAGAAGGAAATGCCAGAATGGTAGTAGAAGAAGGAATTAAAGCATGTCATGTAAAGTTAAGGCAGGAGATCAGTCAAATCCAAGTAGGTAGCAGCATATGTAATAGGTACGTATCTTGTACGAAGGACTCTGAATTACCCAAGTTTAATGATCGGCAGTTTAATCCGATGGAATTCTTGAAAACGGTGGAGAAACGGTTTTCCAAGAATCTTGACGATGGTTTGATTGATTGGAGTATGGTTGATGAGCTGTTGGATGTTGCATTTGTTGGAGAAGCGAGATCTTGGTTTCAAGTTTATAGACAGGGTATTTCGAGTTTGGAGGAATTTAGGGAGAAATTTAGTTCTAAATTTTGGAGTGAAGCTATTCAGGGAAGGGAAAGAGATCGCGTGCTATTTGGCAAGTATAAACCTCAGGAAGGTGTATCTATGACGGAGTATTTCTTGGCGCATGTTCTGATCAGCCAGAATATTGAAGGTCTAGCATCGGAGAGAGATACAGTCCGCCAGATGTTGAGGCATTTTCCTGAGAAGGTCGGATTAGCTGCATGTATGCAGAATATTGTTACGATTAAGGAATTAGAGCAGCTGTTAGAGAGGTTTGATGCTTTGGAAGGGCAAGGGAGGACTAGGCAAAGTGAAGGTAGAAATTACGGGGATAATGGGAGACAAGGTAATCAGGTAGCGGGGGATAGGAATAATCAGAATTTCAGTCATTCTAGGCACGGGAATCAGGGTGGTAATTCCGGAAGGGGAAACAGACACTCTAATCAAGGAGGTAATCACCAGGAATATTATGGCAGAAGACCTAATCAAGGGGAATCAGAAAGTAGGGGGCGTACGGATCAAAGACCTCCAGATCAAGTGCAGAGACATGATAATAGTGAACAGTCCACGTCAAGTAATTTAAACCGGAATCGGACTTCTTAGTTGGGTCAGATAGGCAGTCCGATACCGAAATTCCTATTCACGCGATGAAACAGGTAAGTTACGAGGTAGACGTGAAAGAGGAATTATTGTATGACCATGTGTTTTGTGTTCAAGGAGATTTTGAGAATAGGGGGCGTGATGAAAGTAAGAATGATGTGTCGGATGTCTTACTTTGTGCTAGTGGTGATGGTAATAGAGGTGTTGCGATCGATAATCTTCAATCAATCAATACTGATCTGCATTTAGGGCAGTCGCCCAGGTGGCAGATTCCCTATCTGTTGCTTTCCTAGCCTTTTCCGAAATGATTTCAAAGAAATTGGAAATTTATTGGACATCTCCCTTGGTAAGTTATTCCAATCCCTAACTCCCCTTCCTATAAATGAATATTTGCCCCAGTTTGTCCTCTTGAATTCCAACAGTAGTATAATACAGGGATTCGGCGGCCACCTCCACCTCAGGCTCCCAGAGGCCACCTCCACCTCCACCTCAGCCAGAGGCCTCCCAGATGCCTCCTCCACCTCCACCTCAGCCAGAGGCCTCCCAGAGGTCTCGTCCACCTCCCGCGGGAAATTTGAATTTGTAAACAAAGCCACGTGCTTTTTGACAGCTGTCATCGACAACAACGCATCGCTAACCTCAGTACTGTCATCTTGACGGGCCTAAACCTCAGTAGTGCCAACTTAACCTAACTAGCATGAGGTAAACAAAGCCACGTGTTTTTTGACAGCCACGTGCTTTTTGACAGATTTGTAAACAAAGCCACGTGCTTTTTGACAGACAACAACGCATCGCTAACCTCAGTACTGCCATCTTGACGGGCCTAAACCTCAGTAGTGCCAACTTAACCTAACTAGCGCGAGGTAAACAAAGCCACGTGCTTTTTGACAGCCACGTGCTTTTTGACAGATTTGTAAACAAAGCCACGTGCTTTTTGACAGCTCTCATCAACAACAACGCATCGCAAACCTCAGTACTACCATCTTGACGGGCCTAAACCTTAGTGGTACCAACTTAACCTAACTAGCATGAGGTAAACAAAGCCACGTGTTTTTTTGACAGCCACGTGCTTTTCGACAGATTTGTAAACAAAGCCACGTGCTTTTTGACAGACAACAACGCATCGCTAACCCCAGTACTGCCATCTTGACGGGCCTAAACCTCAGTAGTACCAACTTAACCTAACTAGCGCGAGATAAACAAAGCCACGTGCTTTTTGACAGCCACGTGCTTTTTGACAGCTGTCATCCGCCATCTTTAAACTACAGAGCACCGTGCTGCCCTCTTTCGTCACCTGTCATCGGCAGTGCTGCCATCTTGACGGGCCTAAACCTTAGTGCTACCAACTTAACCTCACTAGCTCGAGATAAACAAATCCACGTGCTTTTTGACAGCTACGTGCTTTTTTGATAGCTGTCATCCGCCATCTTTAATCTATAGAGCACAGTGCTGCCCTCTTTAGCTACTTACCTTTGAAATGTGGTAGCGGATAATTTGAAAAATGCTTTTCGACAAGCAGCCATCTTTAATCCAGAGAGAAAAGTGCTGCCCTCTATGTGGTGGCGGCAAATTGAAAAATTCCACTTGCTCTTGTTTGAAAACAAACTCACGTGCTTTTTTGACAGCTGTCATCTGCCATCTTTAATCTATAGAGCACAGTGCTGCCCTCTATGTGGTGGTGGTAAATTCCACGTGCTCTTGTTTGGAAACAAAGCCACGTGCAGCTGTCATCCGCCATCTTTAATCAACAGAGCACTGTGCTACTATCATGCGGGCAATTTCATCACCTATCATCCGCCATCTTTAATCCACAGAACACCGTGCTGCCCTCTTTATGGCTACTACCTTAAGCACGTAGTAGCGGACAATTTGAAAAGTTCTGTTAGCTATCATCCGCCATCTTTAATCAAGAGAGCACCGTGCTGCCATCTTTAGCTAGATACCTTTGAAATGTGGTGGCGGCAAATTGAAAAATTCCACGTGCTCTTGTTTGGAAACAAACTCACGTGCTTTTTCGACAGCTACCATCCGCCATCTTTAATCAACAGAGCATAGTGCTGCCCTCTTTAGTTTGAAATGTGATGGCGGCAAATTCTACGTGCTCTTGTTTGGTAAACATAGCCATGTGCTTTTTTGACAGCTGTCATCCGCCATCTTTAATACAGAGAGCACCGTGCTGCCCTCTTTATCGTAGTAGATGTAAATTCGTCACCTGTCATCCGCGGTGCTGCCATCTTTAGCTAGATACCTTTGAAAAGTGATGGCGGATAATTTAAAAAGAAAAATTCTACAGCAGCCCTCTCTCGAAGCTAATTGCATAAGATGGTGGCTATACATGACTCCTTAAGGGTGCTTACGCAAGATGGCTGCTATACACAGGTTCTTATGAGACGCCCTTGGGATGCTTGCGCAAGATGGCAGTTATACATGGCTCCTTATGAGATACCCTAGGGATGCTTGCGCAAGATAGCGGCTGATCTTATGGGATGGCTTAAGGGTCCTTGCACAAGATGGCTTGAGACGCCCTAAGGATGCTTGCGCAAGATGGCGGACACAAGATGGCAGCTATACATAACTCCTTATGAGACGCTTTAAGGGTGCTTGCGCAAGATAGTTGCTACTCTTAGCTTAGAGGCTAACGTGTCGTGATAGTTCGATTCATTAAATTTAGGGCTTAAATGCAAAATGTTAAATATATCGAAAACGGTGCACCGTAGAGCAAAACGGACAAAATTTTTCTGCCTAATACCTAGGTTCGCAGTATGAGGAACAAGAAAATCATAGTCTAATGATGGGATCAACGGTTCGGTTCCTACTTAGGCCCTTTGGCATTTGCTCTGTTTTAGCTTGTATTGAAGCGAGTCTTCGTAACATGATCAGGTCTAGCTATGGTAGAGAGTATAACGTACCGTGCAGGTTCGATTCATTAAATTTGGAGGCTTAAATGCAAAATGTTAAATATCTCGAAAACGATGCATCGTAGAGCAAAACGGACAAAATTTTTCCGCCTAATACGTAGGTTCGTAGTATCAGGAACAAGAAAAAACATAGTCTAATGATGAGATCAACGGTTCGATTCCTACTTAAGCCCTTTGGCATTCGCAGCTATCTATTTCTACAAGATGGTGGCTGCTCTTATGAGAAACAAGATGCCTTGAGACGTCCTAGGGATGCTTACGCAAGATGGCAGACACACAGTGGTGACTATACATAGCTCCTTATGAGACGGCCTAGGGGTGCTCGCACAAGATGGCGGCTACTCTTATGAAGAAATCTAGCTTAGAGGCTACTGCGCAAGATAACAGCTGCTGTTATGCATGTGGTGGAGGGCAATTTGAAATTCTATGTGCTTAATCAACAGAGCACCCTGCTGCCCTCTTTAGCTGAAATGTGGTGGTGGATAATTTGAAAAATTCTTTTGACAGCTATCATCTTTAAAAACAATGGCGACTATACATAGGCTGTTAAGGTCTTATCATTCTCCTCCTCCTCCTCCTCCTCCTCCTCCTCCTTCTCTACCTCCTCCTCCGCCTCTTATGTCAAGGCATAGCTTTATATCGAACAAGTTTAAACCTGCATCGCGAAGGCAAGCGTGTGCAGCGATAACATTATTGTGCATGTTTAGACTTTCGAAACATAAGAAGAGTAGAATCAAACGCTGTACTCGATACGACATGTGATCAGAACATTGATTGATGCGTTCAGAAAAACAAAATAAGTGATCAAGACTAGAATCGAACAATGTACTCAATACATCATGTGTTTAGAATATGTCAGGGGATACGCTTGTTCTAAGATCAGATTGAAACATAACAAGACTAGAATAGAACACTGTAATCGATGTTGTTAACTTCAACATATGATCAGAACATTGATTGATGTGTTCAGAACACAAAATAAGTGATCATGACTAGAATCGAACACTGTACTCGATACAACATGTGATCAGAACATTGATCGATGTGTTCAGAACACGAAATAAGTGATCAAGACTAGAATCGAACACTGTACTCAATACAACATGTGTTTAGAACATGTTAGGGGGTACCCTTGTTCTAAGAAGATCAGAATGAAACATAACAAGACTAGAATCGAACACTGTAATCGATGTTGTTAACCTCAACATATGATCAGAACATTGTTTGATGTGTTCAGAGCAAAAGTACAATTTTGATGATTTGCTTAGTGTAAAATCAAAAACTATGGAAACACACTGTGCACATATCGCGTAGCTAACTCGCTCAGTAAGCAATATTGCAAAACTACAACTTCAATGATTTGCATAGTGTAAAAATCAAAAAAACACACTGTACCCATACTGCGCAGCTAACTCGCTCGGTAAACGATATAGCCAAAGTATAACTTCAAATTATTTACCTTCCATCATTCGTCTTGTGTGTAAAAATCAGTCGAACAAGTTATCGCATAAACATGGCTGAAAAAAAATCGTGATAGGGTATGGAACCCAGGGGTTACATCTTATCAGAAGGGCAAAAAGGATGAAAGGACTCTTCCTCCTCCTTACCGCACATTCCTTGGCTAAAGGGCTAATGGGCTAAAGGGCTAATGGGCTATAGGGCTAAAGGGCTAATGGGCTAAAGGGCTAAAGGAGCAACAACCTCGTCGATCGCTATCAGCAAGAACGCTTGTACTTTGTTAAGTGTAGAAAATTAATCTTTATTTGTAAATGGTTTCATGTTCAGAACAAGGAATGGAAAATCCCCGAGGTGCGATGAGTTACGTTTTTCGAACTAGTGTTTGGAACACTGAACTTTTCAAGATGATAGCAGATAGTTTAGCAATGTTCTGTTGTTGGATTTTAAATTCCGCGCTACAACATGCATAAGGTGGTAGCCTTGAGGTTTACCGCCGTAAAGATGGCAAGAGTGAGGTTAACAATGTTCTGCTGTTGGATTTTAAATTCCGCGCTATAACATGCATAAGGTGGCAGCCTTGAGGTTTACCGCCGTAAAGATGGCAGCAGTGAGGTTAGCGACGCTCTATTGTCCTTCAAAGTGAGGTTAGGGTTCGTCAAGAAGACAGCTGTCAAAAAAGCACGTGGCTATGTTTACCAAACAAGGGCACGTGGTCGTGACGTCACGGTCACGTAATCAATCCTTAGCTCGACGTCGTTAAGAGCAGTATTAGGGTTAGCTATGCTTAAAAGTCTTGGGAACAGAGCAGCAGTATGAATTGCTATGTTTCAAAGCGTGTACACATGATCTATCGATTTTACATGCATCGACCATCGAACTAAACTTCATCCGCTAGATCGTGCTGCTATCTTAGCATAACCTATACCCATAAAATTAAAGTACAATGAATAGCCATGTTTCAAAGCGTGTACACATCGCCTATCGATTTTGCACACATCGACTCTCGTACTAAACTTCTTCCGCAAGATTGTGCTGCTATCTTAGCGTAACCTATACGCATGACCTTAAGGTACAAAGAATAGCCATGTTTCAAAGCGTGTACACATTACCTATCGACTTTGCATGCAACAAATATCGTACTAAACTTCTTCCGCTAGGTTGTGCTATCTTAGCATAACTTATACACATGAACTTAAAGTACGAAGAATAGCCATGTTTCAAAGCGTGTACACATTACTTATTGATTTTGCATTCATCGAATCTCGTACTAAATTTCTTCCGCTAGATTGTGCTGCTATCTTAGCATAACCTATACCCATGAACTTAAAGTATAATGAATAGTCATGTTTCAAAGCGTGTACACATCAACTATCGAATTTGCATGTATCGACTCTCGTGCAAAACTTCTTCAGGTAGATTGTGCTGCTATCTTAGCATAACTAAGACGCATGAAGTTAAAGTACAAAGAATAGCCTTGTTTCAAAGCGTGTACACATTACCTAATGATTTTGCAAGCATCGACTCTCGTACTAAACTTCTTCCACTAGATTGTGCTAAAATCGTGTAAGTGTGCTGCTATCTTAGCATAACCTATCGATTTTACATGCATCGACTATCGCAAGCATAACTAAGACGCATGAACTTAAAGTACAAAGAATAGCCTTGTTTCAAAGCGTGTACAGATCACCCTGAACTTCTTCCGCCAGATTGTGCTGCTATCTTAGCATAACCTATACGTATGACTTTAAGGTACAAAGAATAGCCATGTTTCAAAGCGTGTACACATTACCTATCGACTTTGCATGTATCGACTCTCGTACAAAACTTCTTCCGCTAGGTTGTGCTGCTATCTTAGCATAACTCATACACATGAACTTAAAGTACAAAGAATAGCCTTGTTTCAAAGCGTTTACACATTACCTAATGATTTTGCACGAAACGACTATCATACTAAACTTTTTCCACTAGATTGTGCTAAAATCATGTAAGTGTGCTGCTATCTTAGCATAACCTATCGATTTTACATGCATCGACTATCGTACTAGACTTCTTCCGCTAGAGCATGTAGCAATCGCTTTTGTGTATCCCAAACCCCTGTGCACGAACTTAAAACATAAAGATGAGCTATGTTCTAAAGCGTGTACACATCACCTATCGATAATGTATGTATCGAATATCGTACTAAACTTCTCCTGCTAGAGCGTACGAGTATCGCTTGTGCGTGCACGAACTTAAAGCATAAAGAATAGCAATGTATAAAAATCTTGTAAACAAAGCAGCAGCATTACGTATAGTCAAGATTAAATGCGTGCAAACATCATGTATCTATGATGCACACAGTACTAAACTTATTCCATTAGAATGTACAAAGTTCGCATGTGTTTGTACTGCTATCTTAGCATAGCCTATGTGCATGAACTTAAAGCATAAAGAATAGTTATGTGTAAAAAATCTTGTGAACATAGCAGAGTGTTAACTACGTAGGTGTAGACATTGAACTTTACATGCTGAGGCAACATACTACGTGACCGTGACGTCACGACCACGTGCTCTTGTTTGGTAAACATAGCCGCGTGCTTTTTTGACAGCTGTCTTCTTGACGAACCCTAACCTCACTTTGAAGGACAATAGAGCGTCGCTAACCTCACTGCTGCCATCTTTACGGCGGTAAACATCAAGGCTGCCACCTTATGCATGTTATAGCGCGGAATTTAAAATCCAACAGCAGAACATTGTTAACCTCACTCTTGCTGCAACCTTACCAATCAGAAAACCAAACATTCAAAAGGAAAGCACAAACATCAAGAAGAAAACAAGCACAATACTTACCGAAAGGCAGTAGCATAAAATATGAAGCGTGGAAGGCAAAGCGAGAATTAAAAAGGCCAGGATCTTACATAACTTTGACAGGTTGCCAGGTAAATATTGCTAGCTACTAAATGACACACCAGATAAATTTGAAATGAAGAAAATTTACTAAGCAAATGTAATCTGAAAATGGTATAAAATAAGAACAATAATAAAAAATATATATATATAATTCTTTTTCTAAAATTTAAAAATGCAATCAAACTAGATGAGGAAAACAGTACTTTAAAATAAAGTTGAAATTAAGGAGAAATGAAGCTCACATTAACATAGGCTTCCGCCGAAATTAAGGTTTGAAAATTCATTAATAACTCATTACCTTACATACAGGAAATAATATTATTTTAAAATTGGTTGCAACCGATATGCGGGCCCGCGATATAAAATCACTTTAAAACTGAAATTTGCTACACTACAAGATACTAAGTTACAAGACGCACACAAGGACACACGAAAAAGAAGAAAATTTAGTGGCTCCAACCGCGAATAAACATTACACAAAAGAAACGAGCTAGATGAAAACACAATAAAATAATAGTGCACAGCAATCCCAACAAAATGAAGTATATAAGGAAATTTACAATTAACGGTGCACTCATAAAAATAATAAAGAACACTGAAGCACCCAACAAGAGCTACCCGTTACCGACGCGAAGCCAAGATCCCATAATAATCATCAAAGCCACCCAAAATATTAACGTATCATCAGATTAGATAAGAAGGGGTGACATGACGTAATAAAGACAAAAGCAAGGAACCCAAACAATGGGAGAAAAGATAATAAGACAACGAAAGAAAACTCCCATTATTAAACTTAATTTCGACCAGCAAATTTCAATTTTAAGATTTTAAGTTATTAAAATAATAATAATAATTATTATTATTTATCCAAGAGGTGATAGAATCAGTTTACATTAGCCTTACTTAATCAATCACCAGCGATTTACATACTTTAGAACAGAGGGGGCCGTGGAATGCGCTACGATGCGAATATGAGGTGTCATTAATTAAGGCCCGTAACAACGCGATAATCATTACGTACAGATAACCAGCCACGAAGGCAATAGGACAAAATCAGACAGCAATTACATCCAACCAGAAAAAACTAAGGGAGAAAACACGCACCGAAATGAATTACCAAAAAAAAAGTAATAATAATAATAATAATAATAATAATAATAATCGTCATCATAATGAACATCAAGAAACACAGTTGGCAATAATGGACCCCGACAAAAAGTAAGACAAAATCACTTACACAAAATATCACCTCATAGATGCATAACTAGCGATCCCGCGCTCCCTACATTACATTAAATTTTCTTTTCAAATATATATCAGATTTTGCTTACAAGGTTACACAATACCAAAATTGTCGTTTATAATGTTGCTCATGTCCACGATGAAATTACTCACACTAGTGCCAGAACGAATGGGATCCCTTCAATAAATTATAATTTTCAGTACTTACTTGGAGTTAAGATATCCAAACTTACAAGACACTTGAAACTTTTAATACCGATAACGGATAACTCACTTCACCAAGTTTACATGTTACATTAGGAAAATATTAAGGTTGGAGCACACTGAATAACTTCAAAAAAAATAACACAGGGCCTAGCCCTCACGTTACTCTTTAACCCCCGGAGTCAAGCTCCATTATAATAGCTTTCCCTTTTTGCCAAGCCGTCTGCTTGGGAGCTTCATACAACACAGCCATCTTGGAGAGTAACGGGGAGCTGACTGCTGCAGACTACTGAGCTCACACCGAGCTAGCGATAGGTCAGTCCCATAATTCAATGCGTGCACCGCGAAAATGCGCAGAAGTTACAAATGATAATTCGGCGCATTACAGAGTCCAGTCAAATGCCTGACAATAATGGATGGATAACTTGAATTAAATTGGTCTGGTAACTTCCACAGTTAGGAAACAGTTCCAACAATGGCCGATAATACAGATAACGGCTGGATACACAAGTCGACATGACAGATGAATAAATAAATACACTTAGATGCTTTGATGTAATAATTCAGTTATGTCCCGTAAATATTAGTTCCCATTTTCACATTACAGTTCTCCCCTCCCGAAGCCAGAACACAGGGGAGGCGCAAGTCCAAAACAATGGATTGCATGCCAATGGTATAATTTCAATGTCCAAACAAATCTTCATACGTTGGATACAGGAAGAGAGACACCAAATTTTTTTTCAGGTTCAAATAACAAGGAATGGTCTTACTTGGTTGCAGGAATGTTGACCTTCACACAATACTAGCAGATTACATGTTGAGTGTGAACAGAATGGGATGCAACGTGGCCAGCGTCTCATCACACACCACACAAGTTGACAGTACATGACACAGAGTAGGATTATCATACCAGTACAGAGTGTAGTAGGCAACCATAGGTATCATACATTCTTGCTCTCTTAAGGTAGTTGCATGGTTGGAAAAGCGCGCGCAACACAAACTGCAACATAATATGTCGGAGCACAGAATAATGTTCCAAAGACCGTAAATAATTTTGCAGGTCGAAATACACAACACAGGCATTAATGGCGTCGTGGCATGGCACATAACTAATCACTCGAACAGCCGAAACGAAGTAGCAATCGAAAAAGTCTGATGGAGGATACCGTTGAAAATTTAGATGTATAATTTTTTATGTCACTTGAAGTTTATAATCATAATAATTTACATAGTCTGTCATCGATAGTAATATCTGACAATGTATCTTTCGTGTGAGTAAGTTACATAATTTTGAAGAAAATAATAAACGCTATTTTTAAGGAATTCAGTTTACATGACCATAAATATGTTTACAAAATTTTGATGATTAAGTAGGCTTAATTTGACTCAAGTGTACACGTCTAATGCGTTTGGCAATAGGGTCGTTAACTAACAAGGATACTGGAGTTAAGAACTTTAATACCGTACAAGGACCGTGATAACGAGCTGCTAATTTAGCAGAAAATTTATTTACAGCTTTACTACTAGGATAAGACTTGACAAAAACAGTGTCACCCACAGATAGATTGGTAGGCCTGCGTCCTTTGTCATACTTCTTTTGCACATTATCATAGGAAACAACAAGTTTTGCTTTAGCTCTGTTCCACATTTTACGAATCTCCTCCGGATCTGGATCATCAGGGAGGAGGGAATCAATGTTAAGCACATTAGAAATGGGGGAAAATGGGGTAAATCCAAGCATTAAAGACATGGGTGTTTGGCCATGAGACTCGTGAACAGATGAATTAAACGCATAAGTAAGCCAATGAATACAAGAATCCCATTTAGATTGTTGGTTATGATGGTATGCAATGAGGGCAGCACGTAAGTTGCGGTTAACTCTTTCAGCAAAACTGGGGTTGGGATAGTAAGGAGTAGTGGTGACGTGAGATATCGAGAGATCAAAACAGAACTTCCTAAACAGGTTACATGCAAAGGATCTAGCATTGTCAGACACAATAAACTTAGGAGGACCAAATACAGAAAAGATCGAATTGAGACAAGATATAGTGGTCTGAGCATCCATCTTTCTCGTCGGGAAAATCCAAGTAAAACGGGTAAAACCGTCAACACACACTAGTGCGAATCGATTTCCTTTAGAGCTTAATGGGAACGCTCCGACATAATCAATGAACAGTCTCTCCATTGGTTTAGTAGGGTGAGATGAGGACAACAACCCAACACGGGTATTCAAACTAGGTTTACTTATACTGCACAGTCTACAAGCTTTGACCATTTCCCTAATATGAAAATCCATATTCTTCCATATGAAATGCGTTCGTATCTTTTGACGAGTTTTGAAAACACCTAAATGTCCTCCCATGGGGGAGTCATGGTAATACTTAGATTTCAGGGATGAGGATTTGAGGACACACAATTTTGTACTTATTGTCATGTCTGGCCTTGCAACATAGGACATTGTTAACAAGCTTATAAGGTTTAACAACGTTACCATCTTCAAGTTGTTTAACAATGGAACTAATTTCAGGATCACTAGCTTGCAATTTTGACATATCGTGGAACAGCAACGGGGAGTCAGTCAAGATAGCATTAATGCAATTGGATTGGCATGCAGAATGGTTAGGAAGGGAATTGACATCAAAATCAGGAGGGTGAAGAGGCTTTTCACCAAACATCCTACTCAATCCATCAGCTACAACATTTTCAGTACCACGGATGTGGCGAACATCAAAATTAAAGGCGGAGATGCGAATTGCCCAACGGGTCAATCTACCCGTGCGCTTAGGTCTATTTAATACCCAACTAAGTGCCATGTTGTCAGTTTCAAGAAGAAATTTAGAGTGTTCTACATACATGCGGAACTTTTCAAGGGAAAAAATAACGGCCAAACATTCAAGTTCGCGTATGGAATACTTCATTTCATCTGAATTCAGGGTACGCGAGGCATAAGCAATGGGTCTCCTACCTAGCTCATCTTCTTGGAGGAGGACACCAGCAACGGCAGAACCAGAAGCATCAGTTTGAATAATGAAAGGTTTTGAGAAGTTAGGAATTGCCAGGACAGGGGCATTTGCCAGAGCAGATTTAAGTTTATCAAAAGCAATTTGTTGAGGTTCCTTCCAGACAAATTTAACATCCTTACGCCGAAGGGCATTAAGGGGAGCAGCAATTTGGGCAAAATTTGGGATAAATTTTCGAAAAAAATTGGCCATACCAACGAAGCGGGCTATTCCCTTCTGATCCTTAGGTACTGGAAAATCATAGATGGCTTGGGTTCTACTCTGGTCCACAGCTACACCATTAGGTGATACGATATGACCCAGGAAAGACATACGAGGCTGCGCAAAGGAAACTTTAGATCGCTTGACAGTGAGACCAGCTTGCTTAAAGCGACGAACCACTTCCCTGATATGAGAGAGATGTTCCTCAAAGGTTTCCGAGTACACGACGACATCGTCAAGATAATTGTACACAAACCTGAACTTAATGTCAGACAATATGGAATCTAGTAGTCTCGACAACACAGCTGCGCCCGTACTGAGGCCAAACGGGATTCGTTCGTACTCGTATAAGTTCCAGTCCGTGATAAATGCAGTTAAATGCTTACTTTCCTCGGCCAGAGGGATCTGGTGATACGCCTGATTGAGATCAAATACAGAATAAAATTTAGCACCATAGAAGAATGAAAAGCAAGTATGCAAGTCAGGTAGTGGAATTGATTGCAAGATAATCTTCTTATTGAGAGATCGGTAGTCGATCACAGGCCTGAAGCCACCTTGGGGCTTAGGGACTAGGAAGATGGGGGACGCATAAGCAGAAGTTGAAGGCCTGATAACTCCTTCCTGAAGCATCTTATCAATAATTTCTTTCAGAACCTTCATACGTGGGGGAGATAGACGATAGGGAGGAGATCGAACAGGGATGGTGTCACTCACATCAATTTTATACTCAAGCACATTAGTTACCCCTAGCTTATCCGTGAATACCTCAGGAAATTCATCACACAATTCATGTATCAGTTGAGCTTGTTCACTAGTTAAATGACTCAGGTCACATTTTTCCTCAGTAACTTGGTCGTGTGCATCAATAGAACAGAGATGTTTACCAGAACAAGGGAGATAATTGACCAATGGCAGAGCATAATCTGTACAAAACTTGAAAGACAGACAACGATTATGGGCATCAAGAATTAATCCTACATGAACAGCAAAGTCGTAACCAAGAATTACATCATGCGATAATCCTTCGACCACAATGAAATTAAATTTCCAGGTGAAATGATTAATACGAATTTTGACCTTTACATAACCTTTAACATTCAAGACAGAGCCGTTTGCGGCATGAAACACAGTTGAAAGGGGCTCAAGGTTCGGAAATTTACAGACAGATTGATTTTTAGAAAACCAAGACCAATTAATAGCAGAGGTAACACTGCCAGAGTCCACCAGTGCAAATGTAGGCTCATTATTGATTTCTACAGGAATAATCGGAATTTTAGAATGGACATTCCCTGAAATACTTTTACAGTCACCAGGACAAACAACATCATTATCATAGACATAAGTATTATCATGGTCATTCAAATTACTCATGGAGGGGCTTGCGTTATCAGTACTTTCACCTAGTCAGATGCGCTGATTAGTATTACTCAAGTTGAAATTAGCAGAGGGAGGTGGATAATTTGGCACCGGGTAAGCAACGCCTTGAAATTGGGGGCTAGGAAAATTACTAGTAGGCAAATCCTTCCTCTTTACCAACGGGCATTTGTTCCTCAGATGGTCTTTAGACCCACAAGCAAAACATTTTTTTGAAACAGCACCTAAACTACTGGCGTTCAGGCCAGACGACTGCCTAGGAGAAGGACCAGTTGGAGGGGGTACATTAACAGGTCTACAACTATCACCATGTTTGGCTTCTTCAGCCTTAATACAAGCCACTTTCAGCTCACTAAAGGTTTCAGGACATTTCCTAAAGGACAGGTATGAACGGTACTCAGGGGATACACCACTCATTATACTATCTACCATATTTGCCTCATCAATAGATAGCCTGAACACATTACAATAAAACTTAAGGTCATTGACATAGTTAAACAGGCTTTCAGAATACAACTGTACCCGAAAACAATGTTTTGCAGTTAAATCCTTGAGCGCTCTGAACGGTATAAACTTCCTTAAAATTCCATCATGAAATTGGTCCAAGGTAGTATCACCCGAACAAGCTTCTAAGATCTCAGATTTAAGGATACCAACACAATGGGAAAATAGGGTTCGGAATACACTGGAAGAGCTAAGTTTAAAACAATTTGCGGTCTCTTTTACCTCGACCAGTAATCTCAAAAAGGACACTGTTTCCTCAATTGAATCAATGGACAACTTGGTAACCCCTTTAAGCAAATCACAAACAGGGTTCACATTATCGCACCTTAGGATGCCAGGATTATCAACCAATAATACAGGTTGGCCATGAAAAGCAGCTAATGAGTGATTACCCAAAACAGAGCCAGAAATGGGTTGGTTAAAATCATGAGCAGCAGAAATATTGGGGTCATTATCTTGAGAACCAGCATTAATATTAATACTTCCCAATTTAAGAGTTTGCATGATGACGTTCAAATCAGCAGATATGTTAACAGCCCTAGTTAGCAACACAGTACATTGGTTCAGAGTGGACCGATCCATTTTTAAGGTAAACAGATCCTGGAGGCGATTCGTGTAATGCGTTACACGTGCTATTTGTCTCTGTACCTGGTACTCTGAAGGTTGAGATGTTTTAAAGGCATCAGTTAATTCACTTATTTCATCTAAGGCATCAGTAATGAACAAAACAGACTCACCAATCTCTGCTTCTGACATGTCAGGTACAACAATGGGGAGATCAGCAATTTCTGAAAGTATTTCTACGTCACCCTGGATAGTACCGGATGGCTTCCTACCGCGAATCTGCACCTCATAGCTTAACTCCAGCTTCCGCAACATTCTAGGAACTGGCAAGGGGCGAGACTCCATGATTGACATGAAACAGACAACAGTTAGATTAGACTTTACACTTGGTCTTACAAATACAAGTTTAAATACCAGTTATTTTATTTTGAGCAACTAGCAATGTTGACCTGGGCAACTTATCAAGGTGTTAGAATAACAATAACAGTAACCACAGCGAATTGCTACCACTCACTACTGCAACCTTACCAATCAGAAAACCAAACATTCAAAAGGAAAGCACAAACATCAAGAAGAAAACAAGCACAATACTTACCGAAAGGCAGTAGCATAAAATATGAAGCGTGGAAGGCAAAGCGAGAATTAAAAAGGCCAGGATCTTACATAACTTTGACAGGTTGCCAGGTAAATATTGCTAGCTACTAAATGACACACCAGATAAATTTGAAATGAAGAAAATTTACTAAGCAAATGTAATCTGAAAATGGTATAAAATAAGAACAATAATAAAAAAATATATATATAATTCTTTTTCTAAAATTTAAAAATGCAATCAAACTAGATGAGGAAAACAGTACTTTAAAATAAAGTTGAAATTAAGGAGAAATGAAGCTCACATTAACATAGGCTTCCGCCGAAATTAAGGTTTGAAAATTCATTAATAACTCATTACCTTACATACAGGAAATAATATTATTTTAAAATTGGTTGCAACCGATATGCGGGCCCGCGATATAAAATCACTTTAAAACTGAAATTTGCTACACTACAAGATACTAAGTTACAAGACGCACACAAGGACACACGAAAAAGAAGAAAATTTAGTGGCTCCAACCGCGAATAAACATTACACAAAAGAAACGAGCTAGATGAAAACACAATAAAATAATAGTGCACAGCAATCCCAACAAAATGAAGTATATAAGGAAATTTACAATTAACGGTGCACTCATAAAAATAATAAAGAACACTGAAGCACCCAACAAGAGCTACCCGTTACCGACGCGAAGCCAAGATCCCATAATAATCATCAAAGCCACCCAAAATATTAACGTATCATCAGATTAGATAAGAAGGGGTGACATGACGTAATAAAGACAAAAGCAAGGAACCCAAACAATGGGAGAAAAGATAATAAGACAACGAAAGAAAACTCCCATTATTAAACTTAATTTCGACCAGCAAATTTCAATTTTAAGATTTTAAGTTATTAAAATAATAATAATAATTATTATTATTTATCCAAGAGGTGATAGAATCAGTTTACATTAGCCTTACTTAATCAATCACCAGCGATTTACATACTTTAGAACAGAGGGGGCCGTGGAATGCGCTACGATGCGAATATGAGGTGTCATTAATTAAGGCCCGTAACAACGCGATAATCATTACGTACAGATAACCAGCCACGAAGGCAATAGGACAAAATCAGACAGCAATTACATCCAACCAGAAAAAAACTAAGGGAGAAAACACGCACCGAAATGAATTACCAAAAAAAAGTAATAATAATAATAATAATAATAATAATAATCGTCATCATAATGAACATCAAGAAACACAGTTGGCAATAATGGACCCCGACAAAAAGTAAGACAAAATCACTTACACAAAATATCACCTCATAGATGCATAACTAGCGATCCCGCGCTCCCTACATTACATTAAATTTTCTTTTCAAATATATATCAGATTTTGCTTACAAGGTTACACAATACCAAAATTGTCGTTTATAATGTTGCTCATGTCCACGATGAAATTACTCACACTAGTGCCAGAACGAATGGGATCCCTTCAATAAATTATAATTTTCAGTACTTACTTGGAGTTAAGATATCCAAACTTACAAGACACTTGAAACTTTTAATACCGATAACGGATAACTCACTTCACCAAGTTTACATGTTACATTAGGAAAATATTAAGGTTGGAGCACACTGAATAACTTCAAAAAAAATAACACAGGGCCTAGCCCTCACGTTACTCTTTAACCCCCGGAGTCAAGCTCCATTATAATAGCTTTCCCTTTTTGCCAAGCCGTCTGCTTGGGAGCTTCATACAACACAGCCATCTTGGAGAGTAACGGGGAGCTGACTGCTGCAGACTACTGAGCTCACACCGAGCTAGCGATAGGTCAGTCCCATAATTCAATGCGTGCACCGCGAAAATGCGCAGAAGTTACAAATGATAATTCGGCGCATTACAGAGTCCAGTCAAATGCCTGACAATAATGGATAGATAACTTGAATTAAATTGGTCTGGTAACTTCCACAGTTAGGAAACAGTTCCAACAATGGCCGATAATACAGATAACGGCTGGATACACAAGTCGACATGACAGATGAATAAATAAATACACTTAGATGCTTTGATGTAATAATTCAGTTATGTCCCGTAAATATTAGTTCCCATTTTCACATTACACTTGCCATCTTTACGGCGGTAAACCTCAAGGCTGCCACCTTATGCATGTTGTAGCGCGGAATTTAAAATCCAACAACAGAACATTGTTAACCTCACTCTTGCCATCTTTACGGTGGTAAACCTCAAGGCTACCACCTTATGCATGTTGTAGCTTGGAATTTAAAATCCAACAACAGAACATTGCTAAACTCTCTGCTATCATCTTGAAAAGTTCAGTGTTCCAAACACTAGTTCGAAAAACGTAACTCATCGCACCTCGGGGATTTTCCATTCCTTGTTCTGAACATGAAACCATTTACAAATAAAGATTAATTTTCTACACTTAACAAAGTACAAGCGTTCTTGCTGATAGCGATCGGCGAGGTTGTTGCTCCTTTAGCCCTTTAGCCCATTAGCCCTTTAGCCCATTAGCCCTTTAGCCAAGGAATGTGCGGTAAGGAGGAGGAAGAGTCCTTTCATCCTTTTTGCCCTTCTGATAAGATGTAACCCCTGGGTTCCATACCCTATCACGATTTTTTTCAGCCATGTTTATGCGATAACTTGTTCGACTGATTTTTACACACAAGACGAATGATGGAAGGTAAATAATTTGAAGTTATACTTTGGCTATATCGTTTACCGAGCGAGTTAGCTGCGCAGTATGGGTACAGTGTGTTTTTTTATTTTTACACTATGCAAATCATTGAAGTTGTAGTTTTGCAATATTGCTTACTGAGCGAGTTAGCTACGCGATATGTGCACAGTGTGTTTCCATAGTTTTTGATTTTACACTAAGCAAATCATCAAAATTGTACTTTTGCTCTGAACACATCAAACAGTGTTCTGATCATATGTTGAGGTTAACAACATCGATTACAGTGTTCGATTCTAGTCTTGTTATGTTTCATTCTGATCTTCTTAGAACAAGGGTACCCCCTAACATGTTCTAAACACATGTTGTATTGAGTACAGTGTTCGATTCTAGTCTTGATCACTTATTTCGTGTTCTGAACACATCGATCAATGTTCTGATCACATGTTGTATCGAGTACAGTGTTCGATTCTAGTCATGATCACTTATTTTGTGTTCTGAACACATCAATCAATGTTCTGATCACATGTTGAAGTTAACAACATCGATTACAGTGTTCTATTCTAGTCTTGTTATGTTTCAATCTGATCTTCTTAGAACAAGCGTATCCCCTGACATATTCTAAACACATGATGTATTGAGTACATTGTTCGATTCTAGTCTTGATCACTTATTTTGTTTTTCTGAACGCATCAATCAATGTTCTGATCACATGTCGTATCGAGTACAGCGTTTGATTCTACTCTTCTTATGTTTCGAAAGTCTAAACATGCACAATAATGTTATCGCTGCACACGCTTGCCTTCGCGATGCAGGTTTAAACTTGTTCGATATAAAGCTATGCCTTGACATAAGAGGCGGTGGAGGAGGTAGAGAAGGAGGAGGGGGAGGAGGAGGAGGAGGAGAATGATAAGACCTTAACAGCCTATGTATAGTCGCCATTGTTTTTAAAGATGATAGCTGTCAAAAGAATTTTTCAAATTATCCACCACCACATTTCAGCTAAAGAGGGCAGCAGGGTGCTCTGTTGATTAAGCACATAGAATTTCAAATTGCCCTCCACCACATGCATAACAGCAGCTGTTATCTTGCGCAGTAGCCTCTAAGCTAGCTTTCTTCATAAGAGTAGCCGCCATCTTGTGCGAGCACCCCTAGGCCGTCTCATAAGGAGCTATGTATAGTCACCACTGTGTGTCTGCCATCTTGCGTAAGCATCCCTAGGACGTCTCAAGGCATCTTGTTTCTCATAAGAGCAGCCACCATCTTGTAGAAATAGATAGCTGCGAATGCCAAAGGGCTTAAGTAGGAATCGAACCGTTGATCTCATCATTAGACTATGTTTTTTCTTGTTCCTGATACTACGAACCTACGTATTAGGCGGAAAAATTTTGTCCGTTTTGCTCTACGATGCATCGTTTTCGAGATATTTAACATTTTGCATTTAAGCCTCCAAATTTAATGAATCGAACCTGCACGGTACGTTATACTCTCTACCATAGCTAGACCTGATCATGTTACGAAGACTCGCTTCAATACAAGCTAAAACAGAGCAAATGCCAAAGGGCCTAAGTAGGAACCGAACCGTTGATCCCATCATTAGACTATGATTTTCTTGTTCCTCATACTGCGAACCTAGGTATTAGGCAGAAAAATTTTGTCCGTTTTGCTCTACGGTGCACCGTTTTCGATATATTTAACATTTTGCATTTAAGCCCTAAATTTAATGAATCGAACTATCACGACACGTTAGCCTCTAAGCTAAGAGTAGCAACTATCTTGCGCAAGCACCCTTAAAGCGTCTCATAAGGAGTTATGTATAGCTGCCATCTTGTGTCCGCCATCTTGCGCAAGCATCCTTAGGGCGTCTCAAGCCATCTTGTGCAAGGACCCTTAAGCCATCCCATAAGATCAGCCGCTATCTTGCGCAAGCATCCCTAGGGTATCTCATAAGGAGCCATGTATAACTGCCATCTTGCGCAAGCATCCCAAGGGCGTCTCATAAGAACCTGTGTATAGCAGCCATCTTGCGTAAGCACCCTTAAGGAGTCATGTATAGCCACCATCTTATGCAATTAGCTTCGAGAGAGGGCTGCTGTAGAATTTTTCTTTTTAAATTATCCGCCACCACTTTTCAAAGGTATCTAGCTAAAGATGGCAGCACCGCGGATGACAGGTGACGAATTTACATCTACTACGATAAAGAGGGCAGCACGGTGCTCTCTGTATTAAAGATGGCGGATGACAGCTGTCAAAAAAGCACATGGCTATGTTTACCAAACAAGAGCACGTAGAATTTGCCGCCATCACATTTCAAACTAAAGAGGGCAGCACTATGCTCTGTTGATTAAAGATGGCGGATGGTAGCTGTCGAAAAAGCACGTGAGTTTGTTTCCAAACAAGAGCACGTGGAATTTTTCAATTTGCCGCCACCACATTTCAAAGGTATCTAGCTAAAGATGGCAGCACGGTGCTCTCTTGATTAAAGATGGCGGATGATAGCTAACAGAACTTTTCAAATTGTCCGCTACTACGTGCTTAAGGTAGTAGCCATAAAGAGGGCAGCACGGTGTTCTGTGGATTAAAGATGGCGGATGATAGGTGATGAAATTACCCGCATGATAGTAGCACAGTGCTCTGTTGATTAAAGATGGCGGATGACAGCTGCACGTGGCTTTGTTTCCAAACAAGAGCACGTGGAATTTACCACCACCACATAGAGGGCAGCACTGTGCTCTATAGATTAAAGATGGCAGATGACAGCTGTCAAAAAAGCACGTGAGTTTGTTTTCAAACAAGAGCATGTGGAATTTTTCAATTTGCCGCCACCACATAGAGGGCAGCACTGTTCTCTCTGGATTAAAGATGGCTGCTTGTCGAAAAGCATTTTTCAAATTATCCGCCACCACATTTCAAAGGTAAGTAGCTAAAGAGGGCAGCACTGTGCTCTATAGATTAAAGATGGCGGATGACAGCTATCAAAAAAGCACGTAGCTGTCAAAAAGCACGTGGATTTGTTTATCTCGAGCTAGTGAGGTTAAGTTGGTAGCACTAAGGTTTAGGCCCGTCAAGATGGCAGCACTGCCGATGACAGGTGACGAAAGAGGGCAGCACGGTGCTCTGTAGTTTAAAGATGGCGGATGACAGCTGTCAAAAAAGCACGTGGCTGTCAAAAAGCACGTGGCTTTGTTTATCTCGCGCTAGTTAGGTTAAGTTGGTACTACTGAGGTTTAGGCCCGTCAAGATGGCAGTACTGGGGTTAGCGATGCGTTGTTGTCTGTCAAAAAGCACGTGGCTTTGTTTACAAATCTGTCGAAAAGCACGTGGCTGTCAAAAAAACACGTGGCTTTGTTTACCTCATGCTAGTTAGGTTAAGTTGGTACCACTAAGGTTTAGGCCCGTCAAGATGGTAGTACTGAGGTTTGCGATGCGTTGTTGTTGATGAGAGCTGTCAAAAAGCACGTGGCTTTGTTTACAAATCTGTCAAAAAGCACGTGGCTGTCAAAAAGCACGTGGCTTTGTTTACCTCGCGCTAGTTAGGTTAAGTTGGCACTACTGAGGTTTAGGCCCGTCAAGATGGCAGTACTGAGGTTAGCGATGCGTTGTTGTCTGTCAAAAAGCACGTGGTTTTGTTTACAAATCTGTCAAAAAGCACGTGGCTGTCAAAAAACACGTGGCTTTGTTTACCTCATGCTAGTTAGGTTAAGTTGGCACTACTGAGGTTTAGGCCCGTCAAGATGACAGTACTGAGGTTAGCGATGCGTTGTTGTCGATGACAGCTGTCAAAAAGCACGTGGCTTTGTTTACAAATTCAAATTTCCCGCGGGAGGTGGAGGAGACCTCTGGGAGGCCTCTGGCTGAGGTGGAGGTGGAGGAGGCATCTGGGAGGCCTCTGGCTGAGGTGGAGGTGGAGGTGGCCTCTGGGAGCCTGAGGTGGAGGTGGCCGCCGAATCCCTGTATTATACTACTTCATATTGTGATCTTTCCTACTTTTATAGACGCCATCTTGTGGAAGTTTCTGAAATTGAAAGTGAAGTTTTTTGTGAAGTTGATGAAGGTTGTTTTGTGAGTGAAGAGTGTTCACGGAGTATACATCATGAGGATGTTTTAGTCGATTTAAGTGTACGTGAGGAGAGTAAAGTTAGGTCCATTATGTGTGAAAATGGTGACTTTGAGATTAATGAAACTTCTGATAAGAGAGTCGAAAGTAGCAGTGTTGTTGGCATGAAAGTGGTGCAAGTAGGAGCTGATATGGAAGGTGGTGAAGATGGATTAATTGTTGGGTCATTAAGTATTAATGGCAGCAATTTCGAAGTGTATTATGGTAAGAATTTCAGTAATAGAGTGAGCGTATGTGAGAATGGAAATGTGCGTGAGATGAAGGAAAGCCTGTCCAGGCGTGTGCGTAATGTTTTATTTAATGCTGAGAGATGTGTGAATGATGTGAACGACGTGCTGAGTGATATCGATGTGGAATGTATGAAAAAGTATGTGATCTGTTTGCTTGCATCAATTATGAGTGTGTGGAAGAGTAAATGTAGTGAGATTCCCGCGCATTTCAGAAATAGGGATTTCTTTGTTATGAATGTCCTGAATGAAAGCTTGTATGATTCCTGTGCGACTGGAAGGGATGAATGTTTGTGTGTGAGATAGAATGTATTCTAGACGTAGTTAGATTTTATTGCGGTACGCATTCCTCGTCTATCGATGCCAATGTTAAGTTAATATATAGTTTTTTCATTTATATCAGGGTCCGTATACTGTGGACAGTAGTATAGGCAAGTGTACTTATAGGCTCCTAACCGCTGAAAATGAGGTCCTTGGGACATTTAATATCTATAGCCTTCGCAGATATAAGAGATAGGATCTGCACCTTGGATGTATATATTATCAATTATGAGTTATGTGTACAGTGGCAAGAAGGGATTGTGTTCAATGCTATATGAAACAATCAGAGTTGTGTGTATATATGTTAAAAATTAAATAACTGGAAAGGAGGTTCAACCTATTCAATACTCAAAAGAAAGAAACGTAGCAATCACATTTCTATTTAAAAGGGACCGGTTTCGACCTTAGTCTAGGTCATCATCAGCCATAAAAACATGTAAAATGTTTATGAATGTTGGAGGTCAGTTTCACTCTCTGTTAGGCACAAAGACACGACACCACATTCTGTCCTGCACAAAGTCACAACACTACCAATCAACATGCGAAGATCAAAAAGGCTTGAATTCGCAGACGAACAGATCTGTAGTAGAAAGCCGCCAGCTCCCGGTGACCAGCGCGGCACACTCAAGGTCACACGCTGCGGCCAAACACCAAAGTAGAGTGGAGAACGTTTCAAAGGTCCAGAACCTGTCACGGCTGCGGGAAGCCAAGTACGTATATAAAAATATACGACGCCAATTAGTACAACCGAATGAGCACCCGTACTTCAGTTAAGTTCTTGGTAAACAGTTGACTTGAAAAAACAATTGTAGAGAGAAGAAAAAATGTAGTAAAAAGCGCAATATCGGAAAACAAATGAAAACTTATATGCACAGTGCGCTATTTTTAAAAAGAAAAATTTTTAGGTTATGATTGAAGTAGTCGAAGTTGGCGCAAGACAAAAAATTTGGAAAGAGGAGAATAAATTAAACGAGGAAGAGTGATAGTGAAATAAGAGAAAGAATAAAAGAAATTGAAGTTAGATGGTAATGAGGAAAGATAAGATAGGGAAATGAAGGAGGGGTAGTTTAAGGTGGGTTAGGAGGGTGGGTTATTGGAGGTAGAAAATGTGGGTGGGAACTATGTAAGACATGGAAAATAGAATTGGGGTTTTGGAATTTGGAATTTTTGAGAAGAAGAATTAGGAAGTCAAAAAGGATATTGGGTTTTTCAGAAATGTCGTTTAAATTGAAATTAGGGTTGAAGTACTGGTCAAGGTGGATAAAGCAATTTTCAGTAATGTTTAAGAGGGGGCCTTTGTTAATGATTTTAAGTATGTTTATTTCACTATCACTCTTCCTCGTTTAATTTATTCTCCTCTTTCAAAAATTTTTGTCTTGCGCCAACTTCGACTACTTCAATCATAACCTAAAAATTTTTTCTTTTTAAAAATAGCGCACTGTGCATATAAGTTTTCATTTGTTTTCCGATATTGCGCTTTTTACTACATTTTTTTCTTCTCTCTACAATTGTTTTTTCAAGTCAACTGTTTACCAAGAACTTAACTGAAGTACGGGTGCTCATTCGGTTGTACTAATTGGCGTCGTATATTTTTATATACGTACTTGGCTTCCCGCAGCCGTGACAGGTTCTGGACCTTTGAAACGTTCTCCACTCTACTTTGGTGTTTGGCCGCAGCGCGTGACCTTGAGTGTGCCGCGCTGGTCACCGGGAGCTGGCGGCTTTCTACTACAGATCTGTTCGTCTGCGAATTCAAGCCTTTTTGATCTTCGCATGTTGATTGGTAGTGTTGTGACTTTGTGCAGGACAGAATGTGGTGTCGTGTCTTTGTGCCTAACAGAGAGTGAAACTGACCTCCAACATTCATAAACATTTTACATGTTTTTATGGCTGATGATGACCTAGACTAAGGTCGAACCCGGTCCCATTTAAATAGAAATGTGATTGCTACGTTTCTTTCTTTTGAGTATTGAATAGGTTGAACCTCCTTTCCAGTTATTTAATTTTTAACATCAATAATTTCAATACGGAACAATGAAATTTTTATCTTTAAATTGTGTGTATATAGCCATATTATTATTATTATTATTATTATTATTATTATTATTATTATTATTATTATTATTATTATTATTATTATTATTTGGGTAATCGTATTTCGTGTGTGCAAATACAATGCAGTAGACGCAATGTAGATATCATTATTACAGTAAATTATGTGTTCAGTTATGCCATTATAAGGTTATGTATGAAGTTCTGTTTTATGGTGAATCATAATATATGATATCATCGATTCACCAAGGGGGCGTTATGTGATAGTACATATATCACACCCCCGAATTATATGTAGAAGTTAGAGATATTATTGTCAGTATTCGATTGATTATTATTATTATTATTATCATTATTATTATTATCAGTATTTCATTTGTATATTTTGCCATTTATATTTGTAAGCTGGAAGATATCCACATATGTAGGTATGAGTAATTTGTTTTGCACGAGTGGGAAAACATTGCTTTAATAACTCTGGTAATTTGAATGAGTCATATGGCTACCCCAGTGTTTGTTGTGATGTACTTGTGTCGGGAAATTCATGAGTCATGTATATATCCCAGCCTGATGAGATGAGCTTGTTGTTGTATTCGGAAAATTTGGTGACTCATGGAATATACCCCAGAGTTTGTTATTGTCTTTGGAGGAAGAAGTAGTTCAGGGCTTGGTCTTGACTAGAGATCACTCATGATTGGTGGGCAAGCACCAATCCAGACGTATGATCTGAGAGGAGGGGGATGTTGATGTCTATAAAGGTTGATCATACGGCGGCAACCAGAAAACATTGTAAGGGTGATTGTAGAGGTGATTGTAAAGGAACGAGAAGGAAGATAACTACAACCAGTGACATTGTATAAGAGAACTACAACTGACGCACTGTACGGGAAGGAAGTAGTGCTGATACACGGTACTGGAGGGACACGGCAGCAATGGATTGGACTTCAAACGTTCGTGGAGCGTAGTCTTGTTATGTTCGTGGAAAGTGGCTGATTGTGGAGAGTGCTTGCGCATTAAGTATGGTAGCACTTGTGGCGGCCTAGCATTATATGTTGGTGAAAGCTTCAGACTTTCCATAAATTTATGTTGAGGATCGACAGACGTGTGTATATATCTTTACAACAAGTGTTAAAATATGTGAACACAGTAGTACAAGGTACAGTGTCTGTGTGATGTGATAACTGCCGATTATGAGAATCGGTAAGTCGAATTGATATAGAGACAGTGAAGGGTATTTATCTTCATACATGTACATTGTTCATCGGACCATCTACAAATGGTAGCTTAGTTCTCGCTTTCGTTTTCCCACGATTTTCATTATTATTGTTGTTGTAAATATGGAGTCTTCCAGCAATATTTTATGTGTGTATTATATGTATAATGTTGTATGTTGATGAGGTGCTTATGCACGGAATTTGTTAAGAATATAGGTAGCTATTTTAGAATCAGTGTTATTGATGAACCTAGGTGCAGTTCCTACCTAATTAGTCGTTTTCAGGAGGTTAGGTAAGGCCTGCAGCAGATGTAACAGTACGCAGCATTATGTACACGCCCTGAGATATACAGTTTATCATGCTCTTATCTAAATTCGAGGGATCCATTCTGGTGAACTCTGGCGCCCATACTACGGACATTTCGGTTAATTATGCTTATTAATTTTATTAAGTTTTTGAGTAATTTTATTTCTATATTTGTATTTATGATTATATTTATTATTATCATCAAAAAGTTACAACTTAAATAAATGCAATGAATAATATTACGGTATATTTTTATTGTAAACTTAATTATCATATATTGTTATGGGAAATCTTTTCGAATGGCAATTATTGCACCAAACTCTAACTGAGCCTAGAGTCATTTTTCTTTTAGTACGAATAGCGCCTGGGGCATTCAAAGTCGAACTTCTTCAAATAGCCAAATTACTGAAAAACGATTATGCCAAATGTGTTATAGATGACTTAGCAGAGAAGACTAGACATTATGTCCTAAGATTGCAGCCTTATCACTGCGAGTTGAATCCCACAGTACCAGTTTGGGGCCTTGTTAAAGGTTAGGTAGGAAAACACACACAACTTTTAGGTTAAGGGACGTGCATGCCTTAGCTAACGGACTTGCTTATGTAACAGTTGAGAAAAGGCACCGCAGGCGTACTTCAATCATGTGGTGAAGGGAAAGGAAAACTGTGGGAGTTAGACGGGATTACGAACTCTGCGATGACCGATAAATGAAAATGCATCATTATGAAGTGAAGGCGACAACTCTTACACGGATATGGAGGGAATCGAGCCACTGCCAGAAGACGACTAATGAGACTGCATAAGTTATATACAAATTACTTTGATTGTATTGTTTATTTATGAGTCATATCTGTCTATCTATTCTTGTATGTTACGGTAGTAAAATTGGTACATATCAGCGTATACACGGCCCGGTGCAGATCTTGTGCAACCTTTGTCGCCTGATTTGAGGGAGCTGTAAAAGTAAGATTTTATTTTTGCTAGGCACGTGAATATATATTTTTAAATTATTACATATCATACAAATAAACTGTAACTGGATTATGGAGGTTAATTCGACTTACCGACTTTTAATTTAGAATTTGCTGAAGTTTGTCTAACATTATTTGGTGACCCTGTTGTGCAACTGTCTGGCAAGAAAGCTAGGAAATAGAGAAATAAGAATATGGCGGCATGGTTGTTGGAAAAAACGTGATGGACATGTTCATCTTATTATGTGCATTGAAAGCCATCGATGTGTATTGTGAAATAACAATTATGTATTTTAGACCTCATCAGTGATTTCGTGTTAAATTTTAACTGCTGTATATATAAAGATGAACAGTCGAACAAATTATATACATGACACGGCATAAGCCCAAAAGCCTATAATTATCATGTCTATATATACCATCCAGGATGAATAAAATTGTTTATAACTTACACTGTCGTTTCTTATTCCCCGACTCTATGTACCGATTTTCATTAAATTATGTTAGCCCATTTTCTTATGGCTCGGCGTTGGTATGGACTTAGCAACAGAAATACAAATTCATGAATATCTCTGTTATCATAGCCGGTACGGTAAACATGTATGAGACATAAATGATCGGAAATTTAATTCTATATAACTTTAGTTACGTAATATTGATCGATAGGACCACTAATAATATAAATATTTGAAAATTAAATTTCAGGCCTTCCCCTAAACTACCATTTAACTCAGTGTGAATAAAATGATTTTTAGCCTAGATTATAGTGGTTCATCCCCGGACTTTACATACCGATTTTTATTAAATTATCTTCAGTCGTTTTTTCGTGATGCGTGTACATACATACATACATACATACATACATACATACAGAAATTACGGAAAAGTAAAAAGTGCCTTTCCTAGTTACTTTGGACATGACCGATACAGAAATACCATTATTTTAAAATTCTGAGCAATGTACAGTCAAAACTCTTATTTTATATATATAAATAATAGATAGATAGAAGATGGAACATAATGACCACAAATAATTTAATCGGGAACTTTTATCATATTCTATAGACCAACGTATTTCATTTTCCAATCACTTCACTCAAACATTGTGTAAGGTTCGTTACTAGTCTCTATATATCCGCTTATACCACTACCAACAAAACAAACATGGTAGTATAATACACATTCGACCTTTATAGAGGTGAGCGCCGCAGTACTAAATGCATACCGGTACTACTTTCTAACCAATTTCAAACCGAATGATAACTATAGCCACGCTTCACAATCGGTAGTCTACCGATAGTTTAAAACATTCGGTATTCCCATCACTAGTGTATTGTAATCATAGACGTTATCAGTAATTTTAGGTTGACTTCAGGATGTTGAATCCAAAAATAGGAACGGTTTTGCTAAATTGGCTCTAGGTTTTGGGATATTTTGTGTTCTACCGAAAAACATTTTAAAAACAGGAAAACAACTGAAAAGTACAAATCTACTCACAAACAGTATGAGATGGTAGAATAAAGTTGCTCTTACTACACCCTGTTTGAATTGCAAGTTAATCAGCTGAAACTGCTAATCCATGTTAAAGAAGTTAAATATATAAGTGCCCTCTTCTTTAAGAAGTAGTCACCAGTAAAGGAAGTAGCTAAGAAGATATCGGCTTTCGAAGATTGCATGAAAAACTTTCAACCTCGCCTAGACTCAGCAGTGAGTGCCGCCAACCTACCGAATGTGCTTCAAGCGCTTGGTGGCGAGTTCCAGGAATTCAAGAAACAGGCCAGCGAAGACATCTCCAAGCTTAAAGGGGAGTTGAAGGCTCTTGAAGATCGGCTTCAGAAATAAGAGGATGTGTTGGACAAGGCCGAACAGTACAGTCGCCGGAACTGCCTTTTAGTGCATGGTGTCCCGGAACAGCCGTCCGAGGACGTCTACATTAAAACTGAAAAATAAACTTTTGGTAGAACTTTCAATTCTTGATGTGGATTGCTTGCCACAGGCTAGGCCGCTAAAATAGAACGTCTGCTGAAGTGATCTCACAGGGAAATCGACCTATCATTTTTTAAGTTCCTACGATACCATGATCGTGATCGAGTGTGGCGTGCGAAGCGAGCTTTAAAGGGCAGTGGACTCATGCTAACTGAGTCCTTCACAAGTGTGAGAAAACATATCCTTAATCAGCCAAGGGATTTATGGGGACTGCAGAAATGCTGGACTCAAGATGGATGCATTTGTGTATTAAGACCTATCTGTGTCGGTGCGACGTAAAGCCCCTAGCAAAAAAAGAAAAGATGGAACTAAATCTCAAATATCCACGATGGCACAGTTAAGAAACATTGCAGGGAGTAGAATGAACTCGTGAACTTAAGAGAAAGAAATTATGTGTGTAGTAGTTAATTTATATTTGTGTGTGTAAGTGTATGCTTGTGAAAGTCAGTGGATCTACTCATCAGGTTGCTGGGGTAAGCTTATTTTACATCTTAATTCATTTTTGTTTTTCATACTGCTTAGTTTCATATGTTTGTTGACCAGTACAACGGTAATACTATTGACCTGCATTCCTCTCCACAGCCCTCACCCTCCCCTTCTCTTTCGTCCCTACCACCTTCAACAGGACTTGTGTTGCAAGAGCAGTTCAGTAGCCACCCACGATCATTACATTGTTGCCACCTAAATGGCCAGTCATTATTAGCTCATATGGAAGAGGTCCAGGCTATTTTTGAAGTGAACAATGTACATATTATTGGAATCAGTGAAAGCTGGATGCGTACAGACATGCCGTCATCGACAGCTAACCTTGACAGATACTCAATATTACCCCATGACCCCACTGACAAAATAGGCGGTGGACTTCTACTTTATTACAGAAATGACCTAAAATGTAAGATCATTTCTACTTCTGACCCACGACTTACACTGCGACCGGAATTTATGTTTGTAGAATTAGACTGCCATAAAAATATATTAATAGGGGTTGTATACAAGTCGCCTAAAACAAGACAGACTGATGATTTTGAAGAGGCATTAGCAAATCTTATCTCGGCATACGATGATATAATTATGGGCGACTTTAACATGACAATTTTACCCCTCAACGCTACTAATCACGTTCATTACTCTGACCGCACAAGACATAACTTAATTGATATTCTTGTGACAAATCAACCTCAAAAAGTAATTAAGCACGGATAGATCCCTGCTCCTGGCATCTCCTCACATGACCTATTGTACGTGTGTTATTCTACACTAATACCTAAGTACAAACCACGGTACATTACAATACGAGACTTACGACATATGGACCGGAATAAACTACGCTACGATGCATTGTGATAGTACATATATCACACCCCCGAATTATATGTAGAAGTTAGATATATTATTGTCAGTATTCGATTTATTATTATTATTATTATTATTATTATTATTATTATTATTATTATTATTATTATTATTATTATTATCAGTATTTCATTGGTATATTTTGCCATTTATATTTGTAAGCTGGAAGATATCCACATATGTAGGTATGAGTAATTTGTTTTGCACGAGTGGGAAAATATTGCTTTAATAACTCTGGTAATTTGGATGAGTCATGTGGCTATCCGGTGTTTGTTGTGATGTACTTGTGTCTGGAAATTCCATGAGTCATGTATATATCCCAGCCTGATGAGATGAGCTTGTTGTTGTATTAGGGACGTTCGTTGACTCATGTAATAAACCCCAGAGTTTGTTTATCTCTTGGGAGCAAGGAGAAGTTCAGGGCATGGTCTTGACAAGAGGTTCACTCATGATTGGCTGGCAAGCACCAATCCAGACGTATCATCTGAGAGGAGGGGGATGTTGATATCTATAAAGGTTGATCATACGGCGGCAACCAGGACATTGTAAAGGAACGAGAAGGAAGACAACTACAACCAATGACACTGTATAAGAGAACCACTCGGTACGGACAAGAAGGACAACTGACACACTGTACGAGAAGGAAGTAGTGCTGGATGTACGGTATTCGAGTGACATGGCTGCAATGGACTTGACTTCAAACGTTTGTGGAGCGTAGTATACGTTCTGTTCGTGGAAAGTGGCTGATCAACAAATTGTGGAGGGCGTACGCATTAAGCATTGTAGTACTTGTGGAGGTCTGGCATTATATGTTGGTGAAAGCTATCTCAGACTTTCCATAATTTATGTTGAGGATCGACAGGTGTGTGTTGCTAAAAATGTATATATCTTTACAACAAGTGTTGAAATATGTGAACACAGGATTACAAGGTACAGTATCTGTGTGCTGTGATAACTACCGATTATGAGAATCAGCAAGTAGTATTGATACAGAGACAGTGAAGGGTATTTATCTACATATATGTACATTGTTCATCGGACTATCTACAAATGGTAGTTTAGTTCTCGCTTTCGTTTTTCCACTGTTTTCATTGTTGTTGTAAATATGGAGTCTTCCAGCAATATTTTATATGTGTATTATATGTTTAATTTTGTGTGTTGATGAGGTGCTCATGCACGGATTTTGTTAAGAATATAGTTGGCTATTTTAGAATCAGTGGAGTTATTGATGAACCTAGGTGCAGTTCGTACCTATTTATTCGTTTTCAGGAGGTTAGGTAAGGCCTGCAGCAGATGTACCAGTACGCAGCATTATGTACACGCCCTTGGATATAAAGTTTATCATGCTTGGTCAAAATTCGAGGGATCCATTCTGGTGAACTCTGGCGCCCATACTACGGACAAGTTCGGTTAACTATTTTTATTAAAGTAATTAATTTAAAATATTCTATGAAGTTTTCGAGTAATGTTATTTACATATTTTTATTTATATATTATCCATGAATGATTGGTACATCTGTTAGGCTTATAAGCGTAGGTGCACTTGTCAGGTGTGGTTGGAATTCTGAAAACTATGTCAGTGAAGTGTTTTATATATTTCATGTGTATTTTGGAGTATGAAGAAATGTGGTAGCGAGTCGAGTATTATAAAATTAAGAAATGGAGAGGTTTTTAAAGTTGCTGGTACTAAGAATCAGGAGAAGAGAAGGCAAAAGAATTCCAACACATTGAGTTTATCTAATTTAAGTGAGAGTGGCAAAATGGCTGATAGTAGGAAGGATCTATTGGCAACGATGGGTGAGGAACCTAGTAACCCGTCTCAAACTCAGAATATAAGGGTTCAAGGCGAAGCTTCGATGCTCAGTATGCTTAAATCGCTACCTGATAGTCAGACTAAAGAGTTGAAGGGTGAATTAAATGTTGTTAACAGTAAAATCGGTAAGATGTTAGTTGAATTGTCCAGTAAAATCGATAATATGTATGATGGATTGTCCAGTAAGATTGACGAGCGGGGTAAAGTGTTAAGGGAATCATTTAAAGCATTTGATAAAGTAGAGAGTGATATCGATTATCAGGGGGATCTTCAGAATAAGGGGCGTGATGAAGGTAAGAAAGATGTGTCGGATGTCTTACTTTGTGCTAGTGGTGATGGTAATAGCGGTGTTGCGATTGATAATCTTACAGAAGTTTCTGAAATTGAAAGTGAAGTTTTTTGTGAAGTTGATGAAGGTTGTTTAGTGAGTGAAAAGTGTTTACGGAGTATACATCATGAGGATGTTTTTGTTGATTTAAGTGTACGTGAGGAGAGTAAAGTTAGGTCCATTATGTGTGAAAATGGTGACTTTGAGATTAATGAAACTTCTGGTGAGAGAGTCGAGAGTAGCAGTGTTGTTGGCATGAAAGTGGTGCAAGTAGGAGCTGATATGGAAGGTGGTGAAGATGATATAGTTGTTGGGGTATTAAGTAGTAATGATAGCGATTTCATAGTGAATTATGGTAACGATTTCAGAAATAGAGTGAGCGTGAGTGAGAGAGCGTGTGCTAAGTGTGGTGTGAATGAGATTGAGGTAATTGAAGTACGTGTGTATGATAAGTTGATTTAACTATGACCGTTGTTAGTGAAGGGTTGTTTGAAGCAGATTGTAAGTCATATTTTGTGCTTAAGGGGATTCATAGAAAGGGTGGTAAATTGTATGGTGATTCAGGGTTTGAAGATTTTGTGAGAAATTTTTGTGTCAGAGATCATGTGCGTGTGTTGGGAATGTTTAAGGGAAGTGAGAATGGAAGTGTGTGTGAGATGAAAGAAAGTCTATCCAAGCGAGTGTGTAATGTTTTATTTAATTCTGAGACTTGTGTGAATGATTTGAAAGACGTGCTGTGTGATATCGATGTGGAATGTGTGAAAAAGTATGTGATCTGTTTGCTTGCATTAATTATGGTTTGGTGGAAGAGAAAACATAGTAAGATTCCCGAATATTTCAGAAATAGGGATTTCTTTGTTATGAACGTTCTGAATGAAAGCTTGTATAATTCTTGTGTGACTGGATGGGATGAATGTTTGTGTGTGAGATAGTGGATTCCAGGCGTAGTTAGTTTTATTACGGTACGCATTCCTCGCTTATCGATGCCAATGTTAAGTTTATGTATAGTTTTTTCATTTATACCAGGGTCCGTATACTGTGGACAGTAGAATAGGCAAGTGTGCTTATCAGCTTCTAACTTCTGACGACTAGGTCCTTGGGACATTTAATATCTATAGCCTTCCCAGAAATAAGAGATAGGATCTGCACCTTCGATGTATATATTATCAATTATGAGTTATGTGTACAGTAGCTAGAAGGGATTGTGTTCAATGGTATACGAAACAATCAGAGTTGTGTGTATATAGCCATGTTATTATTATTATTATTATTATTATTATTATTATTATTATTATTATTATTATTATTATTATTTGGGTAATCGTATTTCGTGTGTGCAAATACAATGCAGTAGACGCAATGTAGATATCATTATTACAGTAAATTAAATGTTCAGTTATGTCATTGTAAGGTTATGTATGAAGTTCTGTTTTATGGTGAATCATAATATGTGATATCATCGATTCACTAAGGGGGCGTTATGTGATAGTACATATATCACACCCCCGAATTATATGTAGAAGTTAGAGATATTATTGTCAGTATTCGATTTATTATTATTATTATTATTATTATTATTATTATTATCAGTATTTCATTTGTATATTTTGCCATTTATATTTGTAAGCTGGAAGATATCCACATATGTAGGTATGAGTAATTTGTTTTGCACGAGTGGGAAAACATTGCTTTAATAACTGGTAATTTGGATGAGTCATGTGGCTACCCCAGTGTTTGTTGTGATGTACTTGTGTCTGGAAATTCCATGAGTCATGTATATATCCCAGCCTGATGAGATGAGCTTGTTGTTGTATTAGGGACGTTCGTTGACTCATGTAATAAACCCCAGAGTTTGTTTATTATCTTGGGAGCAAGGAGAAGTTCAGGGCATGGTCTTGACAAGAGGTTCACTCATGATTGGCTGGCAAGCACCAATCCAGACGTATCATCTGAGAGGAGGGGGATGTTGATGTCTATAAAGGTTGATCATACGGCGGCAACCAGGACATTGTAAAGGAACGAGAAGGAAGACAACTACAACCAATGACACTGTATAAGAGAACCACTCGGTACGGACAAGAAGGACAACTGACACACTGTACGAGAAGGAAGTAGTGCTGGATGTACGGTATTCGAGTGACATGGCTGCAATGGACTGGACTTCAAACGTTTGTGGAGCGTAATATACGTTCTGTTCGTGGAAAGTGGCTGATCAACAAATTGTGGAGGGCGTACGCATTAAGCATTGTAGTACTTGTGGAGGTCTGGCATTATATGTTGGTGAAAGCTATCTCAGACTTTCCATAATTTATGTTGAGGATCGACAGGCGTGTGTTGCTAAAATGTATATATCTTTACAACAAGTGTTAAAATATGTGAACACAGTATTACAAGGTACAGTATCTGTGTGATGTGATAACTGCCGATTATGAGAATCAGCAAGTAGTATTGATACAGAGACAGTGAAGGGTATTTATCTACATATATGTACATTGTTCATCGGACTATCTACAAATGGTAGTTTAGTTCTCGCTTTCGTTTTTCCACTGTTTTCATTGTTGTTGTAAATATGGAGTCTTCCAGCAATATTTTATGTGTGTATTATATGTATAATTTTGTGTGTTGATGAGGTGCTCATGCACGGATGTTGTTAAGAATATAGTTGGTTATTTTAGAATCAGTGGAGTTATTGATGAACCTAGGTGAAGTTCCTACCTATTTAGTCGTTTTCAGGAGGTTAGGTAAGGCCTGCAGCAGATGTACCAGTACGCAGCATTATGTACACGCCCTGGGATATACAGTTTATCATGCTCTATCAAAATTCGAGGGATCCATTCTGGTGAACTCTGGCGCCCATATTACGGACATTTCGATACAATATTTTGATTAATATTAATTTATTTCAAGTATTTTATGAAGTTTTTGAATATTTTCATTTATGATATATTTTATGATATTTTATTGATTATATTTATTATCATCAAAAAGTTACAGCATATAACTTGCCTTGGGATAGTATACGTAATTTTCAGAACATTAACTCTAAAGTAAACAAATTCAATTCATTGGTACTGGAAATATTAGACGAGCATGCACCAAAGAAACAGGTAAGAATCATCCACCATTCTTCCGCGTGGCTAACGGTCGAGATAAGATCTGCTTTGGCCAGTCATGACAAACTGTACAGACAATACATACAGACGCATCACACAGATGATTTCGAGCGATACAAGATTCTGAGAAACAGAACCAAGCAGTTAATTAGGAATGCTAAATATAAATACTTTCAGGAAATGATGAGCAATAACAGCCCGAGACAAAAATATAGTAATTACGCACGTTAGGTATAGGTAAAGCCGTAGAGCAACATGTACCAACCATATCGCTAGAGGTTTTAAATGATCATTTCGCACAGCCAAGAATAGCCTCTACCTCCTTCCCTGACAATTCACTATTCTTGTTACAAGAGCAGTCTGTGTATGAGCAGTTTTCTTTCAGAAATGTCAGCTGGAATGAAGTTAAACGTGTGATATACTCTATAACATCTAATGCCACAGGTAATGATGACATTCCTATATCGCTTATTAAGGATATATTGGGAGCTGTTCTGCCAATACTATCTCATATATTTAACTACTGTCTGACAAACGGAGTTTTCCCAGATATTTGGAAAGATGCACTAATTAGACCCATCCCGAAGGGCTCCAAGTTAGATTCTCCTTCAGATTATCGTCCAGTATCCATCCTACCACCCTTATCCAAGGTGTTTGAACGTCTAGTTCATACACAAGTTACTGAATACCTTCCCAAACATTCCCTCCTTAATCCCTTTTAATCGGCTTGAGGAAAGGACATAGCACTGCGACAGCTTTACTACGAGTGACAGATGATATCAGACGTGCAATGGACCAACGGGAAGTGACTGTACTGACATTATTAGATCACAGTAGTGCCTTCGACACTGTCAATCCTCAGTTACTACTGCGGAAACTCCGAGAGCAAAATTGTAATAGTGTATCACTTCGTTTCTTTTCATCTTACTTTGAAAATCGCCGGCAACGTGTGACAATTGGAAATTTGAGTTCAGGATGGCAAAGTAAGCCTTCGGTGTCCCTCAGGGGTCGGTTCTCGGACCGCAGCTATTTATCAACAAATTAATGATATGATGATAAATTCTGCAAATTGCAAGTGTACACGGAAGATGTACAGATTTACTATCATTCAAAACTGAGCGATATTGATACTGCAATTAATAAAATAAATTCCGACCTTCAACATCTTAGTGACTATGCAAATAAAAACAGTTTATTAATGAACCCAAATAATACTCAAGTTATTATTATCGGTACCAGTAAAAACCTATATTCCCTCAAGCAACAGAACATCTCCCCAATAATTTTAAACAATAAAATCATACCCTAATCTACTTCAGAGACCAACTTAGGAATTATCATGACTGAGACCCTAAACTGGACTCAACAGGTGATAAGCACATGTAATAAAGTACATAAATGCTTATAATTTACCTTACTCTTCACATGACGGAGAAATTTACTATTTTCTGCGGGTACCATGTTCTGCATTGAGTGACCGACAGACCGACAACGAACCTACAGGTTACCATGGCAACGTCTCTGACTGCTTGCCATTTTCCTCATCATGCTTTTAAATATGTGGTTGTTCCTTGGGTAGAAGGCAAGAGAGGCGGGATATCGTTGGAGGTTATAACCGCCCTCGAATAGATTAAGTAATAACACAATTAGTCATCTTATCTGTTTATCTGAGAATCACTGCGCCTAAATCTCTTCTCTGTTACCGCCTTATTATATCCATAACTCACACTAGAATAATTTATTGAGGGGCATTTGATTTTCCAATACATTCACTTGGCATTTACATATTTGTTGTTATCCGGCTGTCCTCATTTATAATCCATTTTCTATTAATTTCAACTTTCTTAACTGTATTATTTTCTTCGTTAATTACTCCGTATATACGCGAGTGCTAGAATCTACTGGATATATTTCCACCAATCTTCATATTTAAAATCCACCTGTCCTTGGGTACTTTTTAGGGCAAATATTGTTTCTAAATCCCTGAACTGACTGGGGGTTTGATGATGATGATGATGCTTGTTGTTTTAAGGGGCCTAACATCGAAGGTCATCGGCCCCCAAGACTGGGGGTTTATACGAAGCCGAAACCGTGATTCTGCACTCCCACAAAATATACACAACCAAACCTAATGGAAATTAATTCTAAACCTTTTTTCTCGTGTGCATCATTTCGATACGAGGATTAATAAAGGAGATATCATTAACGGACCGTTTTTCGGTACAAGTCCCATCGGACTTAACTCAGGAGCGGGTACGTGTAAAGCGTATTTCTTACAACTTGAAAACTACTGACGATATTCGAACCAAAATTTATATTTAGCATCCACCTGTCCAAAGGTAGGGTTTAAAGGTCAATAACATTTCATGTTTCCGGAATGGACTGGTGGTTTATAGTGAACTGAAATGGTGATTTTAGTCTTCCACGATATATACAGTACAAGACCAACCTGAATGGAAATCGACCAAACGTGATGGAATTCCATCTCTAAAACTTTTTTCATGTGCATTTTTTCGTCAGGAGGATTAATAAGGGAGATATGAATGTTCAGTTTTGCAGGTTAAGTCCAGCGGACATAGCCCAAAAGGTGTTGTACGTGGAGCAGATTCCTTATCTATCTATATAAATAAAATCGTAACAACTGTGTGCCTCTACATGGACTATTTTGGAGAAATTTTTGCACAGCTACCCGTTTAAGGGGTAATAATGACCATCTGCATATTTTTTGGTTTAGTTTCCTGAAAGTCCTAATTTTTACCCTCCTCGCCCAAAATCCAGATTGCGGCATAATCTGCCAGACGAAAAAGAAAATTTGACAAAATTATACGTTTTAGCCTGTAACGGACGGAAAACTTCCACATGCATAATTCATACTTTCAATCACTTATAGGAAGTATAGAATCATCATACTCTTCACGAAAATTGGCCCACCCAGTAGCCATATGTGAGCCAAATGCTATGTATGTGAAATAATCTTACAAAAACTTTACCCTGTTCAGCGTTTCTAACTCAGTCTGACCCAAGAATAGATGAGATATCGTAGGACCAGCCATTTAGGCCACTAAATCCGGCGTCTTATGGTACAATCCTTTGTTGATACGACGTACGTTTAGCAGCAGTTAATCTGTAATTGAAGGTCTGCAATACTGTAAACACGCATATACTTTCGTATGTCGAACTATATATATTCACTGATGTTGATTTGTAGCTATCAAGAAAGGGTGTGTCTGTTATTGTAATCAGTACTCCCCACACCGACTTTGACTGGCAGTAGGAATGGGGTCCTTCTCCAACTCCTGTGTAACTGGCAGTAGTAAGGAAGGCCTACCCTTGTAATGAATAGTTCACTTTTCGATTTCACTTGCAGAAGGCAAGGGAGCATGCAGTTTTTTTTAAAACTCCCCTACCCGATTGTGTTTGGCAGTAGGCAATGGTGCCCGCAATTATAAACAAACGTTCTCATCTAAAATGTGACTGGCATTAAGCATAGTGGCCTGCTATTTTGATGGAAACTCACCAACTTGGTGTGACTGGCCGTAAGCTGGCTGGCAGTAGGAAAAGGGGCCTGACATTATAATGATAACTGCATAACTCAATTTCAACTGATAGTAGCATAGTTGCCTGCCATTATAATGGAAACTCCTCAACTGTTATCTGTCTGGAAGTAGGAAAGGGGGACTGCCATTGTAATGAAAACTCCCCAAATCGATTGTGACCGCGCAGTAGGCAATGGGGCCTGCAATTATAATGTAAACTTCCCAACTCGATTGTGAAAGGCAGTAGGCAAGTGAGCCTGCCATTATATCACAAATCCGTAACAAACATTTTACATTGGAAACAGCATATGGGGACCTCCCCATGCTGTTTCTCTGATACCGCTAAGGGACATGCAGTTTAAAACAATCTTATTTACTGCAATATTCAAATACACTGACTGACAGAGCAAATGCAACACCAAGAAGGAGTGGTCAGAACTTTATGCCAATTGCAGGGTAGACTGACGTCACTGAGGTATGCTCATGATGTGAAATGCGCCGCTGTGCTGCGCACGTAGCGAACGATAAATGGGACACGGCGTTGGCGAATGGCCCACTTCGTACCGTGATTTCTCAGCCGACAGTCATTGTAGAACGTGTTGTCGTGTGCCACAGGACACGTGTATAGCAAAGAATGCCAGGCCGCCGTCAACGGAGGCATTTCCAGCAGACAGACGACTTTACGAGGGGTATGGTGATCGGGCTGAGAAGGGCAGGTTGGTCGCTTCGTCAAATCGCAGCCGATACCCATAGGGATGTGTCCACGGTGCAGCGCCTGTGGCGAAGATGGTTGGCGCAGGGACATGTGGCACGTGCGAGGGGTCCAGGCGCAGCCCGAGTGACGTCAGCACGCGAGGATCGGCGCATCCGTCGCCAAGCGGTGGCAGCCCCGCACCCCACGTCAACCGCCATTCTTCAGCATGTGCAAGACACCCTGGCTGTTCCAATATCGACCAGAACAATTTCCCGTCGATTGGTTGAAGGAGGCCTGCACTCCCGGCGTCCGCTCAGAAGACTACCATTGACTCCACAGCATAGACGTGCACGCCTGGCATGGTGCCGGGCTAGAGCGACTTGGATGAGGGAATGGCGGAACGTCGTGTTCTCCGATGAGTCACGCTTCTGTTCTGTCAGTGATAGTCACCGCAGACGAGTGTGGCGTCGGCGTGGAGAAAGGTCAAATCCGGCAGTAACTGTGGAGTGCCCTACCGCTAGACAACGCGGCATCATGGTTTGGGGCGCTATTGCGTATGATTCCACGTCACCTCTAGTGCGTATTCAAGGCACGTTAAATGCCCACCGCTACGTGCAGCATGTGCTGCGGCCGGTGGCACTCCCGTACCTTCAGGGGCTGCCCAATGCTCTGTTTCAGCAGGATAATGCCCGCCCACACACTGCTCGCATCTCCTAACAGGCTCTACGAGGTGAACAGATGCTTCCGTGGCCAGCGTACTCTCCGGATCTCTCACCAATCCAACACGTGTGGGATCTCATTGGACGCCGTTTGCAAACTTTGCCCCAGCCTCGTACGGACGACCAACTGTGGCAAATGGTTGACAGAGAATGGAGAACCATCCCTCAGGACACCATCCGCACTCTTATTGACTCTGTACCTCGACGTGTTTCTGCGTGCATCGCCGCTCGCGGTGGTCCTACATCCTACTGAGTCGATGCCGTGCGCATTGTGTAACCTGCATATCGGTTTGAAATAAACATCAATTATTCGTCCGTGCCGTCTCTATTTTTTCCCCAACTTTCATCCCTTTCGAACCACTCCTTCTTGGTGTTGCATTTGCTCTGTCAGTCAGTGTACAATGTAGAATACCGTAGCGAAGCACGGGTACATTTGCCAGTCTGAAAATAAAAATGAACTTATTACGTTAATTGTCATTAATCAGAGAATTAAAGTTAAAATATCACACTAGCAAAAAATGGCGTTATTGTGAAATACGGACTTCCCGGTAACCAATTTACTCGAAATCTTCTGTGTCGGTGGTTTCGGTATCTGATGTGTCGTCCCCGCTGTTGTTCATACCTGTATCTCATTCTTTGTCATTCTGCTGTCTAGTGTGTTCGAAATCCAAGTCTTTTTGAAGCTCTTGGAAACTAGTTCAGGTGGTATAAGGTCCCAACTGTTCATTGCCCATGAGCATAAGAAGTTGAAGGATGGACGCCTAATATTTCCAGCTGGCGTCATGTTAAGCCACCGAGAATGACTACCTGTTTTCTTATTGTCATTGAGAAGCTGCTTCACTTCGTTCACGAACCTGTAAAAAATAAACAGAGCCGGCTGTTTCAGTAGTGCACCGCATCATCCAATCCTTTGGTTGCACTCGTTCGCGAATCGTTTTCCTCTGTCTTTCGTCAGGTGTAATGGCAAGCAATCCTCACTACCGCTAGTTTACACTCCATGATCCTTTCAGCTGTTGCGAGGCCCTCATCAGTATTGCCAATTTGAGAAAGTAAGTATAATTTTTCTGACGCAAACTTAAGACAAATCGGTGAACATCTGCAATCTTATCAATGTATTCAGCAGGCAGTCTTTGACACAGTGTTGTTCTCCTTCGCGAGTCGTCGCATGAACCTTATAACCCACCCGCAACTCGCTTTAAACTGAGTTATGGGAACGTTGTGTTCGCGCGCTACCTTCTGTGCTTTCATATGATATACTACAGCTAGTGTTACGTATTTCATTGAAGTTCACGAACACACCGTCAATTTTCGGATACTTCCCTGTGTCCGGACATCTAAATAGTTCGTGTATCTTAGGTTCCGTCAGTTACACACCAAGTTTTCATTCACAGCTGTTACCGTGCTATACGGCTTTAGCTTGAAGGCCGCAGAAAGGTTTCTGTAATTATCTATAATTACAAATATATGCTTCACACGTTAATTTGTTGCTGTGTAAATTACTGTCCGTAACTGTTCAGTATTATTTATTAAAAACAAAATATTTCTACAAACATCCCGAAAACAAAATAAAATTTAAATTCTCACTCACGCACATATGTCTATAGTAATCAAGTCACTTACAAACAAACACATGCATCTGTACATTCCAGAGCAGTCGATACTTCCGCGAGAGTACCTAATAAACACGAAACGGGAAAACCTACATACCCCCACAATATGGAGGTCCGCTAGAGGTGAAGTATAAGGGTTGCAAGCTGGGGTGTACCACTCATAAATTTCCCAGTACCGGAACATTCGTTTATGACAACATGCCAATGTTATGAAAAAAGAACGTATTCATTCTGATGTTAACCATTAATAAGAGCAAATCTTAACCTCCTTTTTTTCTTCGTGAATTGGATTCTCAATGACTCATTATGTCGCCGTTTGCTTTCGCGTTCCGAAACCAGTGCACTTCTGGTTGCAAGGCTTTGAAAGCCGTACTAGTGTGTGCGGTGGCGGTATTTCCCGGCGACGTTGCCGATACGTGATAACTTAGTCTTGCGTATTTCAAATGAGAACTCATATCTCACACAGTCTCGCGACCACGTCGAACTACCGGTAATCCATGCGTCGAACGTATACCGATTAATTAATTAATTTATACGTTGTACGACATCTCCCAAACGTGACTGTGTTAACAAATTGCCGATAAACCATAGGCTACACGTATTTAAATTGCCCATTCATATGCAACTCGCAACATGTCAAGGTCCTGAAGTACAATACATTTTCAGCTGTAGGTCAGCATATACATGACTATAATCACAAATTCACAGACATAAAACAAGATATGGAAATTCTCAAAATCATCAACAAAGGACCCCTCCTCAACATTACTGAAAGCTGCTTCATACATATAGATTCAATATTTTAACCCAAATCATAATCTTAATGAGATTTCAGAATAGCCAAATATCCTATTTGACCTTCTAATTTCCATTTTTAGAAACATAAACCAGCAAGTCATAATTCAGTTTTTCATAATATTGACAGCAGTGTTCCTCAGCAGCCATCTCTTTTCCCACGTCCTTCGGTCCCGCCTTAATTCCCCACTTCCCCTCCACCTTTCTGATCTCTCCCCTTGCCATGCCTCTCTCTCCTTGTCCCGCTCCTTCCTTTTCCTTTGAATCTCTCAACCGTTAGTATGAGGCACACAACAATACACCACATGCCGCAACGAGAGAAGTCCTATGCCATTTGACTAACACGCTCTCTCTCTCTCTCTGTCTCTCTCCCCCCTTCTATTCATTAGTTTTATCTGATTTTTATCTGTTATTTATTCAGGTTAACTTCATGGACATCGCAAGGAATTGCAAATTTATACCAGCCACAAATTAAGAATGTTTCACTTTTAACCATATCTTCATGTGCCGTCCTGAGAGTGTCCAACAGTATTTCAGTATGATTTAGAACAGGCACTATGGGAACATTTTCATTTTATTTACGTTGGTCGATGTGGAAACACCATCTAGCAGTTCTGCCTCAGCTGGTGGTTATTTACAGTAGCATCCACTGGCTTGCATACTGCTAACACCACTCAAGTAGATTTGGTAATTGATGATCTGACCAAAGAATCAACATTTACCAGTTCCCGTTTGCAATTGAAATTGTAATGATTAGCAGTGATGTAACTAACAATTCTACGAATATTAATACAAGAAAGAGTCTGGATGTTGAGCAGACTCCAGATGCTAAGAATTTAGAGCCTAATTTATTTTTCAGATTTCACTTAGTTCATCCCAAATTTTAATATTAATTGTGTGTTTGTACATTACTTTTCATGTCAATTGTGTGTTTTTACATTTGTATAGTTATTAGATGTATTACATTAAGGCTGAAGATGGCCAGCCAAGGCCGAAACTAGTCTCTAGTTTTGTAATGTAATTCAATAATATTGCATAATATAGTATTGAAAAAGGTGGACCATACAAAATTAATTTAATAATTATTATTGTGGTCACAATTCAATACAGATCAAAACCATGAAGTTTATATCCTATGATCCTAATTATCACCAACCTATACCAGAATCAACTGCATCAATTAAGATTGATAACAACAGTACCTGCGGTATTGAAATAAATTAAGGAGTGACGCAAGGGTGTGTCCTATTGCCACTCCTCTTCAATATCTACTCTGAAAAGCACTAGAAGGAAAACAGAAGATGACAATAAATAATCTGCAATATGCAGACGATACTGTTCTCCTTGAAACAAACATTGCCAAACTGCATGGTCTAACACAGTGCTGCAGCCGGTCTGCATTTAAACGCACAAAAGACCAAACTTGACAGTAGAAGGCACATCTCTGGAGCAGGTATCTCAGCTGTGTACTTAGTTACAGTTGGAGGAGTGCTGTTGAAATTGGGTACCGGATTGAGCAGGTAAGGAGTGCATTTAAAAGAATGAGTAAACTCCTCTCTAACAGTGACTTTAATATTAATATCCATCTGTGTCCACTTCAGTGTCATACTGTATGATGCTGAGAGTACACCAGCAAAGGACTTTGACTCTTTGAGATGTGCTGCTACCTATGCCTGAGCTAGACGTCATGAAGACCCTGTCATCCCTAGTACACCTGGTGTACATCATGTTTACTAAGTCGCACTCATCTGTCATTGTTACGTGTACCTGTGACTTCAATTGTCATTTGTTTGTTTTTTGCGTGTACTCGCTGGGGGTCTCTATTGCTCCCTCCTCTCATCTTCCAGGTTCTTTGGAGTCATGGATGAACCTCTGTTTGTGAAGTGCGAGCCTGAGTGGTCGGCGGAGTCCTGCACTCTTGTAAGTAGTGATTTAAGTGATACCGACATGATGTTATCTTAGAGCAGTTTGCCTCATGGCCTGTGTTCTCTTCTCAGGAGCCCACCGTGCAGCTGCTTGCCGAGAATCTCGTGGAAATCAAGGTGGAGCCGGATCATATGTACGATGACGACGACGAAGAAGAAGAGGTTTGTGTACATAGTTTCAGTGTTGATGTCTGCCAGTATTGGTGCAGGAGTATAATACGCGACTTCATGCAGAAATCTCTAGTACACATGATAAATAAACCTGGTCGTGGATGAATAGTGGTATTTCATGAGAAGTTTCAATGTGGGTGTTCTTACATACTCTGTGATTTGACGATGGGCATGTTTTCTTTTAGTCTTGACCACGAATACTTTATATTCTACCGTGCTGCATGCGGCACATCGAGGTAACACAAGATTCTGAAAGGATTGAATTTACACTATTTATGACAAGTGGCAATTAGCACTTTGTTCTAAACTCATAATTGAACTGTTATGTCGTGCGCACAGAATTATGAAAATAAGTGGGTGCACTCTCTCAATATATTTTTGGTAAGGGATAATGAACCACACTGATTCATAAGAAATTTCTGTGTGCAAGAAAGAAACTTGAACCAACAGGGACCCAACACTACCAGCGACCCCACATTGCTAGGAGCACTACACATAGCTAGGAGCTCCACACTGCTAGGTGCACTACACATAGCTAGGAGCACCACACTGCTAGGGACCACACACTGCTAGGAGCTCCACACTAGTGTTGGCTACTGAATGCATGATTCGAAGCAGTGTATCGATTCATTCAAGTGTCCGAGTGAATCGATTCACAGGAACGGCGAGCTCACGGCACACGATTCAGCTTACACCCTCATTCGGTGTTCGGCTGTTGTGCGGTGCACACGTCTCGCTCCGGTCACTGGTGCAGCGGCCTTTTCCTGTCCGTAGATAAGTAGAGTTTTTTATGTTTGTGTTCATATTCTAGTCCTTTTTTTGTGTGTTTGTTCCGGGGCTAGTGTAGGGTAATTCTTTTTGGGCTAGTATGTCTGTAGATAGTGGCGGCGGCCCTTTAGGCCGGCCTCCCGATATTGGTACAGGTGCCGTGCGTAAGAATTTACCCATGGACGTTAGTAATACTGCTACCCAACGTGACAGTTCTCAAGATACTATACGTGATTCGGACCAGCGTCCGCAAGTTCCTGTAGCTACCTATTCTACCACTCATCTTGGCCCTTACATAGTATTTGTCGAATCGATTGACTCTACCAATAAAATAGGACATGTTCACCCTATGGCTCTGGGACGGATTTTCTACGAGAGGCACATTAGTGACGTCAAGGCCATCCATAGGAAGGGAAGAAATAGAATTCAAGTTACTTTCATGTCTAGTAAGGCTGCAAACGCCTTTCTCTCTCATCCCATTCTTACGGAAAAGAACTTGACAGCTTTTATTCCGTCTTCGAATATTCAGCGAGTAGGAGTCATACGGGGAGTAGACACTACTATTTCCGAATCCGAAATTCTCACCTATTTAGACTCGCCATATCCAGTGGTGAAGGTACAACGTCTAAATAGACGTTCATCTAAAGACGGAAAAACTGAATATATCCCTACAGGTACTGTGAAGGTTGTATTCGAGAGTCAACAACTTCCGAAAAGTGTGTCCATTTTTAAAGTCATGTTAGAGGTTCAGGCCTTTATATTCTCTCCTTTATTATGTAAACGATGTCAGCGGTATGGACACACCGCTACTAATTGTCGTTCCAGGGAGCCGAGATGTGGAAAGTGTTCCCTTACTCATTCTACTGAAGACTGCACTCACCCAGTCGTTAAATGTGCTAACTGTGGCGGAAATCATCTTGCGGGAGCAGAACATTGTGAAATCCACAAACAAAAAAAAGAAATTAAACGCATTATGAGTGTTGAAAACAAATCATATTTCGAAGTGAAAAACTATTTTGCCCCATTACAGTCCTTATCTAACCCCCTTCTGATGCCCCAACATTTTCCTCCTTTACCTAATAGATCATCTCAATCGGATGAAACTTTCCCTCGAAAGCGTAAATTTACTATGGTGGTTAGTAACCCTTCCCGCCCACCCGCTAAACCAGGTTATGACAAGGCATCATATCTTAATTTGCTCAGTAATCCGAAGACGGTTCCAGAACATTCTGGCACTCCAGTCGTACGTTTGATACCTGCTACTTCTAACGAGCCTGCATCTACATCCCGGAAGCCGAGTCCTCAAGGGCAACCTTCGGTGCCTCCTGCGCCAATATCGGTCTCTCCCTCTGTCCTGGCTTTACATGGTAAATCACACGATCACTCTGATGTACGGCTTCCAAAACTCTTTAACGATTTTGCAGCTTTAATCGCAGTAATGGACCCAAAAGACCCATGGAAAAAAGAGCTACAAGAAATATATGATGACCTTTCTCTATCACTTGGACATTCCCCTACTGCTAAGTAACACATGCGGATCCTGTAATGGAATTATCGGAACATATTACATATGCAACATCATACAATATTTTGGAATATTCAAAGCTTTCATTTGTACTAACTACTAAAGCACCTTGATGGCTTTAGACAATCCCGAACATTCTAATATTTGGTACATTCAACATTTCCGTAAATTACGTTCAGACTTGTCTCTCCGTCATTTTCAAGTATTATTCACATGGCTTCCGGGCCATTCTGGAAAACACGGCAACGTTATAGCGGATATCCTATCTAACGAGGTCGCCCAGGGTACTGGATTGGTCTACTATAACGCAGTTTCACACACAGACTTATGGGAATACTGTCATCACGTCATCCACGATCAGTGGTGTGCAATGGCGCCGCACTTCCCCGTTGAAAGGTAAGCACTTATTCACGATACTGTCTGATATTCCTACTAAACCGTGGTTCGCCGTTGTTTCCTACACTCGGCGTCATATTCTTCAAATCATACGTTTCCGCTTAAATCATGTGTGTACGCCTGCTCATCTCTATCGCTTTAATCTTATCGAAAGTAACTTATGTCCATGTGTTTGAGCAGTAGGTTCTGTCAATCATATCATTTTCAATGTCAGACATATGAACATCACCGTCACGCATTCGTAGCTAAGCTTCTACATGCGGGTTGCCAACTGCTGTTAACTGTTTCGTGTTTAGTGTTTCAATCGCCTTTTCGCGTTGTAGACTTAATATTTAATTTTTTTTTAGTTACCTGTAACATTCAATTCTAACCTTTTCCTTCCCTATAGGTACGAACTTTTGCATCCCAACCCTTATTTGTGGTCCGGTCGAGTTTGTTTGTAGTAAGACGTCGTGGCAGACCACACAGACGTGAAGCATTAGAACCCTGTATCCCTGTGTTTTTGGGTTATCCTAGTTAGTTTAGCCTCTATATTATTGGTTTTTTCCTCAGTTTCATTATTACCGGTTGTCATTCATTTCATTACATAGCTCACCCTTCTATCTTGTAGTGTACTAATTTCTTCTCATGTTGGTACCTCTCCCAGACATTAATTATCCCGCAAACCAGTGACTGGACGTAGCGTCTTACGACGATGTCCAAAAACTAACCAAGAAGAAGAAGAAGCTTACACCCAGCGGACAGTGCTGAGTGGTGCACTCACGGCTCACTAGCAGGAGACTGGACGTTGGCGGGAAGCCGAGCTTCTACTGCAGCCAGACAGTGAATCATGGCACATTGAAAGAATCGTGAACGAGCACGGCTCAGTGAGACACAAGATACACATGGCTTCTTATCGGCACACTGGACAGTGGACACTGGCGGAGAGCCGAGCTTCCGCTGCAGCAATACATACAGTGAGCCATGGTTCACTGAAAGAATCGTACGCTAAGTGGACTCCCAAGCTCAGCTCATTTGAAAATAATACCCACTTGCATTTACTGTCCTCTTTTTACAGGGAGGTTTAAATAATAGATGGATTTATTTTCAGTGTTAAAAAGGTAGTCAAAACATAATTCTAAAGTAGATAGTAATGAGACAGGTTTATTAGTTTAATGAATCTTAGTAATATAACTTAGATGACATTTGACAATTAATTAAACTCGACTCTAGCCTGGCCTATGACTATGAGTCATACTCATGACCACTCAAAAGTACCTGTTTTTTTATTGGGAAGAACGGCTCAGTATTGTCTCAGTTCGTATGTCACATCGTTGCACAAGACTTCAATAAGTGAGCCGACTGATGCAATAACTTAACCAACAGTATGTTGAATCAGACAACCAGTAGGCTACTGTACATCTCGGGTAGCCTATACAAAATATGACGATTAAAAAAAATCCTCTGCTGATAGAAAAATGCAGTACGTATTTTCAAAAATGACTGAGCAAGTTGGACGTGTGGTTAGTATCGCGTAGCTATGCGCTTGCATTCGGGGGATAGTGGGTTCGAATCCCACCGTCGGCAGCCATTAAGATGGTTTTCCGTAGTTTCTAAATTTTCACACCGGGCAAATGCTGGGACTGTACCTTAATTAAGGCCATGGCTGTTACCTTCCTAATCCCATCTCTTTCCCATCCTGTGCTGCCGGAAACCTTTGACGTATTAGAGTGACTAGCATTTTTTCTAATGAAGGTGACAACACTTTGTCATTAGTCCCCAACTGGATTCCTGAATAGGTAGGCCGATACACAACTTTTCGCCCAGTCTGGCAAGCCTACTTCAGGCCTGCATCCATCGAGCGTGTTCAAGTCCCACATGTGACCAGTGCCGGAGCTGCTATTGGTTTGAACTTCTACAGATTGCTATTGGTGGAAACTTCTGAAGGGATTCCCCGTGCTTCGAAATTGATACTGTTTACTCACATTCAGTATTAAGGACAGTTCATGAATTTCAGTGAGAGTGAAGTATCTTTCCGCCTGTGAGTGTTGTAAGTGTATCATGGCAAATTTAAGAAGTCCGGTGTGGGATTATTTCGTACGATCAGGGAACGATAAAGTAAAGTGCAATGTTTGTTCGTCAATACTTTCGATTAAAGGCTCGTCTACTACTAATATGAACAGACATTTGCGGCTCAAACATCCTGCTATAAATCCAAATGAAAGTCGTTTAAAGCCACTAAATGGAGCTGGAGATGATCCTGAACGACTTCCTGGAACCGAGTGTATTGTGGTTTCTACGTCTGCTGCCAGTTCAGTTGCTCCAACTCAACAAGAGCGTGCTGTGGCTTCAACCTCTACACTGAACCAACACAGACCAAAATTAACAGGTATGCAACAAAACCTGTCAATTCACACAAACGTAAAGAAATTGATGCGCAAATGTTAAAGAATACCTTCCATTGAGCTTAGTTGCGGGAAGAGAATTCAGAGAATTATTCAATATGATCATTCCAAATTATGAACTTCCTAGCAGAAAAACCCTTTCTCATTCTATGCTATATGCCATGTATGATGAAACAGCTCATAAAATCCGGTCCACTCTCTCAGAGGAAGCCTCATGTATTTGTATAACCACAGATAGATGGACATCCGTAAAGAATGAAAACTATCTCGCCATCACAGTACATTTTATAGATGAACACTGCATTCTGCAGTCTTTCTTACTGTCGTGTTGTTACAACACAACAGTATAACAACCAACTCTACCTTCTTGTCTCCAAAACTTCCCAATCGGAGTAGTTGGCAACACTGGACTTTACAAGAAAACTACGGAAATGAAATACCACGATGTCCAAAGAAGAAAAGGCATGAAAAACGGACACTTGGTGCCAGAGGCTATGTGAATCAAAACCCAAGAGAATATACTAACTATAAAGGAAAGACAGATTAAAAATTTAAACCAACTTTAATGGATCTGGACTTCAATTCTCAAAGGACAGTAATAACTTTCGAACTTACAATTCGATGATTAAAAGAAAAGAAGAAAATTATCATCACACTAAAAGAAAAGATAAAATAACTTGGGTCAACCCTTGAAAATATAAGAAATAAACCTTGGGATCACAATCCTTGGAAAACAAATTAATCAATCAATTTAATTAGTAGAGCAGTAGTGGAATAATTAACGGTAAGTTGAGGCTTGTTTCTCGACACGTCTAGTATAATTCAATGAAATAACCGAAGTGGCAAATAAATGTTACCAAGTTTTAGGCGAAAATGAACCTAATCGTCATTAAATTAAATCATAGGAAAGGAAGAAAGGAAGACATATTTCAATTTTAGAATTAGTAAACTGGAGTACAATACGAGTCCACACACCAGATCAAAGATACAATCGACAGCCATCAGCTGTTTTTTCAACACACGGAAACCATCTTTGTTTACAACAGTTCCCATAGAAACGAATCACGTGTCGCGATTAAAACATGGCTTCAAAACATTATCAGATAGACATCGACCAAACAACTCCAACTTACCGATTTTCATCTGTGATCCACCGAAATAACGCTTAACTATCTGTTACAAGAAGTTTTGAAATGAAAATTTACCAACACATAAGAAATCTGAGTCCCGATTATAACAAAATTACATCTTACTAACGCCAGAGTAAAGGCTACCGCATGACAAAGAAATTCCTCTTGATAACTGTAGTTTAAAACGTACTCGCAATTCGAATCTTTTAACTTGTTCAGTCCAAACCAAAAGTTTTGAACATTGTGGAGATACCTCGGTAGGTAAGGGTATTCATGCAGATTTCATCATGCAGGGTACTTACAGTTTCTCGGAAATAAATACAAGTTCATAAGCAAACCACAAATCCAACTAGAATTTGTGGCCGGTTGGCCACAAATTTAACCAGGGTCGAAAATCAACCACATCTCGCCCGTCTTCATCTTATTGATCGGGTTTCTTTTTAAAAAAAACAAGTATCCGCGACCAAGTTCCAACAGTTTGGCTTCACATGTCCAACAACAACTAGAAAAAAACAAAACGACTACGCACATATTGTCGAACTCGATCGATAATTGGCAGAGCAGCGCTGAACTTCACGCTGTGCTCACAGATGGCAGTAGGATGCAGTTCAGATGGAACGCTCAGTCTGATAGCCGACTTTTCTACTAGTAAGGAACCGCTTCTTACGAATCGTGTACAATTCCATCAGGCTTTGAACAACCTTTAAATAATTTCCAAGTCCATGCATACTCGAAATGCGTGATATATATGCATACGCCATAGCCTCCCCCAGCAAAGGCTCAACACGGGTGAGGCCAACCGCCCACCAGGGAAATTTTTATTTAAACAGATGGATATCGCATCGAAATTTTCTCTAGCATCTTTAACTAAATTTGTCACTCTTATTTGACATATTGTAGCAGTAGCAGAGATGTTTGACCAAATATGGGAGACATCCTGTTTAGTTACTAATAATTTGTCGTCCTTTCAGTCTATGATGTTTCACAGTTCTTTCGTGGCAACGCACTTCCAACCAGTTAACTTACCACAGTTCAGTAACAACTAATTTTCAATCCGGTAGCACGTCAATGAAAATGTTTCAAAAGTTTATGTTGCACCAAGCTTTAAGAGAATGGTTTGCAGATGATCGGAACTCAATAGAAATAATCTAGACCATCCATTACTTCGTTAACACAACTTCGGGACTCCAAGCTAGAGAAGGCACGGTTACCCTGTTTCGCAACACACAAGGTAAAAAAAATAAATCCCAGGAATAATAGGGGGAAAAGAAAGACGGTAACCGAAAAACGACTGAATGAGTCATTGCATCAATATTTACAATCAATTACATTCCAACCTCATCACCAACAGGTATCAGGCATCATCATCACCCATAATCATTCAGAATAATTAGTAAACTAGTCTAGGTACGACTAGAGAAAGGATATCATTACATTACAGTTCCCAGACAAAAGAAATTCAAAATCAAATCAGAACTTTTCACGCACAGCACAACCACAGAGCGAGTCATTAAAATTTCCCAAAATAAGTGACAAGTAGTGCAGTTTGATTACAGCTGCACAGGTTCACATCCAAATGCACACAATACATACCCCAGAAGAAAAGGAAGAGAATAAGAAGAAGGGGAAGAAAAGGAAAGGGGCATGTAGGGAATCATCATGCCAGCAGAATAGAAACAGTGTTTGTAACAAGTATAAGAAAAACCACAAACGTTATGGTTTTTAAAATAACAACATGCCGACCAAGGAGAAACAGGATGAACACGGGTGGAGACTTTGAGCTCAATTAGATGGAAGGTACGCGTTATGTTTGTCATCAACAACAGGTTCATCGAATAACACCAAGCAAAGCATAGCACCAAGATAGCATTGGTAATAATTCAATACAAGATAACCATAAACACCGTGGGAGGGGAAGGATAGAAGTTTTTAGGAATCGAATACATGAGAGAAAAGGTTTTGATACCAGCCGTTTAACCAAATTCATAGGAATCCCCCAAAATATATTTCCATAATGATCGTTCGATTAGATGAAAAGGTAATGAAATTTACCTCAAACCAGGTAACCACCACCAACAAACCTCTAATGGCTGGTAAGGAGTCAAATTAATAACCAATACTCAATAGAACAAAGACAGTTTCATGATTAAGTCAGAAAAATAGGTTATGCAAGCAAACATGGGATGGGAACAAGACTTCACATGAGGGATCAGAAGGTTCCATTTATAATTAAGAAGCAAAGGATAGGTTGCAGATCCCTATAAATAAATTACTTCATGACACAGAGGTAACATGAAAAGAAGCAAGGACTTGCCTCACCAAGTGTCTTAAGCAAAAAAGAACAGCAACATCAAAACCACACCATAGTATAACGCTACTAAAATGATACCAGAGTACATGTGTTATTCCTCGAAAGTTAAGGAAAAAACTTTACAACCCACAACACATGCCAACAAATCACTATGTAATCACAATCAACTGCTAAAACATTCCCACTATATCATCACACAAATAATTCCCAACAAGGACCATAAAACCATATCAACAAATTAAGAGGAGGTTGTTCCTTCACTCCTCAGGCTTAAGGATCCTTAGTCGCTAGATAATCAGCACACAACTCACCTTACCAAAATTGGTCAATAGTAACATTTACTCATTACCAATAGAAATTTACCCACCGAAGAAGGTAATTATAATACAACCAGAATGACTTAACTCGCTTACTGAAACGTGGACTGAAGGTAGATAAGCAAACTCATAGTTACATGGATAATACATAACCTCACCATCATAATTCATCAAGTTAACCTTTGGTGTTTACTCAATTCTAGATTATTACGGTTTAGACGATTAGCCCAGTCCAACCCAAATACAAGACCTTCCCAACGTCAACACACATGCATGGTTCAAAATTCTATATTCCACACTACAAGTTCATTAACTCCCCGAACAATATCATTACCATATTTCAGATTTTTAAAAAGGATGATGTTAAATCGAAATGATAACTGGTGAATTACCCTCACAATCTCAAATTTAGAATTAAGCAATACCAAACACACAATTATACAGAAACTCACGCAGGCTTTACTTGAGAGAGATGAACTTTCCTTATCCTTTTGGCAATAGGATCACTTACCAGCATAGATACTGGACTCAAAAACTGCAAGATGGTACAAGGACCTTGGAATCTCGGAGCCAACTTGGAAGAAAGTTTATTGATAGCTTTGCTTATGGGATAACATTTAACAAAAACTTGATCTCCAACCGTCAGCTTGGTGGGTTTGCGCCCCTTGTCATAGTTTTTCTGAACCTTCTCATATGACACGGCTAACTTTGCCTTGGCTTCACTCCACACCTTACGGACATTACAAGGGGTAGACAGATCTGGTAACAGCTCCTCAATGTGAAGGAGGTTTGACAGAGGTGAAAATGGAATAAAATAAAACATTAATTCCATAGGAGTCTTACCATGGGATTCATGGATTGCTGAATTGAAGGCATATGACAGCCAATGTAGACAAGTATCCCACTTGGTCTGGTTGGAATGATGGTACACAATTAGTGCAGCTTTCAAGTTCCTGTTCATCCTCTCCGAATATGAAGGGTTCGGGTAATAGGGAGTAGTAGTGACATGCGAAATACATAAGTCAAATAAATATTTCTTAAATGTGTGGCTGGTAAAACCACTAGCATTATCTGAAACTAAGAACTTAGGTGTACCAAATGAAGCAAAAATGGAATTTAAACAGTTAATAGTTGTTTGTGAATTTGTAGATCTGGTTGGGAAGATCCAACAAAACCGGGTAAAAGCATCAATGCACACTAATGCATGAGTATTCCCACGAGAAGATCATGGTAAGGGTCCGATATGGTCGATAAACAATCACTCCATAGCTCTAGATGCTTGGGAGGAAGACAGCAATCCCATTCGGTTATTTAGATTAGGTTTGCTAACTGCACAAATTCTACATTATTTAACCATAGATCTTATGTCACTATCCATCTTCTTCCATATGAAAAATTGTCAAATTTTTTGCCTTGTTTTAAATACACCTAAATGTCCACCAAGAGGGCTATCATGATAATACTGGAAGATGGTAGGAACAATAATTTTCGGAGCAACAATCTTTAACCTTTTATCATGACGGGACTGACACAATAGAACACCTTTCTCACAAGAGTATGGCTTCAGATTTTCCCCGGTCATGATTTTCTCTAAAATTATTTTCAAATCAGGGTCATCCTTTTGATATTGAGCAATGTCTTGGTACAGCATAGGAAGGTTAGATAGGATAGGGTTTACTTCTACCAAACTGCACTGTGGAGTAACTTCTCCAGAATTTTCAGGGGGGTCTTTTTCACCATCAAACATACGACTGAGCCCATCCGCAATTACATTATCAGTGCCACGAATGTTGCGAGCATTGAAATTGAAGGCGGAAATCCTTAATGCCCATCTAGTCAATCTGCCAGTTCGCTTAGGCCTTCTAAGCACCCAAGAAAGAGCCTCGTTGTCAGTCTCCAAATCGAAATTTACATGTTCCACATACATGCGGAATTTTTCCAATGAGAACAGAACTGCTAAGTTCATAAATTGAATACTTCATTTCCAGGGGAGAAAGTGCCCTGGACGCGTACGCAATGGGTCTTCTTCCCGTTTCCGAATCTTGCAATAGGACTCCAGCGATAGCCTTGCCAGAGGCGTCAGTTTGGATGATAAATTTCTTGTTAAAGTCAGGAATAGCAAGCACCGGGGCATTGCTAAGGGCCATTTTTAGGGAGTCGAAAGCAACTTGTTGAGGTTGATCCCACACAAACTTGACATCTTTCCGCCGTAATAAGTTCAACGGGGCAGCGATTTCAGCATAATTAGGCACAAATTCCCGAAAGAAATTGATCATCCCTTCACATTTTTGGGTGGTTCAAAATCGTGGATGGCCTGGGTACGGGCATGATCTACAGAGATGCCCTGTGCCGATACAATATGCCCAAGGAAGGAAATTCGAGATTTAGCAAAATTAGTCTTTGAGAGTTTCACGGTTAGCCCAGCTTTCTTTAATCTTTCAACAACCTCCTTGATATGCTTGAGATGATCCTCAAAATTAGTAGAGTACACGACCAAGTCATCTAAATAATTAATCACGAACTTAAATTTTACATCGCCAAACACAGCATCGAGCAAGCGAGTTAACACAGCGGCTCCCGTCGATAGCCCGAAAGGAATCCTGGTGTACTCATAGAGGTTCCAGTCGGTAGCAAAAGCAGTGAGAGGAATGGAATCTTCATCAAGTGGTATTTGGTTATATGCTTGATTCAAGTCAAAAGTTGAAAAAAATTAGCACCATGGAACCAAGAAAAACAGGTATGTAAATCAGGTAAGGGAACAGACTGCAGGACGATCTTATGATTCAGTCCTCGATAATCAATAACAGGCCTGTAACCACGAGAGGACTTAGGAACCAGGAACATTGGGGCAGAGTACGCAGAAATAGAAGGTCGTATTACTCCATCCTTGAGTAACTGTTCAATTATTTTTTTCAACTCGATCATCTTAGAGGGAGATAGTCTATAAGGAGGAGACCCCACCGGAATTCTATCAGTTACATCGATATGATATTTGAGCACATTAGTTAACCCAAGCCGATCAGTAAAAACTTCAGGGTATTGAGCGCAAAGCTCACAAATTTTTGAAGCCTGTTCGTCCGACAGATGATCAAGATCCAATTTGTCATTCTCGCCCTCCTCACTATTCTCATCCAATACACAAGCTACCCTATCCTGAAACATCTTAACATCATGGAAATAAAATTTTCGATTAGGGCAGAATTTAAAGGAAAACATTCTATCTTGCAAATTCAGGAGCATTCCAACTTTAACTATAAAATCGGCACCTAAAATGACTTGATGCGACAAATTAGTGGCTACAAGGCAAGTAATTTTCCACGTAAATTCAGCTATACGAATTTTGACCACAGTAGAACCAACAACTTCCAACTTACTCCCATTGGCAGTTACACAATTAATTTTCGAAGTTACGATTTTGGGCAATTTGCAATATCTTTTCATTTTCCGATACCAGACATCATTCACAAGAGAGACAATGCTCCCCGAATCAATTAGACCCAATACAGGTTCGTCATTAACCTCAATCTGAATTATAGAAGTTTTCGGAATGACCCTCCCTGAAATTCTCAAATCTTGAGGGACACGAAACTCAACCCTTAACTGCTTATGCTTAGGCATACTTTCGTGGAATTCATTAATTTCACTTACTAGTCACCGTGAATTATTTTTGTTGAAATTAGGCCACTGTCTTTTCACATGTTGTCTAGAACCACAAATAAAACAACAGATGCTCTGGTTCTGGACTACACCACTTCTTCTAACTGAACGGCACTTGTTCCTGAGATGGTCTTTCAACCCGCACGCATAACATTTCTTACCCTGAACTTCACTAGGAGTATGAGAGGAAAAATATGCGGAGTTACTAGGAGGTGAATAGTTAACATGACGTGATTCATCGCCGTACTTAACATCTTCGGCGAAGGAACACGCCTCCTCTAACTCAGCAAAGGTAGTGGGAGTCCTAGTTAATGACAAGAAGGATCTGTATTGTGGAGCAATTCCCTTAAGAATCCTCGTTACCATCTCATCTTCACGTACAACAATTTTGAAGACTTCGCAAAAAAAATTTCAGGTCTAGAACATATGCTAACAAGCTTTCATGAAGAAACTGAGTCCTGAAACAATGTTTAGGGATTAAACTCTGTAATGCAAGCGATGGGATAAATTTAGATAGAATTAGCTCATGAAATTCAGTTATACTTAGATTATTACTAATAGCCTTAGAAATTTCCTTCTTTAATATTCCCTCACAGTAAGGGAATAGAACCCTAAAGATACCTAGGGAGTCCATAGAGAAAACATTGGCAGATTCCGTCAACTCCACTAAAAAGCGCATAAATCTAATAGTTTCATCAATGGAGTTAACCGAAAATATTTTTACATTTTTTAATAACTCTTTGATAGAATTAGGGGAACCATTAGGTTTAGCTAACAAGCCTTCTAAAACAGGAGCAAGAGCGCAGCATTGAGTTGATTCATTACGCGACGATTCAGGGCAAGCAGAAGCGTTAATCAATTCCTGACTGTCACTCTCATCTTTCCTAAGCCCATCACTCAAGGTAAGTTCATTGACATTTCTCATATTCATGATTATATCTAATTCAACAGAACGGTTAATTCCCAACGTTAGCAAGGAGGTACACCGAGCAAGCAATTCAGGTTCGGGTGACAATGATATTAAATCCTGAACACTGTTGGTGTAGTGACTAGTTCGGGATTTTAACCTTTTAACTTGATATGCCGAAGGTTCCATGTCACTTAATTCCTTCACAACAGTATTGATTTCAGCTAATGCATTACTAATAAGCTGCGCTGACTCACCCAATTCGTAGTTTAAATTTCTAGGCTTTACCAGACAATCCAAGGAATCCATAAGCAATGCAACATCACCCGGAACCAACCCAGATGAGGTCACCCCGCGCACCTGCAGTTCATATATCAGCTCACTTTTCCTTAACATGCGTGGCAGTAAGAGAGACCGGGCAGACATTTTGGACATGAAACAGAAAATTCCAATAAAATTAAAGGTAACCTTGCCTTTCTCCTTATACTCTCTCTTACACTTTCAATTATAGACCTATCTCCTTTTCCAGTCAGCATATTCTCTTGTGAGAGCAATACAACTTATTGATTATAAATAAATCAGTCCCAAAAGGTAGCCAACACGGCAGTAATAATACTTCAAACCCATGCGTAGGTACCAAATACTGTTACAACACAACAGTATAAAGCCCCATTCACAATGCAAACGTAACGTAACGTAAACTTAAAATTAACGTTAACTTAGAAGTTAGCGGCCATCTTATCTAATGGGTCCATTCACAATGCGCCGACGTAAACTTAACTGCGAGTCCGTAAAATTAAGGGATTGCAAACTCCAAGCTCTTGCGGTTAATTTTACGTTAACTTTAAGAACCACCCAATCAGAGCAGAGGTAAACACTGTGTGTTGTGCACGATATAATGACTTCTTTCGACGAAACACTTGTAATTCTCTTTCAAAATAATCTTTGTGTATAGGCTATGTATTATAGAAGGAAAAAGAATTACAAATACGCTGTACCTAAAAATAATAGGTGGAAATTAATATCCTGTAGTAATGAAATCTGACAATAAATGGCGGGAGACAAGCTCGCAGCGCTGGCAAACGGACGAGAGAGAATCCCTGTCATAAATAAAACAGTGTCCCTGTATATTTTTCTTAACATTATGACGGACTACTATTTTACGAAAACGATATCATCCAAACAAATAGATCCAAACATCTCATCGGGGTGTGGTAGATAGGGTCATAGATGTCGGTAAAGGAGACCTTACATTTCTTTTTATTACAAAAGTGGAAGCAAATCGTAAGAAAGGCAAACAGTTCAGGTTTCATCCGCATGTCCAAAACGAACTGATGAGGGTCATTTCTTACAGTAGATTACCGAAATCGCCCTGAGATAACCTTCTTTGATTCAAGGGATGAACCCATTTTCTGCACCGTTGTTTACATTGCCTTTTTCAGGTACCGTAGGCCTACACAGCTCCCAGGAGCAAAGCAATAGATGTTTGAAGTAATATGAATTCCGCTACCACGTTGTTTGATTCCATCGAAGTATTGAAATATAAAACTGCGAGATAGCCCAAAACCTGACTTCCGTACTAAATAACATGGTAGTGTTTTGATTGGCTGCTGTGTACTCTTTACGTTAATGTTACGTTCCTCCATTGTGAATACCACCAATTTTTCGTTAATTTTACGGTTACGTTACGTCGTTAAGTTTACGGTTACGTTTGCATTGTGAATGGGGCCTTACAACCAACTCTACCTTGGCGTCTCCAAAACTTCCCAATCGGTAGTAGTTGGCAACACTGGACCTTACAAGAAAACTACGGAAATGAAATACTTACCACTATGTCCAAAGAAGAAAAGGCATGGAAAACGGACACTTGGTGCCAGAGGCTATGTGAATCAAAACCCAAGAGAATATACTAACTATAAAGGAAAGACATATTAAAAATTTAAACCAACTTTAATGGATCTGGACTTCAATTCTCAAAGGACAGTAATAACTTTCGAACTTACAATTCGATGATTAAAAGAAAAGAAGAAAATTATCATCACACTAAAAGAAAAGATAAAATAACTTGGGTCGACCCTTGAAAATATAAGAAATAAACCTTGGGATCACAATCCTTGGAAAACAAATTAATCAATCAATTTAATTAGTAGAGCAGTAGTGGAATAATTAACGGTAAGTTGAGGCTTGTTTCTCGACACGTCTAGTATAATTCAATGAAATAACCGAAGTGGCAAATAAATGTTAACAAGTTTTAGGCAAAAATGAACCTAATCGTCATTAAATTAAATCATAGGAAAGGAAGAAAGGAAGATGTATTTCAATTTTAGAATTAGTAAACTGGAGTACAATACGAGTCCACACACCAGATCAAAGATACAATCGACAGCCATCAGCTGTTTTTTTCAACACACGGAAACCATCTTTGTTTACAACAGTTCCCATAGAAACGAATCACGTGTCGCGATTAAAACATGGCTTCAAAACATTATCAGATAGACATCGACCAAACAACTCCAACTTACCGGTTTTCATCTGTGATCCACCGAAATAACGCTTAACTATCTGTTACAAGAAGTTTTGAAATGAAAATTTACCAACACATAAGAAATCTGAGTCCCGATTTTAACAAAATTACATCTTACTAACGCCAGAGTAAAGGCTACCGCGTGACAAAGAAATTCCTCTTGATAACTGTAGTTTAAAACATACTCGCAATTCGAATCTTTTAACTTGTTCAGTCCAAACCAAAAGTCTTGAACATTGTGGAGATACCTCGGTAGGTAAGGGTATTCATGCAGATTTCATCATGCAGGGTACTTACAATTTCTCGGAAACAAATACAAGTTGATAAACAAACCACAAATCCGACTAGAATTTGTGGCTGGTTGGCCACAAATTTAACCAGGGTCGCAAATCAACCACATCTCGCCCGTCTTCATCTTTTTGATAGGGTTTCTTTTAAAAAAAACAAGTATCCGCGACCATGTTCCAACATTTTGGCTTCACGATGTCCAACAACAACTAGAAAGAAAAACAAAACGACTACGCACATATTGTCGAACTCGATCGATAATTGGCAGAGCAGTGCTGAACTTCACGCTGTGCTCACAGATGGCAGTAGGATGCAGTTCAGATGGAACGCTCAGTCTGATAGCCGACTTTTCTACTAGTAAGAACCCGCTTCTTACGAATCGTGTACAATTCCATCAGGCTTTGAACAACCTTTAAATAATTTCCAAGTCCATGCATACTCGAAATGCATGATATATATGCATACGCCATAGTGCAGTAAATTTTGTGTGAATCATTCTTCAGAGAACATAGCATCTGAACTCAAGAGAATCGTGACAGAATGGGGTATAAGCGAAAAAATTGCTGCATGTGTGACCGATAATACAAGCAATATGGTCAAGGCCGTGCGCATGTACCATGCTTTGCACATTCCCTTAATTTAATTGTACAATCAAGCCTTGAAACAATTGTAGAAACACGGAACAAAGTGAAAACAATCGTTGAATTTTTTCATCGAAGCTCACAGGCTACGGATAGACTTAACGTCATGCAAAGGCAAATGGATCAGCCCATTTTAAAACTGAAGCAAGATTGTTCCACACGTTGGAATTCCACATTTGATATACTTAGTAGATTTAAAAAAATAAAAGAACCCCTTCAAAGCACACTAGCCATAGTGAAACTTGATTTACTTGAGAAAACCACTGAGGAGGACTGGTATGTAATAGAAAAATCCTGTGAGATATTACAGTGCTTTGAAGAAGTCACCTTATCGAAAATAGGCTTGTTAATATTTGGTTTGTTTGAACACTGCAATGAATTTCAAAAGAAGCAGTTTAAAAGTGAAAAGTTGACAGCCATGGTTACAATGCTTACCTCTGAAGTAAAATCGAAATTGCATGGTAAATACGCTAGTTTGAAACTTTTGTGGGAAGCAACATTTCTTGATCCACGATTCGAGCAGTATGGATTTCAGTCACAGGGCGATATCTACAAAGAAACCAAAGATGCCATAATTTATGAATGCTCCACAATAGAACTTCTAGGAAATACGGAGCACCATATTCAAGTTACGAAACCACCAAGCGAGGCTTCCACTTCTAGCTGCTCAACTTCTGTCTGGAAAACATTTGATATAATTGTAGAAACAGTACTTCAGAAGGACGACAGAAAAGCGGCAAGCACTATCGAGGTTGATAAATATTTTCACATGCCATTACTTCCAAGAGTGGAGGATCCACTTAAATGGTGGCAGGAACACAAACCTCTCTTCTCTAGACTCTTCCAGATTATGAAACTGAGATTATGCATAATGGCTACTTCTGCTCCATGTGAGCGTGTGTTCTCTAAAGAGGGACAGATCATAACGGAGAGACACAGCTGCCTAACCAGTGAAAAAGTGTCAATCTGAAATGATGCCTGAAGTTCTGTGAACTGTGAATGAACAACTACAAGTTAGTGTAGCGTATAATATTTGAGCTGTGTATATTATTATGTCATTTTCGTACTGTAACTTTATAAGCATACAGTATATTGATGTACAGAACAGACAACTTTTTAATGCCTTTTATTTATTTAACTTGTTTATATGTAATATTTAGGCTACTTATTATGACCACAGGTATTTTTACATCTAATTCTTTATATATAATAGAGCTGTGACTTTCACAGAACTGTAGAAAACCATAAGTTAGTGTTTAAAATTTGATCTATGACAATTATTATTATTATTATTATTATTATTATTATTATTGTTAACAAGTACGCGAGTTTTTTACTGTAGTATTACAATATAGGACTGCAATTACTTGTTTTGTACTTACCGTGAATACAATCAAATTTGCAAGTTCCTTGAAATCATATAAGAAACGACTAGGCAAGCAATAGATAGGGAATCTCCCACCTGGGTGACGGCTCTAAATGCAGATCATTGATTGTTGTGTGTACAGATGTTTTTTATTTAATTAAGTTGTCACTGTGGGGGAAAGGCCTTGTAACATCAACACTCGATACGAAGAGCAACCTGAACCTCAAAAAGGAGTTCATAGTATGAGGACCAGATGGCAGCAGCGAGCACTGAATGCTGTTGCTGCCGTCTTACCAGTACATACTACGCAGGTCATAGATGGAGTAGGATCGGTAAATCTAATGTGCCGTGAATCGGATCACTGTATCGATTCAGTAACTTGAACGGAATCAAATGAATCGATTCAGTAAAATCTTAGAAGCGAAGCTTCCACGGTGTGAAGAATTATTTAATTTAATTTCCGGGGTGAACCGTGTTGTACTTGTACGCACATCACGTACAGTTTGGCAAACTGTAAAATGAATCGAATGTCCCATCACTACTCCACACTGCTAGGGACCACATACTGGTAGGGACCACATACTGCTAGGAGCCACACACTGCTAGGAGCTATACACACTGCTAGGAGCCATACTGCTAGGAGCTATACACACTGCTAGGAGCCACATACTGCTAGGAGCTCCACACTGCTAAAGACCAGATACTGCTAAGGACCACACACTGCTAGGAGCCACACACTGCTAGGAGCTGTACACACTGCTAGGGACCACGCACTGCTAGGAGCTATACACACTGCTAGGAGCTATACACACTGCTAGGAGCTCCACACTGCTAAAGACCAGATACTGCTAAGGACCACACACTGCTAGGAGCCACACACTGCAAGAGACCACACACTAGGGACCCTAGCAATCGAACAATTGAATGGTTACAGAGGTTGGAATTGCCCATTTGACAATTGACAACTTGACGGCATGCTGTGGAGTTGAGGAAACATCCTTATTATCTTGTTTGTTGACTTAAGGAGAAAAGCCAGTGTGAATCGTTATTTTCATCATCATTTAATTTGAGTTCAGTTTGAATGTGTTTGAAATCTTCCTTAACAGAAAGTAGCCTATTCAGTTTTACTTTCATTAAAGTTGTATTTGCTGTATCAAGTTCAGGGCTTTAAGAATGGATCTTTTCTTGATTAGCAATCCATGTTGCATTTGTGGAGATTAATATTTATAAAGGACTGGTGTTGTCTTCGTGTTTCAATTCCATCTAAAATGTGCCTTCTAAATTAAGCGTCACGAACGTAACTGTGTTGGAATTTTTGTGCCATGAATATTTTAGTTCTCATGTAGCACACACTGTTGGGAATGTAACTTCAATCCCCATATTTATTAACATTCAATTGTTCCATAATACTATATGTACCAACACAAATATTAACAAGACTAAGTAAAAAATTTCCCGAACATACTGGCCAGCAAAAGGGACCTTTTAAGAAGGAAAGAAGAAAGATAATTCATATCAAGACTTAGCACATAACACAGATAAATCACATCACTATGTAACTCGACACTTTTGCTCATTCTCCAGCAAAACACACAATCCATTCCGTTTTCCAGATTCTCTCTGTGTACGTTAGTGTACCAAAGCCCTCCACCTTACTCGATCTTTCCACCATTCCTCTTCTAGTACTTTATTGATATCGATTCCTCTATTTGCAATACAGTCCACAACAGAGCTCTCCCATCTCATTCTTTTTTTTTTGCTAGTTGCTTTATGTCGCACCGACACAGATAGGTCTTCTGGTGACAATGGGAGAAAGGGCTAGGAGTGGGAAGGAAGCGGCCGTGGCCTTAATTAAGGTACAGCCTGGTGTGAAAATGGGAAACCACGGAAAACCATTTTCAGGGCTACCGACAGTGGGGTTCGAACCTACTATCTCCCGAATACTGGATACTGGCCGCACTTAAGCGACTGCAGCTATTGAGTTTACATAAAATTAGCTTCATTGTCCATATCGCACTTCAATAGATTCACAACTAAGTATTTATTTATTTTCCACCTAGTCGATACAATGATTGCCTAAGGCAATTTAATGGTTAAAAGTGGTACATGTTTCGTATATTATCAACATCTTCAGGCACATAACACTGTCCTTAAGGACACTTCCTCTAAAGCATTACTCTGTCAATTTATGTATTTTCATCTAAACAGTGTTATGTGGCTGAAGATGTTGATAATATACGAAACATGTACCGGTACCACTTTTAACCATTAAATTGCCTTAGGCAATCATTGTATCGACTAGGTGGAAAATAAATAAATACTTAGTTGTGAATCTGCAACTGTCGAGCTCGGTGCATCTCATTCTAGGACGCCCCCTAGGCCTCTTTCCACTCTCTGTATCCATGAATGTTCTCTTTGGTATTCTCTCTCCTGGCATTCTCATCATCTGTCCAAACCATTTTAGCTTTGCTATATCAATCTCTTCTTGAAGTTTACCCGCTCCCACGATTCTCCTTCTTTCCTCATTTCGTATTCTATCTCGTCTTGTCTTTCCCTGTATGCTCCTCAAGAACCTCATTTCAGCTGCTTGTATCTTACTTTGGTTCCACTTAAGGGGCCCATAGACGTGCGATATTACTGCGCAAAATGGATTGTACAATATATTGTTAGCTGCCCACAGACATACAATGAGTGCGTAATCTCAGAACTATTGAGCACAGACCTTCTTGAATTGTAGGCCCTACCATCAAGATGTCGTTTAAGGCAGTGCCGTTGTTAGTCCTTGCTGATCCGTCAAATACGACTCTTGTTTTAGGAGTGCTGCTAGAATGCTTGATAACAGCATGATGAGGCATAAAATTATCTTCCTCCATCTACGGGTTCTGACTGAAGTTCCGTCATGTGTCCAAGGGTCTGGTACTCTTGACGAAAGGTCGTCTTGAGCTTGTAGTTTTCTTTCTAAGAGATGATAACATCGCCTGGCAATCTGCTTTGAGTAATCGATATTTGGGTGAATCCTACTCACGAGAAGGTCATAAGCTACAGTAAAACTGGAGGTTGAAATGCCAATATTCTTAATAGCGTCCTTGGCTTCTCCTTTATATATTGAAACTTCTCAACATTTGAAAGATCATTGTTATCAACTATCAGGTTCTGAAAGGTGTCCCTGAAGTGAAGCCAAGTTGTTAATGTGCCGTCAAATGTAGGGAGCTTGATTTCTGGCTATTTTACTTTCCTTCCTACATCATTGGATGATAGAGAACGTACTTTGTCAGCTAAATGCTAAATGAAAATGAGAAACCCCGGAAAAACATTTTCAGAGCTAGCTCAGTTGGCATTTGTTATTGTCGTGAGGGTGCTGATGATAATTTGAGTTTGCATAGAAGATTGGTTTGAAGCTAACTACAGAGTAGAGGCAGTAGCTGCTGGGTTTGCCTCTGAAGGTTGTAATCCGGCTTCATCGTGCACCGTAAGGTTCTTAAATTTCAGTTTGTTTCAGTGATACATTTTCATTGAACAGTGTGTTTCTTACAAGTGTCTTAAAATTCATCAGTATGTGGTTCATCATAAGAAATAAATTGACAAGAGACCTTTTCAATACAATATATTAAATAATATTACACCAGTCTTGGGACTAGTTTCAGCCACTTAGTGGCCATCCTCAGCCAAAATAAAAATTTAACAGATCATGTGATTATCAAAACATATGTATACCAGACAAAGAGAATGTTGCAGGAATAATTATAACATTAAAATACATATAATAACAAAAATTATGGTTGTGATATTGTTGTGATAATATGATTCCTTTAAGTTGAGTTAGGACCTCAGGCAAAGAAGTATATCTAGGAATGATAGCCAGAATTAGGAATGAGTAAACAACCAGAAAATAAATTAAAGAGAGAAAAATTATTTATGAGATTCACCGCTAATGTCTGATGTGGAACAAGCACCGACTTGCTGGAGGAAGCAGGCAGGCCATGTAAACAAGGAAGTGGATAGGGAATGGAGGGGAGGGGGATAAGGAAGGGAGAGGAAGGGTAGGATGGGAGAAGGAGTGTCTAAGGTGGGGCTGAAGGATGCAGAAAGAAAGACTGCTGCTGAGAGGGGAATATAAGGAGATTATAAAAGAAAGAATTCTTTTTATCGGAGATATGATTACTAAAGATAGGAATTAAAATGTCAGATAAAATGTTTCATTTCTCTGAAATTGAATTTAGATTGAAGTTAGGATTGAAAAACTGTTCCAGATAGATATAACAGTTTTCCATAATATTGAGCAGGGCGCCTTTTTCTATAACTTTGAGAATTTTCATGTCTTATTTGATATTAATGAACTTATGGTTAGTATCAGTAGCGGGGATTGGGAATTAAAAGTGCGGGGGCAGTGCGGGTAATAGTGGATTGGATGGGGGCGTGTATACATCAAAACTGAAAAAAGCTACAAAATGGTAAGTTATTTACCGACCTCGATAGCTGCGGTCGCTTAAATGCAGCCAGTATCCATTATAGATAGATAGATAGATAGATAAAGCCTTTATTTTCTGTGGCAAAGTTAGGGCTCTTGGCCCTTTCTTACACTTAACCACACACATATTGTTTTTATTCCATACAATGACATTGATTAACTTAAAATACAGTACCAAGAACTACAAATAACACTAATTTTTAAGACAAAAATATGGATATGGATTGACAGAGCTAAACCATCAAGCAGATATGACCTAAATAGCATACCTCTTGAATATACAGTAGAGGTTAGAAACAGATTTAATGGATTAGATTTAAGAGATAGAGTCCCAGAAGAGCTATGGTCAGAAGTACGTTGTGTTGTTAAGGAGACAGCGGAAAAGCATATTCCCAAGAAAAAGAACAAGAAGAAGGCCACATGGTTATCGGGTGAAGCACTACAAATAGCAGAAGAAAGAAGGAATGCAAAAATCAAAGGGGAAAGATCGAAAATGTCTAAATTAAATGCAGAGTTTCAGAAACTAGCTAGAAGAGATAAGAATGCCTTTTTGAATGAACAGTGCAAGGAAGTTGAGGAAAATAACAGACTGGGTAAGACAAGAGATCTTTACATAAGAATTGGAGACATCAGAGGGAAATTCCAGGCTAAGATTGGAATGATAAAAGATAAAAATGGAAAAGATCTTACTGAAGCAGAGGAGATTAAAGAAAGGTGGAGGGAATATGTAGGCAATTTGTATAGGAAAGATGGGAATACTCCTGATGATGAAGTTACTCTGTTGTCAGAGCCAGAACCAGATATCTTAGAAAGTGAGGTCAAGTGGGCCCTAGAGAGTATTGCAAACAATAAGGCAAGTGGTTATGATGGAATCCCTGCAGAACTGTTCAAAATCCTAGGAGAGGATGCTGTGAAAGTGCTACATTCAATATGTCAGCAAATATGGAAAACCCAGCAGTGGCCAAAAGATTGGAAAAACTCAGTGTTCATCCCAATTGCAAAGAAGGGCAGCGCTAAAGAATGTTCAAACTACCGAACAATCGCACTTATATCGCATGCTAGTAAGGTTATGCTCAAGATCCTGCAAAATAGGCTTCGGCAGTATGTAGATCGAGAACTACCTGAAGAACAAGCCGGTTTCCGCAAAGGCAGAGGAACCAGAGATCAAATTGCTAATATTCGCTGGATTATGGAGAAAGCAAGAGAATTCCAGAAAGACCTATACTTATGCTTTATTGACTATGCTCAAGCCTTTGACTGTGTCGACCACAATAAATTGTGGCAAGTACTCAAGACTATGGGAGTACCAGATCATCTTATTTGCCTTATGAGAAATCTCTACTCTGATCAGGAAGCTACGGTGAGAACCCTATATGGAACAACTGAATGGGTCAAGATTGAGAAAGGTGTACGTCAAGGCTGCATATTGTCACCTTACTTATTCAACTTATATGCAGAGTATGTGATGAGGAATGCCAAATTAGATGAAACAGAAACTGGAGCTAAAATTGGTGGGATACATATAAATAACCTTAGATATGCTGATGACACCACCCTGTTGGCAGAAAGTGAAGAACAACTTAAGTATCTACTAATGAAGGTGAAGGAAGAAAGTTCAAAAGCTGGACTAAGGTTGAATGTCAAGAAAACAAAGATCATGGCAACTAAACCTATCACCTCCTGGCATATAAATGGTGAAACAATGGAGGTTGTTCCCAGTTTCATCTACTTGGGCTCCAAAATAACTGCTGATGGCGATTGCAGCCATGAAATTAAGAGACGCTTGCTCCTTGGGAGGAAGGCAATGGCCAACCTTGATAACGTTTTCAAGAGTAGAGACATAACTTTAAGAACGAAGATTCGTATAGTGAAGGCTATGGTCTTCCCAGTAGCAATGTACGGAAGCGAAACCTGGACAGTAAGAAAGGCTGAGCGCCGAAGAATAGATGCATTTGAACTATGGTGTTGGAGAAAACTCCTTAGAGTTCCGTGGACTGCGAAGAGATCTAATAAGTCCATATTACAGGAAATCAACCCAGGCTGTTCACTGGAAGGTCAAATACTCAGGCAAAAACTAAAGTACTTCGGTCATATCATGAGAAAACATGATTCACTGGAAAAGACCTTAATGCTGGGGAAGACTGATGGTAACAGGAGAAGAGGGCGACAACGGATGAGGTGGATTGATGACATCAAGGAAGCCACGGCTCTCAATTTAGAAAGACTTCGGAAAATTGTATACGACAGGAAGAAATGGCGCACTTTGGTCTATGGGGTCACGGAGAGTCGAAAGCGACTAAACGACTAACAACAACAACAACAATACACGCAAAGAAGAAAGAAAGAAAAAGTAACTGCCTGCATAATACAGGTTTGGAAAAAAAATCAGCACACAATGAAAGAAATACAAATGTAAAAATACTAGTAAGCTTAATAAAAATATTAAATGAAATTTAACTAATTGTATTCTTGCAAGACTAGGTCTAAGTTAAATACTGTATTTACTACTAGCTATTTTTAGGCTACTTCTACTTTGTAATTACAATATGGATGTTTTTAATTTAATTTATCATATTAAACCAATATTTAATTTATTGTGCAATAATCTCATATAATTTTCACACACAGTCACTTGTTCCACTCATACAGGTACTGTACCTTGCTGGAAGCACTTTACGAGGAACTGCTGGTAGGAGGTTTTAAATATACTTTTTGATGCAGCATCCTTGATGTCTTTGGGAAGAGCATTCCACCATCCTGAAGCGGTGATAGTAAATGATCGATGGTATGTGGTTGTTCGGTGGACAGGTATTTCTAGGACGGACACTGAGCGAGTGTCATGGAGATGTAAAGGACCAAGGTGACCAAAAATTGCTGGAGAGATAAGCAGGGATGTCCTCCAAAAGTACCTGGTACACAAGAGTATTTGCATGTAGTTTACGCCTGTCGTCTAGTCGTAACCAAGATAATTGTTTATAGTACGGAGAAACTCGAGCGTCATACCGTAAATCCATAGCATATATAAGACAAGCATTTTGAGTGCGTTGTAGTTTCAAGCTTAATTCATTTGTTATATCCGTAAGAATTACATCACAGTAGTCAAAAATGGGAAATAATAATGACCGAACAAGTTGAATTTTTAGTGATCGAGGAAATACATTTCTGAACCATTTTAAGGGGTGCAAGCCACAATAAACCTTTTTGCAGATATTCTTAACTTGCGCTGACCAGTTTAGAGTTTCCGTTATAATAACACCAAGGTTAGAAACTGATTCACAATAAAGTATAACAGTATTATTTAACGTTACGGGAGGAATGCAATTTTGTTTTAAAATGTGAAGATTCTTTGATGTACCGATGATAATAGCTTGCGTTTTATGGGGTTTTAATTTAAGGTGGTTTTGAATTGCATAGCTATTAATTTGCTCAAGTTCAGCATTTACATATTGCTTGTTGTATATTATTAGTTCTAGTGTGGTAATAAATTTGCAGATCATCTGCATAAAGATAGTACTTGCAGTGCTTAATTGATCTGGTTATATCATTTATATATAAAGTGAATAGGAGAGGGCCTAGGACTGACCCTTGTGGGACACCAATATATTTTGTTCGCCACGTTGATTTATTATTATTTGCAACCACACACTGCCGGCGGTTTGAGAGGTAAGAATAGAAAAATTGCAGCACTTTCTGGCTAAAGTTTAAGGACTGTAATTTGGGAAGAAGCAACCTAGGATCGACAGTATCAAATGCGCTACTGAAATCTAAAAGAGTAAGTATTGTCACTTGTTTGTTGTCCATTGCATATCTAATGTCATCTGTCACTTTCAGCAGAGCTGTCATGGTACTATATTTTTTCTTAAAGCCTGATTGGTAAGAGTCGAGTAAAGCATATTTATGTAAGTATGTAAGGATTTGCTCATGTACCAGGCGTTCCAGCACTTTGGACAGGAGTGGTAGGATAGAAACGGGTCGGTATTCTGAAGGAATACAGGGTCCATCCTTTTTTGGGATTGGGATGACGAGGGCATCCTTCCACGCCGTAGGGAAAATTCCTTGGGTTAAACAGTAGTTAATAATGTGTGTTACGATCGGCAGAATGACGCCAATGATATTATATTTGTAGAAAGACAGAGGTATGCAATCGTGCCCAGCAGCATTTGACCTGAGAGAATACATAACTCGTTTTACGTCATTTATACCAACCTCTTTAAACACAAATGTATCTTGAATTGGCATAAAATGAATATTATTATTATTATTATAAAATTATTATTATTACTTGTACAGTTGTGAAAATTATTATTATTATTATTATTATTATTATTATTATTATTATTATTATTATTATTATTATTATTTGCTCTTACATTGGATTCGGCCGATGTGAAGTGTAAATTTAAGTCATCAAGAGATACATTCGGTGCCTGCTTTAATAACTTTCGACCTATACCCATCGTTCGTAATTGTTTCCATATTTCTGTCGAGTTCTTGCATTTCGATACTTGACATACGTGTTTATATTTACTGTTTCTGATTAACTGTTTAACCCTGTTGCGGAGAACGCGGTAATTTTCAAAGTCATTAGCATTACCCGTTCGGTGAAACCTTCTGTACCATGAGTCACGCTTTCCCATTTCTGATTTAATCTCGCTAGTCAACCACGGAGAAGGTGGTCGAGTTACCCGGATCTCTTTCTTGGGAGCAAATCTGTCATACAGTTCTAACACCAGATCAGATAGTTTATTTATTTTTACGTCAATATCATCCATGTGTAAAATATCGTTCCACGGCCGATAATATGCTTCGTGTCGTATTTTTTCCTTGTCCAGATTTTTTATATCCCTGCGTGTTATATATTTAGTTTCATATTTTGGCACCTTTAATGAATAGCAGACATATATTAGATCATGGGTAGAAATACCTGGCACTGCAAGCTGTCCGTGATTTAGAACTTTCTGAGTATTGTTAGTTATGATCAAGTCAGTCAAAGTATGAGTCATTTAATTTCCGGGTTGAACCGGAAATTAAATTAAATAATTATTCACACCGTGGAAGCCTCACTTCGAAGAAAGTATGAGTCGTCCGGTTTACTGTATGTAGATGATTACTAGCATTTAGAGGTAGAATGTTCAGGTCTAAGCTAAAGAACATATTTTGTAAATGTAATGAGTCGTTTGTCGCAGTCAGCAGATTTGTATTAAAATCTCCAAGTATAATTATATTTTCGTACAGTGGAATTAACTTGGCTAAACAAATTTCAAGGTCCAATATATGTCTTACGTCTGGGGGTTTATAAACTAATCCGATCAATACTTTTTGATTGTTAGCCAAAACTTCGATAAACATAAACTCAGGTTGATTGGGAATTGTCTGGTCTGAAGTAGCCACTATTTTACTTTTGAGATCATTACGACAGTATATAGCACACCCTCCCCCTATACGTTTTCTTCGGTCTAGACGATGTAAAGTCATATTATTTAATTCAACAAGGCCTGAGTTGAGTGAGGGTTGTCACCAAGTCTCAGTTACATCTATGCAGTGCAAGGTATATTACTATAATGAAAGAGGGATTGTATTTGGTCAATGTGAGCCATTAAAGATTGCGCGTTAATATGGCAACACTGTAGGGCTCGCCAATATCCAGAAAGACTTTCCCTGAGAATGTTTCCCGCTGACGCTGTTGAAGGGTAGGGTGAGGGGGGCGACTGGGGAGGAGGTGGGAGCGGGTCACTGACATCAAGGTCACTACAATCGGTAGAAATAACACCTGTATTGTGACTAGCCATTATCTAGAAAATACTTCTGCTTACTCACCTTGTTTTCTCCACAGGTACTTCCAGGGGCACAATCACATTCACTCACACATATACACGCACATTTACTTAAAACTACAACATTATGCATTACTGCCACCTCAGTAATGAGTCCGTATCAATGCTCACTCGTGTTTTACATTAAACTAACAAGTTGTACCATTGTAGTAATTAACACCTTTCGTCCATTGTCACTTAGCACAACAATACGACCGTTCTGGCTCCAGACACAATTTAAGCCAAAGTGATCTCGTGCACGATTTTAAATGTTTTTCGGGAGGTAGTGGGTTCGAACCCCACTACCGGCAGCCCTAAAGATGGTTTTCAGTGGTTTCGCATTTGCACACCAGGTAAATGCTGGGGTTGTACCTTAATAAAGGTATGGCAGCTTCTATCCCACTCCTAGCCCCTTCCTGTCCACTCATCACCATCAGACCTGTCTGTGTCAGTGCGACGTAAAGCAACTTTTATAAACAAAAGAAAGAAAAGTGGTAAGTTTTTTAATGCTCTCTGAGTGAAATTCGACAGAGAAGTAAAGTTTACCAACTTAACTGCGGTAATAATAGTGTTTTTAAAATATTTTGATTCAATACTGTACAATACAACTTCCACCAAAGGAACAATATTACACATGTGTTACAATTAAACAGAAGTACAGTATCATTTAGTATTCGAGTACACACTAAGGAGAGTGCGCGCGGTAAGCGGGTGGTGTTACCTTCCTCACAGTCTCTACTACTTGCTGTGGCGCTATACAAATTTGTTATCCGAGACGAATGACATTTTGTGCGTATTAATGCTAATAATTTTGTTGATAATTAAAGGAAATAAAGGAGACAATGAGCTGATTGTACAAATCGCCTTTCTTAAAACTTCCTAGTTTCAGCCAGCTAAAATGGATTAAAAATATAATGTTTTCTTCACAAAAGTGGGGGGGGGGGTGGGACTGCTCCCCCTCGCCCCCGCTAATCGCCACTACTGGTTAGTATCATGTCCCATGACCAAAAATCTGTTATATTTCAGGGTGTCAACATGCTCTAAGTATCTTGTATGGAAGTTCCTACCTGTTTGACTGACATAAGATGCGTCACAATTATTGCAATTGAGTCTATAAATACCTGACTTGGTGAACTTATTGCTATGATTAATAGAATTGGTATTGTGTAAAATATATGTGTTTCTGTTACAAGTTTTGAAGGTTATTTTGACATCATGCTTTTTAAATATGCTGCTGATTTGGTAGACTTGTTTACTACTGAATGTAAAAGTAGTTAGCAAAATATTTTAAAAAACCAATACGAGGAAACCAATTGCCTAGCTGGAAGTTGTTATTTTAATAAATTATTTTGCTGGCCATGCTTAATTTTTTGTAATGAACAAACTGTCTGGAAGAAAGAGCATTATGGTAATATAAATAATCTCAGTAATGCCGTTGTCAAACATAAACAATCGCAAAGTGATTTATGTTCATTTGTTCAGCTTACGTGCTTCGAAAGTGTTCACATTGATACCCGACTGGATCAACAATTGAAAGCTGACGTGGTGTGTTACAGTGAAATGGTCAAGAAGAACAGAGAAATATTAAAGCAACATGCTTTTTATCCATGCAAGAATTGATGTTTGGAGGGCACGATGAAAGTGAAGGTTCATTCAACAAAGGTAGAACTCTTAAATTTATTGAGCAGCTATGACACTACTCTTGGAGAACATCTAAAGTAGTCGTCAACTTTTAAGGGCACATTGAACAGGATTCAAAATGACTTGATTGCTGCTACCAGTAGCATGTTGATGGAAATCATAAGGAATGAGATTTTCATTGCCCAACATGTCGCAATTATTTTAGATGAAGCTTCTGATATTAGCAACAATTCACAACTGTCCACCACCCTCAGATATGTTCATCACCAGACAGCACAGGTTCAAGAAACCTTCATTTTCTTCGTTGACGTAAGTACAGATAGGTCCGCTAATGACTTACTTAATCATGTAACGGACATAGTGACTTACTATGACATCAGAGAAAAATTGGCTGCCCAGACATACGACGGTCCTGGTGAACTAAATAGACTAAAAAGCAAAGTTCAAGAACCGTACCCCAGAGCTCACTTTCAGTCACGTTCTTATCTCAGTCAGCTATGAGTATTAAGGAATGCCGTATCTTTTTCCAAACTCTCAATGGACTAAGTAGTTTCTTCTCTACGTCTACAAAACTTACTCATGCTCTTACTGAATATTCCAATGAGAAAATTCCACGAAATGCACCAACAAGATGGAAATTCTCTTGCGGAGTTGTAAATGTTGTCAAAGAGAACCGTGAATTGCTGGTGGACTTCTTTCAAAGTATAGAACACAACTCAGGCTGGGAAAATGAAACTAGCCCTTACATGTGGACATTTTTCTTTCCTTTCAGAATTTGAGACCAAATTCCTTCGTTATGTTTTATCAAAGATCTATTCATATACTGACATTTGGACATACTGTATTTTGTGGAAAAGGTGAACGAAACAAAGTGTATTAATCGGAATGAGAGAGAGAGATTTGAAGCAGTACGGAATTATGTTTTAATTGGTGCGAAGAATTGCTATGAAAGAGAAAATGTCTGGACAGTGATATCATGAAATACAGGAGAATATATTTTGAAATAATAGAAAATGTGACAGTTCACATTGCAGACTGGGTTGAAAACTTGCCCCAACTGGAATTTCTTTCATTACTTGATCCAATCAAATTTAAAGTGTACAAATTAAATTTTTCTTATCCCGTTCTAGATGTGCTGAAAATGAAACACAATTCAATGTTTGATATTGTTTGACTCAAAAATTAGCTGACAGTCTTATATGCCTTGGGGGAGTTGTGTGGCAAATACCCTCACGAACGGGCAACACATTTGAAACTGAAACAGTTCCACACAGTATTTGCTGAATTTGACATTACTTGCTTTGACGATACAGCACATCTGCATAGGCCGAAAATTCATTATCTGCACTTAAACGGATCAAATAATTCCAAAGGTCAACACAAGGACAACAAAGATTGAGCAGCCTTGCACTGATGTCCATTGAGAGAAAGATGAAGAAGTTGAGATAAATCCAAAATTCGCCAGGATTCCACAGCGGTCATGGAGAGGTTTTCCAAACAAGAATGCAGAACGGAGTTCTCCTTCAAGTAAAGAAGGTAATTGTTTATTTTACTCATTTGGTATCAAAATAGACATGGCCCTGGTTTGATGTCAGAAGCCATAAAATATATTAAATTACCAATATGTTGAAGATATTGTAAGGAACCGATGAAGTATTACGTAAGTTTTATGGATCAAACTTAGCTTATTCTGTTGGCAAGTGAGAGCAAAGAACAGAGCAGTGCTTATTAAAGACAGACAAAACTGAAAACTTCCAATTAAACAAAGAATGAAAAATTGTTCAACACATTGATATAACTTCTGTTGTTTTAATTTATTTTCATTGGTGTTTACTGTTACTACGTAGACATTTCTACTCAGAGTGGATTATGAATTGAAATATTGAAACCAGTAGTTTGACCAGTGATGTAACGTAAAGAAATTAGATAAATCTTACATGAGTAGAAAAGGTTCAGGGGACCAAAAATACTTGAACGGTCGCTAAGTAATAAGTAACATGGAAACATGAAGAGCCCACCCTGTTGCAGAAGGCACCGCACACCACTGATACCTGTTAGCATTCAGTCTGCAAGTCTCTGTCAATGGACTAACCCTGTTATGCCAAGTTCGTTATTCTCTTTGGTAACCTCACATGGAGATGGTTCATCCAATGATTCTTAATGCCTCCTACCAAAGTTCCCACTACTAAGTCGTCTTGAGTCCACACAGATTCCACTTTCATACAGCATAATTGCTGAGGTAAAGATATTTTCATCTGTGAGTTCACGGCACCTTTTAGACACCCTCGAGCCTACTTCACTTCTGCCACTATAATTATTGCCGTTCCTACAGGAATTAAGATTTTTAGATGGCTTGCCGCCCAGCCTTACTCTGAGTATTAGGATTTGCATTCCTCTTCTAAATATAGAGTAATCAAAAAGTTATGGAAATAAACTTGAAAATGAACACCATCTACTCCTTTGAAGTTGTGCAGGCTTCTCATACTGTTTGTGAACATAAGGTGTAGCATTTCACATGACAGGGACACGTATACCAGAGAAAGTCTGGCCACAGTGATGAGCCCTGCTAACATGAGTGGTATGGGAGGTTGCATTGTCTGTTGAAACCATGTCCTTTCCTTTCCCTCCTCAGTCAGAACAGAAAAAAATTGTCACTTTGAAGATGAGAATGAAAATTCTCTTTTGCGACATGGCACACCATGCACTGATCTTTTGGGCATGAAGAGGAGACTCGTGCAGCAAATGAGGATTTTCAGTCGACCACCAACCTGTATTCTGTTCATTGACGTACTCACTGAAGTTAAACAAAACCTCATCTGACCAACTCCTCTCTATCTGGCGTCACATCTAATCTCCAGCATTGCAGTTTGTCCTCGACACTTGGAAGAGCACCTACCATGTTCGTAGTTTTCTTTAATTTGTCACAAAGATGTTAAACCGCTAGGAGCTAAAGTCTGTAAACTAGAATGTAAAGTTGACAAGATGTGAGAGTAATGAAAAGAAACAAGGAATAAAGGCCCCAACACAAAACTTTGTAATAGTTACATTAAAAATCTGTTAAAAACACAATTCAAAAAAGAAGACTTTAAAGACCTTGAAATTGAATGCTTAAATCCTTGTATTCATAGAAGTTTTAAACACATGACCTCGAGCCGGTAGATGTGTAGCTGTTGTATGTGTTATTCACACAATATGATAATCCTGTTTGAGAAGTGGTTTGAATTCACCCTCAGTTTTACTACTTTTAAAAATTTCACCCCTTTTAAATGCACAGTTCTTTTTCAAAATTTCATTGTATCTACACGTCAAAGAAAAATGAATCGTAAGTTTTCCTGCAACTTTTGAAAATATACATTTTATAGAGATTAATTTTGATGATACGCCTGCAAATTTTAAGTGGACAGTGCTAATACTTTGCTGATTATGACAGCTTGGCAGTAGACTGGGCTAGTTCACTACGTCCATCACTCCAACCAACGCAGCTATCATCTAGACCAGATTTGTCACTTGAATTTACAGATGCGTATTTACCTCCGAAAACCAAACAGAAAATGAGGAAAACAAGTCATAACAACCAACAACAACAATAACAGAGGGTTCAAAGCTGGTACAATTATAACCCTCATTTCTTCGAAATATATTACATGTAAGTGGATGTATTTAGTACCAAAACATTCCACATTCCAAGGAGATAACATGCCTGATGGATAATACCATCCAAAAGACAAATTCACAACTTCTTCTAGGGTATTTGCCATTAAACTAGACGTGGTGGTATATTGATAGCAGCAAAGGAGATAGGCGCACACCTGTAGATCTATTGTCACCTACCGGTTTGACGGTTGAAGAGTATTTTGTAAAATTTGCTTCACAAAAGTGAATCTTAAAAGTTGATATTTAAAATCATCCATTCGTGGGTAGCCAAAAAACTGAGGTATCATTCAGGTCCGGTCTGAGGAGATTGAGCCACAAGGTGTGATGTCCAGGTTCCTGTAGTAACTGCCGAGAAGAAACCAGATGAGAATTCTCAGTGAAGCTGAAAGGAACTACAAGTTGACAAAGTGAGTGAGAGGCCCTGATAGAATATTAGCTTGAAAATTTAGAAATAATTAAAAGACAAAAACGCAGAAAAAAACCATAGAGGAATTCATTACATCATCCAGTACCAATCGCAAACATTGACAAGAACAGTATGGCACAGTATGAATCAACCAATCAGAAAATAAAAAATAACATATATGACAAGGAAGGAGGTCGTATTTGTGAAGAAGTAAACTGCCGACGTGACTACACACGACAACAGCCAACTTGTAATTCATTATGTAGGAATTAATAATATAGAAAATGGTTATATAATTCTGGACATCAGAGGTAAACTATTGTAACTGCAAAACCGACGATTTTATGACTTGTTTTGGTCGTGCCTTCTTATGGCTGCACTATTGTATGTTTTTCAGGAAAGAAGATAAGCTGTGTGATACTATCATATGTGCAAGGATAGTCAATGGTAGTGCCATCCGACGCACTCCTTATCGTGTTGGCTCTTACGATAGGTTACCTCAGCGGCTAGTTTCTGCTCTCCTGACTTCCACTGAGTCAGTACAGCTACATTCTCTATACCAATATAAGTTGTCAGTATGATTTACAAAGGAATTGCATGACAGTTTGACATCATCAGTCCGGTGCATGTGTTCTATGGTAAACGTTCAAATCTTCTTTATTTTCTACAGGATGTGAAGAAGGCCACTGACAAAGAATGTAACCTCGAGCCAGCTCTTCCAAACAAGTAAGTATCCTTTTATTTCTGGTTATTAGACGTGTTACGTTGTTCAGTTGGTAACGTAGCCAATGCAAGTGACTAATCTCATGTTTTAAACTGTATTGAAATGTGTTATTAATAACAAAGCTTTTATTCTAATCCACCTGTTCAATAATTTTATTATGTTGTCACATTTAAAATATCTTCATTAATTGTTAAGTTATTTGTGGGACATGTTTCGCTCCCTTACAGAGCATCATCAGCCAGGTCTGAATCTCGAAGAATGGTTATGTTCGTAAACAATGACTCCAGAACTATTGAAACATTTTTCACAAACTTAAATCTACTCAAATAGAATATCATAAAATACATAAACTTTGATCATGCCTAAATAACATGGGCTTAGTAGGAGATATACATTAAAATTGTGGTAGAATGAGTTATTCTAAAATACTTAAAACAAATATCATGTTTAACATCTTTGAAATAGGTGAAATTCAATCTTAAGAACTAAATTTGAAAGTTTCTTTGTAATGAGATTTGGTAAAAAAAGTTTTATATCCTTTAAGGATAAGAGTCTATAAAGATTCAAAGATCTCGTCGATTTGATAATTGAATTTGTGACGGGATCAATCAAATCTGAATCTCGAAGAATGGTTACGTTTGTAAACAATGACTCAAAGCTATTAAACTATTATTTCATGAACTCAAACTTAATTTACTAGATTATCATAAAATCCAGAATCTTTGGTGACATTTCTTAATAACTTGGGTTTGGTAGGAGAGACACATTAAAATTGTGGTAGAATGAGTTGTTCTAACATACTTCAAACAAGTAGCATGTTTAACATATTAGAAAGACTTGAAATTCAATTTTAAGAACTAAATTTGAAAATTTCTTTGCAATGAGGTCTGGTGAAAGTTTTATATCCCTTAAGGATAAGAGTCTATAAAGATTCAAAAATCTCGTCGATTTGATAATTGTACTTGTAACCGGAATATATTGGTCTTCATGAAATTTAAACACTTGTTGTCATTTGACCACGGTGAGTGCTGTTGAATAAATAGCTCTTGTTGACATCGGTGACCATACGTTGAAATTGCCGATTTAAAAAAGGTATGATTGAAAGGGATGTAAATCAACGACCGTGGTTAAAAGTTAAGTAGTTTATCTTGTAATTCTGTAACAAGAAAAGGAATCTTGTAAATAATTGGAAGTTGTGTTGCTAGTTAATTGCGTACTTCTCGAAATTTACTTCCCCTCCAACGGTCGTCTGACAGTTTGGTGTTAACTAAGGTTGTATGGCAACTGTTTGCTGTTCCACGTCTACTCCTTGTGTTGTATGGGTGAAGTGGTAGGAGTTGAGGGGAAGGAGTGGGGGTGGTAGGAGAACTGTTAGTAGGTGTGGTTTTGGAAGGGGAATGTCTAGTAGGGTCGTAGGGAGAGGTTGTGTTCTTTAATGTTAGATGATTATTATTTGTTTTGGGGATGAAAACTTTGGCAAAACTGATTTTGTCTAGATTAAGCATTTGTAAAAATTTAGGTAATTGTTCGTGTTAAGGATTTCTTATTTCGATTTTGTCATTTACATTTTTATCTTTATTGAAATGCTGGTCTAAATGGATATAGATATTTTCTAATTCTGTCATTAATTTTCCCTTTTCTATCTTTTTTGATAATCTTTAGGTCTTTTTCTATAGTTGTAAAATGGTGGCCTGATTCTCTCATGTGAGCACTCATCACAGAATGTTTGTTGTGTTTTGCAGCGTTAATGTGTTCTAAGTATCTTATAAGAAAGCTACGACCAGTTTGGCCAACATAAGAACATTTACACTCTACGCATGTTAATCTATAGATGCCAGAATTTAGATAAGGGTTATTGTTAGAATTTATACTATTGTAGTTGAAAAAAATGTTCCTGTTTGTATTTTGTGTCTTGAACTCTATATTAACTTATCGTTTTTAGTAGGATTAGTTATTTGATAAATGGCTGGATTAGTGAATGTAAATGTTGCGATTTTAGACTTCTTAGTTTTTTCGGGAGTAAGATTAGTTGCTAACTTTTGTTTTACTTTATTGATGATCCGATTGATCATATTTATTTTGTATCTGTTAATTGAGGCCAGATCTTTTATAAATTTGAGCTCTTTTCTTAAGTTAGTATCTGAGAGAGGAATTTTAAAGGCACTGTAAACCAAACTGAAAAAGCCGCTTTTTTATGTGATTTTGGATGGAGTGAATAATTTTTTATCGTTAAAGGATTTCTAAATATTTGAAATTCGAACCTATCTCCTATTCGTGTTACATTAATATGCAAGAAGTTTATTGAGTTGTTGCTTTCGTCTTCTTTCGTAAATTTTATATTTGGGTCAGTATTATTTAAGAAATTTAGAATTTTTTCACTATCATTTTTTGACTATCTATTATGACAAAAGTGTCATCTACATACCTGATCCAAAGACAAAGTCCTTCTATGTTTTGTTTTTATTTGTTTTGCTCTAAATGGTCCATATATATGTCTGCCAGTACGCCTGATGTGGGGTCTCCCATTGTCAAGCATGTTCGATTGTAAATCTTTTTAATAAATGTGTAATAATTGTTGTTTAAGGTAAATTTCAATAAGTTAATGAATTCTTCTATTTCGCATTTACTTAATTTACTGTGTGTAAGGAGATTGTGTTTGATGATATTGATAGTTTCTATAACCGGTATATTTTGATGCATGTTGGTTACATCAAAGGAAACCATTTTGTGTTGTGGCTGTAAGTTCAATTTACTTAGTTTATTACAAAATTCTATTGAATTTTTGACTGTCGATTCATTAGTAAACTTGTAATGTCTTTTGAGGAAGTAATATATAAATTTAGATGTTTTATACGTAGGACAATTTTTTGCTAATTTTATGTCGCGCCGACACAGATAGGTCTTACGGCGATGATGGGACAGGAAAGGGCTAGGAGTGGGAAGGAAGCGGCCGTGGCCTTAATTAAGGTACAGCCCCAGCATTTGCCTGGTGTGAAAATGGGAAACCACGGAAACCATTTTCAGGGCTGCCGACAGTGGGGTTCGAACCTACTATCTCCCGAATACTGGATACTTAAGCGACTACAGCTATCGAGCTCGGTAAGACTATTTCTACCGTTAATTATAGGATGTATGGGTACGTTGGGTTTATGTAATTTGGGTAATGCTCTAGCCGTTGGTAACTTTGGATTCATACTTATCATTTTTTGGTGTTCTTGTTCATTAAATAAAAAAGTTGAATTCTTAAGGATAATTTTTAGATTCCGTTGAATCTTATTTATGGGATCTTGGTTTACTATGGTGTAAGTTTTATCTGAAAAGAATTCTTCTGTTTTTTCAATATAGTAATTTTTATTTAAGGGACTGTTGTTTCACCTTTGTCTGGTTTGGTAACAACAACGTTATTTTTGCTTAATTTTGTATTTAGTGTCATTATTTGTTTTGTGAAAGTAGGATTAGAACTTTCATTTATTTCCCTTATGAAAGTTGGGAGCTTCTTTGTAACTTCAATTCTGATATCATTTTGTAAATCTGCTGTCAATTTATTCAAGTTAGATTTAACTTCTGCTACTACATTGATTACAACTTCTACTTTTTGTGAGTTAGGCCAATTAAATTTTGAACCTTTATCGAATAGGTTCATTTCGTTATCAGTGAAGTTTGTGTTTGATAGATTGATAGTGGTGGGAATGTTCTTTAGGTCAGAATTAGGATTATTTGCCCTATTGTTAATTTTGTTAGGAATTGGTTTGTTTTCTTTCAAGAGTATGTTTGTTATGTAGGGTTTTTAGTTTCTTGACTAAAATGTCAACAAGTTTCTCTGTTATATAATTGTGGATAGATTTCCATTCTAACGGAGACAACTTTTAACCGTGGTCGTCAAGTTACATCCCTTTCAATCATACCTTTTTTAAATCGGCAATTTCAACGTATGGTCACCAACGTCAACAAGAGCTATTCAACAGCACTCACCGTGGTCAAATGACAAGTGTTTAAATTTCATGAAGACCAATATATTCCTGTTACAAGTACAATTATCAAATCGACGAGAGTTTTGAATCTTTATAGACTCTTATCCTTAAGGGATATAAAACTTTCACCAGACCTCATTGCAAAGATATTTTCAAATTTAGTTCTTAAGATTGAATTTCAAGTCTTTCTAATATGTTAGACATGCTACTTGTTTGAAGTATTTTAGAACAAATCATTCTACCACAATTTTAATGTGTCTCTCCTACCAAACCCAAATTATTAAGAAATATCACCAAAGATTCTGGATTTTATGATACTCTAGTAAATTAAGCTTGAGTTCATGAAATAAGTGTTTAATAGTTTTTGAGTCATTGTTTACAAACGTAACCATTCTTCGAGATTCAGATTTGATTGATCCCGTCACAAGTTCAATTATCAAATCGATGAGATCTTTGAATCTTTATAGACTCTTATCCTTAAAGGATAAGAAACTTTTTTTTACCATATCTCACTACAAAGAAACTTTCAAATTTAGTTCTTAAGATTGAATTTCACCTATTTCAAAGATGTTAAACATGATATTTGTTTAAGTATTTTAGAATAACTCATTCTACCACAATTTTAATGTGTATCTCCTACTAAGCCCATGTTATTTAGGCATGATCAAAGTTTATGTATTTTATGATATTCTATTTGAGTAGATTTAAGTTTGTGAAAAAATGTTTCAATAGTTCTGGAGTCATTGTTTACGAACATAACCATTCTTCGAGATTCAGACCTGGCTGATGATGCTCTGTAAGGGGGCGAAACATGTCCCACAAATAACTTAACAATTAATGAAGATATTTTAAATGTGACAACATAATAAAATTATTGAACAGGTGGATTAGAATAAAAACTTTGTTATTACAAAGGTGGCTATTGTCTTTAAGTGAAAGAAGGTTAGAAATTTTACGACCGGTGAACCAAACATTTACCCTCTTTGCTCAAATGTGTTCTTGATTGTTTTAGGGATATTGGAACCAATTTATAAGGAATCAACACATAAACAATTTGAAACATATTCAAAGAAATTTCACTAGTACATAAAACTACGTGTCGGTACGCCGTAAAAGAAATAGCAAATAAACCCATAAAACTATGGGTTGGCCATGCAGTTAGGGGCACGCAGCTATGAGCTTGCATCCGAGAGATAGTAGGTTTGAACCCCACTGTTGGCAGCCCTGAAGATGGTTTCCCATTTTCACATCAGGCACCTTAATTAAGGCCGCTTCCTTCCCACTCCTAGCTCTTTCCTATCCCATCGTCACCATAAGATCTATCTGTGTCGGTGCGACGTAAAGCAACTAGCAAAAAAAAACATACATAACACTATTAATATTTCACAAATAAATGTACCTTGAACGTATAAGCAACATGGATAAAAAGAATTTAAATTTTGAAAAAGAAAATTAACTTTTAGTGACAGAAATATCAGTTATTATAAAGTCTGACTTCTTGGCTATTAATTCTTAGAAAAGAACCTCATTTAATTGTGTGTAATTTCATATAGGTATGATTTGTTGTGTGCAATTCATTCATGAAGTAATTCACTGCACACATGATGTGAATACACTGATCAATGATGGCTATAAGCATGGCTGGACTGCACTATAAGACCATGACAGTGGAGATCTGACAACGTCGCTTGGAGTCAGCCTGAGACTTTTGTGTTCGTAATTTGTAAACAAGTCTAACGTGGTGTATTATTACATTTTGTGTTGTGGATAATTAGCTTGATGGCATTGTTTTAAATTCTGAGTAAACTGAAGATATTTTAGGTGTTATAGTTTTAAAAATTAACCTACACTTATATACACTTGTACATACATTTAAGAGCAATTCTGATGGGACCAATAACCCACCTCTGTTTAAGGTATTAAACGTGTAATTTTCCACTGTTTCATTTGATATGTTTGAGATACAGTATCTGCAATTAAGTTTACTGGCTTGCTTAAAAGCTACATAACCTGAAATGTAAATGACAGGAAATATTATTCAAGTCTATTTCTAATTCATTAACTTTAACCAGCACACAGAAAAATTCACAGCATATATTTGTTTTGTCAGTTATGTTCAATGAATCGGAATCTAATTCAAACATGTCCTTGCTTGAAGATACTTCCTTATATTTGGTGTCCTGGAATGACATTAATTTAGGGCAAAGGTGAGCTTTTTTCATGATGCAGAACGTATATATAATAGTGACAATTCACATCCTTAAAGCCATTCTGTGTTTGTATTTTTCAAATTGCATTAGTTTACAAGTGTAGCATGATTGTGTTATTTTATTTTATGTTGCACAAGTATGACAGCCACAACTAAAGTTAGGCCTAGTTTCAGATGCCAAGGCATTGCTGTTTTACAAGTTTTTGAAGCTGAGGAGAAGATAAGAGTGCAGTGTTTGCAAGGATTAAGGTCTGCAAAATATAAGGAAGTATCTTCAAGCAAGGACATGTTTGAATTAGATTCCGATTCATTGAACATAACTGACAAAACAAATATATGCTGTGAATTTTTCTGTGTGCTAGTTAAAGTTAATGAATGAGAAATAGACTTGAATAACATTTCCTGTCATTTACATTTCAGGTTATGTAGCTTTTAAGCAAGCCAGTAAACTTAATTGCAGATACGGTATCTCAAACATATCAAATGAAACAGTGGAAAATTACACGTTTAATAGCTTAAACAGCGGTGGGTTATTGGTCCCATCAGAATTGCTCTTAAATGTATGTACAAGTGTATATAAGTTCATGCAGATTTTAATCTTTGAGGAATATGAAGTAATATTCTTTCGGAGTAAGAATCAGAAGTGTGTATTGATTCGACTTACAAGGCAAAGTGTAATTGATATGAGGGCGTGCTGCACATATTGTGAAAAAACTTCTATATGAACTTCTCTGCCTATCTTTGCCCTATTTTGTAAATATTTTAATCAACAACTACACAAAACATGTTAATGATGCTGATGCTATGGTTAAGAGTTGTGGCAAGGAAAGAAAACTGATGACCATGGAGTGATTATGTTGTAAGTTGATTCCCAATTAAAACTGTATTTTGATGGACATAGGATTGTATTATTTTTCTAGTTGTAGCCATATGCTTGTTTATTCTCATATTTACATTGACATATTTATTTTAATTTTCGCCTTGTTTTATATGTATCCAATGAAAACTCCTCTTCCATCAATGTTTCATTTGAGAAAACGTAATTGAAGGTTACCTCCCATATGTTACAACTAACACTCCAAGGAGAAGCAGTACAGTGTTGTTAAGTTTTAGTGTCATGGCCTTAGTGTCGTTTGGCCATCACTTTCAGTTACTGCCACTGTCTAAATATTAAAACATTTCCAAATCATTCAACTCTGAATTTCACCCAGCCTGATGCAAGTACATGTAGGAAAAGGAAAATAAAAACATAAATAATCACAGTTTGGGAAGAATAGCTAATAAACAACTGAACTAAACTGATAACAAGACCAAATTAATGTGTTGAAAACTGGATCTGCACACTGACAACTTGGAACCACCAAACTTCACGGTCAACTAATTTAATTTGTCGAAAACAATAATATAATGTGATAGGACTTCATGATGTTCATCGATGCCAGAACACAAATGATAGAGTGTTCCTGACGAACCCTGCAACTGTCCAGTGGTTATTTCTGTATAAATAACAAAAGTATTACTGTCATAGAATACTTCTTGTTGCACACAGAATGGAATTTTATTTTTGGATCATGACATGGAGGTTTACTTATTCATGCACAGTTTTCAACATATCCAATGGACCTGCCTGATCATCCACCATCCAGACACCCTGTTGATCACCACCACATTCTTCACTTTTACGTATTGCCTTTTCATCCATTTCCATCAAAGGAATCTATTTGACAGTCATCAACGAACTGCTTCTTCAACCTCGAAAGAGATTAAAATACTTCCACGTATGTAACCACCTGCAGGTCGTCATTTGTTTATCAACACTGTGCAGCCATCACAATGTGCAATTTTCCTCATCTAGCTGGACAGAAATAATTTTTTGACTTCTTGACTTCATATAGACATTGATTCCCATTGGGAACCTGTTATATTTGTCCTGAATGAGTAAATTTATAATACCGATATAGTTGATCCATTATTGGATATTATAAATTTTCCACCTAACTCATTCCTTGTTGCCAGCGTTTCGCCCCATTGTGCTAAGTTGGGCTCATCAGTTGGTAAATAGCACACCTAGCACACTGGGGCGATTCTTGGCTTGGGTCGAAACTTATGTTCTTGGCTGTATTTTGTGATTATATAGCATAACAAAACTCGCACTTGTTGTTCTGCTGTTGGCCTTGTTAACAGACCTGCAAGTGATACTAAACGAGTGATCTTTGTATGTGGAAGACATTGAAGTAAATAATACACGTACGTAATCTTACATGAGGTGAAAATCAATGTTGTCGACAGTAGTTTAACGTTAGGCATAGATATCAAGGATAATTTAATAAAAAACCACCTATTCAATACTTTCCACGTTTAATGTGGTTATTATCTACATGATTTTATGTAGACTTACTTAGGTCAGGTACATGTTTCACCCATTATTTTGGGCATCTTCATCCTGTATACAACCTTTAGGTCAAGGTTTGGGACCTTTTTAACCAATATAAGCATACCAATATATACACTATATACAATATATACATTATATACAATATATACAAACATTAATGAACTCTTAAGATGGGTAACATAAGTTAATACAGTTAAATTTTTTGGTCCTAATCTATCTAATATGAAAAATGTCCAAAACTAAAATGGATCTTCTTTTTGGTAAAGAGGATTACATATCGGGGTTTATGTGACCCCTATATCATATCATATCATGTTCTTGACGTACCGTGTCTGTTGACCGGATGTGTCGTCAACAATAAGTGGAGATTTGAACTGATTGTTGATTGTAGGTTGGTCAAGATTGAAAATATAAATTTTAATTAAATGTGTTTTAACTTGGCAGTTCTATTCTGGTTAACTTAAAATGTTCAAAAATAAAATGAAATGGATCTTCTTTTTTATCATAAGTCTTGAGAAAGGGTGATATTAAAACTGGGGCTTATTTGACCCACGATTTTCATTTTCGTGTTCTTGACGTAACTAATATTTAAATGTGTTGTCATGCACAAGTGGAGATTTAAAAAACCGATTGTTGTAGGTAGACTGGTCAAGAACGTTGTGAATGAAACTGTTAGCGTCTTGATTTTGGGTCTCATGTAACGTCAAGGAATTGACAAGAGTACAATATTAAGCGTTTCTTAGTTTTAGGCTGCTGCTTAATTGAGAAGGAACATCCTAGACACTTGATACAGTCTTGTATGAATATTGTTCCCGTTGATGTGTTGCTTGGTCTTAGGGAGGGATTTTAAGAATATCTGTAATGAAGTAGAAAAGTAATATTGAATTAAAAATTTAGAGCATGCGTTGTGATAAAATGTATTAAATTAACACCTCTTATCTGTAAAATGACTTACTTGTTCAATTAATACTAGATAGATCTGTCTGTTCCGGCAGCGCCTGTCTACTCCTGGTGTTGTGCTGGTGCGGTAATGGAGGGGCGGGGCATGGAGGGAGAGTGGGGGTAGGCTGGTCTATGGGCGTGTGTGCTATTGCTGGAGGGGAGTTTCTAGAAGCGATATGGGCAGGTTTAACTTTTGGCATGGTGGATGAAGCATTTGAGTGATGAGATTTAAATAATTGAGGGATTTTGTTTTGATCTGAATTCACGATATTAATTAATCTAGGTGTTAATTCGTACACAGGATTTTAAATTTCATTGACGTCGTTGAGATTTTTATTTGTATTGTAGGTTTGGTCTAAAAAGATGTGTAGATTTTCCAGTTCATTCATTAATTTCCCTTTACCTATGCTTCTAATGATGGTAAGATCTTTCTCTATGGATGTAAAGTGATGGCCCGTTTCTCTCATATATTGGCTCATCGCTGAGTACTTATTGTGTTTTTGAGCGTTATAATGTTCCAGATATCTCGTGTTAAAGCTCCGGCCAGTTTGTCCGATATAAGAAAAATCACATTGTGTACATGTTAGTTTATATATGCCGGACCTTGAATAATGGTTGCTATTGTGATTGACCTTGTTGTGGTTAAAAAATATGTTTAGATTGGTGTTAACTGTCCTGAAGGCTATATTAATATTGTGCTTCTTTAAAGTATTTGCGATCTGATGGACGGCTGGGTTGTTATATGTAAATGTGGCGAAACTAGTTTTTAAGGTTTTTCTGGGACGAGATTAGTGGACAATTTAATTTTGATTTTATTAATCGAACGGCTGACCATATCTATTTTAAACCCGTTGAGTTGAGCAAGATTATGTACTTCAGTTCAATTTTTAAATTGTTGGGAGAAAGAGGAATTTTAAAAGTTCTATAAATTAAATTATAGAAAGAGGCTTGTTTTTGGGACTTGGGGTGTAGGGATGAATTCATAATAGTTAAGGGAGAGTGTGTAGGTTTCCTGTATGTTTGAAAATCGAAGGTATTATGTCCGCGTGTAATAGTTAAGTCCAAAAAGTTTAATGAGTTCCTAACCTCATCCTCTTTAGTAAACTTAACACTGGGGTCAATTTTGTTTAGGGACTCCAAGATCTCGTCATTATTAGTGACATTTTTGTTGAAAATTACGAAAGTATCGTCTACAAATCTGAGCCATAAACATACGCCTTTTATTTGTGTTATAATTTTTGTGTGTTCTATTGTGTCCAAATAAATGTCCGCTAAGATGCCAGAAAGAGGGTCGCCCATCGCTAAGCCTTTTTGTTGGTAAAACTTTCCATTGAAAGAGAAAAAGTTGTTGCTTAAGACAAAATTTAATATCTTCATGAATTCTTCAATTTCCATCTTACTAAGGCCGCTGTGTTTATTGATATTATCATTGATGATTCTTACAGTTTCTTTGGTAGGGATGTTTGGGTACATATTTACGACGTCATAGGAGCACATTGAGTGATTGGGTCGCAGCTTAAACTTGTTTAGAATTTCGCAAAAAGTGAGTGAATTTTTTAAAGGATGTTCATTATCGAATACGTAATTTTTTTTAGGAAGCCGTGAATGAATTTTGATACTTTATAGGTGGGGCTGTTTCTACAGTTTATGATAGGACATATTGGAATGTCCTTCTTATGAATCTTTGGTAAGGCTCTGGCTGTCAGAATACTAGGGTTCATGTTAAAAAGTTTTTGTTCTTGTTCATTGGAAAGAAAGTTGGAACTTCTTATTAGAGTTTTTAGATCTCACTGAATTCTCGTGGTTGGATCTTTGTTGACTATTGTGTATATTTTGTCCTTAAAAAAGTCTTCTGTTTTTTGAATGTGTGTGTTTTGATCTAGGAGAGCTGTGGATCCTCCTTTGTCCGCTTTTATGACAATAATGTAGTCGTCTATTTTCTTTTTTACATTCCAAATCAATTTTTTGTGGTTGAAATTTGAATTTGCGTTTATTTCTTCCGCTAAATTTGGTAGTTTCTTTTTTACCTCAAATCTGGTATCATTTTGTGTTTCTAAAGGGAGTTTAGAAATGTTAGCCTCGATCTCAGCTACCGTATTGATAATATCCGTTTCTTTTTTTCTTGCTAGGCCAGTTATGTTTTAAGCCTTTATTCACGATCCCCATTTCTTCTTCAGAGAACTGTACGTCTGTCAAATTAACTACTGTGGGTGTATTGTTCTGTGAGGGAGCCGCTTTTTGCGTGTCTGAACTACGTTTTGGTAACCGTGATTGGGATGCTTTTAATTGAGATAGTTTCTTGTCGAGAGTAACTTGCTTCCTATCCAACAAAGCAATCAATTTATTGTCCACATGTAGTTGGAAAGAGTTCCATTCTAACGGATGTAAAGCCTGAGCTAACGCAAAATGAACTTTATATAACTGCAGATTTAAAAGTGACTTCTTTTTATATGATGCTTTAATTTCATTTCTTAACCAAATGTCGTTGACCTTGTTTTGAACTCTATTCAAACTTTGGTTAGTTACGTTTTTTCGCTGTGTAGGCTTCAAAAATTTTGGGATCAATTTTAGTTCTAGAGACTGTTTTAGAAAGGCTATGTCTTTTGTTGTTGTAATTGTAGTAGTTTAACGGCCATAAACAAGATTAATTTTGACTTAATGCCATGGAAAAAGTTAACCATAATAGATATTTTTTTTGATCCTGTATTGACTATTTTAAATAGTTTCTTTAATAGATGCCGTGGAGCATAAGGCTGTACCTAGGATGAATTCTAATGATGAAGATGGTGCAAACTCAGCCCATGAGCCAGACCCAGACCCATTGGACCAAAGGCCAGCATGCCATGGACCCAGACATTCGACCCATTGTATCCGTGAACTTGAAAAGTTTTGAAATACACCTTCAATTTTTGTGCTAATAAGAGAAATCAATTTATTTCAGTGGCACTACATAGGCTGACTGAGAATACAAGCAGGCCATATAAACAGACGAGCCTATGACTGAACATAATAGTGTACAGATATCAGTTGAACTGCATCAGGGGACAACGAGAATATTGCAACTGAAAGGCCACCGGCCCAAAAATTGTTTTAATGAACACCACCTCATAGTTTCAATTTTCATCAAGTTTTTTAACCTTTGCTACTCAAGGTAACGATCTATCGTTATCCACAGGTCCTGCGAAATCTGTCACGGTAACGATCCATTTTGCATGGAACAACTAACGTTATATTCCGCAGCAACTGCTGACTATCCGTATTTATCTATATTCTTAGTGTTTAAAACCTATGCACACTGGAGTCTTGTTTACGTCACAGTTGGCAGCAAACATGCGAGCATTTCCCTCTGTTTTTGTTGATGATACTGATTAGATAGTGAAATTAAGCAGTATCATATGCATTATATTTAGTTTACTTGCTAGTTCATTAATTAGTTTTCTTAGGTAAGCGAAGTATTAGACACGGTATAGCCTAGTCGGATATAGTTCATTTAGGTTAGGCCTAGCTATTTATCGTGTTCGAGATGGTGAAGACAGTTCGCTTAGCTGATGATATCACTGAATATGTTGACAATTATTCAGATGATGATGATTCTTTGTGAGAATCAGAAAGCTTAAATGACGATGACATTAATCCAGCAACTCCAGTAAGAAATGTGTATTTTATACAAAATGGCTGACTTTTTCATTGATATATCACTTTACACAATTTAATCTGTCGTTGGATCTAATGCACATAGAATCTTGATATTTACCATGCTAGTAAACAATAATATGACCTTTCTAATAACAGCAATCAAAAAAATTTTATTGAACGACATTTTTCATAATTACTTCAAAACTATAAAAATCTGTTGTTTATGCATTGGTTATTTTTTAAATTGAACCTTTCTGGTTTAGGGACATGACTTACATGCAGTAAAAGGTGATATTAACTCTATAATTTTACAAACTTTCATGTTGGTGTCTTTATTGGTGTACATAGTGCGGTATATAAGGCTGACAGTTATCACACATCCATCAGCTGAGAGCTTGAGAGCGAAAGGGTTAAGGAAACATTTTTTTAGCAACTACTTCACATTGTGTATTTAATGGTTTTTAGATTATTAATATATTACTGAGAATGACCCTATGTTGGCTTGAAACATGTCTGTTTAAAGTTTCATGTATTATTTTATTATTATTATTATTATTATTATTATTATTATTATTATTATTATTATTATTATTATTATTATTTGCTTTACAACACACCAACACACATAGGTGGCGATGGGATGGGCCTAGGAGTTGGAAAGAAGCGGCCGTGGCCTTAAACCATTCTCATCCTATTTAAATACTGTAGCAGTTCACTGAGCAAACACATTTGAATCCCGCACTACAGCAGTTGTCTGCACAGTATTATTTAAAAAATCATACAAAACCGACCAGTAAAGATTCCTTTCTGAAAATGTGCATGCATAATAACGAAGGAATAAGCTTACCAATGCCGCTTTTTCTAGTATGTCCACTGAGTGTGGTACACCTCAAAACATTCTTCTAAGTGAGGTACGAACTCCTTTCAAAAGACTTGGCCCACCGTTGTAATTTGTATCACTTTCCGTGTCATCAGCACCATTACAGCATCACTTGAACTCTAAGACCTTCAGGGTCTATTTTGTTGTCAGAAACATCATTGTCTTCATAGTCACTCTCTAAAACGCTATCTATTAGTTTTCGTATTCCATCTTCATCAACACTAACACATCTGTTTGACTTGAGCGAATAATATGAACAAAGATTATTTTATCTCTTGTTCCAGAAGTGTGTGATACCTGGAGCATGGGAAATAACCGAAGCCACATGTTTAAACTTCAGCTCAGAATGCATACCAGTGGCATTTGTGAGTTAGTAACTGAACTACATGTATTGCATCGCCATGCAGTGCATCGCCATGAGTTGAGCTTGTCATTGGATTCATATGCCACGAATTACTTTTGCAAGCTAGGGTCGTCAAATGATGCAGTTGGGTTAATTAAGGTGTGACAGTAGGAAATTGCAGAAAACCATCTACAGGGCTGGGGCTCAAACTAGTGATGGGCAACGCTCTCGCTCGAGACTCTCGAGACTGACGTCGCAGATCTCGAGACTCTCGCGAGAATCCCGAGACCGATCCTCCTGTAGCGCAAGCTGTGCGACGTACCAGTAACTACGACTGTAAACTTGATAGTATATCATTGGCAGTTATTGCGTGAAATAACGTTCTCTTATGAAAACGTTTGAGCCAATACATTTTGTCAAAAGCCTGGAAAAGTATTGCATGTTCAACTATGAACTCCTTAATACCATTAACTAAAGTGGAAACAGAATGTCAGTATCTTAAAGTGTTCACGACTTATTTGGGGTGGACATCTTAGGTGAATAACAATGCATAATTTGTGAATAACTTTAGATAGGATGTGCATCTACTTGGATACTAGAGGCGTGCATTATTCGAACCTGAGACGGGGAAGATGTGCTTTGCTACAAAACGCAACCCCTCTTACACATGAGTGAAACGTGTAACAGGGGTGATGGGCAACGCTCTCGAGACCGATTCTCGTGTGCTGCGGGCTGTGCGACGTCCCAGTAACTACGAGTGTAAGCTTGATAGTTATCATCCGCAATTCTCACATGGAAACGTGTGTGACGATAAATTTTGTCAAAATCCTATGAAAGCACTGCATGTCGCACTAGGAGCTCCTTACCATTAACGAAAGTGAATACAGAATGCCAGTATCGTAAAATGTTCACGCGTTATGCCAGGTGGACTTCTCAGCTGAATAACCCGTATAATTTGTTAATAATTGTTATTAGGATGTAATCCTACCTGGATGCCTCACAATCGTTGACGGCAGGGTAGTTTCTTGTGATTCAGACCGGGCCGGAGGTGTTCTGTGACGATTCCTCTTCATTGATATTATGCGTTTGTTAGTGCCGGATCATCCCAGAAGTACTTCTGCCGATGTATTTTACTTCTTTTGAATAAGCAACACAGTGGGCTGTGCTATGTGACATCTCTTCAAAATAACCGACATCCACGACGTACGTTGCGTTTCGGACATCGTCTTCAAGTTGTCGCGTACAATTCGACACAGTTCACATTGCACCGTCGTATATCGAAGTACCTACCTAATTATGACGGGAATACTCTATAGCAGTTTAGATTGCACATTCCACTCATGCGTAATGGTGGTTGCATATGCAGCAAGGCGCGTCTTGCCTCGTCTCGAGTTCGAATAATGCACGCCTCTAGTATCCAGTTACGTGTACCTACAGTAGCCGTCAAGTTCTGTACTTAAACAACTCATTCGTGTACCTACCAGTGCATACAATGCTCGAATGCGTATCCTTCATAATTATGTTATTCTGCGTCAAAATAGACCTCGGTATAAATGAACGCCCTAGTCGCTTGTTGACACGTATTTACGAAAATGAGAAGGCCCGTGGTTGGCTGTTCGAATATTCGGAACAAACAACATTCAGCTCCGATTACCTGCAGGCCTACGACAGGCTGCTCATCGCACGTTGTGGGGACAACGCTCTCGAGATTTCTCGCGAGAAATAATGCCTGCGCTAGTCTCGAGAAATCCCGAGAAATCTCGAGACCTCGTCTCAGACTGCCCATCACTAGCTCAAACCCACTATCTCCCGGATGCAAGCTCACAGCTGTGCACCCTTAACCACACTGCCAGCTCACCCGGTTATTTAAAATTTCATCTTAATTGGATATAATGTTGAGTATTGACTAGGAGGATAATCAACACACACCTTGCTATGAGCCTCACAGTCATGTTTATTTTTACAGCACAATTCACCTTTTGAAGAGCCAAGGCTATCAAGCATTGGCTCGTTGGTCTAACCTGTGTTTCTTTCTTCATTCCTTTTTTGTGCATAAAGAGGCACAGTTAGATACCGAGTTTTTATTTAACATACAAGAGAAAACATGTTTCAAAAGAATAACAAGTGCTTTTGTATATAACTGCAATATTTTGGTTGTTTCTGAACGGTTTCTATTTCATAATACACTGGCAAAAAAGAAAACCAACTTGAAGGACAAGGTCATTTTATATATATAAGTGATGTGACAGTTCATAATTGCAATTTATAATTTCAAATTGAGACCCAATGAAACACACGTCACAGAAAATGCATCAATGTACAGTGTACTGCCCCCTCTGGCGGCAGTGCAGGCGTCTGTATTCACAAATGCAAACGATCATAAAGGCGCTGGATGGCATCCTGCGATAGATTATCCCAAGGATCTTGCACCTTTCGATGCAATTTGGTAAGGGTTCTTGCAAGCTCTGGAGAACATGTATGTGTTCAATTGGCGAGAAATCCAGAGATCTTGTTGACCGGGGCAGTTGTTGTACACCACATAAAGCATGTTGTATTGTTGCAGCTGTATGTGGAAGTGCATTGTCCTGCTGAAAAAGGATAACACCTTCCTGTTAAAGAAATGGCAGTACCTTGTGCAACGTAGCAGGCACTGGTTACGTTACCCTGTAGAAACGCCAACAGTGACCGTGAGTTGTGACTGATGACTCCCACACCATGAAGCCTGGGGTGGGACCTGTGTGTCATGGGCAAATGCACTCTGGAATAGGCTGCTCACCAGGTCTACGCCCTAAAAGTGTACTGTCCATCATTTGCATACAGACAAAATCTGCTCTCATCACTAAACACAACAGTGCGCCATTCCTCTCTCCAGGTGACTCATTCATGACACCAGAGTAGCCGTGCTTGGCAGTGTCGCGTCAGCGGTAGCCTGGCCAGAGGCGCACGTGATCGTAATTCTGCTGCGAGCAGAGGGTTCTCAGTGGTTTTTGGTGGTGTTGCATCAGTGGTAACCTGGCCAAAGGCACACACGATCGTAATCCTGCTGCGAGCAGACGGTTCCCAGTGGTCCTTGCTGGTGTCGCGTCAGTGGTAGCCCGGCCAGAGGCACACATGATCGTAATCCTGCTGCGAGCATTGGTCCTTGATTGCACAGCAGGTGCAACTTGTGACCGGATGTCATTCCTGGCTGATGTTTGGTCGGCCGTCACTGCTCACACAGCATGTCTGTACTACGCAATTTCCGGAGCCTGGTGTACGGGTGTGGGAATGTTCCACAGACCACTGCTCAAAGCAGCGACACACCATCGATACATTGTACCCAATATGTGCAGTAATCCGTCGATACATGCATCCACCTTCCCCACAGGACTGCAATCTGACCCCATTCAAATGGTGACGGGAACACTTACTCATTGGCGGGGCATGGTTGTACCCTAGAATGAATATTGCAAATACTATTCACCTCTAACCTCAGGACAGTTACTGCCTGCAGGGTCAAAACATTGTGCGCACAGACAGGCCTCCTGAGTTTCATCTGATCACCGATGTCCATGACTAATGAATCACCAACACAACCCTTCAGTATGTCACTGAACACAGTCCTTGAGAATGCTGCAGGCTTTTTACCAGTGGAGTATTAACATATGGTAACTGCTCATTAGCAAAAAAATAAAAATAAAACATGACTTTTGAATTAAGTTTTCCCTTGTATCTTAAATAAAAACGTTACTTTGAATTCAACTGTAAAATTTTAACTATATCTTCACAGAAAGGGAATGAAGAAAAACAGCTCCAGCCTTTCTGCACCTTAATGCACATCATTCTGATTGCTGGATAGGTAGAGGAGGGCCAATTGCTTAGTGCCACGATGGTACTTAACGTCGTTGTTGTAGATGACTGCTACAGAAATGAAGGAATTATGCTTGATTGCCAAGCAATCTCTACAATACCACACTTTTTGTGTTTTTTTTGTAACACAATGGCATAATTCTAATATAAATGGCATGTTACCAGTATTGGACATTATAAATTTTCCAGCTCGCTCATTCTTGCTTGTCAACGTTTCACTCCAGTGTGCCAGTTTGGACACATCAGTTGGTAACTAGCACATTTACCAAGATGCATAGCTACTGCATATGACCGCTACATAGGCTACTGGAGCCACAGATTTTGAGACTTCGTCTCATTCACAAAAATTGATGCGTGCTCGGCCATCAGGTGATGTAGATAATTTTCCTGATGGAATCATTATCTACATCACGCAGTGATATGACGAGCAGAAGCCAGCTGTATTGCCAGGGTCGCACATTAAAGTAATCAACACAACAAAATGCATCACGACAGGAAATTCAAACTAAATTCTAGAACTAACATTCCAGTTTATAATATTAGAGTGTCTAATATCTCAGTAATTACCAGGCACAAGTTTATATAACCTGTCAGTCTTTTCTACATGCAAGGAAGCCAACCCTGTAATTTAACTGTGTATCTAGTACCCCTCCTTTCTTCCCCTTTTTGGTATGCTATGAACTGTTTGCCAGGAGTTGCTCTACACTAGCTTAGATTTTGATCACTGAATGAGGCATCATAAATAATCCTGAATAAATGATCTGTCCCGGTAATAACTTGCTCCATCCTACACTCGGCGGTTTATCAGTCAGTTTATCGAGGAGACACTTTCTCCTAGTCCCAGGCAGCAGCTGTTATCCTTTATACTTTTAATACCGGTACCTGGATTGACAGAAGACACAGTTAATATCATTGATTACTTGTAGGACTGAGAATTATAAGGATTTTTTTCTGATTATATAGCACACCAGGGTAGTTACTGCCCACAACCTCCATGAGGGAGAACTACAATGTCAGTCAAATTGGAATATGTTCCCTTTGTAGTTGCTGTTTTGAAGTAAAAATATTTTACCCTGGCACAAGTGAAATTATCTTCAGAGTGCAGCACTGGAGGTGTGAGATAATGTGACAGTGTGGTTGGATAATCCTCGCTAGTCTTTCTTCCCATTTGACAGGGGCAGTTAGGTTGCTAGCATGATGTTTAGTTTGTACCAAAACAAATTATAATTTGTATATTCACCACAACCATAACTGATGCTGGAAGCATACTCCTCGTTGTTGAAGGCATAGTTCAATTCATTTTACATATATTGTTGAATACTTTGACTAAGGTTTCTTGCATAAATAACTGTACATGTTGAGAAGTTCAGTTGTTTTTCAGAGCAGATTTTCATATAACATTAATTGCTGCCAGTGCTTATTCTTGGCCTCTGCAACATTATGTCCGAGATTTAAACAAGTTCTTTGTCAATGAAGATCATAGGGCTACCACTTCCAGGTATGTTGTGGATTGAACTGGTTGCACAAAATGTATATATCATGTTCAGTCTTATAATTTGGGCTCCCTGAATTAAGAAATTACATACAAAATTTAAGTTTCATATTTTCTTTATAATGATCATCTGTGCGCATATCATGTTCCTCCAGAATCGCATTCTTTTCAAAATTTTCAGCAGTATTTGGCAGTATATTGTCTATACATATGCACACTACAATGTTCACTAACCATTTGCCAATGTCTTAGATTTCACTAACAGCACACTATAATTTAGGCTCAGTTACTGTAGTTTTAGTTGACAAACTGCAATTGTCAATTTTTTTGCAGAGAACTGCACACATTAGTTGATGAGACCAACAACAGTGAAGGTAGATGTTTGAACGAAGAGGAAAGATCATCTGGTAATGTGATTTGGACCTGTAATTTCTGTGGAAGAGCTTTTAAAACAGAATCGTTTCTACAGAAACACATTTCAAAACATACAGGGGAAGAAATTCCGCCGATTCCTCCGTTGTTGGTGGATAGACCGTATACTTGTAGTGAATGTGACAAGACCTTCACTCATCGTAGAAATCTTCATTACCACAAACTATTACATTCCGGTGAGAAACGACATTCTTGTGCTACATGCAGCAAGTCTTTTACGTTACGATCGCACCTGAAGCGTCATTTATTATCCCATACTGGAGAGCGACCATTTACTTGTCCTTCCTGTAATAAGACGTTTGTACAACTTTCTCACCTCAAAGCTCATGCGTTGTCACACACAGGTGAGAGACCGTACTCATGTTTGATCTGTCAAAAGACTTTCAATCGCTTGGGAAACTTGAATACGCACGTGCAATCTCACAGTGGCGAAAAGCCTCATTATTGTAACATGTGTGGAAAGACCTTCACAGAACGCGGAAGTTTGAAGAAGCATTTGCTACGACATACCACGTATTCTTGCACAATCTGCTTGGAAACCTTTACAATTCGTTCGCAGTTCAATGCCCATATGTTATCTCATGTTGATGGCAAACCATTTTCCTGTCCGACTTGTGGCAAGGCCTTCGCTCATCGAGGAAACATGAATACTCACATGTTGTTGCATACGAGGGAGAAACCGTTCTCCTGTGAACTGTGCGGCAAGGCATTCACGCAGCGCGCTCATTTGAAAACTCACCGTTTGTCCCACACGGGTCAGAAACCACACGTTTGTAACATGTGCGGCAAGGCATTCACGCAGCGCGCTCATCTTACTAGGCATATGTTAGGTCACAAACGTGTCGCAACTCCAGCTCCTACTGATAGCACCGTTTCTTGTTAATTCATTCCTTCTCTACCTACAATTTTCGTATATCCTGAATCAGCTCAAGTCCTTTGGTGTTTTACATGTTACATGAAAGTCACATTACCTGCCGGGAGAAGGGGACAGAAGGAGAAAGAGAAGAAGTGATCCCAAGCAGGATATTTTCCTCGGTTTTTTTGTTGCCTACCTGTATAACACCATATGGACCACTTAGGACTTGAGTTAACGCGATTATTGCTGCAACTCTTTCATAGGAGTTTACCATGTTTCTAGGTTCAGAAAGATAAGAAATACTCTATGTTCACTGTCTCCCATATTTGAGGTCAGTGATGGAAATTTTATAGGCACTTCAAGAAGTGCATCTTAGGCAGCAGTTTTGAACGCTATCAGGACAACCTTTAAACAATGAAACTAATGATCTGTTTGTAGTTCCTTTCATATACCTCTATTAATCAATATTGTCTGTAATTACAACTGTTACGTGTATTCCAATCAACGTTCGTAATTTAAGAATAAACTAATTGGTAAATTAAAGCAGAACTTTAAGCCATTTAATTTGAACTCTTGGCAATGCAAACGTGTCTATAGTAGTTTCAACCTATGCTTGACACTTTTCTGAACTTTCACTATAATCCCTTCCACAGCACATTGCATATGGTTAGTGAAACTGTACATAAAACCTTACAAAAAATGAAGCTTTCTCTGAGAAGATTTTTATTGCAGTTTTGCTGAAGCTTGTGGTTCCACCAAAAATTAGCTGAAAGATTTCTCTTGTTATGTTTTTTCTTTTGCAAGCATGTAGGTAACTAATCAAGTGTATTAAAATAATGAGTTTATAAGAAACCTGTAATTTTGGATGGGATTTTCTGAGCTAATTGTCTCTCTGAGGGATGTACTGTTAGACAGCAAATGTTGTATTATTCCTCACATCTACTGATATTTTATAAATATAAGCAAAATTTATTTATGTATTCAAAGTGGAATTGATATTATGACTGAATTGACTAATTGACTGAGTTCATGTCGGAGAGTGAAGCAGAACTATAGCTTGTGTGAACGTTACAGTCGTTTCTATGAAATAAAAATATAGTTTGGCTTGGCACAAGTGATGCAGCATCACAATAACCACTTGAGTGGACAACTCTGAGGGCAAAATACTTCCCATTAGTCACAGACTCTCAAGTGAAAATTATATTTCTGTAGTTTTAAAATAAGGCCGATAATCTTGTTTTAAAACAGCCGTATTTCCAATAAAAGTATTATTTTTAAATATTAACTAATTTGTTTATATATGTCACTTCATGGCTCCATGGGCTCTCCTGAATCCTGCTTAATCAATTTTCCTTGGATGATTTGTCCATCCCACCATATCTTCAATTTGGCCCACAGAACGGTCAGTCACATGTTTAAGGTTCTATGAATAGCAAGGAATATGACTGTCCTACACTTGTGTTCAAATCTTACGAGGTGGGAGCAACATTCTCTTAGTCTGCAGGACTTGCAGTTATGTATGGTGAGGGCCGATAACCTTAGATGTTAGGCCTCTTTAAACAAGCATCAGTAAGAGTTAAGTAAGGTGAGTGTGTAGTCTGCTTGAGAGTGTTTGATAGTAATGAGGTTTATGGTGAAACTAACAAATGTACCCGTACTTCGCTGTGGTATTCTATGTTGTACACGGATATTGAAGTAACTGTACATGCAGTGAATAAGAATTTTTTAAATTGCATGTCTTCTAGCGTCATCCAAGAAACAGCATGGGGAGGCCCACATACGTTGTTTCCATTGTAAAGTGCGAATTGCATAATCATGCAGTGAATAAGAATTTTTAAAATTGCATGTCGCTTAGCGTCATCCAAGAAACAGCATGGGGAGGCCCACATACGTTGCTTCCATTGTAAAGTGTGAGTTGCATAATCATGCAGTGAATAAGAATTTTTTTAAATAGCATGTCTCTTAGCGTCATCCAAGAAACAGCATGGGGAGGTCCACATACGTTGTTTTCATTGTAAAGTGCGAGTTGCATAATTGTGAAGATAAATAGTTTCCATTATAATATAAGTCCCCCTTGTGTACTGCGCAGTCACAATCGATTTGGGGAGTTTTGAAGAAAATTGTATGTTCCCTTGCCTTCTGCCAGTCAAATTGAGAAGGGAATTATTCATTACAATCATAGGCCCTCCTTACTAATGCCACTTACACAGAAGTTGGAGGACCCCATTTCTACTGGCAGTCAAAGTCGATGTGGGGAGTATTGATTCCAATAGCAGAAGCCCTCCTGCTGACAGTCACTATCGATTTGTAAAGTATTAATTATAATGGAAGGCACACCCCATGTACACATTGACTCCAATGAATATATACAGATTGACATACAAAAGTATTTGCATATTTACAATATTGCAGACCCTCATTTACAGATTAACTGCTGCTAAATGGTACGTTACATCAACACATGGATGGCACCATAAGTTGCCTCTTTTAGCAGCCTAATGGTTGATCTCATAACATTTCCTCTAATATCATCTATTTATGGGTTATATTGAGTCCAAAACTTGGAAACTTTGAATAGGGAGAAATTTGGGTAAGGTTTCCACACAGTGCATTACTTTTTGGATACTTATATGACAGCCAGAAACAGAATTTGGCTCACACATAGCTACCAGAAGGACCAATGTTCATGCCGAATTTGATGATTCCGTCTTTCATATAAATGTGTCAAAATATGAATTATACATGTAAAAACTACAAAATTTACGTACATTGGGAAACACAGCCAAATCTAACACATAACGGATAGAGGTATACCAAAAAGTGATAGGACCAAAGTTGTAGATCACTCCAAATTGAACCTGGATTGTGCCATCCATTTTGTAATATGACTTACCGTTTAGCCACGAAATACATCAAAACGAAGGTCTGCACCATCATTAAAATTGCCTCCATATTTCAGTATTTTCTGAGGGTAAAAAGTGAAAAATGTAAACATCTTGGAATGTTTCCATCAGTTACAGGCTGTTAGACGTGAGAACTCCCCAAGTCCTATGACTTTTAGTGGCTGGGTTACGTCTTTCTGATGATGATGAGGTAAGAAGAGGTGTAGCCTACTCCTGTTTAATAACAGCAAGGGCTCTTCTCAAAGTTTTAAATCCCCATCTGGTGGACGAATCATCATCGACAGTGTCACTCCACGTGGGCACTGCAGAGAGGTTTTTGTGCACGAATCCAGGCTTTTGGTCACAATCTAGTGATCAGAAATTAACTGTATACCACATCCTCTCATATACCGTCGGCCAACGTTCTGATGATGAAAACGTTTTTGTCTAGCAAGACTCCAACCACGGTGTCACACCTATACACTAGACACCTTAAAGATCATCGCCACGGGGTGGGCTCTCTTAGGACCCTTGTGTCCCATATCACAACTACTCGGAGGACTGCAAAAATGGCATTTAAGTAAGGGAGTAGAGAATCAAGAAATTGCCAGGGTGGTGGAAATCGTCAGGAAAGCTAGCAGGGTTTGTCGACTGGCAAGACGAAGGTGATAACTTCAAGTAGACATATTTTATGTTATACTCACAAGCAATCATTTAACAATATTAGGATTAGGACAATTAGGAATAAAGATTTGCTCTTCAATAAGGGTTACACTACAAATCACAGTATCGGCAATGGTAGGAACCTTCCAGATCAAGCTGCAGTAAAAGCTAAAGACATTTCCTCCAAAAGCTATAAAGATCTAACGAGGAATGCTATCCAACATATGTCAAAATAATCTACAAAAAGAAAATCTATTCAACTGTGTTCAATAAATGAAAATGTCAACTGAGCTCAAAAATCAACTTCCAATTTTCAAGATAAGAATGTTTCACCAAATTCAATCACATTAAGAAAATATATATCACATGTTGCATGTATTTATTATCTTATCCACATGTAAATTTGCCAAAGATACACTATTTCTAAAAAGCAGAAAAATGCATGTAATGAAGTAGAAACAAATATCCTGAGATATTTTAAAGTCCGTACTGTCTTGTTTGTACTGTGACACAAATACTTACTTTGCACACCTCCAGTACTTCATTCTAAAACTACCTTCTATCACTCTTGGTCAATCACCTGATTCTCCCGCTCCCCTGATGTCAGTTCTATTTCTGGTAATTTCCAGAATGAACTTACATTCCGATAAATACGTGCCACCAGCCTTACCCAGTAGGTTGAACAAGAGGCCAATCCCTGCTGGATATGCGACCACATTACCTTGTTGGACAGAGCTGGTTCTCAGCTCCATCTTCTGCAACTATTCTCCGGTGAGAAATAGAGAGCAAATAATGTGATATATCTTCTCTATTCTTCGGTTGCTGACAGAGTTGGTGAATCATTGACTTACATGCCACTACTTTTCATTCCGTTTCAACATGCTACAGATTTTTGAACTACTATAGGGCTAATATTGTCATTCAGTGACCATATCAGTCATACACATAATTAATTAAAAATTGATTTAGGCGGTGGAAACTTTTATCAAGCTGCATCAGTGAAGTTGCATCAGGTTGCATCAATTTGCACAACACCTCCGACTTGATGGTGTAAACACAGGTCTGTCATAGCTAGAAAAATCCCAAGAAGGAGAGCAAGCTATGAAAAATGACAAGGAAGGAAAATATAAAAATGGCCAAGACATGGCAATACCAACGTGTAAGCTTGATTTGTATTGTAAGATTTCGAGATAAGCATATTCATTAATAAGGGAAACCTTGGCTTGTCATATGCTTTTATAGTAGACCTCTGCAAAAATTATAATTTTTTTTTACAATATTTCATCGTGTGGAAAATTACACCACCAGAAGATTATATAAGCACCAGTAGTGTACTCACACTTGCTGAGAATGCAGACTCCAGGTGGGGGATTCCCAAAAAGGCATCATTTTGACAATAAATTTTAGATAAACTGCCGATCGATTTGTTTTCTGCACATAACTAAATTACTTAAAAGTCTGAGTCACTCATTTGAGCCCATTGCCGATGTTACACAACTCGTAGAACCACTGATATGCAAAATGTGGTGGGGACTGTTCGCTATCTGTTGTTTGTGTAGGGGTGAAATTATATAAGGGACCGCCATGTTAAAGAAGGGATGACTTGATGGGAATATCGGAGGCAGACACACAGTCTGCCTTACCTGTATTCGTAAGTTTAAAAAACTTTGTCCAAGTTACAGATAAAGTACAGAAAGTATGTGATAGTTTTGACTAACGGGGCAAGTACATCGCCGGAACTGTGTAAAAGTTTCAAAAATTCTGTTAGTGAATGAGGTAATTTAATCGAATGTCATTAGACTTGTTACAGTGAAGAAGAGGACCCCAGGATTATGAAGATGATCAGGAGGACAAGAAGAGGATACGAACCAGTGATCCACGCCAGCGCCGTGAGGGTTTAAATGATGCCAAGACCCGAACCATGGATTTCTTGACACGACGATGAGCACATAAAATTTCAAGTATTATCCGAGTAAACTGCATGGTTATTTTCATGTAAATATGTAGATCACATAAGCTAGGTTAGTAATGTATATTGCATGTATTTTGAATTAGGGAGAGACTTGTGAGTGGTTTTCATATTTTATTAAATAACTTTTAACAAGATGGGAATGGAAATTCTGTAATATGGGCTAAATATTCGAGGCTATAAAATGTACATTTAAAGTAACATATGTGCATGATTTAGTGATGATCAGAAAGGTTAAGAGTGCTTTAGATTGAGAGGGTAAAATATAGATTGAAGATTTCTAACAATAAAATTAATATCCTCCTTTATATGGAATATTTTAATCTATAATGGTAATGCATGATGGTAGTGTCTTCAAAATGCCAGTATTGGCATAATAATCATGGGTGTAGGAAGGCACTCTGGTTTTAAAGTAAATTTGCATGAGTAGAATATAGAGATGGCTGTATTTTTTTGTTTAATTTGTGATAAGCCTGGACACGAATGGATGTCCTCCCATTTTTAGGTAAAGTTTTCCTTCTATGTCAAGAAGTATATGCTTTTCTTTAAAATGAGAATAAAGTTATGGATATGCTTAAATCCATTTGAGATTTTTGTCTGAGTTCAAATTTATAGGAAAACATAGGATGATTTTTCTGTGTGATCGACTAGGTGTGAATTCTATGGATGTGACACTGAAAAGATGAATAGTGGCTTGATGTAAGTTAAAGAATTGTAAATGAGCAGAGAATGAATAAGCCAATGAAGCTTTTGAATATGATAAGAGAGTATCACTTGAAATGATATATATTTGCCATGCTGTTACCTCAGGGAGACTGCTCGTCTCACCTTGAGTGTGTTTAAAATGATCTCCGGCCAGCCATTATAAGGTATGGCTCTGCATTGTATGATTTTTTTTTCTAGGGGCTTTACGTTGCACTGACACAGATAGGTCTTATGGCGACGATGGGATAGGAAAGGCCTAGGAGTTGGAAGGAAGCGGCCGTGGCCTTAATTAAGGTACAGCCCCAGCATTTGCCTGGTGTGAAAATGGGAAACAACGGAAAACCATTTTCAGGGCTGCCGATAGTGGGATTCGAACCTACTATCTCCCGGATGCAAGCTCACAGCTGCGCGCCTCTACACGCACGGCCAACTCGCCCGGTCATTGTATGATTTATGGTTTAAAAAAAAAAAGGTGTGCTAGCACACCCTCATAAGAAGGGATTCTGCCAAGAGTATTGTTCAAGCCCTTCCACCAACACTGAAAGCTTAAGGATTCACAAATATAAGATCGTATTTAGAAGATTTCTTTTTTTTTTTTTTTTAATCTTTCATGTTTATTTACGTAAAGAAATTAAATATTTGAAATGCAAGTATTGTACTGTGTGTTGATCTTATGAATAATTGAGATAGGGAATTTTAGAGACCCATTTGTCAGTGGCATCCTGGAGACCACCGGTTCGAAGTCCAAGGCAGACCGTGGATTTTCGTCACACACAAGTTTATTTTTTTATTCCTTGAAATACAGCCAGTCGCATGTGTTTATTGCTGATACTTCTGTTCATAATGTGTGTACATCATTTTTGAATATGTTCTTTGAGATTTATTTAATGTTTTATGTATGAATTTGAGAACTGGTTCTGTCTCGTCATTTTGTCATCGGGTTCATTGCGATGTGGGTTTGATTCCGGACCCGACATCTGTTTAATTTTATTGTTGGTTGTGATAGCAGCCACTAGTGCTTATTAATTAGAAGTATAGTTAATTACTTAGGTGACCACTCCAAGTTGTCTCCAATATTAGCGTAGATAGTGTGTTTCTTCTAATAGTGAATTGTAATAAGAACTGTTGCATTTACAAGGATATTCCTGTACTTAATAATATTTCAAATTAATAATGTTTAAAGATCTAGGTGTATTCGTCATGTCATAAGGGAGATTAAATGATCAAATATAATGAATTGTTGAAATTCTCAATGAACGGAGTCATATCTCCGAGTTTGTATTTAGTCCTTTAGACATTGTACATTTTGTTTTTATTATTGTAGTATTATTCAGGGTTGCATTCAATTAATTATGTGTTTATCAAGGTATAATAAATAGGGTTAAATATTTTATTTGCTCATCATTTGCTGTAGAAATGCATCCTAGTTTCCTCCGTTCACTTATGCCTTTAAGTTAGTTTAGTGTTGTATTTAGATCTTATGCCATGAATGCACCGTGGCCCTGGGAGGCCGGAGGTTTGATTCTATGGAACGGAGGAAGTGCAGTTGATCCTTGCACGGTCGGAAGAGCTTTTGTTCACCCATCAGTTTGAAGTTTACTTTTCTTCACTTTCTAGATGGGGTGGCATTTGACTTTAGACTGAAAAGGTCCTATATCATCAAACGCCTTGGCGTATGGTGCTGTATGGCGGTAGCCCAGTTTTGGGGGCAGTGATGCTGTTGTATAGTTGTATGGGGCAGTGGCGTGGGTGGTATGGTTTCAGTACATTGGACATTCTTGTGTGTATGCTTTGTGCATCTAACAAAAAAATTCTGGTCATGTCTCTCGGTATCCTAACTTCCTCCACTCCCCACCATATCCTATATCTAGGTAAACATTTTGGTATCATTCAGAGTGTTTAGATCACTAGGATACTTTAGCCTCTACTTCATCATTCGTTTAGAAATTTTCAGTGAATTTGATTGTTGATCATTTTCTTGCCTAAATTTATATAGCACTTCTTTATTGGCCAAATGTATTCCCATGGCAAATTAGAGTTTGTAAAATTTCCAGCACAGATATATGTACATGTATGGCGCTTGCTCAACTGCTTTACTCAAGTTTTCTTCACCAATGTAATCACCTAATCATCTTGGGGCTAACCTTTTTGTGTAATCTATCTCAAATTCACATGGGGAATTTTTCCTGCTATTGTTACTTGTTATCTCCCACTGGTTGGAAATGTACACAGTATATTTATTGGAGTAAAAGTAACTGCTATTATTAAAACTATCATTTCCTTTAATTTAACTGAACTTATCGTTGTCACGGTCTACATTCCTGGAACCCTCTGAGCTTATGATTTGATACGCCACTCTGTATGCTTGCACTGTTTTATTATTTTTCTTGCTTTCCTTACTTGTTCTCAATTGTCGAACTCAGACTCGCCCAACGACCTGTTACAATTTGTACCATGAGCTCAAGGAAATGTGATAAAATTGTCCACTTCTTGGGCCCAACAGCATATTTTTATTTAGTGATGGCGCTAATGTCACGAGACAGTGAACCTCTTGCGGGGATGTCACTTTATAGACAGCTGTGCTGGAGAACCGACCACTGTCCGGCTCCACGGCTAAGTGGTTAGCGTGCTTGCCTTTTGTCACAGGGGTGCCGGGTTTGATTCTCGGCAGGGTCGGAAATTTTAACCATCATTGGTTAATTCCGCTGGTAGGGCTGGGTGTACATGTTGTCTTCACCACCATTTCATCCTCATCATGATGGGCGTCAAATCAAAAGACTTGCACTTGGGGAGTCGAACATGTCCTCGGACACTCCCACCACTAAAAGCCATATGCCGCCATTCATTTGTTGTTACATTTCATGTGTTTATTATCCATGAGCTGCCTAATAGTGCATCTCCCTTCCCTTTATGTATGCAACTGAAATAACAGTAATAATGTTATTGTTCTTATGTCCCACTAACTACTTCTAAAGGTTTTTGGAGATGCTGAGGTGCCAAAATTTTGTCCTGCACGAGTTCTTTTATGTGCCAGTAAATCTATCTACATGAGGCTAACATATTTGATCACCTTCAAATACCACCGATCTGAGCCAGGATTGAACCTACGAAGTTGAGGTCAGAAGGCCAGCGCCTCAACCGTCTGAGCCAATTAGCCCTGTAAAACAATAATTAAGAAATGATGTTTAAGGCAGTTTTGAGCCAGAAGAGAGTGTTTCTAATAACAGAAATATTTATTAAAGTGGGAGAGGGGGGCTCAATGCACATGTTCAAAGGCAATGAATCAACAAATTTACTAGGGAAAGAAAGGAGTGAAAACACGTACCACACGATTCTACAGGCAACATTAACTGCATGCTCAGGGTTACCACAGTGCACTTGCTTGAAGCGTAACTTACCATGTGCGTGGTTATGAGTTTAAATAAATTCTCAACATTTTCCCGAAGGTACAAGGGCAAGCAAAGTTGTATCGAAAGGAATAACCCAATATAAATTTAATACAGGGAGCAGAATCCACAGGGTTAACACCAAAAGAAATGTATATTGTCAAACTCACAACCACTCTCATAAATAAAGTTACATTAAAACATTGCGGTCCCAGAAGTTATGAGGAGTAATATACCTTAGTATCCTATGAGTCGGGACTAACAGAAAGGGGAAGCTCACTTTTTTTTTTCAATATGTTGGTACGGTGAAGGTTGAGTACTTATAAAATCATCATTATTTGTCATTACTGGTTCATATTATCACCTAATTCTCTATCAATGACAAGTTTACAAAATGTAAACAATACTGTACATATTTGTGCATGATTTAAGTGATTTGATAGAATCTGAGGATGTTCTTATAGAATGAAGCATGTCATTCTTTGTGTAATAGTGTGTATTTTTTTCAGGTATGTGTATAGTGTTATAATTTACATTGAAATTTTGTGTGTTTGACAGACTGGGAAATTTCTATGTCCCATTTGACTAAGGTTCTTTTTTGTCTAGGCAGCATATTAGGTGCTTTTGACACAAATTTAAAAATTTCTGTTACATGCCACATTAAAGGTGATGTCATCAGAATTCTTGTTAAATTCTTGTGTCCAGTTTCATCAAATGCTGCTGATGAATTACATCTCATTTTTAAATAATTTGTTATGCTCTGTATTCAACTGGACGTGACTTCCTCATGTGAATGTCAACGTTTGACCACAATGAGGACAAAGTTTGGAGGTATCTGAGAAACAATGACTGTTATTGATAGAAGCTTCCTGGACTACGTGTTGGTGGGGTACATAATGAGACACTCTGACACTAAACCTACTTACGCACAATTACAGAGGCACAAATGACACGACACAATTCCACTTGTTCGCTCATTCTCTCCCCACTCTCTTACAGTCTCACTCAGTTCACAGTCACTTCTCCATTGACTTCATTCACTGTCCCATTCCTATATCCACAATGTCCACTCACAGCAGCCGGGCATGGCTCCACGGCAACAGACTGCACTCACTCACGGACAGAGCTGGAGATGGAAGGTTCTAGTCAAGTGAGGCCCGGGCTGGGATCACGTAGCCACGTTGGTAGTTGGACTCCACTCTGACTGGCTGCAGCGGACAGGTGACGTCACTCACAGTGGGACTGAACTGGACTGCTTTCCCTCTGGTCTTGCTGTACAAAATGGTGAACATACCACAATATATTCTGTATCATCTGATGAAGTGCTCAGAATTTGTCCGGCTTGACATCAAACACAATTTAAGACGTGCCGGGCTGAGTGGCTCAGACGGTTGAGGTGCTGGCCTTCGGTCCAGTGGTATTCAAAGGTGCTCAAATACGTTAGCGTCGTGTCGGTAGATTTACTGGCATAAATGAACTCCTGCGGACCTAAATTCTGGTACCTTGGTAAAAGTACTTAGAGGGATGTAAAGCAAATAACATTATTATTATACTCTCATCATATTGGCGAGGTGTGGTTCTGAGTCAGGTGTACTCCATGCATTTTTACTTATTCTTATGGTAAAGTGCCTCCCCTGCGAACCATGTGACCTTGCTGCGGTGGGGAGACTTGCGTGTCCCAATGAAGCAGATAGCCAAGCTGCAGGTGCAACCATATCGGATGGGTATCTGTTGAGAGACCAGACTAAGGAATGGTTCACCGAAAGGGGGCTAGCAGCCTTTCGGAAGTTGCAAGGGCGGCAGTCTGGATGATTGACTCATATGGCTTTGTAATAATACTCAACATGGCTTAGCTGTGTTGATACTGCTACACAGCTGAAAGCAACGGGAAACTACAGCCGTAACTAACTCCCGAGGACATGCAGCTCTCTCTGTATGAATGATGTACTGATGATGGCTTTCTCACGGGTAAAATATTCCGGAGGTAAACTACTCTCCCATTCGGATCTCCGGGTGGGGAGTACACGAGAGGGGGCGATCATCAGGAAGATGGATACTGACATTCTGCGAGTGGGAGCGTGGAATGTTAGAAGTTTGAATTGCTGTGGTAGATTACAGAACCTGAAAAGGGAGATGGATAGACTAAAGTTAGATGTAGTTGGTATAAGTGAAGTACGTTGGCAGGAAGAACAAGATTTTTGGTCAGGCAACTATCGAATTATCAACACAAAATCAAACAGGGGAAATGCAGGAGTTGGTTTAATAATCAATAAGAAAATAGGGCAGCGGGTAAGCTACTATGACCAGCATAGTGAAAGAATTATTGTCGTCAAGATAGACACCAAACCAATGCCCACCACAATAGTGCAGGTCTATATGCCGACTAGCTCAGCGGATGATGAGGAAATTGAAAGAATATATGAAGGGATAGAAGATTTAATACAATATGTAAAAGGTGACGAGAATCTAATTGTGATGGGAGACTGGAAAGCAGTGGTAGGCCAAGGAAGAGAAGGTAATACAGTAGGAGAATTTGGATTGGGACAAAGGAACGAAAGAGGAAGTCTGCTGGTTGAATTCTGCACTGATCATAATTTAGTCCTTGCCAATACTTGGTTCTAACACCACAAATGACGGCTGTATCCGTGGACGAAACCTGGAGACACTGGAAGGTATCAAATAGACTTCATTATGATTAGGCAGAGATTCAGAAACCAGGTGTTGGATTGCAAAACTTTCCCAGGACCAGACGTGGACTCTGAACACAACATGTTGGTCATGAGATGCCATCTGAAGCTAAAGAAATTGAAGAAAGGAAAGAATGCAAAGAGATGGGATCTAGACAATTTGAAAGAAAAGAGTGTGAGGGATTCTTCCAAGGAACATGTTGCACAAGGACTAAATGAAAAGGCTGAAGGAAACACAATAGAGGAAGAGTGGATAGTCATGAAAAATGAAGTCAGCAGGGCTGCTGAAGAAATGTTAGGAAGGAAGAAAAATCAACTAACAATCAGTGGATAACTCAGGAGATACTAGACCTGACTGATGAAAGACGAAAATACAAGAATGCTAGAAATGAAGAGGGCAGAAAAGAATACAGGCGATTAAAGAATCAAGTGGATAGAAAGTGCAAGGTAGCTAAGGAAGACTGGCTGAAGGAGAAGTGAAGAAGAGGTTGAAAAATCACTGAATTTTCTGGACATAGTCACAACAAGAGAAGAAAAAGGATTTTCTTTCAAAATACACAGAAAATCCACTTTCACACTGACCACTATCAAGAACAACTCGTTACACCCTGAGGCACAGAAAAGATCAGCATATTATAGTTACGTTAACAGAGCGTTTAGTATTCCTTTATCCAAATCTGAAAGGAATAAAGAACTGTTGTTTATCCGACAACAAGCCCTCTTGAATGGTTTCAACAATAACATGATTGATAAAATAATTAATAAATTTTCGGAGAAGCAACAATCTAAATTAGCAGTCGAACCTAGTAAAACTGAAAAATATATCAAGTTCACATATAATAATCCAAACATTCATGTAATAACAAATTTATTTAAGAGAAAAAATTTCAAAATCGCATTTTCCACCAATAACAACATGAAACATAGTATTTTCAACCATGATACAATAAATCTCTCGGAAAAAGATAAATTTTTTGATTCCGGAATATATAAACTCACATGCTTTGAATGTAAGAATACATACATAGGACAATCTGGCCGCAATTTTAAAGTTAGATATTTGGAACATGTGAATGCTGAAAAACATAGAAGATTCTCAGCAATGGGATCACACATGACGGCCACAGGTCATAAATTTACCAACATAGAACAAGACCTGACCATCATAAAAAAGTTAAAAAAGGGCAGCTTAATGAACACATATGAAGACCTGTACATTCATCTAGACCAACTTGTAAAGAAAAATGATAACCTTAATGAGGCTGTAGAATATAAGAATCCATTATATTATCAAATTCTAGTATATTTGAAAATGCTTGAGAAGGATCACGAAAAAAGAATTGGAATTTCTCCACCTACAGATAGCCCTACAGCTTATTCCTCCTCAGTTGAAGCTATAGGTGACAGCAAGGAAGTTCTTGACACACCTATATCCCCCGCTCCTCCACCTCCTCAGGTGCAAGAGCAAGGAAGAACGCATCATCAATATTACACCCGGCGCAAAACTGTGAAAGAATGACAGGAGTTACTGTTCCAAAGGAAAGCAGGCTTAATAAGATTTTACAAATAGGAATTAGTTATATTTTCATCTACATTAATAATAAGAGCCGCACTGTGATATCAGGATTTCTTCATTTCGATAATTACTTATAAATTGTATAATTTTTAATTTATAAATTGATCTTTTTTCATGAATTATTAAGAAAAGAATATTTATTAGGACAATTTCTCTATGGAATAAATATTGTACAAGTGTTTCCTTGACGACTGCTTTCTATTGTAGAAATAATTTATATATTTTCTCTTGAGTTATTTGTTTGTTTTAATCTTGTCAATCTTATGTTAATTTTAAGGACACTTCCTCTAAAGCATTACTTTGTCAATTTTATATATTTTTCATCTAAACAGTGTTATGTGGCTGAAGATGTTGATAATATACAAAACATGTACCACTTTTGACCATTAAAAATTGCCTTACGCAATCATTGTATCGACTAGGTGGAAAATAAATAAATACTTAATTGTGAAGTGCAGGGTTGTCGAAGATTGTACTGTATGGTCCTAGGAAAGGTAGATGCTGCATACAGGAAAACCAAGGAAACCTTTGGAGAAAGGAAATCTAGGTGTATGAATATTAAGAGCTCAGATGGAAAGCCACTTCTAGAGAAAGAAGACAAAGCAGAAAGATGGCAGGAACATATCTAACAGTTGTATTAAGGTGAAGATATAGATAATTTGGTTCTGGATCAAGAAGAGGCTGTTGATGCTGATGAAATGAGAGACCCAATTTTGAGGTCAGACTTGGACAGAGCTGTGAGCGACCTAAATAGAAACAAGGCACCTGGAATTGATGACATTCCCTCTGAATTACTGACTGTCTTAGGAGAAACTAGCATGGCAAGGTTATTCCATTTAGTGTGTAAGATGTATGAGACAGGAGAAGTCCCATCCGATTTTTGGCAGAATTTTTTTATACCTATTCCGAAGAAAGCCGGTGCTGACAGGTGTAAAAACTACCACACCATTAGTTTAGTATCTCATGCCTGAAAAATTTTAACATACATTATTTACAGAAGGATGGAAAAACAAGTTGAAGCTGAGTTGGGAGAAGATCAGTTTGGCTGCAGAAGAAATGTAGGAATACGTGAAGCAATCCTGACTTTACACCTGATCTTAGAGGATCGAATCAAGAAGGACAAGCCCACGTACATGGCATTCGTAGATCTAGAAAAAGCATTCGATAATGTTGACTGGACGAAGCTATTTAAGATTCTGAAGGTGATGGGGATCAGATACCGAGAACGACGAATTATCCACAATCTGTATAAAAATCATTCTGCAGTGATAAGAATCAAGGGCTTTGGAAAAGAAGCAGCAATCTAGAAAGGAGTGAGGCAAGGCTGCAGTTTGTCTCCTCTCCTTTTCAATGTGTACATAGAACAGGCAGTAAAGGAAATCAAAGAGGAATTTGGAAAGGGAATCACAATCCAAGGAGAGGAAATCAAAACCTTGAGATTTGCCAATGATTTGTTATTTTATCTGAGACTACAGAAGATCTCGAGAAGTTGCTGAATGGTATGGACGAAGTCTTGGGTAAGGAGTACAAGATGAAAATAAATAAGTCCAAAACAAAAGTAATGAAGTGCACTCGAATGAAGGCAGGTGATGCAGGAAATATTAAATTAGGAAATGAAGTCTGAAGGGAAGTAGATGAATATTGTTACTTGGGGAGTAAAATAACTAACAATGGCAGAAGTAAGGAGGACATAAAATGCAGATTAGCACAAGCAAGGAGCTTTCTTGAAAAGAAAAAAGAAATTGCTCACTTCAAACATTGATATAGGAATTAGAAAGATGTTTTTGAAGACTTTTGTGTGGAGCGTGGCCTTGTATGGAAGTGAAACATGGATGATAACTAACTCAGAAAGAAAGGGAATAGAAGCTTTTGAAATGTGGTGTTACAGAAGAATGCTGAAGGTGCAATGGATAGATCGAATCATGAATGAAGAGATACTGAATCGAATTGGCGAGAGAAGATCAATTTGGCTGAATTTGATGAGAAGAAGAGATAGAATGATAGGACACATCTTAAGACACCCAGGACTTGTTCAGTTGGTTTTTGAAGAAAGTGTAGGTGGTAAGAACGGTAGGGGTAGACCAAGGTATGAATATGACAAGCAGATTAGAGCAGATCTCGATGCAATAGTTACGTAGAAATGAAAAGGTTAGCACAGGATAGGGTGGCATGGAAGGCTGCATCAAACCAGTCTATGGACTGATGACTCAAACAGCAAGAATGGTAAAGTGTTTGATAGTAGCGGTTACACTTAGTGTGCCTAAGTTTTGTGTGGGATATAATGACCTATGGGAAGAAGTCATGATTGAGTACGAATTGTGCAATTCATGTCATATGGCTGCTTTCAATGGGAAGGAGTACAGTGGCAAAGGTTCTTGTCGCGAAAGAGCACGTAAACTGGCTATATCCTCGTGGGCTCTCGCTATGCTAATACTTGCTCTTGCTGATGATATATTGTTGCATTCAGGCCCATCAAAAGCCAGTGAGCTGAATTTCTTGTGTCAAAACACGAGGAGTAGGCCTACCACTAATGCTGCTTTCAGTGATCTAAGATAGTGAGTTTTGGCTGACCTCATTAATAGGATACAGTGAAGTTCAATGTAATAATTATGAGATATTTCGCCTGGAAAGAGTAGTAGTGCATGATAATATCTTTGTAGCAGTCAAGCCCACGCTGAGTAGCTGGGAATGCACAGTGGTGAAAGCAGGCCAGACAGTGTTTATTGTTTGTTGCTCCCTGCCACCCGACGAAGTAATGAATGGGGTTAGTGACCTTTGTAACACTTTAAATTGTCGCTGATATCCAAAACAGGATTGTGTTGGGTGGGGACTTAAATATTAGTCAATTAGTGTGGTCTCCAGATGAGAATGGCATTGCACAACCAGTTATTAGGAGGCACAGTGAAACTGTTTCGTATTTCTTGGATGATATCAATGGAAATAATCTTTGTCAGATATGTTGCTTCCTGACTAGGGAAAATAATTTTCTTGACTTAGTTTTTATTTCTTGCAATATCTATTCCACAGAGAAAGAAAAGGTAGTGAAATCTGGTCACTGGGCAGTGGAGTTTAACATCTCTCTGTCTAACAGAATAGCATCGAAGCCATCCAGAAGGACTGTGTTTTTAAGGTTGACTTTAGTCACATGGGAAAGTTGTTTTCTTTACTTCCGTGGAAACTGATAGATGAGTGTGCCTCAGCAGCTGAAGCTGCAGAGCTATTCTACGATTTATGCTATCATTAACGACAGCATGCCTGTCCATACTTTCAGAGCTCGTAAATTCCCAATGTGGTACGAAAATGAGTTAAAAGAAAAACTGAAGGAGAAGGAAAAGCAAGAAAATACTTTCGTGTATCAGCTCAGCCAAACTATTCCACTGTTTCTCCACTTTGCATAAAGAATACAAAAACTGCAGGCATGTAAATACAGGGAATATGTTAAATTAGTCAAGGATTACATACATACCAACCCCAAGCAGTTCTGCAACTATATAAAGTCAACTCGTCCTCCATCTAGGATGTTTAATGGTGGTCAGTGGCGACTCGTGAAAAAATCTTCCTACATGCTACAAAAAATGCTAAATACGCTGTTTATATTGCCATGATGAACAACTCATAAGTTACTTCAAACTTGTTAATAATAATAATAATAATAATAATAATAATAGTAATAATAATAATTTTAACAGCTTTTCTCACAATTTATAACACAGAACAAATAAAAATAACATTAATTTGGAAGCAGATGAATACTTCGACAATTGTCTATGAGATAAATAATCATTAGAAAAAATATTGTTTTCACTCACCTCAGGCAAAATACGAAGTATATATGGCGATCTTTCTTGCTGCAAAAATTGTCGATCACCTTTTGGTCGAAGTTCTTTATTTCTGAGATAGGTTTTTTTTCGATTGATAGCATCGCCAATACATTCAACCGTTCCTGACACAGTATTTTGAAGGAACCTTTTAATCCTTTTAAGACTCGAAAAGCATCTTTCCGGTTCTGAAGTAGTCATTAGAATCATAATCAAAATCCTGTGCAATTCTGGTATTTGTGTGAAGGTATCTTGCAGTTTGTTCTTCAGGATCAATTGAAGCAAAGGAACTGCACCGTCAATTTCTCTGAAATCAGTTCTGAAATCAGAATGCTGAGCTCAGTCATTAGTCTATTCTTGTCTGGGAGTCTGTATATGTCACACACAGTGTTAACTCATTTTACAGGGAACTGTTTTGAATATTCGCTAAAATTCATCGAATCTAATAAATTTGCAACCTCTAATTAAAAAACAGACTCATATCAACGACCTAACTCTTCAGTGATTCGATCACAAACATCCTTAGCATCAGCCGTCCTGTAGGATTCCATTCAGCGTTTTTTTGCATTGTGGCATTTCTGAAGAAACTTCATTTGCCATTTTATCAACAGAATCCCTGACTGAAACAACAGTCTTCGTAAAAATGCCAACAGCATTTCCTATTTTGATTGCATCTGTCGATCTTGCTTGTAGCTGGGAGTGAAAAATATTCACATGAGGCATTATTCTGTGAAAGAAGGACAGCCAAAATAAGAACTCTTCGTCCTCTAAATAGTGTCTGAGTCCATGTGCTTCTTGAACTGTCCTTACAGATTTCGACTTTTTCAGGTCCAGAAAGCATTGCGACAAAGCAGCTTTGTTTTCATGCACGACATTGATGGTTCTAGACTTGAAGTTCCATCTTGTTGATGAACATCCTGGAATTCTTCGTGCTACCACTTCTTCCAAAGCTGGCAAACGTTGAGGAGACCTGGAAAAGAATGCAGGAAATGCAGATAGGCCGCATGTTCTAATATGAGGTTGAGCTGAATGTAATTGGCTAGGGGATAGTGAGCTTTGATTTTCCTTTGAATTCTTTCACCACTCATCACAGATGCTTCATCGTAAGTTTGGGCGATAATTTTATATGGATTAACCCCAAAAATACAATTGACCTGCTGCAGTATGCACTCAAATATTGCATCTGCAGTTTGTCCATCTGGATTAAAGAATCCCCAAAATCTTTCAAGTGGTTGACCATTTAATACGTATCTGAACACAATTGTTAACTGTAGCTCTTCAGAGACGTCAGTAGTTTTATCTGCTGTGATAGCAGTGTACTTAGGGTTGTGTACGTTTATCAGGAACTCAAGGGAGACTTCACTAGTTAGTCGGAACATAGAAAGAATGATGAACTCTTCTCAGAAGAACTCTTAAGGTTTCACCTTATTTTTTCCTGCCTGCTGGCTCTTTAGAAATGTGTGCGCGTGCGTCTTGTATTCAGGAATCACTCAGGGCAAATATTTTCACACTGCAAGTTGTGTGGTTAAGCTTATTTTTAATATGTATAATTTTTACTTTCTCAACGATGCATTTGTTTCTACATTCGTCCCTGTCTTTATCTCCTCGTAAGATGTGTATTGTTTAATGTAACACCTTGTGTAAAAAATCTGGTTAAATGAAGGAGTTATATTATATTCAAGATCATGCTTTCACGTCTCTGCACAATATTTAAAATGAAATTTACCGTTGGTCTTTATAGCTATTGTTGAGAGTGAAGGAGATTTTCCTGTTGTGTATGTTTATCAGGAACTCAAGGGAGACTTCATTAGTTAGTCAGAACATAGAAAAAATGATGAACTCTTCTCAGAAGAACTCTTAAGGTTTCACCTTACTTTTTCCCCGCCTGCTGGCTCTTCAGAAATGTGTGCACGTGTGTTTTATATTTAGGAATCATTCAAAAAGAACACTTTCGCACTGCAAGATGTGTGGTTAAGGTTATTTTTAATATGTATAACTTTTGTTTTCTCAACGATTCATTTGTTTCTATACTCGTCCCTGTTTTTATCTCCTTGTAAGATGTGTATTGTTTAATGTAACGCCTTGTGTAATATAAATGCCAAAATGCTTGCCTATTCCCACATTTTGGCTGATGATGACGCAAATCAGCGTTGAAACTAGTTCCAAGTACAAATACATGTTATAAATAAACTATAACATTTTTGTATTGAAAAGGTGGACCGTTTTAAGTTTTCCTATCATCCTTTCTCAGTTCAATACGAACAAAAATGAAATTCCTAGGTTTAAATTATGTATTTCCTTCAGTATCTTTTCACAGCAGACTTCCAGCATACAGTATAGCAATTCATTCTGGATGGTTTTTGATGTGCCCATAAATACCTTATTGGATTCTGTGTGTTTCTTAATGGCACTGTCTAGACTGCTCATGGAACCAACTGATCCCAAGAACACTCCTCGATTTTCAGATTCGGAAGACTGATGACCATGTAAAGCTAGTTCAAATGCCCCACAAAATTTTATACAATCAATGATTTTAGACAAAATATACCTATTATTATTTCTGCAAATTGTTTTGATATGCCCTACTAAGTTGTGTTGCAATATTCACAGAGCATACAGGTCCACTACATTATTGACGTGTTTTCTGTTCGATGAATACTTCTTCATATACTCGTTTAAATGCCTCAGATCCTTTACACCTTTCGTACTCCAATTTCCAAATAAGACGCAAGGAAAACAGAACAAAGCATTTCTTACATCACAGCCACATATCCAACTGTTATTGTTATAAACTTTACAGTTGAAATGCCTGATATAACTGGAATATTTCCCTCTCGAAGCCTTCTGAGTTAAATTTAAGACTGGAGTGGGATGACCTATAACATTTTCTTCTGATGTTCTCCTAGAAAATGGTTCTTTAATCAAACTATTCACACTATTCATGCTGTATACTCACTTCTCAACTTACATCAGTGCAAATAGAATCATGGGAATATAGATCCTCATTAAGAACACTAGTTTAATTTCACTTGATATACACTGTAATGGATAAATAATTGGATAAATCTCCGTATGAACATTATCACTAAAACAGTGATCGAAAAACATGCACCAACAATATAACCGCATGATCAGACACTGCACAAATTAACTGAATGTGCTGCCAACTGAATCATTGACACCTCTTCTATTACCAGCATAAATTACATTCTAATGCGGGATAACATTTGGGGTCAGTCCAAGATTCTTTGACTCCCGTATGAATTCCTTATTTTTAACACAAAAGGAAAATGGATATTTTCGTAAGCATTGGTTGGTTACCTTAATAACAACATTATGTTTGCAATAGATTGCCCCCAGTTATGCTTTACCTTTGAGCCCAGATGATGCTACTCTCTAGTGGCAGAATCGCTTATCAAGTTCAACATCAGGGTGGCAGGAGGCATTGAGCACTTTTACCCCTTGCAGGAGGAAAAGTAACTATAGACGGGATCAGTGAAAGTTGATCCCGGTTTATGGTGTGTTGCCAGCTTGGCCGCGCCTGCGTATTGTTTTCTTCAGGCTACAGGCCAGTGCTCATTTTTATACGAGCACGAGCCAAGTTCCCTGGGAGAACGGAACTAGGTGTCTCACAACATAAGGTAAGGTCAAGAGTGTTAGCACGACCAGGGATAAATAAGCAAATAAAGGAAATACTTACAGTTATCCCAACCAAAAGGCCGTCGCTGATTGAGGAAGCACTGGACACAAGAGGCCAACCGAATCAACTTAAAATAAGCTTAACTAATTGACTGAAATAATAATTCCTTGATCCATTTAAGAAAACTTTAATAATACCAAAACATTTATAACTTACCGACCTCAAAATTAATATATATTTTTTAATTGGTTTAAAAATACGATAAATACTGAATTCTATTTAGATCAATTAAAAGAATAACCCAGTAGAAAGTAAAATACTTATATCAATAATTGCTGAATGAAAACAGAAGACCTCTTTAGAATAATAAATGAACGAGGTTCAATTGAAAATTAAATAATTAAATCCACCATTATAGAATGGAGAATGAAAACCTATCTAATAGACTATCTCGGTTTTCGAAGGTTGTGTGAAAACAGTAAGGACCAACCAAACACACTATATCACAAATCGAAGAAATAATTCACAAACATGCAATAAAATACAGAAGTAGGATTAAATAATCCAAAATCCCCCAGAGACGATAACTAAAATCGAAGGAGTAAGTCAAATACAGCAGAAATGATCCAATGCACGCAACTATTCCCAATACAGATGAACGTCAAGACCACAATAATAAGCAGACACTCAAATGTCAGATTCAACACAGCAACGCCCCCATTGCGTTTACATTCTATTACACAGCTGCGTTACACAGGACAACCGCCATGATTAAAATGAGAACACGATGTACCGAGTAAGTCATTAGATCAGCTTTCATTTAAAGCACAAGTTTTCTTCTTAACAGCCCGAAATGGTTTGAAAATATTTTAAATAATAAATATTTGATTATGTTTTAAAACAAGAAAAGAAATAAAACCAGGCTTTTAAGGTTATACAATTAATTCGTACACCATCTTGTCGGAGCTCCTTGAACATAATTATTCCTTTCGTGCACGAAACCTAATATAACTGAATGCAGAAGCAAAAATTAACATATAATTATCTTCTTAAATTAAATTGAAACCTCAAATATTTTCACATTACAAGTTAACGACAATGACCTGTTTTCGACTCTAAATTTATTTTTTTTTTAACCCACAAATAATCCGAACATCACCTTTAGAAATTCTCACATATCGTAGACTTAAGTGGTCAGCGTCTTAGCACCATAAAATAACAGGATTAGTTCCTCAGTTAAAACAGTCATGACATCCAATGAAGCTACTTACGAGGTCGGTGTTTACGAAAAATTAAATCGTTTCAAAAAAAAAAAAAAACCACATCTTCGGCACTTATGCCAGATGGAGAATCCATCAGCCGGGATCAAATATCCACACCATCTTCCCTTCTTGTAAGATAATTTGTATCTTTAAGGCACAACCAGCAGAGATTAGCTCAACGCGTCTTCCAGTTTAAAAGCCAAGAAACAGAACAACTGCTCACGTTGATTGTTAGAGCACGGTTCACGGCCAAGCAAGCTTATCTTCTTGGCGCCCAGATAGCAGCACCAACTACTCACTTCAAATTGTTAGTACTAAATCCACCACTAGAAGGCTCACCATTAGCAATTTAATGAAAAGCCCATACAGTTACGATATTCAACACTCGGAGATGCAGACAAATGATGTGAAGGCATGAATGTAATAGAGACAACATAGTACCATGACGAGTAGTTATTCAAACTCCATTACAGCCTCCCCCCCCGAAACCATCAACCTGGGGTGGCGTATAACAAGCAGTCATAGTTGGAAACCATCTGTTGTCTCAAGAATATGTGTAATAAAGGTTCCATCTTCGATAATTTAACATAAACACTTCTCAATGTGAACAGAGATATACTTGGGTGATATATAACAGTGATCAGACCACTCACAGTTGTTTAGTGTTCAATTAAGTCCATGTTTTCACGCGTAATATCATCAGCACGCCAATTTCCCTTGAAATGTTCAGATAATACTAAGATTACTAAGGTAATCGGAGTTTGCTTAATCACAAAAATTTTCAGACACATAACCTACACAAGAAAACAGGTCTTACAATGTTTAAAAGATAGCATAATTCTCATTCGAACATAATTCAGGGCTTCAATTATAGGGAATGACAAGACTTCAAGAGTGATAACCATATTACCACATAAATACCCCAAAAGGAAAACACAAGAAGAAGAAAAGGAAGAAGAAGAAAAGGACCAAAATAAATAGGAAAACATAAGCCTCCACAAGAAGTAAGTCAGTGCAACAAACATTAGATAATTCTTTAAGTAACTTATCACACTAATCACTCAATCATCAGTTTCCTCCAATCCGATCAGAATACCACAGCAAGAGCCGAAACCTGAATATCAGATCATTCACGATAATTATCACAACAAGTTTAAGTGTAGCAAATAAATCAAAATATCAATAAAGTTAAAATTTTAACAGACACATCTGTGAAATCAAAACCCCCCAATTTTCAAATCATTTCTTGGCTTAAATTAATATTCCATTCTCACAGCTTCAACTTCCATAGGCTTACTACACATATACTCGTTCCAAGCAGAAGGTGAAAACAAGAAACAATAATAAATAGAAAAATACTGAATAACACGTTTAGAATAGGAAGCTAAGCAAGAGTAGAAGATATGAATGTTTTGAGCAATGGTAAAAGGTTAATTACAGTTGGAGACATATGTATAATTCAGATGTAGGGTACGCGTAAGGTGGGTCATCAACAACCGAACCATCAGCAATTACCAGTCAATCAACACACAATATCAACACTTACACCGGGATAGAAAATGACCAGGAGAAACACGGGAGACAACACTATTCTGAAATCACATAGTCCTTCTACAAGCAGGTAGAGGATCGATGACTGCAATACCGACTGTACAAGGAGAATAATCCCATACTTATTCTTCTACATCACAGAACGATAAGTTACGATACCAATGACACTAATCCAGGAAAGGCTCCATTTAAAAAAAAATGCGCTAGACAGGCAGGTTAATTGAAATGAACGCCTAAATCCACAAGCATAAGTAATATGACCTCAGATGAACAAGATATGGCAGAGAATATAAGAAATTGAACCACAAGTCAGGTGACAGACCCGAAAATAAACACATAGTTAAGAATTTTTCCCAAAATGAGTTGTAGATACATAAAATGAGTTTTCACCAAATCCACCTTGACACCAAGAGTAAAAAAATAAAGGCAATGTACAACCTCCTCAAGGTGTCCATACTACAAGAACCCACATAATAAGTAACTCAAATAACAACAATACATCACCACTCAAATGACCACCAGTGCCGATGTGTCAGCCACGAAGGTAAAGGACATACAAATCCTCGACAGCATCTCACAAATCACAGAGTGCCCACCCAATATCATTACAACAACCGCAATAACACCATCATGACTTCAGAGGAACACAGTCACCTCTCAACGAAACCATAATGCCACCCCAACATAATTCCCAAAATCAAACCCATAATTCAAAACTTCACCGATACACAAGGATCAGAAACCATACCATAAGGTCAAAAGGAGGTACACTCCTTAGGTCATGAATCCTTTAACTATTTCAACATCACTTCACCATAACGGACGGAAGAAGTAAAACTAAGTACATTACATGAATCTACAACTCTAATTACACAATATACAATAAAACAAGTCGCAATTTCCCCCGAAACACCTTAGAAAATGATGATAACAGCGATGAATAGGCAGGGTACCAGATCACCTTACAACGAGAAGTCCACACGGATATACTATACTTCAACAGGAAGAAATCACTTACACAACTATCCTTACACTTCCCCTTTTCAAGATGGCATAAACACTTTATCAGCACACTATACCACAACTTCCGAACACTAGAACATAATTGACAGACCAGAACATAAAATAATTTTTTTTTTACTAACACCGGTTCAACTTTCCTCCACAACTACATCACCAAGTTGAATAAGAAGAAGGACAAGCAATCAATCCACAACTAATAATTATGTTTCAAGTAACCTAGAACTAGATATCAAACAAGTAAAATCCAAGATAGAAATGGTAAACAATTCATAGCGAGGCAAAAATAGGTACGATCAGTTGGAGACCACTAGTACTATTAGATGAAGAGAGCTCAATAAGTTTGTCATCACAACAGATCAACAATTAATGCCAAGCTATCAAACATCAGAAGAAACATGATAGAAATAGGGATAGCAGGAACTCAGGAGGGAACACAATCTGGAATCAGGTAACTAGCCTACTTCACAGAAACACAAATACATTTCATCCCACCATGGAACATCCAAGCAATTTTAAAAAAGGCAATTAAATCCTTCGATTAGAAGAACCAACAGGGAAATAACAAGCAAGGACCCATACTACATATACCACAGTTGTCCTTTGCAGAACCTCGGCGTTACCCGGTCTATAAATAGGTGATGTCAAGATCACACTGTCGCTCCCCAGCAAAACAGGTACCTCCCCCAATATTCCCCAGGGGACGAGGTAAATAAAATATAAGTAGCGGAATAGAAGTCGAGTCGATGGAAATGCTCAAGAGTCCTTGAAGAAGACAGTTACACCGCCAATGGCCCCCATAAACCATCATTAGTAGGATTCCAGTACCGGCTAGAGGATTTGGTCTTTAGTCCCATACCTAAGTATCAAATCCAATAACACGGCAAGATGACAACAACCATGTCAAGAGACATTATAAGAACCACTGAGAGAAAATGCCATTGAGTGGCAGGTAAACATTAAATGGGCTTTACAGAAAAAGGTTAAACACAAGAGGACGTCGGATCAACAGGCAATGAATGAAGAGAGGAAGGAAGGAACCAGATCACATGACTTAGGTACATAATTACCACGTGGGTGCACAATAACAACAATGCAAGGGACAGTCAGGCATGAGAAACATCAAACACCAAATAAGGTTTACCCCAGGATGAAAACAAACAGAAATTAAGAAAGGCCAGGCAGATTAATCAATACTCAACCAAGGAGATCACGATTAGAGAAACTTGAAGTGGCCCAGACACCTGATGGATACCTCACAACCAAAGTAAGAGGGCTTCGACACATCAGAATAGCAGAACACATGCAAGCAATAATTAAGACAGGGAAAACCAGTAAAAACACTACGGTTTAGGTACGAGACCAACAAGTCATCCCAATCAGATACTGATCCACATAGCTCAACCATGATGGTAACTGCCCAATAAACAGTTGACATATAGAGATAACCAAAACATTAACCAGGTCAGTAACGATAGTCATACAAGGTAGATGGTATTCATATCGAATTCCACACAAGGGTAAAAACATATCACTAATTGATTGTGACATAACCCAGACTTGATAACACAAGAGTGGATGCATATAACGGTACACATGAAGCTCACTACACATTAGAAGTAGGTAAATTAACCAAATTTAAGAAATAACACTTATAAGTCAGATAAGGTTAATTCATTTCAAAATAAGAACACACCAATGCGCACAGCCACATCACTGATTAAATAAATTTTCAAGAAATCATGATGTGCACACCCGATCATCAAATATCAACAATCAAGGTACAGTTACCGACATGAAAATAACAGTGGTTAGTAAAATGTAATAAGGCCAAATAAATATATACCATCATCAATGTCAAGGCAACAGACCTCAGCTAATAATAATGAAAGAGCGCAACACATCACAGCACACCATTCCACACCTAACGTTTTACACAAGTAAACAGAGATAGAAGGCCAAGCTCAGAGGTTAGGTTGAATTTTTCCTCAGTAGATCCCTAGATGCATAAGCATACCCCTTATTGGATGAAGAAGAGATGGCACGATGAGTAGTAAAATTATTAGCCCTACACGAAACAGAGGGAGGAGGATACCTGGAGTGCCGAGACTCATCTCCATGTTTTACATCCTCGGCAAATGTACAGGCTTGCTCGAGTTCTGCAAAACTACTCGGGCACTTAGTCAAGGATAAAAAGGACCGATATTGAGGAGTAATGCCTTTGATTATACGACCTACCATCTCTTCTTCCGGTACCATGATTTTAAAAACCTCGCAATAAAATTTCAAATCCAAGACATAGGCCAATAGATTTTCATGCAAGAACTGCGTTCTATAACAATGTTTTGGAACCAGACTTTGTAACGCAAGGGACGGAATAAACCTTGTCAAGATTAACTCGTGAAATTCATTTACACTTAAATTACTGCTAATAGCCTTAGAAATTTCTCTTTTAAGTACACCTTGACAGTTGGGAAATAATACTCTAAAAATTCCCAGAGCATCCATGCAATACACATTAGCCGACTCAGATAATTCTACTAGAAACCGCAGGAATCTGATGGTTTCGTCAATGGAATCTACAGAAAAGGTCATTACATTTTTGAAAAGATCCTTAATAGAATTAGGAGCCGAACATGACCTAATCAACAAATTCTCAACCGCAGGACTAAGACCGCAGCAATGAGATGAGGATGGATTATTGACGGTCTGAGGAGTAATTAACTCATTAGTGGCACCAAGGTTGTTACCTTCATTAGTTTCAATCTCATCACTTAATGATAACTGACCAATCTTCTTCATATTAATCATAAAATCGAGTTCAACCGAAACATTAATTACTGAAGTCAACAACGAAGTGCATTGAGACATGAATTCACCTTCAGGTCCAAGAGAAATCAAATCTTGCACCCTGTTAATAAAGTGATTGGTACGAGCTTTTAATCTTCTCAATTGGTAATCTGATGGACTACACTCTTTTAACTGTTTTATAAACACTAATAATTCGTTAATAGAACTGGACATTGCATGCACTGACTTACCCAAGTCGATGCTCATGTTACCTGGATCTACAGGGGAATCAAGGGAGGCCAGAAGCAAGTTAACATCGCCTTCCATAGAACCAGTGGACATCAAACCCCGAATATCAAGCTCGTACAACAGTTCACCCTTCCTCAGCATTCTTGGCAACAACACAGCACGTGCACTCATATTGATATGAAACAGAAAACACCAAGGTTAGCACTCAATATAAGCCTGTCTTTCCCTTCACAAGTTTAATTAACTAGTCTCAATTGACTTATTATTTCAGCCAAGGTGATATCAATGGCCTGACGAAATAGTCAACAGTCACAAGAAACAAGAAAGAAAAATATGCTTTCATAAGATATCAGAACGTAGCTGTACAGAAGGCCACGCAATCTGATACCAAACACAAATAATGAGAATAACAGAACGTAGTTGCTATGGCAACCATGCTCTGCGCTACCAAACACACTCTCACAACATAAGGTAAGGTCAAGAGTGTTAGCACGACCAGGGATAAATAAGCAAATAAAGGAAATACTTACAGTTATCCCAACCAAAAGGCCGTCGCTGATTGAGGAAGCACTGGACACAAGAGGCCAACCGAATCAACTTAAAATAAGCTTAACTAATTGACTGAAATAATAATTCCTTGATCCATTTAAGAAAACTTTAATAATACCAAAACATTTATAATTTACCGACCTCAAAATTAATATATATTTTTTTAATTGGTTTAAAAATACGATAAATACTGAATTCTATTTAGATCAATTAAAAGAATAACCCAGTAGAAAGTAAAATCCTTATATCAATAATTGCTGAATGAAAACAGAAGACCTCTTTAGAATAATAAATGAACGAGGTTCAATTGAAAATTAAATAATTAAATCCACCATTATAGAATGGAGAATGAAAACCTACCTAATAGACTATCTCGGTTTTCGAAGGTTGTGTGAAAACAGTAAGGACCAACCAAACACACTATATCACAAATCGAAGAAATAATTCACAAACATGCAATAAAATACAGAAGTAGGATTAAATAATCCAAAATCCCCCAGAGACGATAACTAAAATCGAAGGAGTAAGTCAAATACAGCAGAAATGATCCAATGCACGCAACTATTCCCAATACAGATGAACGTCAAGACCACAATAATAAGCAGATACTCAAATGTCAGATACAACACAGCAACGCCCCCATTGCGTTTGCATTCTATTACACAGCTGTGTTACACAGGACAACCGCCATGATTAAAATGAGAACACGATGTACCGAGTAAGTCATTAGATCAGCTTTCATTTAAAGCACAAGTTTTCTTTTTAACAGCCCGAAATGGTTTGAAAATATTTTAAATAATAAATATTTGATTATGTTTTAAAACAAGAAAAGAAATAAAACCAGGCTTTTAAGGTTATACAATTAATTCGTACACCATCTTGTCGGAGCTCCTTGAACATAATTATTTCTTTCGTGCACGAAACCTAATATAACTGAATGCAGAAGCAAAAATTAACATATAATTATCTTCTTAAATTAAATTGAAAACTCAAATATTTTCACATTACAAGTTAACGACAATGACCTATTTTCGACTCTAATTTTTTTTTTTTTTTTAACCCACAAATAATCCGAACATCACCTTTAGAAATTCTCACATATCGTAGACTTAAGTGGTCAGCATCTTAGCACCATAAAATAACAGGATTAGTTCCTCAGTTAAAACAGTCATGACATCCAATGAAGCTACTTACGAGGTCGGTGTTTACGAAAAATTAAATCGTTTCAAAAAAAACAAACCACATCTTCGGCACTTATGCCAGATGGAGAATCCATCAGCCGGGATCAAATATCCACACCATCTTCCCTTCTTGTAAGATAATTTGTATCTTTAAGGCACAACCAGCAGAAATTAGCTCAACGCGTCTTCCAGTTTAAAAGCCAAGAAACAGAACAACTGCTCACGTTGATTGTTAGAGCACGGTTGACGGCCAAGCAAGCTTATCTTCTTGGCGCCCAGATAGCAGCACCAACTACTCACTTCGAATTGTTAGTACTAAATCCACCACTAGATGGCTCACCATTAGCAATTTAATGAAAAGCCCATACAGTTACGATATTCAACACTCGGAGATGCAGACAAATGATGTGAAGGCATGAATGTAATAGAGACAACATAGTACCATGACGAGTAGTTATTCGACAGACCTCGTCCTGATTTTTTTTTTTTTTTTTTTTTTTGGTAGTTGTTTACGTCGCACCGACACAGATAGGTCTTATGGTGACGATGGGACAGGGAAGGGCTAGGAGTGGTAAGGAAGCGGCCGTGGCCTTAATTAAGGTACAGCCCCAGCATTTGCCTGGTGTGAAAATGGGAAACCACGGAAAACCATTTTCAGGGCTGCCGACAGTGGGGTTCGAACCTACTATCTCCCGAATACTGGATACTGGCCGCACTTAAGCGACTACAGCTATCGAGCTCGGTCGTCCTGATTTTCATAAAACACAAATTCATACTGTACTTGAAAAAAAGAAAAGGCACCAGGATAATTATACTGAATACGATTAATTCCTTACATTTCCAAGCTACACGCTGGAGCCTGGTAGCATGTACTGAATGGCCGCCACTGATGGCGATCAATAAGTGAGTAATACTCCAGATATCCTGAACATTTTTGCAGACACTTTCAGTAAATACCTTGCCCCTTCCATGACCTGTAATGCACCGTTCAAATTTTTCTGTGACTTTATGCTGGAAACCGTGGTGACGTCTACCAGTGAGGTTATGGAAATCCTTTCAGCAGTTGACATCAACAAGTCAAATGGTCGGGATAATATGCCTGTTGTTTTGTTAAAAGCGTGTGCTCCAGAGTTAGCTATCTCACCAGCCTACTGAACAAGTCTTTTCAAGCTGGATATTTCCCTTCCGAGTGGAAGAGAGCCTATGTTGTTCCAGTGTTTAAAAAGGAGTTAATCATAAATTTCATAATTACTGGTTTGTTGTTTTGCAATCGCTGTTATTGAAGGTGGCTGAGAGAATAGTGTACAGGAGGCTACACACCTATTTAAACCAATACATTTCCAAAGAACAGCATGGTTTTGTACATAAGCATTCCATGGTGTCAAACCTTGGCTTATATTGTAATTATATCTTCCAATCTTTGGATAATGGCTCACAGATAGACTCCATATATACTGATCTCTCATTACAACACACTGCCCTTATTCTTAAATTATCTGCATACGGGGTGCATGGAAGGATACTAAGAATGGCTGAAATCTTACCTATCCAGTAGAACTTGTAAAATATGAAGGATTTCTATCTTTTCCATACCACCCAACATCAAACGTTCCACAAGATCCAATTCTAGGCCCCCTTCTATTCATTTTGGTGATTAATGATTCGACTTCTAACTTTCAGTCGAGCCAGTCTCTATTGTATGCAGATGAATTTAAAATCTTTAAAGTAATGAAGTCTGAAAATGACTGCAAACTTATGGAATCAGATGCCCTGCATATGAGTGAGTGGTGTAAGAAATGTATGGTACAGGCCAATGTTTCGAAGTGCGATGTAATCAGTTTCACTTGTAAGAAATCCCCTTTCGATGTCATATAGCTAAACTGCGTAAATAAGATCAATGATTCAGGTATAATGTTAAGCATTGCAAATCGCCTTTCCTTCCAGGACCATATAGATATTATATTAGGCTTTTTGGTTTCCTTAAGAGAAATATTGTAAGGATTTTGTTTCTGTTCAAACCCTGAAAACTCTATATTTCCTACATTAGGTCAGGGTTGGAATATGGTACCGAGATCTGGCCACCATCCCAATAATATTTAATTGACTCACCAGAGAGAGTGCAGGTAAAATTTACGAGGTGAGTGAGTTACAGAGGCTTTGGAATTAAGATGATGTCTTCATTATATGATGAGTTTTGCTAACAGCTGCAAAAGGAAAATTTACTGCTGCACTGCAAATGTGCTAACACAGTGTTCACAATAAAATAGAATAGATTGTCCGGAGCTCCTGATGATGATGATGATGATGATGATGCTTGTTGTTTAAAGGGGCCTAACATCGAGATCATCGGCCCCTAATGGTACGAAATGAAATAAAACAAAAAGTTGAAATTCATCCACTGACCAAAATAAAATAAAAAATGTCATGAAGAATGAATGGATGGACATGAACCCAATAAAAAAACCAAAACCAAACAAACAAAAAACAGTGGATCAGACTAAAAAAAAGATTGTAAATAATAGAATTACTGACCAAGGGACCACTCATAAAGCACAATGATGCTTGATGTCTAAAGGGGTGCAAAATCCATGTCTAAGGCCCCACAGAATGGTACATGTTGCAAGTAAAGTAGAACCATGGTATTTGTCATGTTGGGGTACTAATCAGAAGTAGTGAAACTCACGGTGTTTCACACAAAATGGTACTACTCACAAGTATTGTACTTCGTACAGGTAACGCAGAGCTATGGTGTTTCTCACACAATGGCGCCACTCAGAACCAATGCAAACCGATGAGTTTCCTCACCTAGGTGTACTAGTCACGGGTGCCAGTCCCATGGGCCCCGTGGTTTTCCTCACATAGTGGATACTAATCACATGCAACGCAGACCCATGGTGTCGCTCATAAAGTGGTACAACTCACAGGCAACGCCCAGACCCGCGGTGTTGCTCACATGGGTACGAAGCGTGGGTACCGGAAACCCCCCGGCCAGGCTGCTACTAATCACAAACCCATTTCGTACCAAATATAGTGGTACAACTCGCAAGTACAGGCAACCCATGGTGTTCCCCGCGTGATGGTATGAATCAAAAGTGGTTTCATGGTTCTAATTCAATCATCCCTTGGTCACCCCTTTTAATAGCCTCTCACGACAGGCAGGGGATACTGTGGGTGTATTATTCGTCTGCGTTCCCCACCCACAGGGGGTAAGGAGAGAGAGAGAAAAGAAGAAGAAAGAAGGGATCCGTCACTTCGAAAGATGAAGTAACGGACGAAGAAAGGCAAGGGCCACGAAGGGCGTGAAATGACAGACTCCCTAGGCCTCGAATGCTCTAATACCGTCGGGGTCAGAAAAGAACAAGAGTTGACCAAGGGAGATCGGACAGGATAGACGAAAGTGAGGAGCCTGGCACAAGTAAGTGGAAGCAATACCAAGACTCAGCTAAGGGCCCCGTGGTCGCCAATCCACATTCCCAAGTTGAGAGCACCTTGGGCCCCTGTTAGTCGCCTCTTACGACAGGCAGGGGATACCGCGGGTGTATTCTGCATGAGCGTCCCCCACCCGCAGGGGGTAGTGTGTTTGGTCCGCGAGAGGTATTTTATTTCCCTCAAGTCTGCCGGCAAGCCGGTTAGGACCCCCCTATCCACCACCTGGGGCGCGCCACGTGGGAGTATCACCTCTCCTCCTGCTACGCCAGCATAGTAGGTTCGTGGCCGGAGCTCCTGCAGCTACTTCATGTTCCGGTGCAAAACACAAGACACAGAGTAGAACTGAACACCACTGGGGACATTGAACAGCGCTGGGTGCTTCTGTTCTGATATGAAGGCAATTAGAAAGACAGTTTTACATATCGCTAAATAATAAATGTCTATGTAGTATTGTAAGATGTTAATTTTTGAACATGATAGTTTGTGTTGGTTGGTTGGTTGTAGGAATAGCTTTTAGTTGTAGTACACCATCTGTATTTGGGAATAGCCTGTTGGTAGTTAATAAATCTATTACTTTTATAAGACCTGATGAAGCTATTACACATCTTGGTGTAAATTATCATAACCCCAAGTGAAGAATGGAGAAGCTGAAGATGATGGTAAGTTTACTGGCATCCTCTCCCATGCTGCAGCCATATCAGAAAGTTACTGTATTATCCTCGTTTATCTGTCCACAGACATCATCATTCCAATGACTACCAGCAAAATTTCTCTCAGATGCTGATGTACTAATAAGAACGGTTCTGAACTACCAACAGACAGCATGTTATATTCTCCAAAGAACTCTTCAAAGCTACGTGGGAAGCCATGTACTTATCAGCTCTAATAACATTCATGTAGTCCACATACACGACATCAGTGCTGAGATACGAGAATATGTGCTTAAACTAGATCTATCTAGCAAACAGGACTTGAAGTGCTTGTCAGTCGAGTTAGCTCATAAGGGCAAAGGAGTTATCCAATTCAAAGAACATATGACAACAAATCCCGAGGGATTATCGAGCAGGGAATAGTATTACCAGGGAGGTTCCAGTCGACAGAGCATTTGCACAATTCTTGGGTGAAGTCCTTGAACACTGATGCCTTAAAAGAACAGCAATATATGTACACAAGGAAGTACATGGATTTGGCGTGAACGGACCCTGCAAGCATATAGATGTGATAGCCATTTCAACGAACTCGACTCATTGAGCCTACAGTTAGAACCGAGTTCTCTGAAACTCAACCACCAGATGTTCATAAGGAGAAGTGCGATGCCTACAAACCCAGAATTCCATACTATAAAGTGAACATTATAAAAGTATTGGAGCTTGGGAGACAGCAACGTCCATATTTGCACAGTTCTAGGCTTGACAATGTTAGGATTTCTGTTGCTCTTTTGAGGATAACTTACGACTGACATACAGGGCCTAGGGGAAGGTGAATACCATGTGCTGTCAAAAATAAAATTCTGCTAGGTTGTTCTTTACCCATATTCACAATCCCAGTTACATCAGAGAGTAAAGCAAAATAATTTGCCTGATAAAATAGATTCACCCGGCGAGTTATCCGTGCAGTTAGGGGCGCGCAGCTGTGAGCTTGCAACCAGGAGATAGTGGGTTGGAACCCCCATGTTGGCAACCCTGAAGATGGTTTTCCATAGTTTCCCATTTCCACACCAGGCAAATGCTGGGGCTGTACCTTAATTATGGCCACGGCTGCTTCCTTCCCACTCCTAGCCCTTTCCTATCCCATCGTTGCCATAAGACCTATCTGTGTCGGTGTGATGTAAAACAACTAAAAAACTGGATTGACAATTTGAGTAGAAATTCAAATATGTCTAGAATATGGAGACTAGTTAGAAACTGTTAGCAAGTTTCTGCATCAGCACTTCTGAACAGAGACATGGATCTGACGAGTCACTTTCACATGTCCTTCAAAACTTCTGTTTCCAACATAGCTGCTGCAAATTCAGTTGTAGAATTCATCTCTTTTGATATTAAACACTGTATCAATGTTGTGAGCGTACAAACACTGCCAAATATTGTCGTTTGATAATTGATAATGCTTCAGTCAGACTCCAAGTGAGAAATTCAAATTTTGTTAATGTTATTGTTGTTTGAGTCATCAGTCCATAGATTGGTTTGATGCAGCTTTCCATGCCAACCTATCCTGTGCTAATCTTTTCATTTGTACGTAACTACAACATTCTACATCTGCTCTAATCTGTTTGTCATACTTGGTCTACCCCTGCCTTTTTACGAACTACACTTCCATCAAAAAACTAACTGAACAAGTTCTGGGTGTCTTGGAATATGCCCTATCTTTTCATCTGGTCAAATTTTGCCAAACCATTCTCTGCTAGGCAATTTGATGCAGTACCTGTCTATTCAGAATTCGATCTATCCATTTCATCTACAATATTATTCTGTAACGCCACATTTCAAAAGCTTCTGTTCTCTTTCTGAGATGGTTATTGTCCATGTTTCACTTCCATACAAAGCCTTGCTTTCTTAAGAAAGACCTTCTTTGCTTGTGCTAGTCTGCATTTTATGTCCTCCTTACTTCTGCCATCGTTAGATATTATACTGCCCAAATGACAATATTCATCTACTTCCTTTAAGATTTCATTTCCTAATCTTTCCTACATCACCACACTTTGTTCGACTGCACTCTATTATCTTTATTTTGGACATTTTTATTTTCATCTTGTACCACTTACCCAAGACTCTGCCCATACCATTCAGCAATTTCTCCAGACTTTCTGCAGTCTTAGATAAAATAACAATATCATTGGAAAATCTCAGTTTTGATTTCCTCTCCTTGGACTTTGATTCCTTTTCCAAATTCCTCTTTGATTTCCTATACCACGTGTCCTATACAAGTATTGAAAAGGGCCAGTGACGTAGATGTTAGGCCCTTTTAAACAAGAAGTAACAACAAGCAACATTGAAAGGGGGAGTCTTGCCTCACTCCTTCCTGGATTGCTGCTTCAATTTTTATCACTGCAGATGGATTATTGTACAGATTTTAGGTAATTCTTCTTTCTCGCCATCTGATCCCCTTCACCTTCAGAATCAGAATCTCCAATCAACATTATCAAATGCCTTTTATAGATCTATGAATACCAATTCAATATAATATAATTCAATCCTTTTTCAGATATCTCTTTTTTTCTATTTGCTTTACGTCACACCGACACAGATACGTTTTATGGTGACAATCTCTAAGATCAGACATAAATCAGGATTGCTTCACATGTTTCTACATTTCTGAACTCTGAAGCTGAACTGTTCTTCTCCCAACTCAGCTTCAAACTCATCGTTCCATTCTGCTGTAAATAATATGAGTTAACATCTTGTAAGTGTGATATAATAGATAATAAATTAATGGTGTGATAGTTTTTGTTCCGGGGTATTCTGTAGAACGCAGAGGTGGGAATGGGTCTATCTACGATAGTCAAATATTAATTTAAAACTTAAAAATAAAAGTTATATTTCTTTTCGGATATTAAATTTTAACAAAACTCTTCACTTGGTGAAAGGACAAGATTTCAGGTACAGAGCATTTTGGTACAAAATAGAAAATCAGAAAAACCAACAATTGGTACATTACGATTTGAGCTTCAAGCTCATAATTTACAAAGGTTCCAACATCTCTAATGTTGTGTTCAATTAGATAGGCAAGGACACGAATCTCCCAATTTCTTTCACAGAAAATTTAAGATCACACTTTTGAAGAGCACTTTGCTCCAAAGGTTACAAAATATGGCCTACCAAAGGCACCCTTCAGTATCACACAAATATCTATTACATTACAAAAGAGCCTTCATGCTCTATAATTCAACCAAGGAGACTGCGCTCCCAAACCCTAAGGCAACTTTTACCTTTTACACTAGAGATGAGAGCATCATTGCAAAAAAAAAATTACACCTTCACGCCTCTCAGAGCATAACATACAATTTACAAAACCATATTGATAGTCTTTTAAGTTTACATGAAAGAAATATTACAGGGGTATTGAGTACCCATTCTACTGGGCCTTTGTGGAAAAGTGCAGGTTAAAGTTACTGGCCCAAAAATAAAAATAAATGGAAGCTGAAACTTGGTCTCTTTGAAATCAAAGATTAAAACCGTCCTTGGGCTAGTGGCCTGACGATGCAGAGGCTAATCCCACACTACTGAGGTGACAAGAGGAACAACTTAAGTTACAATTTATAAGCGAAAACAGTTACTAAATCATAGTCACCTCAAGATTAATTCAAGAGGGTAACACACTCTCTATCCCTGGTTTGCAGTTAAGTACTTTAAACTAACTTGAGCATTTACATGAGAAGAAAGGAAGTTTACATTTTAGGAAATTGACTGTTACATAGCTTGCAGAGCTAACTACTGAGTTAGAAACTGGTGGCCATTGCCTCATCTGTTCTGCCTGCCAAAGAATGAGGCCCCTGCCACCTCTCTTAACACACACACTCAGTAACCCGACGAACAATAAGACAAATTAGGTCGAAAAGGCATCAGCTTTTATACCCGAGAGGAAGGTTTGAGAAGGCTCTGGACTAAAACGTGACATACCCTCTCATTTTTATTGGACAGTCGAAAAGTTACAAGAAGCCTACGATTGGCTGAAAAATAAATGATTGGCCACACTCCAAAGCTGGCGGGATGAGAATGAAGTGTTGCAAACCTTGAAGTATCAAAAATAAGGAAAGTCAATTAAGTTCAGAAAGCCTATAGACACAAAACTTATTTAAATTTCTAGTTATTCTACTCTGCACCAGAGTTCTTTAATAGAGACATCTATAGAGAAAAGTCCGAACTTCTTGAAATAGCTGTTGTAAACTTTGATACACTAAAAAAAAAAAATTGCAGTCAGTTTAGGAAACTTTAAAATAACACATTACTGTATCTCTTTAGTAGTGACATCTTTTGATCAATGTCCCAATTTCTTGTACTAGTTGTTTCAATTTTTATGTGATAGATTTCTTGAAGGCGCTTCATTTAAATGCTTGAGGTTGAGGTGTACCTCCTGGTACAGTTTTCACACTTGTCAGCACCGGCTTTCTTGGGAATAAGTATAACAACACTCTGGCACTTCTCCTGTATCATAAAGGGTGGTGCACGAAATGTCATACTTCAAAAGTGGTTTATAAAATGTGTAAATGTGGGCTCAGAACCATGGCTTTTTGTAAACGGAAACCTTATTTTATGCATCATTTGACAGATGACAACACATGTTGTGCATGCATGTCAACTTCCAAAGAGAAGGTGGAAACAGAGTGTAGCTCGGACTGAGGAACGTACCCGGTGGGTACCCTGCCAGCAAACGGCATACAGACTGGCCAGTTAAATTGAGAGTGTCTGCTCACCAGGGAGTATCACTGCTATAGAGTGGCTGTGGCTCGGAGGCCCTTCAGGTCAGAAAATACTGCAGTATGGACTCGACCTTTTCTCATAAGGAATGACAACAGGTCATAAACTACTGGCACATAACAAGCAATGACGAGTACAGTTTGCGGCATCGGCTACTGCACAACACATGATTCAGTGATGAGGCACATGTTTATCTCAATGCTGCTGTAAACAAACACATTGTCTGGTTTTCGGCAAAAGAACAGACCAATATTGCATGCGAAGTTGAAAGTTATGGTGTGTGTGGACTGCAGTTTCCAGTTACGGAATTATTGGTCCAACAGTCAACAGTGTGTATTAAATGGGCATGTTACAAAACAGTTTCCTTCCACGGACTACCAATAGAGAGCCGATGGTTCATGCAATATGGAGCTCATCCGCACACAGCAAATGTTCTGGATTTCATGTATGAACATTTTGGGCCCCGTGTGATGTTTATAGTGCTGTGGACATATTTGAAGCAGACACAAAGCTGAAAATGTAGTGCAATTGCAAGCAGCCACTCCGAGGGTTCATGTGTCATAAACAGGCATATTGATCATGTCTGGCAGGTGTTGTAATGCCATTTTAATTAAATATGTTGTATATTCATTATTCTATAAACAATTTGCAGTGTATGACATTTCGTATGCCACTATGTACATCTTATACAATAAATGGAATAACTTCGCCACTCTGGTTCCTCTTAAGGCAGAGGTTATTGTCATCAATTTCAGGTCCTTTGTTCCTATTTAGGTCTCTCAAAGTTCTGTCAAATTCTCACCTCAAAATTGGATCTCCCATTCCATCAGCATCAACAGTTTCTTCTTGTTCCAGGACCTTATCATCTATTTCTCTCCCTTGATACAATAGTTTAATATGTTCCTGCCATCTTTCTGCCTAGTCTTCGTTCCCCAGCAGTGGTCTTCCATCTGAGCTCTTAATATTCATACACCTAGTTTTCTTTCCTCAAAGGTTTCTTTGATTTCCCTGTATGCACCTTTCTTAGGCCCATACAACCTTCAGCATCCTTGTGCACTTCTCTTTCAGCCATTCTATTTTTAGCTGTCCTATAAATTGCCTTTCTTCTTTTCTTCCCTCTTCCTTTTTCCATTCTTGTATTTTTGCCATTTGTCAATCAGGTCTGATATCTCCCAAGTTATCCACTGATTCTTACTTGGTCTTACCTTTTCCTAATTTGTCTTCAGCAGTCCTCTTAATATCACTCTTCATCTGTTGTTTCCTTCACCTTTTTTCATTTAATCAATGTGCAACATGTTCCTTTAAAACCATCCAACACACTCTTTTCTTTCAACTTTTCTTGCATTCCTTCCTCTCTTGAATTTCTTCAACTTCAGATGGATTTTCATGACCACCAAGTTGTGATCAGAGTCCATGTCTGCTCCTGGGAAAGTTTTGCAATCCAACACCTGGTTTCTGAATCTCTGCCTAATCATAATAAAGTCTATTTGATACCTTCCAGTGTCTCCGTGTCTCATGCAAATGTACAGCCATCGTTAGTGGTGTTTGAACCAAATATTAGCAAGGTCTAAATTATGATTGGTGCAGAATTTAACCAGCCGACTTCGTCTTTCATTCCCTTGTCCCAATCCAAATTCTGCTGTATTACCTAGTCTTCCTTGGCCTACCACTATATTCCAGTCTCTCATCACAATTTGTTCTCATTTCCTTTTACATATTATATTAAATGGGCCTTTGCTGGCAACATGTAGTGTCTCCAGTGCGCTATGCCTTCTGGTATGGGCTAGAGCAATTTGTTACTTTCATTGACCTGTCTCAGTCTCATCCTTGGCTTTGACAATATGAAAGCAAGCGAGGTATGAGCAATGCTAGTAATACCATTCCTTATGCAGCCAGTCCCTGTTATGATTGGTATGAGAATATCACCCATAGTGTCGGTTGGTGCATGCATTTCAGTGGGCTTGGCTGACTGATATGCAATAGCAACATCTAGCTTGGTGAGGAAAGCAACGGGAAACTACCTCACTCCTCATTTCCCTAGTATACCTCATCAGTGACGCCTAAGCTGTCTATGATAGCCTTTGGTGGAACTGTGAAGGATGAGACCAGCCTTCGGGCTGAATACCCAACATACATATATTATATTAAACCTATCTCTTCATATATTCTTTTGATTTCTTCATCATCTGCTGAACTAGTAGGTCTATAGACCTGCACTATTGTGGTGGGCATTGGTTGGGTGTCTATCTTGATAATTTATTCTCTATGCTCATCATAGTAGCTTACCCGCTGCCCTATTTTCTTATTCATTATTAAAATAACTCTTGCATTTCCCCTGTTTGATTTTGTGTTAATTCTGTAGTCACCTGACCAAAAATCCTGCTCTTCCTGCCAACGTCCTTACTTATACCAACTACATCCAGCTTTAGTCTATCCAATTCCCTTTTCAGATTCTCTAACCTACCACAACAATCCAGACATCTAACACACTATGCTCCAACATGCAGAATGTCAGTTATCATCTTGCTGATGATTGCCCCCTCCCATGTAGTCCCCACCTGGAGAGCATAAGGCTAATAATCACTAACTATTATGGGTGATGCTGAGTGATGACATTTGTTAGGTCAGTCATGCTACAATATGACCCAGGAATGCAATGGCAAAATACATCACTCATCATTATGGTGTTTCCCTGTAACCACATAACATTTGATGATTCTGATGACCTAGCAGATTAGCTTCTCAATGCAAATATAACTTCAATGTGATTTAAGAATGATGAAGAGTTTTCTACACGTGACTGAACTTTGCTGACTAAAATAATTATAATCAAGGTGGCTAGGGCCACACGCTGTGAGTTGGCAGCCCTGAATATGGTTTACTATGTTATCCTATTTTTACACCAGGCAAATTGTACCTTAATTAAGACCATGCCCACATTCATTAAATATAAACGGTCTGATATTCAAAACAAATTGTGTGTGAAGTAGTAATCACAGGAAACAAACCATTACAGTGTCTACCTACTTATTCTTTATGTCATCTACTGCTTCAACTGAAATAATTATTTTAAAAATAGAGAAATGAATGACAGTGGATGAACATGAAGACAAGACAATGTAATTGTAAGTTGCACAAAAAAGTGTATACATATTTACTGGATGAAAAAAGAAATTGGACTAAACATCATGTTAGACAAATGTGAGAAATGGACAAAAATGGACAGGATAATATATTCTCTCAGGATGAAAATGGATAGGATAATATAGGCTCTCAAATGAAATACATTTTTAATTCTTATGAACATGATTAAATGGATTTTATTGGTCGAATAAATGCATATTTAAATATACTTCTTATCAAGTCACGTTTGAGCAGAAAATTGATGTAAAAGCATATTTTCGGTCACAGCTTTCTCCAAGTATTATTTTGTGTGAAGCGATTTTGTCTATGTTTGGATTCTGAAAAATTCACAGCTTGTCATCAAAAGAAGTGTTTTCTGTGCGGTTAGAGGTGTACGGCTGTGAGCTTGCATCCAGGAAATAGAGGATTCGAATCATACTGTTGGCAACCCTGAAGATGGCATTCCGTGGTTTCCCATTTTTACACCAGGAAAATGCTGGGGCTGTACCTTAATTAAGGCCACGGCCGCTTCCTTTCAACTCCTAGGCCTTTCCTATGCCATCGTCACCATAAGACATATCTGCGTCGGTGCGACGTAAAACCACTAGCAAAAGAAGTGTTTAATCTCCAAGTTTTAAAATCCTATTTTGGTATGTTTTAAAGCACATTCCTAGAGATTTGAGCCCTCATTATCAATAATGGAGTAGGTCTGTGGAGTGATTAATTATTTGTGTAATTTTTGTTTGTTTCATGCCATATTCTTAATGATAAAAAATTATGGAAGGAGAAAAACTAGACAAATTAATTAAAAACCTGTGGTAAATATTAAATGATGGAGGACACTGCCAAATCTAAAGCTTACAAATGACTGTCGAGCTGCCAGAAGTGAGAACATGTGAAGTATTCGGCGTGGCATGTCTCAGCTGCTACTTATGGTGCCCGTGTTAGTTGGTAATGTTCACAATTATTAGAAATGTTAATGATGTTGGAATGATGTTTCACATGTTTGTTATTTTTATTCAGCCTTAAATTTATCTCACAGTGACTTTTTAATACAAAATCATGAATGCAGAAAAGTCCATAAGCTGCAGCAGTTTATTTTTTAACGAGTTTTGTCCATCAGGAACTCTAGGAATAGAAACAACTCATGGCCTAACCAACCAAAAGCGGGGTTCTGTTCTTGTAATTCTTAAATCTGCAGCTATGAAAGCTTTTTAGAGGAATTATCTACTTACATTCTCTATATTATATGGAGCTAAAGTCCCCTTGAATCGACATGCAAACTGGCAGTTAACAAAGAAGATTTTTTTTTTTGCTAGTTGCTTTACGTCGCACCTACACAGATAGGTCTTACGGCGACGATGGGACAGGAAAGGGCTAGAAGTGGAAAGGAAGCGGCCGTGGTCTTAATTAAGGTACAGCCCCAGCATTTGCCTGGTGTGAAAATGGGAAACCACGGAAAACCATTTTCAGGGCTGCCGACAGTGGGGTTCGAACCTACTATCTCCCGAATACTGGATACTGGCCGTACTTAAGCGACTGCAGCTATCGAGCTCGGTAAACAAAGAAGAAAGGAGACATGCAAGGCTTATAATAAACCAGGCAAGAATGGCATTATAACACAAAAGAGTTTGCTATTACACTTTGCTGTGTTGTTTCAGTCATCAGTCCATAGATTGCTTTGATGTAGCTTTCCATGCCATCCTATCCTGTGCTAACCTTCTCAATTTTATGTAACTGCTGCGTCCTACATCTGCTATAATCTGTTTGTCATATTCATACCTTAGTCCACTCATACCATTCTTAAAGCCTATACTTCCCTCAAAAACCAACTGCACAACTGACAGATTTAGACAAATCCATGTCCTCTCACCAATTCAATTCAGTATCTCTTTATTTGTGATCCAATCTATCCATCTCACCTTCACCATTTTTCTGTAACACATTTCAAAAGCTCCTAATCTCTTTCTTTCTGAACTAGTTATCGTCCATGTTTCACTAACATATAATGCCATAGTCCAAAAGAAAGTTTTCAAAAAACATCTTTCTAATTTCCATATCAACGTTCGAAGTGAGCAAATTTAGTTTCTTAAGAAAAGCCTTCTTTGCTCGCACTAGTCTTATGTCCTCCTTACTTCTGCCATCATTAGTTATTTTACTACAGAAGTAACTTAGTTACTGCAGCAAATATTAACATTTATCTTCACTAAAAGAGAAAAAATAAAATGGTCAGAATGCATCTCTCCACTATATTTACATGAATATAATATGCATTCATTTTAGCAAAATATCACCTTAAAACAGAAGTGCATAATTTCTCTGATGACATACCATATATATTCGTGCAAATTGCAGTATAATTACAAGCTATATATGCCATAAGGTATAATGAGAAATTGCGAACAGAAATACTAGTGACTGATTTGAATTTCAATCCTAATTTCCATTTTTGAACAAAAATACTATTAATATGAATGTTACTGATAATGACTTACATATATGTACGCTGCCGGGGAAAAATTTTAGTCAGAAAATGATCAAAATAAGATAAATTCACAGTGCGAGTTCTAGAAGGGATTTTGATCTTTGGTCTAAGTAGTATAAGTCAGAACTAAACTATATGTACAATATTTCATTTGGTCCTAATGGTACAAGTAAACATGTTAATTTCTCTTTTGGGGGAGAAGGGTACAAGTCATTTTTTGACTTATACTCACGTCATCAATTATTTCTTTTCTGATTTTTTATGTAGGTCTATACAACTGATATTGCAACAACTGGTGATAAGAGTGGGATGGAAGAAAGCAGTTGCACTGTGTGTCTTGTGTTTACTAGTGGCAATATGGATATGAGGTGGAGAAAATCCTACGTCTATCCAGAACAGTTTATTGTGTAAAAATTGCACAATTAGAGTTCCGTTTATGCCGATTATATTTTTGGAACATGTTTATATTTTATTTGCCAGTAGTTTCTTCCTGAATTGTAGGATTTTAAAACGAGGCTGCGAGTTATATTTAAATAAATGTAGAGTGAATTACAGAAGCACACATTTTGAATAGTCCAAGACAAGTCTGGGAATGTTGGGAGTGACTGGTGTCTGGATACACAAATGACAGTTAATTCACCACAGAGTCGCTAGTTTGGTATATGGCTGCTGTGTAGGAATGCAGATCATTCTGAAGAAACAAAGTAAATTGGTCTGATTCACGATTTTGTACTGGTAGTATTGCAATACATCATGACTTAATTTAGTTCCTGTACAAATAATTCTAAACAACAAATTCAATTAGAGAATTGTTCACTATGCATCGAAGCTATATGTCTGCAGAGATTAGCACGGAGAGTAAATGCCTTTCCGCACGTACTGCAGGAATAAGGCTTAACTCCTGTATGAATCCGCAGGTGGGTTTTAAGATTGCATTGTAGGGAAAAAGTCTTACCGCAAGTATTACATGAATGAGGTTTCTCCCCGGTATGAATTCGTACGTGTTTCATGAGCGTACTACGTTCACGAAAAGTATTGCCACAAATATCGCAAGTAAAGGGTTTCACTCCCTTATGCATCAAAATATGTTTGTTTAGATGTGAGCTATGCGTGAAGGCTCGAGGACACATACCACAGGGATAACGTCGCTCACCTGTATGTGAGCGAATATGTCTGGCCAATCCATTCTTCGTATGGAACTTTTTGTTGCAATGCATACATATATGAGAGCTCTCCCGTGTATGAACAAACATGTGCGAATAGATGTTTTGACGGCGAGTAAACACTTTACCACAATCATTGCAAATGAAGTGCCGTTCTCTCGTGAGGAGAGGCATATCTGATAACGCGTGAGTAGATGAAACGGATGATTGTCCATTAATGCGAAAATTCTTTCTCTGTAGTGTAGAATATTTCTCACTGTGATATGATGGTTGTGTCCTGAAACAGGCAAACACAGTACCTGTGAACTTCACATAATAATAACCATTTGAAACCTTTTCCTATTACTTGACACAAAAGAACAATACAAGTAAAAATGGCTAAAACTAATTCTTTGGTCAAGGTATACCAAATAATCACAAATTGTACTGGTGACAATTTTAAATGTAATTTGGGCATTTATATAAAATGGATTGTTTCTACCAGACATGGAGAGGTTCAAGGCCCACGCAATCATTAGTCTGGATTTAAACGTTAGCGACTCATTAACTTAAGAAATTCTTCTAAACCAACCAACCATGGGGGTTGTGTGGGAAAGGGTTATTAGTAGAGGCATCTGTTTGTAGTGAAATATTTAATTTCATCACCTTTTAAAGATTATTTTGGCTATTTTAACTTTATTTTGTCAATAATTTTGCTAAATTTTATTTCCAATTTTCAGCAAAAAAAAGCTAAACCAAAAGATAGTTAATATCATATTTGCAGTAAAACATATTTTCTTTTTACATATGTACAAGAAACATGAGAATTACGGTTCTGAGGAAAACGTATATCAAAACAAGGATGTTTGGGGACAAATTATCTTGACACTTTAACAAGTAGAACCGAAACCTGAATACATAATATAGGCTACACATCAGTCTGAAAAACAGACATATTATGAATGCCATATTACTGCGAGTCATTACTGTTCCCTTGTCATACATTATGTAACAATACATTTGAAATTGACCTCTCACAATCAACTTTACTGACTGGGATCCATTAAGCTCTCACGGTAGCTTCCGCAAGAAGCCCATATTCTGATTTCAGTGAAAGACTGGCGGTCATCTCAATATATTTACCTGCTGTACATGAACAACTAGATCCCTGATATTCTGGTGATGAAAGTTCTCATAGAATGGGAATTTGTTTTATTAGAAGGGAGACTTCTTCATTTTGTAAATCACATTTCATTATGCTTTTTGGGTCAAAAGCAATTCCACATAAATTTGTCAACAGTTTCGCATTTTCAGGCAAATTTGTAAAATTTTGCAAAAATGGTGTGATTTTATAACTGTAACGTGATGGCGGGGTAAATAAGTAAATAAATGAGTACAGAACCTGGTAGCGCCCTATTTCTAAGATTTATTAACTAAGCACTACTATTACAGATTTACACTCACACAGACGATAGCCGAGATTACAACTTCATACCTGCCAACTTTACAAAACCAAAAATCAGGAGATTTGGATATGAAAATCAGGAAAAATCAGGAGATACAATTGGTCAAAACTGCTTATTCTACATGTCTTGCACAATACAGGAGTACTACTGGTACACTAACACCTATTGTCTCAAAACACGACTGTTGCTATACGAGGCTACAAGGTTAAAAATTACACATCTCTATTCCCTCACAGGAAGTATGCGAGTGAGGTGATCGACCCCTGATAATTCCTCGCGCGATTATGCACAGCACTATGTTATTTTAGTACGGTAAGGGTGTATTCTGCCCGAAGGCAGGTCCGAACCACCACAGAGGTATGCCTGAGCCGGAGTTTAAGTATGGTAGGGTGGCTAGTTCCTTTCCGCCCCTCCATTCCCTTATCCCCCACCAACAGCGCGTGGCAACCAATCCAAATCTTGACCACGCCCAATGTTGCTTAACTTCGGAAATCTCATGGGATCCAGTGTTTCAACACGGCTACGGCCGTTGGCTATGTTATTTTTATCAAGTAATACATTAAAATTCGCCAGAATTGTCTCTGACTGGCTCCTAAAATCTCTAGGAAAGTCACTAGTCACTATCCTTGAAATTCTGTCACTAAATTATTTAAAAAGATCCCAAACCTAGCGACTAATCTCTAGAATAGACTAGACTGATGTGAACGAACACGAACATAGTACGCGAGAACAAGAGATTGACAATTGATATACGCGTCGCGATATACAGGTTTCAATAAACATCGCACATTCGGGCGTATTGCTCGTGTTAATAAACGCCGATATTTCATTTGAAAGCGGCAGTGAGCGAAGGAATTCCGGCCACTTGCATACAAAGCTGAAATGGCGAGATTTGAAAACAAATTTTTAAAGTTCACAAAAAGGAAAGAAAAAAAGAAGCTAAAATCAGGAGAAACAATAGAACAATCGGGTGGCGGGAAAAACTGTCGAAAATCGGGAGTCTCCCACCTAAATCAGGAAAGTTGGCAGGTATGCAACTTACACATGTACACGGTCACACACTTACACTGTTCGCGTGCTCTCTCTCTCTCTCTTAGTTTCTCTTATGTTCCATCTACAATGACACACACACACACACACACACACACACACACACACACAGTCATCGATTATGTAAACTACACTCACTCAGCCACTCATTCACACTCGTTAGCACTGTCACGGTCCACAGCCTACACGTCAGTTTCGCAGATCGGGATAGTATCCGCTGATCACTCAATCCGTCGAACCCCGTTCGCAGTCCGCACACGTCGGCACCCAGTGTTCCCTTCACGCTGCTCCAGAACACTCCAGGTTTTCCTCCAGCAGCCGGCCTCAAGGGACACACACAACATCAGGGAAAGAGGAACGAGTCCTTGGCTCCAACAGGCAGATACTCTATCAGGCTGACATCTCAGCCCAGGCTATCACTGACTGCGCTCCAGCAAACTCAATCTCACTCTCACTCACTCACTGACTGACTAACTAATCACTCCTCCCTTATATAGCTGCACCGACCCTTCTGGAACAGTCCAGATGCTAGATGTATCCAGGAACCTCAGGAGATGGAAGACTCCAGATTGATAGTAGAGTAATTTCCGTCGTCCTCTGCTATGGGAGCGCGGACGGAGGCGAGAAGGCTGGCCTAGCACTTTTAAGTGTTGCTCACGATTGGCGCGCTCGAGTGTAAGGGGGGTGGGGCCGATACGGTGACGCCCCCGGCGTGTAGCGAGTTGGCATGGCGGACGCCATAACCATTACAATACTTTGTGAAAAAAGGTGCCTCTAGCTATTAGTAATATACGCCTTTTCAGTGACGCCTAGGCTATTTATGACAGCTGTTGGCGGAGCTGCAGAGGATCAAACCAGCCTTCGGGCTGAATACCCAGCATACAACAACATACATAGAACTTGCAGAAATGACTTTCTAATTAAATGATTTGATGGTAACGAAAATTCTCAGCTGCCCACTCTATTCTTGGCATGTGCTCCTTGAAACACTGCTTTACCTCTGATTTCTGTCCAATTCTCCTGAATGAACCCATGTTCCTTAGTAATTTTAGTTGAAACTGTTGCCACATTAGCTCCCTTTATGCTTCAGTAGTGGATCGCAGTTTCAAACCTGACAGATAGTTAGGGTGGACACATGTCGTACTATGTCAGATCTCATTTGCTGTTCATTAAAACTCAGTCACAAACAGCCAAGAAAGATCCATCTAACAAAAGAGAATGTCTATACTGATGAGAAGGCAGCTAGATGGCATCAAATTAAAATGCCATCATGTTAGCTGAGGCCTTGTAATTATTATTATTATTATTATTATTATTATTGCCACATTCACTTCAGAAAGAGATTATTTGTTGAACCATGTATAGAATGATATGAACTCTTGACTTTTACACAGAGACCACCAAATATGATCCTTTCCACTGTTCTCTTCAGAAAGAAACAGCCTAATTATCGTAAATATAAGGTAGGTCCTTTTAATTTCCCCGTGATGAGCTGATGACAACATACAAATCTCTTCATTTGATTATTTTGAAAGCATTCAATTGCCTCATTAATTAATTTATTCTTCAGTTATTTATCCAAATGGAGTTTTGAATGAATAACTGGAAGAATAATCAAGTAAGCTATATCTCATATTCGACTATCCCATCATTAACTGAACACATTTACTAGGAGCTGCCTATAGTGCCTGGTTCATCGCAAGGATGTGTGCTTGATTCCCCACCATGAAGTACAAAATTTAAGAAATTATATTTTTACTTTTAGGGAACAACATTTCTCTGAGGGCAAGTAATTTCCCAGGACCAGTTTTCCTTTTAACAGACTATCTGCTTAAGTAGTACAAATACAGGACTGCTCAGGAATCGGTCAAGATCATTTGCAAGAACCTGGTTTAAACAAGGTCATTACCGGGTGAGTGGCTGTGAGCTTGCATCTGGGAGATAGTGGGTTGGCAGCCCTGAAGATGGTTTTCTGTGGTTTCCAATTTTCACACCTGACAAATGCTGGGGCTGTACCTTAATTAAGGCCACAGCCGCTTCCAACTCCTAGGTCTTTCCTATCCCATAGTCGCCATATGACCTATCTGTGTTGGTATTAATAATCAAATACTGTACTGCGGAGTCAAATCAGTTTAAGGCTTACAGTTCTTGCAGAATTCAATATAAATAATTTTTGTATGCCTACTGTGAAATAAAAAGCGGCAACCTCAGTGGCTCAGGCAGCAACATGCCGGCCTCTCACTGCTGGGTTCCATGGTTCAAATTCCACTAACTCCATGTGAGATTTATTCTGGACAAATTGGAGGTGCGTCAGGATTTTCTCTGAGTACTCCTGTTTACTCCATCATCTTTCTTCCAACAACACTCTCCAGTATAATTTCATTTCATCTTGTCAGTCATTAATCATAATTGCCCCAGAGATGTGCGACAGGCTTTGGCAGCCAGGACAATTCCTATCGTCGCAGCTTCATTCATTACATTCCTGACCCGGTCAAATGACTGGAACCAGGCTGTGGATTTTCATTTATTGTGAAATAAAAAAGGACCATGGCTTTGAAAAACTAAGATAAACTTAATTTTAATGAAATAAGAATAGTAAAATTACAAGAATTTGCAGCTCCATTTGAATCACTGTCTATACAGTAGGCCGGCATAGGTATCTGATGAGTTAAGGGCTTGGAACATGGACTGGTATCTACAACTGATGGGATAATTTGAATTTTTCTTCTGAATCCTCTGAAACATTGTAGGGATGTTTAATTGTTCCCTGGATTGAGCTTATTTTTGACAAAACATAATTTGTACAATGTGAAGATTCATAATTTCAGCAACGTCGTATTGCAGCTCATGAGATGTTCGGTTAAGAAAACATATTCACTGTAAGTACAAACTTTTCACTGTAATGTCTATATGTCTGTAAGTATATTTGACATTCGTAAACATAGCTAAAATTTGATACAGTACAATGAATTTATTAAATTACTGTAAAAGAAAACCGCACCGCACTGATGCAATAACTGTAGGAATACGTGAACGTGATACTAGCATGAAGCCAAGAGGGCGACTGGTTGATCCCAGCGAGAGCATACTCACACAGTGAGGAAGACAAGTGACAGACAAAACGCTGAGCGGTTCTGATATCTCGTAAACACATCCAACTGTTCTACCAACTTTGCCAAGCGCTAAATCCCTCAAAGTACAGGAAAAATTATTTCTGATGTGTGCTGGACTATCAAGTGCTGGATTATTGCGGTCCTACTGTACTATACACTTCAAACAACTTCGTGTTGTTGCTTTAATCTGTTTGTCAAAACTGAGTGTAATTTGAAGATGAAAAACAAAGAAATATTGTTCTTTTTAATTATTATTTATATACTAATATTCAATGGAACGCAGGGCAGTGTCCTAGGCCCGCTTCTTTTTGTCTTATTTATTGACGATCTCATTAATTCTACATCCTCCGTTTCTTGTGAAATTCTATTTGCAGACGACTGTAAAATATTCAAACAAATCGATTCTTTATCAGACGTAAACTCCTTACAGAGTAGGCTTAATTCACTCTCTGAATGGTGTTCCACATGGCGCCTTAAGCCTAATCCTGCCAAGTGTTCCTCTATTTCGATCACGCTTCGTAAATCCCCTATTCTCAGTAAATACTCCCTCCTCGGTAACCCGTTCCCAACTCAAACAGAACAAAATGACTTAGGAGTGATGTTTGACAGTAAATTGTTATTTGTCCCCCATATACAAAAGATAACCGCACGAGCAATGTCACTTCTCGGTTTGTTATATAGATTTTCTGACATCACCGATATCCACGCCCTCCGAGCCAACTATGTATCTTGCATCCTACCAATTATTGAATTTGCGTCTCCCATTTGGTCTACCTCTTCACCCACTAATCTGAATCACATTGACCGCGTGCAGTCATTCTTCTGTGCCATTGTTACAGCCAGAGTATCTGATTGTCGAAACTTGAGCAGTAATCAGATACTAGACAAGTTAAACCTTCACCCGTTATCTAGTCGCAGGAAAGTAGCCGACATTAGATTCCTATATAACGCTGTTAATGGTTTATTTCGTTCTTCTGAACCTGCATCCTTTTCCTTACATGTTCCAACTCGCAAAACCAGGATTAATCCGCCCCTTCATATTCCGTATTCCCGCCTCTCTCTCATTCAAAGAAGTTTATTTATCCGCATACCAACCCTCCTTAACTCTTTATCTTCTGACAGGTACTTGGACATTTTTTCTTCGTATGCCTTCTTTAATCGATTCCTCCTTAACTTAACCTAGTTCATTTTCTTCATATTCCTTTTTTCTCTTCTTATTGCTGTCCTCACTTTTGTACATAATATAATATTTATTTATTTTTTCTGTACTATACCGTTACTTAAGTGTTATATCTGTATTTATCTTACTGTGCCTAGCTATAAGTTCTCTTCGTTTTACGTTCAGTCTTCAATTTTTCTCGTTTCTTTAGCCTTTATGTTTTGTTTTTATTTGTTGTGTCTCTACAGTTATTTTGTTAGTTTTTAATTTTTTCCTCTATTTTTATCATTAGATGTTTTTCCGTCATTCTTCTTCCACTTATCTTTTATGTTTGCCTTGTGCTACTCTATTGTAAATATGTTTTTCATTGCGGAACTCTGTAATTCGGCTTCTCGCTGTTTTGGTTTCCCAAATAAATAAATAAATAAATAAATAAATAAATAAATAAATAAATAAATAAATAAATAAATAAATAAATAAATAAATAAATAAATAAATAAATAAATAAATAAATAAATAAATAAATAAATAAATAAATAAATAAATAAATAAATAAATAAATAAATAAATAAATAAATAAATAAATAAATAAATAAATAAATAAATAAATAAATAAATAAATAAATAAATAAATAAATAAATAAATAAATAAATAAATAAATAAATAAATAAATAAATAAATAAATAAATAAATAAATAAATAAATAAATAAATAAATAAATAAATAAATAAATAAATAAATAAATAAATAAATAAATAAATAAATAAATAAATAAATAAATAAATAAATAAATAAATAAATAAATAAATAAATAAATAAATAAATAAATAAATAAATAAATAAATAAATAAATAAATAAATAAATAAATAAATAAATAAATAAATAAATAAATAAATAAATAAATAAATAAATAAATAAATAAATAAATAAATAAATAAATAAATAAATAAATAAATAAATAAATAAATAAATAAATAAATAAATAAATAAATAAATAAATAAATAAATAAATAAATAAATAAATAAATAAATAAATAAATAAATAAATAAATAAATAAATAAATAAATAAATAAATAAATAAATAAATAAATAAATAAATAAATAAATAAATAAATAAATAAATAAATAAATAAATAAATAAATAAATAAATAAATAAATAAATAAATAAATAAATAAATAAATAAATAAATAAATAAATAAATAAATAAATAAATAAATAAATAAATAAATAAATAAATAAATAAATAAATAAATAAATAAATAAATAAATAAATAAATAAATAAATAAATAAATAAATAAATAAATAAATAAATAAATAAATAAATAAATAAATAAATAAATAAATAAATAAATAAATAAATAAATAAATAAATAAATAAATAAATAAATAAATAAATAAATAAATAAATAAATAAATAAATAAATAAAGTGATGGCAATCTGTTTTATAAACAGGCATCTTTATTGAGAAATTGTAGGAAGACACAAAATTCTCCCTCGGAACTCTTCCTGAACTTTGGATGCGATGTTGGACTGACAGTAACTCATCATGTCGTAGTTCTTCTCGAGTAGAAATGGACCCAGGGGAGATGTACTGTCCACCATTTCAAAGCAACCTAGCTGGGACAAGATTGCAAGACAGCTGAATCACACATGTCGAAGGTTACCTTCCTGCCGTGCTTACTTGTCCATCTCATGTTTTCTATAATTCTAAATCCATAATTACTCATTTGTTATTGCCCTTAAATGAGTGACAGTTCCTATGTCTGGGGCACCGTTCAGCTTACGTATTTTGTAATGTCAACTTACCAATCTGATGTTTGTTCCTTGAAGTCACCATCTTCATCTTCAGCATATTCCTGGAACATATGAAATACCATTAATTAAATATCAGTTTAGTGAGTTGCACTTGTTTTGTCATCGATGGGAGAACTTACTGAAGTTCCTCTTAGAACATAAGACAGACAGACATTCCATGAGTCAGTCAGAATTACTTCAAGCCGGGCTTCCCAAACTGTCATAGGCATGGCTGTGTGTTTACAAAAACTATATTTCTTCGTCAGCTCCTCAATGATGAGGAAGGAGGCCATTCAGAGCTGGTGAGCACTAAGGGAATGCAGTGCTATCTTTAAAAGTTCATGTTACAACAGTTTACAGTAGTATTTATCTTATAGTGTAGCAATGGGTAAGACACCTTCCAAGTGATGTTCCTTTATGTGCCTGGGTTGTTTCAATGAAAACTAGGGTAATCGCTGCCTCGGGAAGTCTGATCTGAAGGACCGGGACAATTGCTCAAAGATTCTTTTAGCACAACTCCCAGGTTAATGGGACGATTAATTCATGAGAAAGGGCACTTATACTTCAACATGTTTTGTTGTCCACCATGCCCTCCCATTCCTTATATTACTCTTGCTTTGCTCATCTGATTTATTAAAACTTGATTACTTCTTTTTCATTGTTCATGTTTGTGGGTTACTCTAGTCACGTCCTAGTTTGTGAACCATCAATAAATCAATCAATCAATCAATCAATCAATCAATCACTACTGATCTGCATTTAGGGCAGTCGCCCAGGTGGCAGATTCCCTATCTGTTGTTTTCCTAGCCTTTTCTTAAATGATTGCAAAGAAATTGGAAATTTCTTGAACATCTCTCTTGGTAAGTTATTCCAATCCCTAACTCCCCTTCCTATAAACGAATATTTGCCCCAATTTGACCTCTTGAATTCCAACTTTACCTTCATATTGTGATCTTTCCTACTTTTAAAGACACCATCCAAACTTATTCGTCTACTGATGTCCTCCCATGCCATTTCTCCACTGACAGCTCGGAACATACCACTTAGTCAAGCAGCTCGTCTCCTTTCTACCAAGTCTTCCCAGCCCAAACCTTGCAACATTTTTGTAATGCTACTCTTTTGTTGGAAATCGCCCAGAACAAATCAAGCTGCTTTTCTTTGGATTTTTTCCAGTTCCTGAATCAAGTAATCCTGGTAAGGGTTCCATACACTGGAACCATACTCAAGTTGAGGTCTCACCAGAGACAAATATGCTCTCTCCTTTACATCCTTACTACAACCCCTAAATACTCTCATAACCATGTGCAGAGATCTGTACCCTTTATTTACAATCATATTTATGTGATTACCCCAATGAAGATCTTTCCTTATATTTATACCTAGGTATTTACAATGATCCCCAAAGGGAACTTTAACCCCATCAACGCAGTAATTAAAACTGAGAGGACTTTTCCTATTTGTGAAACTCACAACCTCACTTTTATCCCCATTTATCATCACACCATTGCCTACTGTCCATCTCACAACATTATAGAGGTCATTTTGCAGTTGCTCACAATCTTGTAACTTATTTATTACTCTGTACAGAATAACATCATCTGCAAAAAGCCTTATCTCTGATTCCACTTCTTTACACATATCATTGATATATATAAGAAAACATAAAGGTCCAATAATACTACCTTGAGGAATTCCCCTCTTAATTTTTACAGGGACAGAGAAAGCTTCACCTACTCTAATTCTCTGAGTTCTATTTTCTAGAAACAGAGCCACCCATTCAGTCACTCTTTTGTCAAGTCCAACTGCACTCATTTTTGCCAGTAGTTTCCCATGATCCACTCTATCAAATGCCTTAGATAAGTCAATCGCAATACAGTCCAACTGACCTCCTGAATCCAGGATATCTGCTATATCTTGCTGGAATCCTACAAGTTGGGCTTCAGTGGAATAACCTTTCCTAAACCCAAACTGCCTTCTGTCAAACCAATGATTAATTTTGCAAACATGTCTTATATAATCAGAAAGAATGCTTTCCCAAAGCTGACATACAAAGCATGTCAAACTGACTGGCCTGTAATTTTCAGCTTTATGCCTATCACCCTTTCCTTTATATACAGGGGCTACTATAGCAACTCTCCATTCATTTGGTAAAGTTCCTTCATGCAAACAAAAATCAAACAAGTACTTCAGATATGATACTATATCCCAACCCATTGTCTTTAGTATATCCCCCAAAACCTTATCAATTCCAGCTGCTTTTCTAGTTTTCAACTTTTGTATCTTACTGTAAATGTCATTGGTGTCATAGGTAAATTTTAATACTTCTTTAGTATTAGTCACCTCCTCTATCTGGACATTATCCTTGTAACCAACAATCTTTACATACTGCTGACTGAATACTTCTGCCTTTTGAAGATCCTCGCATACACACTCCCCTTGTTCATTAATTATTCCTGGAATGTCGTTCTTGGAACCTGTTTCTGCCTTAAAGTACCTGTACATACTCTTCCATTTTTCACTAAAATTAGTGTGGCCACCAATTATGCTTGCCATCATGTTATCCTTAGCTGACTTCTTTGCTAGATTCAATTTCCTAGTAAGTTCCTTCAATTTCTCCTTACTTCCACAGCCATTTCTAACTATTTCTTTCCAACCTGCACCTCCTTCTTAGTCTCTTTACTTCCCTGTTATAATATAGTGGATCTTTACCATTCCTTATCACCTTTAAAGGTACAAACCTATTTTCACATTCCTCAACAATTGCTTTAAACCCATCCCAGAGTCTGTTTACATTTTTATTTACCGTTTTCCACCGATCATAGTTGCTTATTAAAAACTCCCTCATGCCTGTTTTATCAGCCATATGGTACTGCCTAACAGTCCTAATTTTAATCTCTTCCTTTCTTTCACATTTATTTTTAATTACCACAAAAACAGCTTCGTGATCACTAATACCATCTATTACTTCGGTTTCTCTATAGAGCTCATCTGGTTTTACCAGCACCACATCCAGAATATTCTTCCCTCTAGTTGGTTCCATCACTTTCTGAATCAGGTGCCCTTCCCATATTAACTTATTTGCCATTTGCTGGTCATCCTTCCTGTTGTTCGCATTACCTTCCCAATTGACATTTGGTAAATTAAGATCACCCGCTACGATCACGTTCCTTTCCTTATCATTTCCCACATAGCTGATTATCTTATCAAATAATTCTGACTTAGCATCTGCGCTACCCTTTCCTGGTCTGTACTATCTAAAGACATCTAGTTGGCTATTATCTTTAGAAATGAGCCTTACCCCTAGAATTTCATGCTTGTCATCTTTAACTTTTTCGTAGCTTACAAATTCTTCTTTCATGAGAATGAATACTCCGCCTCCTACCTCTCCTATCCTATCTCTATGATACTCCCTCCAGTGGAAAATTCTAAATTCCCATGGAGGGAATTAGATATTTTTCACCAATAGAGCATGTCAAAATCATATCAGATGTAAGGCTTTTCAGGCGTTTGCTCTATTAACCAGTGTTTCCTGATTAATTTTGACATGCTCTATTGGTGAAAAATATCCAATTCCCTCCATGGGAATTTAGAATTTTCCATTCGGAATTGCTAGGCGGGCAATAATTTCATTGTGAGATTTATCTCCCGTATGCAGTTATCAGACTGTGCCTCATAAATGGGCTTCTGATAAGCTCACCTGCATACACCCAGTGTCAGTGGGTAGGGTCTGACACATCCCACTCTGACGAGTCTAGTGTCAGACCTAAGACGAAACGCTGGTTAATAGAGCAAACGCCTGAAAAGCCTTACATCTGATATGACACCCTCCAGTTCCGTGAGAAAATTTCTCCATCCATTATATCATTTCTCAGCCATGATTCAACTCCTATTACAATATCTGGTAAGTATATATCTCTTAAATTACTTAGTTCTATTCCTTTCTTTACAATACTTCTACAGTTGAGCACTGACAATTTTATGTCATCCCTACTTGATTTCCAGTTCCCTGTTCCCTTAACACCGCTGCCTAGTGCAGCCTGTTTCCCTGAATGTACCTCCCTATTACCCTCCTAAACAAATTTTCTAATATGTACCACTGCGGTTTAAGTGAAGGCCATCTGAGCGCAGATCCCTATCTCCTACCCACCAATTAGGATCTAGAAATTTCACTCCCAGTTTCCCAAATACCCACTCCATAGTCTCATTTAAATCCCCAATCACCTTCCAGTCAGTATCCCTCCTACATAGTATTCCACTGATAACAATCTCCGCTTCCTCAAACTTCATCCGTGCTGCATTTACCAGATCCCACACTTCCCCAACTATGTTGGTACTTATACCTGCTTGTCTTACGTTGTTAATACCAACGTGAAACACTACCACTTTCTCCTTTCCCTCCTCCTTCTCTTCTACTTTCTTCAACATCTGTCTTAACCTAATTCCTGGATAACACTCTACCCTGGTACCCTTTCCTCCACACACTTTCCCGACATGTCTAACGATAGAATCCCCCATGACCAGAGCCTCAACCCTACCCACCTCATTTGATCCCCTCCCCTCCTGGTCAGTCCTATCTTTCCTGACAGCTGCAGAAGCTACTTCCTCCTCCCTTTTCTCCATCCCACGACCCTGTTCCACCTGTCCTTTCCTATCCACTACTCCACATTACCCTTTCCTATCTCTTCCCTTTCTCCTACTTCCAAACTTCTCGGCAACAGTTCCCTGTTCTTCGTCTTCTCTCGGTTGTTCTACCTGCAGTGACTCGTACCGATTTCTCATCGACACCAGTCCATGGGCAACGGCTGAGTGGCCTAGTAAGTGGTTCTGACAGTTGGGATACCAGTTGCTATGGAATGGGAGTGGGCATCTTGGGACATATTCTGAGTCCTGGCCCTTCTTGTGCTCAGGCGGCTAGGACTATACAATCCACCGGTGGTCCATAACCCGTTACAGGACAGATCCTCACTTTGACTATGTGCAAGTAGGGTAGCATCCTGCTTCATGAATTTACCGAGCTCAGAACATTTTAAGCAAGCCTCGGACCTATGGGAGTAACGGAGTCCCACTCCCATTTGACAGGCGAGAGACTCCTTGGAAACAACTTGGCGAACGAAATGGAATTTGATGGGGAGCTGTCAATATTAATGGGGCTTATGGAAGAAAGAAAGAAAGAAAGAAAGAAAGAAAGAAAGAAAGAAAGAAAGAAAGTAGAACTGGCTGAATCAGCAAAGAGGATGCATCGGGATGTGCTAGAAGTAAGTGATATTCGGGTAAGGGGAGATAACAAGGAAGAGATAGGAGATTATAAAGTGTACTTGACGGGTGTTCGAAAGGGAAGGGCAGAGTCTGGGGTAGGGTTCTTTATCAGGAATACCATTGCACGCAACATAGTTTCTGTCAGTCACGTAAATGAGCGAATGATGTGGGTAGATTTGTCAGTGGGAGGAATTAGGACTAGAATTGTGTCCGTGTATTCAACATGTGAGGGAGCAGATGAGGATGAAGTTGACAAGTTTTATGAAGCATTGAGTGACATCGTGGTCAGGGTCAACAGCAAGGCTAGAAGAGTGCGAATGGTCGATTTCAATGCGAGAGTTGGGAATAGAACTGAAGGATACGAAAGGGTGATTGGTAAATGTGGGGAAGATATGGAAGCTAATGGGAATGGGAAGCGTTTGCTGGACTTCTGTGCTAGTATGGGCTTAGCAGTTACGAATACATTCTTCAACCATAAGGCTATTCACCACTACACATGGGAGGCTAGGGGTACCACATCCATAATAGACTATATCTTAACAGAAATAAAATTCAGGAAACTCAAACGTCAAACATTACCAGTGTTTCGCCCAGAGTGCAGCATGGGCTCATCAGTTGGATACCGCACCTTTTCCAAGACACTGGCCGGCTAGCACGCCGGTAGCGACACCACTGCAAGCCATAAATGTGATAAGCACAATGCAGTGCCGATGTACTAGGGGAGAATTTCATCTCCACTTGCTATATTGCCCTCCCGGGCTAGCATGACCAAATTATGGCCAGTGTCTTGGAAAAGGTGCAGTATCCAACTGATGAGCCCATGCCACACTCTGGGCGAAACACTGGTAACTTTTGACGATTGAGTTTCCTGAATTTTATTTCTAGCTATCTCAATCGGAAACCATATTTTGGTCATGCTAGCCCAGGAGGGCAATATAGGAAGAGGAGATGCAATTCTCCCCTAGTACGTCGGCACTGCATTGTGCTTATCACATGTATGGCTTGCAGTGATGTCGCCACCGGCGTGGTAGCCGGCCAGTTTCTTGGAAAAGGTGCGGTATTCAATTGATGAGCCCATGCCGCACTCTGGGCGAAACACTGGTAACTTTTGACGATTGAGTTTCCTGAATTTTATTTCTAGCTATCTCAATCGGAAGCCATATTTTGGTTATATCTTAACAGACTTCAAATTCAGGAAATCTGTTAGGAATGTATGAGTTATCGATGATACAGACCACTATCTGATCTGTAGTGATCTAAGTATCTCTAGGCCTAGGGCAGAGAAAATGAAATCTGTCTGCAAATGAATAAGGGTAGAAAATCTCCAGGACAAGGAAATTAGACAGAAGTACGTGGATATGATTAGTGAGAAGTTTCGAACAGTAGACAGTAAGCAGGTTCAGGATATAGAAAGTGAATGGGTGGCATACAGGGATGCTGTAGTAGAAACAGCAATGGAATGCCTAGGAACAACTATGTGTAAAGATGGGAAAAGGCGACGAGCTTGGTGGAATGATGAACTGAGAGCAGCTTGTAAACGTAAAAAGAAGGCTTATCAGAAGTGGCTCCAAACAAGGGCCGAGGCAGACAGGGATTTGTATGTAGATGAAAGAAACAGAGCAAAACAAATAGTTGTTGAATCCAAAAAGAAGTCATGGGAAGATTTTGGTAACAACCTGGAAAGGCTAGGTCAAGCAGCAGGGAAACCTTTCTGGACAGTAAGAAAGAATCTTAGGAAGCGAGGGCAAAAGGAAATGAACAGTGTTTTGAGTAATTCAGGTGAACTCATAATAGATCCCAGGGAATCACTGGAGAGGTGGAGGGAATATTTTGAACATCTTCTCAATGTAAAAGGAAACCATCCTGGTGGTGTTGTGAACAGCCAAGTTCATGGGGAGGAGGAAAATGATGTTGGTGAAATTATGCTTGAGGAAGTGGAAAGGATGGTAAATAAACTCCATTGTCATAAGGCAGCAGGAATAGATGAAATTAGACCTGAAATGGTGAAGTATAGTGGGAAGGCAGGGATGAAATGGCTTCATAGAGTAGTAAAATTAGCATGGAGTGTTGGTAAGGTACCTTCAGATTGGGCAAAAGCAGTAATTGCACCTATCTATAAGCAAGGGAACAGGAAGGATTGCAACAACTATCGAGGTATCTCATTGAGGCATCTTGGAAGGGAGGGTGCGATCAGTCGTTGAGAGGAAGTTGGATGAAAACCAGTGTGGTTTCAGACCACAGAGAGGCTGTCAGGATCAGATTTTCAGTATGCACCAGGTAATTGAAAAATGCTACAAGAGGAATAGGCAGTTGTGTTTATGTTTCGTAGATCTAGAGAAAGCATATGACAGGGTACCGAGGGAAAAGATGTTCGCCATACTGGGGGACTATGGAATTAAAGGTAGATTATTAAAAGCACTCAAAGGCATTTATGTTGACAATTGGGCTTCAGTGAGAATTAATGGTAGAATGAGTTCTTGGTTCAGGGTACTTACAGGAGTTAGACAAGGCTGTAATCTTTCACCTTTGCTGTTCGTAGTTTACATGGATCATCTGCTGAAAGGTATAAAATGGCAGGGAGGGATTCAGTTAGGTGGAAATGTAGTAAGCAGTCTGGCCTATGCTGACGACTTGGTCTTAATGGCAGATTGTGCTGAAAGCCTGCAGTGTAATATCTTGGAACTTGAAAATAGGTGCAATGAGTATGGTATGAAAAATAGCCTCTCGAAGGCTAAATTGATGTCAGTAGGTAAGAAATTCAACAGAATTGAATGTCAGATTGGTGATACAAAGCTAGAACACGTCGATAATTTCAAGTACTTAGGTTGTGTGTTCTTCCAGGATGGTAATATAGTAAGTGAGATTGAATCAAGGTGTTGTAAAGCTACTGCAGTGAGCTCACAGTTGCGATCAACAGTATTCTCTAAGAAGGAGGTCAGCTCCCAGATGAAACTATCTTTACATCGGTCTGTTTTCAGACCAACTTTGCTTTACAGGAGCGAAAGCTGGGTGGACTCAGGATATCTTATTCATAAGTTAGAAGTGACAGACATGAAAGTAGGAAGAATTACTGCTGGTACAAATAGGTGGGAACAATGGCAGGAGGGTACTCGGAATGAGGAGATAAAGGCTAATTTAAGAATGAACTCGATGGATGAAGCTGTACGCATAAACCGGCTTCGGTGGTGGGGTCATGTGAGGCGAATGGAGGAGGATAGGTTACCTAGGAGAATAATGGACTCTGCTATGGAGGGTAAGAGAAGTAGAGGTAGACCAAGATGACGATGGCTAGACTCTGTTTCTAACGATTTAAAGATAAGAGGTATAGAACTTAATGAGGCTACAACACTAGTTGCAAATCAAGGATTGTGGCTACGTTTAGTAAATTCACAGAGGCTTGCAGACTGAATGCTGAAAGGCATAACAGTCTATAATGATAATGTATGTATGTACTTCTTTTTCATTCAAACTGCACTGAGCCATGCAATGTTATATTTCAAAGTGACAGCAAGTCAAGGAATTACGATTCGTAAGAGATTCCAAGGCGTTGAAAGAATTATAGGAATTATCACCAGATGATGTTATCAGTGAAGTGTTTTATACTATCAACCTGCATAAGGAAACATCCTGTAATGAACCATACATCCGCTAGAATGCAGCAGAAATGCTCTCAAGCGAAAAGATGTCATACTACTTCAAACACTTTAGATAGAAAAAAAGAAACACTGATTTGGGCTGATTCATACATACAAGGAAGGTAGAGATCTTCACATTCACATCGACAATTTTGAAACTCTACAAGGTAGAACAAAATGAACTTACGCCTACAGGGGTCTATACCATGCATGAAGGTCTGCAGCGTGTGAAGAAAAGGAGGTCTAACAGATGTATGGAGGTCAGTGTCAAGAGGTAAATTCAAAATACACAGCCACTTTATTATTATTATTGGCCCCTGTGTTTCTAAGAAGTTCCTCTTTGTGTTTGATGCGGTACTGTAATGCTGGGAAGACATCTACAGGAGTAGAAATGTGTTTCTTGTTATACTGATAAAAGCTGAGCGCAGCACTGTAGTCCCAACTCTAAGACAGGGCATGACGAATCCTTACTTATCTCGATCTGACAAATCAGGTGTATTGAAGGCTTTTGTGATGACAACAGAGAAATCCATATTTGACTGCACTAGTCTGAAATCTTAATTTGCATATAGAGTAGTTTTCTGCTGGACCTACTTCCAGCTATTTATCAAAAAACAATCCAAGGTGCCTCTTTTCATTTGTGATCACACTTTTCATTGGAACAAACTCTGTGTTGCAGTACGGTGGTTTTGCAGCCACGTCTTTATATATTTCTCAGGCGAAAATCTGTCAACTGAATTATAAAAGAAAAAAGCAAAGTAGAAGATACATGCAAGACATCAGCAGGCATACTGTAATGAATGGAGTTAACCAGAGTGCATATGGTGTATACCCTCCACTACAGCCCTGGCTGAGTGCGGCACTATCACAGTTCCTTTTCAGTAGTTTTCACATACCGGTAATTATCTTCAGTTTAAGAGCAAACTTTGTGTTTGCATTCATCATGAAGCTCACAGATTTTCTTTATGATATATTTACTTGCAACTCTGTACTTTTGCCACACAAAGTGTTCCCATATCTTGTATAACTACAGGCTGAGCAGTTAAGATCTCTTTGAACCTTGTTTGTAGGCTATTTCCATTTTTTTTTAAGCGACGCATGTTTGTTGGCAAATAAACTGTTGGGACAAGGTGTCCGTGATGAGTCACGTCATTGCCTTGCCAGACAGCTTTTAAAGTTGAAAGTAGGCACATACGAGGGTGGGCAGGTGATTAACCCTTTCGCTTTCAAGCTCTCAGCTGATGGATATGTGAAAACTGTCAGCCATATTTACCCCACTATGCACATTGTTTTAAAATTACATGGAAGGCAAAGACATCAACATGAAAGTTTGTAAATTTATAGAGTATATATTACTTATTATCACTGCAAGTGAGTCACGTCTCTAAACCAGAAGGTTTCAATTTAAAGAAAATAACAAATGTGGAAACAAAGTTACAAGTTTCAGATTTTAATTCTGAGAAATGTTTACTGCACAAGTCTGTGATTGATGTTAGTAGAAAGATTATATTATCGAAACAGACTTTCAACGTATTAGGTCGTGTTACGTACATGTAGTACGTGTTGAAGAGATGTTAAGTACAGAACAAAAATGGCCAGCCGGACATCAGTGGAATCCGAACCCACAACCTCCCGATTTCGCGTCGGTTGCAATGCGGTCGTGAAAATTCAATATTCAGATTATATTATTGTTTACTGGCATGGTAAATATCAAGATTCTATCTGTAGTAGATCCAAGGATAGATTAAATTGTGTAAAGTGATGTATCACTGAAAAAAAGTCAGCCATTTTTGCAAAAGTACACATTTCTTACTGGTGTTGGATTATCATCATCATTTGCACTTTCTGATTCAGACAAAGAAACATTATCAGTTGAATAACTGTCAAGATATTCCGCGATATCATCAGCTAAATGAACTCTCTTCACCATGTCGCACGCGATAAATAATTAGACCTAATCTAAATTAACTGTATCCGACACTTCACTAACAATATGCACCTAATCACATAAGAAAACTATTTAAATTATGATCGAGCAAGTAACTAAATATAATGCCTATGATACTGCTTAATTTCACTATATAATCAGTATCATTTATCAATCAAGATGTTATTGCCAACCAGGCAAAGCGCAATGCTTATAAACATAGGAACATTAGAATCAAATTAATGAATACAACCAAGAATATTGCATTTTTAAAAGATTGCCTCGCTAATGACTTAACTCCAAAATTCTTAAATAAATACAATAATAAACAGAGATTCACTAATCAAACACGCGATACATTGAGAAAAACCAATAGAATCTGGCTAAAAACCGAAATCAAATTTTTCTATCATAAAAAACAATACCTGAATAATATATTATATCCACTACACCTGAAAGTGTCCCAATAACTACCAGGCAGCTATTGGGATCACGTCCAACGCATCACAAATGAGAAAATAAAAAGCCATAAAAAAACAGAATACCCTAAATAAGAAATTAGAGACCTTAAAACGGACTCAGAAAGCGAAACCCATCACTCACAGCACGAATACAGACCCAACTCAATCTATAGGAGACAAAGTACATAATTTCCATCCACCTGTAAAAAACCTCACGAACACAATATTCAATGAAGCAGAAAATGAAATATTAAGCAAGGGGCCTAAACATAATTGGGGCAACACCTCAATACTACAAAATATCACAACCGCTGTAACAGAAACAGAATTAGCAATACAAGGAATTCCACACGAAATACGAGAAGAAGTCAGGCATGACATTGCAAAAAAACTACCACAGTACATCAACAAAATACAAGATAACATTTCTAATAGTAACAAAGCGAACATAACGCACATAAACAGTCTTAAGAATAAAATCAAACAGGATAATCTTCTTATAACAAAAGCTGACAAAGGAAGTACAACAGTAATCACCAACAAGGATGAATAAATTCAGAAAAACGAAAGAATGTTTCAATAGTGACATGTTTCGCATTATACGTAAAGATCCCACAAACACAGTACAAAGAAATCTAAAAAGCTTACTAAAAAAACACACCTTTTGCTTACTGAAACTGAAGCAACAAATCTCATAACAATGAACCCCCAGCTACCAACCGCAAAAGCTCTTCCAAAAATTCATAAAGAAAACATACCTATGAGAACCATAATAAATTACAGAGCTAATCCTACATATAAGCTTTCAAAGTATATTCAAAAATTTCTTAAAAACCACTATCTTTTTCAAGCTAATAAAAACATACGTAACTCAATAGATTTCTGTAATAAAGCTAAAGAATTACAATTAGAACAATACCACTCCATAGCCTCATATGACATAACTAATATGTATCCAAATATTCCCATTAAGAAAACCATAAATATAATCAGGTCCAATCTCAAAACTCACAGCAAGTTAAGTATTTTAGAAATTGAAAAATTCATGACACTACTCGAATTCACTGCTAATAACTTTTTTAGGTTTCGCGATACAATGTATCAATAAACAGGATTACCGATGGGGTCTCCCGTATCTGGTATACTAGCGGAAATATACATAGACCACCTAGAATATACCTCAATTAGCAAAATAGACGGAATATTTTTTTGGTGCAGTTTTGTCGACGACTTTTTTGTAGTCATCGACAACAGAGCAACTAACGATAATACTGTTTTAGACAAAATAAATGCCATAGATACACATATACAATTTACTAAAGAATCTGAGAATAACTGAGCTAAACTATCTTGATCTGTCTATTACTAGACATGAAAAACACTTGACCTTCAAAATTCACCGTAAACCTACTCATACAATAAATACTATAAAAGCAGACTCCATTCACCCTAGTTCCCATAAAAAAGCAGCATATCATGGCATGATTTACAGAGCCTTTTATATACTGTTATCAAAAACAGATTTCAACGAAGAAATGCAATTAATTCATGAAATAGCCAGAAAAAATGGTTATAAAAAAGAAATGATTAATTCCATTATTTGAAAGATCAAATTCCGACCCAAAACTACACTGTTGAAGCTAGATAAACCTAAAAAGGACTAAGCAACTTTCACTTTTAATAACACATGTATATACTCTCTGACTAATATCTTCAAGAAACATAATCTCGAAATAGCTTTCAGAACTACACATAATAGCAGGAACATCATACATAATACCAAGACAATCAATAACAACAATAAATACCTTCAATCAGGAGTATATCGAATCAGTTGTAACAATTGCTTAACAAGTTACATAGGGCGTACTGGTAGAAATTTTGCGATCAGATACAATGAACATATCAACACCATCAAACAATCATTTCTCTGCAATAGATCAGCACATGCACGATTACAAACATAAATTTACGGATATAGATAATGATTTAAAAATACTAAACACAAACCTCAAAGGCCCATTGCTTAATATAAATGAAGAATTATACATAACATTTGATCAATATACAAACCCCAATCACAATAGTAACAAAATAACTGAAAAACTAAGATTAGTCAACAAACAATGTCAAACGCAAGCCATAACACAGACAGCGGACACGCCCGGCTCCGCCCATACACACGCGGAAGCTTCCACCACTCAGCCCTCCATTCCCCTCACAACAACAGGAACTAACACCACAAGTACGAGGTACAATACGCGCCAGACAGCCAAGCTGCACACGTCTCAACCACTCAACAGCTGTAAGTAAATATCATAGAACGCATACACTAATAGGCAATGAGAACATTAATTCAATAAGAATCTCTAATTGATTCATTTCGACGTTCAGATACTTACCAACATCATAAGAAAGGAAAGAGGCACCAATAGCAACGGTGAACTGCATTTAACAATCTCCAGAACATCAGCAATGTCAAATACGCAAACTTATTTTCAAATCAACAAAACTGAACATTAGAAAGATAAAGTGGTTGAATTATGTACAATGTACATTGGCAAAATGCTTACACAAACTCAAGCTTATAACTCTCACTGTTAACGATATGTAAAAATAACACAAGAACATATTGTCACTTATTGCTTTAGACTGTCAACAGTGCATCCAAGCACATTTTACCATGTCTGTCAATGCTTCATTGTGCTTATGTAATTTATTATTTTAATGGACAATCAACACATAATTTCATATTAGCTAACATAATTACTGTTAATACAAACACAATATTAACCACCTTATAAGTGACAATTAAGCTTATCTCACACATGACCAAGCATTTATATGTTAATGGAACTCCTTTTAACTGACAAGGCAAACGCCTATTGTAACTATCACAAAACTAGTCCAACATACTCATTATGCATAAAGATTAAGATAGAAGACAAACTCATTCAATTATTCTTGTTAATAATTGGACATATGTATACATTATGTCATATTTTATTATGTATTAAGAGCACTTTAATTTGTTTATATAATTTTTAACTAAGCTGTAAAATTAGAAATTCTTAGCAAAGCATAAGCATAACCACCATAATGTTGTCAAATTCAGAATCTGTTATAAAGTTCTTAAATAGTGAGGCATAATACAAAGATGCAAATAATATAAGATTCTATTACTATTAGCTGAAGATGACTTTGCAAGAGGTCGAAACCGGTCCTATTATACATGATATAATAAATAAGTATTGATCAGGTGGAACTTTTCTTTCTTTTATGACATCAGGTATGTTTATATTAAGACAAGTAAGTCATATACCAACGTGTTTACCGCTGACAGTTGTTAATTTCATCATCAATATTTATTTCCATAGCCAGGCTGGGCCCTCCCAACTGAACAGTCTCTGCAAGGCAAATCATCTGGATTCATCTGCCCTGAAACCTAAGTTAGTGGTACTTTGAGTTTCCTTAACTCTATTTGAACTTTGTTTTGGTGAATGTAATAAATACTGACAGGACAGACCCACTAAGAACCCATTGTGTCACAGTCAATGTAGACACGACCAAAAAAGGCCAAATTAGCACATTCTGAGCAATTGCCTCTTCATATGCTTGAACAAGGTCTTGAAGTATACATTGGGCAGACCATAGTTTCTTGGAACTGAGAATATTAAGGTCTTGCATTTTCACAAAAAAGTTAGTACAACTTTTGCAGTATCTGTTTTCTAGTGGGGTAAAAGTACACATCTCGAAGTATTTTATCCGCTGTGACAGAGACAATAAGCAGCAGTGCTCACCTGGAATGACGTGGGTAAGAAACAAGAACAACAGGTTTTTTTTTAATCTCCCATTTTTCATTTTCAGAGCACAGCACAGCCAACAGAGTCTGTAGTGTTATTTATTTATTTATTTATATATTTCCATACTTTACGCCCACATTGGAGCACTTAAATCAAACCTAATTTAGCTTGCATCATCTTCTTCCTTTCCTAAAACCTCTTCATTCTGGCTGACCTGGCTGCCCTTTCTTCATCAGATATGACATATTGTTTGTGTTGTACAGTTTTTAATGACAATCTTATTTGTTTGTAGTGTTAGATGTAACTGAATTTAACACATGCTTGACATCATTCATGCTGACAGAGAGCTGATGATTATTGGGGTTTAGTGACTGTGTGGGGAATAGAACTGGCCCTATTGAGTAAAGTGACTAGTGAGATGGTTGGAAGATGCTGCTCTGAAGGTCTTTTCCAGCTCTGTGTCATGTTACTGTGGCTGGCTAACTGCATTTACTGTTCCTAATTAATTCCTTAATTCCATTTCTAGGTATTCTGTATTGCTCAAAGTCCTCTTTGCCTTGTATGCCTGAACCACCTGGTTTACCAGCTGGTTTATGACTGAGCCTCGCTCTGACTTGCTTCTCGCCACGCTACTGCACGTGTTGTAGTAGTGTTTCCTTTCGCCCGGTGGAAATTGGCTAGTGGCGATAGGGAGGGGGGGAGTGCTATTAGTGGGGGAAGGGGAAATAGCTTAGGTGGACCAAAACCTAACATTGTTTCTTACTTTTAACTGTATCAATATGGATCTGTACAATGAAGTTCGTAAATTGTACCAATACTTTTAAAAGTAGGTACAGTAATTACCAAGTGTGCACTACTCCACTACTTTCAATCAAGATTTACAGAGGACATAGTACTATGACAGTCTTACTACGAGTGACAGACATGCAACCGATGAACGAAACATGATGGATGATACATAATTTATTAGACTTCAGTGGACCGTGCGGTTACGGGCACGCACCTGTGACATTGCATTCGGAAGATAGTGGGTTCGAACCCCACTGTCGGCAGCCCTGAAGATGGTTTTCTGTAGTTTCCCAGTTTCACACCAGGTAAATGCTGGGGATGGTCCTTAATTAAGGCCATGGATGTCTCCTTCCCACTCTTAGCCCTTTCCTATCCCATCGTCGCCATCAAGACCTACGTGTGTCAGTGCGATGTAGAGCAACTTTTAAAAAAACTTCAGCAGAGCATTTTATATTTTCAACCCCAAATAATTCTGCACAAGCTTTGAAATCTCAATTTTAATACAACAATGCTAGTTTTTCAGATGTTATCTCACTGGCCGGCAGCAATGAGTGACAGTGGAAGATACGAGTTCTGAATGGCTGAATATGGGATATGTTGCCCACAAGGTTTGCTTTTGGGTGCACTACTATTTTTGATCAGTATTAATGACAATGGTGAAAGATTGAAATATAGTAATACCACCTTTATGCAGACGGTCTACAGATAAACCAGATTAATTTAGACCTCAAGCAACTCTGTGACTATGCTAATTAAAACAGTTTATTAATAAATTCTAGTAAATCTCAATCTATAATAATTATTAGCACCAAAAGTAATTTCAATTTGCTAAAACGTAGCTAGGTGCCTTCAGTATGCTAAATAACAATGTCATTTCCCACTAACTTAGGTGTTGTATAGCCTGTTCACTCGATCGTGCTTTAAATAGCTGCTTTATGGCCAAGTGCACGAACGTTGTTTACCATAATCAGCGTTTAAGATTCTTCCTAAACTTTGTTTAAATGAAACTGTGGAGCATCATTCCTTATTATTTAAATCCCCGATTATTGTTGGTTAAAGTTAGTCAAGTTCGAGCGGTTACCGAACATAAACAGTGATAGCAGTGAAGGTAAATTGGCTGTTAGATTTTGAGATGGTTTTGAAGATGAATTGTTACATCTGCAATACAATGGAAATGCATGCAAAAGTATAACAGTGGAGAGAGGTGATCCGTTTGAAGAACTTAGTGATATGAAATTTGCGGAAAGGTTTCGCTTATCTAAACAGTTTCATTTTTTCTGGAAACAATGCAAAATAACCTATTTCCAACACAGAGAAATCATTCTGTTTCTGCTATCAACAGACTGCTCACTGCATTGAGGTATTACGCCACTGGTTCTTTTAACATAACGTTAGGTGATACCACTAATATGCACAGAACAGCAGCAGCTCGGATTATACATGACGCGAGTAATATTATAGCATTCGTACTTATTGCAGAATATTGGTTTCAAAATCCGAAAGACTGGACGACCTTTTTCCTCGCTTGTTCTTCCATGTTTCTAATAAGTACTGTCAGCAAAGAAGAAAGGTGAATATTCCTCCTTCTAACAAAGGAAACGTGCAATCACCGAAGCATATTCACTATTCTTTGCTAGCAAGTTAAACATCACGCTAGTGTTTAATTCCACTGATTAAGAATGATGCTCCACGCTTCCTTCTAACCAGGCCTTAAATTTAAACCATGTTTATGTATACACTGGTCAGCAGAGTCATAAACATGGTAGGTGGCTTCTAATTGTCTCCAAGATGGCTGTGTTTCCTTTGACACTCCATCCAGCCATTATGGCTAGAGGAAATGATTACCATCCACCCTAGTTATGGGACTGAAGTGGCTGTGGAGCCTGTTACTTACATCGTGCCTGCTGTATGATGGGTTAATTTGTTTGGTTCTATTTACTCTTTAAGTGGGCGATTCTTCTTCTCAAGCCGTCGTCTCCAAACGGAGGTAGACAATCCACACGGCCAGCTCCGATCTTGACGTTGCAGCCATGCCATGTGAATTTATTGGAATATCTCTCAGGATCTTTAATGCAGTGGTTTCCCGTTGCCTTCTGCATCCTAATGCCGTTGACCAAACTGGTTCCTCCGCCTTTGGGAACAATTTCTTGTCCCCAGGACAATAGAGTGCCCTTACCCATACCAGCTCATCCACTCTCAAAGAGACTATTGGCACATAGTATTTAATTTTGTTTAAATACCAACCGTGTGTTATATGCTACTGTTTAATAAAAGGGGATCTGTAAGGATTATTAATGGACCTCTTCGTTGGTAAGTTTTGAAAACATATTTTCTGTGAGACCACTTGTCTACTATAACTGTGTTAATATCAGGAGTTTCCAGAATGTAAACATGTCAGACTGAAATATATTGCTATGCAGCGCAAGGGCGTTGCATGGATATTTCCTGTGATATTGAGTGAAAATGTCTCAAATCTGGTCTTCATCGCCTGAAATAATATTTGAAGCAGTTTAAAAGTGTTCCCATCAAAATTTCAAGGTGATATCCAGTATGTACTTTGACGACCTTAAAACCGAAACATGTGGTTCCTGTAATTAAGTGTTCTTTCAGTGTTATATTCAAAAACTATTCTAGGCTCTGCCAAGACCTAGCAGCATAGTATTATCATTGTTAATACTTAAATTTGTCGTTCTCAGATGTGCTCTACTTACCTTAATTTTCTTGGGTTATTATTATTATTATTATTATTATTATTATTATTATTATTATTATTATTATTATTATTATTATTATTATTATTAATTGGCTTTCTTGGAACTCATTTAGTTTCTATGTAATATTGAAGGTGCATTATACTTTTGGATGTTGATTTGCTTTAACATAACAGATTTAATTCTTGCTATTGTTTTGTTGTTCCATCTTACAATGGTTATGTCCTTGTTGTCAAGATAGTGGGTATTGATTAGATATAACATAAGTTCATAAGGATAACATGACCGTTACTAGTGGATTGTATTTCGAATAGTGCTGTGGAACAGACGCTCGTGTGGGGTAGTGGTCAAGTAAGACCTGACTGATGATGACTGGGGTTTATTGCACCTCATTAAATAACATTGGCAATGTGCTTTATGAAATGTGATCACTACGATGTTTCTACCATTGAATGTGTGATGGAATTTGATGAAATTAACTATTTTTGGTGTGAATATGTCGTAGTCTGACAGGTCCCTGACTTGTGAATTTTTTCTAGTTCTTACTTCACTTACTACACTTGTGGTATTATGAAAATGTTGATTAGGATGTGTTTCTTCCCTTCTGGTTTAACAACTTAACTTTATTTCTTGTGTGAATTTTAAAAGGTGTTGGTATTTTCAAAGCTTTTCAATATTGTTGTAGAGAAAAATTGGTCTACCAAAAGGGGTACCCCATTCTTTAAAACGGTTCATAGAGAGCTCTCAACCAAATGATCATATGACCATTAATTTAAAGGTTCATGTGCAAGATATAATTTTTTTTTTCTCCCTAAAGGTATTACACCTTTGGGGATTTAATGTGGTTCCAGTGAGTGAATTAATTCTTATTTAATTTATTTAGTTAAATCTTGTTGTTTCTTTACAAGTTACATGGATTATTTATTGGTGTTACTCTCGTTTCAAACAAAAATTCTTATTTATTAAATGTTCATGTGGTTTTATCGATTTACTGTTTTAGGGAATTTTGCATGAATTGCTCTATCCTATTCCCCTGTTGAAGTTCCTTTCGACCTTTGGTTCTGCCCAGATTCGATCGCTTCCCAGTCTTGTGTCTGTGTTTTTATCGAGGCCTATCGTAATTAGTTGGCGTGATTTTGTGCTGGGATGGCCTCTTGTCTCTTTTGTGGTAGTGCTAGCAATCAAAGACTTGGGCTGCGGTTTTGTGTCGCGGTTTTCTTCGGTTGATGGTATGCCACACCCTGCATTTAAAACATCAGCCCACCTGTCTTTCACAAAATTATTTCATTACATTGACGATTCTAGGAACCATTCTTATTGTATAATTATTTGTGTCAGGTATCCTATCAAGAAATATGTAAATTATCAGGATAGCAGCTATTAAGAGATTATCCTGCTAGCAAAATGATTCAGGACATCCTGCATGCACTTCTTACGACTGGGTTTGCTAGTTTTAATAATAATTCTGATCATTTTTTTGATTTTATTTTCTTACACTTTTGTCATGCTGAGTTCCATTCGTTGTAAGTGTTACATGGATGTATTTTATTATTACTAAGGGTCTGTTAGCTTTGCCTTTCTACATTATTTGGAAATGCATGGACTACAGAATCATTTTGAGCACCCTTTACTTGGTAGTTACTAGTGTGTTTAACTGGTCGTGTTCATACAGATTCATGAGGTTATTTGTCTCTGTTCATTCTTTCTTCCCTTTCCCATTCTAAAGTTTTTTCTGCCTGTCGTGTGTGATCTGTTTTGACTTGTGAGGAAGATTTGCCTGCACTACGACATAAAGGATCTTGTATCATTTTGATGGTGTTGTGTCATTCACCTCTATGGCCTTGGTTCATTCTCTGGTTGTTCTCATGTAATCACCAATACCTCCTTCATTCTCATCTCTGTTCTGATTAATTTAATTTCTCTTTCATTTAATTAATATTATGCTAAATTTACTTACTAAGATATAAATTTTGCTTATCCCATGTACAATATTTATCGATAAATTCAGGTAACGGTAACTGTCGAAATGGAAGGTGTAATTTGATGGTATTTCCTCGGTCGGCCCCCTATGAGATACCTTAGACCTGGCCATTGTGTGGGGGTCTCTCTTGTTTCAACTTGGATCGACATGAACTTGGTGGTCCCACATTTTGGCAGTACTCAAGTTTAATCTGTGCACTGTGATATCCTGTTAATGTAATATTTGAAGTGATTGAAATTCTTTTGCTTCTTCTGAGCAGTGTTCTGGGCTTGCATGCCTGCTTAGTGATCTGCTGCTCTGGTGTGATTTGAACTGAATTTATTCTTAGTTCTTGGTGCTGCAAGTTATGCTGACCTTTAATTTTTTCTTACTGCATTCATTCGGAAATGATCTAAATTTTTTGCCCTTTGGTATTTGTTGAATGTTGCCATACGCAGCGTGTGATTCCAAAGGTGTTCAATCATCATACATTTCTCTACCCAACTAATTTTTTCTCTTAAATGACATGTAATTTATTTTCCCTGATATCATCGACCAACTCGTTTCCCACGAGTGGTATACAAGCCCCTTACATTTTGTTCGGTCCATGAACCATTCTTCGTTCACAATCCGCTCCCAATCCTGACCTCTCTCCTCTACGTCCTTTTTCACTAAGTCTGTCCATCTTTCTCTAGGTCTGCTAACTGGTCTCTTTCCCCTTATTTCTCTTTCATACTCGTTTCTTGCAGACCTGTTGGCACTCATTCTTTTCACATGACCAAACCACTTCAGTCTAGCCTTTTGGATCTTCTGGAGTAAGGAGTCTTCTAGTCCTACGTCTTCGCTGACTTTTTCATTCCTGATTTTATCCCTCCTGGTCTTCTGGATCATTGTGCGTAGGAATTGCATTTCTGCTGCTTGGAGTTTCCAGTTGTCCTTTCTTGTTGATGTAGCGGTTTCCAGGCTGTATGTGAGGATACGGGTGTAGTATCATTTATACAGTGTCATCTTGGTTTTGAGTGGTACTTGTTTATCCCATAGTAGCTGCCTTACTTGGAGGTAAATTGTATTACTTTGCTGATTTGACTGTTATCCTTGGACATTATACTACCCAAGTACTTAAATTCTGTGACACTGTCCAGCTTAGTGCTATTTAGCATGATATCTGACTGATTGTCACCCTTCTGTACCTTCAACACCACCGTTTTAGCCTTGTTGATGCTTAATGCATATTCAAACTCCTGACTCTACCCCTGAAGTCTCTCTTCCACATCTTTCTCTGAGTTACTCCATATTACTAGATCTGCAAATGTAAGTGCTTTTAAGTCTTGTTGCCCCTTTTCTTTTAGCACCTTTAATGTGGTATCCATTAAAATGATATATAATAGGGGTGAAAAAGTACTACCTTGTTGTACTCCCCTTTTTTGTCTCAAACCAGCCTGACAGTCCAGAACCGACTTGTTTCTCGTAAAACACCTTAACTCTTGAAATTAAGACTGTCTTGAACTTTGAGCTTTCTCAGGCACTCGCAAATAAGCTCCCTTGGTGTGATGTCATAGGCCTTTTCGATGTCAAGGAACACTAGATATAAAGGCTTCTCATTTTCCCAATGTTCTTTCATTAGCATCCTGACAGCAAATATAAGATCTGTTGTTGATCTTCCAGGCCTAAAGCCATATTGTTCCTCTTCTAAAAGTGGTTCTACAATTTCTCATAATCTATCTGCTCTAACTTTTTCCAGAATTTTTAGTCCATGAGAGAGTAGAGTAATGCCACGGTAGTTGGAACATTTCCATCTGCTGCCTTTCTTGAATATTGGTACAATTATACCTTTATAACGGATGCGGAGAGGGCAGCCAGGTCAACCAGACTCAAGACTTTTTGGGAGAAGAAAAGGAAGACAAATTTGTTGTAGTCCGATTTAAGTGCTCCAATGTGGGCGTAAACTCTGTAAATAAATAATAAATACCTTTTTTCCAGTCTTCTGGGATGGTATGTTGCTGCCATACTACATTTAGGAGTCTATATAGCCACTGGATTGTGGGGGTTCCTCCTGCTCTCAACATGTCCACACTTAACTTATTTATTCCTGCAGCTTTCCCTTTCTTCATATTTTTAGCACAATGTGGACGGGAGACGAGTTTACTCGTGTTTGGCTGGCCGAGCGTTGTGGACGGGAGACAAGTTAACTCGTCTTCACGCAACTTGTACATTCGGTGACATCTGTCGAAACCTCTGAAACTATCTGGCGGTCAAGATGACTAGAATCTCAGTGTTGAAGCTTTTGTTTATTCCATGCTAGCTTTGCTTTACGTTCTTCTGTTTTATGATTTATTTGTTAAGTTTTCCGACCTCGTGTTTACATCGTTCAAGGACCCATAAGGTGGGTAAATGACACTTCACAGACTGAACACAAGCGTAGATGCAGACGAGATTTTTAATGAGTTATATGTGGATAAGTATTGAGATTGCCCCAGTGATGTTGACGATGGTGAGGTCGAAGTTGATAGCTATTCTGAAAAAGTGTCTCGATTGATAATAATGATGTGCACCCTCCAAAACAACGAGAAGTAGTGGTGGTTGAGTACGAGGCTGAAATTGATGTTGTGAGTGTAACTGGAAGTGATATGTCTATTCTTTCTGATGAATGGGTAGAAAATAATAGTTCACCATCTTTAAAGGATTTCCCAGCAGTTCTTGGCATAACGGTAAGAACTGATAAACCGCAAAACATTGAAGAAGTAGTACGGCTTACTTTCTGGGATGATTTCTTTGAACTTATTGCCGAGCAGACGAACTTGTATCACCAGCAAACTAATTCATCGTGCAAAATATCCTCAGGGCTTGAAGTGGCCTAATGTAACTAGTTGTGAATTGTGAAAATTTTTTCCTTTGTTTATATTAACGAGACAGGTAAAAAAGTCAAGTTAGAAAGACTACTGGTCAACTGGTCCCCTTAAAATTTGCTGTGTGCCCCTTCGTGGAGGTCATTGCTGAGCCAGTCCAACAATCTCCCCAAATTGCCCAGACCTGTCAGCAAACAAATACAACAAATGTGGAAGCACATATCACCATCACAGCACAAGGAAAAAACAATAAATAAAAACTTACCATTAACAGTGCAGGTAAAAACTAAGCCGTGGAACATGCTTAACTACCCCAAGAACAAACAACACCATTTAACTAGTAAAATGAATTTATTTAACATATTCAGTTAATTTGAAAAGCACTGAACATCCCCAGAAGAAAAATAAATTTTAAAGAAACTAATACCTAACAAACGACGGAATCAGCCGATACCCAAAAGGTATTTAAAGTAAAACTTACAACTACATTAGCAAACTGTACACAACTTCACATACCTCGGTCTTGTACATAATTTCGAGATGTCTTCATTAAATGGAGTTTACAAATTCAATAATTTTGAACATCATACTAATTTTTCAATTTCAAAATTAAATAAATTTAATCAGTCTGAAAACCCACTGCTCGAGGAGTTCTCACAAGAAAGGTCTTTTCATCATACCGGAAGGGCAAATGTAAAAATCAGGCGACTCACAATAACATAGTAAAATAGGCAAGAATTAACACGAAGAAGCAAACAGAATTAACCGAAAGAAATTCATATCAGGAGACACCGCCAAACAATAATCATCACCAACAAGAAGGGGTGACGCCATAATACACACTTCACCCAATCGCAGGACAAGAGCACAACCATACAACTTAATGAGAACCAAAGAAGGAAATGATATAGTAACACAAGGTTTAACTCCAAGTTGGCAAAATAAATAAATTAATCTACCAAAAGAAACCCAAAAATGATGCATTTACTTAGGTCCTTGTGGGAACTTCCTCACTAAATTACCTTGCCTCGGACAAGGCAAAATCCAAATAACACAATAGTAACATAATTCAAATTACTGACGCTGAACAGCAAAATTATTAACTTGATCCCAAAACCTAAACTTGTACAGATACCACTTTTCATAGTTTCAAGAATTTCAGTAACTATTAAAACTCAAGCGAAATTCAGTTCTTAAAGAAATCAAAAACACGGTTTTGAAAGAGTTCGTATGCCGAACGCAAATTTTTTCCACTTTAAACCACAACAGTCACAGTTGAAGAGGCGAGATGCCCAATGTGAAGATAATCCAGTACAAATAATATCATGCAGAACTTACGATCTTGTCCTTTGGTCGAGGTCTCCAATACTTACGACCACGAGGTTTGCGAGTCGCATAACTGAATCCATAATAAATAAAATTTGGAGGATGTAACAGCTGCTAAAATAAATCCAAACAAAACATTTTGGGCCATTAGCCCGGACGGCTGCAACTAGCCGTTGTCCATATCACCACTGCATTTCAAGGCGTTCAGCCAGCATCAAGCGAAGCGATCCTCGATCTTTCACAGATGGCGAGCAACAACTCAATCTCTCCAAGCCACACTTAAATCGCCTGGCTACGCCAGGGAAGTTGCACACACATACCGCGCCTAGAGCCAGAGATCTGACAGTAATTTCATGACTGCTCCAAGATTGTGCAGCGGCGAAAAGACCCACAAACAGAATCCAATAATTGCCGAGCATATAATCAAGCCCAAATTAGTAGTTCTTTCTACAAATATAAGTACTACATTTCTGGCAACGCTGATAAAATGAATTTAGTCCATACCTTGGCAAAAGTTTCAATTTCACTAATTTCAAAGGTAGAGGTACCAAGTCGAAAAGGATAATAAAGGAGGGGTTTTTCACATTAATTCCGTGTCATTGCTATACCACCTACCACACCAGGAAACATTATTAGGACTCTTACCAAAGGTCTCCAGTAAATTTCACCATAATCAGTAGAAGGTTAGTGAAGTTAGACTAATTTATTATGTACAGGCGCTGTAGCAGTAAGTTACACAGAAAATGGCCGAGCACAGTGTTTGAACAGTGTGATGAGCATACGGTCTGCAATGTGTTAAGGCTCTTCTCTGTCTCCAGCCATGTGATTGGTGGCTCCATATTTTTGCTGGGCTATTCACTTTTTTCCAGATTCCTCTCTGTTTTGAATTACATTTCATGACTCTCCATTCAGGATCTTGTCAAAGGAGATCTTGAATTCTCTCCTGATTCCATCTTCCTATCATACTACTGATCCACTGTCCTGCTCTATTACCTTGATGTCTTCTAGGTTATTTTACTTGTTTTTAATTACTCTGTAAAGAAGTTTCTTGTTTCCTCTGCTGTCCTCATCCAACTTTTCCACAACACATTCCATTTTTTCTCTTTCTCTTATCTTACTATCATCTTAGCTGTAAGCTTTTTTGCCCTGTAGAGTTCCTATAGTTTAGTCATTTCTTGGCCACCTGGATCTTTTGCATCTCTTTTCTTTGTCTAGCAACTTTTTTGCCCAATTTCTCTCTTTTATAGCCAATCTGACTAACATTCCACCTAGGTGTGTCTTTTTCTTTTATGGTCAATTCTGTTACTTACATAGGCCTTTAGCTTCACCCACCTGATCCATTATCCTGCTCTATTACCTTGATGTCTTCTAGGTTATTTTGCTTGTTCTTAATTACTCTGTAAAGAAGTTTTTTGTTTCCTCTGCTGTCCTCATCCAAATTTTCCACAAACACATTCCATTTCTTCTCTTTCTCTTATCTTACTATCCTCTTAGCTGTAATCTTAAAAACTATTCCACTACTACATTCATTTCCCCTTTTGGTAAGTGTCTCTGTATCCTTATTTTATATTCTTCCTTCAGCTTGACTTCTTCTAATTTCCAAGTCTTCACTTTACATTTTCTTTTCTTCGGGGTTGTGTTAGCCACATGATTTTGGTCTGCAATCAATCTATGATCACTGTCCATACTCTCATTGGGGATAACTTTGACATCAGTTACATACTTCCCTCCTCCTTTGTTAGTGATGATATAGTCGATGAGAGACTTATGTTTTCCATCCCAGCTATATCTTTTTATCTCGTGGCTGTCTTGTTTCTGGAAGAAGGTATTTTTGATGATCAATCCATTTCTTCTGCACAGATCAAGCAGTTGTTTGCCTTCTGCATTTCTGTTCCTAAACCCACGTGGTCCAATGATTTCCTCACCACTAATTCTGTCTGTCCCAACTTGTGTATTTAAGTCCCCAATGATGACATTTTCTTCATCAATTTTGTCTTCTAGATCTTGACAGAATTGATCCTTCTCTTGAGCACTACATCCAACCTATGGTGCATATAAAATCAAATCAAATCAAAATCTCTTTATTTGCAAATGAGGTGTCTACCTCGGTGGCAAATGGGACACAAAAATACATTATTGTCAAGCACTAAATATTAAATTAACAAGAGAAGAAAATTTTCCCAAAATACAATATTATACAATTTACGCTAACAATTTTTTCTATTAAGCACACAGCTCATCCTTAATAAATTTATATAGTTTACAAAATTCTACTTATAATATCTCCTGTAGTACTTACAAATATAGTCAACTGATCATCATCATCATCATCATCATAGGCATGTATTCGTCAATGAATATGTAGTATATAAATACAGTACAATGTCATTTGGACATATTAATTGTGTCGTCTCAGATGGCTGAACAGTCCGATTCTGGATGCACAGATTTTATTGCACTGACAGCACACACTAGTAGTTGTAGCACATGGTTGTGCAAGAATGCCATCCCTCGCATTCGCTCGTTCTTTCCTGCGGCTCCTCCTCTCAGCTTCTAATCTTCTATCTTTTTCTAGATGTTCAACTCCATTATATACAATGCTACGCCATTTGGGCATATCCTCGGCTGTAGTTTCCCAGTTGATCGTATCAATATGACATCTTTTAAGATTATACTTTAGAACATCCTTATATTGTTTAAGCTGCCCTCCATGGTTATGCTGGCCATTCTTTAGTTGGGAGTACAAGATTTTCTTTGGGAGGCGTGTATCTGGCATGCGGACGATATGACCAGCCCAGCGTAGCTCATGCCTGACTATCTTTGTCTCTATGCTTGTAGTGTTGGCTTCCTCGAGGATGCTAATGTTCGTTCGACGATCTTGCCATTTAACTTTCAGTATTCTCCGCAAGCATCGTTGATGGTATTCTTCCAGGCATTTTAGGTTTCTCCTGTAGGTTGTCCAGGTCTCGCAACCACAGATAAGAGTATGAATTACAACAGCATTGTAAACGTACAGTTTGGTTCTCACGCTGATATCATGATTGTCGAACACTCTTCTTAGGAGATGACCGGAAGCCACACTGGCGCTTCTTAAACGATATTGGATTTCTGCATCCATGTTTGCACATGTCGAGAGATGGCTTCCAAGGTAAGGAAAATGATTTATGTTTTGCAGAGACTGGCCATTGATTGTAATAGTCGGAGTTCTCTTATTGAAATTAGGCGCCGGCTGGTAAAGGATCTTAGTCTTATCAATATTAATTTCCAGTCCGATACTTTCATATGCTCAATTAAAAGCATTGAGGATTGAATGCAGATCTTCCTCGGTGTTGGCTACGATAACATTGTCATCTGCGTACTGAAGCTCTATAACTGACACTGAGGACACCTTGGTCTTAGCTCGCAGTCTGTTAATATTAAACAAATTTCCGTCAGTTCTATACAGAATTTCTACTCCTGATGGCAGTTTATCATCCACAAGGTGTAGTATAGTTCCAACAAATAGTGAGAACAATGTTGGAGCAATTACACGACCTTGCTTGACTCCAGTAGAAATACGGAAAGGGTCTCCTGGTTTTGTATTACAAAGAACAGTAGCAAACATGCCGTCGTGTAGCAGTCTGAGTATCTGTATGTATTTGTTTGGACATCCGATCAGAGCTAGAATTCTCCATAGAGCTTCTCGATTAACAGAATCAAACGCCTTGATAAGATCGATAAAAGCCATGTACAAGGGTTGGTTTTGTTCTCTAGACTTTTCCCGCACTTGCCTTGCACTGAAAATCATATCAATTGTACTTCTGTTTGGCCTGAAGCCACACAGTTTCTGGTAGGCACATTTCAGTCAATGGCGGTAGACGATTAGACAATACTCTAGCAAGAATTTTTCCTGCAACAGAGAGTAATGATATTCCTCTATAATTGTTACACAGAGTCTTGTCCCCTTTCTTGAAGATAGTGATGATGGAAGCATCCCGCAGATCAGCAGGGATTGTTCCCATGTTCCATATTTTCACAATCAACATGTGTGTATGCTGAATTAGCAAAAGACCACCCTCCTTGAAGAGCTCGGCTGGAATTCCATCTTGTCCGGGTGCCTTTTTATTCTTCAGCTTATGAATGGCCTTCTCAATTTCTTAAACAGAACAGAAGGGACTTCACCTAAGTGATCTTGAATTGGTTGTTGTGGAATATCAGCAAACACCCTCGATATGTGAGTTAGTTCAGGAGGTCTTGAAAATGTTCTTTCCAACGGGAAGCTATCGAGTCAGGGTCTTTAAGAACTTCAATACCGTCTTTGGATTTTAGACATTTAAGACCTTTGGTAGAGGGACCATAAATTGCTTTGGTAGCACTGAAGAAGGCACTAGTGTTGTTGGCGGCGATTAAATTCTCCATTTTCTTTGATTTACCTATCCACCATTCATTCTTGATCATCCTGCATCTCTTCTGCACTTCTGTTTTGAGTTGTTGATATCTATGTATTTTGGGAAATGAATTTGAATCATTTTGCCACGCGTTGTAGGCTTTCCGCTTTTCATCAATTAGGTCACATATTTCTTCGTCGTTCTCGTCAAACCAATCCTGATATTTCCTCTTATTAACACCAACTGCTTCTTTGCCAGCTGCTATAATAGCTGATTTTAATAACGACCAGTGCTGCTCAATATCTTCTGGGTTTGGAAGTTTATCGCCAATAGTTCTTGATAGGCAGATTTGATACTGTTGTTCCTAAGTTGTTCAGTATTTAGTTTGTGTTTTATCGCCTTCCCTTGAATCTGCCGTTTTGGAGGAACCTGTATAACCATCACAGATCGAACTAAGCGGTGGTCGGTCCAGCAATGATCAGCACCGGTCATAACTTTGGTTATATGAACATCGCGCTTACCTCTGGCGCGGACAATAATGTAGTCGATTAAGTGCCAGTGCTTTGATCTGGGATGTTGCCATGTTGTTTTAAATCTATCCTTCTGGCGGAAGAGTGTATTTGTAATGACAAGATCATATTCAGTCCACTTAGTGAGTAGAAGGGTTCCGTTGGCGTTGATTTTGCCTACACCCTCTTTACCAATAGTTCCAGGCCAAAGTGATGATTCTTTGCCAACCCGAGCATTAAAGTCTCCCAGCAGAATAAGCTTATCTGACTTGGGTACATTCGACAGGAGTTCATCAAGTTGATTATAGAATGCTTCTTTTTGATCATCTTCTGACTTCAGTGTTGGGGCATATGCACTAATTATCGTAGCTCTTTGGTTGTTCTTGAATTTCAGACGGAGTGTCATGAGTCTTTCATTAATTCCAGATGGGAACTCGTCAAGATTGTGAATGAGCTCATTCTTTATTGCAAAACCTACTCCACGAATTCTTAATTCGCTTTCATCTTTTCCTTTCCAGAAAAATGTATAGCCACCGCCATGTTCCTTGAGTTGTCCTTCTCCAGTGCGCCTAGTTTCATAAGAGCAGCGATATCAATGTCGAAATCAGTACTAGTAATAATAAATATGTTATGAACACCTTGTACAACACACTTTGTATTGAATAGGTTGAACCTTTTTAATTCTAACTGTGAATCTCAGTTCAATACGGGAAAATGAAGTTCTTAACATATAATACCCTATCTTGTCGCTCTGTGGAGTGCTACGCTCTGGCAACTAAGCTTTAAACTTTCGTGTCTGCCCGATAGTTCTGCGCTTGTGCGCGCGGCAACAAGGCAAGCCCCGCTGCGAGGCATGAGGATGCTGGTAGTTAGAATTGAATTGCCATGGAAGGAAGTCGTGTGTGTTGGACCGGCGGTATGGTTCGAGGCAGTAGCTTCGATAATGGATAAAACCAGGACCCTGTGGGCATTTGGTGCCCTATAAACCTTGAAGCTGGCCTCGATTAGTTTCAGATTGATACACGAGCAGTTAAACTGCATTTTATATTCGACTTGAAGCCTGGTTGAGTAAGGTAACTGAAAGTAACTCGCGGCGTATCTTCCCTGTTCATGGATCGAAAACTGTATGTTACTTTTTTAAATATCTAAGAACTGAAAAATTTCAAGGAAAATCTCGGTCAGAAGTGGCAAAAGTGATCTCTACCCGGGATGATGATAATAATAATAATAATAATAATAATAACAACAACAATCATCTCCGATCCGAGTAATGACTGCATGTTCGCTACACTACCATGTGTTCACAAAGAAGCTTCGTCTTAGTGTTTTAGTAGGAAAGTACAGTGTGGACTAAAATAAAAATTTATTTCAAGTATAACTATGATTTCATCTGAAAATTTTTCTGGAAATTTATGTAAATGGAGAGCCACTGCAAGTTTCTGTTTGAAATGGGGTTAACCTTCCTGAATTTTCTTCTTCTTCTTTGGGGTTTGGTTTTTGGGTTAATTATTGATTCCTATTTGCCTTTTCTGGCTCTTATTAATTTTTTTCTTTGGGGGTTTTCTGTGTCCGTTTTTGTCCTTGCGGACACGCTTTGTTGTTGCTGTTGCCTTGGCAACGGGTTGTTGGGTTAACTTGGATTTTAATCGGGGCATAGTGTCTTTGTGGTACATTCCTTAATGTGGATGTGATTGATTTTCGTGTGTTCTAAGTGTAAAGTCAACTTATATTTATTTTGCCAGTTATTTTTCCCGGTTCAGTAAATTTTGAAATGTGGTTTTGCGTGTTTTGGTGGTATTATATACTATCCCTTGCGAAGGCTTGCCATCCAGTAAGAGTTATCTTGTGAATTTTACTACAACCTAGGCCTAACTTTTCTAGATTTTTAAGTTTAACAATTTTAGAGTAGCCGACTGGTAGAATAGGTAAGCTTTAATTCTTGTGTTTCATATCGAGGTCAGTGTTCTATTTTCTTTGAAAACTTTATTGAATTTATGTTTTGTTGTCCTTTTAAATTAATGTCATTTCAAAAACTATTAACTTTATAAACTAAGTTAATTGGTTTTTCATTTGTTGATTTTGAGCATTCCACTACTGGAAGACTTTCAATAGTCCATTAGAATTATCCAGAGAGTTTAAATAATATTTCAAGACCTTTAATTTCAATTTAAATTCCTTTTCCTCCTTTAATTTTGCAATATATTTATTTTCTTGAAATAAGGTGAATTGAAGTCATTTATTTTCTTACTGATGGTGGATTTTCATTTCACTAAGTCAATGAAGCACTGTCACTGTTTCTTATTTAATTTCTGACCGCAGCCTCTATCTGCTTCCCTCGTACTTCCAAGGTAAGTGTTCTTTTCCTCTTGTTTGGTGATTCTTGTGTGTTGTTGTATTGCTTGACCTTTCTGCCCACTCTATGGTGTTCGCTTTATCTCTCCTTTTGGGGACAGACACTCTCAGGGATGTGACGTTATAAACCCATCATCCGTTGGTTGGTTCTGGACCATGTGGATGGTGCGGGTTTGAGTTGTAGCAGAGCGTGGTTGTTTTGTTTCACTGCTGTTCTGCTCCTGATTTTAGTTGTTTCTGCTGTGTGCAGCGTAATTTTTGCCCCCATTTTCCCTGTTTGGTACAGTGCAGTGCTGATTTGGTGCTGAATGAAAATCAGAAACTAAGAGAGTCAAACTTATTGTGAACAATCATTGTGAAAGGAAGTGCAAGAATCTCGTGTAATTCAGTCATTGATTTTGTTGCATGTCTACTACTACGGCGCACACTGTTATGCACCCCTCCTTCCTGTGGCGGACTAAGTTGGAGTATGAGTTATCAATTAGAAACCTTGAACCTGCCCATACTGTTGCTGAATGTGCTGCCGTGCTATCAGCTAACTCCCAGGTCCCCATTAACCTATCGGTAATTAACAGGAACAGAGTTGGTGAGTACATGAATTTTATCTGTTATGCCTTGAGTGAGATAAATGTAATAAGGGAGGAATTTATTGAGCTGCCTCCATCGAAAGCCCAAGTAAACTGGCTGAGGGCCAGAGCGAGCCACTACTAGGGTCATATCCAGGACTTCTTGTCCATCAAGCCCGATGCTGAATTTATATCTCAACGTGCAAGGTTGTTAACGGTCGTTTCAGGTATTACTGCTGATCTGGATTTGTTGTTAGTCAGCAGGGATATGGTGCTCTATCTCAGCTGGTCATAATCCCGTTGTACCTACCTCAAATATTCCTTCTAACCAATTTGTGTCCTCTTCCCAGAGTCAAGGTTCATGCTGTGTGACAGCTCCTTTCCTGGAAAGTTTAGTGTCCAGGTTAAATTCTGTTTCTTCTCCAAACTGCTTAAAGGAGGTTTTCCGTGGAGTGAGGAGCTTTTCGGTGAATTCATTTGACGAGAGTATTAGATTTCTGCGATTCCTTGTAGAGTTAACAGAAACTGGAAACGTCTATTTCGTCGATGACTTAGGGATTTTCTGCGCCCTTTTCCCTCATTGTGAAGGGATGCTGGAAAGGGAAATTTCAGAAGCTATTTCAAGAAATTTAACTATTAATGCATTTCATAAGCTTGTCTTGTCTAAATTCATTCCCTTCCTCGCTCTTCAGAGTCTAGTGCCACAGTATTGTTTCAGGACACAGTTTCTTAATGAAAACTTGCTTGCTTACGTTCTCAACTTAAGGTTTTATTGTAAAGTTTTTAAAATTTCGGTTCCTGAAAGGGAAATGGTGGCTAGGATCCTAAAAGGTATCTCTCCTTCATACCGCTCCTACCTCTCATTATCCAAGTGTCCTACCAATTTCCAAGAGTTGGAAGAAGCATGCTCGTTTGCAGAGGACGTGAAACACGGGGATGCTTCGAAACATACTAATGTTCCCCCTCCTACCGTGCCCTCCAATCCAGTTGTTCCTCAGACTTCTAATGAGGCAAATAATAAAAAATGTTTCAATTGTGGTTCCAAAATTCACTTGAAAAACTATTGCCCGACTTCCGAGACATAATTCCAGTGGTTGTTATACCTGTGGCTCAAAACAACATCTCAAAAGGAACTGCCCCACGTAATTTAGTGGCGTTGGTCAATGACTACAGGGCAGGAGGGCAGTGCCTGCCCATCCTAAAATTGTAGATTCTGAATCTTTTAAAAAGCCCGCGTATCCCCCCCACGTGCAATAGAATCTCTGCTCATGTTCCGTCCTCTGGGACCTGGTTAATAATGAACCAGTTGATGCTCTCCTCGATACGGGTAGTGTAGTATGTTTAATGAATTACGCGTGGTACCGTCAAATGAAAACCTCATGTAAGTTACCTGAATTGGAACCTACTAACCTAAAATGTGTTTCTGCCAAATGTCAGTTTTTTAATATCTTGGGTTCAGTGAAGGTCAAGTTAAGAATTGGTAATTTTACTTGGAAAATCAAGTGCTTGGTAACTCCTAAACTCTCTTGTAACGTAATTCTTGGGGCCAATTTCCTGTCTAGGGCTGGACTTGTTTTGGATCTACAGTGTCAAAATTTATTTTTCAAATTTTCACCTGATTTAAAGTTTGACTTCATTAACACGTTCGCGGCCGATGATGACACATATGCGTCATGACTCCACTTTCACTCAGTGCCGATGACGACATACGTGCGTCACATTCCGCGCCAAATATTAAAGCTCGTATTTCTGTCAATATGTATTTAAACAAACAGACCTCTTATCTGTGCATTCTTAAGGTGTTAAGGGCATCAGATCAATTGTTAGTTACAATCTCTGTAGCCATTACAAGTCGGCATACATTTCCGCTATGTCAAGAGGGAACAGTGAAGTTTCAGTACCTTTTCACCGGAAGAAACCTCGTCTTAGTGGGATAAACAGGCAATTTGCAATTAATGATGATAGTCTGGAAGCTCTCCTGAACGTTAGTGACAGTGACAGCAATGATAGTGACGACAGCGATGACGGTGTGAAAAGTGACTGTAGCCACCTGAGTGAGAATTTTAATCACGGATGTGTGTGTCAAGTGTCTACTCCCAATTCTCACATTACAGAAGATGAGGAAGACCTAATTAATATCTCATCTCCAAATCCCCCGCCAAATAACATGGGCAATATTTCAGGGGCCATTTCTTGGAGTTCAGATTCGTCCTCGATGAAACAAATAAACTTTATTCGTCGGCCGGGAATGAAGGTTCCACTGCCAAGTGACGCGAAACCTATTGATTGTTTTCGCTTGATTGCAGATGACAACTTGCTGAATAACACTGTAACTGAATGTAACACATTTGCAGAAGAGTTATTTTTGCACACTGTATGGACTACTGTAGTTACATTGTACAGCTTATGGAGTAAAGTAAGTATACATTGTTCACACACCAATAATAAGATTCTACTGCACAGTATTTTTGTGTGAAATGTTCAAAAACTTATTTTTCTGTTGTAAAGAAGTTCTACAATAGAACAAAACATTATTTTCCTCGTTCCACTTCATTACCAGTCATGACGCGCATGCTGCGTCAAATGGCACCGAAGGCGAAAAACTCATTGGTAGTGCTGCTGACGCAGCATGTGCGTCATGGCTCGTATGCACATAAATAATATTGAAATAATTAAAATAATAATCTAAAATGCATAAGGACACATAAACGAACTCCTCTAAACAAAAAAAGTATTACGGTACCACGGTAATGGTTGCCGATATCCGAGCGGCCGCGAACGTGTTAATGTTCCGTTGAAAATACCTATTGTTTCTTGCGTGGGTTACCCTCAGTCCGATGAGCCTAGCAACATTGATCGCCTTGACCTGAACCATTTAAGGGATGCCGAAGCCTGTCAAGTCCACGCTCTATGTAAGGAATTTCCTGAAGTGTTCACTAGTAAGTTAGGCTTGACCGACGTTCTCGAGTATGATATTGAGTTGTCTGACCATCAGCCTCTTCGATTTCCTTCTTACCATCTTTCCCCACCCCATATATTGGAATTGGAGAAAATTGTTGAGCAAATGGAGAGAAATGGAGTAATTAGTCCTTCCACTTCTCCGTATGCATCCTTAGTGTTCTTGGTACCCAAGCCTTCTGGTGGCTTTCGTGCAGTTATAGATTATAGGGCTTTGAACAGCAAGATTGTGCTTCAATCTATCCCGTTGCCTGATCTTCATACTTGTTTTGGATGGTTCTCTGGAGCAAAATTTTTCACGGCTCTAGACTTGAACCAAAGCATACTACCAAGTGTCTTTATCCAAGAGATCCATTCCCCTTACTGCTTTTATAACCGACTGGAACCTGTACGAGCTTCTGGGACTCCCGTTCGGCTTAAGTTGTGGAGCCGCTGTGTTAACGAGACTGCTAAATTCCATTCTCTCGGACATAAAATTCAAATTAGTCTTTAATTATTTAGATGACTTGTGATTTTTTCAAATACCTTTGAGGAACATACGGTACACGTCAGGGAAGTCTTGCAATAGCTAAAGAAAGCCGGACTGACAGTGAAGTTATCAAAGGTCGCATTCGCCAGACCCAGTATGTCTTTCCTATCACATGTAGTTTCTTCTGAAGGTGTTTCAATTGATCATTCTAGAACTCAGGCCATCAGGGATTTCCCACCTCCCAAAGATGTCGCCCGATTCATCGGTATGGTGAACTTTTTCAGAAAATTTATCCCCAACTTCGCAGAGATAGCAGCTCCGTTGAACTACCTTAAGAGGAAAAATGTTAAATTGACTTGGGAGAGTGCCCAACAGGAAGCATTCAATTCATTGAAAGTTGCATTGACTAACGCCCCTGTGTTAGCCATTCCAGATTTTGAGAAGCGTTTCATTGTTCAAACTGATGCCTCCGGGCGTGCTATTGCTGGTGTCCTATTACAAGAACATGAAGACGGACGTAGGCCGGTAGCTTATGTATCCAGGGTCCTCAACGATCTGGAGGCCAAATACTCCATCTACGAACTGGAGTGTCTAGCTGCACTGTTTGCACTAGAAAAGTTTAGATCCTTTATTGAACATGTAAACTTTGATCTAGAGACCGATAACCAGGCTCTTTCTTGCGTGTTAAATCGACTTAAAAGGACTGGTAGGATAACTAGATGGGCACTACGAATCTCATCTTTTAATTTCAATGTTCAGCATATACTGTACGTGGTTCCAAGAATGTCATTGCTGATGGTTTGAGCAGGATGTTTGATGGTAATTATTGTACTGCAGTGAACCCAAATGTCAATGAGCTTCCAGTCAATGCTGTCTGTGTTAGTGCCATCCTTACCGATCTTCCTTTGTTGTACCATGAATTTGGGGATCATCAAAAAACTGATCCGGATTTGAAAAGCATCATTGACAATAGTGGGACCGAAGTAAAACCTTACTCCTTACCTAAGGGCATTCTCTGTTGTAAGGGTCGCAAGGACCATAACTTCAAAATTGTCGTTCCAAAGGTTCTGGTACCTGTCATCTTTAAATATTACCACTGCTCTCCCATTGCCGGTCATTTAGGTAACTTCAAAACCCGTCAGAAAATTAGGGAGTTCTTCGTTTGGAAGAAAATGGATAGTGACATCCGATACATGATCAAATCCTGTAAATCTTGTGCCATCAGCAAACCTAATTTGAATAACTGTGTGGGTTGTTGTCATCATCACAAGCTTCACGCCCAATGCAGCGGCTGTTCATCGATTTCGTAGGTTCCCTCCCTCGGTCTTCTCTACGAAACACCCACATCTTTGTCTGTATAGATGCCTTCTCCCGGTTTTGTTGGATCTTCCCCACCAGATCCCGAACTTCCATCTCCTGTCTAAATTCTATCTTTGCATCCGTTGGCCCACCCAAGTTCTTAGTATCTGACAATGCTAGTTCTTTCACCAGTAACTCCTTCAAAAGGTATCTATTTGAGCTATACATCTCCCATGTCACCACTACCCCATACTACCCAAATCCTTCTTATGCCGAGAGGTTGAATCGGAACCTAAAGTCCGCATTGATAGCGTATCATCATGACAATCAGTCCAGATGGGACTCCTGTCTGCATTGGTTAGCCCATGCTTTTAATTCCACTATTCATGAGTCACAGGTAAGACGCCTATGTCTCTAATGTTCAGCTATACCCCGTACACCCCCATCTCTAACGTCCTATCTACTGAAGATCTTCTGCCGGAACTGTCAAAGCCCACTGTCAATGCTGATCCGGATTTCAAAAGATCTGGAACGAAGCCAAAAGGAATTTATCTGTGTCACATGAGAGGGTCAAAAGGAAGTACAATAAAGGTAGAAAGCCGTCGAAATTAAATGTTGGTGATCTGGTATATATTAAATGTTACCCCATTAGTAAGTCCGTGAATAAGTTTTCGGCAAAGCTTGCCCCCAGATACCAAGGCCCGTGTACTGTGTTGGAGTTCTTGTCTCCGGTTTCAATTTTGGTAAGTGATCCTGTAGCGAGATGGATTAGGCACGTTCATATTTCCCAAATTAAACCTGGTTAAACGGGCAATATTGTATTGTATCCTCTGCTAGTTGGATGGGCCTTTGGTAACTGATCCGAACTTTAGTTGAACCTGGCACGCATACTGCAGGTTGGTGAACGAGTCAATTTTGTCCTTACTGTATCTAGGGTTGGTGACTAATTTAGTGCCCCTTGTGTATTACTGTTACACTGTTTGGTTTCTTCTAGCCCGAAATCTGTTTAGCCTTGCCTATCTTGTGGTGATGGTATCATTTCTTAAAAATATCGTATTTGTGTAATTGAACCTTGTGCTCGTGTGGTGTGCAACTAAATTGCCACGGTGGAAATCTAATTTCATCTAACTCTAATTTTGTGCTCCTGAAACTGATTTCTTGTTTACTCAAGGTTTAAAAAAAGGGTAAATTAATGGACTTATTTCTTTCGCGGCTCTGCATGGAATTTCTTGTGCTGGATCCGTTTTATCATCGAGCGACTTAATCATTGCTGGGCTATGGCGAGTTTGGGATGGGATGAGAGGGAGTGTGTTTGGTACCCGAAAGTTTACCATTTTGTCATCCTTTCATTGTATGTGTGTGAAGGTGTGAGGAGCTTAGTGCAACCTGTGCCATTTCAGTATTGTGGGATTATTGGTTATGGTGTATTACGATTGGTTGGTGTCGGAAAGGTTGCCCGCTTGCCTTGTGCGTGGACTGTATGTCTTAAAAGTGTTTCATTTTCCGGCTACTGATGTTTTGTGTTCACCTATGACTAAGTGATCTAACACTCTCCTTTTCGGGTACATTTGGCAGCTGTTTCTGGTGCTGTATTCTATGTGTGAACCATTCATAATCTTATTTGCCTGTAACTGTTTTGGTGTGGTATTTATCATCCTAACCTTTTGATTTTGAATTGATTTGAAATTATGTAGAAAATCTGTCTCCCCGTTCCTTATCTGCTGGTATTTGATTTGTGCACTTCTGCGAGCATTGTGGTTGTATCCCCTGTCTTGTAACTTAGTAATGTATTTGTGGTTTTGTTTTCATCCTTTGAGTTGTGGATTGTTGGTGATTAAGTGTAATTTACCTTATCTACTAGTTGCTGTATGGGTTGTTCAGTGGTACTATACTGGACTTCTTTCCTGAGGGGGTATCTCCTTTGTGCCTATATGGTATGGTCCTAGTCCTTAGCTTGTACCTGGTTCGATAATGTAATTTCTGCTCCGTATTGGGCTCAATTTGTGTAATGGTTGGTAAGCACGCGTTGAGGATGGATATCCTTTGATTCTTAATGAGTTATCCTTTGATTCTTAATGAGTTGACCCGCGTTTCTAGCTTGTCATTATTGTAATTGTAGTTTGTTTGGTTGTTGTCAAGACACTTTGGTTGGGATGTGATTTGTCCTTTAATTTACCTCTGTGTTGCAGTAGATTTGGCCATTTGTTAGTGAATCCACATCTCTGATGAAGTAAACTTTCTTGTTGGAAGTATCTTGAATTTTTTTTTTTTTTGCTATTTTGCTTAACGTCGCACCGACACAGATAGGTCTTATGGCGACAATGGGACAGGAAAGGTCTGGGAGTGGGAAGGAAGCGGCCGTGGCCTTAATTAAGGTACAGCCCCAGCATTTGCCTGGTGTGAAAATGGGAAACCACGGAAAACCATTTTCAGGGCTGCCGACAGTGGGGTTCGAACCTACTATCTCCCGAATACTGGATACTGCCCGCACTTAAGCGACTGCAGCTATCGAGCTCGGTATATCTTGATTTGATTTTAGTAGGCTCTGGGTTCTTTGACTTGTTCTTCCCCTCTTAAACTCGGTCCGTCGTCACCATTCTATATTTTGTAACTCTAGGCTCTTCTTAAGTACCCTGCTTGCTTATGACCTTTTTCCTAGTGAAAGGATTATGGAATCTCTTACTTTGTGTTCTTTCCTTCATCTTTGTTTAACCGAGCATTTTCTCTGAAACGGGTTCATTATCTACCCTCTATACCTTTGTGGACCTTTCTTCCACTCATTCTCCTAACCATGCGTGCCCTGTGTCTCTCATGGTGTTTAAGATGAAAAGTTCATGAGTTAGTGTACTTGTATCTGGGCATCGTTTCTTGTGGTGGTACCTTTGATGTGGCTGTTACGGATGACCCACTGATTGCGAACCCTCCATCTTGTAAACTATAGGAGTCTCCTACGTGCCCATTGACTCCACCGTCGCCCCGTTTAAGCCTCCCTTATAACTTCAGTTATTTTCAACGTCTCTCGTCATTTCTGTTGGTATTCCTTTGGTCTGTCGAGAGTATCAGTTATCTCCCCTCAATTCTTCCCCCGAGATTTAGTAGGTAACTATGGATAAGTTGATGATCCTAGTCTAATGAGTATATTTTTCTGCTGCTGATTTCTGATCCTGGGCAAGTTGATGAGTTCACCACTCTGTAGTTGTGTGTGTGTTACCCATGTATCTATATATGTAATTTGATGTTTTAGCCCTCCTGATTTTGCTCCAATTATACCATACCATATGTTCCCAGTCCTATGCTATTGTGTGTTCCTGTATCTTTAATTGCATGATTATCATTTGGAGATCTGTGCTCATGTAACATTTCTACTACTCCTTCTGTTATTTTAATGAACCATTTGTGGCATCAGTCCCAGTCCTCTAGTATAGAACTAAGTGTTGGTGTGTACCTTATGCCCTAGTATGTACTTATTTTATTGTTTCTGTGTATACATTTAGTGTGTACTGTTCGTGGTGGAGTGATCCCCTGTTCTTGTTTCTTGATTGTTGTTGTAGTGACTCTTCCTTTTCCTTCCGTGCCTAATCGGCCATGTGGAGCGCTCTGGGCCTCGGTTGGGTTGTTGGTAATTAATGACACGTAAAGTTATTTGATGGATCTATTGATCCTTGTAACTATATAATTTTTTTAATTTCCTGTTTCCCTTATCTTGCCCTCCTCTGGGCCTTGTCGTAAGCTTGATTTGCCAGTTATTGCTATTTGCAACACTAGATTTTGCACATCCTTAAAACCTAAGGAGATTTGTAAACATATTACACCAATAGAATTTTGGTTACCACCGTGTAGGATTTAGTATTGGTTATCCGCTACTATATTTGAAACTCATGTGACGTTTTCAAAACCACTAGCGAACTTGATTTTATACTTGAAAACTATATTATCGTGAGACTTTCTGTGCAATTGGCAATTTTGGAATCCCGGCGGTATATACTCTCTATTTTGTGTGAAATTTTACTACTGCTATCTCCTGAGTGAACAATTCATGTGTTAGGTAACTAATGTTGATCACGCCCCGGCTATCAATTTAAAGGGCAACTTGCGGTAGAACAGTTATTGATATTATAAGTTTGGTCATGTGAACCTTTAATACGAAATGAACTTTATATCGGTGGTCATTTTCATTGGACTGCTTCAGCTAAATCTAGTTTATCTGACCACCGCATCATTATTGAAGCAAGATTTAGGATATGTTGTGCTTCGGAGAGGGGGGACTGACGATATTTAAGGTACCTAACCTCCCAAGTAAACCCTTTGGACTGGGTCCTGTACTCCTAGAAATTTGTGTCAATGAACCTTGTGAAAGAACATTATCGTTTCACATTTAATGTGAAACTTCTTGCCGTTCTTGTTTGATTTCGATTAACCTATCTTGTCGCGCTATGAAACGCTACGCTCTGGCAATGAAGCTTTAAACTTTCGTGTCTGCCCGATGAGTTCTGCGCTGGTGCACGCGGCAACAAGGCAAGCCCCGCTGCGAGGCGTGAGGACGCTGGTAGTTAGAATTGAATCGCCATGGAAGGAAGTCGTGTGTGTTGGACCGGCGGTATGGTTTGAGGCAGTACCTTCGATAATGGATAAAACCAGGGCCTGTGGGCATTTGGTGCCCTATAAACCTTGAAGCTGGCCTCGATTAGTTTCAGATTGATACACGAGCAGATACACGAGCAGTGAAACTGCATTTTATATTCGACTTGAAGCCTGGTTGAGTAACGTAACTGAATGTAGCTCGCGGCGTCTCTTCCCTGTTCATGGATTGAAAACTGTAAGTTCCCTTTTTTTAAATCTAAGAACTGAAAAATTTCAAGGAAAATCTCGGTCAGAAGTGGGAAAAGTGATCTCTACCCAGGATAATGATAATAATAATTATCTCCGATCCGAGTAATGACTGCATGTTCGCTACGTTACCATGTGTTCACAAAGAAGCTTCGTCTTAGTGTTTTAGTAGGAAAGTACAGTGTGGACTAAAATCAAAATTTATTTTAAGTATAACTATGATTTCATCTCAAAAAATTTTCTGGAAATTTATGTAAATGGAGAGCCACTGCAAGTTTGTTTGAAATGGGGTTAACCTTCCTGAATTTTCTTCTTCTTCTTTGGGGTTTGGTTTTTGGGTTAATTATTGATTCCTATTTGCCTTTTCTGGCTCTTATTAATTTTTTTCTTTGGGGTTTTTCTGTGTCCGTTTTTGTCCTTACGGACACGCTTTGTTGTTGCTGTTGCCTTGGCAACGGGTTGTTGGGTTAACTTGGATTTTAATCGGGGCATAGTGTCTTTGTGCTACATTCCTTAATGTGGATGTGATTGATTTTCGTGTGTTCTAAGTGTAAAGTCAACTTATATTTATTTCGCCAGTCATTTTTCCCGGTTCAGTAAATTTTGAAATGTGGTTTTGCGTATTTTGGTGGTATTATATACTATCCCTTGCGAAGGCTTGCCGTCCAGTAAGAGTTATCTTGTGAATTTTACTACAACCTAGGCCTAACTTTTCTAGATTTTTAAGTTTAACAATTTTAGAGTAGCCGACCGGTAGAATAGGTAAGCTTTAATTCTTGTGTTTCATATCGAGGTCCGCGTTCTATTTTCTTTGAAAACTTTATTGAATTTATGTTTTGTAGTTCTTTTAAATTAATGTCATTTCAAAAACTATTAACTTTATAAACTAAGTTAATTGGTTTTTCATTTGTTGATTTTGAGCATTCCACTACTGGAAGACTTTCAATAGTCCATTAGAATTATCCAGAGAGTTTAAATAATATTTCAAGACCTTTAATTTCAATTTAAATTCCTTTTCCTCCTTTAATTTTGCAATATATTTATTTTCTTGAAATAAGGTGAATTAAAGTCATTTATTTTCTTACTAATGGTGGATTTTCATTTCACTAAGTCAATAAAGCACTGTCACTGTTTCTTATTTAATTTCTGACCGCGGCCTCTATCTGCTTCCCTGGTACTTCCAAGGTAAGTGTTCTTTTCCTCTTGTTTGGTGATTCTTGTGTGTTGTTTTGCTTGACCTTTCTGCCCGCTCTATGGTGTTCGCTTTATCCCCCCTTTTGGGGGCGGACACGCTACTAACCTTCTCACCTGAGGGACACACTCTCAGGGATGTGACGTTATAAACCCATCATCCGTTGCTTGGTTCTGGACCTTGTGGATGGTGCAGGTTTGATCACATCTAAAACTACTCAAGTGTTTTAACCAATGGAGATTCATAACAAAACAGAGGTCAGCTGCTCTGACTAGAACTGAAGAGCGTGACTTTCGAAATAACTCTGCAGCACCAGCAGATAGACTTAGAACTTCTATGATCAGCTTAGGGTGGATGAATAGCTCTCAGCTCAATAGAGCAATGAGAACCATCTCTGGATGCATAAGAGCCACTCTGCATCCCAGACTTGACAATAAACCGGCTGCTTTCCAGAAATCCACCTCTACGACTAGCCAACTGCTTGCTGGTAGTAATTTGCTAAACTGAGAGCACTCCCTTCACCCCGAGACATAAGTAGAGAACAGGACAGAGTATGTGCATGCAACCTACACAAGTCAAGTGATTTTGGACCACTGCACCAAACCATCCGGCAATCATCGAGCAGTGCAAGTTGAGAGTCTACACAAGGCATCGTTGCTACACCATCAAGGTTTGAGTGGAGTCAGGCTCGACCATTCTTTTGTTTAGTGTCATTCCATTAATATGCATTTTATTATTTGTATGTTTTATTTATTTTATGTATCTATAATTATTATTATTATTTGTATTTATAGTTGTTTTTCTTCCTTATGTAATTCCATACAATAAATAAATGCACTCAAAAATCTAGCTCTCTCTCCCAGGTTAGAACCAGGAGATCTACCAAGTGTCTAGTGACATACCACCATGAATGCTTTCAGATCCAGTGAACTCACATAGGGATTTGGCAACAGTTAGGCAGGAAAGGGTACGAACCAGGAGGGAAGTTGTGTAGAGTTGATTATGGTACAGCCCAATGGGAAAAGATGTTCAAAGCTGCGCATGGTGGGATTGGAACCAGCCTGTCCGGAATCCAACCTCATGGTCTTGCAACCAAATCCCTTGGCTCTACATAGCAACACAGCTCTCTCATAAGATCTATGTAGTTAAGTAAAGAAAATTTATGACCACCTGTGTTTCTCTGACAAACTGCATAGATCCCTCTTCAACTTTCACAAACACTGGGTCATCAGTGGCCAGCTGCTCCAATGACTCCTGAAAAAGCAGAGGGAAGGTTATGTAATGACAGCATTAATCCCTCACCACCATATAATATCCCTAAGAATTTTTTTACTTCAATATACCACAGCAGGTTATCTGAATTCCATATGGTCTTACAATCTAGTACAGAGTGTGTCAAGCAAACAGCAGACTTCTTCAACTCTACAAGAAAGACTTGCAAAAATTATACTACCTCTAAATATTTGAGGGATACACCAGGCCCAGTGACAGGATTCTCAGGCCCCTAAATCATATGCAAGTTATTTTATAACCAAGACTTACCCCTAGCAGCAGAGTTTGCCCCAAACATTGTGCAAGATTTTTATTGGTGTAAAACGTGATGTATTTGTGGTGCTAATTTGGTGGAAAAGTGACAATTTAACACCAGTGAAAAATGCACCTAAACTCCACCATAATTAGAACATATATTTTTTAAAATTAATTTACACCAGTTTTTCCCAACAAAATTGGTGCAAGAGAAGTGGCATTTTACACCATGAAGTACATTAATCAAACGATTTCTGCACCAACTTTGTGCCTACCTTCTTTACTGTCAACATCACTGTTGATCCAAATTTCATTCAAAAATGCTCCAAAGTTACACCAAGGATTTGGGTGCATTTGTGGAAACACCTTGGTGTCATTTTGTAATTACCCCACAAATATAATGGTTCAAAATTGGTGTATCTTTTGAAGCTAGTATTGTAGTACATTTGGGCCACTTAGTGCATATCCTTTGACATTTATCCCCAAAAAATACAACAACATACTTCCCTGCTGCACACTGACATACATATTTCTTATTGGCATTGAAATGTATTTCAGCATTAAATGTTTAATTCATTTTTTTGTCCCGGGCACCCTACGGGCCCAAGTCTCTGGGCGTCTCTCCCCCCCCCCACCCCCGCCCTCTGTTGCTGGTCCTTGAAGTAGAAGTAACAATTTTAAGTTTTAAATATCACTTATTATTATTAATAATAATAATAATAGAAAATGTTTGAACTCAAGAGTCTACAGATCAAATGCACACTGCATTGGTCAGACAAGAAGAAGTTTCACCACCCATTGCCCAGAACACACAACCACAATAAATACCCAGCTATGAGTATCATATGTCAGACTGTAACCACTCTTTTTCATCAATAATGTTTATTTTATGCACGATTAGTAAAGCACTCTCTTGAATATATACAAAAACATCCATGCTGACCAGAGAAATAATCCAACTGGCAATGAAATAACAGATGAACCTAACATTCTTTTTGGCATAACTGCAACAATATTTGTCCCATAATACAATCACAACATACACACAGTTCCTGCCAGCCTGCCGGTCACCAACGGACTGAGTACACAACTACATAGTTTAACATTACTTTATTTTTCTTTCAGCAATTGAACTAATCCTCCCCCTTTTGTTTCCTTTTTAGACTCTTTCTATATGCATCAATAATCTGCATAAACAACTTTTACTGGTTCTTTCACCATTTTAATTCTTCAAGGCATTGTTTTGAGAGGAGTTCCCTCCCCCTCCTCCACTCTCAGCAATTATACGGCATATCATTTTTGGGACCATTCTGCTGTATCTTTTGAAAATGTTCAGTCATACATATTGTAAGGAATGTCCTCCAGCATCAAAATTAGATATTTTATTATGAGACAGTTTTATGAAAATCAGCCACAACTATTGTGATTTACAATTCATTTTAGAACATTCTGCCATATTGTCAACTCCTACATTTTGAAGGACACAGTTTTTGTCAACTGTTGTAAATTGTGTTAACACTATTGCCATACATGGGCTCATTTGACTGTTTATCATTCATCAAGATCTTGTCTTCAAATACTCTTAATGGAAGATACTCTACTATTACTGCAAAATAGTTGTAATCAGAGACAGCATCACATTACGTCACATCACTTTTGTGCTCTTGAAATGGTGCTTATTTAATAAGCGGATGAAGATGTCCCAGAGGAACGAACGAAACATGTTCAACTGTATTTTAATTATAGTTCAACAAGCAAACACATAAAAAGGTGGAATTTCTCTCAAATATTTGAAAACACTTCATGTTTGTGGGTTACTGTAGTCACGTCCTAGTTCGTAAACCATGGGCAACGGCTGAGTGGCCTAGTGAGTGGTCCTGAGAGTCGGGATACCAGTTGCTATGGAATGGGAGTAGGCATCTCGGACATATTCTGAGTCGTGGCCCTCCTCGTGCTCAGGCGGCTAGGACTATACAATTCACCGGTGGTCCATAACCCGTTAGAGGAGAGATACTCACTTGGACTATGTGCAAGTATTTTTGTATTGAAAAGGTGGACCCTTTTAAGTTTCCTATCTTCTATGTGCAAGTAGGGCAACATCCTGCTTCATGAATTTACAGAGCTCAGAACACTTTAAGCAAGCCTCGGACCTATGGGAGTAATGGAGTCCCACTCCCATTTGACAGGCGAGGGACTCCTTGGAAACAACTTGGCGAACGAAATGGATTTCGATGGGGAGCTATCAATATTAATGGGGCTTATGGAAGAAAGAAAGTAGAACTGGCTGAGTCAGCAAAGAGGATGCATCTGGATGTGCTACGAGTAAGTGATATTCGGGTAAGGGGAGATAATGAGGAAGAGATAGGAGATTATAAGGTGTACTTGACGGGTGTTAGAAAGGGAAGGGCAGAGTCTGGGGTAGGGCTCTTTATCAGGAATACCATTGCACGCAACACAGTTTCTGTTAGGCACGTAAATGAGCGAATGATGTGGGTAGATTTGCCAGTGGGAGGAATTAAGACAAGAATTGTGTCTGTGTATTCACCATGTGAGGGTGCAGATGAGGATGAAGTTGACAAGTTTTATGAAGCATTGAGTGACATCGTGGTCAGGGTCAACAGCAAGGATAGAATAGTGCTAATGGGCGATTTCAATGCGAGAGTTGGGAATAGAACTGAAGGATACGAAAGGGTGATTGGTAAATGTGGGGAAGATATGGAAGCAAATGGGAATGGGAAGCGTTTGCTGGACTTCTGTGCTAGTATGGGTTTAGCTGTTACGAATACATTCTTCAAGCATAGGGCTATTCACCGCTACACATGGGAGGCTAGGGGTACCAGATCCATAATAGACTATATCTTAACAGACTTTGAATTCAGGAAATCCGTTAGGAATGTAGGAGTTTTTCGGGGATTTTTTGATGATACAGACCACTATCTGATCTGTAGTGAACTAAGTATCTCTAGGCCTAGGGTAGAGAAAGTGAAATCTGTCTGCAAACGAATAAGGGTAGAAAGTCTCCAGGACGAGGAAATTAGACAGAAGTACATGGATATGATTAGTGAGAAGTTTCGAACAGTAGACAGTAAGCAGGTTCAGGATATAGAAAGTGAAAGGGTGGCATACAGGGATGCTGTAGTAGAAACAGCAAGGGAATGCCTAGGAACAACTGTGTGTAAAGATTGGAAAAGGCGAACATCTTGGTGGAATGATGAAGTGAGAGCAGCCTGTAAACGTAAAAAGAAGGCTTATCAGAAATGGCTCCAAATAAGGGCTGAGGCAGACAGGGATTGGTACGTAGATGAAAGAAACAGAGCGAAACAAATAGTTGTTGAATCCAAAAAGAAGTCATGGGAAGATTTTGGTAATAACCTGGAAAGGCTAGGTCAAGCAGCAGGGAAACCTTTCTGGAAAGTAATAAAAAATCTTAGGAAGGGAGGGAAAAAGGAAATGAACAGTGTTTTGAGTAATTCAGGTGAACTCATAATAGACCCCAGGGAATCACTGGAGAGGTGGAGGGAATATTTTGAACATCTTCTCAATGTAAAAGGAAATCATCATAGTGGTGTTGCAAACAGCCAAGCTCATGGGGAGGAAAATGATGTTGGTGAAATTATGCTTGAGGAAGTGGAAAGGATAGTAAATAAACTCCATTGTCATAAGGCAGCAGGAATAGATGAAATTAGACCTGAAATGGTGAAGTACAGTGGGAAGGCAGGGATGAAATGGTTTCATAGAGTAGTAAAATTGGCGTGGAGTGTTGGTAAGGTACCTTCAGATTGGACAAAAGCAGTAATTGCACCTATCTACAAGCAAGGAAACAGGAAGGATTGCAACAACTATCGAGGTATCTCATTGATTAGTATACCAAGCAAAGTATTCACTGGCATCTTGGAAGGGAGGGTGCGATCAGTCGTTGAGAGGAAGTTGGATGAAAACCAGTGTGGTTTCAGACCACAGGCAGGCTGTCAGGATCAGATTTTCAGTATGCGCCAGGTAATTGAAAAATGCTACGAGAGGAATAGGCAGTTGTGTTTATGTTTCGTACATCTAGAGAAAGCATATGACAGGGTACCGAGGGAAAAGATGTTCGCCATACTGGGGGACTATGGAATTAAAGGTAGATTATTAAAATCAATCAAAGGCATTTATGTTGACAATTGGGCTTCAGTGAGAATTGATGGTAGAATGAGTTCTTGGTTCAGGGTACTTACAGGATTTAGACAAGGCTGTAATCTTTCACCTTTGCTGTTCATAGTTTACATGGATCATCTGCTGAAAAGTATAAAATGGCAGGGAAGGATTCAGTTAGGTGGAAATGTAGTAAGCAGTTTGGCCTATGCTGACGACTTGGTCTTAATGGCAGACTGTGCCGAAAGCCTGAAGTCTAATATCTTGGAACTTGAAAATAGGTGCAATGAGTATGGTATGAAAATTAGCCTCTCGAAGACTAAATTGATCAAGAAGTAAGTATAAATAACCACCTAATCGATACTTTATTAATGCCTCAGGCAAAACTGAATAAAATTAAAACTTACAGGACATGTTTCGACCACTTAGTGGTCCTCTTCAGCTGTAAGTTTTAATTTTATTCAATTTTGCCTGAGGCATTAATAAAGTATCGTTTAGGTGGTTATTTATACTTACTTCTTGATTAAACATCGATACAGTCATGAAATGGACAACTTGTAAGACTAAATTGATGTCAGTAGGTAAGAAATTCAACAGAATTGAATGTCAGATTGGTGATACAAAGCTAGAACAGATCGATAATTTCAAGTATTTAGGTTGTGTGTTCTCCCAGGATGGTAATATAGTAAGTGAGATTGAATCAAGGTGTAGTAAAGCTAATGCAGTGAGCTCGCAGTTGCGATCAGCAGTATTCTGTAACAAGGAAGTCAGCTCCCAGACGAAACTATCTTTACATCGGTCTGTTTTCAGACCAACTTTGCTTTACGGGAGCGAAAGCTGGGTGGACTCAGGATATCTTATTCATAAGTTAGAGGTGACAGACATGAAAGTAGTGAGAATGATTGCTGGTACAAGCAGGTGGGAACAATGGCAGGAGGGTACTCGGAATGAGGAGATAAAGGCTAATTTAGGAATGAACTCGATGGATGAAGCTGTACGCATAAACCGGCTTTGGTGGTGGGGTCATGTGAGACGAATGGAGGAGGTTAGGTTACCTAGGAGAATAATGGACTCTGTTATGGAGGGTAAGAGAATTCGAGGGAGACCAAGACGACGATGGTTAGACTCGGTTTCTAACGATTTAAAGATAAGAGGTATAGAACTAAATGAGGCCACAACACTAGTTGCAAATCGAGGATTGTGGCGACGTTTAGTAAATTCTCAGAGGCTTGCACACTGAACGCTGAAAGGCATAACAGTCTATAATGATAATGTATGTATGTATGTTCAATAAAACTGTACCGTCAGCACCGAACTTGGGAATGTAAACATGGAGTTTACTATTCAATGGTCTACATGAAGAGTACTACGTATTCCTTTACTCGACAGTTAGAAGTTATAAGTGAGAGGAGGAATGGGACTTGACTAGAATAGAATGAATAGAATAGATTTATTTATCATCAACAGGTTATTTCCCCAATTAAAGATGATTCAATAAAACATAATATACAACAAATACACCTTAAGTAAATAACACTAATTTCCTAAAATAATAACCAAATTCAAACTAAATCTACAGACCATTTTTATATGCATATTTACAAAACCTTAAATAAATTAAATAAATAAATAAAACTCAATCTCCTTAAAAAATTGACATTAAACTACAGCTAGTAACATTTACACATTTACATATCTTACATATAGGGCCTTACATTCGTGAGGTCATTAGGGCATGTCTGATTTTAGACGGGGGTGAGTGAAAAAGGTCCACTGATTCACCCACCTCATTCAGTGATGTTAGTGCCCTCACAAGCCATGAGTTAGCCCGCGCCACAGTTCTCACTTTAGGCAGATGAAAAATATACCTTTGCCTAGTATTGCGACGAGGAACATGTAATGGAATCAGCTCCAGTAGTGTTGAGCAATCCACTCTGTTCGTCAGACACTAATAAAGAAAGAGGGCATTGGCACATCTGCGGCGTGCAATGTCCTCATGCTGATAGTCTCACAAAAAGACTCGTAATTGGACGAAGAGAGAGAAATATCCAAACCCTTGTAGCCGATCCATTTCATGAACCTTATTTGGACTCTTTCCAAGTTTTGTATTAAATACTGCTGAGAAGGCAGCCACACCTCGCAACAGTATTCTAACGATGGCCTGATTAGAGTGCAAAACAAAGTTATTAGAGTTCTAGGAGAAACAAATTTGGCACAATTTGGTACAATTTCTTTTCAGAATGCCAAGTAATTTAAACCCTTTCCTAGAAATCTTGTCTAAATGTTTCTCGAAGGAAAGACTGTAGCAGTTTGAAAGTGTCACACCAAGATCATTTATTTCATTCACACAAGCTATTTGGTTATTGCATAAATGGTAAGGGTAATGGTTCCAACTTGCGTGAAAATGTAATTGCGTTGCATTTTGAAGTATTCAAACCAAGCAGCCACTTTGTACACCAGTTACTTAGTAGGTTTAAGTCAGACTGTAGCAACTTACAGTCCAACTCACTATTGATTACCTTAAAGATCTTTAGATCGTCAGCATAGAGAAGGCAATTACTGTGTTGTATAACTGATGTTATATCATATATGAATATGACAAAGAAAAGAGGGCCCAGTAAAGAGCCTTGGGGGACACCTGAAATAGGGTGGTACGGCTTTGACATAATACCATCAGCCTTTACTACGCAAATTCTATTAGTGAGATAGCTTCTAATCCACTCCAAAGCACTTCCTCCTATTTCATATGCTGACAATTTGGTGAGTAGAGCATCATGTTGAACTGAATCAAAGGATTGGCAGAAGTCCGTATAAACAACATCCACTTGTTGCCTCCTATCGAGAGATTCAGAAATGAAATTGATATACACCGCCATGTTGGACACAGTAGAGCGTTTCTGTACAAAACAGTGCTGCGCTATATTAATATACAGTGAAACTGAACTGTACAATCTCTTATACATGATCTTCTCTGCCACCTTTGAAATTAGGGACAATAACACAACAGGCCTATAGTTATCAAACACCGTTTTGTCTCCTTTCTTGAACAATGGTATGCCGTAACCTTTCTTCCACTCACACGGAAAATACCCTGACGAGAATGACATATTTATTATGATGCTAAGTGGCCTACCTAGCTCAGATGCACATTCTTTCAATACTACTGCGGGTACGTCATCTGGACCACATGATTTGGAGGTATCCAAAGAAGCAAGAATTGAAGATACCTCTGCTGGAGAGGTCAGTATTGAAGTTAGGCCTATATCACACACGGACGAAGCGGATAGATAACAATGTGCGGCAGGTGAGTGATACTTTTCAAAGGTATCTGCAAAACTGTCCAAGATGCTCCTCTTGTCCTGTAATTCTTCCCCGTCCTGAAGCATAGTAGATGGCAGGCGAGATGACCTCCGTTTGTTGTTTACAAAATTCCAGAAACTCTTCGGGTTGGCAGCTAATTTAGATTCCATCAAAGTTATATAGTTTCTGTATTTTTTGAGCTGAAGACGCTTAAATTCACCGCGTATGGTCGAAAATTGCACCTAATCACTATTATGGCCCTTTTTTTTAAAACTTCCTTCCTGCCCTCTCCTTTTCTTTTAATTTATCTATTACCTCAGAGTTGTACCAGCATGGGTACTTCCGCGTGCTAACTATCCGGGACGGTACAGTATCTTTCATTACAGCGCGAAGGAAGTCGTAGAAAAGGGTTAACGCCTCGTCTACGGAGGGGGAGTCCTCGATTAAATTCCAGGGACACAACGAAAGGAGATCTCTCATTTGAGGAAAAACGGTCTTAGTCCATGCGAACATTAACTTCCTTTGCGGTACGGGGTGCATAACTCGCGGTAAAGACAGAGTGAATTCTACAGCTCAATGGTCAGAAGTAATTACCTTTTCCGTCTCAAAGCAGTCCAAGTGTCCACAGTATTGATCCGATATTAGAACAAGGTCCAAGAAGTTCTCGTTTCTTGTTGGGAAGTGACACATTTGCTTGAGTCTGAATTCACTGACGATTTCAAGAAGTAAGAAGACATCCGCACATCTTTGTTTTATAACGGGACCAGGATTCCAAGCCAAATGCCTGATGTTAAAGTCTCCGCAAACTACAAGAATGTCCTGAGGGTTTAAAACAGCTGTGACGTTGGCCAGGGTTGCTCAAAGATTACTCATCCTAGCAGTCACTTCGTCCGGTGGCAGGTAGCAGCATACTATAAACACAGACCTCCCTATGTTGGGGTGGCCTTGACCACGAGACACTCCCAGTCTCCCGCCAGACCTGGCCGGGAAGCTGGCCTTAGAGCAGATTTCACAGCAACCATAATCCCTCCACCTTTCACTTTGCTACTATGTACCTGATGTTTGTCTTGACGAAACACACAGTAATCAGTAGACAACAGTTCATTATCACCAACAGAATCATTTAACCAACTTTCAACTATACACATACAATCTTTGCTGGCGTCACTGAAAGCGAGGTTAAAGTCCGTCAAAGAATTACACAGGCTACCTACATTTTGGTAGAAGAAATGCATACCGTTGTCATGCTGGGGTCCTGGGTTCAGATGTATGTCGCCGGACAAAGCCAACAGAAGCACACAAATCACTGAACCAGATGTCTTTAGGCTAGAGTTCGTCTGTTGTTTTCTCTGGTTGTGACGTCACCAAATACATAGTTCCATTTAAAGCCAGTACGTGGGCCGAAATACGAAGCTCCGAACCATTCCCAAAAGCGTTTTCCCAACGGTTTTCATATTCCATGTCGAAGTCTAGCACATTCTCATCCCGGAGGCAAACTCAAGTGGACGTGATACTACATTTGAACACTACTAATAGACAAAAGACATGGAGCGATACAGTCAAACGACTACTCCCGGACGCCATCTTCTCACGCACAAACAACAATATCAAACCAATTAAGAGTCCACTTTATGGTGGGTGCCTGAATGTTGAATCCTAGTTCTCATATGCACCATGGAAGTTATGGTGCTAGGCACACAATTTACAGGCGAATGTACCACGTTCAATGTTTGACAGCCTCTATGCCATAGTTGCCACTTCACAATCACATCCCTGTTATGTAAGTGGTGTAAAAATGTGGCAAACTGTGCCCAGCCTAGCACTCAGAAAACACTGAGGCTGTATATTTTATGACAGAGGGGAATTCTATCAGTCATTTGAGAAACCCATATATTCATTTTTTTGTTGAAGACAGAATTATCATTGGATTCTTCTACAATGAAACAAAAAAAGTAGAACAGAGACGTTTGCTTATTATAGCTACAGATTTTGGTTCAATTCTCTTTCTTATTTAATGGAGTATGGAGAGTTTTATTCGTTTTTGTCTTCAGAAGTGTCAAATTGTTCAAGTGACCAATTCAATTAAGTTTAAATACAAAAATATTAGACTTTTATTGAGCATTTCTTATAATACACTCCGTCATATGGAGCCAAGTAATGGAACTTACAAGAGGAGAATGTTCTTCAGAATCCAGCAACCACTCAGGTTCGGCTTTGATGAAATCTGGATCCTCCATTATTTTGATGAATCTATAAAAAAGATACAGAAGAATATGAGCACAAGGCAGTTAATTCACAATTCTCGTACCTATACTTAATACTTTCTGACTTTATAGCCTGTCTGAGTGGCTCAGATGGTTGAGGCGCTGGCCTTCTGACCCAACTTGGCAGGTTCGATCCTCGTTTTTAAAGGTGCTCAAATACGTCAGCCGTGTCAGTAAATTTACTGGCAAGTAAAAGAACTCGCATGCGGCGTCCCTGAAAGATGCTAGGAAATAATTTTCATCAGTTGCTATGACATTAAGGTAAGAAAAGGAAGATCACTGCCTGCTTTTCATTTCTTTCCTGTATTTTATTCTTGTGGCTGAGAACAATGGCTTGGTTCTGTGGTGGTCACTGTACACCAGCATCACCATCATCAGTGTGCTCCGATTACTGGTCAACAAGTATGTGGTTACAGTTTGTCATGTTTACCAAAGACATCGTCAGACATCTTCACATCTGCTGACAGAAGATTGTTCACCCTACAACAACTCTATGGGTGATAAATTAGGTGACTGAGAACTCCATGTTCACTACATACTTCTTGTTCCAATGAGTTCAGCACCAGACGATACTGCACTGCTCCTATCTCATTGTTACAAAGGCAGCCTTCTTTTTCCTGGATGATGGTTTAACCCAAACTTCTCAGTCCACTGCACAAGTTTTCACTAGTCTTTGTGTTATTTGACCCACTGAACGTTAAATAAGGTGTAACTGATAAGCTTTTCAGTCTGTTGAACAATAAATATAACGTACATGTAAAATAACACTATTACAGTATGGCATCTTTTCTTCTTGAAAGAACATCAGAGTTTATCAAATCACAATTTAAAAAACATATATAAATTGTTTAGAAATGCTCATAAAGTCAAAATCAGGGACTGAAAGAAAGAGCATCTATTAAGAAGAATCCTTCTACTTAACTTCCATATTGACATCAACAAGATCCACAGAACAACTTTAAAGAAAATCTCTTAAATTGTAATCTGACACCTTTTTCATAAATTCATCCAAGAACATTTTCACGTAATTTAACGTTTTTTACAAAGTTTTCAACGAACAGGGTGTGTACGTGTCTTGATATCCATCAATGATTTTTTAATGTGTACAATTTGTTTTTAACATACCACAACTACCAGGTGAATAACTTGTTTAGAATTTTAGCTGCAGATAACCCTAATAATGCCTGCAATATATACAAGGCTATTTAATGTGGAGAGCCTTGACCAAGTATTGAATACGTGAACCCTTACAATAATTTTGTATAAATACTATTAGAAAATGATAAATGAAATTTTACGGACATATTCAAAGAATGGACAATTGAATACTTAATACAGTGATCATTAAAAGTCAAAACTGGACAACTGAAATTGAAAATGACCTTCAACAAATCAATGTAAGAGGTGAAATGATATGGGACAGTCCTAGCTTTAGGACATTGGTGAACAATCCAAGATGAGATGGACAGAAGAATGGAAGAGGATGAAGGATTCTGGAAAGAGAAGAAAGTAAATGGTGCTCCTTAGTAGGCACAACATAGCATTCATGGGAGAGTGGGTTCTAAAGTTTATAATTTCACCTCTTGAAGGTCTTTTCAATTTTGATTATCTCGTTATTCTTGACTTTTAATGAGGAGACATCATTTTATTAACTATTTCATTGTCCACTCTTCGAATATGTCCATAAAATGTAATGGTGCGGCTGAATCTTAATTCAGGCCACAGCTGGTTTCTTCCCTACCACTGCCATGTGTTGGTGCAATGTAAAGCAAATTGTAATCAACAAAAAAAAGAAATTGATAGGAATAATGATGATGTGATGTCATCCGTTCAGTCTGATCCGACCCTCGGCGATTCTATGAATAAGCACTCTCCGAGTTGTCCTGTTCCACACAGCCTCCTTTAGTTGTTCCAGGCTGAGGGTTGTGTCTATGCTAATTGTGTCTAACCAACGAGTCCTCTGGCGACCTAGCACGATTGGTTTTTTCAATAATAATGACAAGTAACTAAATAATTCCAGTTTATGCAGTCACTAATTATGACAAGAACAATTACATAAGGACTAATAATATAAAAAGTAATAGTAATCCAAATTATTGTTATTATCATCCTAAATTACACAAATGTTTCTTATATTCACTCTTGAATGACATAATGAATATACTTCAGGCAATGCCTTGCCACAGCATAGCACGATGTTGAACACTGAATGATTGGTACATCTGTTAGGCTTATTAGCGTAGGTGCACTTGTCAGGTGTGGTTGGAATTCTACAAATAATGTCAGTGAAGTGTTTTATATGTTTCATGTGTATTTTGGAGTATGAAGAAATGTTGTAGCGAGTCCAGTATTATAAAGTTGAGAAGTAGAGAGGTTTTTAAAGTTGCTGGTACTAAGAATCAGGAGAAGAGAAGGCAAAAGAATTCCACCACATCGAGTTTATCTAATTTAAGTGAGAATAGCGAAATGGCTGATAGTAGGAAAGATCAATTAGCAGCGATAGGTGAGGAACCGAGTAACCCGTCTCAAATTCAGAATGTAGGGGATCAAGAGGAGGCTTCCATTCGTAGTATGCTTCAGTTGCTTCTTAGTAAGAACGAAGAGTTGAAGGGTGAATTGTACAGTAAGATGGATAGTCAGAGTAATGAATTAAATTCATTGAGTGTTGAATTAAATGCCGTTAACAGTAAAATCGATAATAATAATGTTGAACTGTCCAGTAAGATTGATAATCAGAGTGTTGAATTAAATTCAGTGAGTGTTGAACTGTCCAGTAAGATTGATAGAGTAAAGAACTGAAGAGTGAATTGAGTTTTTTAAGTAATGAAATATACAGTATTAATAGTGAATTAAATTCAGTTAGTACGGAATTGTCCAGTAAGATTGAGAATCAAAGTAAGGAGTTAAATTTAGTGAGTGTTGAATTGTCTAGTAAAATTGATAGTTTAAGTAGTGCTGTGAATGGTAGAATAGATGAACTGAACCAGAAGTTTGACCATCAAAGCAGGGAAATTCAGGAAGTCAATAATAAGGTAGAAGCTCAATGCTTGGAATTGACTGAGAAAATTGAATGCCGATTTAATGTAGTTAGGAAAGACTTTGTTGAAAACAGCAAGGAATGTGATAAGAGAATAAAAATAGTGGAAGATAAAGTCGAAGAAATAGATAGAATTAAATCCAATCAGAACGTTTTAGCGAAGCGTATAGATGAGAAGGATGAGAAAGTGGAAAAAGACCTTAAGTCGGTAAAAGATGACCTCAAGTCAGTAGAAGGAAATGCCAGAATGGTAGTTGAAGAAGGAATTAAAGCATGTCATGTAAAGTTAAGGAAGGAGATCAGTCAAATCCAAGTAGGTAGCAGCATATGTAATAGGTACGTATCTTGTACGAAGGACTCTGAATTACCCAAGTTTAATGGTCGGCAGTTTAATCCGATGGAATTCTTGAAAACGGTGGAGAAACGGTTTTCCAAGAATCTTGACGATGGTTTGATTGAGTATGGTTGATGAGCTGTTGGATGTTGCATTTGTTGGAGAAGCGAGATCTTGGTTTCAAGTTTATAGACAAGGTATTTCGAGTTTGGAGGAATTTAGGGAGAAATTTAGTTCTAAATTTTGGAGTGATGCTATTCAGGGAAGGGAAAGAGATCGCGTGCTATTTGGCAAGTATAAACCTCAGGAAGGTGTATCTATGACGGAGTATTTCTTGGCGCATGTTCTGATCAGCCAGAATATTGAAGGTCTAGCATCGGAGAGAGATACAGTCCGCCAGATGTTGAGGCATTTTCCTGAGAAGGTCGGATTAGCTGCATGTATGCAGAATATTGTTACGATTAAAGAATTAGAGCAGCCGTTAGAGAGGTTTGATGCTTCGGAAGGGCAGGGGAGGACTAGGCAAAGTGAAGATAGAAATTACGGGGATAATGGGAGACAAGGTAATCAGCTAGGGGGAGATAGGAATAATCAGAATTTCAGTCATTCTAGGCAAGGGAATCAGGGTGGTAATTCCGGAAGGGGAAACAGACACTCTAATCAAGGAGGTAATCACCAGGAATATTATGGCAGAAGACCTAATCAAGGGGAATCAGAAAGTAGGGGGCGTACGGATGAAAGACCTAAAGATCAAGTGCAGAGACATGATAATAGTGAACAGTCCACGTCAAGTAATTTAAACTGGAATCGGACTTCTTAGTTGGGTCAGATAGGCAGTCCGATACCGAAATTCCTATTCACGTGATGAAACAGGTAAGTTACGAGGTAGACGTGAAAGAGGAATTATTGTATGACCATGTATTTTGTGATCAGGGAGATTTTCAGAATAGGGGGCGTGATGAAGGTAAGGAAGCTGTGTCGGATGTCTTACTTTGTGCTAATGGTGATGGTAATAGCGGTGTTGCGATCGATAATCTTGTGGAAGTTTCTGAAATTGGAAGTGAAGTTTTTTGTGAAGTTGATGAAGGTTGTTTAGTAAGTGAAGAGTGTTCACGGAGTATACATCATGAGGATGTTTTTGTCGATTTAAGTGTACGTGAGGAGAGTAAAGTTAGGTCCATTATGTGTGAAAATGGTGACTTTGAGATTAATGAAACTTCTGATAAGAGAGTCGAAAGTAGCAGTGTTGTTGGCATGAAAGTGGTGCAAGTAGGAGCTGATATTGAAGGTGGTGAAGATGGATTAATTGTTGGGTCATTAAGTAGTAATGACAGCAATTTCGAAGTGTATTATGGTAAGAATTTCTGTAATCGAGTGAGCGTGAGTGAAAATGAAGTGAGTATGTTTGACAAGCGAGTGCGTAATGTTTTATTTAAGTCTGAGAGTTGTGTGAATGATTTGAATGATGTGCTGTGTGATATCGATGTGGAATGTGTGAAAAAGTATATGATCTGTTTGCTTGCATTAATTATGGTTTTGTGGAAGAGTAAACGTAGTGAGATTCCCACGCATTTCAGAAATAGGGATTTCCTTTTTATGAATGTTCCGCATGAAATTTTGTATGATTCTTGTGTGACTGGATGGTACGAATCTTTGCGTGTGAGATAGAGTGTATTCTAGAAGTAGTTAGTTTTATTACGGTACGCATTCCTCGCTTATCGATGCCAATGTTAAGTTTATGTATAGTTTTTTTCATTTATATCAGGGTCCGTATACTGTGGACAGTAGAATAGGCAAGTGTGCTTATCAGCTTCTAACTTCTGACGACTAGGTCCTTGGGACATTTAATATCTATAGCCTTCGCAGATATAAGAGATAGGATCTGCACCTTGGATGTATATATTATCAATTATGAGTTATGTGTACAGTAGCAAGAAGGGATTGTGTTCAATGGTATATGAAACAATCGGAGTTGTGTGTATATAGCCATATTATTATTATTATTATTGTTTGGACAAATTGTATTTCGTGTGTGCGAATACAATGCAGTAGACGCAATGTATATATCATTATTACAGTAAATTATGTGTTCAGTTATGCCATTATAAGGTTATGTATGAAGTTCTGTTTTATGGTGAATCATAATATGTGATATCATCGATTCACCAAGGGGGCGTTATGTGATAGTACATATATCACACCCCCAAATTATATGTAGAAGTTAGAGATATTATTGTCAGTATTCGATTTATTATTATTATTATTATTATTATTATTATTATTATTATTATTATTATTATTATTATTATTATTTCATTTGTATACTTTGTCATTTATATTTATAAGCTGGAAGATATCCACATATATAGGTATGAGTAATTTGTTTTGCACGAGTGGGAAAACATTGCTTTAATAACTCTGGTAATTTGAATGAGTCATATGGCTACCCCAGTGTCTGTTGTGATGTACTTGTGTCGGGAAATTCATGAGTCATGTATATATCCCAGCCTGATGAGATGAGCTTGTTGTTGTACCAGGGAAATTTGATGATTCATGTAAAACTCCCAAGAGTTTGTTATTGTCTTGGGAGGAAGAAGTAGTTCAGGGCTTGGTCTTGAGAAGAGGATCACTCATGATTGGTGGGCAAGCACCAATCCAGACGTCTCATCTGAGAGGAGGGGGATGTTGATGTCTATAAAGGTTGATGATACGGCGGCAACCTGGAGATTAGGATATTGTAAGAAATATTGTGAGAGTGATTGTAAAGGAACGAGAAGGAACTACTACAACTACAAGCAGTAACACTGTATGAAGGAACGACAACTGACGCACTGTACGGGAAGGAAGTGGTGCTGATACACGGTACTGGAGTGACACGGCTGCAATGGACTGGACTTCAAACGAACGTGGAGCGTAGTCTTGTTATGTTTGTGGAAAGTGACTGATTGTGGAGAGTGCTAGCGCATTAAGTATTGTAGCACTTGTGGCGGCCTAGCATTATATGTTGGTGAAAGCTATCTCAGACTTTCCATAAATTTATATGTTGAGGATCGACAGACGTGTGTATATATCTTTACAACAAGTGTTAAAATATGTGAACACAGTAGTACAAGGTACAGTATCTGTGTGATGTGATAACTGCCGATTATGAGAATCGGTAAGTCGAATTGATACAGAGACAGTGAAGGGTATTTATCTTCATACATGTACATTGTTCATCGGACTATTTACAAATGGTAACATAGTTCTCGCTTTCGTTTTCCCACGGTTTTCATTATTGTTGTTGTAAATATGGAGTCTTCCAGCAATATTTTATGTGTGTATTATATGTATAATGTTGTATGTTGATGAGGTGCTCATGCACGGAATTTGTTCAGAATATAGTTAGCTATTTTAGAATCAGTGTTATTGATGAACCTAGGTGCAGTTCCTACCTAATTAGTCGTTTTCAGGAGGTTAGGTAAGGCCTGCAGCAGATGTACCAGTACGCAGCATTATGTACACGCCCTGGGATATAAAGTTTATCATGCTCTTATCTAAATTCGAGGGATCCATTCTGGTGAACTCTGGCGCCCATACTACGGACATTTCGGTTAATTATGCTTATTAATTTTATTAAGTTTTTGAGTAATTTTATTTATATATATTTTTATTCATGATTTTATTTATTATATTCATCAAAAAAAAAGTTACACATGGTTAGCATCACCAGCATCACGTTGGAAGACCTTTGTAGCAAATAGGGTAGCTTACATTCAACAGTCAACGAACACTAGTGACTGGCATCTCATCACAAGATAATCCGGCGAACTTGATTTCTCAAGGCGTCAGACCAGCAGATCTGCAAAACTCAACCATTTGGTGGTCAGGACCCGCCTGGTTGTCCACTTCTGAATTAAATTGGCCGCAGAACAACAATGTTGAGGATTCGCTCGCCATAGCAGAGCAGCGACAATCATCCACACTATTAGTAGTGACACAAACTGGAACTATTGAAAAATTCTCATGATTAATAAGACTGCAATGAGTAATAGCTTATTGTTACAGATGTTTGCATAACACTAAGCATGCCAGGGACAAGACAATTGGACCTTTAAATGTTGAAGAATTGGAACATTCATTAGAAGTCTGCATTCGTATTGCACAAAATGCAACCTTCTCAGAAGAGATCGGAGACCTGAAAAACAGAGGCGTAGTCTCTAAGAAGAGCCAGATAAGGAACCTATGTCCCTTCTTACACAACAATACTCTAAGTGTCAGAGGCAGGTTGAAGAATGCATCGATTCCATTTTTATCCAAACATCCAATACTGTTGCCATCAAAACATTATCTTACAGAGCTGATCATAAGACATGAACATCTTCAACAGTCCCACACAGGACCTGGATTGTTATTGACTTGTCTTCGGGAAAAATATTGGATCCTGAATGGTAGAAATGTGATAAGACATCAGATACACAAATGCATAAGATGTCACAGATTAAGAGCAGTAACAGCGCAGCAAATCATGGCCGACCTACCCAAGCATCGTGTGCAACCAACTCGACCATTCAGCACTTGTGGTATTGATTATGGTGGCCCTATTCTTTTACGCCCCATCAACAAAAGGAGCAAAGTGCGAATAAGGGCATATATAGCATTATTCGTTTGTTTTTCTACTAAGGCAATTCACCTTGAGGTAGTAAGTAGCCTTATCAGCGAAGCATTTCTAGCTGCCCTGTGGCGATTCATAGCTAGAAGGGGGAAACCTGTTGACATATACAGCGATAATGCAACATTTACCGGAGCTGACAAGGAACTGCAAGATCTTCATCAGCTCATGTCATCAAACCAATTCCAGGAGGAAGTTACAGACAGCATGAGTAATAAAGGTTTTAACTGGCATTTCATACCTCCACGAACCCCGCATTTCGGTGGAATCTGGGAAGTAGGTATTAAATCAGTAAAATATAATTTGTGCAGAGTTGTAGGTAATGCAGCTCTTACATATGAAGAAATGCTTACACAAATTGAAAGTTGCTTAAATTAAAGACCGCTCACATCTCTGTCCTCTGATCCCACAGATCCTAAGGCTTTAACACCAGGACATTTTTTGATCGGAACCAATCTATCCTCAATCCCTGAACCCAGTCTGACACTTATTCCCAGCAATCAATGAACATATTGGAAACGTCTTCAGAAGATAGTGCAGCATTTCTGGTCCAGATGGTACAAGGAGCACCTTACTCAGTTGCAGCAGAGGCCGAAGTGGGTCAGTCAGAAACCCAACCTTAGGGTTGGAACCATGGTCGCAGTCAAGGACGATAACCTGCTATCACTGCAGTGGAAGCTTGCAGTAGTCCAAGAACTTCATCCTGGGAAAGATGGACTTGTCAGAGTAGCGACTGTAAGAATGACAAATGGTCAATTCAAGCGACCCATTGTGAAACTCAGTCCTTTACCTACTGAATGAACTATCTGCGTAACTGTCAGTGACAGTCTGAGTGTGGTTGTTTTTTTTTTTTTGTTGTGTGTGTGTGTGTGTGTGTGTGTGTGTGTGTGTGTGTGTATGTTTTCTTGTGACATTATTTCAGTGTGTAAAAACTTGTAGTATTTCTCTTTGTTTTGATTGTGAACAATCAACAGGGGGGAGAATGTTGTGTATCAATAGTTGCTCATCAGGCAGCACTCGCATCCAGCAATGTGTTCCTGAGGCGCTGGGGGGTGACTTCCGGTAGAGAGAGTCTCAGAGACTTTTAGATAACATGGTTGGTGTTCTGTGACAATTATTCTCTTTGGATACACGCATGATCCGAGTAATGCCTCACGAACATCATGTAATTCAATTGTTAACTTTTTCAGAGTACATAATCAATGTTAATAAACCAATATGAATTATATTTTATGCATTATTAAGATCCGAGTGATTATTTGTGCCAGCTCAACTTCATGGAAACCATTATACAGTCCACTCAATAACTTGTAGAAGACCAATGTACTTGAATGTTGTTCTGTTTCTGATTATTATTATTATTATTATTATTATTATTATTATATGGATTATTTGACAAAACATAGACGTGATATTCTGTAACTTCTGTTTATAATAAACAAATGCTTATAATGAATGTCTTACCTTTATGAGCTCTTGCAGAACGAACACAATACTTCACGTTTCCACAACTGCTGTATATGTCTTACCTTTATGAGCTCTTGCAGAACGAACACAATACTTCACGTTTCCACAACTGCTGTAGGCTACTGATGGAAACTGGTGACATTATAGCGGAAAACTTTAAATCTTCAAAATTTCTACCAGTTGCAAAATACCTCAATGTCACCGCTAATCCCCCTGCGACCTATAAACAGCAAGTTTGTATTTTGCCTTATTAGAAAAGGCTTTACCATTCCTAGTAATTTCGCGAAAGTACCCTCACTCATTCGGAGATAGTTCTGATAATCTTCTGCTTCGGTATATTGTATTTCCCACAACAACTTCATATGAGAATACTCTTCTCTTTTTCTAAGCCAATCTTTCACCCATCGTGAATGGTAAGCAAGTGCACTAGTACTGACGAAAATATTGACAGTAATAATGATCATATAAGATCACTACAGTACTGATGCGTACTGTCATTATTATTGACTCAGTATTACTAATCAGTATTACTGACCGTGCAGGGTCTGCTTAAGATTTTACAAGTAGTAATGCCGTGGTGCTCAGTTTACAACCCAACAGTGTACAGTTCGAAAGCAAGACCTGTAACTCCAAAATGCCGTTATGATTATTACTAACCATAATTCGCTTTACGGAACACTGTATGTTTCATATAATTCTTACAAATACATCGAAATGATCTATCCATGGATTGAAATTTAAGAATGCCAAATTATCTTAAAACTACACAAGCTGAATAATTCTACTTGCCCTGTACGATGGTTCAGATATTCGGTGAACATCTGGAAGAACTGGAAGGATTTCAATCACTTTTTATCATGTATACTAGGTTACCTGACACTTTGCTGGTATACTGTGCTTCAGTTCAGATGTGATACCGGTAACGATCAAAGAAGTTCAACTTACTTTCTGGTTGACAATACCCGTGTTCAAACGGGATCGAGCCGCGCAAAAGTTCAGAACAGGTTATATTTTCCAGCGCACGCATCCATCGCCCTCTACTATGACTGCGCTAATACGCCTTCGCAATACAGCAATATGAGCGATATGGGCCTAGTTCCCACCACCGCTGCTTCGCTGGCATTGAAACACGATTGTTCATTAGAGCACACGTTAAGTGTTTTGTATATTTCTGTTCAAATATATAGCCAATCACTCAATAAACATATTTGAATCACATCTTACACCTTAATAAAGAAAGTCAGTGAAGAACGTACCCCTCTGCAGCGGTACAACCGTGCAAAATAATGTTAACGGTAGGTAGTCAATATTGTAGAAAATAAATTTCATACACTTTTCTGTTTAAGTGTTTCGCGTTCTCGCGTTCAAATCTTTCAAAGATCTATGTTATTTATGTAGCTATGTTATTTAAGAATACAGGAATAGCATAGTCACAAATAACTTCACTCAATAACTATGAATGTCCGCTTTCAGGACAACTGAAATCACGCAACACAGGCACTAAATAGTCACTCATAGACACAACAGGATTTTTATGCAGAAATGGTTGTTCTTTCAATACAAAATCATGAATAACTTTCAAAATCCACAGTGGCAAATCAGATGGGTACTGCACCCTGCTGTTTTAATCTCTTTTACAAATCAAGTTCATTAGCACTGTTGAACACCTTGGTCTTGTCAAAAGAATCAGGCATCTTGTCCGGCTGCAATGTTCCTACATTTGTGCTACTGACACGTATGTCGAATCAACTTTTCATCGATGACAGTGGTACCTGCATTAAAAAACCGTGCATATCTTTATACGAATCGTCTTTTGAATATTCTAGGACTGTTATTACTTCAGTCGCGAAAATATCTTTCGCGCGCCGCACATTCATTTTCTTAAACTTAGACGGCTCGATGTTTTTGCATGTAAGAAAAATGAACCGGTTTCACAGTTCCATTTCATTGCATCTGATACAGTTTCTTGATACCATTTATATCCTGGGAACCATCAAACATAGATTTTTGTAAAGAATTTCTTACTTTTCAGAATGTGCCATTTATCGAAAGCAAGAAGAGGCATTTCACTATCAACAGGATGACAGATCTTCGGTTTTCTTCTTATCCTGCTAACATTAGTCTTATGATTTTATTTATTTATTTATTTATTTATTATGCCTTTGTAGGTGGCGAAGTTAGGGCTCTTGGCCCTCTCTTACACTTAACCACTGTAGTGAATACAGTCTGAGTACATCATATTATACAGTAAATAATAACAAATACAGTAGAGACAATACACGACACTCACGGATTTCGCCTTGCTAAAATGGGAGACAATTCGACTGTGGCGCTCCTAGTGACTTGACCTGAACAAATCGCGCTAAATTCAAATATCAATGGAAATGTATATACGGAAATGGATAAATAAATTACGTCTAGAAAGAAAGTGGTATTGAGATATTGACTTCGAAGTTGCTAAAGCAATTCTGGATAAATGATTGAAGAATTATTTAAAAGTTTATTATTCAAAGACTGAAATTAGACATATAAACAAGGTGTGAAATGGACTGCTGTGAAATGGCTTGACATTTCATTTATGCATTACTTCTTTAGCTTTAGCATACCTGCCTGAAATCTTACGGTTGGATTTGCCTTTTTTCCTCATTTAAAAACAATGTATCATCACATTAAGACATTTGTCAATAAAAATATCTACACATTCCTTACACATATGATGCAATGAATGAACATTTAATAGCTGGACAATTTTCCTCTTAACATAAAGCCTACTAACAGAAAGAAAATCTATAAAATCCCGGCTTTAATCTGAGAAGAGGGATAAAAGAAAGAAAAGTTTGAAAATGTTGTCGATAGTGATGCTTTGAGGAATATTTACGTACAATTAGAGTAAAAATGTAACATACCCTTGGCTGTATAGTCGAGGATTTTTAAAGTCGCTGGCCTGGAAATGATTGAACAGATCTTATAATTCTTATACAAGCGTAACGTCCCTTCTTTCTTGTACACTTTATCCAAATCGCTACTGTGACATTTCACAACCCACAGATCACACCTACAACAACACATCAGTATTGAAGGTTAATTGCTGCACTATACAATTATATTATATTTTATATTTGTATTATATTTTAAGCCCGTTAAAACATGGGTCGAGCAGGTCAGAAGATTATGAAGTACTATAAAAATCTCTCTGTCACTGGAAGAATTTATATGCAAACACAATATTACTTACATGTTCTTGTCACGAGGGAACCTGAAGAACGAGCACGCATTTTTTCTCTACTACGTAATTACTGCAGCCAAACACAGCACATACCTTTCCCCTCATGTTGAGAGGAGATATCAAGGAATGACACACGCTACTATTTAATTATGTCAACTCACTGAAAACGCATAAATAACACCAAAAACTTCACACAAAAATACACGTGCTCTTATGACAGAATCAGTACCGTTCAGGTCTATCCGCTAGAGTGAGCTCCAATAGCTGTCCCTCGATATCTCGCTCAGTGTCGTGTATTGTCTCTACTGTATTTGATAATAACCTACACAAAAATACATTACACTTTTCTAACTCACATTCATTCGATCTTCCAGTCATACAAGTTAGTCAGCTGCATTTAGCAGGTAGTCTCGGCAAGCAGACTTGAATTTAGGTAATGAGGTGGAATTTCTGACACTGACTGGCAGGGAATTCTAAAGTCTAGAACCCGCCACAACAAAGGAATTGTTGTACATAGAGGATCGGTGGACAGGAATATAAAGGGAGGAACCAGAGCGGGTATTACTGCTGTGAAAGGAGGACAAATACTTAAGCTGGGAAGAAATGTATAGTGGTTTGTCTTCAGAGAGCAGTCTGTATATCTGTATCAGTATGTGATACGTTCGTCGTTTGTCAGGTTTCAGCCATGAAATAGTGTGATAGTATGGGGTGACGTGCGTATCATAACTCAGACTGTATATAAATCTAAGGCAAGAATTAAGCGCTCGCTGAAGTTTCAAAGTCTACTCTTTTGTTGCGTCTACCAGAATGACGTCACAGTAGTCGAGGACGGGAAGCACTAGCGTTTGCATGAGTTTGACTCTCACATTACAAGGTAGAATATCGCTGTTTCTTTTAACCGAATGGAGCATCGAAAATATTTTTTTACACACATTCTTAATATATTCAGTCCAATTTAATGTTTCGTTCATTGTCACTCACAGCGCACAACATGAAAAAAACGCAAGCTTCGACTGCCTTTATTGGTTCGAGTGTTAAATTATGTAGCTCTGTACCTTAAAGAAGAAAAATGCTGCTGTAACCTTTACTTTATAGTCGCAGCAGAAATTATAAAACAGAAAAGGGTAATTCGATTTCTACTTTCGCTTGCATAACAGTCATCTTGAGTAGTTTTTATTCGCTCAACATGGAATGAAGCGTCTCTCTGTTGAAAGAAGGTGTCGAGTTTCTTGACATATAACATCTGCTGTTCGATGGACTACCAACAATCACAATCTCTCTACTTCATTTAGGCACTGACTTTCTGCTAAGAGGCGCTCCTTTACTAAGTGTGTTATTCCAGTCTCGCAGTTCATATCTCCTACGTAGCGTTAAAGTGTGGACTTATTCGGTGTGGCAAACATATCGTTTCGATGATCTCGAACTGAAATTCGGCGAGAAATCCTTTCTTGAAGTAACATTTAGCCATTTATGACGTTGCTCGTTGAGAGCAAATTCATGAAACGAAATCCCACTTCCCGATCTGCTTTTCATCTTACATTAAGGCACACAGCAGTAAACAATATTATGTAGGCCTACATACACATTAAGACTGTTCACGACCAAATAAAACAATCCAAATAAGGCGACACAGCCTCAAATTACACCAGCACTCTTAGCAATGATCACCGAGCGTGTGTCGTCAAGCAGACTAATGCCAGCTTCTCAGCGCTCCAAGCGCCTGAACTGGTAACTACACCGTGTTCGCTCGTTTACATGTGTGACTGGGCGAATGAGAAGGCGTATTAGCGCAATCATAGTAGAGGGCGATGACACATCTAAGCGCGATTGCACTGCCATTTGTTTCTCGCTCGCGTCTCGCGAAGGGCTTGATCGTGCGGTGGACAGAGCTGCCAACTGTTCGTATAAAGAACTAGTCCTAGTGCAGCGGCGCTACTTTTGAACTTACGAATCTCGTGACAAAGCCATTGGTCTGGATTGGTTAGGCCATTGGTCTGGATCATGAAAGGGGGTCTGAGGGCGTGAGCACCCAGGTTAGAAGCCGCGAAGCAGCCCTAGGCCTCTAGTATCCCGCGTGACAAACCCATTGGTCTGGATTGGTTAGACCATTGGTCAGTGTCAAAGTCATTGGTCTGGATTGGTTAGACCATTGGTCTGGATCAAGCAAAGGGGACCTGGGGGCGTAAACCCCCAGGTTAGAAGCCGCGAAGCGGCCCTATGCCTCTAGTATCCCGCGTGACAAAGCCATTGGTCTGGATTGGTTAGACCATTGGTCAGTGACAAAGCCATTGGTGTGGATCAAGCAAAGGGGGGTCTGGGTGCGTAAGCCCCCAGGTTAGAAGCGGCCCTAGGCCTCTAGTATGCCGCGTGACACCTCCATTGGTCTGGGCAGTTGTGTATTTCTTGTGCGCGGGTCGATAACGGAATTAATTTACTTCATTGCTACGAGTGACGTCATATCTCATTGTGTCTCACCCAATCGAAATGCTGGAACGTAGTTAGGCGATGGACTATAGCGCGTGATAATTGGTATTAGGTTATAAAAGCAAAATTACTTCTGGGGTACGGCGGGTAGGTTCTTAACTATCGCAGTGAACACATCTCTCCTCTACAAGATATTCTACTTACGATTTCCGACATATTACATCCTTATCATGCTATAAATGTAATGTAACCCTTACTGAATTTCTACCGACTAGACGGTAGGGGTCACGCACAGGCTCGCTTTGGCTGGTGAAGTCATCTGATCCCCACTGCCGGGCTTGCAGTAAACACGACCCATTGTAATTGTGCGTTTCTATTAATGATTTGCTTGTTTTTATTTAACCACTTGCTAAATATTTTTCAGTTTTGTCAAATATAATTGCCAGTTGTTATGTGTAGGAAGACATATATATATTGTTCCTTTGGTGCAAGTTTTATTGTATAGTCTATTATTGAATCAGAATCTCAAATTATTGCCACACTTAAGTTGATATAGATGTTGATTCCCATAGGGAACATGAAATATTTGTCCTGAATGAGTAAATTTATAATACCAATATAATGCTCCGTTATTGGACATTATAAATTTTCCAGCTAACTCATTCTTGGTTGCCTGCGTTTCACCCTCGTGTGCCAAGTTGGGCTCATCAGTTGGTTCTTAGCACACCTACCAAGACGCAAGGCTAGTGCATACATGGAGGCCACTGCATAGGCTACTTGAAGCCACCAGCAGTGCCAATGCACTATGAGTGTCGATCTCTAGGACAAATATTTCATGTTCTCTGTGGGAATCAACATCTATATCATCTGATGGCCAGGCAGTGTGCCGAACCAAGCCTGCCTTGTTGGTGCACTTCTTTTATTCCTACTTCTCCCTGACTGTCGTTGTCGCCGTTAGCGATAACATTACCCGAATGTGACGTGAAACTTATAGTTTCTCATTGAAGATGGCGCTCTAGCCATCTGTGTTTATACACAGTCTCTTTGACACAGTCTGTCTCTCGCTCTCCGAGTGTTAAGTTGGTCTGCTTGCGATGCCAACAATGGTCGGATCAAACGTCATAAGCAGACTGGAATTTAATATGTGCTTCTTGATCTGCGAATTGCTATTGTCGTGGGTTTACTTGTTTCAAGGCTCGGTTCTCTGCTTGAAGTTATTATTTTTAATTGAGGTATATATTTCGAGACTCCTGATTGCTGCTCCCAGGTATTCATTCATTTTATTTCATTTTCATGCCAGTTACAAAAACTGTTCTGTGTGATTGTATTTCGGTAGTCTTTTATCACCTGTCTTTGCAGGCTCTTAATTACTTCATTTTATGCGTGTCTTTTAATTTTTTCTTTCTTTGTATGCACACGCGTGGGAACGGAGAGTGGTATTTACCTATCTGTTTGTTTGGGCCTGTGTGTGTTTGTGGGTTTTGAGACCATGCATTTTTGTTTACTCATCATTTGAAGTCATGGCTGAGCATTGGTGTATTTTGTGATTTGACGCTACGGGGTTTAATCCATGTTTGTCAACGTGAGGCAATTTGGATGTCCCGTGTAGCGGGTCGACGAGTGTTGTGATTGCTACGATTATATTTGGATCAGCCTTGCCTATATTTTGCGGCGGTCCAGCATTGTATCTGCGGTGTTCGAACTATGCTCGTGAGCCCATGATATCCTTCGCTATCCTGTGCGATAGTATACGTCGCGTGCCTTACACTCCGGCCTGATCTGGGTCGATTTTATATTGGGTCTCTCTTCTTGTTCATACGTGTGTGTGTGTGTGTGTGTGTGTGTGTGTGTGTGTGTGTGTGTGTGTGTGTGTGTGTGTGTGTGCGAGCCTGTGCTGTCTGCTTGTGTACGGTCTATAGTACTCTCCGTATCTCGCAATTTCAATTTTAATTTTTCTTTATTTAATTTTACTTTTCGTTTTAGTTGGCCGATTTGGGCCATGTGTAGTGTGCTAGTTTATAATTCTAGGCCGTTATTTGGTCCATTGTCGGCGATTAGTTTTTGTTTTTGTAACTGTGGCAACATCTTCTCCTTCGCTTCTGCTCCTTTTGGGAGGCTGTGCTTTGCCTTTGTTGGAACGCGCTAGCATCGAGTGGACGCTCGCTTGGAGCGCAGATGCAAACTGTTGATGTGTGCGCGGCCCGTATTACCGCGACTGTATTATTCCTTTAGTGGTTCCATTTTCTGATTCCTTCGATGATGTGTTTCACGTCACATTATTTTTCTCAAACGAATTTGTAAATTCTATGTAGTCATACGTAGGTGTGTAGTGCGATCGTGTGTACTGTTGGCGTGTTACACGAAACTTACTATGTCATTGAACGGGATACTACTTGATGTTTCAATTTTCTACAGTTATGTAAGTAACGTTTAATGCAGCCTCACATTTCTGTTTTCATTCTAATATTATGTGTGTTTATAATAAACCCCAGTTTCCTTGATCCATTCTTTTATTCATGGGGATTACGGGTTCATGTCTTTCTGTCCTTTCGCTTCCCTTTGTCTACGCACGGATCCAGCTCCGAGCTGTTTTAGCTCGTTCCAGTCCATCCACGGCGATTTACGAAGAGAGGTAAGCGAGGTAAGTATCTGCGCGTATATGTCGTGTTCCGTGTTGATGTGTAAATGGTAGCAGGGTATGGGGGTGGTAGAAATGGTAGGTAGAGCGCGGTTCGTGACTGGAAGGTTTCATCGAGAGGTTGAATTTCGGTGAAACAGAGCTGGATTCGTTTGTAACTCGACCTCTTTTCTTTATGTTTGAACGACACTACTGTGAATGGATCTTAAATTATGTTATTCTGTGACATACTTTCCCTTGCATATTGTGTATAATTTCAGTTTTTAAGTTTACCATTGTTGTATATTATCCTTCCCATTATCTATTCTGTCTGACGATATGGAGAATATACGAGACCCTGTGTGTATAAACCCTACTTGTGTTGATCAACAAAAGTTTCGAGCGCATCAAACGATGGCTCTTCCATTCATTCAAATAACGAGAACAACAATGCCAATGCTATGGTAGACAATCGATCTAATGCATTTATCTCTGATACTAACAGTGAGCCTGTTTGTCGTTCTTCACACCCGGTTGCTAACTGTACGCCCCTACCTAACATTGCTCTTGATATTATCCGGAAGTGGAATTTGAGGTTCTCCGGTGAGGAGAAAGGTTCTTCAGTTATTGAATTTTTGGAGAGGGTCGAAGATGTTGCTGCATGTGCTTCGATGCCCCTAGATTCCTTTATCCCTGTTATTCCTGGTATGTTAGAGGGATGTGCGAGCAAATGGTTCCGTCTGGTGAAATATAAAATTCATAGTTGGTCCGACTTTACTAAGGAGCTTAAAACTAGGTTTTGTTTGTCAGACATGAATTTCATTTTAAAACAGGAGATTCTTCGTAGGACACAAGGTCCTGAGGTACCCATTGACGAGTATGCGACCGGCATCCTCACTTTGTTTAATCGCTTGGATATCGAAGTTCATGAGACAGAAATTTTTGATATATTCTATCGAAATCTTGCCCCAAATTACAAATTGTTTATCAAAAGGTCGGAAGTAGACTGCGTCGACGACATTGTGAATCTAGGCCGTGAATACGAGAGTACTCTTCAGTCGAATCACCTGTGCCAACCACCGCCCCCGCCCTCCAGTTGCTCTTTCCTGACGTCGCCTCTCGTTCTGCATCAAAATCTGTTTCCTTTGCCAAGTCACCTGCCCGTGCATCATCTACTGAACGCCTTAGCGACCGTTTCGAGTCCCCTCGCTCACCCGGACGCGTAGCCAGAGCGCTCCCTGATCAGAATATTCCCCGTCGTAAACACGGCAACTTCTATCAGATGTTGGAATTGTGGAAAAGGTGGGCACGTCTTCAAACAATGTAATTCAAAACCTTCTGTGAAGTGCTATCAATGTGGTCCAGCCGACGTATTCCGCAACATTTGCCCCCGATGTAACGGAAACCAGGGAAACTAAACCTGCACCAACGTGAAGGCCCGCCGTTGGTGCCTAAAACCTTTGCTCATCGCCAAATTTGTGGACGCCCCTTTTCGTCACCCTGGGCCCAAATTCATTCTGGTTCGCGTACTGTATACGCTTTGCTTGATACTGGATCTTCTAGTTCATTCGTAAATCAATCTAGCTCCTGATTGCGAGATTGGGTGCAGTCCCGATAATTATCTTTCTGCCTGTCTACTTCAGAATTACCCTCTCAGTTTCACTGATCTGTCCGAGTTTCAAAAGAAAGGCGAGGAATGTGTTCGTCTGATTGACAAGCTTTCTAGGAAGGAACCGGGTTGTGAGTCCTTTGAATTGAAACAGGGACTTCTGTACCACAATAATCCTCGCGGTCACTCCTCTAAAATTTTCGTCCCTCTGAATTTAAGGCCCATGCTTTTAAATTACTACCATGATTCCTATTTAGGCGCTCATCTTGGCCAATTAAAGACCTTTCACAAAATTGCCCGTATCTACTACTGGCCAAACTTGAAAAAAGATGTTTTGAATACGTCAGATCATGTGACGTCTGTCAAAAATGCAAACCAGCCCAGAATAGTCAGGTCGGTCTGCACTCTGCCGACGTTGCCAATTTTCCAGGCGAGAAATTATTCATTGATTTCTTTGGACCCTTAACGAAATCTCGAAATGGCAACATTGGGATTCTCTCTGTTATTGATGCTTTCTCTAAATTCATCTTTCTGTTCCCAGTTCGCAAGATCAATTCCAACGTTACTGTAAACTTGCTGTCTAAACATATTTTCGGAATTGTTGGCCCACCTAGAGTACTGGTTTCTGACAACTCCTCTGTTTTCACCAGCGCGAATTTTCGCAATCTTTGCCTTTCATGGGGGATCCGCCATGTTCGCCTCAGTCCCCATCACCCTCAGCCGAACCTCGTTGAGAGGTTCCATCGTAGCTTAAAATGATGCTTGTCTGCTTTTCACTATAACACACAATCCCTCTGGGATTGTTACCTTTCTTTTTTAAGCCTGGGATTCAACACTGCAGTCCACGAATCCAGCCGGTTTACTCTTGCCGAGCTATTCCTAGGTAGAGTACTCAACGATCCGCTCTCGTTGAGGTGGAATATCAGGTATCTTTCAGAGCCCTCCCGCCACCTGAGCGTACTGGAAAAATGGAAGATAGCCTCCGAGCACCTTGTCAAAGCCAGAGACAGGGTGGCTAAGAGGTACAACAAGGGGAGGATATCTGTACCTTTCCATGTCGGAGACTTGGTGTTAGTAAAAAGATTTCCCGTCAGTTCAGCCGTGGATCACATTACTGGGAAACTGTGTCAGAAATGGTCCGAACCCAGGAGGATCATTCAATTTTTGGGACATGTCACAGTCAAACTTGAGGATCTTTCCAGTCGTGTGCAGTCCAAAGCACACGTCTCCATGCTGAAACGATTTTACGCCAGGAATTCGTAATCCTTTCTATTTAACCTATTTGATAATTGCATGGTACTTTGATTTGAGTAAAATACCTACCCAGTTTTGAAGGGCGTGTACTTAAACTTTTGTTTTTGTTCCAGGAAACAATGACCTGTTGTAAGAAATGATGTACGAATGTGCAATTTATTACGATGTCTATGTTTACGAGTCTGTATGGGGCTCGCATAAAATGGGCTGACTCAAACTCTATTTCATAAAACGTAAACACGGAAATGAAGATCATAACCAATAATACAAGAAATATATATATATATGAACTATATACGTTTACTTAACGTCTGCTGTTCTCCACGAGTCTGTGTTGGTGTGTGATAGGACTCATAGAGCCACATCTCTCTCCGCGAGTTATTAATAACTAATGATGACGGAAGGAAAGAAAGGAAAAAACATTTATATCTGCATACATTTTCATCCTTGTACATAATGTTTTGTTATTTTAAATTGTTTATATCATTGCACCTAGATTAAGTTTAGTTATAAGTTTTTGGGGGAATAAGTGCGCGCACTTAAATTTAAGTGGCATCCATTGGTAAAATGAGCCCTCCTGGCTGATCACCAGAAAGGTCTCATTTTCCGGGGTGTGTAGGGAAGGTGTGCCGAACCAAGCCTGTCTTGGTGGTGCACTTCCTTTATTCCTACTTCTACCTGACTGTCGTTGTCGCCGTTAGCGATAACATTACCCAACGAGTTAGAAAGAGGACTATAGAGTGGCTAACTCGTCTGCTACAGCGCTCTAGGCGGTGCCAAGGCAAAATAGCGACGCCATATTATATCCGCCCGTATTTTACGGTTTATTCTGGTTATTGTGTGTTCTTATCGTGGTTTATTTGCACTGAATCTGATAAATTAACTGCATAAATTATGCCGCCTATATGTGCAGCAATCAACTGCACGTTCCGTAGAGGCAGCTCAAAGGATATATCATATTTCAGGTAAGTTTTTTTTTAGTAAAGAATGCAATGTTTGGTCATTATAGTAGGGCCCACGAGAGTTGAAGTCTGACAGGTGAGCGGCGAAAGCTGTAACTACGAAGTACGCTGCGTTGTCATAGTTACCTCCATTTGCAGCCTACCACCCTTTCAGACAGGCTGAGTGTTTAATAAAACATGTAGGCCTAGGCCTAATACAATTCATTTACCCTTGACCGGTTCCTAAGCTAGTGTTAATAATTCCAGCATTTAAGACAGAACACGACATTATCGATATATATAAAAGATTTCATAATCACTAACAAAATCATCAGTTTCTGACAATAACCTCAACAAATGCACATGTTAATCACAGAATAGAACAACACTACCCACATTGATAGTTTTTTATTATTTAACTCGGATTGTTAACGGTACCTGTACAATTCAGGAATAAACTACGGTATAATAAACACAATAGGAAGACGATACTTCATCGAGAAAAGAAATCAGTCAGAATATGAACGACAAAAGTGACTGAGAGCAAGCAAATCCACGTGATTATAGCGTCCTAAAATGTTGCAACTCTGTTATCGTTGCCATAGCAACAGGCCATTTTCGAGCAGCGTTAGTCAACTTTTTCTCGCCGGTGGCGCTAAACGTCAGACTTCAACTCTCGTGGGCCCTACTGTAGCAGAGTATGTTTCCCCGTTGTCAGTATTTGTAAATCAGTCTATGCTTTTCTCTCTAGGTTCCCTCTGAAAGATAAGGAACTCACGAAACAATGGGTAATAAATATGAAACGTGATAAATGGTTTCCGACAAAGCACAGTTTCCTGTGTTCACGACATTTTGAAGAAAAATACATGGTGATCAACAATGATAGAAGACGCTTGCTGTCCAGAGCCATCCCTACAGTTTTTGATTTTCCGAGTCACCTTATGAAAATACAGCGTACTAGACCTCCACCTACGATACGAAACAATATGAGAGCCTCCAGTCCTACGCCGCCACTATTCGAATCTTCGTCCACAAATATGGAATTGAACAATTCAGGTAACTATGCGATTTAACATAATTGACATTAACACAATAATTATTTCAAATGGTTTAAAGTACGAAGTGTTCGGTCTAGGCCTATCATCATTATCGCTATGGGATGGTTTGTTACAGTATTCGGTGTAAAACTTCCATAACCGGTGTGTGAAAGTGAGGTTAGAGATGGCACATGTAACACTCGGCAGGCTTGCCAACTTGGCGAAGCTATAGAGAAGAGCACTCACGGTTTAGTAACATGAGCGACCGCTAGGTGGCGCACGCCAGTTCACTGTCGCACTACAGTGATTTTCCGAGTCACCTTATGAAAATACAGCGTACTAGACCTCCACCTACGATACGAAACAATATGAGAGCCTCCAGTCCTACGCCGCCACTATTCGAATCTTCGTCCACAAATATGGAATTGAACAATTCAGGTAACTATGCGATTTAACATAATTGACATTAACACAATAATTATTTCAAATGGTTTAAAGTACGAAGTGTTCGGTCTAGGCCTATCATCATTATCGCTATGGGATGGTTTGTTACAGTATTCGGTGTAAAACTTCCATAACCGGTGTGTGAAAGTGAGGTTAGAGATGGCACATGTAACACTCGGCAGGCTTGCCAACTTGGCGAAGCTATAGAGAAGAGCACTCACGGTTTAGTAACATGAGCGACCGCTAGGTGGCGCACGCCAGTTCACTGTCGCACTACAGTAGGGCCCACGAGAGTTGAAGTCTGACGTTTAGCGCCACCGGCGAGAAAAAGTTGACTAACGCTGCTCGAAAATGGCCTGTTGCTATGGCAACGATAACAGAGTTGCAACATTTTAGGACGCTATAATCACGTGGATTTGCTTGCTCTCAGTCACTTTTGTCGTTCATATTCTGACTGATTTCTTTTCTCGATGAAGTATCGTCTTCCTATTGTGTTTATTATACCGTAGTTTATTCCTGAATTGTACAGGTACCGTTAACAATCCGAGTTAAATAATAAAAAACTATCAATGTGGGTAGTGTTGTTCTATTCTGTGATTAACATGTGCATTTGTTGAGGTTATTGTCAGAAACTGATGATTTTGTTAGTGATTATGAAATCTTTTATATATATCGATAATGTCGTGTTCTGTCTTAAATGCTGGAATTATTAACACTAGCTTAGGAACCGGTCAAGGGTAAATGAATTGTATTAGGCCTAGGCCTACATGTTTTATTAAACACTCAGCCTGTCTGAAAGGGTGGTAGGCTGCAAATGGAGGTAACTATGACAACGCAGCGTACTTCGTAGTTACAGCTTTCGCCGCTCACCTGTCAGACTTCAACTCTCGTGGGCCCTACTATAGCAGCGCTGAGAGGGAGCGCCGAGAGGAACGACAATGCTGCCAACTGTTGGTTGGGGCTCCTTTCATTCCTTACAGCTGTCTTCTTGTTGATTAGCAATGGCTGTTTGTACTGGGTGTGACATTAAGGTGAACACGTTTAACGGGGGTCTGGGGGCCTAAGCCCCCAGGTAGGAGGAGTTGTGGAAAAGTGAGGTTATTGTGAAGTATTTCTTGCATTTTAGAACCTCTGAATGACTTTTTTTCTTGCCGTGCGGACAGTATGCGCCGCGGCCATAGTTAAGAGCCTCTCGAAGGGAGTGTGGCTCCCGAAGGGAGCCACTGTTCTCATGACAGAGATTGGCCTCGAGGTGCAAAAATACCTTAAAGCTAATAAAATAATGATCTTTATATTTCGCACCGAGGCCATTTCAAACTTCCATGGCCGCTTCGTAGTTTTTTTTTCTGCAATGGTTGGTAACAAATTCTCGGCCTCATCCTAGGTGTCACTGACGTCATCCTCTTACTTACGTGAACCAATCACCATTATAAGCAATGGAGTATGGCGTCTGAAACAGTATTTCTTATTATAAAAGTAAATATACTTCTAGGGGCGGGTGGGTTGGTCTCTGGCAAGCGTATTGAACACATCTCTCTTCCTCTATCATTATAAGGTAAAATTGGAATCATTTCAAGTAACATTCTATGTAATAATCGTTGAGTGCCCCTCTCTATATTTTTACCGCCAACTTACACAGTCTTAGTGACAAGACCATTGGGCTGGATGGGTTATGTCCGAGGAGCGACAAAACCATTGGTCTGGATTGGATAGGTCCGGCTAGTTACTAGACCATTGGCCGGGGGGCATACAGGTTAGAGTCACTTACCAGCCCTTAGGCCTTTAGTATCCTGCGTGACACCACCATTGATCTGGATAGGTTACGGTAAGATAGTGACAAAACCATTGGTCTGGATATGTTAGACAAAAATTTCAAGAAGCGAGAGTGAAATTGATGGTTCTCTCACTTTTAGCGAATATGGCAGCCCTGTACTTGCACAAGATGTGAGCTAATCATTACTCCAGCCCGGTTGACAAGACTTTCACACCCGCATAACGACTGTCGTTTGTTTACATGCTCGCGGCCTTCTCAGGAAGGATGTTGCCAAGCGGTGCTCTGTAGCGTACTGTCAACCTCTGTACTTAGGAACTGATGAGTGAGTGGTGCTTCGATAGCTGGTGGTAGTGATTATTGTTGCACGATTGGTGAGGAGTTGTTCTTGCCGTGCGGACATTAGGATAGGACCTGGACAAAACCAGTGATATAGGGACAGGCAAAGGGGATCTGGGGGGGGTTCTTGTATGCAAGTTTTATTTTTTCATTTTCTTCGTCTCGAAAAGCCAAGGGGGATGTAATACGCGAAGGGGTCTAATACATGAGTAAATACGGTAGGCTAACTATTTTAGTAATTACCAATATGTGGTCCTTTCGTATCATCATGGTTTTAACGTATTGTCTGTTAATACTATCAAATGCTTTTGTAAAGTCTGAATACTGTATAGCTTTCCTTTAGCATGTCTCAAGTCATCAGAGATGTAGTCTCTCGGAATGCTGCTATATCCAGTAAATTGACAATTTTTTCCTTGTAGAAAGATCTAGTCCTTATTTGTCAATAGTAATGCTACCGGTAACAGTGGATTGTGTTTATTCGTTTGTTTCACTTTTACTTTTTTTTCCTCTTTTCAGGAAGTGCTGAACTGAAGATCATAGGAAATGATCATGCGTACTGTGTCCCTAGTCCACGCAAAATGAAAAGAATGTATGACAATGCAATGGAAGTAAATGCCAATTTAAAGAAAAAAATTAAATGTCTTCAACAGAACATTAATAGAAAGAGGAGTAAAATAATTAATTACCAGCAGCTAATTTCAGGACTTAATAAAAGACTGTGTGAATCTGGCTCTGAAATTTTAGACAAATGTTTTACAGGTATACTGAAGGAACTTCTAGAACTTCAGATCAAGGGTTGTGGACAGAATTATACTGAGGAGATAAGAAGATTTGCTTTGACGCTACATTTTTATTCCTCATGAGCCTATCAGTACCTCAGGAAACACGTTAAACTTCCTCATCCAAGGACTCTCCGTCGTTGGGCATCAGTTGTGGATGGTAATCCAGGCTTCACAGAGGAAAGTTTCAGGAAAATTACACAGGAGGTAGAGGGAAGTGCCGAGCCTATCCTTGCATCTTTAATGTTTGATGAAATGGCAATAAAGAAAGATCTTGTGTGGGACGGTAATCAAATTTGTGGTTATGTAAATTTAGGACAGGGTTTTATTGGAAGTGATGACTGTCCCTTGGCCAGGGAAGCTCTTGTTTTTATGGTTACGGCTTTAAATCGTAACTGGAAGATACCTGTTGGTTATTGCCTTGTAGATGGCACATCAGCTTCTATGAAAGCTAATCTAATAGAGCAGTATCTTAGGAAACTGCATGAAACAGGAGTCAGTATAGTAAGTGTAGTCTGTGATGGAACACCTACAAATAAATCTGTTATGCAGAAATTAGGTGTGTAACTTTTTCTGGTGATAACGTACAGTGCTGGTTCCCTCACCCATCTTTTCAGCAGAGAAAAGTGTATTGTATTTTTGACGCTGCACATATGTTAAAGTTAATGCGGAACTTGCTGGCAGAAAGGGAAGTTCTTGTTGATGGCACTATTCAAGGTGGTGACGAAAATAAGATTAAATGGGAGTATTTTTGTAGTCTAGTTACTCTCCAGGAAAACGAGGGTTTACATGCTGCAAATAAACTGAGACGGCGACATATCTACTATGAAACCCAAAAAATGAAAGTTGCCCTTGCTGCTCAGACATTTAGCAGGTCAGTGGGTTGTGCTATGTCTTTCTGCAATGCATTAGGGTTTCAGGAATTTGCAGGATGTGAACCCACTGTTAAATTTGTTAAGATTATTGATTTAATATTTGATATTTTGAATTCCTGTCATCCATTAGGTAAAGGCACAAAATCTCCACTTTCCAGAAAGAACAGAGTAACTGTCTGCAATCAAATTAAGGACTGTATCAATTATCTACAACACCTGAAACTTTCAGATGGAACACTTGTTTGCAACTCAAAGAGGAAAATGCCGATTCATGGGCTCATTGTTGATCTTGTGGCTGTTAAGGAGTTGGCTGAGGCATATGTTTGGAATGATGACCCTATTATGAAATATTTTCTGACGCGTAGGTTGAGCCAAGATCATTTGGAATTATTTTTTTCTTCTTTACGCTCTAGAGGTGGGAATAGGAATAATCCGAATGCTTTGCAGTTTAGGTCGGCGTACAGGAAATGTTTGATTGCACGTGTGCAGCCATCTGAAAGTGCAAATTGTGAACTTTCTGACTGTGATGTCCTTGTCCCTGCCAGTGGTATCAGTTCTCTTCAGAATACAATCGACAACAGATTTATGTTAAATGCACTGGAACTGGATCACGACTATTTTAGTCGTAACTATGATTCTATTAGTATATATGTTGATAATGTAGTTGAGTACATTGCAGGGAGTGTAGTTCGTCAGGCATCTAAGAAGTTGAAATGTTTACAATGTTTGGAGGTTCTATTGGCTAATAGCAGTACATACGGAAGCAGATTAGCAGTAGAAAAGAATGTGAATGGTTCTCTTGTGAATCCATCTCAAGATGTAGTAAAACTACGTAAAATTGCTGAAAAAGTTTTTAGAAATAATTATGAACTACTGGGAAAGCATGAAAGAAAAGTAATGTTAAAACTTCAGACTGAGGTGTTAAGTTTGTTGCCGAATTGTTTATTTTTTGAATTTGATCATTTGTTCACTGCCGTGGAACCAGGTGAGGAATCTCATTATGCCTCGCTCATTAAATTAATTTTACATCAGTATTTTACCTGTAGACTGCATCATGTTTGTAGAAGCAGATCTGAGAAGGAAGGAGGAAAGCAAGTGAGACAGATGTTTACAAAATTAATATTATTTAAAGGGCAGTAGCTTGGCCTGTACCATGTGAAATGAGAGAGGTTTTCTTTTTCTGTAATATCTTGTAGGCTTTTCCAATCCTTGTCAAAATACAGGCAAAGTTTATTAATTCTTTATGAAATAAACTGTTATCAGTCACAAGTTCTACAGAGGGATCCAAAAAAATGTAGACACTTTGATAGTTAATATCTTTGGAACAAATGACATATCATTGCGATTCTTGCACAGTAGCGTAGTCCATTGTATTCTCAACAGAATGGCGCAACAATCTTGGCTTGCGTTTTCCAGCAGATGACAGTGCAGCAATGAATGAAGTAAGATTGTCGTTTGAACAATGCAAAGCCATATTGAAGTGGTACTGGAAGTATGAAAACATGGAGGTACAGCGGCAATGGCGTACTCGGCCACCAACATGTACAGCAATTTATCTTATTCGGGATAAATTTGAAGCCGACGGTACTGTTCAGGATGTGCATAAGAAAAGGTCTGGCTGACCGAAAACATCAACAAATCCAGCTTCCAGCGCTGCTGTGTTGCAACATTTTACCAGATCACGTAAAAAATCTGTGAAGCAGGGTGCACGTGAAGGCAGGGTAAGCCGATTAACCATGCGATGAATTCTGAAGGCTGTAAAGTGGAAAGTGTACGTTTCAAGATCGTTGCACGCTATGAACGAGGACGACCCGGATCGAACGATGGAGTACTGCGAGTGGTTTGAAGGCATGTTTCATGAAGATAAACGGTTTGCAGGGATGATTGTCTTGTCAGATGAGGCGCAATTCAAACTGAACGGTACTGTAAACCGCCACAACTGCGTGTACTGCGCTTCTGAAAATCCTCACGTTCACGTCGACAACATGTTAATCTACCTGGTGTTAATGTGTGGTATGGTCTGTCATTGCGCGCTTTGATTGGCCTGTTCTTCCTTCAACGTACCGTAACTGGTGAGGTGTATTTTCATGTGCTACGAACATCAATTTTGCCTGCCTTCCAAGAGGTGTTTGGAAATGAAAGATATTACCTACAACAAGATGGCGCTCCACCTTACTACCACAGAGATGTCAGAGCCTACTTGGAGTATTCAGTACTCACCACGGCCTTCAGACCTTACACCTCTTCTGCATATGGGGGATGTTGAAAAATGAAGTTTATCGACAGAAGCCAACTATACTGAACGAACTACGAGAAGCCATCGAGGCTTCCTCATCCTGTGTGGCTATCAGACTGGCAACCCTGACGGCCGTAGTTCGGTCAGCAGTTCAGTGGCATCGACGTTGTTTGGCTGCTAATGGGGGTCAATTTGAACCTGGAAAATGAACTTACCTCCATGCAAGGATTGTAAGGTGTGTCATTTTGTTCATTAATATTGACTATCAAAGAGTGTCTACATTTTTCTGGACCCCTCACTCTGAAAAGATTTGCTCAGTCTTTGAAATACATAGGGGAGTAAATCATTTAAGAAAACTTGTGGCTGGAAATAGATTTTATTATTTTATAAGAATAAATTCATGTACAAGGCCTTTCCTAAAAACATGGTTATGTTTATAACATTATCTTTTGAAATACTTTGAATCAATAATGGCTTCATCAATTTAGTAGAGCAAATGTGTTTACTTCTCATGCCCTTTTTAACAGAGACTCATGTTTTTGCTCACTTTCATCTTTGAATCTGTAGTTTCTTAAACCATACACATTAACACAGTACCTGTTCATTTCCTTGACCGTAATGTGTGTGAAATTAGAAACTGCTCTAGATTTCTAATAGTCAAACTTTGAGATTCAGCTGATTGAGAAACCGATTGTGTGTTTTCTTTGCAACTCTCTTAGCACTTTCATGCACTTTTATTGGCAATGTTCTGCGACTACTTTGGCATGTTTTTATTATTATTCCAACAAGTTGATTTTCACACTTAAATTATTGTTGCCTTTGAGAGTTATACGGAGTATTATGCTGAGGATAAGTGGCCTCCCCCGACGTTCTTTGTAGGATTTAATTGGCTTTTGAATATATAGGGTGGTTGTTAACAAAGTGAACCAGGTGCATGAGCATTATAGTATTGGCCATACTGATAAATAATTCCATATTCCTCACTGTTGTCAGTTTAGCAGCTGCCGAAATTAGCAAATCAATCACGTCATGGGCAAATTCAAATGGGCTTTAGGAGAAGGTGTTACTAAATCTGCACATGGTTAAGACCAGTTTGACAGCACCAGTTGATGAATCGATGCTGACAGGACGGCGGTCGACACTGACTAGGTTTGCGTTACAGTGCGAGTCCATGTCCACTACTGCTTAATGAACATTTTCTGTTGCCCCTCAGGTACCGATGATGAGAAATCATCATCAAAGACACACACACCATGGATTCAGCTGGTGTCACTTTAGCATAGTTGCTATGGTGCGAAACTGTCCGCTCAGAGTTTCAGGGTCTAATTCCTCCCCTGGCAAATTTTTTTCTTCGATTGGTGCTTTCAAGCAGTATCAAGTCGTGTGGAGATTTAGCGACTCTGCCTCGCATAGCCCATTTGAATTTGCTTGCGAAGTGACCTTCAACAGCTGATAAAAGGACTACGTGAGATACTGAATTACTTTTTTCAAAATATTTATCAGGTTGACCAACATTCAAATGCTCATGTTCCCGGTTCATGTTGTTTTCGACCACCCTATGGTGTATCTCATGTATTTACATCCCATAGGCATTACCTGGCAGAAGTATAAAGTCTTACCAGAATGCTTGCAGGGAATGAAAAACATTGCACCCATGAGGAGCTGAATAACTGGCTATTGTATGTCTGTCACCACCTGACGTTTTCCTCTTTTTTCGATTGCCTTTGTCACACCGACACAGATAGGCCTTTTGGCGACGATGGGATAGGAAAGGGTAGAGGCACGCGGCTGTGAGCTTGCATCCGGGAGATAGTAGGTTCGAATCCCACTATCGGCAGTCCTGAAGATGGTTTTCCATGGTTTCCCATTTTCACACCAGGCAAATGCTGGGGCTGTACCTTAATTAAGGCCACGGCCGCTTCCTTCCAACTCCTAGGCCCTTCCCATCCCATCGTCGCCATAAGACCTATCTGTGTCGGTGCGACGTAAAGCCCATAGCAAAAAAAAAAATGGAAAACCAGAGAAAAACCATCTTATGGGCTGCCAGCAATAAAGTTTGAACCCACTACCTCCCAAATGCAAGCTCACAGCTGCGCGCTCCTAACCGCACGGCCAACTTGCTCAGTCCCTTTTTCCTTTTCGTGCTTCCTGTATTAGCTTCACTTATTAAAACAAGAGCAGAAATTTCAAGTAGCCTGGACACCAGGCACCTCATTGCCACAATGTGGTCATCTAACTGCAGTCCAAAAGACTGTTACCTCAAAGCCAAGTGTAACCGAAAACATGCCTGTTTGATTGAAATATTGCCTTTACTTGATTTTCTAGTGAAGAATCATGTTTAAAATCAAAGTAACCTCACAAGTTGAAAGTCCTTAATAAGCTGAAAATAATGCTTGCTGTGCATTACTTTTTTTTTTTCAAATAATATTTTTGGGTAAAAATATTATTTGAATGTTCGCTCCACGTGTGCATTTAACAGTTGGTTATTGGCAGGTGTAATATAATTTTTTGTTTGTAAATTTAGTGTATGTATATTTAAACTTTCATGTTTGCTGTAATATTTTCATTCTGTGTAAATATTGTATTGCTGAATGTACTTAATGCTAGAGTATTCTGATTGCTTTTGTAATTAATTATTATGTATGTATATATATAGTTAACGTCTGTGTAAAAATACACACCATCAAAAAATATTCAGTATATACTAGATTCTGTTGCTTTCAAGTAGAACCGATATCATATTGCTTCATGTGAAACATAGAATAATAAGTACAATGAAAATATACTCAATAACTTAGGATCCAGTGAAAATTAAAACACTTGGTCTGTAACTAAACCCCACAAATTAAAGATAGTTTTTAATGCATCCACAAGTCAATAGAGTGTTTGTCCTCTACAAACCCTGTGGCACTCTTGAATGCAGCGGGACATGTTCAGTACCAAATTATTGAACATTTCTTGAGGCAAACAATCCCACCTCTTGATGGCAGCATGTTTTATGACCTGAATCGTTAGTGGTGGATGTTGATGGTTTGAAATTCCTACTCTAAGAAGGGATCACGCATGCTTTATGCAGTTCCTGTCCAGGGAAGACGCTGGCCAGTCCATTCTGCCGATCACATATCCTTCCAGCTATGTTCACAACTGCTGCACGATGTGGACAAGCATTATCGTCTTATAGAGTAAATACATCTCCTACAGTCTCTGCAAAATGACTTGCTATGGGTTGGAGAGTGTTGCATTGTACACATCAACCGTCACGTTGAACGTGAACCAGCGGTGAAACAATGCCTGTCCAGGATAGCGCCGAACCTCCAAGATGTTGGTGACATTCTACCGAGAATCATTCATTGTAACATTCCTCTCTTGCCCTCCACACACGCGGGGAGGTATCATCAGGGTGTAAACCAATTCTCACTTCATCAGTGAACCACATTCTGGATCATTGATCTCGTGCCCAAGTATGATGTGCTTTAGCCCATCGAATGCAATCCACCATGTGGAGGAGTCCTGAGGGGGTTATCTTGATTAGTCTTGGGCACAGTTTGGGTACTTACAATAACTCTTCTGTTGTCTCAAAGCTCATGCCACAGAGTAGCAGCTGTGTGTATATGGTGTTTCCATGCTTAAATTCATATATATTGCTCTTGAGGTGGTGGTATTTGCATGAATGGCCTGCGCAGTGCCCATCTGTTACTGAATGGGGGTCTTGGAACTTTTCTCGCAACTTGGAACCAACACTTTGATTCATGTCAACAATGTTATCATCAGCTTATCTAGTGTGATACGATCTGCCGTAGACAGTGTAGGATGAGGTATTTCAGTTCATAGAAGCGAGTCACACTGACAAGTTTGCTTGTACGCCACTTCAGTTCTAGTGTACTGGGTTTGTTTACCAATTCTGAGTCAAATGCCCCTAGCTGTGAAGAAGACAGGGCTGCCATGATATTGATTTAAATAATGTACGTTATAATAATTATGTTGTGTGACCTCCGAAGAGGCCTGATGCAGGTCTTTTAACTTGATGCCTGTTAGGCGATTCGCGTGTCTGCAAGAATGGGGCCTTACCTATGATTAATTCTAATGCTGGAGATGGCACACACATGCCCATCCCCCGAATCATGGGAATTAACTGTTGAAGGTGAACACCCCGGACCCTTTGGACCATGCTAACTATTTAGTCATGGAGCTGGACAATCCATTGCCAGTCACAACTTTTACTGAATCTTCTTCACAATGTATTTCAGTCTAACCATAAATACAGCATAAATTGGTAGGTAATCTGCAAATATCCTTAACATTTTTGATGAGTATATTATGATTTTTTTCCTTTATGTAATAAGCAATTTTGTATTGTTACTGCTTTCTAAAAATATATTAGAGACTTTACTGTTTTCCTAATGAAGAAAATTTTGTACTGTTCATTTTTCCTGCACCTTGTGTCCTTGATTCATCACCACACCCATTTGTTTTAGGTCCTTAAAATACTGATGAGCCTGTGCGTGTGGGTAGGTTGTCAACTGTTTCACAGTGTCAGAATCAGGATTAAAGTTGATAACCTTCGTTCAGTAGATTCCAGTCATTTTACTACTGTTGTAATTCACATTTTACTTTGAAATAAGTTCACGGTCCAACTAACACCTGTCTTGGAATTTGCAATATGAAGCAAGCAAATATCTTCCTCTTTCTGAAAAGTACTTTTTGCTTGGACATTGACTGTCTCTGTGACATTCTCTATGTAAAACTAGCAGTATCTTGTTGAAGTACTAGATAGGTGTACCAAATAAAACTGCATCTCTTTATTAATATTTATACATACATGCAGACAGATGTGTCAGTTATAAGAACACAAGCTGACTGACTTACTTTCTCCTTAATACATTACATTAAAGCATATTGATCAACACAGAAAATGTAAAAATTTCACAAGACTCTAAATCTCATGATTTCAAGATCATCAAGCTACAGTTTCATTCAAAATCTTGCATGTTACTGGCTCAAGATTTGAAGGGCAGCTGCAAAGGTGAGTGAAAAACTTATGTCAAAACTGAGCCAACAGGCAAGGCTAAAAATGAGCAGCATGTCCCTATGATAAACAGTACAGGTACAAAGCTATAAAATATGAAATTATAAATATGTTACAATTATGGCCATCAGTCTGATGACTTCTGCTTAAGTGGTTTGGTATTTGCAGTTAACTAGGGTAAGTAGTAGGAAGGAAACAGTCATAATATATTAGCAGATTATTATAAAGGCACCATGCTTTCACTGGGGATGAAATTGGAAATCATTCTAATCCATTACATGATGTTATGTGGTCTCTGGAGAGGCCAGAAGCAGGCAGGACTTTCTAGCTTATGCTCATGGGCGACTTGTGCATCTGCGTATGACGAAGGTAGGGATAGGATGAAACCCGGTGTTGGCACTTATCTTACTCCTATCAAGGGGTCTGAGCAAGCCTGACATCCCCATCCAACAGATGAGTCACCATCAGCAGAATCATATGCCCTCACTCAACATATAAACTGCTCTAAATGCAAATTAATGATGATTGAAATTAAGGTCTCCACAGCTAGCACACCAGTAGTTGGATTGGTTCATCATGATCTGTATTACATTGAAATAAATGTAGCCTACCAAAAAGAACTATAGATGAAGGAATTTTTGTTCATGGCTCAAAATGGTTTTACATTGATTTAACATGGTAAAAATGTCATGGTACCTGGGACGTATTTACAGTATGTACTATAGGCCAATATCTGAGATACACTGAGAATCTAACCCCAGATCAGGTTTGATATTTGTCTGATAGGCATTTGTCTTGTCCATCAGTTCAACATCATCGCTTGTAAGGTTGGTGGTATATAGACAGCATGTGTAGGACTTGGGTAAGCACGGCAAGAGTACCCATTTCTGCTACTGATCATATTCAAATTGTGACACGGATGTGAAAGTGTGTGTCGCTAGTGTTCGAGTGAGTGAGAGTGATTTCTTCAAAATTTTAAAAATTTTCAGGGAGAAATAAACTGTTGCTGGTCGACAAAGTGAAACAACTCGCTGGAAGAATCGGTATTTGTTGCTTTCAGCATGTCATATGCCCATGCTACTGCCACCTTATTCCATCAGGATCTTCAGAGATGCACGTGAGTGAAGGTGTTAGATCGCCCAGGTGGCAGCTTCCCTATCAATAGTATACCTAGCCATTTGTCCAATGTTTTCAAAAAACTTGGAAATTTATTGAACATTTCCCTTTTGCCCGATCCCAACGTGCCGCAAATTTCACAACTTTGAATGTATGAGCGACAAAAGGTTGCCTTTGTAATAAACAACCTAAATCATGACCAGGCAATTTATAATGTTTTAAAAGATAGGCCTATGTCTGTTTAATAGAGTTAAATATAAAACCATTTTTCTGGAGAACTTGAAAATGAACATGAAACGCCAGTTTTACTTGCGAAGAAAGTATATTCCATATTTTGTAAAATAAAAATACATTTACGAGTCGGTTATTGACAGGCACGAGGTATCAAGAGGTGTCTTCTTTCTAAATCGGTGGGCTGGCCTAATGTACATTTAATACCGGTAATAGGTTTATTGCGGGGCGCGCGGCTGTGAGCTTGTATCCGGGAGATAGGGGGTTCGAATACCACTGTCAGCAGTCCTGAAGATGGTTTTTCCATGTTCACACTAGGTAAATGCTGGGGCTGTACCTCAATTAAGACCACGGCCGCTTCCTTCCAACTCCTAGGCCTTTCCTATCCCATCGTCGCCATAAGACCTATCTGTGTCGGTGCGACGTAAAGCCACTAGCAAAAAAGGTTTTATTGCAGCTAATGTACATTTAGAGTGTATCTATTTCGTACCTTCAGTGATTTCTGTTCTATTATTTTCATTCTCCGTGTGTTGTAATGCTTAATGACAGTGTAGGCCTAATCTGATTCCTATTGTAATTATGGAACCGTACTGGAAATTCATTGATTTCTCTTCTTTGTTTAATGCGTAATTATGTATGCACTTGCAGAATACATTATGCTCCTTTGAGTACTTTCGCAATGAAGAAATTGTGACGATTACTTTTCGTGCACTTTGTGTTCTCAATCACCAACGAGTTGTAGCTCGATCGCCACGCCCACTTGTTTTGATCGCTAATAATATGGCGGACGCGGCGTTCAAGAAGATTCAAATATGGCGGTCGAATAGTCACTCTATAGTCCTCTTTCTAGCTCGTTGACATTACCCGAATGTGACGTGAAACTTATAGTTTCTCATTGAAGATGGCGCTCTAGCCATCTGTGTTTATACACAGTCTCTTTGACACAGTCTGTCTCTCGCTCTCCGAGTGTTAAGTTGGTCTGCTTGCGATGCCAACAATGGTCGGATCAAACGTCATAAGCAGACTGGAATTTAATATGTGCTTCTTGATCTGCGAATTGCTATTGTCGTGGGTTTACTTGTTTCAAGGCTCGGTTCTCTGCTTGAAGTTATTATTTTTAATTGAGGTATATATTTCGAGACTCCTGATTGCTGCTCCCAGGTATTCATTCATTTTATTTCATTTTCATGCCAGTTACAAAAACTGTTCTGTGTGATTGTATTTCGGTAGTCTTTTATCACCTGTCTTTGCAGGCTCTTAATTACTTCATTTTATGCGTGTCTTTTAATTTTTTCTTTCTTTGTATGCACACGCGTGGGAACGGAGAGTGGTATTTACCTATCTGTTTGTTTGGGCCTGTGTGTGTTTGTGGGTTTTGAGACCATGCATTTTTGTTTACTCATCATTTGAAGTCATGGCTGAGCATTGGTGTATTTTGTGATTTGACGCTACGGGGTTTAATCCATGTTTGTCAACGTGAGGCAATTTGGATGTCCCGTGTAGCGGGTCGACGAGTGTTGTGATTGCTACGATTATATTTGGATCAGCCTTGCCTATATTTTGCGGCGGTCCAGCATTGTATCTGCGGTGTTCGAACTATGCTCGTGAGCCCATGATATCCTTCGCTATCCTGTGCGATAGTATACGTCGCGTGCCTTACACTCCGGCCTGATCTGGGTCGATTTTATATTGGGTCTCTCTTCTTGTTCATACGTGTGTGTGTGTGTGTGTGTGTGTGTGTGTGTGTGTGTGTGTGTGTGTGTGTGTGTGTGTGCGAGCCTGTGCTGTCTGCTTGTGTACGGTCTATAGTACTCTCCGTATCTCGCAATTTCAATTTTAATTTTTCTTTATTTAATTTTACTTTTCGTTTTAGTTGGCCGATTTGGGCCATGTGTAGTGTGCTAGTTTATAATTCTAGGCCGTTATTTGGTCCATTGTCGGCGATTAGTTTTTGTTTTTGTAACTGTGGCAACATCTTCTCCTTCGCTTCTGCTCCTTTTGGGAGGCTGTGCTTTGCCTTTGTTGGAACGCGCTAGCATCGAGTGGACGCTCGCTTGGAGCGCAGATGCAAACTGTTGATGTGTGCGCGGCCCGTATTACCGCGACTGTATTATTCCTTTAGTGGTTCCATTTTCTGATTCCTTCGATGATGTGTTTCACGTCACATTATTTTTCTCAAACAAATTTGTAAATTCTATGTAGTCATACGTAGGTGTGTAGTGCGATCGTGTGTACTGTCGGTGTGTTACACGAAACTTACTATGTCATTGAACGGGATACTACTTGATGTTTCAATTTTCTACAGTTATGTAAGTAACGTTTAATGCAGCCTCACATTTCTGTTTTCATTCTAATATTATGTGTGTTTATAATAAACCCCAGTTTCCTTGATCCATTCTTTTATTCATGGGGGTTACGGGTTCATGTCTTTCTGTCCTTTCGCTTCCCTTTGTCTACGCACGGATCCAGCTCCGAGCTGTTTTAGCTCGTTCCAGTCCATCCACGGCAATTTACGAAGAGAGGTAAGCGAGGTAAGTATCTGCGCGTATATGTCGTGTTCCGTGTTGATGTGTAAATTGTAGCAGGGTATGGGGGTGGTAGAGCAGGCATCAATTTTTCGAAGTGAGTCATAGTCTCTCATAGTGCATTGGCACTGCTGGTGGCTTCAAGTGGCCTCCACGGTATGCACTAGCCTTGCGTCTTGGTAGGTGTGCTAAGTACCAACTGATGAGCCCAACTTGGCACACGAGGGCGAAACGCAGACAACCAAGAATGAGTTAGCTGGAAAATTTATAATGTCCAATAACGGACCATTATATTTGTATTACACTTAAGTTGGTAAAACATTTACCTCTCTGTGAAAATTAACTCAGAAAACAGGGCCTGTACAAAGTGCTTTTATAAAAATATTTACTCCTATATTCCTAGTTTCAGACGGCTAAAATGAAATAATTTTTCTCCACAGAGTGGGGGGCAACCACAGAGTGGGGGGGCAACTGCTCCCCTCGCCCCCCTTTGTCACCGCTACTGGTGGTGGGTACGAAAGTGCCCATTGGTCACGAGTTCTACAAGCATACCATGGAAGGAAAAATATTGTTGATAATGATAGGTTACACTTCTTTGCAGTTAAATAGCTATTTAATTTCAATACAAGCACTATTTTACAAATATTTCGTTAATTCTTTGCTCGACGGCAGTGGCGGCTGGTCGTATCTGAGGCTGGGTGTTGCACCAAAATTTTCAATGTTGCAATTTTAAATGAGAATCTAATAGAAATAACAAGAATCCCTAGTATCCGTATGTTATGAACTGCATTCATATTAAAATTGAAATATATCCAGCAATTAAAACACAGGAAATAAGAGTATAACTACGGTTATTCTTACCTCACTTGAATAGAAAATTCGCCCTCCTGTTTTCATTGATGCAAACTTGTTAGTCACCCGTTGATTGAAGTCTGCGATTTCCATCAGCAGATCTATTTCTATAGAAAGCATCACCAAGGCCGATAATCTTTCCTTCGACATAGAGTTCCTTAAGGAAGTTTTTATTTTATTCAAAGTAGAAAAACATCTTTCTGCTACGACAGACGTCATAGGGATTGTAAGAATTAAACTTCAGCAGTTTCAAGCACTCAGTTCAGTGAACGTCCTCTCTAGGTTGTTGGTTATTATAAACTCTGCTAAACTAACAGGACCCGACAATGATCTGAATTCTTGTGCTAAATAGGGGCTGCCTGGTCGAGGTGGTAAAGGCGTGCTCGGTTCGCCCGGAAGGACGTGGGTTCGAATCCCCGTCAGGAAGTCGTAAAATTTAAGAAACGAGATTTCCACTTCCGGAGGTGCATATGACCCTGAGGTTCACTCAGCCTACACCAAAAATGAGTACCAGGTTAATTCCTAGGGGCAAAGGTGGCCAGGCGCAAAGCTAACCACTCTACCCAATCATGTGCCGAGGTTAACAATGGTGGAAGCCTTTACCTTCCACTCCTACAAGGACCTTCATGGCCTGTACGTAGGTGACTTTGCTTTACTTTCTTGTGCTAAATAGATGGACGATAGTTCATGGCGTAGTTTCAGTTTGTCCAAAACCGTATACACTATTTGTTGAAACTAAACTACACAAACACCGGCAGCTTTGTGACGAACTCTTACTCACAATTTAGAATCCATCAGTTTTAATAATAACGCACAGAAAAATTATCTAGAACCAAAACACTCAATCACCTGAAAACACACCAAGAACTGCACGTGATAAATGTAAACATAACGTCTACATTAACACCAACAACTCCATGTCGCAATAGTCCAGCCGTTTACCAACATGTGACAATGTTGGCACAAAGCTCGTTTTACGGTTGGCAAATGTATAACATGAAGTTATGCTGATGAGAAAACGTTTCCTCCGAAAGTATATCCTCAAAACAAATTTTGGGATTTAACAAAAGGTTAAGATTGCCCATGAAGTACCAATGTTGGCACCATCGTGAATGGTGCGGTGCAGCTTACCCTTACCCTTGTGGCGTGGAAAAGAAATTACCGTTGCGAGTGGAGAGAAAGCAGGGATGAAGTCATCCTACAGAGTGGTGCAATCTAACGGGGACATTTGGAGTTGTTTTTCGATAGGGGACTTGCTGGTCTCATGCAACTCCCTAGGACCGATACTGGCGGGCTTGCTACCTGATGCTATACATCGTATACAGGCTTAGGCTTGACCCTGCTGAAACTAAATAGCGGCGCGCTGTGCGCTAGGGAGTTTGGCGTAGGAAAGTCAACCCCCTGAGTTTGATTTGAAGACGGCGGAGTTTAATGGTTCGTTACGAAGTATTAGTACATCGAACGACAAAAGGTGCTTGGTTTTAACACATTTTAGAGTACATGATAGGTTTATTAAACTGCAAAATAGGAAGAAAGACGACAAATGAAGCGTAAAATTATTGGGAGTTGTGCTAACCTGCAACAATACCACGCACCGCCCCTGCTCGACGGTGTGTTTCAAAGTGCACCTAGTACACAAAGACACTTCACCTATTGCAACTAATGTCTGAATATAGTCTCATCTAGTCTTCTCTTTGCTTGCCCCGTTATGATGAGATGACCTCCATGAGTCTCTCGACCTGGTTTGTTTACCCTATCAGAATACCGCATTGGTCCTGGTGCCTTCGGAGGGGCGCCATATTTCTGGAGAAGTGTTTGAACACATATTCTCCTAAAAGAAAGACTGTCTAGGGATATTCTATGAGATCTCGCAAGCAACCATGCATTGTTCATGCACACATCAAATAACCAAAATATTATTGGTATGTACCACTTCTTCCCGCGGATGGAAACCCTATACTACGTTATTTCCCATTAGATCTACCCCACCCGTATATGAATTATATTTGTATATCACTGTTCCGAGGTATCTGTGGGACAGCAGAGGTGAAAGAAGGTGCGGGCTGGAATGGGTCTAACTACAAATCCGAAAGATGAATTAAAAATTTAAATAAAGGTTATATTTTCAATAGACAACAAGATTTAACAAATTTTCACTAGGTGAAATAACAATGAAGAAAATCAGGTGCAATAATAAATTTACAAACGAAAGGGGTCCTTAGAAATCGTGGGCTTGAGCCCCAATCTCACAATCCTTGAGCTCTCAGCTCATAACCACAAAATACCAGAGGGCAGAAAACCCGTAATTCCCTGGAGCACTTGCTCTCACCTAGAAATGTCAAGCCTCCTAGAGGCACCTTTCAAAATACCAGAAAGAGCTGACCCGCTCTCAATCTTTCAAGCCTATAATAGGCAATACCAGACTTTACAATTAACTGCCATCAAGGCACAACTTATAATGGAACAGGGGTATCTAGTACCCAGTCTACTGGGCCTTCGCAGGAAGGAAAACAAAAACGGGTTAAGTTCATGGCCCAAAATACAAAGCTGAATGGAGGCGAGTACTTGCATGCAGCATGAAAGCTTGTTAAAACCTAAGTGGCACTAGGCCGATTCAACAGGGGCTATTCCCACACTAGGGAGGTGATTCGTATAAGAAAATTCTAATACATTAGGAAAGAGAAGAAAATCGGTTATGAAAACGTAGTCACTTCAGATCAAAATGCAGGGGAGCTCTAGAGGGTAAAGCACTCTCTATCCCCGATTTACAGATAAAGTAACATGAAAATTTTACATCGAAATGGTATAGGTTACATCAAAAACGGTTTCGGACCTTCCCCGAGGATTAAACTGCTGAGCTACCAAGAAAATAAAGATGTTACACGGCCATTACTTTTTGAAGGGCTGCTGATTGATGAAAGAGGCGCTTCCCACCTCCTGCTGTTCTTCCATACACTAAGCTAGATGTTGTACGAGTGGCGGAGAGCCAGGAAAATCAGCAATTTTTATACTCTCGTGGAAGATTCGAGACCTTTCATGAATGATTAAGACACACCCACAGTCGTTTATTGGGTAGCTTACAGTTACACATCGACATTGGTAAAGAAAGACGCCATTGGCTGAAAATTAATGACAGAAATTTACGATTGGCTAATTTCAAAACTGGCGGAAAGAAAGATTAATATTGCCAACCCACAAATGAAAGAACAACATTTAGTAAAGAACAAACTTATGAATACAAAATATCTTCAAGAAAAGTTCCTTCACTTCGCGCCAGGGTGCATGATCATAGTTTTTCAAATGTGCGGTGATTTTAGATTTTTGTACCAACCGGTACAATCACCTTGGGTTGAGGTACAGTTATTCTACTTTTCTCTGCTACTGAGTATCTTGTGACTTGTTGAAGAGGGCAAATGCCCAATTAATTCATTGGATAGAATGAAAACTGCATTGTTGTCCATGCATGCTACAGCGACAATGTTCTGTTTGGAGGCAACATAGGACTCATAATCTCCTCTCATCCACTTCTTCACAATGTTTTCATTGCATTTAGAGCAGTCCCCCAGGTGGCAGATTCCCTATCTGTTGTTTTCCTAGTCTTTTCTTAAATGATCGCAAAGAAATTGGAAATTTATTGAACATTTCCCTTGGTAAGTTATTCCAATCCCTAACGCCCCTTCCTATAAACAAATATTTGCGCCAATTTTTCCTCCGAGCGGTCAATGGAGAGATGGCGTGGGAGGACATCAGTAGACGAATATGTTTGAGTGATGTCTTTAAAAGTAAAAGATCACAATATGAAGATAAAGTTGGAATTCAAGTGATTGATTTTTGAAAACATTGTGAAGAAGTGGATGAGAGGAGATTATGTGTCCTACGTTGCCTCCAAACAGAACATCTTCGCTGTTTTTGTCGGTTTGACCGTACAGTACCCGTTCCTTTCATTCCTTTTTCCCCCAAGTTCAGATATCAATTTGGCATTGGTGAAAAAGTTATCAAGGTTAAAAGGAAACACAATATTTGGATTAGAAGCTATCAAAGAATCACAAAAGGTAAGCACAACAGATTCTCCAAGTCCCAATTTTGGATTACTGACCACACTCGGCCCTTTACCCTGATAGAGATCAACTTTCAAGCAATATCCATTCTTTTGTGCCATTACCCAAGCTTTGAACCCAAACCTAACTGATTTCAAGCGTAAGAACTGCTTGCAGCCATGTCACCCGAAATAGGAAATCATGGATTCATCTATGGAAATGTTCTTTTCATTTGTTGCATTCAACATGAAATGTTCATTGAGTTTTCCAACAAAGGACGAACTTTAGCGAATTTGTCGTTTGGAATACCGTAATATTTTCATTGTCGCATGCGTCAAATACCTCATTATATCTTCAAACTTAGATCTTCTCATTGACTTATGAACAAAAACATTTTGAACATCTTCTGCGTTCTCCCAAAACATTCGCCTGCGTGGGAGAGCGACATATCCGCTAAGGTGGAGAATGCCTATAAACTTCCATTGATAGTTGAAGAGCTGGATTATTTCGTTTTGTTGCATACTGCACTGTGTCTTTCAATAATGACAGGATTATTTCAGGCGTCAAAAATGTTTCCGAGAACGTTAACGGATGAGAAGATTCAGTCAAGTGGGACGTAGTAGAAAGTTTGATCTGCGGATCTTGTGGTATTGATGGTGAAAACGGAAGTTCACCCTTCTTCCACTGGAAGGAAGTAGACTCGATGCCATTTTTGCTGTTGTTGCCGATAGCAGTTGATCTTTCATCAGTGGTGGTGTTCAGTGAACAATTTTCTGAATTTTCTTCATCGCTGACCTCTCCCACATATATAATCTCTATTTCAGAAGGGGCCCTAAGTTGATTGCTTTATGGTCTGTCTGGGTCATTACAAATTTCATCACCAGAGTCTTCATCTGAGCCACCACCTTCAGGAGGT